>NC_082350.1:22784073-23984906 GCF_027477595.1 Haemorhous mexicanus
TTTTCTTTTTTTTCTTTTTTTTTTTTTTGTGTACTGGGTTATTACTGCTGTTAATCTACATATTTAATAGATATTATTTGCATATTAAAATTTTTATATGTAGGGTTTAAATATCAGGACATTAAATTTAGGTGCAGCCTGAGCTATATCCTCTGCCTGGCATGGATGGGCTCAGCCTGCTCATTATCACTGGAGTTTTCAGGTGTTCAAGTTACACAGCTCACCCAATTCAGCTGTGAAAGGCAGATACAAACTTGGCTGAGGGGGCTCAGGAGTTTTTGGCTGGTGTCTGTAGTGGAGGTTAAAGCTCCTTTTCTACCTCTCAAGTAAGTGGGTAATTTTGCCCATTTTATTTAGTCTGAGTGCTTAAACTAAGTTCTTGTGCAAAAGTTTTAAACTTCCTCTAGTCCTGGTTTATAAAATGTGGTGACTTTAATTGAGGAACAGTCTTTCAGCTTCTCACTCTATATTTTATGCACCTGTAAAAAAACTTTCCTCTTTTCTCTTAATGTTAAAATGGTAACTGGCCTCTTGTGTCCTGACCTTATGCTGGTTTCTGGCTGTACAGGGCTGCTCTGAAACCAGCCAGCAAAACAGGCAGGTAGAAATTTTAATGGCAATTTTTTCTTTGAATTGCTTTAAAGATGTCTTTAGACTTCTAACTTCTTTCCTTTATTTTATTATTATGTTTTTTAAATTAAGAAGGGAACCTTAAAGTGATCTCAAATTCAGGTCTTAATCTTAGTAGCTGTGACTCCAGAGGAAGGTCTATATTTGAATTTGATGCTCTTGCCTGATGATTTTTCAAGAGGGTTCTGTACTGTGGAAGGATACAGCAGGAGGGAGAAATTCACAGGAAGCTCTTTGGTGCTGCTCTGCTGTTCCTGCTGTGTTCCCAGTGATCTTCCCCATGATTGGAGTGGCACAGTTAATACACTAAGTGGGGGGAGTGGGAGTTGTGCTTATGTAACTGTGAGCAGAGTTTTCTTAAGGTGACTTTCAATATTTTATCATACCAAAGCACCCATGGAACAAATCATGAGATCAAAAATTGTCTGCTTAAATGTTGATGGTTTGTTTGCTGTGGCTACTTTGGCTTTTCCCATCTTCCACAAACATCTTGTCTTTCTCATTTAGTAGGAATGATCAATATGAGGCTAGAGCTTTAGTGCTCTATATATCTCTTGTTGATTATTTTTAATTTGTTCCTTTCAGTATCACCTGATTATAAGTTTAAATAGTGGAAAAGCTGATTAGGAAAAGATTTAATAATAATAGCAATGGAGTGAAGACTAGAGACACAAATCTACGGCTATGAAACTTTTTCTCTTGTTTTAGAATATTGTTAAATTTCTTCAGCAGCTACTATGATGGGAGCCTGAATTGCTCCATGTTGAGCTCCTAAAGTATCAATAATACTTGTAAATATAAAATGTGTCTGGGGAAGACTTAGTGAAGAAATGATGGCTTGTCCCAAAAGCAGCAGCTGCCAAGACACTCTTTGTGCCTTCACCCACACACAGGTGGAGGACCTGGAGGCCAGGCAGAGCTGAGTGAAATGGAATACCAGCTGCTCAGAGTCCCTGAGATTAGATCCTGCCTTCCAACAAGCTAAAACTCACCTGGAGTGATAGTTCCTTTAATGTCCCTCTCAAATATCATGCTGAGGATTTATATCTAGTGTTGTGTGGGATTTTTGGCTAAATACATAAGTGTTTAAATGACCTGATTTGATGGAAGAGACACTGGAAGCAGTTACTCCAAGCTAGTAATCCAGAGTTGCTTTATTTTCAAAGTGCTGATTTAACATATTGGCTGCTAAACAATGGTTTTAGGTTGGAAAAATATTTGCAGAATTTCCCAGCTGTGCTGCTCCAAAATGGAGGATCCTGTGTCGAGGTCTTTGTGGGGTTTGGTGTCACACACAGCAGGTCTGAGTGTGCCATTGGTAAATGGTGTGAGATTTGTCCCCACATCCAAATGTCACCTTGGTGCATGGAGAGGGCATTTGTGCTGCAGGAATAGCAGGTTCCTAAGAGGAGATATTTCTCTCTTCAAGCTGCTAATAAAATGCTCTGGTTGTCAATAAGGGAGAATTGCATCATATTTTTAAGTGCTCTTGTACAATACCTGTTGCTGGCTTGGGTTTCACTCAGACTTCAGACATATTCTCCCTGCTTTGCAGCATTAGATAAAACATTGGGCTCAAGAGAAGTTCTTGTGATGATTGTGGAACACTACTTATTTGTTTTATTTTATTTATTTTAGAGATGATACTCTTTGTCCCTAGCTGATAAGCCATATTCAGACCCTGTGGTGGTGTCTCACCTGTGGTTTAGGTGCATGTGTTCATGCTACCTTACATACCTGGAATGCTTTAGGGAAAGGGACAATCAGGAGTAATCCATTTTTGGTTTTGAGTACATACTCCCCTTATTTAAAAAATCTTCTCTAATAGAATATTGCTTCTTAATGAATAGACCCTCTTGTTATGGGACAGCTTAGTGATGTTAACATTTTTCTCTCATTTGGCTTTATTAGGTGCTATCTCCCATGGCTATCTGTAAAGCCAATTAGTGGAGAAAATAACAGCCATATTAATCTCCCAGAGCAGTGCAAGAAAAAGAGTCATAATATCATAGAGAAATTATTCTAAGTGTGAAAAATTACCCACTTCGTCTATTTCATTTTACTCAAACTCCAAAATTAATGACTTTGTGGAAAAAAAAGGATATATTTATCTCTGTATAAAGGGAGAGGTTTGATGAATGCTAAAGAGAAACCAATAGAGCTTTAATAAAAATGTATATGTCCATAATCCTATAAAATCCCATGAATCCTATTCCAGTGTGTTAAACTGCTGATTTGTATCTCTGTGTCAAATATAATTACAGGCAAACAGGAGCTGTGGTATAATATCTATTAATCAAGACTATAATTAGGATTTTAAGAAGCTGCTTGCTCGAGTTGGGAAATGCAGCCAGGAAGTGCCAGAGCTGCTGAGCCTTTCTTTGGCTTTGGCACCATGGGCAGGAGATCTGGGGGTTCTCTTCCCCACAAGAACAGGCTCTGCTGAGGTCAAGAGGGTGTTAGCCTACGTTGCATCATTTATTTGGGGATGTGGATGGGAAAAGTGGTCATGGGTTGCACAGATTCAGCTGTTCATGCCAAACTAGCAAAAAGTATTGATTTTTGGTGGGGGGGTTCATGGCATTTAGGTATCCCTTTGGTAGAGTTGGGACATCTTGGCTCAGTTTGGGTTCCCAGTCTGGGCTCTTAGGAGCTGTGAACCAACTGCTGTAAATATTTTTGAGCATTTATGAGCCTTCTGACCTCTGTAAGTGCCAATCAGACAAAATGGGATTTGGAGAAAGGATGGGATTTATGGGCTTTGCTGTTGGCAAAAGCAAAGGAACTGATAAAGGTAGGCCCAGACAGCCAAACCCACTGATAAAACCCACTTGATGATTCAATATTTCAACATTTTTTGATTTTTGGCCCTCAAAGCACTAACCTTAAATATCTGGGTGTTTTTTTTTTCCCTTTAAAAAGGCTGTTTAATGCTCGTGAGCTTGGCAAGTTTGGATCATCTCCTTTGTCTGCTTTCTCTCCTTTTTTTTTATTTTTTCCACTTGTTTGCTCTCTCTCTCTACCTCAACTTCTACCAGGCCTAGTCATAACAAGCTGAACACGGTGTGAATGTTCCCAGCCTCATTTTAACTAAATTAACTACATTTACAACCTCTGTGTCAGAGCTCTGAACAATGAAAGCTTGCCACCGAACACATGAAACAAAAATGAAATTAGCCAGCGGTAGGAAACTACAAACAGCTGAGGCATTCAATTGTTAGCCATTTGAAGGATTAACTTCTAAATCATGTAGAGCTCCCTTGGTAGTTTAACTAGTTGGGCACTCAGGGGTATATAAAAACACACTTTAAAGTAGAAACGTATTTTTTTACCTATAAAAGAGAGATTTACTGGCAAGTTGTGATATTATTAATGCTGGAATTTTCTGCCGTTGCCTGTAGTAGTTAATCACACTTTCTGTTACTTCCTGCATGCACTTTTCTGTTGGGCTCCCAATGAAAGACAGTGCAGATGAACTTGGTGTTGGGAGACAGATGACACTATTACCTAGAAATACACTTAACTAACTTAAGCTGGTAAAACCTGCCTCCTGCATGCAGTTCCTGCACATGAATAACTTCCTTCTGTGGATATTTATCCATTCGATGTATACAGTATTCCTCTTGTCTTAAATATTTGTATTGGGTTGTTTTTATACCAATAATTATGGAGAATTCTCTGTATATTTTCACTCAATGAAAGCTAGGATAAGGCAGGAGGGTTTTTTAAAATAGTAAGATTTGGTAAAATATTTTCTTAGTTAGTGCATTGCTAGGGGCTTAATCAGAAGGACAAGGAAGGGAACTTTACTAATTATGTTCATATGTTTATTTGAATTCAGTCTTTTCCCTGTCACCTGAGAACACTGTCATGGACTTATAGAGCTTCATAAGGGAAACATTCTCCAGCTCTTTTCTTAATGTGTCTTTCAAACAAGACCCTGAAGTCTTCAGACAAGTGTTTATTCAATCAAAATCCTACAGATTGCACAATTAAGATTGATGAATTTTATAGCAGTTCTTTTTCTTTTTAAATGAAAAGCACTAAACAGAGGTGACTTCCTCTCCTAGTACAGATTTGATAATGAAGCCACTGAATTTATTTATAATATAAATATATTATAGGAGAGCATTTTTCAGTAGAAGTCCAAACGAGGCGCTCATTTGTAGGGAAAAAGAAATAACAGCAGGAACATAAACACAAAGCTGAAATAAAGGGGGAAAATGTAGAATCACAAAGAAAACCTAAACAAATAAAGTGCAAACAGAGAGTGACAAGCGCACTCAGCCCCTGGATTGGTTATGGATGAGTCGACAAGTATATGATGAAATTAATGACCCTCTGTCAACTTTTTAGATCTCACTTTTAAAGAGAATGGACCAAAAATCAATAGCCCCCAAACCACTAGTACTCCAGTGAACCAGTTTATCATTTATCTTACTGCTGGCACTCATATAGAAAGTGCAGCCAAGCACAGCATAGGACTTTCATTGGTAGTCATCATTACAAGCAATGTTTGAGCACTCCAGTTAAAGGTCAAAGGTGTGCAGTACAGCTCCTCTGAGAAGTACCTATTTGAAATTACCAATATCTGTGTATGGCTTATCCATGCTCTACACTATTATTCTATTTTTTTTCCCCAGCCCCATGTGCATTTCCCTGCTCTGAGCTTTACCTGCTGGCTGAAGGGGAGGCTCTGCGGGGCCCAGCACAGCAGTGCCTCCACACCCAGGGTCAGGGCTCAGCTGATGTTTCCATTATTCATTCTGATTCTCAAAACATTGAATCTTACTCACTTCTAGTGGCATCAAGCTGAAATCACTGATGTATGAGCTAACACCTCAGACGAAATTATTTTCCAAATTCCCAGGCTCCCAAAAAGTTTTGGAATCATATTCAATATATGGGATTGAGATGTTTAGTTTAAAAAGTCCAGAGCAGACTCAGCTGTTTAGATTCTATGTATTGTAAATGGTTTTCTGGTAGCTAGTAATAAATTTGGGCTAACAAGATCAGTTGAAAAAAGTTAAAATGTGTGGGAGTTGAAAGTGTTAAATATTATAATTTTGTCATTACTGTTAAGTCAGGTGTATGCTTGCAGTGAGGTCAGGGTGAGTTGCACCAGTTGCTCCACATACTCAGTAACTGTCTTGAAATGCATGTAGTCTGAAGGGAAAAACTGGGATAAAATCAGGCAATGAAAATTATCCCCTTTACATGGATGGGAAACTGAGGCACCCAGCAGGCAAGAGGCTGCTTTAAAAAAATCAGCTGAGTTAGGAACTACCTGTTCCTGTGGGAAAACCAATGGACTAGAGACATCAGCCCAGGTTTTCTGATCCACCTTCCAGTGTGTTGGCCCAGGCTCCCTCTGGTTTGTTGGTGTTTGGTGCTCAAACCCTGTCAGAGGGAACTTGAGCTGGCACCTTCCCTGGTGCCTGTGCCATGCTGTGTGGCTGGGGGTGTTCTGGTCAATGTTTTGCTCAAGTAACAGCTCTGTCTGTGTGCTGTGGGCACTGGGGGATCCTCCTGGGCTCATCCCAGTGTGTGCAGCCAGGGAGGTGCTGGTCACACTGGGACTGAGGTGAGTGTGCAAACAGGGCTGCACTGACCCTGGGTGTGAGCCTGTTTGTGCCTCTGCCTTGTGCACATGCCAAATGCAGGGTCAAAGAGTCTGCTTTTACAGAGCCAAGGCACTCTGGAAATGTTGGCACAGCTGCAGGAGGATAAAATATTTCCTGCCACAGCAGTGTGGGAAGGAGGGCAGCTGCCCTGCACCGCTGCAGGCAGCGAGGTGTGTTAATGATCCTACAGCAGAGAGGTTTTCCTCAGATATCTGCAGGTAGGGAATGCTGCCCTGCTCTGCAGGAGTGGAAGCTGTGCAGCCACACTTCATAGAGGTCAGTGGGACAACACGGTGCTGACCATCAGAGCTGCAGTCCCCCAAAATACACCCTCTGTTTGATGGGTGTGAGGTTGTGTCACAGGTTCCACTGAGGCAGAGAGAGGTTCTGAAGGACTTGGGAGGAAAGTGGTGACTGCAGGGAGGTTTTGCCTCAGTAGAGATGTTTGTTACAGACAAGAAAGGTGTAGAGCTCCCACTGAACGTGTCTGTGTTTT
Source organism: Haemorhous mexicanus (assembly GCF_027477595.1). Taxonomy (NCBI): domain Eukaryota; kingdom Metazoa; phylum Chordata; class Aves; order Passeriformes; family Fringillidae; genus Haemorhous; species Haemorhous mexicanus. The sequence goes on from NC_082350.1 coordinate 22,790,824, forward strand.
TGATCCCAATATGGTGGTTGCCGGTTGGGGAATTGGTTGCTGTAGGGAATAATGTTAAAATAAAAACCTCAAACAAGACCTGCAAACAAAATATTCCAATATATTAAAAATGTTTCATGAAAAGAATACCTCTAGACATAAAGTAAGACACAGGTGAGATGAAATTTAAGGCCAAGAGCATCCATATGACAGCACTCAGAGAGAATCCATTGTGTCTTCAGCATTGCCATGTGGATGCACAAGGGGCCAGGTGTGGGATGTCTTGGTGGCTCAGTGCCTCTCCACCTCTGACCAGTGGGGTCCTTTGGCCCTCAAACACTCCTGATTTCACTTTGGTGCAGAGGAAGTCCTGCTTTCTTTCTGGCCTCCTGTCATTTTGGTCTGCTATTCAAAAAGCCTTGTGCAGTTATGTGCAAATAGCAACAATTCCCTCTGAGTCTCCCTGTCTGCCTCTTCATTTGAGTATAAGCACAATGAGGCACTGGTGAGATAGGCAAACAGAAACTTGAAGTTGGCACCTCAGGAGAGCAAAGGTTTGATTTGGTTTTATGCCTAGAATTAAATTTTTTTTTGGTGAAAAAATGTTAGAAGTCTCCACAGAGGGAAAGGCGTTTGCATATGGAGGTCACTGGGATTTAGTTCAACTTCAATATCAACAGAAAAACTGCCACAGCTGTGGAAGTGGGAGCTGGATCTGCTGTGACTGTCTCAGAGCTGCAGAATCAGCTATCAGTAGATAAAATTAAAACTAACATCAATGCCTACAAGCAAACAAGCAATCTCTTCAATATTCAGCCAACCTTTTTTTTTTTTTTCCTCCCAGCATATTAAACCCATATTTTATCCGTAAGAGTGAATAGGGACAATTACTGGAGTCACACCTATCATATCCTGTTTGCTTGTACAGTAAGTGCCTGATAGCAGAACAGGGAGCTCACACTGTGTGTTCCTCTCAAACAGAAAAGGCAAGTTGCTTCAAGTAGAACAATCCTTGTACTAATTGCAGCTATTTCAAGTTTGCTGCTCCAGGCTGGTTTCCCTGAAGGAACATGCTAATATGTTAAGACTTGTAATATGTTAAGACATTTAATATTTATCCCTTTTAGTTGTTCTTTTTTGTTTTACAACTAGACCAGAGACTTTTCTGTGGAAGAAACTAGGAAAATCTTGTTTACTTTGACATAAAATAATTTTGTGTTCAAAGTGACAATAGCTTAGCTCCAGGGGATACTTGATAAGGTGTGTGGGAAAGAAAGGGATGATCACGCATACAAGTTGGTTCCTGGTTTCCTGCAGAAGTGCTTGAACCGGCTCGTTTCCACATCTCTCCTTACAGGGGGACAGGCACCACTGCATTTGTATTTAGTACCAGGTGCATCTGCATTTCAAGGCTTCTGATTTCAGTTCATGGGGAGAAGGTGTGCTTTCCATCCCTGCCCCTGGGAGCTGTACCAGCACCAAACGATTGTGTTTACTAATTTGCGGTTTTCTGATCCGTGTTTCTAATTCTAAAGCAAATGTTAAAATCTGGGTCAGGACAACGAAAGGTGATTCAATGAGCAGAGCTTGGAGCTGCTCTGTGGAGCACATGCATCCCTGTTGGGGCAGATTGTCCTTGCTCCTCTGCTCACGGGGTGTTGCTCCCTGGTGGATTGTGGTCTGGTGGGGTCCACAGGGGTCCCTGTTGGCATCCTCCCCATTCCCTAGGAAAGGACCTACCTGCTCTGAGATTGCAGGTAATTGGTGTTTTGTAATTAATTAGTGTCTGGATGCCGAAAGGGTGTGGCATGGCAAAAAAAGGAGAAAAGGCTTCCCATGCATTCACTCATAAGGGCTATGGATACTTCTGTGCATATTAACTAGAAATATTTCTCTTTAAAATTGAGTATTGGACGTGTAGTGCACATTGTAACTTAAAAGCTTCAGCTGACCTGCATTTTTGAGAGTTGTATTCATTCTGGAACTGTACCACAATTCATCATATTAAACTTAATTTGTTGGAAGCCTTGCCCTGGAATATGGGCTTGGTCTCTAAGGAAGTGCTTCATTTCTGTATTCCTTACCAATAACAGCACACGGCACTGTCTTTTTATTACTCTGTGGCTAGCACCATTCCTATAGTGCATTTCTACATCAGGGCTGGAGAGACCCCCATCCTGCTGAAAAATTTAGATGGCTACAGCAGTAATCAGAAATACCAATAAAGTGTCCCTGGTTCTAGGTGGTGATGTGGGATGGAGGGAGAAAAAGATATAAAAATGAATCATGAGGTGAGACAGCATTGCTCTGGCAACTGCTTCAAAACCTGAGTGCAGTGAGACCGTATAAAGGCTTGAGAATATTCCTATGATCCTAAAGAGACCTGCAAAGACATTGCAAACTCATCAGGCAGCCAGTGCTGCAAGGGGGAGAAATGCTGTTTTGAGTCATTCATCCCCAAACAACAGACCTGCCTTAGCCTAGAAGTAGGTAATATGGCTTCCAAGTGAGGTGAGTTTCTTTGGATAAACCTGGTTTAAAAACAGCCAGACATTTAATGCAGGAAGCTGCTGAAGGTGTAAAGAATGGCTAAGTAAGTGAGTGGGACACCATTAATCTTGGTTTGTTTCAGCACTACATCTTTAGCTGTTGAAGAAAAAAAACCTTGCTCCTAGCTCATAACCTGAGTGTTAAAACTGATGTCCTCCCCATTAGGGCCTGTAAGCTCATTAGCACATGGCAATTTATCCTCTTTTATTTCTTCTCAATTATCCTATCATCCATTGTATCTGGATCTGATTACCCTTTCCCAGAGTCAAACATTATCTTGTAAATCATTTGCTTTAAGTCTAAGCCTGCCATTGCATTGCCCAGGATTTGCTTAGGCAGGTAATAAATCAATTAGCATTAAACTTGTGGCATCATCAATTTTCTTTCCTTGTGACTGAAAAAGGAGTACCTGAACTTTGCAAAGCTGTATCAAATTTCCTTATGCCTTCCACATTGAGGTTTCCTCCTTCTTCCCCTCCTCTCCCCGATACCCCAAATCAATAGCAATGTACTTTGTACTGAACTGGAGACAAAAGAAGTGAGGGAAACTGCTGTGAACCCAGATGGAAAGTGTATGGAAAGAGCCTTGGTGACTTGAGATCTTTTACATCAAGCCCTCGGTGAGACCCCTGTAGCCAAGGGATTGCTGGGTTCAGCTATCTGATAAATGTAAAAACCTGGATAGTGATGATGGTCTAACACGACAAGCCTGCAACCTCAGGAATGTGAAAATTATGTGATATTCCTGCCCTTCCCACTCTGGGAAGGATGTGCAAGTGCTCTGCCAGCCCCAGGGCTGCCTGTGCTGGTTATCTCCAGTGCTTCCCTCGGGTGCAGGCAGCCCTGGGCTGGCAGAGGGATGGGCTGTGCTCTTGTTCTTTCTCCTTCCTGATGGAATTAGTGTGGCCAAGGTGTCTCTGCCCAAAGCGGTGCTTTGGCACAAATGCTGTTCAGAGCTGGTGTGGACATCAGGAGCACAACTGGCTTTCATTTGCTCCTACATGTTCCTCCTCTGGACTTGCTCCCATGGCTTTTTGGCAGATCCCCAGGATCTGATCTGACAGCTACAGCAACATTTATTAGCTGTAGTCTGGGCAAATGATGCAAAGGGAAGTGTTTCTTACACCTTTTGCATATAACCTACCAGGAGGTTGCTGAATCAGCTCTCTTGTGCTTGGATTCGGATGTGGGCAGCCCCTACAGTGCTGTGCCCCTTTTTATCACACCAGGCCTTCATAATGGGAGAGGAAAAAATGACAGCAATGTGGATTTGCCATGCCCCAACCACAAACTGTGTGTGAGACCTGTGCCGAGACCTGCGCTGTGGAATACTTGAGATTAGCTTTGTCCAGTTTTCTTGCTTATTGTGAGACATTTTTGGACTTAAGAAATGACTTAAAACACATACAAATAAAGCAGACTTGTTTAGACATGGATTTGCATACCCGGGCTTTGAGTGCTAATTCAACTGGTTATTGCTGTGCTTTGTTCTGGTTGCTTCACAATCACTTCCATGATTTCTTGTTTAAAAATGTGGTAGGAAATGAGGGGCATACTGGGGATATAAGTTATTAGTTCTGAAGTGAGTTTATTAGAGGTGCCTGGCTCTCAGTATTGAGAATCAGAATTTGTTCTGGTGGATGTTAGAGGCTTTTCTATGAATTCCAGTTGTTGGAGTTCACCTCAATAAGTAAGCCATAGGTGAAGGTTTCCAGAGGAGATTCCTGAGGAGTTTGTGCTCTGCCCCTCCCTGTCCCTCATTCCCTTTTGCCAACACCTGGAGAAGATGCCTGCATCTCCCTTCTTTCTGTTGCGTGCCTGATGTTGCTTTCTCCAAATAATGGAAATTTTTTGCATTTAACCATGTATAAATAGACCTGTACAATTCCTGCAACTCCTTCAAATGTTTTATGCTTGGAATCTTTTCCTAATCCATCAGTTGCACAATTTTTTTTTTCTGATTCTGAAAGCAAACAGGATCTTTGATCATCTGGCCTGTCACAAATAGAGGTGTTGTAGCATCTGAGCTACAGAATGGAATTGTGAAAAAAAAAAAAAGTGGTGGGAGACATATCTAAGATGAGTGATAAGGTATTTTACAGTTATTTTCTAACTAGGGAAGTTGAGGCAATGAAATTACAAGGTCGTGCAGAAACTCTTTGGTAGAGATAAGAACAAAGAAGCCCCAGTTCTCAGTCCTGTGGTCTAACAGCCAAGACTACTTATTTATACCTCATGCTTTTTATTTATATGCTCCCTATATAAAGCATCCAAGAGTAAAAGATGCAGAAGTTATCATGCTGAAAGTCAGGATCTGAAATGTGAACTTTTTGAAAGTTTTTGTTAAAATCCCTGGGGAATGCCAGATATCCCATTTCCTGGGACTCTTAAAGGTCATTTGCTGAACAGTTTCTTCTAAGCATATATGACAAATTATTCCCTTGGCACAATAAACAGGACTCCAGCCCTTTAATTATAATATAGCACTCAATATCTTTAGACATTTCAACATTTCCTGTGTATCCTACACATTTCATTACAAGGAAAGGTTGAACAGAATTAAAAGGGTGACATTACCCAAAGATTGATAGTTTACCTGTCCAAAAGGGAAGGTTGTAGTACAAGAGAGCACAAAGGAAGGAAGGATCCAAACCAAGTTTTGATTGCAGAGGAGACTCGAATAAGAGAGTTTTTATTATCCACAGCTTTTAGTCTTATTTACCATCAGGCTATCTTGCCACAAGCATGCTTTTTAGTTCTGACAGCTCTGAATTATGACCATTGTGGGATCCTATCTCATTAACTGAAATGGGAGAATAAAACATCAAACAATCATAAAAATAATTTGGCACTGTGAAACCACTTAGGAGCAGCTGTCAAACAGGTTGGAAGATAAAGTTCTAAATAAAAAGAATAGAAAGCACTGCAATGTCCTGCCATATGCTTCCTCTGCATTATAGACTCCTTAATAATATGAAGTGCCTGTGTTTATGCAGAATAGGCCAGACACTCCATATATGATATTGATTATGCCTTAACCCCAATTTAGTAAAGACATACTCCTCCTTTTCCTAATCAGATATTGCAGAAGCAGTTTTCTGAAAACGTCCCTAATGCCAAGACATATTTTATCTCCGAAGGCTGTGGCAGGAGATAGGGCTTTGTCTTGCCTGTTGTCATGGCTTGGAGCCCAGTTTTAGGACAGCAAGGCCCCTGTGGGGCTCTTCTCCAGCGGTTTTCATCCAGCAATTCAAAAACATACATCTTTATCAAGCTGTTGTTGTCAGACAACATTAGATAATTAATAGGCCATTTGTCAGCCTGCACAAAACATGTTAAAATCCCAAACGCAATCAGGATAAATATAGTTGCCCGCTCTCTGAAGGCTTTTTGTTCTGACATGCAGGCATTGCAGGCAGATATTTACTATTAAACAAGACTCATTATTAATCACATCTAATGTTAATTAATTAACCGCCTCTGTGCATTGAGGGGGCTCTGTGACTTTCAATTGTTTTAAGGAGCTAATTGGTAACTTAGCAGTTTGCATGGAAGCTGTTTCTTGTTCTGTTCACATCAACTTTTTCAGCTAATAGAACAACAGTGTTCATTAAAAAAAAACAAGAATAAAAAGGGATATTTATAGCAGCATAAATTAATGTTGTGATAAGCCTACATCTGAGCTTTGTGGGGAAGGTGCAGTGGGTTTGTTCAGACACGAGCTACCTTTGGTGTTGCTGAGTTAGGGCAGGTGTGCAGGTACAAGGCTCTCCAGGGGCTGGAGGCCAAGCAGGTGGGCTGTGGATGACATTGTGCCATACTTCCATGACCCGAGCAGAGCTGCTGGCAGGTGCTGTCCACCTGGAAACACCACAACAGCTTTTTTGAGGCCTTTTCCTTTATGGAAACACCACAACACCTGACTCAGAGCTGATGAGGAGCAGTAATTAGAGAGATGTCTTTGGAAACCCTGATGCCTTCACAATTTGGTCCTAATTCTCCTTTACTTCCCATTTGGTTTATCACTGAGCAGTGAGAATGAGTGTCACTGCTGCTGGTGAAGTGTCCCCAAGGCTTGTGTGTCCTTTTAGCCAGGTATGTTTACCTGAGGAAAGGAGCTGTTGAAAAGCAGAATTTTTCCACTTAAAGATGTTCTTCTTTTATCCTCAATGCTGTTTATTCCTCATGAAAGGAGAAGTGGAGCAGGATTCTGCACAGAGGTTAGACCAGCAATTCATGTGGCAGCCAACAAGGTGATACAACTCTCGAGCAGTTGTTTGGGCTGCAGAACTCCTGGTGAACCAAACCACAGGGCCATGGCCTTACAGGGTGCAGGGTTTGGCCCAAGATGACCACCAAGGTGTACGTGCCACTGGGTAGCACTGAAAATAAGTGCCATTTTTTCCCCCTGTATGTTCTCAATGTGTATATTCCATTCTGCATCCTGAGTGTGCCTTCAGTGTTGTGGTGGCTGGTGGTGACTCAGCCTCGTGTAAGAAGAATTAAATTATGTAACCATAAAGCCATTGTGTAGGAAAAGAAGGGGTGGGGGAGAACATTGCTTAATTACCTGTTCCTAGAAATTCTGCTCCTGCAAAACTTCCATGGAAATCAGCAGGAGGCCAGCATTTAGAGTGCTCACCACATTAATCCCAAACATCACTTGTGAAAACAACTTTTGCTTCACGTTCCCATTAGATAACTTGGGGGCATAAGTGTCTGGGCTACAAAAACTATAAATCTTTTAAAATAGTTGCTGATTTCATCACCCACTAAATAAAGATGACATTTTTGTGAAATATTTTGTATTCAGACTGTCTGTCCAGCCATGCTTTGCACTCCCTCCTCTTTGCTGTGTCAATATTTGCATTACCAACCCTATTTTGGAGGGTTTCTAACTTGATTTTACATTTATTTTGGCGAAGAATGTGGAACACAGCTCCTTGCTCTGAGAGAGAATTTGTTTTAAGGGAGGATGATGATGATGATGATGGATTTTGACTTGGAGAGGTGCTGATCTCCTCGAGGGAAATGGGTTGGTGCAGCCTGGCTGGGGGTGTTGTCCCCCAGCCCAGTGGCACTGAGATAAATGTGATCCATGTACTTCTCCATTGTCATGGAGCATCACCTCCCTGCCAAGTCTACAGCCTGGAGCATGCAGGGGAAGTGGGTTTTTCTTAGCACATTTGAGGATGAGAACTGCATTGTGCCTCAATTCTATTGAACTTCCAGTTGAAACTTCCCAAAATAATTAGGGAAATGGACTTTTTGGAACCCTGGATGCAAATGTAGTCTTTAAGTCCTTTTAGATTATGCATATAATCTTTGTGGTTTAGCTGTTTATTTGCATACTCACCAAAAAAAATCATATATTTACCTGTGCAAATAAATATATTCCTATACATTTGTATGTTTATAACCACATAGGTAGATATTTTAAATTTCATTGCCCCTGTAATGTGTGCATCAGGCATTTCCTTCCACAGATATGCTTAAGCAGCTCTCACACAGGAGAACTGCAGAGCTTGGATTGTTTTATTCCTGCTGAAGTGCTGACACCAAGTTGTATGAGAGGGGGACTTAACCCAGAGTGAAAAATGTCCTTTAGCTAACAAAGCCTGGTGCTAGGATTAAATTTAAATCAGTGTTAGCATTACTGAGGAAGCCCCATTGGCTAAAGCTGTGTTGAGTGAAGCTGCAGTGTGTTCTCTCATCATAAGCCCAACAATCTGCTCAGTAAAACACATGCCACAGGCACTTACCCTGAGAGCAAGAAGCTGTTGCTGTTGGGAAAGTTTGGTTTTTCTAATTGTGGCTCCAAGAATGGGGTCTCTGTGTGCCTCACCTCTCGTTCCTTCTTTTATTCAGGCTTGAACTTCCAGGAGATGCTCAGGTTGTCCATGTCACCTACCAGGGCTGTGGCTTGGTGCATGAGAAAACAAAAAAGCCTGATCATGACATCATGAATTGCCTGCTGCCTTGGGTTTGCCCTGGGCTTCCTGGGATAGTTCATTCATCTTGCCTGTAGTTCCTGGGGCTCCAGCACTGCCCACAGCATGCCTGGCTGGCAGTGGAAACCATAGCTGCATCCTTGTCTTGGTGGTACATGCTCAAAAATCTAAAATATTATGTATTTCCAACAGGGGCTTCTGAAGATGCAGGATTAAGTGGTTAAGTAGGCTTAGGCTTGTGTTTCAAGCAAGGTGCTTGCTTGAGGAATAATATTTATATTGGCTTTGTGCTGGGGAATATACAATCAAGACAACCAGAAACTTTTCCTTTGAAGCTGTAACACTGTTTTGGGGAAGGGAGGGATATTTAATTCCCCAGCTAGAGGAAGAAGCTTCCCTCACCCACACTCTGAGCTGTAAAAAATGCCATTTCAGGCAGAGAAACCCCCTTAACGCCATGGAAATATTTTTCAATAGTAATATTCAACTGTCTCTCTTCTGTAGCACCAGAGCAGCAAAATTCCACAGGAGAGGATGAAAAGCATGGCAGTGTCTGTGGAGAATGCTGGAGTCTGGCATCACTTTGCATTTTCCCCACTTGTTCTGGACTGAAAGCCTGCAAATCTGGGTTATGACTATGCCATCAAAACTACAAAAAATGTCCTCAGCCCAAGAGGCAATTTTATTGAATTATGTAATGGTTGCCCAGCAGTATCTAAGGCTGACCCACAAGGTTGTGTCCTAGGCTTCCTCATGGACTTCTAAACAAGTTTGGCTGGGGTTGGATAAGAAGAAATTTAAGACTACTTCCATTCTAAAAATGCAAAGCCATTTCAAAGCAAGAAATAATTCTAAAGAGAATTTGTATATGCTTGATTGATTATCTTATTTTAATCCATATTAAAGCTTTAAGTCTTTAGGTGTGGCTCTTTAGTTCTAACATCTCATAAATTATGGCTATAATGAAGCAGTCATTTATCCAGGGCTGATGATAAATGGCTTGCCCTAGGAGGAACTAAAGAATAGGCAAGTAGATCATTTTCATATTTGGTGAAAACAATATTAAGTACCCAGACCTCAGTGATTGCCCTAATAAATGAATAATCTGAGGTGAGGGGCTTGGCAGTCAGCGTAAAAAATAACCTGAGCTTTGGCTGTCATTTGTCAGGCTTTGCTATGACAGCATGCATTATGGGTAAATGAGCAATCAGCAGGAACTATGTTATGGCTGGGGTGTTTTTGAGAAATTTATCATATGCATTGCTTGGTACCTTTAAGACCTTAAGGCTTAATGGCTATAGTGCATGACTGCAAGCGAATACAGTTCTTATTTACCATCCTATGCTTCATTTGCACTGGACCCCTTTTTTCCATGTATTAGGGGAATGAACCTCAGTTAGTTTTGTTTCCCAGACTCTCACTAGCACAGGACATTCTGGTCTGCTCCATGTTACTTCTAAGGCACGATGGTATTTAAGGGATTTTGAGGATACTCCGCTCAGCATAGTGGAGATGTCAATTTGTATTTAATGAGCTAAGTCAGTAACACATGGATCGGATGTGTAGGAACAAAACCCAGGGGAAATGCAGGGAAACACAACAAAGCACTCCTCCAAACATCTGAAGTGCAGTGGGAAATTTGGTGCTGTTACCTCTTAATTAGCCATGAAAAATTCAGGTACAGAGTGGGGACCACAGCGAAGGGTGTTAGCAGGTGTCTTGGCACAATGTTAAATCTATTTTTCCAGACTGCTCCCCATGGGAATGCAGCACCAGTGGTGTGCTCCATGATGTAGTGCCTGATGGACTTGGGGTAATATTCATAAAATGTGCCCCAATTGTTCCTTTCTGCTGCTGAGATTTAGCATTTTTATCTGGCAACTCTTCCCCGGGTCACTTCAGCTGTAACCTATTGGAAAGGGAGACACAAAAGCAGTGAAACTCTTATTTTATGTCTCCTGTGTAATTATTTAATGGAAATTTAAGGAGATATGTAATGATGGAGCAGATCTGGGGGACCCAGGTGTGCTGAGGCACTGGGAGGAGTGAAGCAGTGGGGCTGGGGCTGCATGTGTGGAAGGGGAGTCCCATGAAGGGGCCACTTCTGGAAATGTTGACATAAGTGATATCATCAAGTGGGCACAGATAGTGAAATCCAGGGCCTGGATTTCTATGAGACTCCTTGGTCGTGACCAAAATGGATAGGAATTTCTTTCCACCTAAACAAACACAGATTAGCAGGAAAAGTATTCGGGTGAAGGAATGAGCAATGAAATGTGCTCTTTTGAGAGGCTGAGCCTTGTGCAACAAAGCTTGTCCTGGCATCACACCTGCCTCTTCATGGGATGCATGTTTTATCAGATTGGTTTCTTTCTTAGTTTTCTTCAGGTTTTTGAAGGAAGAAATGATGCAGGGACATGAGGTTTTTTTTTTTTTTTTTGTTTTGTTTTAATTTTTAAATTTTTAAAATATCTGAAGAGGAACACCAAACAAGCTGGGCCATGATGTTTTCCACTAGCAGAAAATACTTTCAGGATGAAGCTTTAGGGGAGTTCTTAACTACAACTTTGTTTTCTTCTCCTAAGGCCTCATCCTGTGAGGTGTTGAGGACATTACAAGCAACAAGAGTGTCTTTGCTTACTTACTTGAAGCTGAACTCACTCTCTGAGAAATGTGAGCTCAAATGAACATCTTTCAGTGGTGCATCAGGGCAGAGTTTTGCAGCATACCTCAGCACAAAATCCACATTCTCCTCTCTGCCCCACTCGAAGTTTGCCCTTCTGCTGATGTGCTGTCTTCCCAGTCAAAAAACTTTGTTTTTTATGACTTTTGTAATTTTTTTTTTTTACTATCATAGAAGAAAAGAATGTTAGAAAATGCTCTGATCTAGCTTTTCTTAAAATTTAGATGCTAGTCTGCCACAGCTTTCAATATCTCTTTACCTGCTGCCACTTATACCTTTCACTTCTCATTAAGGAAACGAACCCAGAAGATTAAAGCACTCCCAATTTAGCTTTCTAAATGGGAAGTGAAAGTTAAAAGCAGACCAGCTGAGAATAAGCGCCACTGAGATCTGCAGCTGGGCTGATGCTATTAGAAAAAAGAGGCCACTTCTTGCTTCTGATCTGTCATTTGAGGAAGCTTGTTTATGTATGGCTCTGACACCAGATGAATATGTAGTGCCCTTTCTCATTGAGATGAAAGTTCTACTCTAGACCGATCAGATATCACATCACTAAATACTCAGAGTTTTATAAAAAGTAAGGCAGCACTCCAGGGTAAGAACAAGTTCATCTTTGTGGAGTCCAGCATGGGATTAGGGCAAGAGACTTTAAACCCTCTTGATTAAATTCTGGGAGACTGAATTTGTCTATTTGTAGGCTCAGAGGGTGAGGTAAAGGAGAACAGAGAAAGGTGGAAGGTTCCTTAAAATAATTTTTAATTTCTGGCCCTTGTGCTCATTACAGATGTTTCCCTGCATCTCTGTGTCCATTCTAAGTTGATAAAGCAAATGGGAACCCTGTAAGAGCTGTGGGTCAGATCCTCAGGGAACATGACTTGGAAGCAGCACTGGAGCGCACTTGGCAGGAGGGAATTCTGTGCTGTCCATGAGGGTACCAGGGGCTCAGCTGCTCCAGCACATCTCTTTCTAGTGCAGACAGATGGAGAAATACCAGTTTATTTAATTCCTGCCTACAGACTGTAATATTTGAAGAAAATACAATGCAGTGTAGTGTTTCTCATGAGACTCTCAGCTACACCTCTATGTACAGCTCGTGTGTTGGCATCGTCCTGGCCATAAAACAGAGACAACTTTATTATAGACACAACTCATTAAGCCTCTGCCAACAGGAAGAGGTTGGGACTGAGGATGGCTAAAGGGGTTATTGGGAAGACTAGAAATATCTCTTAATAGAGATATATTAATATATTTGGCTTTTGTGATTTAAGCTTTGTGTCTGGATATCTGACTCACCTTGCTGAATCTGAGCTGGTGTCAGCAAACGAAAGGCTTCACTTTTTCTTGAATTTATTTAGTAGTACAGTTTCAAATTGAAAATGCAGAGGCGAAGTTTAGTGCCTTATGTTCTCCACAGGGGATGTGGCTGCTATGTCTTTAGTTTGAACTATATTGTGAGTTAAGTGATCTCTGTTTATCCTACAGTATGTTAGGAGTATCAGTTTGCCCTAAATATATTGGTTTTAAATAACTCCTGGCAAAGAAAAGGAAGGTCTGAATATACCATGTACCTTTTATTGCTTAATCTTTTATAGTAATTGTAAATAATAATAGAGAGGACTGGCTGCAGACCCTGTCCCAGTAAAACCTAGGAGCAGTGCTATGGCAGAAATTCTCAGTTTGAAGGGACTCTATCTTTGACAGTTCTCCTAAGGTAGGTTATTTTGGAGAAAACATATGTTTCCATTTTCTCTCCCTCGGCTTCCCTTTTAGTCCCCAGGCTCCACTAGGGTCACAGCAACATTAAGGCTTTTGTCACTGTGATTAATAGCTCTTTAGATCATCTTTAATTCACTCACTAATGACTGAGGGTCTTTCTGCTCTCCAAGTAATCGCGTGATGTATGAGCCGATAGTACACCTTGTGGCAGAGGTGAAAATCATTCAGGCAATGCAAATATTGTCACGGGGACAAATGTTTTCCCTGTTAATAAAAATTAATGAATTCTACCCAGGAGCTAGTTAAAGAAGCTCTGGTGAGGGAGATCCAAACGCAAACAAGTTCTTGCTGCTCGGAACCATTTATTCAGTTGTTCTAGATATGTGAGGATAATAATTATTAGTATTTCTGCATCTGCATAATAGATGAGAGAGTGGCAGGTTGATTTAATTACACGAATGCATTGCATTGCATGTAGCTCTGTCTTTCAGCTATGTCCACGTGCTGGTCTTCACTTGAGAGGTGTTATTTTGGTGCTTTGCCTTGGTTGTATAATGGATTTCAATGCTTTGGCATCAATTTATTTAAAGTAAGCTCCAGCTCCAGTAAGCTCAGCTGGGAGGCTGAATGCTTCCTCCCAGCCAAGAACCACCTTGGTCAGGATGTCATACATGTAAAAAGATGCAAAGATGTTTATGTTTTTTTATAAGTCCCTCTTACACATCATAAAAGGTTGATGAAACAGGCTGTAAATTAATCATCTGGAAGAGGGGGAAATGCTTCCAGTATCTTATTATATTTATTGCACATGTATTAGTAGCAATAAAAATACTGTGTCCCTCAGCCAGGTCACCTTCTGGGGTGGGTATTCCCATCCCTTGGTCAGGGACCAGGCTTTGTTGTGCTGAGCTGTTGGAAAGGTGTTTCTTACTTACTGGTGTAGCACAAGCCATGGTTAATGCTGTTGTCTTTTTTTTTTTTTTTTTTTTCCATTTTGGTAGCCACCAATTCTTTCTTCTGATGACAAAAAGCTATTGTCTCAGTGGAATAAATATTTCTGAATTACTTCCCAGTCCCAACCTTATCATTTACATCTTAGAACAAGAAAACAGTAAACTTTTAAGAGACATAATTTTACCTCTTCACAGTGCTTATCTACAAAGGAACATATTACTGAGGGGGGGAAAGAGCTCTAGTTGTTACTATTATTTCTGGTAGACACCCAAGGAGAGTAGCTAATTTGTTCTTCATTAATGCCAAGGACAAATAAAAAAGCAAGGACTGAATTATGCATTTATTTCCATTGTGCCTGTAACATGGGCTTCCACTCCCCATCATCCTCCAAAAGAATTCCCAAACCTTTGCTGTGCATTTCATGTGATACCATAGGGTGCAATAATGTGGTTTTAAAAGAAGATGAATTTAGTGGTGAATCTTAATTGAAGGCAGAAAATTACATGCAGCCCCCCTGCTGAAGGAAGGATGGACAGTTGGCTGCAATCAGGAGGGTTTTTTGATATAGCCCAACAACAACCTTTTAGTATTAGTTCACAGAGGCCTCAGCAAAAACCTCGGAGTCAAATTTATTTGGAATTTGAACACTTTTTAAAACCTGGGCATGACAACTGTTCTTTGAATTACACCAGTTTTCTCTTTTGTCATGAGCTGAGGAGCCTTAGACTTGTGGGTAACGGGAGATGAAATTCCCAGCCTGTTCAGCCCTGTGCAAAATGAAAGGTATATGGAACTGACCTTTCAATTATTAGCACATGAGTGTATGTACCCAGGTTCCCCTTTTGACAACTAAATGCCACAGGGCCCAGGCTCAGCCCCTTGGGGTTTAAGGGCATTTTCAAGTGATTCACTGAGGTTTGGATGTGTCCCTTACAAAGGTTTTGCACTTGCATAAAATCCAAAGCACTTGGATTTGAAATTAATAGATTTTTATGTGAAAACTTCTTTTTTTATTTATGGTAGAACATATAAATATTCAATGAAAAGGATTTTTAATTTTTCTGTCAGAAGAAGTGTTTGACCCTTGTCTCAAAATGCTGTGATAAATGATATTGTCTTACATATAATATTAATAAAATATTAAAAGAGCTGCTATGCTGCATCTGCTAAAATGTATAGAGCAGGATTCAAAAATGCATTACCATGCTAGAGACAGAATCAATTTTATTCCAGCAGAATAACTCTGTGGAAAATTAAGGAGGATTCTTCAGCATGTTTCTGGAGATGTAGCCATGAATTATTTGGTGAAATCAAAATCTGGATTTCCCAGCTCGCGTCTAACTTCAGGAAACCAGACTATATTGATTAAAGTTTGTTTAATAAAAGAATTGGGAAGGGTTTTGTGCTGCTCTCCAGTGATAAATTGCCACAATCTTTCCTTTTATTATCACCCTGCTAGTCCTCTGCTGCTCAGCCCTGAATTAGGCACCTAAATAAGATCCAGATTTGCCAAAGTGCTCGGGAGTCAGGAGTTTCCACTGGGAGACGTTTTTTCCCTGAACTTCCAGAAGAATTAGGTAATGGAGACGGCCCGTTCAGTGTCACAGAGGGAACCAGTCTGCTTGGCAGCCTTGACCTAAAAGGTTTCAATTTTCTGGGCGTTGTTGCTTCTGCAGTTTCAGGCAGAAACTCTGTGTACAGAAGAGTGTGGCTCTCTCTACATCACCCTCTGCTTCTGGTAATGGCTGGGGTGAGAGGAGACAGCAATCCTGCAGACAGCCTTACTCTTAAATAACCTGAACTCCTCCTATCACCTCGGGTGGCTGAATATCAACACTTCCCTGGACACTGAATTTCAAGCAGGTAGCACGGCCATTGATGGAATAACATTATTAAAGTTTTACTGGAGCATAATCTGCCTTTAGAAAAAAAATTGTGTATTTTCAGTGGAAAGCTCTGACTCTGGCAAAGGTTGGATATGAATACCTTATATATGCACACAGCAATTATTAGTAGGGGAAGGGCCTTACATTGGGACAGCATTTTGTCCAGCCATGCAGCATTAGCTCCTTGTAATGAACCAAGTCACCCAAAAGAGCCTCAGTGCACACCTGGCAGCTTAGAATTTTTGAGTTTCTTGCTGATTTTTGCATTCTTTGGCTTAGTTTCTCGTATTTAGTTTCTTCTAGTCCAGCTCTCTTCTGTGCAGGAAAATAAAAGTTTTCCACAGTGCAGAGGAAACGAGGATGAAACCAGGCTCAGTGCAAAGTGACTTCACTTGCTTCATAATTGGTTTGAAGTGGGAAAAGCCAAGGAGGGAAACCAGTAGGTCTTTCCCAATCCCTGTCTCTGCTTTTCCATCAGGCTTGATGAGATGAAGCCCAACACTCATCCATGCCTGGGATTCTGTGGGTTAAAAAGCCACCAAAAATGGAGCTGTTCTCTCCACATCCAAATCAATAGGTGGCAAATGGGCATAAGAGAAGAAGGCCTGAGAATCTCATGAAACCAATTGAAAAAAGGAATTTAATCAGTTGCAGCAGAATCCGAGCCCTGTACGTTGTATAGGATGTGAAGGATTTATATTGGATGATTGTCTAATCTTCCGTGTAAGTGGAACTTCTTTGGCCTTATTTTGAACCTGGAGTAATAAAGAAGGAAGTGAAAGCAAAGGTAAACTTAAAGTATTGTTTTACTCTAAATGCTTTCAGTAAAGGGCCTTGTTATCTAATGATTGGTACTGGATGGCTGGTATAAATCGTGCTGTTTGTTCCCTGCACTCATGGCGAGGGAAAGCAGAGGCAAAAGGAAATCAATTGGAACTAGCAGGTAACAAATGACCAGTCTTAGGCAAGCATAGCAGATGGGGAAAATAGAGTTGTGGGCATACATTATTGGGAAATGCAGCGGTGACTTTCCCTGTTATTTAAGAAATGCAGCAAATAATGAATATTTTTGATGGAGGGAGCCGCTCGGATAATTAAGAACGTGCAGGTGTTTGAATATTGAGTCATATTTTCAGGGTTTTCTTAGATGGGGTTCTTGCCCTTAATACTGAATTACCAAAAGGAAAACCAGAAATTGTGGTGACAGCTTTTGTGGAGAGAGACAAGCCCACTTCATGCCAGCTGCCCCAGAAGGGTGCTGATGGAGCCAGCCTGGCAGTGCACTGTCCAGAGGCAATTCTGGAGTTGCCTGGGACTTTGGGAAATATTTTGGCACTACTGTGCCAGAAAGAGCCCTGCAGAGTGGCTACAATATTGTCAGATCTGAATTGAGGAGAGGCTGAGTTCTAGTAGCTTTCTGTTTGGGGATTTCTCTCTTTCCTGGTAGATCTTTACTGCTCAAAGAGATTTATTTTTCTGGAGCATGAAAAATCCCACAAAGCTCAAGAACAAGCTCTTCTAGTGTCAGGGTTTTTCTGGAGATAGATAGAAGCAGGGAAAGGACCAACTGGGGAACAATTCTTTCTGCAAGGACTTGGTGGGATTCCTGGTTGTAGGAACCAGGGCTGGACCAAATGGAGTGTGAGCAATAGTTAGTTTTTATCCTCCTCACTTGCCATGTACACCCAAACCACCAATTTTACACCCCTGGTGCAAACAAGATTTTAGAAACCTGGAGCTGGGTGTAGGGAAGGAAAGGGTCCATGTGTGATCAGGCACTGATCACAGAGATGGGAATCTTCACCTTTTATGGTTTTAAAGGCTATAAAGACACTGTGAGGGACTCTGTGTTTGCACTGTGTGGAAGGTGATGGTCAAAGTCCCCTCTAGATGGCCTGGGTCAGGACTTGGCCTCTTACTGTGCTCACCAGGCTTATTTGAGAGCCTGGTCTGAGTTTAGTCTTTTGCATGTGGCTCTGACTATGCAGGGAATAGGGAGATCATTCTTTTAAAAAGTTTTCTCAAAGCATCTTAACAATATTCTCTCTATGTTTCCACAGTGCATTAGTTCTGCAGGCAAATCCAAAAGTACTACAGGGGGGATACCCTAACACCTTGAAAAGTATCAGTTAAAAACTGCTGAAAGCATTAAAAATGAATGAATCATAGGGTGAGAACTAGCATGACAGGTGAATAGGCAGGGCATAAAATGCCTCTGGAATCTGTGGGATATTTGCAGGTACAAGGAAGCTTCTAAGTCAAGGTTCATTTACAATGTCTGGTTCCTCTGTCCAGGAAAGATTCCTAATAGATTCAAGGAGAATCCAAGCTTTTAGAGGGTCTTGGGAGAAGAAAGGCAGTTCTGTAAGGAAAGGGGTTTGGTTTGTATATGGAGAAAACTCCTCAGTCACGTTCCATATTGTGTCCTGCTTGGAAGAACAACCGAAGGCTTTCACCCTGTTTCTGGGCAGTGGCCGCAGCTATTGTACAGAAAAACCACCTCCAGGGCATGGGAGCCTACCTGGAGATGGGCTGCAGCCTCCTAGAAAGCTCCTGCTCCATCAGGAAAACATTTGTGTTTTACAATTTGATGTTGGTTGGGGTTTTTTTTATATTTTTTTACTGCCCAGGATCTGTTCCAGCCTGTGGCTGCAGCACTGTCTGAATGGTGGAGCCTTGCCAAAAGTGAGCAGTGTCAAATACTCTGTTTTACCATAACAAGTGCAGAGGTGAATGAGCACTGTCAAGAAAGCACCGTGAATACTCTTTTCCGTTATTAACTGAATTTATTATTTTGCTGGTAAGAGTTACCAGCAGAAGGTGAACATTTATTTCACATCTGCATGAGCCTGGGCTGGAACTGTTTGGGGGCTCATTGGGTCGGGGCATAGAAGCAAGCTCTGACTGCTCATTGCTAAACAAAACAGCTAAAATCACAAATATTTCCAGTCAGTCATGACTTTAAAAATATCCAGAAGCGTATTTGGATTTGGGAGCATGTAAGAGAATATCATAATCTGCTCAGGCTATTATGTGAAACAGAAACAGGTTGAATAAATCATTACCTGTTTTTATTCACCCAGTTTGTGCAAATCTAACACCACAGGCTTGTGAGCCTTGGTGGTGTAAAACAACGTGCTTGGCCTCTTCTGGTTGCACAGCAGCCTCAGTAGTAGCTGAGATGTTGGATAAAGGAATGTATTTCTATTTATACTTCTTCAACAGCTCTTAGAATCCTCTTTGTTCACAATAGTCACAGAAATTGTAGTAGGTGTTTCAGTGCTTGCATTTTTCAGCCAAATCCAAAGCTTTAAGGAAATCACTACCATGGCATGCTCTATGTACAGAGGAATGTTTCACTCACTTTTCTCATCAAGAGGAAAACTCATTGTTCATCCCTGAAGGATTCAATGGAGATAAACCCCATTCAGTTAATCTATTCAATTCTCCAGATTTTGAGGGTTGAAGGGGTTTAAGGGATTCTTCAGCAGCTTGGAATTAAAGTCAGTAAAACTAGCTGTGGCACAGCTCTAGGACAGATCCTGCACAAGTCCTCCACCCTCCCTAAAAGTTGCCCTGTGCTGCTCTGAATCCACCACTGGCAGGTAAACAGCAGTGATATGACTCAGAGATGCCAATGCAAATTGACCTAATTGCTGATGAAAGGCAAAAGGAGCAGACACAACTTCTTCATTAAAAAAAAAAAAAAAAATCCAATTTTAGATTATTAGTACTTTAAAGTAACTTTGGGTTGTGGAGGTTCGACATGGCAGTGTCCTCTCAGCTTTCCCATGGGGAGAGGGGGCTCTTGCCTCTTGGTTTGTGGACAGCATTGCCCTGGGGATTTCTGCCATCAGAGGTGGCTTTCTTTTTTTAAATGGAGAAACGGAGAAACAGGTTTGCAGCCTAGTTATCTTAATTTATGAACTGAATATTTAGAATGTGGACATGACTTCACTGAGCTGCCTTTTTTTTTTTTAATTACAAAAGCAAATAGAAATATTCAAATCAGATCACACTAATTAGCAGAGCTAATTATGTTTTCCTAGGCATCTCTCTTCTTACCTATTCTGCAATGAAAAAAAATCATTTGCTCATGATGTAAAACAGGGGAAAGGAGATTGCCATGACAATTAGCAGTAATTAATGAGAAGCTTTGAATTGCTTTGTGTTAACCTCAGCATCTATTAGTAGAAAAGGCTTGGATTTGCCCTCTGAGGGGTGTGGGTCGGCACAAACTCCTCCTCTCCCAGAAGGGAAGCAAAGACACAGGGAACACAGCAAGGAGTTAAAATGGCTTTGCCCATTCTTGTGTGTGTTAGAAACAGTCACGTGCACCTGCTGCAGATTCACATCTGTACACTTCCAACAAATAAAATGATACTGGTGAACATTTTAATTGAAAGGATTTTTTGCTTCTTTAGGGCATATTTAGCTTGACTTGAATAAATGCATGATCATTGCAGCTGGCTATAAGATGTTACTTATTTTGTACAGAAGCTTCTTAGGTTTCAGAGTTTGGATGTTTTATTTTTTTCCCCATACTGGAACGAATATAAATTGTTGGAAACTTTTTATGGAAGGGAGCTATATTCTAAAATAGCTTTTTTTAATATTAGTAAGATTAAATTTCTTCCAAGAAAGGCGTTTGTAATGAAAGGTTCCTCTCTGCCCTGAGACACACAGATATATATTTATATGATGGAGTTACCTCCATTCAGAACTAAAATGAAATATTGCTGAAAATATCTTCAGCTATGATTAATTTTCAAAGACATTTAGGTTAAATAAAAATATTGAAAACATTAGGTCAAGCTCATACATTTGCATTTTACTGCTTTTGCCAATACTTCTTGTCCTCTATGTCCATGGGACACATGAAATCTGTGTGCCAGAGTCTGGTAATAGTGCAACAGAGAGCACAGATGACATCTTGCCCTGTGTAATCAATCAGTAGTTTGCCTTTAACAGTAGAGAGATCTGAATTTAATTGATGTTCTTTGGATTGGTCCATAAAATGCTTCCAAGTGGTTTGTATAACTGCAGATCTTGTGTGGCCAGTAGATAATATTCACATCTAGGGATGTTCTCCTTTGGAAATATTTAGATTTGAAGTTGTGATCCCCATGACCAGCTCCTTCCTGAGAAGTGACATGTGGAAGAGTTGAGAAACAGATCCATCTTCTGCACTGCTGCTTCCTTGTAATTGCTTCCTGAAAGCAACTTGTCCTGGATGTGATTTCTGCAGCAAAGTGAGAAGAAGTCACATTAACCCACTGTAAGGGGAGATGATGCTTTCAATTCTCCTCTTGCCCCTGCTTTCTCTCCTGATTTATGAATTCATTGTATACTTGCTCCTGACACAACTTGGTGTTGTCTCTGTCACAGTGGCTGGGATATTTCTCTTCCTGAGTTTCCTGGGTCTTAGACTTGCACCGTCTCTAATTGAACAGCTGATGATTGATAATTGAGTACAAGAATAGGCTAAAAAGCTTGGCTTGTGCAGCAAAGGAAAATGAAGGCTGATAGAGGTTATGTCTGATACTGAAGGTGACAAACACTCCTAGCAAACCATTTAAGCTAAAGGACAGTGCTGGAATAAATACAAATGGGCAATAAAGTGTCCATGAATATTCTGAGGCCAGAAATGAGCTTTCTAGTAAGAAGAGGGTAAAAAGGAGGACCACCTTCTCCATGGGAGTGATCTAGTGAGGACTCCACATTGACAGAGCTGGGTGGAAGGTGCCTCCAAATACCATGTTGGTGTCCCAGTGTCCTGGTGGAGCAGGTCACCACGAGGCCGCTGCTTTTGGGGGTGTATAATAGGAGGTATGGATTTCCTGGTCTGGTGTCCATGTTTGTAACCCCTTTTGTAACAAATCATAGAAATCTGCCCATTTTGTTGGATTCCATATCCTTGAGAAGGAACACTGTAAAGGATGAAAACAAGGCAAAGGACAGTAAAGACTAATTTTAACATCTTCCCTCTCATTTCTGTTGCTGCCAGATGTTTTGCATCCCAAGCTGAACGTGACAGGCTGAGGGGTAGGAAGCTGACCTCCTGTGAGATTGAGATATGCTGAGAGATGGTGGGGTGGAATAAATGTGGAGACCCTTTGTCCCAAGGAATTTCATTGCTGAGCATGGCATTGCTTTGCTCCTGTGATATATGACCTATTTCGCTGTATTCTCTGCTGAGTTGGGGAAATAATCTTAGAGAGGTGCTTTGTGTGAAGGTCTGGCATTTTGTCTCAAGCTGCTATGCCAGAGCTTTGTGCTTGATGGTGCTCAGGCCTCAGCGTAATAAGTTTGCTTTCAAGAACTGGCGTTTTCAAAAACATTTGTTAGCTTCATTTTTCTTCCACTGACCTGAGCAGCAAACCCCTGAGAGTGGAGTTAGGCAAGGTGGCACACTTGTGAGAAGCCTTTTCCATGCATTTTGAGGGAAGGCAAAGCTTTTGTCCCAGGGCTGGGGATCAATCCTTACTTTGCCTCTGTGTTGCCCTGCATTGCTCAGTGTTGGTCTGTTGTTTTCTGCCACTGCTTCTGAAGTAGTTTGTTACTAGACTTGGAAAGAGCTTTGCAGTATTTAATCTCATCAGAGAAAACTTCCTCGTCCCATTATTTGGGCAATTTTGGGGCGGGGGAGTGGTTGTTTTCATTTGGGTTTTATGATTTATACTTCATTTTTACAGGCATGTTTTTTCAGGAGGAGGATTTTTCGTTGCTTGCCTTTGTAGTGATTGTTTTGTACTTTCTTGGGACAAACCCGGCTCTTTTGAAGGTCCCTGTGCTTACGTGCAAAATATTGGCAGATCTCTGAGGCTGAGGAATGCAGTGGAAACCATAGTGCATCCTGTGCTTTGATTTCTGCAGATCTCCTTGTGCTGGTCATGGTTATGAAGCTGAGTTTCTTGCTTCCAGCTCTTATCTACGTTAACTTCTACAATCATCTTCATATTAAGCTTCTCAATACACACTGTGAGCTGATGCAGGTCCAGTCTGGACAGGGTTAAATTAGCCCTGAATCAGAGCTGTAAATGCTACTGATGGTTCCTAATAGTCTGGGAAAAATGACAAAAGGTTTGCTGGTTTGGTTGTGCACTTTGAGGCAGCTGTGTGGATTTCTGGACTCCTGCCATGTGCAGGGTGGGTGCTCTGAACCTTAGGGAGCCAGGCCAGTGGGTGAAAAGGAAATAAATTTAAATTTTACATATTTACGTATATAAAATACGTCCTGGGCATGTTCTCTTCAGGGAGCAGTGTGACCAAGGTGTCTTTTTGGGTTGTATGCTCTGTCTCCTTGAGCTTGTTTAACTCTCTAAGAATAAAGTGGCTTTAATCACATGAAAAAAAATCAGAGTTAAGTGACAAACCTCTTGTCCATAGCCATGATGATTCTATGGTTTGATCTTTGGTTTCCCTGTTACCAATGATAATCTGCACCACCCTTCTTGATGTGTTTGTCAGTGGAGTGGAAACAGGAGCTCAAATAGTCTGGAATTGTATTTTATGTGTTGCTTGTTGGGATTAGAGAAAAAGAGGCTGGTAATATTTGGAGTTGGATGGATTTCATCTGAGCTGGTTTGGATCTCCAGACATAAAATTTGAAAGCAGCCATACTGCTAAAATTAAAGAAAACTTACCATTTTCTGTTGTTGTTTTGGAAGAGCTTTGGGGATTGTTTAATTTTCTGTTTGGGGTTTTTTAGTTTGTTTCTCTTCTGAGCAGATCAGGTTAATTTGTCTAAACTCCTTTTTCTATTTATTTTTACAGTTGCTTCTCTTCCAAACATTAATTTGGGAGTTTGCATTTTGCTTGTTTTCCAGTTGCATGCACAACTTCACCTTTTTTTGTCTTATGATCGGGGGCAGTGGAAGGGGAAAAGACTAAAAATAATCTAGTTCCACTCAAAATAATATGAACTTTGAGGTCTGTGATTTCTGTACTGTATCATCAGGTGGCTCTTTTGCACTTTGAGAAACAGTATTTGAAAAAAACAATATGCAGCAAGAACTCTTCTGGGGGTTAATACTTTGAGTTTTGTCATCCTTCATCCTTGCTTTCCCATGGTTTTCTTCCCTAGCAATATGTCAATGTGCAAATTTTGGCAAAAGCACAATTATGCACTCAAAACTCATGAGTTAAACTCCCCCCAAACAGATACTTTTAAAGGAAATCCTACAGTGTTCAACAGTGAGCATTTTTGTGTACAGCAAACTCCTCCCACCGTGTGGGTACTTCAGGAATTTGATTTCTCCCCCAGTCCCATCAGACTCTGACACTTTAGACTTCTTCCTTTTATTCATCTCACGGGGTCTGTGGGCCCCTGACACTGATGATGGGAACAACACACAGGGATTACTGCATTCCAATAGGGGCACCTCCATCTCCTCTGCTGCACTGAGAGCCTTCAATGATACATCTCTGGTTGCTGGCACTCAGTGGCTGATTTTGGCTTTCTCAGGCAACCTTCAGGTTGAGTACTAGTTATTTAGGGTGCTTACATCACTTACAATGAACTTTTGGTGCATTTTTTTTTCCCCAAGAAATAAGCTGTGACATGTCTGTAAGCATCTATTCCCTCCATTGCCATCGCACGTCCCTCTGATCATTGTGTAAACACCATTCCTTGGGATGCTCCAGCATCACAGGCCTCCTAATTTGTAGCATTTGTATTTTTTTGTAAATACTCTCTTTGTGGATATTAAATAGCAAGCAGATGTCCATCAGAATATATGCTTTATAGGCACTCTTTTGTTTGACAGAACTTTGAAGAGCGGATATGTGTTGCCTAGTAGCTTTTATTTTTGAGTCATTTATTTTAAGAAATCAGAAATTGAAAAAAAACCCCAGACCCTAAAAATGTTAAATATAGATTTTCACCAAAATTCTAATTTGTATTGCATATCATTGCATTATCCATTCTGTGTCCCTTATTCATTTTGGAGTCATACAGTTGGACAGTCACCCCTTAAACACATGTGCTGTGCTGGGTGAGCAGCAAATGCACCACTGGTCCCTAAAATGCTCACCCTGAATAAAGTCTGGCTATTTCACATCAGATGGGCTTTTGCCCACTAATTTCAGTAGCTATGGACAAAATCTTTCCAGGCTGGCTGAAATCCAGTGCCTTGATTTTTGCCCAGAGCTTTGCTGTTGTCTGAACTGAAACCTTTTTTGTTCTGAGCATCTGAGTCTGGATGAAACTTTTTGTGTATTTTAATGACATTTAAAGTAAATTTACCAAATTACTTTCTCATCTTCAGAACTGTTTTTTTTTGACTGTTACTAAATGACACTATAGAAAATCTGCTCTAAAGCAGGGAAGAATCACAGAGGGGAGCTCTTATCAATATATTTCCTCAGTGAGAGATTTATGTGGCATTTCTGGAATCAATAGGAGACTTCTCATTGATTTCAAGAGGAATACCTTGCTTTCAAAGAGGAATCAGACAAATCCCCTCCTCTCTGTATACTTGATCTATGACACAGGATGTGCAGTTTTCTCTGGTGCTTCCCAAGTTCGTAATTTGTATTTCATCCTCATGCCACTTTGTGAATTTATTGGCAGTCAGAAGCACTCCATGAGGATTATGGAGTTTTGCCTACCTTTTGGTGGTTATAACATTTATTTTAAAGCAGTGTTTAGTTATTTTTAGTTAAGGGCCGTGTGGGTGGACTTGGTACCAGGCTGCCACCAGAGGAAAAATCTGATTTTTAAGAGACTAGAATCCATCAAAACTCTGCCAGCACTTCCATGGGTGGGGGGATATTTGGTTAAATAGATGTTTATCTGGGAAAGTCATCATCTGGCTAGCAGCATACTGAATGTTTCTAAGCAGCTAACTTATGTATACTAAACAAATTTAGTTTGGCTGCAGCTAGAGCTGCCCTGTGGAAATTCTCAACATACATTTGTTTGATTGAGCTGTCATTTTCAGTTGATCTGCTGATGATCTGTGTCACTTTGTTTAAATGTCCTGGTAGTTTCTTTTTTTTTAATACAGTGCAAAACCAGTCTGCTTTCTGTGATGGATTAAATTGAGGTGAAATTTGAGAGTTACTCCTGTTTTTGATTTCTGTGCCCTGAGACAGGTGGGCTGGAATGACAAAGAACTCTGCACACAAACACATTAAAACTAAAATGGAGTGGATGCCCTTATGATTTAAAACATCCGTAGATGTGTCAACTACCAAATGCTCCCGTTCAAAGTAGTTGCTGGGATTTGCACTTTAAGCAACAAATGGTATTTATTTGGTCTATCCCTCTCACCTAAAATACCTGGAAAAAAAGCACGTTGAGCCCTTTTCCTCCTGCAAAATTCCCTCTGAGTGCATAAGTGTTGGGGTTTTGGCCTCTGGTGAGACAATACAAGGTTAATCCTGAAATGAGGTCCCTGGGGAGCAGCAGGGGATGGAAATGGGCTCTCCAGCCTATGGGAGTCTGTCAGCCCAGTCTGGGAGCTGGGCAGCATCTCTGGAGGTCTCAGCCCTGGAGATGTCCTATTTGCAGGCACTTTCTAAGAGACCAAAGCTCCTTTCTGTCCCCACAGAACTTGGTTCAGGGTTTTTTTTTATTATTTTTGGAAGTATTGCTCAAGCATTGGGCTAGCAGTTGTGCTCCCACAAGCTTGGTGAACAAGTGAGATTCCGGTGCTTCCACTGATTTTGGGGAGCAGTGTTGGCTTCAATGGGAAAAGTGGGATGGTGAGGTGTGAGCACAGCCAGCTCTGAGCAGAGTTCCTCAGGGGGGAACCACATAGCTCATTCTGGTGCTTGGCCCTGAATTTTCCCTTCTCTAGCTGAGCTTTCCATAGCCCATATGGAATGCAACTTCCCTCCATACCCAACATGGGCTTTTTGTGCAGGGTTCACTGCATTTCAGTTTTTGCTTTAGAGCCCCTGGAAGGCTCATTTTGATAATCTCCAGCTTTTCCCATGTGTGCTGTGGTCCATACATGAACTGCAGCTCTGTGTGGAGAGACCAAGGGATGCCAAGTCCAGATAAATTGCTCATTTTCCAAACATGCCACTGATTTGTTTTGTGACACGGGGTTGGTGGTTGGTTCTGTTCACCTCCACAGCAGTGGTGGGGGAGATGGAGATGTGGATGTGCTCTGAGAGCTCTTTCAGCACCTTCTCATGACAATGCTTGGGTTTTTTTTCCTCTGATATCCTTGAGTTATGCATGGCCCTACCAAACTTGCTGAACTGAGGTTCCCCAGAGTGTGGAGAGGGTCAGCTAAATACCAGTTTGAAGTTGCTTTGCAAAGTGCTCCATAGGAATGGGTGCTTTTATTTGACTTGAGTTTCTAATGAGCTTTCCAGGGAAAATGTTGAAATGCAATTTGTTCCTTCCACTTTCTTACCGTGGAAGTGTCTTCTGTGGGCAGCAAACTGTACCACTCTGTCTTTCCTGGTAGACACACTGGTACTGCAGGGAGGGGTTTCTCTTGTATGGCCACTTATGGCTTTGTGAAGTGTAATGGCCTAGCCTGAAAATTTCTGAGCATTTTTGGATCTAATTTGGACAGAAGGAATTCCAGTCGCTTTCAGAACAATTTCAGGAAAAGCCACATTATTTTTCCTGCCATAAAAAACCCTCAGCTTCTCAAGCCATTTTTGCTCAAGGACTCCACTGCTTCTATGATTTAGGACGTGTCTCTGTGTTTATATATATATTATATTACATATACATGTTGTATATATACATCCTTGTCATTATAAACAGTACTTAAATCCATGTCCGTAAACATAAATAGATATAAAGTTAAGTACTCTTTATAACAGAGGATTAGTCCACAGTGACATAATAGGTAGAAATCAAGTATATAACAACCTCCTGTTAGTTTGAGTCCTGTGAGATCCTTGGGGATGGAGAGCACTGCCTGGGCCAAGGTCTCTAATGGCATGGCATCCAATTACATGAAGGCTGAATTTACTCCATTAAGAACTATGTATTTATTTAAGCTGTCATATATCAGCCTGCACATGAAAACAATAGAGCTTGTGAAGATTGCCAGTTTGAAAAAGGGAAAAAAAAAAAAGAAAAGATTATTTTTCAAATTTTCTTCCAAGTTATTGGGATGAACCAGAAGCTTTCAGAGTGCTGATTTATTGCTCTCTGTTAGCAGCTCCCCAGGACCCCTCTGATTCTCCAAGATCAACAGCTTCAGAGAAAGCAATACAAGGTGTATGGAACAAAGAGGGGAAATAAATTACATTAGCAGTTAACTTTCTTTACAGTTAATATATATTAATAAATATCTACAAAACGTTTGAGGCTTTGACCAGGAAGCCATGCAAAATAAACTGTAGAGCCACTCTTTTTTTTTTTTTTCCTTTTTTCAAAAAGTCAAAATAGATCTAACTGATGTTAACTGTTTCACAGCGGGGGTCTCGTTCTGGTTTCACACTGGTGTCACTGTTGATTTTGGAGGGGGGATGTGATCAGAATAAGGACTGTCACTCTGCTGGTGCTACAGGAACACTTGGCATTTCCATACTGTCCTGCTTTGCATCTTCAAAGCACTGGGGAGAGATGAGCTATTCACCATGGAGCTCATCTGAGGCAAATGAGATAATATGAACCCGTGGAAGAAATGGGAAACCCAAGAGGGAATGGGGGAATTTGTTACTGGATATGTTTGCAAAAGCAACTGAGTGTGCAGTGTCAGAGCTACCCGCTCCCAGTATAAGCACAGACCCTGTGGTTTGATGGACCAGGGAGGTGAGAGCCCAGGGGGTCTTTCCTGTTAGTCCTGTGTGTGCTGAAATATTTTCTTGATCTTTTTCTGACTAGCTGGACTTGGAAACCTCTGGGCTTTGCTGGCCAAAAACTCCTCAGTGGTTTCTGTGTCTGTGGAGCTTTGGCTTGCATGGAGCTCTCCAAGCATGAGACATGAGCAGGCTCTTGGTCCTCGAGAGCTCCAGGAGGAGTTTCCCCTGTGAGTTCAGCAGTGCAGATGGATGTAATCCATTTTGCTCATTTTCCTCCAAAGAAAAGGGGAAAGGGATGAACAGAGTGAGTGTTGCTTTGTTGTGTACTCCAAGTGAAGGGAGCAGCAAAGGGCTTTTGGCTGAGGTGGAAAACGTGTTAAAGAGAGAACAGGCACCTCCCAGCATCAGCTGTGGACCACCAGCATGGGAGAGAGGCAAGAGTGGAAAGCTCTTAGGTAGTGTTAAAAACCTCCAAGCGCTGAACCGCAGAGAACTCACCCTTCAGAGACATGCAAGGTAAAAGTACAGCCAGACAAACACCCTTGGAGGAGTTTCCAAATTACACGAGGAACAATTTTATAGGAAAGAGGTGACAACATCCTAGATTTGCCAGATTTCTGCAAACACTTTTCCTTTTAAAACAAGTCTCCCGATTGCTCAGCAAAACTCAGAGCTCTAATATTTGGGGTTTGGAATTTTTTTTCCTTTAACTTCTCAGAATGTTTTTCTTTTTCATGATTTTTTTGGTAATAACATGGGAAAGAAAATGAAACATCTCTGAGAAAAGGAAGGGAAGAGAAAGAATGGGGGGTAAGAGTAGAGAGGAAATGAAGGATTTTCAGGGGAAAGCTAACTTCTGTTTTGCAAGCACCTTCCTGCAGCAGAGGATGCAGACAGGGCATGGGGAGGGAGCTGTGACCACTGGCACTGAGGCAGTGCAGCATCTCAAGCATAGCTGAAGCACATGAAGCCTGTCATGATGGAGGAGCTGGGCCCCCATTTTATCTCTGTGTAGATGTCTTGGCTGCAAAACCCTGTGTTTTCCCTTGTCCTCTTATACAAAGGCCAAGAAAAATAATTGCTACAGATTCTTGTAAGTCCTTGCACTCATGTGTGCCACACTTGCTAGAAAAATAAACTATCTCAGAAAGGTAACTGAGAATTTAGCTACACTTAATGGGTGCAGTTTCCTTTGGCCTCCATCCTTGTTTAAAGTCATCCTACCACGGAGTTTGGGGCTTGATGTAGGGCAGCAAGTAGCTTTTTCCCAGTTGTGCTTGGATGCCTGCAGTAAATGGTGTCAGTTCTGTGGGCAAACCTTACCTGCATCACCACTTAGATGAACGTTTTGGTACAATCAGATGAAAGTCCCACTGGCATCAAGATAAATCCTGTTGTTTGGGACAGACCAGCCTTTTGAAATGGGGCAGGAAACACAAATATATTTTATCAACCATGAGTATTTTGTTGAGATTAAAAGTTAATTAGTGTTTATTTAGAATATGTGGCTGGCACAGTTAGAATCGTGTCAGAAAAAATTGTGGAATTGCTTTGAGGAATGAGCAGGGTGTGAAACAAATTGGTGGTGGAGACAATGTAGATAAATCCAGTTTTGGGTGCTTTTTTTTTTTTTTTAATCTGGACAAAAATGAAACAAAGATTATTGCACTCTGAAAATGTATAGTTTTTTTGAGTGGCATATCAAGGAGAAGAACTTGTCAAAGTGTGCCAGCCTAGACCCTGGGTTTCATGGAGACAAACGGAAAAAAATTCATTCAAATTTTACAGTAATCCAACCCAAAACAGCTCTGTCATACAGGAATAAATGTGTATGCACATGTGGTGAAATAACACTGTCCCAGAGGTTTTTTTCAAAAATAAAAACCATAGTGAATATAAACATATACTGATGCCCCAGAATACACCTGACATGAAGTAAAGTTGCTCTTGAGATTCATGATTTTCCAATCAGCTAAGTACATCCTGCATGTTACTGGGTGACCTTCTGCTGAGGAGTTGCTTGTAGGAAAAATTGTGGCCTTGTATCTCCTCGGAAACAAATGCTGGAAGCCAGTCCTGCCAGACCTTGAGGTTTTGAAGTGGACAGTATTGTAGGATTAATTACCCGATACTTTTCCTGATTAGTATATTTGTTATGAGTACTTCTGTTAGTGCTTCAAGGACTTAACTACAGTGTATCACAGTGTCACTCCAGTATAATTAATGCTCTTTCACTGTAATTGCATAATTAAAAAGCCGTCTGGCTGCTGGTGTGAAACTCTGCTATTCAGCAGCTCAGTTTTCCAAAAGCAGCTCCCCAAAAGTCCATCCCTCCCTGGAATACTTGGGCATAGCTAGGAGCAGCTACATCCTGCTCTGATAATCTCTCAGATCTTGCTCTTTTACCCCCAGCATTTTGGGAATGTCCTGTGTAAGGCCAGGGGTTGGACTTGATGAGCCTTGCAGGGTGATCCCTTCCAGCTGAAGAGATTCTGAGCTGCCTTCTCCTCACTGGTCTCTGCTCCTTACTCTTTCCAGGCACAGTGCAGTCTCTTTGGGATTCAGGCAGTGCAGGTCCCCTCCCCAGTGTCTTCCCCAGGTGGTGAGAGAGAGATGGTGTGGTCACTGAGCTGCCACCATTTCATTCTTTTTAAGCTCTTGGTGCTTGGAGTGGGAATTGCTCAGCTCCTCAAAGCAGATGGATGAGTGTTTGCAGGCTAGTGCTGAAGTGACTGCTGGCAGGAAGGGGTTAAATTCCTTTTTATTCATAATGTGCTTTTGAAACAAAACTTCATGACCTGGCTTTTTTCCCCCTTTCCTTTTTAATTTTTTTTCAAGTGATTACACTTTGCCGCATTATAAGGGCGCAAATGCATTTGTGTCTCAGGACCGTACTCTACCAGATACTGACATGTTCAACATCTCCTGTGGCTTACCAAACACATCAGGGATGTGGACCTCCCTCTGTTTTCTCATTATGCCAAATAATGAAATGTGGAAATAATTCTAATCCTTTCTTCTGGTTGTGCTGTACCTCTGAAAATATGATAAACTCAATCCAATTAAAAGTCATTACCTCTACAAGGCTCAGTCTCTATCTATAACCTTTGTTTTATAATTCACTCTGTTATCTGCCTTCATTATAATTTGGTAGAATAGTCATCTTTTATTACTGCTTTCTGTTGGAAAGAGGCATGTGATTTCCAGTGCTACTTTGTGACACATCTCAGTTTAAAACAGTAAAGGTCTACTAATGAGTAAAAAGAAGTTCAGTTACACTGATTTATTACATTGAGATAAAGTTTCATTTATGTTGATTATAATACTGTAGATTTAAGTAATTGTTTTGATTTAAAAATGTTCTTTTACAGCAATAGTCTTTCATTGTGGCAGGGACTGTTAAAGTGTGTTACCTTTTCTCTTACCCCAGCTGATACAGATTTAGTTAGATTTTGTTCCTAATCAGTGTTTTCTGTGTATAAGTGGCTGGTCTCTCTAATTCACATTTAACCTTCTTGTCCTTAGTTTTGTCCTGAGCTGGTTGGCTTCTTGTTCCGTGTCAGTGTGAGAATATATGTCATGTTTACCATTATGGCAATCAAACAATGAACAAAAGCTGGTTCCCCTAATCCATTTTTTCCTCCCTTAGCAGTGACCAGTACTCAGGGCTAAAAATTTCAAGACAGATTTTTTTCTTTTTCACCCCCCTTGGGTCTACTCCATATGGAGAGTCATGAAGGGCATTAGTGAGCGTTAGCTGCTGCAGCTCCCCTCAGTTGAAATATCTTACCAAGATACAAATTTAAGCTATTAGTTAGAGTTTCAGCATGCTTTAGGCTGCCTCCTAGCCCCTGTGGATCTCTCCAGACTCCTTGCTAGCTGCAGATCCCGCTCTCAGTATATCAAATCCTACAGCTGGCATTTCCCTCTTCTCTTACCCCCCACTCTGTAACCCAGGAAAGGTTTTGAAAGTCAAATATATATTTATTCCATTGAGGAAACTTTATCAACCAGCACCAAAGTTTATTGGCACTAGCTAGTGATATAATGGGTAGTTTAAACCCTGCTAACTGCGAATAATTTTTCAGCCGTGTTTATGATTGCAGTAGGCTCTAACAGACCAGAAGTACAGATAACATAAATATTTCTACCAGAGATGATTGTACTGGAACTATAAATAAAAATTAGACTTAACTTGTAAATAAATTCACTGCGTGCCAGCCAACATTTATAAACCTTTGTTGCCGCATGTAGTACAGTAATTTATATGGAAAAGTGCACAGGAACACAAGCCGCCAAATTTTACTTTTCAGTTATGCAGGTGCAACTTCACCCCCCACGTCAAGGAGAGCAGCTCCTGTGCAAATGAAAGTAGAATTTGACCCACAGTCTCTCAGTGCTGGACCCTAATTAAAAGCCAGCGTCTGGTCCCCATCAGATGCTTTTGACTGTGTTGCTCAATTAGACATGAATGACACTAGACAGAGCACCAAATGCTACTAGTTATTGTAGGGGCTGATGGTGAGAATTGCCAGAGACCACAGGCAGGTCCCTACACAGTTACTATATTATAACTTTGCTGGTCTAGTACCAACACTTGGCAATGCTGAAATTATCCTCTCTCAAAGACCTGATGCTCTAGAGCGTGCTCAGCTCCTTTTCTCACTTGCCTGTGGACAGATTTCTCCTGAGTGTTTGGTGCTCATCAGGAACTCTCTGCTGCAAGTATGAGCCTCTTGTTTCACGGTTGTTTTCTGCAGACATGATGATTTGAGAAGTGAAAGCTGCTTCCCACACGAGGAGGGTTTTTAATGTGAATTATTTGCTCTGTTACTGATGTGCAGCTTGCTACGAGGCACAGACCGAAGCCACCCGGTGTCCTTGGCATGGGGTGCTCCAGAGGTGACTCTGGCTGAGCTCCCTTTGCATTTCATGCAGATACTGCTGCCCACAGTGCAGCAACATGTGAAGCTGGTGATTTATGTACTTCAGCCCCAAAGCTGTGCTCAGACTGCCTCGAGCTGCCTTTTTCTCCAGCCTTTGTCCGTGCAGCTTTTCCTACAACTCCCTCTTCTGCCAGCACGCAGAAGGGTTTGCTCGCTGTGGCTCAAGGCTGAGGTGTGGAAGCTTTGCTGGGAGAATGCCCTCTGTGATCAGCAGTGTCACGAGCATGAAGGGAAGGCTGAAATCTGGGCACCACATTTCCCTCTCATTTTGTTACATTAGTGTCAATCTGAAGAAATTTGAGTAATTTTGGTTAACTCCAGGACAGACGCTGATCTCTTTTATTCCTTGGTGGAAGTCTAAAGCAATTACTTTGGATTTAACAGTTGTGTAAGAGAAATCAGAATCTGGCTTTTGGGGCCACCACACGGGTGCCTTGGTCCCCCTTGCTGTCATAGCCTGAGCATGGTTTTTGGGGTTGGACCTTTTGAGTGAGTTTTGGACAGCTTTGGTTTACTCATGCTTGTGTTAGGGTCAAGTAATACAAATATGCACAATCCCCATGTGTTTGAAGCCTAATGGTTGTGAAAGTATTTTTCCTTGGTAATTGAAGTAATGATTCACAACAGCTTCAAGTGCTGTGTTTATCTCTAAACGTGCTTGTAATCTCTTTTGTTGTACAATGGAACTTGCCATTTGTAAAAGAGTGTTTCTCTCCCATGTTTTGTGATTTCCACCTAACTGGGAGTTACTAGCTCTAGTCTGGTTAGAATCTAATCTCACTTGATTAGGTCTGCCCAATGCTTTTCACAATGGGGTCCTGTCTGGGGGTACCAGACTGTGTTACAATACAAATAATAATAAATAACCGCCAATAGGTCCAGCTCCACAGAACAGTTCTGTGAAAAGGGAGCGGCACAAACCAGTTTCAGGTACGTTGACTGATAAAGTGTTCAAGTAGAGTAATGTAGCCCTTGGCTGGAGTCCTTCCTGTGCCTGGAGATAGTAACCCAATCTCTAAATGTTTCTAAATCTAAGGATCCTTCTTTATGTCTCTTCTGACCCCCTCTGAGCTGTGCCTACCTCCTGTGGACAGTCAGATGGCTCCCATTTTGTTCACCACTGGCTAAGAACTCCTTTTGAAGCTGATGGGCTTTCTTCTCTTAATTTTCTGCTTTTTTTGACCTCCTGTGTTCTAGACTGATGTGGATATATTTTGTAATCAATCAGTCTCTGCCTGTAACAGGGTTTTTTTTTCCCTTTAATACTTGTTCAAACAAATTCAGATAAAGGTGTCCATTTGTATGCAACAGGAAATGCCTGTCTCCTTTTCAGATATCCCTGCAAATACTCCAGGCTGATTTCCTCTGCACTGAATGGTGATACTATGTCAAACAAGTATAAATGCTTATTGCTCTCTTTCAAGGATCTGATTTAGGAGTTTGTGGTACACTCAGGTCCACCCTCACCTCCTGTAGGAGAAGGGATTAATTCACCTGATCCTACCATCCAAAACCCTTCATTAATGCATCCTGGCTGAAGGCTTGTACAAGGCATGGTCTACACAGCTAGGGGAGCTCAAAGCTTCTGACATGTGATGGAATTCTCCCATCAAACAGAGTTGTGTCCTCATGGTGTCTAATCTTCTGGACTAGGGGTCATCTCACCTTTGAGAAGCTGCAGGCATGAAATTGTGTGGCTCTTCTCATTGCAAAGAGCCACTCTGACATTTATCTCAGCTCTTGCTTTATCCTGCTCAGAAGGTGATGGCATTCTGGATTAGGCTGTCTAGATGCCTTTGCTTTTAGCCTCTTTCCTCCAGAGTAATCCAGTTTGTGATTAAATCACTGGTGGCCACGTGCATGAATCCAAGTGCAGAGAACTGCATTTATGTGTGTTTATCAGCCAGTAGTCACTTTGGGAATATATCTCCTTAGGCACAAAAACACCTGAGGAAAGGAAGAATAGAATTCCCTATGAATATGTTTGTTTGCTACCACTGGCTTTGGCCATGGAGATTTGGGTGCAGACTTGATCCCTGTAAGACTTGGTGAGAAGTTTGATCTTAAGGCTGCCCTGAAACTTGGATAAGTGCACCAGGCCAGCATGTCTGCTCACCATGAGGGGCCATGGTGTGACATTTCAGCTTCAGCCAGGCACAGCCCTGATGAGCATGAGGCCTCTGACAGCAGCACTAGGCTGTGTTCAACCTCTGCCTCCATCATCAGTGTCTCTTACCTAATTGCTCTTGGAGAGGAAAACTGGGCTGAACTAAGAAGCATCCTAAAGGAAGGAAGTCCTCTCCTCCTCCCAGCCATGCACAGAAGGCTTCTCAAGCTGGGAATGACCCCAGGCCCTGGAGCTGCAGCAGCAGCTTTGGCACGTTGCTCTCCCTCCTCATCAGGCACATCCCCAGCCACGTGGGCTCTTTCCTGCTGGTGGGCAAGGTTGTGACAAAAGTGCAAATGCAGGTGTCCACCCTGGCCTTTTAGTAGCAATTAACCTTTACTCCTGGGTTTCCTTTGAAGCTTTCTCATGTTTTTATTGTAAAATAGTGGTGAAGAATTTAATGGAGACTATTATCTAAGCTTCCACATAACCTAATCTCATCTGTTCCCTTATCAGGGGCCTCATTTTTTATTTCATCCCATTTATGGTGGGGATAATTATTGGAGTTTAAAGAGGCCATCTTGAATTTCAAAACTGGAGTGCTATCTGTGTGAACAATTTGCAGTTCACTGTGAAAATGATGCTTATCAGCACAGTCCTTGTGTCTAATTCTAACCTTACAAAGTTTTTCTATCAGTCAATATCCTATGGTTTTGCTGGAAGACCTTCTGATCCGTGTGGCTGTAAGTTTTAAGAAAAATTGTCATACACCCTTTGAAAACTAAGACCAGAACCTTGGTTCATGTTCATTGATTTTAATAGAGCTGCTTCTATCATTAATGTCACAAATATGTCTTAATGGTCTTCCCATCTCTTGGTCAGTCATAATTCAACTCTGTGACTTTGTGTCTATTTTGAGGCTTAAAAATACATTTTTTTTGCTAGAATACATTGCTGTTTCAAGCAAAGGACTATTTCAGTAATCCATTTTACCCACACTTAGAGCTTTGGGGCATAGAGGAGTATTATATTTTCCAGAGCTTTCAAGCTGAAAGCCCGTGTTTAACGACGACATCGGGTGTGGCTGCTGGAAATCAAAGGAGGCACAATAGACCCAGCAAACGGACTTGTCTCCCTGCCAGGCTTTCAGAGGCCAATTTATCAGCTGCAGGTTTGACCCTATATGGCTAAAAACGAGCGTAGCCAGAATGACTGAGATAAGTATAACTGAGGCCTTTGAGTCTGCGAGAGAGAAATTAAACTGGACTGTCCCTGGGGAAGATGAAACATCTGTAAAGCTGTGCTTGCTGAATGTTTAAGGCTCAGCTTGTGCTGGCTTGTAGGCAGGCACTGCTGGCAAGTGGAGATGAGGAAG
This sequence comes from Haemorhous mexicanus, assembly GCF_027477595.1. NCBI lineage: Eukaryota > Metazoa > Chordata > Aves > Passeriformes > Fringillidae > Haemorhous > Haemorhous mexicanus. The sequence continues at coordinate 22,827,694 of NC_082350.1, forward strand.
GTGGCCCTTTGGGACAGGCACAGAGCAGGTCATTGCTTGCTGTGACTTCAATTATTTGGCTGAGGTACTCTGTTATTTTGTGAAGGAGAGTTGACTGTGGGACACACAGAGCCTTGGTTTTACAGGATACTGCTTGGCAGGACAGGAACAACAGCAGCGACTGTGTGAGATGGGCTTTTTAAGGAGTTTGAGTGTCAGGCACCCAGCTGTCATGGAGAATCAGTGGGATTTAGATGCCTGAAGACTTTACCCCCAGCGCCCCCCTTCAAGTGAGCCATGTGCTTATCATCATCCAGATCACTTTCCTTGTGTGATTTCTCTTCCTGCACCCCATGTGTATACATGGGTTAGGGTTTCTTTTTTCTACCCCTGTTTCAAAAACAGCTGAAGTCTTTTAGGCAGGGCTGCAATCTAAACAGTTGGGGGAGGACGTCTGAACGGGAGCACGCCTGCCCAGGCTGGGTGCAGCATTGCTGCTGGCCTGCAAAGTCAGGGAGCATATGCAAGATTTGGGGGATGCTCAGGAGGTGTAGATGGACCTCTGTCACCTGTCCCACCGTGCTGGAGCATGGCTGTGTCTGGGGATAGCAGCAGTGCCATGGTGTAACAGAGGTGGCTGCTTGGAGGGGTTGTCTTAGTGCAGGGCAAAGTGAGGGGTGGCATCCAGGTAGAGCTGTGTCTCTAACATTTCCATGCCCTCTTTCCTGTCCTTTGGGGTCCCAGATAAGTGGTACCAGGGGCAGGAAGGCATGGGCTCATGAGAGCAAGCTCTCTGCACCAATGCTGTCACGAGCCCTTGAGCATCATTGCCGAAGTCAGCTCTGACAGGTAGGATTTCTGAACCACAAGCAATGGGCAATCCCTCTCTGTGTCCTTCTCAGCTAAATGGTGGAGTCAGTCAAGATTTTCTACTTCTCAGAATGCCAGGTATTAGGAAAGTGACAAACTGATCAATATTGGGTTCAATTGTTAAAGTGCAGAAAGAGTCTGCCAAACCGGAGGCCGAGGGGACGGGTAGCTGAACTTTCCTGTGACATGTATGAGGTCATAGCCAGTGCCACATAAAAGAAAGAAAAACAGTTCATGGCTGTGAATAAATTGCTCACAGATGAAGAATCCAGTTTGCCAGTCCTGTGATGGGAGCAATCTATTCCAATGATTTGTTATGTCCCAGTGTTTGTCTTAGGCAGTACCAGAAGCATGAAAGTACAGATATAAAACCGTGAGATAATATGTAACAAAGATGTGAGAGACAATGGGCTATGACCAGTTTCCAGTGGAAAAGGCATACGGTGCTAATCTACCATGGATAGTTTCTTAAATGAGCAAGAAATTGAAAGAACATTTTAAAGTTTCCTGTTTCTTGACTGAAACAGAGTCATTCTGAAAGCCAAGCCCAGTGTAACGCTTTCATTTCTGGGCCAACCATATTATGCAAATATTCTCAAGCTCAGGTTTTAAATACCTGATCTCTTAGTTTCAGTCCTTGGAGAACAGTATTCTCACCTCCTATTTAGGTTTGAATTAAGTGGAATGAGTTCTGGTGTGTATAAAACCCCAAGAACATGAATACATTAAATGAATATAAACAGTAAAGAGGGCTTTTTTGGCTAGTTTTGCTGTTTTGACCCTTTTGCATGTAGAGTGGAGTTAAGCACTGTATTTCTGGTGCAGCTAAAGCCCCTGCTGAAATAACTCTGAGTTTCTGACTAAAAGGAATTTATAATCAGTCTTACATTTTAGGCTGTCAAAAATAGTGAGTTTTTTTTTTTCTTTTCTTCTTTTTGTGTTTTTTTTTTGTTTGCTGGCTAAGCCCCAGAGATGAAGGTAGTTTTTTTTTTTTTTATGTGTTTTGGATCTGCCCCAGTTTTTTGGCAACTGTAAGAGGAGAAGGTTCATGTTCTCTATAAGGTGCTGTTTGGATCCTGAACTTATTTTAGACCATTGCATTTCTTGGAGGTCAATGGTAACACTGATTTACATCAGCTGAAGCTCTTGCCAAGAGTTGTGTGGTAGGCTGGATCCTTTCTCCAAAGACTAATTGGAGGCCATCAAACTTAATTTTGGCTACTTTAGGTTCAGTCTCTCTCTCTGCAAGACCAGCGAAACTTTCCTGCTTTTCACTTCTCTTAGATTTCAGTTGTAACATGTAATGCTGGCTTTCAGTTGTAATTTCAAAGCATGTGTGGGGTGCAGTGCTGTATCCAGACCTGACTGGACAATGGGGTGTGCCTGCCTTTACATCTGTGTGCAATTCCCTTGCCTGTGCTCAGTGATGCAAACCACTTTTGGTGTCAGGAATATTCAGAAACACGGTGTTACCCCCAGGCCTACACTAGAGAAAAGGCTCAGCTCCATCCAGGGTGAGGCTCTGCTGCAGGATTAGTGATTGGTGACATCTCCCAAGCTGTCCCTTCCATTCCAAGTGCAGGCTGAAAGAATTTCATGGGCAAAACCTGTCAGGGTGTTTCAAATCCTACCGTTTGTCTTTCTTTTCCAGGTGATGAATGTTTGTATGAGAGCTTTCCAGAACTTCCCTTGGGGGAAGAGCCAGAAGCTGATGGAGAGGCTGCACATGTCCAGTGTCCAACATCCATCAGCATCCAAGAGCCATCTTCTCCAGCGACTTCCAGCGAAGCTTTCACACCCAAGGAGAGCTCGCCTTACAAGGCTCCAATATACATTCCTGACGACATTCCCATTCCTTCAGAGTTTGAGCTCAGAGAATCCAACATTCCTGGAGCAGGATTAGGGATATGGACCAAAAGGAAGATTGAAGCAGGGGAAAAATTTGGCCCTTTTGTAGGAGAGCAGCGGCCACACCTGAAAGATCCTAGTTACGGCTGGGAGGTAAGATTCTTTCTGTACATTCTTTTGGTCTGTTGAGTTTTTGTGTGTCTACCTATAAACACAGAAATATTTGCAGAATTTGAGTCTTATCCTGCAGCAGCCAAAGCATATTTATGTGCACAAACTGCTTCGTGGCCTTTTGGGGTTTTGTGGATGGAGAAGAGTGTAAATTGAAAAAGAAAAATGTTAGAAATTAATATTGCTCTTCATGCATGAAATCTGTCTGGTAGGTGATGCTCCTTTTGAGGAAAGTGAGGAAAAAGTGTTGTTGGAACATTTCTATACCATTTTTAATCAGGTCTTGGACAGTCCTGCATTATGTCTCTGGGTAAGGGGTTTGTAAAATCACTGCATTATAGGTTTGAAATGAAACTGGGTGCTGCTTTCAGGTTTGTGAATTGCCACTTTCTGTCAGCAATGATTAAAATATCCCCTAAATCTAGTGATGTATGGCTAAACTTGCTATTGAACAACTTTGTGCTACTGGGGGGCTTCAAAAGCTGGGGGGTTGATCCTGCTTCCATTTTACTTAATGGGAATTCTGCCACTCATTTGGTGAAGGAGGTTTGGATGCTAGAGCCATACCCAGCACATATGGGAAAGGTGTGGTTCATGTTACTTCTGCAGAAGCTTTGGGAAATCCTTTCCCTGGAGGAGCCCGTGGATTCCTTTGGTGAGCACAGGTGTTGGATCTTGCTTTCCCTGCCTTCAGGGACAGCATTTTCCTCACTGTGGTATCACTGAGGATCTGCTTGAGCTCCTGGTCCTTGGTCAGCATCATGTGGTGCTGCTGTTGTGTTATGATGTAACAAATGTTCCTGCATGGTTTTATTCATAGTTTCAACAATGTGCTGTAGGAACAGAGCACAATCTCTGCTTTCCATCTGTACATTTCCTTTGGTTTCTGATAAGGGGAGCTGTGCAGGGTTTGTGTGGCTCTCCAGGGGCACGCCTGACCTCTGGAGAGATGGGAGTTCATTTTCCCAGGAAAAATGGAGTTTCGTTGTGGAGCACAGCCTTGCAGATATGGTGGAAAATGGAAGCTTGATCTGCTCTTAACTATCCATAAACACTCAGGGAGTTCATGACAAACTTTCCATCCAGCTGTTTAAACTCTTGTGGGACCTGTGACAATGTGACAGAATAGTGTCAGGAGAAATCATAGACTTGGCAGCACTCTACTGAGTTAACAGACTGTGATGCAATATAATTGCTAGTGAGAAATCTTTATTATTTGAAAAAGGCACCAGGAAACCATAAAATCTGACCTTTAACCACACTACAATTAAGCTCAAATATTGATAACAGAAATTAAAGCAAAACTGTTGATACATGGCTGTACTTACAGGTTTAACATATTTCCAAAATTAGGTTATTTTAGACTGGACACTCAAGTGCTGTAGGACAGGATAATCCCACTAAGACTGAGGGAAACCCACCTAGCTTTGCACACCCTTAGATGCTGGCAATATGCTACAATATTAGAGACTGGTTTTCCTGCTTGGAATATTTCAGATTTTGGGGTCTGTGATATGAATATGAAGAAATGAATATCTTCATAGTGCTGGAAGCCCAGCTGGCAGCCTGAATCTCTTTCAAGCTGCAGGACTCGTGCCATTTGAATAGTGTTATTTATTTGGGACAGCTGGGACAAGCTATTGAAAAGTGTTGGAGCAAAATCACACAAAATCAACAGTCAAGTCCCTCTGCAATTTGGTCATTCACCCAGAAGTTTTCTGTGGTGCATAGAGGAACTTGAAACTGAATATTTTTTCCAACAAGTGGGTTAAATACATTTACTGTAGTTGAAGAGAGACAAAGAAATTCTGGTTACCAGAGTTTCCACAGTGAGTAAAACAGCACCGAGTGATGGTGGGGGATAGAGGAGGGATGTGGGGGATCCTGGTACTGCTGGAGAGGACTTCAGTGATGCTCATTCCACCCCAGATGCTCATCATCACACTGCTCAGGAATCCTCCACTTCCTGGGGCTTGGGCTTTGGATATTAAAGAGGAAAACTATCATTACTGAGGTTGAAGTATGGTCTTTACGCTTTTCTGGTACTGTTGTTTTCTGCTTAAATGGGCACTTTTGGGAAACAAGTTGTATGTCCAGCCAGGTGCCAACAAGCCAGTTAACAAATGAGAATTCATTCTGCTGTTGCTGATAATCGAGGTGAAATTTAATTTCAATCTGAAATGGAGGAAGGATAGAACCAAAGTTTCTGTGTGGTGCTGGGTGTGGGTTTTAAGTGACTTTGTAGCATGAGGGGTTTTAAAATCTTTCCACTTGTTTGATGAGCAAATTGTATGGATGCAGATTGTGACACCATGCTCTCTCATGTTGGATTACCTGTAATTCCTGGGGTAATTCTATGGTGCTATAGAAGCTGGTGACTTCAGAAGGAGGGATGTCCCAACCTGCTCATGTTGCTCCTGCTCCCATAGGCCAAAGAAAGTGCTTTGCTGTGTCCAGGCATACTCATTCCTTCACTTCTTGTCTGCAGAGCTCCAAAAAATGCATAGTGGGGGTTGCACCATTGCTACTATTTGTGTACTTACCTCTTGAGTAGATTCCCCTTGACTGCAGAGAGGATGATTAAGTTATTAAAAACAAGGCAATCCTTTCATTTCATCTGAGTTTAAGCTGGAGTACTGAATGTACAAGGGTGTTTAGCTTTCAAAATTTTTTTTTTGAGGAAAATAATAATTAAAACAGTTTTGTATGGAAAGATGGACATCTTCCTCAGCCTTTTCTGATGCTGCACATATAATCCATTTTGTTATGAAACATTTGTTCTGTTTTTGCAACTGTTTAGTATAAACAGGTAGTCTAAAATCTTACACTAGAAAATTTTAACTGAAAACCCTACGTTCACCTTGGAGAGAAGAGTTTACAGTTACACACAAATTTGGGCTGCAACTACATTTTTGGAAAAGACATTTTTTTCCTTTGCAAAAGCTTGTCATAGTTTTGGGTGTTTCCAGCTGTGGGATACATCTGACATCCAGTTTTTGTGACTGATATCCATCTGAGTTGATACTGGGATTAGTCTGGGAGAGAAGTGGAAGCTGAGGGAACTGATGCTGTTAAATTCTGCAGCCAGGCAGTTGATGATAAAGAAAAATTTTCTGCAGCAGGCTGAGGAATTTCATGGAGCCTGTTCCTACATTTCCCTATAGCAAAACTCCCTATGGGATCAACACAGAGTTCCATCAGAGCAAGTCCAAGAAAACAATGTCTATTGTGTCCATTTATACAGTTCAGCCATAAAACACACTCTGGGACAAAAAGAATTTGTTGTGATATAGTCGCGCTTGGGTCATGATTAGAGTGCTGTAGATCAGTTTAAGTGAAAAGCCATAAATTTGAATTTTATCTCATTTTGTGGAGCTGGAGTTGAGCATTATCTAATCAGGTATTGGTTAGCTGAAGTACAAATCGAACAGGGGGTCACCGGACAAGGGGAAAGGTCGAGCTTTTTTGCAGTTTGTCACGGGGGTTTTAGTATTTGCCGGCAGCCCGAATATCCGAGGGCGTCGGGAGGCTGTTGCTCGGTGCTTGTTTGAAAAGGGAAAATTGACTGCTGCTTAATCAACAAAGAAAACAAGCTTTTAAGGGATGGCAGTAATTTTTTTTTTTTTTTTTTAAACAAAAGCGAGGGAACACAAATTTAGTGATTTCATCGTGGTTCATGCCCTGCTATGAAAAACAACTGGGAGAGTATTTCAAAGCAAGGCTTTGAGTAGGTCGCCAAAGCACACGCACCTACCTTGGGCCAGAGGACAGCCAACATCCAAATTCAGGTCTCTTGCTGCTCTAGCAAACTCAAAGTCTCATTCATAAGAACAAATTCTTCACAGCTCTTTTGATCCTAAACTTTTATTTCTTTACTAGGAGGGCAAAACCAGGAGCAATAAACTCTAATAAATCAAACCTGTCACAGAAGTAAAAAAAAAAAATATTTTAGAGCTTTATAAAGCAGCATATAATCTGTTTATAGAGCAGAGTATATTTTCCTGTCATGCCAGGGAGGCTGAAAAACAACTCATATTTGGTAGAGTATGCTTGAGCTGATGCTATTACTTCTAAATGGAAATTAGGAGGCCATTTGGCTATTTATTTATGTCTCCTCTAACATTTTTCATGTGAGTCCTCTGAGAAAACTGCACAGCTTCCTAAAAATTGTTCTGGAGTACAAGCTTCCCACTGTTTTGTCGGGACTGGAATAGTTGCAGTCTGAAGCTTTAATTCTGCACTGTTTTGCTTTCTTTTGGCAGTTTTAAAAATTAAATTTATTCAAGATTCCGGGGTTTAGGTGTACCATATGTTGCTATGAAAATTAAATAATATGTTAAAAAAAAGTATTGGCTTTTATAGATGAAATCTAATCTATATGCTTGCAAATCTGGGTTGTAGCATCTAAAGCTTGGTTTTCTCTGCATCCAAAGAGTTCTACTGTAATCAGTAGTTACCAACCAATTTTTATGTTAGCCCCTGTTTTTGGGTCCTTCTTTGGAAAAATCTATGCCAGAATGCTGAAAGCAGCATTTTGTTTGTTTGTTTTGTTTTTAATGAAAACAGAGCAAAAAGTCTTCTAAATAACTTCCTGTGGAATTCACACATCTTAAAAATCGAGTTAAGCTATTCTTAATAAACAGTGACAGTGCTGAGGGAAATAAGTCCCTTGTAGTCAGGAAAATCACTCTGGGAGAGAGCAGTAGATAATGTTTTTTTCCAAAAAGAAAAATAGAAGGAACAAAGACTTCATCACTTGTGAATATTTTTCTTTGGGATATGGAGTGTGTCTTAGTGTTAAACAATAAAACCCTTGATTTTCTGCTGTTGTTTGACACTTTCACACTGCCACTGGTCTGTGACTTTTACAGACCAAATCTTGGCTTTTTCTTGAATTGTTTTCAACAGCATTAACATGCAAAACAGCACCACACTCAGCCAGGTGGTTGGAAAGCAGGGAAGTATAATACAGATTCCTTGCCTAGGTTTTCTCTTTTCATATGGATTGCAGCAGTATAGAGACTCCAGGGATTTTCACAAAATTATTGTTGAAGCAAAACCAGAAACAAGGATGTGGGCTATTCTGTTATTTGGAATTAAAAAGGAATGATTTGTTTTGTAGTGGGAGGTGGGGCTGCTTTTTGATCAATACAGGACAAATCTAGCCTTGCAGAGTGTGTTCTCCCCCAGATCAACAGATCATCCACTCCTGGCAGCTGCAGGTGGGGGTGCCATCCTTACCTTGTCTTCAGTGCATAGGTGATGCTTTATCCCATTTGGAGCTCAGCTTTGCAAGGCACAGAGCACTCTGGCTGGGGTCCAATAAAGCACTTAGGCACGAGCTTATCATCAACAGGATTACCCAGGTGTTGGAGCTAAGCACGTGCTTAGCTGCCCTGTTAGCTCTGGCTAAGGGATGCAGTGTTTGGTGCCCGTGGGATGGAGTTCATGCCGTGTGTCCTGCCTGGGGTGAGCGTGCACGAGGATGCTTCAGACAGCCCCTCCAGAGCTGTGCACAAAAAGGACATTGCTGCAAGTGTTACCAGTCTGAATTCTTCTGTTGTTTGCATCTGGGTCGTGTGGTGAGGCTGTGCCTGAGTCAGACACGGCTGCAGCAGTAGGGGTCCCTACAGCAAGGCAGGCAGATGCTGCCTCATGAGCAGAGCCTTGCCCTCACAGTGGATGTCAGCACCATACTCCAGCCAGCTCCCTGGGCTTATCACCAGCTTTCTCCCTGCTTGGAGAACACACAGTTTGTAATTGCAAATGAGCAAATATTAGGTCCTTGAATAGCAAGATACGAGCAGGTGGACTTGTCATTCAGTTTGAATTAAATGTATTGACAGCAAAGGGGAGTTGTTGGTCCTTTGGGTTTTTCTGTGTGGGTGGAAGATGCTGAGGACAAGAGGGATCATATACCATTAGTCTGTGGTGTTTTTCTTTTCTATTCCCTTCTCCTCCACCCTTCAATTCCTCTAATTCTTTGATTAATATGATTAAGCAGAGTCTTGCACGAGGTTGATGGGATGTGGTGCTTTGTTATTTTTGGCAAAGACCACAACCTTCCCTTGGTCAGGCAAAGCTGTTGCTCACTAGGAGGGGAGAACCAAAGCTCCCTCAGCTGGCCAGGGGAGCTGCTCTCAGAACACCTTCAGATCGATATCAGACAAAGGAGCTGAGAGTCTGCAGTGGTTTTTGGAAGGGAGGTGTCACTCACCCCCATCCTGAGCCAGATCTGGCACTTGGGGCTGTGCTCAGGGGGCTGGTGAGGCTCTGAGCCAACCCAAGGTCAATGTGGCAACAGCCTCAGGAAAAGGCTTTCAGCCAGTGCAGGAGGCTGAGCAGCTGTTGGTGTGGCACAGCTGGAAAATCTCACAAAAGCTTTTGTCCATACGAAACCCAGAATAGGTTGTGTGGAATTGACTCCTGCTCCAGCCACAGTGGATGCTCCACCGTGTCCTTGACCTTGGGGGCAGGAAATCACACATTTCATGGCAGAGTCTAAAGCCACAGAAACCTCTCTGTAGGTCTGTGTGTGTATTGCCCACAAAGCCACTGAGGTTTTAATTTAATCAGGAGGAGCATTAACTCCTGAGGGAAGCAGAGTGAAACCATAAGGGTCAAGTGGACTTAGAAGTAGGAAGGGGAGAAGGAAGTTTTGTTACCTTCTTCAGAGCAGAACCGAGAGGTTGTTTCAGGAATTTGCATTTCTCTTCAGAGCAAAGAGATTTTTATTTATTTAAACTCCCCCAAGGTAGCTTTTGAGTTCAGTAACATTCTGTCCTAGCAGGTAAGAGCATTCAGTTAATAGGGACAAAAGCTGCCATTGGAGTAGATTTGAGATTATCAAATTATAAAGAAAAATAAATGAAATATGCCAGACATCCCTTTAAAAGACAAAACGGGTAAATTGAATTTAGCCATTAAGAAAGACAACATCAGAAAGAAAAATAAAAAATATTAAACTGAAGAGAATAATAATTGCATCTAATAGAACTGACAAACAATCATAATTCTTCCCATTAAATAAATACGTTATAAAAAATTTATTATGAAATGCCACATTATGCAAGCCAGGATTCAGAGATGAGTTCTTTGCATTAAGTACAGTAGATGCCATTAAGGAAAACAGTCAATATGTCACTAAGCCACGGCCTGTAAAATTAAATTGATTTGGTAAATGTAAGTAAGATAGATCTGTTTGCTTTCATCATCAATTTTGAGTGGGTGAACAGGTGATGTCACCAACCTGGGAGCGATAAAGATGCAGGACCATCTGGAAAGCTTTGTGATGGATGGGCAACTGCTTTTGGATAGTGACAGTGCTGTGGTACTTTGTCACTTGGGATGCAGTACTTAATAACTTTTCAATACCATCATAATAAATTTCACTGCCTTATTAATATAGAAATGGTGAGTTATTACTGTGATGGCTATTGTAAATAACAAGAGATGCAGCTGTCAGAAGCTGATTGTTTGGGCATGTTTCTTTAAGCAACACAGTTGACTTGGGATAATCAACGTATGTCTATATCAGCAGAGTTTATTGCTCTTGTCAAAAGAAAAAGCAGCATTATTCAAAAATTATATGAAGTCCATAATAAACAAGTTTAATATATTATCAGACTTTTCCTATAAGTTTCCTAACATGGGACAATAAATCACTTTTAATAATGCCTTTCTGTGTACAATAATATCCTTATGCTGTAATAATGTCCTTTCCTAACTATTCACCAAGCAGAACTTCTGAAAAAACAGAAAGGCATCTCGCACCCATCAGTACACTTACAAAATTAAATCTCCCTATTTCATTAATAGGCTTCTTCTGATATAAAGCTGATGGGCTCTAGCTGTGTCTTTTTTTCTGTTTTAATTGAACAGATGTAGTTAAAAGTAATCTACGACAAAGAAATACAGACAAAATTATAACCATGTGTCCCTAAACACTGGCAGGAAAGAGCATCTGTGGGTGTTTTATGAAAGCCCAGCACTGCTCCGTGACATTGCTGCTAATGTCATCGGGCTGAGGACTGGAGAGAAACAAAATGCATAGATAGCTGTTAGCAGAAGATGAATTACCAGATCAATCATTTAGCACCATTCAGGGTATTACACCATTGTTCCCCGGGAAGATAATTAAATCAATGATGTCTTTCTTATTTGTGTAAAGAGCCACGAACTTGTGAAGAATATCCAAACCTCCTCAAACATATTATTGCTGGATTTTTTTTTTTTTTTTTTGTTTAAACCCTACTGACTTTGCCTTTCAGGCTCTAGCTTTGTCCCTCTTTTCAATTAAATGTCTCTCCTCCATTTCTATGACTGCTGAAAAGAGAGCCAGCAGTCTATTAACAGGCAATAAAGTTCAGGAAGCCTAAGACTAGTTTCTTGGGTCAGAGGTGAAAATTGCATACTAAATGAAACAAAGGTGTGTCTTGATGGCTCAACAAGCAGTGGAGAGAGGAGCATACATGTGGGCAGGAGGAGGTGGTCGTCATTAAACAGAAGCAAATGAGCACAGGAGTTGGGGTATGGCAAGATGCTTATTAACCCAGATAAACACATGCTCTTCAGAGGACGTAGCACTGAGGTTTGATGCTTAACAATAGCATTGCAATCTGGGCATTTGGTGTTGTAAAGACTGAAAAACAAAATAAAAAGCCCATTTTTTTTGTTTGCTAGAGCCTGCAGATTAGGATGTGTTCGTCAGGTAAGTTTAAAAAAAAAAGTATACTTATTTGGAAATAAAACCAGCAACCAGCCATTGGCAATTAGGGTATTTCTACCCCAGAGAGGATTAGTATGGAGCTTTATTGTTGTGACAGCCCTCATGTTCCCTGGCTGAATGGTAGGTGGCATGCACAGGAGTGAGGACAGGGGTTGTCATAATCCTGCCTGACTTTATGGGATCGTGCTAACTTCGGTGCCTACAATACTCATTAATTTGGGAAAGAAATACAAATGTTAAGTGGCCCTTCCTTTTAAAGCACAGACCTTGTGTTTAGTGTGGAAAGATGTAAAAGAGCCCACAAAAAGCATAACATTTCATCAGGTGAAGCCTAGGGCGTAAGGGGGCTCTGGTGTATAGTGGGTTTCCCAAAGTGTTGTTCTTAGTCTTAACTTGATGAAGTGTATTGGCAAGAGGCACAGAGTGGGCTGTGCTGGAGACCTGGTGTGGAGCTGCTCAGGGTTTCCAAAAGGAGACTTCAGTGCCCTCCTATCTTCTTGAAACAGCCTCATGTGGCCAAATGGGCTTTCCAAAAATGTAGCTATTTGTTATGTGGGTTTTTTACTAAAAAATAAATCTGGATATTAATGTTTTCAAAGAGGTTTGTGGTCGAGGTATTTAAAAACTGTGGTAGAAATGTTGATTTTGTGCAAAAAAGGGTAAAGCTCTCCTGGAGGTGAAAATGGAGGTTTGGGGATGGGAAAGCTTCAGCATTACTGCATTTAGAGAAAATATTCTATAAAGGTAAATTGTAAGTATTGATCTAGTGATAACCTTCAAATAAGGCAAAATTTGCATGTGAATGTAGAAAAAGTGATTTTGCTTTCCAGTCTTGGCATCTTCCTGTTTGGAATATGTACATGTGTAGGCAGACAAATGAGCAGCTAAATAGGAGGAGAGAAAACAATTTTTCTGTCTTTAATGCTAAACCCAGAAATGACCCTACCAAACCCTCTGTGCATGCAAAGCAAAATGGTGTTGATAGCCAGGGTGAGCAGCAGCGAGCTCCATGCCTTGCCTTTGAAACACACCTCCTCTCTTGTAGAGAGAGCAGTATTTTACCATTTCCCCCCTGTTAAGACTGTGTGAAGAGGCCTTTTTTATTATTTGCTTGTAGATCTGTGGTCTCAAATTGCATTTTCATCCACCTGCTGACCCTGGGCTGTGCACTTCTCTTTACTCCCTTCATCCCTGTTCTCCTCCTCTCATAACTGGTGCTGCTGTTCTCCACATTGTCCCAAAACCTTGGAGTCAGCAGGAATCCTTGTTCAGCCTTGTGAAAAACTTCCTTCTTCTCAGCTTCTTCCAATCTTTTGTAAGTCCCATCTATCCCTGTCCTTTATATCTGGCCCTCATCTTCCTCAATTTATTTTTCAGCAGGTCAGTACCACAATTGCCTCCAGCACTGGCTGTGCACATGGTTTGCTAACCAGGCTCTGATTGCCTTTTAGTGGCTGCATATATTTTGTTTTCTACTGCATCTTTTCCTTCTCAGCTCTCCTCATGTCAAGATTTTGGTGTCCCTCAGTTCATTTAAGTTTGGGGCTCTCCCCTTGTTGTGGACACAGTTTGCTCATTCCTTCCCACAAACACCTCCCTCTGCTTGAAATATCACCAGTTCCACCCTTAGCAGAGCAGCTCAATCCCTATCAGGATAGACCCTCATTATTCCCTTTCAAAAGCTGATTTTCTCAAGTCATCTCACCAATTTGATGGCTGGCATTGTTGCAAAAAAGGCAACATCTCAACTTCCCTCATTAAAGCCCTTTTCCCTCTCACTAATGCAAACAGAGATGAATAAAACATGTTTTAGGCAGATTTCACAATAGTTTAAATAATTATTTGAAGATTATGACTTTAACAGAAGTTTCTGTGTGTAAAGAAACCCTCGTGGTAGGTATTTAGCTCAGGGAGAGTGACTTGTTTGGCATTTGCATTCAAATACTTTTGTGCTTCTGGAGCAATTTTAAGACTGGACTATGTGATCCCACCACCCATGACAACAATGCAGAAGTAGAAAACGAAAATTCTGGTTTTCAGCCCCAGCATTCCTGAATAAAATTTAGCTGATTGCAACAGTATCATTTTTGGGTGTGATTTTTAGTGGGTTTGAGTTTGAATGGGTTTAGAAGAGGTGCTTGAGCAGCTTTTGTCCCCATGCTAATGCCCCCGCAGCAGTGGGAGTCAGGAGGAGTGAAATGATGACCTGAAACAGCAGACGGCTCCAAACAGAGCTGGATTAATGTGAAATGGGGCCCTGGTCCCATCCAGCCAGGAAAGCTTCAGCCAGCCTGGAGGCACCCGTGCCCTGTCCCATGCAGCATCCCCACCATCAAACCCAGCCCACCGAGCCCCTGGTCCTTCTGCAGCACAGAAATCCCCCAAAGTGGTCTCCAGCAGCCCTGACACCATGATGAGCCCTGTGCCATGCTGAGCAAAAAAACAGCAGAGGGATTAAAACCCAATTTGCCCATATTCTCATGGGCTTTGTAGAGATTTTTGTGTGTAACTTACACATTTGATGTGTTTGGAAAGGCTCAGTAGTACCGTTCCTCCTCCTGTGATATTGCCAGGCTTGCTCTGTAATGCTGGAGAAGAAAAAAAACCCCAGCCTTAGTGTTGGGAATTATAAATAATTTGATGCAACAGGTTTAAGTTACCATTTTTGTGGTGAAAAGAAAAGCTTAGCATGATCCAGATTTTCCTTGGTTTCCTCCCATTCTGCTTAGAAGCAGAGGTATTCACATTTCTTTGTCTAACAGTTTTATAATGTCTTAAGAGATTAACAGTGAGCATGAATGAGGGGCTGAGGATTAGACGACAAAAAGCCCGAGCCGTCCACTACCTTGTTTGCACATTTTACATTTTTCAGCATTGCCCAGCGAGCATAGAAACTAAGGAAAGATAATAAGGACCAGAGTCCCTAAAGTGTTTAGTGATTCAAAAAAATTCAGATGCCATGTCAGAACTGACAGAATGATGGAGCATTATGTGGCAGGACCCACTTTTTTGTCTTAGGGTAAGCTCTCGCCCTGAGTGAATGCAGATGTTATCGCAGGATCCCAGACAGACAGTCAGTGAAATGTGACAGGCTGTCAGCAAAGTTACACTACATTGAGCTTGCTAAAATATCCCAAAGCTTCATGCACGGCCTTTAAAAATTATTATAATATGTATTTTTTATTTTATATAAGTATATTTTTAATATATATGCTTATAGGTATAGTTTATTTCAATATATATTCATTTATACAAATATATTTAGATATATGTTTATTTTTATTTATTTTATTTTTTATATAGATATTAAAAACTTTTAGCTCAATTGGTTGAGAGGTTAAAAAGAAAAATAAAGGATGAAAAAATAAATGGTTACAGTAACATTTCCAATCAGGGATCCTTTGAATGGTTCAGACGTGGCTGTAAAAGTTTTTTAAGAATAGGGGGAAAATTATTATCTGAAATATTTGGAAGGTTATGTTGGCATCAGCGAAATTTGTAGAGGCAAAGCACAGGGTAAGGCTGTTAACCACATGTCAGAGTGTGTCAGTCATTCCCTGAATGATTTGGGTATTTACCCCTGTGAAATGCTTAGGCAAATCAGTAATAGCAGCCAGCAGAAGTAAACCTTGCCTGTGCTCAGCTTGGTTTTCTCTTTAGCAGGGTATCAGCTTCAAAACAGGGGAGTTACAAGCAATTATAATTCCTTTACTGTTTTGGGGTTTTTTTTTTAACCTCAAAATTAGATGCAAACAAGCTGGTAAAATTGCAAACTGAATAGTAAAAAGGACGTCAAGTGAACTGATTAAACATGCTCAGAAAAATAAAAATATATGTCAAGGCAAATCAAAGCAAATGCTCTGAATTCAGATGCTCTGAAGTCATAATGAGGCTCAGAAAATGACTTTTGTTTTGAATTTTGGGTCTGCAAGAGATATTTGATTTGTAAATATTGAAACAAGATATAAGCTTTTAAAATTTTGTACAGAAAAAGAAAGGGCTTCCTTCTCCATAATCGAAAATATTAAGCTTTCAAGGAATATGCAGGGAGGTGATGTTCTTTATATGCCAATATACTTGCAGGACTGTGCTTGCTGTTTTTTTCTTTTAATACTTCATTATGTAGAAAATATAAATATAATCTGGGAAAGTCAATATTTTTACAGATGCAATCGATTTTCCCTTTTGAATTAGGACAGATTCAGAATCAAGCTTTTACATAATTAGAGGACAGGGAGCCTAAAATACTGATGTTTTCAATTTATTTCACAGCTTTATTTTAAAGGTATATTTCCTTCTATGGGTTAGTAGATTTTGATTCGAAACGCTAAAGTAAATTGCATATCTCTTTTGTAAGTAATTATATATATCATTCAGAGAAACCCCTTAATAGTCTGTATTCTTGTCTTATTACTCTTAGCTTAAGCCTAAATTTAATGAGAAGGCTGTTTATAGTGGCACAAACTAATATATTTTGCTAGAACAGGAGTTGCAGTACATTTGTTCTCCCGGAAGCAGAGCAGAATAATGTATGTGATTTATAATCAATTTAGGTCTGCTTTAGAATAAGATGATCTTGCATTATTTGTTTCCATACACTGAAAATATTAATTTACTTCTGGAGGCAGGGGAGAAAGGCAAACGTAGGCAGCCACAATTTAGTGCAATTTGTGTTACAACAAAATGTATTACCGGCCAACACCACAACCTTCCGGGCTGGGAAAAATGGGAGGCAAAGACACTAAGGAGATAACATCTCACATAGTGTTTTTGCAAAAAACCCCCCCCAACAAAGCCTCCAAGTAAACAATCCAACTAAATTATGCATATGGAGGAAATGATTGAGAATATGTTTAGCTGGTAATCGCACTCATGCCGAAGTTTTAAATTTCATCTGTCTGCTCAGATCTATTGTGATCCATTAAGTGGCTTCCTTTTTTTCTGACAAATTGAATGCTGCAACTGCAAGGAGCTCTTTTGTTCTTTTAATTCAGTCAGCATGGAAATGATTTTCTCATTTCAGGCCCTTTTCTGTCCTCTCTTCATTGTGTCAATAAAATAGAGTTGTGCAGAGCTGCTCTAATCAGCTTAGAGTGCTAATTCATTGCACTGGGATGCTATCTGGGTCTGGCTACAGGTGGGCACTATAAGGGGTCAGTCTCCAGGGGAGTCTAATTGTGTCTCTCTTGGGTCTTGTTTGCAGAATAACTCAAATCTCAAACCCTGGCTTAAGAAAGGAAGAAAAAATGCACAAACACAGGCGTGCAAGGGCACAAAACATTCCTGGATGCACCACACGGTCTCATGGATGTTTCTGTTTTGACACTGGGGAAGGGAGTGCTTTAGTTCAGAAGCAAAAGATTAATAAGAAACTTTGTAGATAAATTTTAAAATTTATGGGAGAATGTGGTCATTTTGAGATACAGGTGTGCAAGAGGGAAAGGAATGGTGCTGGTGAGGGGTTGGGGGGAGTCGCCTCTAAATTTTTGAGGCTTTCCAAACACTAACTAAACGAAAAAAATACTGAAATAACAAATCCCTGCTGCAAGTGCCACTTTTGAGCAAGCTTTTTGCCAGGCACGAGGGCAGGTTGAGTATGGGGGGTCTGCCCAGCACTGAGGAGCCCAAGGGACCCTCAGGGGAGTGAGGTAGGGACTCTGGGTGCCCCAATCCCACTCCAGAGCCTGAGCCCATGGCAGCCCCTTCCCCACAGCTTGGGGGGGCTGTGCTAACAGCAGCAGCTTTCTTCTGGGGACTTGGGGTCTTGTGCTGGGTTATGTCAGAGAACAGATGGGGAATGACCAAGAGAGGATCAGTAGGAGGGGAATGGAAACCTTGTGTTTTTCTTCTGCCCCAATATTGTGCAGTTTGGCCTCAGAACTGTCCCTAGCACAAGACAAGTAGGCTGCAGGCTTTGCTGGTTTGGTTTTGGTTTTTTTAATAGATGTTTTTGTGTTTACCACCCACCACAAAATACACACAAACAACCCCTGAGAAAAGAAGCAGTGATGGGGAGAAGGGGAGGGAACTCCCAGTGAATCTCCTGTTTCTTGCCGCCTTGTCCCAGGGTGGCAGTGTGGGAGCATCCGCCCTGGGCTGTGTCCTTGTCTCTGCCAGCTCTGCATCCCTAGGGCAGCTCTGGCATCTCTTTCATCAAGCACTGAGCAGAAACTGCCCAAATTTCCCAGACAGACATGCTAGATGCTGCCAAATATCTTCCTGAAGCAAGGCCAGCAACCCCAGCACAACTCTGCTCCCAGCACTTGCTATGCAAGCCAACAGAGGCAGGCATAGAAGTGTTAGAGGTTTCCTAACCAAAAATTCCTCAGTGCCTTTAGGATGGCAGAGCAGCCCTGGCACATGCCCTGAATGGGGAGGAAGGGCACAGCTCGTGGCAGAGCAGCCAGTGACTCTGTGGAAAGAAAAATGCAGTAAAAGTGCTAAAGAAAACTGAACAAATTATAAATTTCCTTAATAATGTAGCAAGAGGTGAAAGGCTGTTTATGTGGACAGCATTTTGCCTTTAAATTAGCATGAAGATTTTCCCACAGAATGCATTTCCCTTGCCCATAATTGCTCATAAAAAAAAAAAAAAAAAAAGAAAAAGAAAAAAAAAAAAGAAAAAAAAAAGTGGGCATTTTTTTGGAATTACTTAAAAAAATTCAGTTCTGGAAAAAAATACTGAGTTCCTCCCACACTCTTTTTTTGCCTTCATGTGACTGAGGTGCTCAGTGGTTTGTGTGCAGGAAAAGTGGACAGGTCATAGCTGTGGCACATGATTGTAGGGCAGGGGAAGATCCTCTCCTGGAGCACAGTGGATTTGGGCAATGGGGATGTGACAAAGTCTCCCTCAGGCTGGTGGAAAGTGATGCCATTTCCACAGAGAAGCCAGTACTGGCTCAGAAATGCAAAATGAGCTCTGCAGGGCATCAAAGCCTCATCCTTGGCTACTTCCACGCCTGCAGTCCTCCTCCTCTCCAAACTCAGCCTGGCTGGTTTGGGCAGGACTGTTCCCCACGGGTGGATTTCCTACAGGAGCTGCTGCTCATTGTGGTTTTGTGGCAGAGCTGGCCCCATGAAAATTAATTAACGTACCTGAAGACACCCCTGAGCAGGAAATCATAGTGCTGCTCTGTGATTCAGGGGTGAATAGGATCTCTCTATTATCAAAAACTCCATCAGGGAAGAGGAAATTAAGTTCCTAATTAGACAGTGTCCAAAGGAAGAAGTGAAGCATTGAAGAGATGAAGAAAATTGAGAGGTAGCTGATGCCCGTATCAGGCTAATGATAGAAAAGGAAATAGTAGAGCTTGAAAGGTCACTGACCTTATTAGGCTTGGAGAAAAGTAGTAGATCTTCAAAAGCTTTCACCTATGATAGGTTGACAATGTGTGAAGTTCTCAAGATGGTCAGAGAGGAAAGACAGCCCAGAAAGAGCATGGGAACAAATTAGGCAGATTACAGTGAGCTGCAGAGATACAGCATGAAAAGCATATTTAGAAAAGAAGGGAATTCAAAGGAGAAACAGCCAGAAATGTTTCATTTCTTGGTGAGATCTATTTTCACTAGGAGTGCAGGATTCTATTTCCCACTTAAAAGTTTTATTTTTTTTTTACCATCAATTAAACTTGGTAATGATCCCTCACTGGGTTTAACATTTCCCTAATGAAGTATTTGCTTTCTGCTAAACTGAAATATTTCAGTGGTAGCCAGCTCTGAATATTAACTTCAGTGAGATGAAGATAGTGTTGCTAATAATAACTTCAACATTAGTTTGTGACTATAAGAACACTTAGTGAAAGCGCTGCAGATCCCTCAGTGGCAAGAGACTTTTACCTTGGAATACCAAACCTGGCCAGCTGCAAGAATTTTAAAGGCTGTTACAGGCTATTTTCTCAGTAGGTAAAAAACTCCCTGGCTCTTTAAATGAGATATTACAAGAAACAAGTCTATAGCAAGTAAAATGAAATGCCCCTAAAGCCTGCCTCCTCCCAGCCTCTCTTCCTGCAGCAGTTTTGTGCTGTCCGTAGGTGATTTCTCAGAGCCAGCAAGGCCTGATTAAAATCCTCCCTGCTGGTTCATGTACAAACATGGCTTTGAGTTTAGAGGTAAAGTTGCTTCTCTGTCTTTCTGGTAAATGCTCAAGTTTTCTTGTTTCGACTGTTAGTAGGAAAGGGGGAGAAGGAATGCAAAGAAGAGGAAATTAAAAATACAGCACTGCACATTTTTCATGCAACAGGACCAGTCCGTTTACAATGTAACATAACAGCAGTTTTTCAATCAAAATAAATGAGGACAAATTCTCTGCTGGTAAAAGTAGATGCAGTGCCATGACTTTCCTTTAACGTAAGCAGTGTACGATCCACTCCAACATAATAAACCCAATGTAAAGGCAGACCATGAAAAAGCCCAATTTTTTTCTTTGGTTGTGAGCAAGTTTAATGGCCTTTTTTTTTTTTTATGCTCTGTGAATAACAGGACTGTTTTTAAGTAAACCATGTTATATTGTGAAATTAAAAACCCTCTCACAGACAAGTGCTACCATGTGGCATTTCACAACTAAGGCAAAGATGCTTCCTGAATTTAAGGCTGACACTTTTATCATCAGAAGGAAAACCAGAGTGAATGCACTTCCTATCTTTTTCTGGAGTTTGTGGTCCTTTCCTGAATCAGAACCACCAAGTAGGGCTGCAGCCTGGAGGGAAGAAGTGCTCCTGGCGTGGCCAGGAGAGCAGCACGTCCCTGCTTCCCTCAGAGGGCTCTGTGGAGCAGATTCTGGGTGCAGAGGGTCCCGGTGATGGGGAAGGGCTGCCATCCCTGATTAGATGAGCTCTGTAATAGTATCGTCCTGTTTTCACTCACCACGGCAGAACATTTCTGCTGGGCTAACAAGGCCTGGGGTAATGAGAAACATGCCAAGTTTAAGGGAAAGAGGAGTCGAACCTTCGTACAGGAAACAAATGTGATCAATTACCCCAAGTGCAGAGCTCACAGATACCTTATCTTAAGGCTCCTTAAAATAAGAACTTGATTGTTTCCAAATGCCTCTAAGAAGTCAGTGATAGAAACACATTAATGCGAGAGACACGGGAAATTTTATTAGCTCCAAAAATTGTCATTATTACTTGCTTCTAAAGATATGGAGGAATCAACACAACTGTCTAACACATGATCATGGCAATAAATCTGCAGCTCCCCATGCATGTGCAGGCTATATGTAGAAGCAGATTTTCAGCATTATTTTATTGCAGTCATTAAACAATATTTCAAAAAGCTACCAGTATTTATTGCAAAATAAAAATCCCCTTCCTTTCCTTCCTTTCCTTCCTTTCCTTCCTTTCCTTCCTTTCCTTCCTTTCCTTCCTTTCCTTCCTTTCCTTCCTTTCCTTCCTTTCCTTCCTTTCCTTCCTTTCCTTCCTTTCCTTCCTTTCCTTCCTTTCCTTCCTTTCCTTCCTTTCCTTCCTTATTTTCTTTACTTTCCTCCCTTCCCCTTCCTTTTCTTTACTTTCCTCCCCTTTCCTTACTTTCCTCCCTTTCCTTATTTTGCTGCTTGACTATTCTCTTTGTCAGTTCTCCACCTTCTGTAGGTACCTACTGAACTTAGGCTGGAACTGGAGATAATTAGCCAAAATTTCTGACAATCAGGATGTTTTCTGAAGATGCATTAGGTGCAGGGAGAAATGTGCAATGGCCAGCCCCTGCTGAGCTATGGCTGTGACCTGAAGATGTGTGACTCTCTCTGAGGTTTATAATGTAAATCTGGAATGCTTGGGACAGGAATATATTGTTTATCATGGTATTGCTACTGTCAGCAGGGACATCACCCATGGTGAATTAGCAGGAGAAGGGAAGCCACTGTAGAAAATCTAACAGGCTCTTCTCATGCATGCAATTCCCTTTGGCATCAGCAGGAGTTGTGTGCAAGGTCTGTTGGAGTATATGGCCTAAAAATCACAATTCCTGCGGAGTCACTCTCTGAGATGAACATGGTATCTTGTGTGGATGCATTGACACAGACTGGCAAGGCAGTTTTGCAACTGGTTTTATCAGGAATAGTACCAGCTTTTTGTGTTTTTACCCATGATGGCATGCTCCTTAGGAAAGCAGTTTAAAAGCTGAGCTTTTAAACTGCTGATACACCTGTAAAAAAAATAAAAATACAGTGTTGGTGGGTTTTGTCAGTAAAGAGTCCAGACTGGGTTTCAAAGGTATCTGCTCACTTAAAATTCCACATCTGATCACCTTTGTAAAATATGTACTGAAAAGAGGCTGGAACATGTAAATTTTGCTAGACTTCTCTTGACACAGTCATTGCCAGGTGAAGGGGATTATTGCATCATTCAGCAGGGACTTGTTTCCTTTAAAACATGCTTGCCTCTCTCCTGGTATCATCTTTAGCACACTATTCTGTTTGGCACTGTTGTTTCTTGCTTGACATGACAAAAATGAGTTGTTTTAACATTCATGCCCATTTACTAATTCCAAAAGAACGAAGTGTTTATCACCAGCAGTCATTTAGGTGCAGCTAAACCTTTCAGACATGCTTCTTGCAGTGATGCATGAGATGGGCATTTCAGGGTATAATACTAAAATTTAAGAAAAAAATTCAGGCATTTACCTGGAATTATATTCAATACCAACCTGTTATAGTTTATTAAAGTTCTGGTCTTTAGCCTGGAGGCATTTGCCAGTGCAAAAGTAATGGCTGCTTTAACATCCGTGTACAAAAGTGGAATTTAAGAGATTAACTTGCATTTGACCTACTTCAGCTCTCCTGGTAATGAGGGGTGCAGAGGCACAGAATTAATTTCTCTCAATTTGTGGCTCTCAGGGGTGCTGCTAAGTTTGAGAGTGCTTGAATTTTAAGAGTCTCCTGGTGTGTTGAGAAGGTTTTGTTACTGCACAGAGTTCTGTCAGTGGCAGAGACTGAAGTGCCAGTTTTATCTGTTTGATTAAAAGCCTGATTGAGTTCTAGTGTATCTTTGAAAGAAGAAAACATATTTTCTCTCCCACTCGAAGGGCATTTTTTCCCACATACCCTGATTCTTTTTCACCTCCCAGTAACATCTCAAAACAGGAAATGGACTGAGAAATGTCTGCTGGGCCTAACTTTGTCTGCAGCTCTCACACCAGACTTGTCTCACCTTTCCAATAATCTGGGCTTTAGTCAAGATCTGTTGAACCTTTGTTGTGTGTGATTATTAATAGACTGCTTCTAGCAGGATGTATAACCCTGGGTGATATTATTTGGACTGATGTGATTTTAAAAGCCAGCAAATGACTGTGCAATTATTACTGCAGAGCTGTGTCTTTACCACAGCATTAATGCACCTAAAGAGATTTTCTGCAAAGCAATTTATACTCTCATGAAATTGGCTGTAACTACTGAATGTACAGTGTGTCCTTTTCTCCCTAGGTTTTAAAGGTCTGGTTTAGTTTCTTATCCATATACTTCATCCCTCTTCTTCTTTTTCAAATAAGTTCTGTTCACTGGAACCTTCCTTTGTGCAGGATCAGTTCTGACAGGATGTAGTTTATTCCCAGCTCACTGCAGCTTATCAAGGAAATAAACAGAAGAAGCAATAAGGTGTGTAGGTACCAACCTGTATCAAATATAGGTATGGTATAGGATGATAGAAATAAAAGATTTCTAAAGTTAATAAAATAATTTTTAATTGATTTATCACATAGAAATATTGGTGCTGAGCGTTTATCTTTCCTCAAAATTTTTCAAGAAAAGCTATTTCTGCTTCTCTGAGATCTCCAGTAAAATCATGGCACAGGGGAGTCTGGGAAGAGTATTTGTTTATGTGAAAATTTACCAAGAAGCACAATATTAGGCATCTGCCACTTAACAACAAAAATCCATATTAACTGTGGTGAAATAAAACATAAATATTTGTATCTCCTAACAAATATCTCCTAAGGGAACCAACAGTTGTGCCAGAGCCCATATCAACACGTGCAAGGCCCTTCTCCTGGAATG
Organism: Haemorhous mexicanus; assembly: GCF_027477595.1. Classification (NCBI taxonomy): domain Eukaryota; kingdom Metazoa; phylum Chordata; class Aves; order Passeriformes; family Fringillidae; genus Haemorhous; species Haemorhous mexicanus. The sequence goes on from NC_082350.1 coordinate 22,851,276, forward strand.
CAGTTGTATTGTGTAACGTGACCCTATCAATTTAATAGAGACTAATTGTCCTCAGCTTCTTTTGTGGGAGTTCACAAAGCCTTTGCCAGGTTTCGGTGTCAGATCCTCCTCCCCAAAACCTGTGAAACACAGCTTTCCTCTGGATCTGAGAGCTGTCAACAAACTGGTTCTAGTGGCTTCTTTTCAGCAAGCCTGGACTGACCAGTGCTTCTCCCTTCTGGAATTGGCTGATATTTTTATTCCTGGGCTTAGAAATCTTAGAAATTTGCTGAATTCTGGAGGTATTATAAGCAGAGCTCTTCTGTGAGGTTTCCTGTACTGGGAGGCACACAAACACATCTCGATGCAACTGGTTTTGTTGTGTGAGTGCTTTCAGAAAGTCATGAAGGATTTTCTTGGTTTTTCAAGAGGCAAAAAAAATTTGAGCATTTTGAAGTTTCACTTTTAAAACATAGACCAGTGTTTCTAGGATGACTTTTAAAACAAGTATTAAGACCACCTATTTCAGCTCTGCAGAAGCGTATCTTGTTATGACATGCTTTCTTGATTTTGTGAAAATTTTTAAAGGTGTTATGCATTATGGTTCTGTGGGGAAAAAAAAAAAAACCAAACAAAAACCTAGAAAAATTTTGATTTTAAATGTTTCTTAATCTTCTTTAATCCTGTGGAAAGCTTTAGTCATTGCCATACATGCTTCAGTGAAAAGCAACAGCACCAGTGCCCAATCCACTGTACAGAGTTAATGTCCTGCAATTTTTCCCTGCTCCTGAGAGTCGGAGGGAGTTTCCAGCTCCACTTTTCCTAGCAGCTGCCAGCGTTGTCAGCACTGATCTGTCAGAAAGGATTTTTCCTGGCAAAACTTTGAAGCTCCTTTCTGACATCCCCAACAAACTAATTGTTGTCTCCTGCCTCCGAGAGCCCTCTGAAGTCCCAACGAGTTAGTGTCTTCTCAAGAGATGAGAAAGGGGACTCACAAAATCAATTTATCAGGCTATTACGCATTGTCATCAGCCAAAACAAAAACCTGCTAAAGACAGGAGAAAAAGAAGGAGAAACGGGTCTCTGAGAAAAGGTTACAGAACATCCATCTTCTCTCCTCTTCCAATTGTTTCCTTTCTTTACCCATTTTCATACCCATTTCCCTCCTCTAAAAGACACTTTATGACAAGCATTGTAATCTCTTTAGACCAGGGGGAACCTCTTCTTTAGGACCAAATCTTTGCAAGGCGTGAGTGACAGCGGGAAGGGGTCCAATTGCCACCGAGGACACTCAGGCAATAAATCATCCACCCTGGCATCGAGTGGCTGGACTCGTCCACGCTTCCCGATGGCCACCAGCGCCTGGCAGTGACAAAACAGCCATTGTCAGCGCCCAGCAGCCACATTCCCTCCTTCTCCCTGCAGAGGTTTTAACTTCACCTAAGGCATAAGAAACAGATTATCATGTTGGGGAAGGAAAAAAAGGGGAAAGTCTGCCACGGGTGGGAGAGGGGATGCGTGAAAACGATGGCATCGCCGCGCGCTTCTGTGAGCTCAAACAATAGTAGAGACTGGAAAGGTGCCATCAGGGTTTTATTGGTAATTACTAAACTGTCCTTTGAAAGCCTCCAGCCCAGACAGTGATTTTGCTGGTGTGTTTTAAAGACTTTCCATTTCCAGGTGACCTCTGGTGCTGTGGTTACTCTTTAATCCAGGCAAAGTAGCGCTCGGAGGTGTGCGCCGTTCCGAGCACAACAGCTCTTCACCAAACAGAACAATCTTAAGGAGGAAATACTGGATGGAAAAATAAGTGCTTGTCACCCAGATACAAAGATTGGAGCGTGTTTTGGATTCTTTCAGGCCAAACCCAAAGGTCTTTGCATTGTCCAGTTATCACACCAAATACCATCACGAGTTTTTTATCATTCGCAACTAAATTGCCATAAGGAGAGCTAAAAAATGTGCCAGGTCTGTTCCGCTGGGGGCTTGTGCACTGCTGTTGCATAAAAGACATTTATAGATAAGTTGTAATCAGCTCAGAGTTACATATTAACCAATGAATTATGGTAAAGAGGGGAAGAAAAGACCATACTGGGATGAGTCTTTAAATCTGAAGACCTTCAGAAGGTCACCAAAGGATAAGAGCAGCAGAATATTTATCACTGCTGCGTTTTTATCCTTATTGATTTTCCCCTCAGCATCATTAGGGTGTTTTCTTTAGAGAAATGTGCTGGACAACACTAACCATTTATTAATTATTGTTGATGCTGGGAAAAAATGACCCGTTCTCTCAAGGATGCCTCTCAACATGGCGCACTTGCTAAATGTAATGCAAAAGAGGAACTTGACTCTGGAAATTTGAATAATGAATTAGTTAATGTCCATTGACCCCCCTAATCTGTTGTGGCAAGAGGGAACCTATGTGCATTTCTTTCTCAGTGTGCTGTTGTTCTGTGTGTCCTAGTTCTCAATTACAAGATCTGTTTTTGGGGTATGAGAATGCAATAGATATTAAAAAAAAATTAATTTCTAGAGCTCTGTATTCAGGCAGACATGACTTTCATTATCATAAGAAATATAGAGATTATATCATCCTTCCAAATAGCGACTAGCCTGGGGGTGAATAGTTTTTGTTGAGTGAGTGAGAAAAACATCATTAGTTTTTTCATGATCACCATGGGAAAAGCTGACAAGCAGATTTTTCTGTTGGCTGTTATATTTTCATGACAATTTTGTAAGGCTGTGTTATACAGTTCTGCACATAATGAAACTTCTTTGTAGTTTAGTAACAAGAAAAAATATTATTCCTTTTCTTTTTAACTGTAAATTGATTAGGCTGCTCTGAACCTGGCAAAAGTAACCAGCACTCTCTGTTTTAACATTCTGAATTATTTAATGAAAAGCCTTTAAGGTCTTTGGATTCACAGTCAAATTGCTACAGAGAGTAAATGAGATGAAGGCTTTCCTAGGCTCCATGACAAGTCTATCCCATTTCATCATCTTAACTAAAAAATAATCCTATCTAACCTGAAATCCACAGCAGCTGTAAGTAGAAAATAAATCCAAACCGCAGCTCAGACTTGTAACCTAACAGCCATCATAAATAATCAGAATCTATTTGAAGGTGGAAGATGGGACATTAGAAGCTATTTACACTACTAGAGTGATGCCATTGATCAGTAAGAGCAACCCGTAGATAAGACTCATATGATGTCATGGTTATTTATGATGGGAACTGACAGTAAAGCTACTGTGGAACTTTCTTCCCGACAGCTTCATTCATTTCTGTTTGTGATGCATTTCACTGTTAGAGAAGCAATCAATAGCAAAATTGTGGTGATAAAAGTTATTACTGGTTAAATATGTGAAAAATGTGCCAGTGTGTGTATACATATGTAATGCCAGCTATGAGAACATTAAAAAATTAGGTCAGTGGAATTTATTTAATATTTTTTAGTACCAACGTACAGCGGAGCCATTTTGTGTTCTTTGATGGTGCACAGGTACCACAGGCCGATTTATTTTCTAATCTTATCAAACTTATTGTGACCATGAGAAATGCAGCATTGCAAAGATTTAATATAACATTATAGGTTCTCTGCAGTTTGTCTTATGGCTCACAGCATGTTGGTGCAGTTCCAAGAGGAGAAAAAAGCCCTTTCAGACAGTGTCAGGCTTGGAGTTGTGCTGTTTGTGTCCAGCATTACCTGTTTGCGTTGTAATTAAGAGAGTTTTTGCAGCAAGCAAAGGTCCAGTGTGCATGCATGAAAATGCCAATTTTATTGCCTGTTTAACCAACGAAAAAGGCAAGAAAGGATTCTTTTCTTCTAATTGATTTTGGTAGGAGATGGATAATAAAATAAAGGTGGGATCAAGGCCAAGTTAATTTTCCCTAATGAAGTACTGCTAAAAAAATACATATATCTTCATAGTTACCCTTATTGAGTCTAATTTATAAAATGCTTCACTAAGTTTCTTTTCCTATCTATAGATAAAATCTATCTAAGATTTAATCTTCCATGATATGAATCCCTAACCTCAGCAGGACTGGCTTATCTTTTAAACAATCCAGGCTCTATTTTGTATAGCTCCTTTATGTACATGATTGTATGTACCCAGCAGGTCAAAGGCAGTGCTTCCCCAGACCATTGTTGGCCTGGAACAATAAATATTAGACTTAATTTAAATGGGTCAGAGTTCATTCCCATCCACTGCCCATCTCTATGGCAAAACCGTCTGGTCAGTCACTTAATTGAGACAGAAATAGTCAATGTCAACAAACTACTAAGGAAATTAAATGTATGTTTGATGGAGCTCCTTCTAAGCCATGACAAACTGACCTCTGATGTTATACACGTGTCTCTCTACAATGTATAGAAAACAGTGGGGTTTTCTGAGCTTTACACTTGGTACCTTGGAATGTGGTTATCCAGTTAACTAGTGATGTACCACTTGGTGGGATTTCTCTTTTTTTTTTATGTGATGAAGAGATATGGCCCTTATCAATATTTTACACATTTTAAAGGTAATACTGCCTCTATGACTTCATCCTGTTCTCCCCAGGTTGCACTCAGGAAATGTTATTACAAGATTTTTGTGGAAGGATGGGTTCTTGCACCTGGCTGGGAGCAGGGTGGGGGGGTTGCACTGGAATTCCAGCTGCTCCCTGGTGGCTGCTGATTGTCACCTACAGGGGAACAGCAAACTGCTCAAATGAGGGGGACAGCTGGGTGGGAAACACACACTGGCTAGGAAACAGGGCAAGCCTTCATTTTATGAGAGCTTAAGGCTGGTGCTGTGTTAAAACCATCCCAGGGAAAAGTGATGTGGGATGGCACAAAATGTTTTCCAGTGGCACTTTGCATAAAATGTCATGACTGGGCAAATAGCCTGGAATTTGGAATCCTCTCCTTGGAAAATGAGGGTAGAGCTTTGGTCTCTTACAGCGTCTTCCAGCTGATGTTTCCAAGGCACTTCACAAATATTCTATTTCCCACCATCAGAGTGTTGTGCAGTAGCATTTGCAGCATTTAAATGTAGAGCAGTGAAAGAAACAGAATATAAGGGGACTAAAATGACCAGTTTCAAACTTGCTACCTAAGGGTGTTAGGTTTGTAAACTCTATTTTTCTGTGTCTGAGCAGGCAGCCCAATTCTCAGTGCTGCTCAGCAGCCTCCATTGACTGCAGAAATTATGGGGTGGATAAGTTTGCCTCTTTTGTTTTCAGTGTTTCAGAATGTGCTCGACTCCAGCTGTGTTAGGTATTTTTTGGGTTATTTATGCCCAACAACAGTCACATGTTAATGACCCATCTGTGCTTTGAAGCCAACATGTCTCTGAGGTGAACTGGATGAAGAAGGAGGCTGATTTTGGGATGTTATAATGTTAAATATGTGTCAGAAAGAAACACAGGGATACACCTTCATCCAGAGGCTGTTGTCACTTGTGAGGGTGGCAGATGCACTGCTGTGCAAAGAAATGACAAAACCTGCAGCACCAGAGGGTCCCAGTCCCCAAGATTTTACTCTTGCATCCAAGTTGTACTAATCATTATTTAATTTTTGCTCGGATTTTCTCTAGTCACTAACAAGGCAGTCCTGCTGAATGCAACCAATTCAGTAGAAAATTGCTCCAGTAATGTTATTCCAAGTGGATTGGAGTAGAGAGGAATTACCTATGCATTAAAGGAAAAAAGCAAAAACAAACCCAAAAGCTTTTTTGTATTTGTATCAAAGCTGGGTATATTTGTGCAAGCTCATCCTTCCTAGCTGAACAGTAAAATTCTCCACTGACCTGGATAATCACCTCCTTTAGAAACAAATGAGCTGCTCCTGTGTGATTATAAACACATTTTACAACAGGTTTAAGATAAAAACACCCTATCCCTCATCTCCTCTGCATGCTATAGCACAAGCCCCTTGAGCTCAAGTTTTCAGAAGTTGCCACCAAGTTCTTCCACGTGATGTTTTTTAGCAGAGCTGAGTATCTGACTCCTGCAGGGACTGTAACCCAGAGCAGCCGGGGTCAGACCGCTGGCCAAGGCAGCTCTGCTGGCTGGAGAAATAAATCCCACTGAAGGAGGCTACATCTGAAAATGTGGCTCTTGTGCACATGTTTTTTCATCTGTATTCAAAGGATGCACTGGGGGCTTAGGGTTTTTGCGTGATTGACTGAATTAATAATGTAAAAATTGATTGAAATATAAGTTCTTACAGAGAACATGCCGTGTAAGAAGGGGGTCTTTTCCTCCTTTTGAAGACAAACATGTCAGACATCCCTTCAGTTTATATGAATGCCTTTTTCATCATTTGGAATGCTCCAAATTTCTGGTGAGGGTGAGTTTACCATGCAGGAGCTGAGCTTGGGAGCTGCAGCAGGCACGAGCCCAGCTGAATGAAGGGCACACCTTGCACAGCAGCACCAGACCCTGCATCCATGATTCTGTATCCACATGTGAACTGTCTGACTCCATTCACAAAAACCACTGCCTTTAAAAGGCAGGAAAACTCTGAAATGCTTAATAGAAAAGAAAAAAAGTTGGATTTCTTAGCATTTTTTAGTAGACTACCTTGTCTATTTTATTGTAGCATATAGGCTGTGGCCTCTGAGCTCACATCATCTTTATTCTTGGGAAAGACCTCTCTAAGTTAAAATCTCTCTAAACTATTTAGTTCCAATCTGAGTAAAGGCTTCCATGGCACCTTCTATTTATTTATTTATTTTATTTTTCTCTTTAGTTTGCCCTCAGGTTCTCCTGCTTTCTTAACACCTATCTTTGAATAGGAGGAACCCCAATACAACACTGATAAGCTGCAAACAAAGATTTCTGCAGCTCAGGGAATTTGACCCAGAAGCCTATTTACCTGTGAATGTCTCTGCTGCTCCTACAGTCAGGAATTTGCCCCTGCAAATTGCTGCTAACAAATGCAGTTGCCCAGGGTGCCCTATTTGCACACACATGTGCATTTATTCAGATGTCTGAAACACATTTTTCTTTTAACGGTGTGTCAGTGAGTTATGATGATGTATTTTGACATATTGAGCAAGGGTCATTTTTTTCTTATATTAAACAATTGGGAGAAATGAAAGTGAAAGGTAAATGCTGGATAAAACAGCTTGAGGAGCCTGGCTGAGAGCTGCTCCTTGCTCAGAAAGGTGCTCTGAAGGCAGAAGGAGCTGGTGTGCAGAACATGCCTCCCAGGGGCTGCAGGAGCCTCAGCACCAGCCAACATCCTCCAGGGACCACCAGTGCACCTCCCCTTCTGCAGGAGCTGCTGCACTGCCTGAGGCCTGACTGAGAGCCAGGGAAGTTGATAATTAATGAGGAGGGGTTGGTTGATGCAATGTACCTGTTTGCTGCTTTATCTCTCTAAGCCTTGGCCAGTCAGGTGGGTGCAGGTTGCCAAATGCTGCGTCTGTGTCTGAGCTCAGCAAAATGAGCACTTTAAGGAACTTGGAGCAATTTTAACTTCTGCTGGTTCTACTCTTGGGGCAAGACACTGATTCTGATACCTCACAGCGTTTTCCTTTTCCCTCTGCATTGGACTGCAATAATATTTTCAAAATTTGCAGAGTTTTTCACAAGGCTACATTTCCAACACCATTTAATTTCCCTAATTTTCTCTTCCTCTGTTGTGCTAAATTGCAGAAATTTGGAGATTATGAAGAATGCAAAAATCTTCCTGTAGAAGATGCAACCATAAGGAAAAATTTGGGTTACACTGGAGTCCTACCAACCTTGATTGTGTCCTTTTTAGATGCATTTTAAGCCATCTCTACACTTTGTATAAATTACACACACAATATGGGCGCGTGAGTGCATTAAATATGCTCTCATAGGTTTGCCTGTCATATCATAAAAGCAGCAATAAAATACTGAGAGTATATTATACTTATTAATGTACATTTACAATATACAATCATTAATCACAAAATATTAATAATGGACTTTTTTTTTTTTTTTTTTTTGTTATCATGGTGAGGCAAAACTTGCCAGCCCTGACTGTTATGGTTGACTTTACAACCACCTGCCTGTCAGCTCTAAACATGGAGCAGGGAATATTTCACAGGGAAAATGTGAGGTCCCTAAAACATCTGGTTGTAAACCTGCAGTAGGGTCTGAAGCCATAATAAAGCTTGTGATGGATGAGTCACGTGAAACTTCCTTCACCAAAAAAGCTGTTGCATTTCAGGCTTATTCCTCTCTCATAAAAGACTTTCAGGACCTGGACAATAGCTGGAGCTTTCCTCTTATTCTCAGGGGTGAATGGCAGCACGGGCAGGGCACAGCTCTGCACTGGGGCACAGGAGATGTCCTGCTTTCCCAGAGCTGTGGGATGAGAGTGTCCCCAACCCCATGCTCAGTCCAGGGACCCTCTCATGGCTCCAGGTGGGACTGTGACTTGTCCAGGAGCAGGAATCCCCCCTCCAGCTCCTCCCATACCTGTCTGCTCTATGCATCTGCTAAAGGCTTCCTGCTGGAAGAGGACACAGACCTGCCCTACCACTTGGTGGTTGCTGTCCCACAGCCCACTTTGCCTCTTTTTCATCCTCAAGGGTGACCACAGCTCTGGAAGGTGGATGAGGATTTTCCCTGGGTGCCACCCAGCCCCTGCTGGCCCTGGGACAGTGTTGTTAAGCTGCTGATGAGCTGCCTTATTAATTCAGCTTCCATTTCTCTCCAACTGGCTTTTGATTCATGGGGTTTTTATCTGTTTGAGAGTCAGATTCTGTGAAAACACCTCAAGGAACCCATTTTACAGCCAAGTGGAGAGTTTTCCCATAGCCATGTGTTTCCTATGTAAATGTATGTGGTGACCTTGGAGCCATCTAAATCCCTGTGCACATCTCACTTGCTCACTGGTGCTTTTTCTTTCTTTCTTTTTTTTTTTTTTTTTTTTTTTGATGAATCAGAAGTAAAATCAAAAGCCTCTTTGAGGATTACTGAAAAGGAATTCCACATGTGTTAGTGTGTGTGCACAGCCCATTTATTTCAGAGCCCAATCTCCCTAAAATCAAATGAGTATAATCTGAACATGCTTTTAAAAGATTAAAACCGCAAAAGATGAAACTGGAAAACCTTTTGAGATTTTATAAGAGACAAACAATTTATGTGGTCCATCGTGCATTTTCAGACCTGCATTTTTAGAGCAGATTTTTAGAATAACAGGACAGAACTGAAGTTTTATCATGGACTGTAGACTTCAACAACATACAGCAGTCCAAACAATTTTAAAAATCTGTTTTAAATGCCATTTTTCTAGAAGGAAAACAATATCTTCTTTCCAAAGTCATCTGTCAACAGGCCTTCAACTTTTTTTCCTCTTTCTGGGACGATGCACAGTATCCCTAATCATCATTACTGTCTGGATCTTGGAGGCTTGACTCCACCAGTTCTCATTTGAAAGAGGTGTTTGGGCCCTAAAATCACTTGGAAACTCCAGAAATGATCTTGTAGATTCAAATTCTGCTCAGGTCTTGTGTAAATATTACACAGAGAGCAGCTGGAAACACACTCTCACTTCTTTTATTAGGGGAATGGACCCTGCCTCTCATCATGCTCCCTGTCCTTATCTTAACAGCTCCCCAATAAATTTAAAAATTGAGGAAAGTGCTTTAGTGACAGACTTAAAGACTGACTCCTCTGTCCTCAGAACAGATACAAATCAAGGTCACGACCCCGTGCTCTTCCAAAGGTGATTAAAATTGGGTTTTCTCTTGCTTGCTTTAAATCCCCTCTTCTCTCAGGGGTAGCCTTCATTCAGTGCAGATGTGCCACTGAATGGGACTGCCAGAGTTAGCAATATTTCACCCAAAGATGGGATCCATCATTTCCTGTGTAGGTTGTAAATTATTCGTAGAAATTGAAGTCCACAATTTCAGACTGTACTATGTAGTGTGTATGTACTGTGTATTTTGCCTGTACAACAAGGGAGGCATTCAAGTTTGATATCTGTCTCTCTTTTTTTGTGTATTTAGGCAAGTACAGTGATTTTTACATCCCAGTATCAGCAACATGGCAGTGGGAACAGAAAATTTGTAAACCATAGCACAGCACTCACTGCACCCCAAAAGATGCAGCTATTTCTTTGTGTTTGTTTTTTTATTTTACAACCATGTGTACTTAAATACAAAGGCAGCATATATTTCCCAAGCTTTTTTGCCTGTAGCTGGAAGTGCTCTCATTCATGCCCGTGGATTTCCCCATTCCCCTGTGGTGGATGAGTGAACCAAGCTCTGCAGAGGGACTGTGGCAGCCTCCTTGCAAAGCTACCTGGGGTTTTTTGGAGGTGTCTTTAGGACCTTTTCCAAGCTCTGTCCTTCTGTTTTGCAGGCTCATTAGCTTTCATGGCTTGATTTCAGTGGTGTGTCTACATGACATTTATTTGCTTTATGAATTGAGGTTTTAATTCACTTATTTTGCTTTTAGCGAGTGAGTGGATCCATGTTGTAAAGTTTTAAGACTTGCTCTTGAAACACTATCTTCTTGGCTAATAAACTGAGATGATGACAAGATCTGTAGTGAATATTCAAATAAATGTGATTACTTCATTTCATGTCAACAGAGGAGGTGAAAAGTGCAGCTCAACTGGCTGGGTAAGACTGGAAGGAGGGGCTGGGATAAAGCAAGAGACAACAAAGAGATAGTTTGTAAGATTTAGTGGCTTTTTTTCAGCAGGGGTGTTGAGAAGTCAGTGTTGCAGAGTTCAGCAGGGTCACACAAAGTGCAGAAACTTTCTTATATTCATTGAGAAAAGCTTGATACATGCTTCCAAAATTCAAACAATAGGAAAAAAGTAGATGGGCAGATGATGTGCTGCTTCCACCTCGTTTAAACAAGCCGAGGCCTGCACTGAATACACATTATCATTTTTATATCAGAAGGTAGAAAGTCCACTGTCTTTCACAAACTCTAACTGTGATAAAAGGCTCTCTCAGGAAATCATAAAAGACCATTAGACCAGTGATGGTGTTTCCTGGCTTGAATATTGACTAACCCAGAAGAGCAGACTTATCTAAACGAATTTTTTGACCTTTGTGTTTGTTAATAATAAAATAATAATTTCCAAATGCAGATTGGGCAGAAGCTGGTCGGGATTATTTGCACACAGGCAATCAGCAGACACTTGAATTTTCTCATCTGGCAAGGAGAATGCAGCCACCTCCAGGAAGGTGATGTTCCAGGGAAAAGTGCGCCGGTGTTTGTGTTATCTGCAGATATGATAAAATGATCTCCAGCCAAAGAGGTGATGCTGTTAATGGGGAGCAATAAGATGTGGTTTACACAGATAAAACCCTTGTCTCAGATGGGAATGACAATGTAGGTCTGTTCCACTAACCTTTGCCTCGACTCCAGGGTGTCCTTGGGAGTGTCCCTATCACGCTTTCACCTGCTGACTCACTCTGGGTCATAATCTTGCTCAACACTTGGGGAAAAAACTATTCTCTGCAAGTAACTGAACTTGTGGTGTTGCTACATATGTGACACCATCCCAGCACGATGGAAATGTCTGTGAATTGCAATTTCCCTGCATGTTGAGAGATGGGTCACCTACTCTGCCAAATGACTGGGTTGTCACCACCCCATTGGTAAATCTGTTGGACGTGGAGGTAGAAGTGGTTAAAGCACTTTAGGCATTTTCTACCATCTCCTCTCCCAGACTCAGGCAGTAGAAACATTCTCCATGATATCAGAGCAGTAGATCTAGCTGTGAGGGAAAAAACATTCATTTTCAAGAAAAAGCATTATATCTGTAGAAAATAGCACAGCCAGTTCAACAGTTCCATACTGCCGATGGATATTTGGATGCTTCTCCCCAGCAATTTTGCATAGAGAGATGCAGCTGAATCAGGGACTTATTGCTCCCTCAGCATGTCCTCCTTATTTCTTTCTGGAGGGAATCATCACTGCAGACTTGCAGGGGTTTTTGATGCTGAAAAGGGAGATTGATCCAAGGGACCAAGTTCCCTCCTTCCTGCAGGTCCCTGTACCTGTCAGATTTTCTGTGCATATGTGTGCTCTGTAGTCTTCCAGTCTAAACTTAATTCTTGCCTGTCTTACTGGGTGCTGCATTCGTACTATCATTAATGTCTCTACCAAGCTCTGAAATGTTCATGTTTACTGTCCCACTCTTAGTTTCTCTGATCTCCCATTGTAGGAATGTACACAACCTCACCTTCCAAACCTTGACCTTACACTGTTTTCTTCCAGACACATGATGCAAAGGGTTTTTAAAATAGTTGTCCAACCTGGAAATCAGTTGATGAAGTCTGTTATCAGATTTTTTTTGGAAAAATGTTACCTTGTGGAAGGTGTTATCTCGGAAAGAGGAATTGTTAGAAAGTCACAAGCAAAAGAATATAGAAGGTTACTGTTAATAAAAGCTGTCATGAATAGCTGGCTTCAGTGGTGGGTGACCAACATAATGAACTCTCTTCTTCCTCACCTGGGGCAGAGCTAATTTGGGATATCAACACTGCTGTGTTGTGCATTATTCCCTGTAGCTCTGCAATACAATAGTAATAATGATTCCATTGTCTTATGTCCAATAATGACAATAGTGAGAACTCAGTTAATTGAGTCACTCTGGACTATAGGATTTAGTGGAATCTAAAATTCCACTTTTCACTTAGTACCCAAACTTCAAATTTCTCATGAGCCCAGCGTAGTGATGGAGTGGAGTAGCTCTGCTGTCCAAATATGAGTATTTAGGCTGCTTTAACATAATCCCTCTCGCTTTTGAATTTGAAAAAATCAGAAGGGAAGTTTGAAATGCTGTTCCTTGCTCTAAGACAACAATTCCAGGGGAGTTTTTATTCTGGCTAATGTACAGAACAAATGCTTTTGAAGCACAGTCTTGTTTTTCCCATTTACAAACAAGCAAAATGAGCCATTGTTTTAACAGTATTGAGTAATTCTAAACACAAGGCGATTATTTCTGCAGTTTATTTTTTCACCATGTGAATGTTAAGGGTTAACAGTTCTCCTGTATTTAACTGACAGTGGTAAAATTCTCCTTAGTCCAAAGCGGAAGAAGAGGGGAGTTGCTTGTTGTTATAAAAGCAGGGAATTTCTGGATCTTAGTAAAATAAACCAGGACTTTGTTTCTTGAGGTAATTATTCTCTGGAGAGAGAATAGGAAAGATGGAGGCAATTAGGAATGACCTTGCATCACTGGATTGTTGAGAACTTCTGGATCAGTGGCTGATATTTTCATAACTCCATTTAAGCAAAGCTTTTTTAAGCTGTTCTTGCCACCACTAGAGAAAACAGAGCTTTTACAGGCTGCTATGGAGCCTGCTGGCATTGAGGCTCTCACTGTGTGCTTGGGTAGGGCAAAGTGGGGAGCAGGGAGGAGCACAAGGAGGTTGGGATGAGCACTGGAGCAGCTCTCAGGGGCCACAGCTGCCCCACAGGAGAGGGGGATGAGCTCCTGCATAGTCCTACCCTGCATGGGACATATTTTTTTGGGTGCTTATCCCACCCCAGGCTCTGCTAAGGCAAAGCTGTGCAGGTTGTTGTGTCCCTTGGGTGGCCAAGGTCACCCCATTTACTGGAAAAGCCAGGAGAAATAAACCTGGGAAGGAAAAACAAACCTGGGAACACTTTTCTGTAACCTCCACCTAACCCCTTTTAAGTAGAGATTTGCCTTCTGGTGGGTATTTTTTTTGTCCTTCTGAAAACTGTCTTTTGAGTGTTATCATTTAAGAAGCGTGTTTAACTTTTATGTGTGAAGTTGGCAATGAATTACTATAAAGCAAATAAAACTGTCCTAGCAGCCTGAAAGTGGTGATATAGCAGATAGCATTCACACCCTCATCTTTGTATTCCCTTCCTTCAAGGATATCAGTAGGCAAACAAGGCTGAGTCTCTAATATGTTTAATAAAGGAGCAATTTCTTAAGTTTCCTGACCCAGCTGTGGTAAAGGTAACGCCCTCGTCCCACTGCTCTGCTCCAGGCTCATTCCCTGGGGATGAGGGATGCAACCACTCTTGCACCCAAGAGCCAGGTTTTGGACCACTGATTTGGGAGCTCTTTTCTGACTGATGAATGAAATCTCTAGAATAACCAGCAAGTTGTAGCCCAGTAGTGTGAGCACCTTCAGCTACAGGACACACCTTTTCTCCAACGTGGTTCTCAATGACACTCTCTCTTGTAATGTGATATTGTCAGGGCCCAGGGGAGCCACATGAAATCTGTGTCCCTGGATGGCAGATGCATGTAAGGACCTATCTCTGTATCACATACCACTGCAGAGGAGTTACTGGGCAAAAAGGCATGCAAATTTTTTTCATAGCTTTCATGTTGTTTGGTTTGTTTGATGTTCTTCTAGCTCTGGCAGACTGCAGCAAATGGTTTTCTCTCACAGAGGCCACCACCTTTTGAATGATATAAAGGAGTTGCTCTGTTCTCCTGAGTTGTTTTTCTGCTATATATTTACTTAACAATCTCATTTTCTGAAGAGTTGTTGAAAGAACAGGAGTTTGTAAATTATACAACACTAAGCAGTGGATACTGTCCATGGCTTTGAGCCCAGACACTGTCAAATGCTTCTCTTCATTCTCGCTGGTTTGAGAAAATCATTGCAAATTACAGAAGTATCAACATTTTTTTTATTATTATTTAAATATTTTTTCTTTGTTTTTGCTTAGTATATTCTTTCTTCCCTGGCAATCAGTGCTCAGGAGGGGTTGGAACTGGGTTGTTGCACATATGGAAGTGAGCATCTGTGGTCTCAATTATTGAAAAATTAGAAAGTTTAAAAATAAAAATAAAATGAATGTTAGATCTCCAAGCTCACTCTCTTGCTATTTGTTTTCTTTCTGCATTAGAAGTAAAAATGCCTTCTGTCATAATAATAATAATTCTCTGCACTATTATCCCGGGATCTCAAATTACTGGGTACACATAAAAGTGTTATGTTTTCTAACATGCTCACAAAATTAAGTCTTATCCCCCCTTGCCTCTTCCCAGATGGGGAAGCTGCACTAGAGAAAAGAATGTTCTTAATGCCATGCAGACACTCAGAGGAAGAGGAGAGAAAGCCACCACCCTTCCCTGCTCCCAGTTAGCACAGGATGGGTCCTTCCACCCCATCTCTGGGTGTGAGCAGGGCTGGGGAGCCCTGGGGAGCCCTGGATCATGGATGGTGCCTCTGATGTGGGGCTGGGTGAAGGATCTGGCCCTGCCAAGGGCTGAGCTGGCACGGGGATGTGGCTGGGGCTCTGTGTGTGTCACATTTCCCTCCTGTGGTTCTCCAGCCCCACGGGCTTGGCCCCATCCTGTGCCATCTGTAGCATCCTCGAAAATCACTTTGGACATCCCGTTGTGAATCATACCTAGATCCTGTTTCTGCCAGTGGAAATCACCACATGGAAATCAGTCTGTGCTTCAGGAGTTGTGGCTGGGCTCTGAGGGAGCAGGAGCCAGCCCAGGCTGTTTGCTCAGGGCTGCACAAGCTGTGTTTGGGGCACAGGCACTGTTGTTTTGTCCTCATCCACATCCTGGGCTATCAGCTTGTGCACCTCTGCATTGCCATTTATGAGAATTAATGGTGTTTCCTTCTGTTTAGGTAAACAGTTTATCCATCTGAGATGGAAGGTTTCTCTGCTTTCCACTTGGTTTACAGATAGAGAACCTAAAAGTTCCATTGTTGTGCTTGTTTCTGCAGACTCTTTTGAACCAAAGCCATTGTATACAATATATCCCCAGCTCTTCTTTCATTGTATAATGTTAGAACAATCCATCATCTGCCTGTCAAAGATTTTTTAAAATTTTTCTTTTTTACTTTTTTGATGCAAAGCTGGGAAATTTCCTTCCAGTAACTGACATAACTAAATGTAATATCCCTCAGCCAGAGCTTGCTGTGGCACTGAGCACACATCTCTGTCTACAGCCATTTAATTATATAATGATCCTTTCCACAAAACCACTCCAAGTAAAGAGCAGGAGTAATGCATACATCAGTGGCAGTGAGAGTACTCATTGATAAGGAGATTTGATTTTGTAGAATAAATAAGTAATTTATCGTACTTATAGTTGTTACTTTTATGGATCATAAATTAGTTCACATGCTGGCAGAAAAAGAAAAATCCTTTGCAGCTAGGTGCTTATAAATAAGTTTTACTGAAACAGAGTATTTTTAGGTTTCCTCCAGTAAAACCTTCAAGCATGTGCCTGAAAAACCTGCTCCAGACACTGAGTTCAGCACTGAGCCCAGGCCCACACTCTTTGTTCCCAATGACTTGCTCTGCCATGGGCACAATTTCCCCCCAGAAAATGAAATATTAATAAAATCTCTTCCTCTAGGACTATCTGGGTGCTGAGCTGGCCTGTTGGCTGGCCCTGGGTCAGTGCCTGTGAGTCACTTGTGAGCTGGTGACACCAGTCTTGTGTCTCCTCTCCCTGGCAGTGTTACCCACTCACCTGCCAATGGAAAAAAACTGCATTTCCCCCTGGAAACTGCACCAACAGTGACAGATCCTCTCAGTGCACAACAGGGACCCAATTAACAGTTTTGGGTGTGGGAATGATGAGGTGCCCCTGGTCCAGGGCTGGGGAGAAACAGGGGCAAGCACAGAGCTCTGATTAATGCCTGGGGCTGGGGCCTGATTAACCTGGCCCTGATTAATGACATCCTGTGTGTGCCTGAGTCACACAGCTCTGTGCCTCTCCTCCTTGGGCTGCTGAGGATAAACACCTGCCCAGCTGGGCCACTCTGTGATCACCAAGGCTTGGGAGAAATGGCTCAGAGATCCTCAGGAGGAAGTAATCCCACAGATGTGAGGTGTCTTTACCAGTAGCAATAAAAGGGTTTTATCATTTCCTCCTGCTAAGTTCAACATGGGCAGAGCACAAAGGTCTTTTTCTACTGAGTAAGTGTCTACTGACACTGGTCTTTTTCTAATGAGTAAGTGGTGCAATTTATAATAGCCCCATAAAGATAGTCTTCCTCATCCACATTAAAGTATTATGCAAAGTAATCATAAACATACTTACAACTGATTCCACTTCACTATCAGGTGGTGATAAAGTAACCTTCAATCTCACGTTCTGCTTTTTGATGCAATTACAGGTAGCAGCCCAGGAGTCAAGCTCAGTTCTCTGTGCATTTTCCAGCTCAGCCCTAAAACTCTGCAGCTCTAATATCCTCTTTACTTTGTACAAAGCGTCCTCCATCCTGTACTTGGTGTGCAGGGAGGAGATGGTATAATTTGGTTTAAGTCACATTTGGAATTTTGTTTAGTTAATCAAATTTAGTTGTGAATGCAGACTGGTGTTTCAAGGGGATTGCTTTTGTACCTGCTGTTATGAAAGTCAGCAGAATAATATTGTTCTTGGCTACTGTCCTGATTAACCCAGACATTTTAATGTGTGTTATGATAGGTCATTTGATGGATAGTCACCTGTACCCTGTGATCAGCTCCGAGCTGGCCACTGGGGCTGAACTTTAGCAGCTAGGTGTCATAATTTCCCATCTTTTGCTTGATTAATGTTTCCTTTTGAGATCTAAAGGGAAAGTGTCTGGAGACATCTTTCTCCATTTACTATCCAGTCTGCATTAGTGGGAAAGAATTGCAGAGGCTTTTCAGTGGAAAGATCCCTTGGAAAATACAGTGTGAAGAATCTTTGTGTGTTGGTAGTTTTCCTCCTGGTTTGTAGAAAAGGAGCCTTGCATGGTTTGTGTGCTCAGAGCAGCTCTAGCATGTACCTTGCCCTTCTGTGTACATTCAGGTATAAGTTCCTGTGACTGAAACACCACATGGTGATGCCTGAGTTACTGCGGGTCCTGAAAGGGGCTTGGAATGATCCTCTGGGAATTAATGGGGAGCAGTAGAATACCTACAGGAGAGCTTAAAAATTCATAGAAAGGGCAATTGTCATCTTTCATATCCTTCAGTATTATTTTCCATACTTTAAGGCAATTCTAATATTTTCCACGGATTCTGCTGGGTAACTCCTTCTTCCTGATTCCATTGCTATTGGATTCCAGAGAACTTTTCCATTCTTCCAGCTCAGACCTGGGTAGGGAATATAGCATCCTCAGGGTACTTTGCCTTACACCAGTGGATGCTGATCCCACTGCTTTCAGCAGTGTGTTCAGACAGCTCTCTGCTCCTCTTATCTTAAATAATTCCTTAATTTCACATTGCAATAAAGATTTTTCATAGTCAAAAATTCTCACTGATCACCACTCAATAGCACAGATCTCTGCAAATAAATCAGGTGTTTGGGCAACCATATTAAAGCCAAACAAGAAATGCAGGTCTTTGCAGATCTCAGGTAGCTGTTGAGGTTTTCATCCATGTCCACCAGTGATGAAACAAGTGGAACAATATCGACAGGAAGCAGCATGGGTATTTAAAAAAAATGCTAATTCTAGCTTAAAGTATGTATGCAAGTCCATTGAACTTAAAACAGTTTGGCTGGAGGCTTTGAATTCAGATCTCTGAGATAGAGCTAAAGTCTGGAGTCTGAAGTGTTGGGTCATTAAAATGAGGGGGGGGGAAGAGGCCTCTTGTAACAGGTGAGCTGAAACAAGAACAAAGGGTCTATATAAAGAGCCAGGTGAAGCACTGAGGAGATAAGGAATGATCTTCCTGTGCACTCATTGCCATAACTGAAATGATAATATTTTTTTTTTTTAGTAGGTAGGGCAAGAAATGATACTAAAGCCTCTTCCACAAGTACAGTGCTAATAATTTCTTCCTGACCCTGGGAGAATCCTCTCCAGCCGTTCAGTAGGCTTGGCTTGAGACTTGAATTACTCTTGTAAATCCTTTTAATTTGTTCAAGAGTTTATAGCTCTGTCATAAACATTGCTCCCAAGCTGCTGTTCACCCAGTAAGATCCTTTACAATAGTCCTTACAAAAGCTGCCAGTATTTTCTTCCTTTGTGAGGATTTGAGTATTTTCACCTGTTTGCATGACTTGCTGGTGCACAGATCTGGAGCCAGCCCTGCTCTGTGCCACACCTGGATGCGATGGTTTGAGCCCTGATTGCACAAGGCTGGGCTGAGTTTCCAGAGCCAAGGTGTTCGGTGCTGCAGGTAAGAAATGCCTGGCTTTAATTAAGAAATACAGCCTTTGGGGCAGAAATATTTGGAAGTATGTGAGCAGAGGGCTTTCCAAAGGTGCTTACATAGACAAAATGCTGCTCTTTGTCTAATCCTGAGGAGAGTTTTATCTGCCACTAGTTCCCACCTTGGAGAATCAGGTCCCATCAGAGCACGTGGCTGGTGACAAGGGCCCTGTGGGCACACAGCAGAGCCTGGGTCTCGCAGAATCCGGGAGGAAAAAGGGAAGAAATTCAGGGAGGCAGTTGCTGGGAGGGGAGGCAGTGCCAAAAAACCGTTGAAACTTTATTGGCAGCGAAGCAGGATTGTTTGGGAAGGGGGATGGAAGGCTCCGTGTGATTCATGGGGCTTGAACGCAGTTGTCTGTTCATCTCGGTCGCATTATCTGTGCCTTCATCTGGCCGTGAGAAGAGGTGTGCTGCAGGGTGCAGGGGCAGGCTGTGTGCCACCGTCCTTGAGCTGTCTCATATCCCTCTCTGGGAGATCTTGTGACAATTCATATTACCGTGAGTCATTGTTTCTTTAAAGCTCATTACTGGCAAGGGCTCCTAGCGAGACACCGAAGTGGCGTTGTGTTATCTATGCTTAACAGGGCTATTAATGTCTGTCACCACTGAAGTGTCATCCAGCAGAAATGGAATTCTGGGTTTCGGGTGCTGAGTCGCAGAGGTATGCTCAGCCTTTGTGTCCAGCCAGGCTGAAACTCAGCACTGTCAAGTGGTGTCTCAGCTTACCACGTTGATATTAAAAGGTTTTGGTTACACTCTAATACGTCTGTAAAATCGTGTCAGGGCCAGGAAGGATTGAGGAATGTTCCTCAGAAATCAGTTCTCAGGACTTATGGGCACCAAATCTTTGCTTAACTAAATCCCCTGTGGTCATCTCTGCTGCTTCTTTGTTTGAAGTTTTATTCCACAGCTCTGTTATTACTGGAAAAATGAGTGTCACAATGCCTGGCCTCTCTTCCACCATGGGTATGATGGGAGAAGAGGTTTGTCAACGTGGCATCATCACAGGGATTCAGTCAAAACCACTCTTCAGTGCTTGCTGGAGCACAGCATGTCCTTTACCAAATTCCTAACTTTCCGCTTCCTTCCTTCCCCCAGCATTTCCCAGCACCCAGTCACTCTATAACAAATTACTCATGGGTTATTGTGTTACAATTCTCCACCTGAATTAGGATTTTCTTAGGCTCCATCCATCAAGCATTTGATTCCTCTAGAGTACAGACAGAATAAAATTAGTCTGCCATTGCAGAGGAGGGAGTGACCTGCACATTTCTCTTCCAAACACGATCATTTAAATGGATCCACACACCTCCATCCCTCCTGCCAAGGGTCCCATGAAGGGACCATGGGCACTTGAGAGGCACCAACTTCCCAGAATGACCTCAGCAGAAGGTCTTGCTCAGAACAAGGCACAGTTGGGCAGCTGCAGTTTGGGAAAGTTTCTGCATTCTTGCCTCTATTTTAATAAACTATAAACTATTTTCACACCTCTGCCCAGACTTCTTTCACACTTCTGCCTACATATTTCTCTGCTTTTTACCATTGCCTCTGACACATGCCTCTGAAAACACCTTGGACTGGTCGTAATTCTAGAACACTGATACTTATCAACTTAACATTTATTTTTGTTTGCAATCTTCTTTGAATCCAGAGCAAATTTTCTTTTCTTTTTCTTTTTCTTTTTTTTTTTTTTTAAGGTCTGGTGTATGGCTAAAGACAATAAACTTGCCCAAATATTTGCTGTCAGAAAAGATATTTCTGGCATTGACTGCCTTTTCTCATGTTCACAAAACAGAATTAGAAAAAATAGGAAGTAGATAACACACATTAGTACAGCAGTAACCTTTGCATTTAGCCTCAACATTTTTTACAGTTTTTTTTTTCATATATAGGTATTTTTCCTTCTAAAGCAATTAATGATAAGGCTTTTTTTTTGTCACCAGTAATGTGGTATTTTTCTAGCAGAAACTTGGGGCCTTTTGCTAAACCCTTGAGGCAATTGTTCTGGTGGATTTGGAGGCTTTCTTGGTTTCATGTAGGGTTAGGATATCGAAGTGCCATCAACAATAACTTCCTTGTTCTTCTGTAATTTTCCTTTGGCGTGTGTTTGATACCAGCAGGCTTGTCCATTCCCATCTGCTCTGTATTGGTTTTATGCAAATTCTCTCTCATCCCTCTACAAGTCCTTTCAAGTTAAAATATTGCTTCCTCATGCCCGCTTATATTACTTGTAATTCCTGCACAGTGACCTGCTAGCCACCCATATATTGGGCACAAAAGGCATAATCTGTGTGAATCAGATATCTCTTATCTCATCCCTGTTTGCATTATACATTCCCCTCACAATACACTTTCTCCACAATGCTCATCCATTTAATGCCCAAATACCTGAGGTCTCTTATTTCTGTCCAACATGCTCCTTGCATTACTCACAGGGAACTGATGAGCAGGGAGATAAAAGGACTTTCTGTAGGTGGTACAAGGATCTGTGTCCTGGTCACAAGAGAAAAGAGGCTGTTTGAGTCCCAGCTCTGTGGTTTCACTGGGTTGAACAGGAAAACTCTCCCTCTCTGCAGAGTTGCTCCCTGCAGCAGCCCTGTTTGGAGTGTGAAGCCAGCCCATCACTGGCAGTGGGAGCAGGTGGCCTTTTCTGTAGGAAGTTCTCTATTTTATCTCCTATAGAACTCCTAAAGTATATATATTTTTTAATGTTCTTTTTGTGGTAAGAATATCTCCTAAGGCTTGCTTCAGATTTCAATAGTATACTGCTGAAAAAGCCTTGAAAAAGTTTAGATGGCCTTGTAAGATTGTGTTAAAAATTGTTTTATTCTGGCCTGAACATTTTTTGAGTAACATTCATTGAGTAACTGTGAAGACACCAAGGGGAGAGCAGGGTTTGCTGTCAGATTAATTTACTGAATGTTGCTGTTGGTCTCAGATCTGCAAAATCTGTTCTCTTATTAAATTTGATTAACAAGAGCAAATACCAGAGGTAGAAATAACTTATTTTAATGATAAAGTTTTGTTAATCACTTGGTTGTATTTGTTACAGGATAGGAGAAAAAAATTAATCTGTGGCATAAAATATGAATTATGTAAATCCCTGCAACAGATCAAATAATTTCTTCCACTTCAATTTTCACAGAAATATACTTGTCATATTTTGTTACATTGCTTTTTGTTGGATTGTTTTATAAATTTGATTGCTTCTAAGAACATTACTGTTGATGTCAAAAGAAAAGCCATGGGCAGTCTAGATTTGGTATCAACACTACTAATGCTTAAATTACCAGAAAAAGGAAAAGATAGGAATTTATTTAACTACTTTGGTGCCCAACAAAAGACAGTCTGCTTCTATGTCAAATACACTGGGTGCTCTTTAGCACCCTGGCTGTTCATAAATGCAGTTTTAGGCTTCAAAGAAAGACCACCACATCTGAGAACCAGAAATATGCCATTAACCATAGGGTCTTTTCCAGAATTTTGCTTCCACTTCTGGTTATTATCAAGAGATATGGATGTACACAGAAGCCTACCCCAGATGTTATTCATGGGTATAGAGTTTCTAAAGTGAATAGTTCTGATTCTTTCTCTAGTAATGGTGTGAATTTGAAGTATTCTCACAGAGCAGAAATGGAAAAATCATGTTATTAAGAAAAATATCAGATGCAAAATTTTATAATGGTTCCTTCTGGTCTTAGAGTCTCTGCCTTTAGGAATGCCAGCACTGCAATATAGAAGTAAATAAGGCAAGGATGATACTGATTTAATATTTTTGTCCTGTCTGAATTCTGTAACAGAGTTGGAGACTTGACCTCACTTCTCAGCTACCTCTATGTAGATGGAGCATTCAGTAAACATGCTCAAGATATATGGACTGCAATTAAAACACCCTTTAAGAATGTAAGAGCCTAATGGTCTAATTTTTCAATTATGTCAAAGTCTGTGGGAATTGGGGTTGTGCTTATTATCTTCCAGAAGGCACCTTTCAGCCTCTGGGGCCAGAGTCAGACAGGAATCTGGGTTTGCAGGAAGCACAGACTCAGCTCAGACAGCACTTTAGTGTGAGTGCTGTAATGTGCCCTGTCCCACAAGGAAAGGCAGCACAGATAATGCTCACAGCACATGCAAATTCACCTCTGGTGTGTCCCAGCAGCCAGCTGCTAGATCAGAAGGTTTTGGCCCTTTTTTCCCAACAAAAGGTAGCATCTGGATTAACCAGCCTAAATTAGTGAGACTCCACATAAGTGTGAAAAGGGAAGGTGGTTTTGGAGACAGCAGAAGGCAAAGTGACACTCCATATTCAAGAGATTCCCCACTTTTCTACCCACCAGACCCAAGCTGTTGGTCACCTGCAGTCCATCCCAGGTCTCTGTGTGTCCTCTCAGGACTGGAGGTTCCCTGCAAACCTTCCTTCATCCACTGCAGGGTGAGCTCAGGGCAGCAGCGTGGAAACCAGTCTGGTGCAGTGGGCAAAGGCCAGTGTTCTTGTGCCACTGTTTGGCACACGTGGTCCTTACAGTCTCTGAGGGACAGAGTAGCTCAGAGGGAGAAACTTTTGTCTTGTCCTCATATAGCCTGACTTTTCCAAGGCTGAGTGTTTCCACAAAAGCTAGTGATACAGGATTAGTGTCAAAGGGGTGTTCAGATGTTCAGGGTTGATAAAAAGCAGTTTGCCAGCATTCATAGCCGTCGAGTCCATGTTCAAATTAAAAAAGAGACCAGCAACATTAAAATAGTTGGGGCACAAAAAGAAAAAGGAAAAACCTCCTCAGTTATCTATGATAACACCATTGTTTTCATTTTTTATTATCTTGCTTGTTGCACGCCAATGAGAAACAAGCACAGATCGTCAATAAGGTTTTTAATTGCAAAGATTTCCTGTGACGTGAGTGTTAATGAATGTCAAGGCAATAACACAAAAGACATTAGTTGTTTAATGATTGATAGAACAAGAAAAGCACGAGGTCTTTTGCAGGATAAATGACTACTGTTCTGTGTTCCTTTACATTAGCAGTATCAACACTTAGATCACATGGCAGGAGATAATGGTCCAGGAGATAAAGCACAGAATCACAGTCTGTTATACAATAACAGACACAGTAATGATAATTAATGTGCATTTCTTTGGCAATTCTCATAGTTGTCAGCGCTGAGCCATTGGGACCAGTGCTGTTGACTGAAATGAGAGCAGGATGGGGCACTTGGTTGGTCCCAGAGTTTTTGAGTTTTGCTCTGCTCCAAAGATGTCAGACCTTAAATGCTTTCTCTGTCAGATGGTTTAAGTGGACATTCACGTTTATAGTAGATTTTGTGTGTTCTAATAAAAATACACCTTAAATGCCCAGATCTAAGTGACTGGGAAAAAGGGCGTTAAAACACAAAGTGTGTTGGGACACTTGAAATAAACTCTTGAGCTTTGGCCAGGAAGGATCAACACCATGAAACCCACTGAAGGCTCATCATTTTGCTCTTCACTATTAAACACATAAGATGGGGCCTTTCACAGAATATAGAGGAAAATTCTGGCTGAGGCTTCCTTCACAGTCAGAAGGTAACAAGGGAAGGATGGACAAAATCTGGTTTGTCTGAGCAACATTTCACAGTGCAGGCAACAGGCTTTGTGTATGCGTTCCATGGAAAAGTTGTACAGCTTTGGTTTGGTTTATATGGTTTCTGACACACCAGGTTTCATGGGACAATACACACTTGGCAACTTTTGACCAGTTTGCACCACAAGGTTTCGAGAGCCCCTGGAGCTCTGCCGAGTGAGCAACTCTCTCCAAATAAGTGCTAAATCCGAGAAAGCCCTCGTGGTGAAAATTAGTTCATGGTTTGGCAAAATGTTTGGGGAGTCAGAAAAATATTTGGATGGAACCTGAATGGTTTAATTATTGGCCTTGAACCACAAGTTAATAGAGCTGCACTTGGCCTTTGGTTCCAGAATGTGGCACTGGATAATGTTTGCTCATGTTTGAGAGCTGTGCTGGTTTGCAGCTACCAGCAATGGCGTGGAGCTGCTGCTTGAGAGCTGCACTGGTAAAGTTGTACATCTTTCATCCAAAACAAGAATGTCATCCAAATTAATAATATAGTTCACAATGTTTTAAAGTATTTTGTTGAACTAGATCATCTCAGCTTACTCCAGGTTAAAAATTCCTGAAGTTATAGAAATCCCTTTGTTACTTTTGCAAGTAGGATCACGTTTGTCAGCTTTGAAGTAAATCGTGCAACTGGTTTTTGTCCTCTGAAAGCCCACCAAAGCTGTGTTTGAGCTTTACTCAAGTAAACTATGCACAGCCTTTTGCCATTTGTCTTCTTTTAGAAAAAGCAGCTTCCAAAGAGTCTGTCAATAACCAGTTTGACCTACGAGCCTGCGTTTCCAGGTGTCCCTGCCCTAGGCAGCATGGTGTGGGTCTGGAGAGGTGTCAGAGGCTCTTGGACAACCTGAAGGGGATACAGGGAGTCCTGAATGGGCTGGGTTCAGATTTTGTTCCTCTGGCATACAGGACCTTTTCCATTATCCTGCTAAGCTGGTTTTGGACAGTGCTACACCATTAAAGTTTTCCCTTCTCTCCATCCCCTGCGAGTTTTGAATTTTCAGACCTCAGCCCCACTTTGGAAGTGACTGAACTGTGTCAGGAGCTGCTTGTGTTGAAGGCAGGAAGCAGAATAACAACTTAAAGAGGTTTGGGGTGTTTTTTCAATGTTAAACTTCTTTAGCTGTGATGCCAGGGAGGGCAGCAGAGCATGGAAATTGTGAGCGGGTGTCTCCCGGGGGCCCAGCGTGGGCTCTGTCCTGCTGCCTGGTGCTCAGCCAGCCTTCCCCATCTCCTTGTTGACCTTCCAAGAGAGCCTCAGAGAGGCTGCTTGCATCAAGGGAGAGTCATTAATGTGAGCCAATCTATGCATTTTGTTTGAACAAGTTAGTAGTCAAAAAATTCTGGTAGTCTTTTCAAGCGGCTCTGCAGAGTCTACACATGTGCAACAGCAAGTGTCTGCCTGGGAGATGTACTTGGAAAAAGGGCAGTGTAAATTATATTACTGTAAAAAATTTGGCTTTAAACTATTCCATCAAAGCTACTTTGATTTAGACTTTGATTTGACTGTTCTGCTATGAAGTACTGCGGAGGTAACTCCTTAAAATATGGGTGCAAAAAAACCCCAAAGTTAAGGGGAACTATAAGAGACTGTGTACCCCTACATAAAGCCCTGCAGAAGATATTCTGAATTTCACTTTTCCAATTAGTATTCTAGTCAATTTAAACCCACCACACTTTGACCTCCATCCTGCAGACCAAGTAGTTTTTACTTCTCTGTTTCACTTGCAGCCTCAGAATGGGTGACGGGTGGGTAAGGGAACTTCTACCTGTCACTTCCAATTTTAGGATCAGGACCTTGATTCAGGAAATCACTTAGGCATGTGCCTGTCTTGCAGCAAAAGTTTCCTTGTGTGGTGGTGCCCTCCCCAAAGATGTCCCGCTCTGTCTCCTTAAGTACAAAATGCTTGAAACTGGGTAAACACAGGGAAGCTGCTTCTTTCCTTTCACCGTGACAGGACCAGACCCCAAAGATTCAACCCCATTGACTTACCATTGCCCTTCCCAGGGAATAAAGGTTGGGAGAGCAGAGCACCCTTCAGGCATTTCTGTTGCCCCCTCTCCGGAACAGCACCCGCCGCTTTCCTTGTGGGAGCATGTGGAGGCATTAATGAAATGCACAAAGCAAAGAGGCTCATCCATATAAATGGGTGATTTAAATAATGAGGAAGGAGGAAGGATGTGGTTCAGTGTCAGTACTGATTAATTAGGGCATAAAATAAATAACCCTCCTAACAACATTGGCTGCCTCCACTATAACTTACTCTATTAGAGGGTGATGGAGTTAATACAAGTGACAGTGTAATTACAGGTTACTTAACTGCCCTGTTATGATCTTTGCCTAATTTTAGGGGATGGACCTATTTACACGCTCACATTCCCCTATTGCAAAGAAACCCACAGCAAAGGGCTGATAAAAGTTGGTTGCTAATCTTGCAGTTTCACCACTCATCAGACAGAGTTTTTCTGCTCCCCCCTTTGTGGAAGTCAACCTCGCCAGTGCCAAAAGCCTGGAATAATTCCCCCGTGTGCTTGTTTGATGTCACAGCTGAGGTCAGGGCTGGGCATTGTGCTCTTGCGAGTACGCGCGGTTATCTAACGTGTGGCCGCACAATGAAACGATGAACAGATGTGAACAGTGAGTTTTTAACATCTTAGCTCCTTTGTGTGGAAGTTTTATTGAAATGTTTTGCCTGTTAACTCTGTGAGTGTCAGGCAAAAGCAAGAAAATATATACCAGGATTTACAGGGTTTTGGAGTGGATTTTTAAACCCAGCATTGCTGCACAGCAAATAACTGCTGAGGTAACAAGCCATTTACATTTAATACTTTCATGGCTGCTGGCCAATGCTTCCACAGCCTGTGGTATGGATCACAAATTTCTCACAGAAAGAGAAGAAATGCAAAGTTAGGTCTCCTAAATTATAATGCATTACAACCCAAACTTCCCATTAACAGAGGCCTTCAAACATGACACCAAATCCTTAGTTTGTTTAATGACTCTGTGAAAGTCCTGAAGCTATTCTGAAATATTTTTAGCTGCTAGTCAGTGTTTCTTATTTTTTTGTCCTGTGGGATCAGAGAAAGGAGGATGAGGAAATCAGACAGTTTTTCCATATCATGATGATGTGAGAGTGGTATTGATATGATACCCTTACAGTCTCTCTGAAAATTAGATCTGTAAATGGGAGTTTGTACAGCTTTAACTTTAAGTGATGCTGCCAAAGCCATATGCAATATCTTATTTTGCAGGGCTTCTGTAAGGTCCAGAACTGAAATAATTAGTCTCCTTTCGAGGTTATGGTGATTTTTTTTTTTCCAAGTATTTTTTTTCTGTGTTATCTGAAATACATTGCAACCTCACAGTGCCTCAGTTTGTCTACTTTTGAGTTACTTAATACATCCAAAATGCTCTAGGATTTGGGGTGAAACATCCAAATGCTATACATTGTCAGTGCAAGAGCATCAAAGTTGGATTCTTCACAATTCAAGGAAAATATGCATATTTCTATTTCAGTGCAAGTTATATCATCACACTTTTTTTGCAGCAAATCACTTTTTTATATGTTATAGCAAGTCACTTTGAATTCAAATATAAAATGAGGCCATCCATCATGTTAGCAATTTAATTACCTCGGTATATATTTTTTCAGGAAAAAAATAAACCCCAAACACAACAAACCACCTCTCTTATTTGTTGTGTGTGTATATCTTATTACAGATTCATTGCCTGAGGACAGGCAGGGCTGTCAGCAGGGCAGTCCTGTGGTTAGAAATGCCAAGATGGGGAGCAGATAAGACATGAAGTCCTTGTGCCTCCTGTTTGGGTCTGCTCTGCTCCGTGTTTGCTTGGGGCCTTACCTGTTAGATTCCCTGTAATCTTTGTTGCAACAGTGAAATGATGCCTTGTAAAGCAATGAAGCGTGACAGGGATTTTGAAAGGGTCGAATGAGGTAGAAATGTGATATTTTCTGTCTTCTGTGGGCCCAGGAAATAGGAGTCCAGCTGCTGAGCCGGGGTTGGGCATTCACCGTCGCTTTCGTGGCAAGAAAGTTTTGAGATTTATTGTTTGGTGCTTACAGAAGGGACAAAGTAAGCAATGCCCGTGATTTATCTAATTGTTTAACCATCTGGTTTCACAGCAACTGAAGGTTAGCATTAAGGGAACTGGGAAACTACAAGTGGCAAGGCAGGGTGGGGACAAGGGCCTTTATTTATTAAACTTTTCCTGGTAAAACTCTGGTGTTATTCAGCGGTAGAGACAAATTTCATTATTTGCACTTTTTTTCCTTTTTGAAAGGGTTGGATCATTTCATGGCCGGTAGAATGTGGAGCAATAAAAGTTGATATAATGAGAAGTATAGTGAAATGACATGTTTTAGGCATAAATGGATCCAAGAGTTGTGGTGGAAAAGGAGATGCCACTGCCATGCCCACATCTCATGGCACACAAGCTTCTTCTACACCTTTAGCTAGGACAGATATGGGACATCAGTTTCAACAACGTATGTGATTTTAAGAAAGATTCTGGTCACATTAAAGCAGCCCTGGGATGGGCTTTTTTGGCATTGAGCTGTTTTCCTAATTTTTAACACATTTTCCACAACAAAAACTGGTGGATCTTGTCACTGCAGAGAAATTACATTTTTCCTTTAGGTGTTTGAGTGGGAGCTGATCTTGTGTCACATGTAAATGAGTGCATAATTAGGACTCGGCTGAGCTGCTCAGGTCATTGAGTAAATCCTCAAAGGTAATGGTAAATAACTTTTTCTGTGAAAGAGGAAAGACTAAGATTTCCCAGTTATATCCCTCAAAACAAACAAGCACCAGCATCTTTTGTAGGTCTTGAAGCAAACAGGGAAAAGCACACATGTGAGATGACTTTAAGTGGAAGAAATAGAAGGATAATATTTAAAAAAGACACAACTCAATCACTTTAATTCCTTTGGGAAATCCCCCCTGTGGTATAGATGAGACCAGATACCCTTTCATTCCCCCTGTTGTCCAACATCTGTCTTCATTAGGAGCTTTGCCCTTCCAGGGTCCAAAGATCTCAGACTTTTGATTAGTTTCAGCTGGGCTTGAGTATCAAACCTGAAAAACAGTTATTTTGTCTGCACATGTTACTTTTCCATAAGCAAAGGCACATCCTACAAATAAAGTCTTCGGGGAGGTTTAAAACTGGCCTGCAATAGTAAGAAGAGAGAAACAAGCTGGCTTGCTTTATAGGAAAGACTACACAGGTACTGACCCCAGAAAATTTGTCAAGTCAACACCTAATGATGGCTTAGCTGCCGGGCTTGGCTATGCAATATTTAGATCAGGCTCTGTTTTTTTACACCTTGGGTTTTCACATATGGAGCCCGAGTGAGTGAAGAGAAACAGAAGCGCCGTGTGAGATTTCTCCCCGGGAGCTGGCTGGAGCAGCTCTGCTGAAGTTTGGCCATAAACTCTTTAAACTGCCAGGTCTCTGAGGAAGGCTCAGGTGAGCGTCCCCACATCTGCCATCTGCTGTTGTAAACAAATCCACCAGGAGCTTGTAAAGCACCACTGGTGAAGGAGACTCTTCCCAGAGGCAGGATGCTCGCCACAGGCAGCAGGAGAAGTGTAGAGCGCAGGGAGGGTGGGCAGAGCAGTCCCAGCAGTGGGATGGGCACTCCTAGTCCAGGGCACTGGGAGCAGCTGACAAACAGCTGCTTCCTAAGCAAAAAGATGTGGCCTCGAGGCAAAACCAGTGTCCAGCCTGGAGCTGTTGGTGATTCTCTTGCTCGAATAAAGGAAATTGTTTTCTGTCAGGAAATGTGAATACCTTAAATCCAAAAGGCTTTCCTGAGAATCTTCTCCTTGCATTGAGGTTCCCCTTTAGAAATGTGTCTCAGGGTTGGGTGTGGTGGTTACAGGCACAGAAAATATGACTACCCTGGTTGGTGAGTGTTTTGCAATGTGTCAGTCCCCAGCTGTGCTTGTGTTACCTTTCCCTGAGCCATCTTCTGCTTGGCCAGGTGTTTGATCCAGAGCAGGGAGTTAAACCTAGCTCCTGCATATCCCAACCCATCCTGACCACCAACTCTCTCCTTGAGGCCTTGTTCTCATCTGTGAGAAAGATTGGAAATAATAGGAAATTCCAAAAATTTATTGACAAGTAAAATGAGCTTGGAAGTTTTTCCTTTACAGCAAGTGGCTCCACAGCCACCTGAGTCACTGAAGGCATGAAAAGACAACGTGGTTCCATTACCCTTCCAGGCCTTTTGGCTCATGAGAAACAAAATCTGTAGCAGGTGCTATTCATCAGTTGTCTTCTGAAAGAAGGTGACTATGCAGATATCAAGGAACATCTGGTGTCTTCATCCACACAGCATCTGATGGTGATATTGTTTCACTATAGGGAAAACCATTGAGAAATCTTCCAATAGAACCTCAATAGGTGTTTTGTGGGAGAGTGTCTGTATTTCCACACTTTTAGTGGGAAAGCTGAAGTGACTTATTTAAAAATTAACATTTGTGTTCAGTTTTCCCATTTTGTTTCTCCAGTGTCTGCATATGGAAATCCACAAAAAATTGTGGTAGTGTTAAGATCTGGACCTAAATTTATCTTAATCCCAGTCCAGTGGGATTAGACAGAGGGATTTTCACATTTCTTCTTCTCATGATCACAGATAGGGCCAAGAGCTGGATGGGAGCTTTTTCTGAGTGTAAGAATAGATGCTCATGCACACTGAAAGGTGTTCCTGACGTTGCTTTAATAAAACATGAATTCTGAGCCGTGCTCCCTGCCAGGCTGACGGGGTGGACTCTGTTCAGGTTTTCTGGGAGGCTGGGCTGGGAAAGCCGTGCTGGCTGGATGCAATCCAGGGCGGAACTCCACTCAGAGCACAGCCAAGGCTGGAGAACCTTCCACGTCCTCTAAAGTCAGAGCAGGCCAGAGCTGGAGGGCTCCACTGACCTAACAGGGAAATGTGATTTTGGGGATGTTCCCTAGCTGTTTGGGGGGGCTCTCGGGGGGCCCTGGGTGTGGGGAGCTGCCTGCAGAGGCTCTTGGTCAACAAAGGGGATAAACCCCTACAGCAAACCTGCTGGGTAATGGGCACATTCCTCATCCCTCTGAAACTGTACTATTTCTGGGTGTGTTAGAGCCAAATCCAGGATTTTCAGTTGCTTTCAAGGATGTCTGGGTAAAATACAATAGCCTGAGCAGTGCAGTCACATGGGATAGCTGCTTCTGCCCTTTTGTCTTGTGAGTGTACTAATAATTCTGATTCAGTGCAAGCCAGTATTTGAGCTGGCTGTTTATGTGCCCAATAGTAGTTTTTAAGCTGGGCTGATTGTGAGTATCTCTGTGTGAATGGAATGCCCCCAGTATTAAAACCAGGCAATTTTGATATTGAACAAAACTTGTGGATGCTGTTACAAGCACTGTCATTTTTTAAATGACAGCCCTTTGGAGTGCAGTGGGGAGGGAGGGTCTATCATTTATTTTTCTTTTGGATGATGACAAAGAGAAAGAAACACACTGCTTATTTAAACTGACAACTCACAGGTTTAGTATTTGAATCAGGCAACTTTGTACAATGTATTTTTGAAACCAAGGAAGTATTAGTCTTACCCCATTTATGCAGTGATCCAAAAACAAATATAGCATTTGTAGCCAAAAATTTAGGCAGGCTTTTCCAACTCTTGAGTTGTGACTCTCTTTCATATTCAGTATCGGAAAAACACAACATCCCATTATTTTGTACAGATTAAAAAAAAAAAAAGAAGGAAAAGAAAGTTAAAGGAGAAAGAGCAAATAGCATGTCTGTGTTTTCCTTTCTCATGCAAAAAGCAGGGAAACACACTGGGCTGAAATCTCATCAGAGAGAACGCCAGGTACCTTCGTTAACAAAATGACAGCGATTTGATATTTAGGTTTTACAGAAATGACTTTAGAAAAGAGCCTGGGTTTAAAGAGGGAAGTTCACTAATAGGTCTGAAGCAAACGTGTTCCTGATTACACCCCATTAAGAAGGTGGAATGCAGCGAGTGCTGCTTCCCCTGAGGAAGCCCCAGCGCACGCGATGCGGAGCCTGCAGCCAGCCCAGCAGACGATGCCAGACCCACTGACCCTGGGAATTCTGCAGCACATTTTCAAAGATAATGTGTCTTTTGGGCTTCAGTGGCAGGGAGGGGAAGAGGGACTTCACTGCATGGATTTTGAAAGGGTCTGGAATAAGATCAGTTAATTGTGCGCTTTGTTCTCCGATGCATTTGCTCATCTCTAATAAGACATTAAAACTCAGAAGTGTCTTGAGCTCTGCTGTGTTTTGGCGTGCTCATTTGTTCCACGGCTGCCTTGTGCGCATCCAAAGCAATGATCCTGTTCCAAGTGGTTTCTGGTGAGGCAGAGCTGTATGATTCCTTTGAATCATAACATAAGTCTGGTATGAGTCTTGTTGTGATGTGTCCCTGTCTGTGGAACATGAGATATTTGTTCATTATTTTTCATCAGGTGGTCCCACGGAAAATAAAGTTCACGTGGTGAAACTGCAAAGGCAGAGTGAGGTGATATTGCAGGGACCATTGTACGTGCTGTCCCTGTTGGTCTGTATGGCCAGGGAGAGAAATGCATCACTGGCTGGTGATTAACCATCCCTGGAGGTGGCTGGGAAACCTGCACATGCTGGTTCAGAGGTAGGACCAAGGGAAGGAAGGCGTGGGCATCTTATCAGAAATCACACCACTAATGCCATCAGCATTTCTTGGGAAGGCTGGGTTATAACTCAGCTTTATAACCAAGAATTTGTACCTATGCCAGCCATCCCAGGGGGTGCAGATTTTAAATGCACACACATTTCATTCTGCATGACAACACCTTGAAAACGTAAGTTAGTTAAGACAAACCACCGTCAATTAAGTTTATTGGATGATGTCAGTGATGTAGGTGATATATATATACATAATCATGGATTTAGAAAAAGGCCCACTCATCTCTGGATCTGCAAACAGTTTGTCAATAACAGGAGAAAATTTACAGTGACAGTCAGTGTGATTTTGCAATATGCAAAATGGACTTAATTATCAGTATGAGAAATCACCGTAGGAGGAGAAGGGATTTTGATCTGTGGTTTTGTTCTTAGTTTTGAAAAAACATCATCTACCAATGGCAGAATTATTTTCACAGCCATTTCCTATGGCTCTAGAAAGAGAGCCATGCACTGCCCTTCAGCTGGAGCTGGTGGTCCCTAGAAAGGTGCACACAGAAGCACCCATGCTGGTACATTGGACTTTAATTATAATCAGACACCAGGTAGATTAATTTTCCCTGCTGCTATTTTTTGCCAGTGGTAGATGATGCTAACAGCTGGCACTGAATTTTCATAACATTTTATTTAATTGCAAGCTGTGAGCACAGACAACGAAGAGTAAAGGAATGAAGACTTCAGACACTGTCCCAAATTATGTGGATGTGCTGGCTTTGGTAATTCAGTTTTGAAATTTCTGAAGGAGATAATTAAATTGTTATCTTCACATTCTGAAAATTATACTTCTTAGATCTCAGTGTGTAATTCCTTCTGCTTTGGACTACAAACATGCTTGTGACTTTTTCACCTCAGGTGTCTTCTGCTCAAATTAATGCCAAAAACACTGCACTGGAATTCTTGTATTTCACAGCCTTCTGATGGGACCAAAAATTGCACTGGCTTTCAAAATGCACTGGCATTCAACATGATTCAAGCTCCTTTCAAACTCATACAAGGTTGAATAGATTTCAGTTTATGGCTAAAACATGTATTAAATATTATAAGGGCAATGTAATAAGTTTAATTAATGACATTTGTAATTGTTAGACTATTCATATAATTATTACTAACAGCTGAAATATTAAAAAGCAAGAGCAATGACCTTAGCCCCATTGCAGGATGTGCAGTGCAAGCCATTGGGTACAGAGGGATGTCTCATCCACTTTCACACTTAGAAATAAGGCATCTTGTTTTCTCACTCAGTTGGAGTGCAGGATTTAGCCCTTCAGTTTTCTCTTTCTCATTCCTTCTGTTTTTCCCCTTGGCAGGGTGGGGGAAAGCAATCTCAGCATGTTGGGGATTATCTAAGGGCTCAGGCAGTGCACTGAAGTGTGCTCTCTGGGACTGATTTCATATTTGATCAGTCTCTCAAGATGGGTTTTGAATCCAATATTGATGCATTTTTTTCTCAGGATTGTAAGTTGTTTAACAATTCCTGGGAACGACTCTTGTAAGGGCTTAACCCCCTATTAGCTTAAACCAAGTAAACAGTTGCAATAACAACTTCAGTAATTTCCAAATCCCTTCTCCTTGGTTTATTAGGTTAATACAAACCGAGCACTGCCCCATTCTCATGCAGGCTACTAATGCTGGATTTGTGTTTTGGATTTTGAAGCAGTGTCCATGGTTTTAGTAAGCCTGACCATCTCCCCTTCAATGTGTTACAATTCCTTTATTATTTGTTTTAATGTCCTCTCCCTCAGCTTGGCTTGCTCAAGTCTGTGCTTGGATCTGGCTAATGGTAATTGATCCAAATGAAATTAAATTGGAGAAAAGCCATTGCTTATGAAGAAAGATCTGTGTGACTTCAGCTGGACTGATATGTTCTCAAATCCTCGATTTTCCTTGCAACCACTTTTTCCACAATGTCATCCCAATTTACCAAATCAGATCTTAAATTATCTCCTTTGCTTCTGATCCAATGACTTTTTGAGTTAATTTTTGTTTTTCCTGTTCTTTTGCTCCTTGCCTGGCAGCCATGTTCCAGCTCTAGCCTTGTTCACAGGGCAAAGGTGCCTAATATTACACGTACTGCACGCTTCTTCCATTGGGGCAGCTGTAATTTGCACTGATATCTCTTATTTTTGCACAAAGTAATTTGTATTCTTGCAGAGGTTTTTTTTTTTTTTTCAATATTGATGAAGAAAGGAGCTTCAGCATCTCAGATGCATGTTTTGACACATGTTTTCTTACATAGTGATCTGTGGCTCAGAAATAGGTTATCCTTGTGGGTCAAGAGCTGTTGCTTTAACTAGTGCTCATGTCTTGTATTCATGAGAGGCTGTAATTGATTCCCATCTCTTTTATGGAATAGTCCTATTTTCTCACTGAATAGATACTTCTGGTTCTTTTAAAGGCAGCATTCATCTCAATCAGCTCACTGTTGCTTTTTCACTACTGTCACCCAAGGAGGAGCCCCCTCAACCTCCTCCTCCCTACTTCAAATCATAGCATTCAAATACTAATTTTCTTGTCTGGGTAGATCTCCAGACTCATTGAAGAGCTACTCCCCAACAGCAAGAAAAATACAAAAGGTTTTGAGATTTAAGGCAAAATACTAAAAGTTGCTTTTTTTAAAATACTGTGCTTTGAAGTGTATTTGAAACAGGTGCAATTTTTGGGGAGGAAGCTGAAGATGAACTGAGCTGAAGGATTTCCAGAGGCTGTACCTAATTATGTGGGCTTGAGGCTGCAGCCTCAGAGCTTAACATTGTAAAACTGCAGAATCAAAGGGTTAATAGAAAAAGTTAAGTGCAAATTGGGTAAAATAAGAGAAAATCAATGTTTGTAACCTGCCATGAAGAGGGTATTCAGTCTTTGTTCTCCTTTTTCATTTTGGAAATCTATAGGTACCTGGGCTTCATGCCCACAGGATCCATAGTGAATAAAGCTGCATGTAGAGAATAAAAATCCTGAGTTCACATCTAAGAGGTGTGGGTTTTCCCTCACTGCAGCATCTCTAAATACTGCAAAAGATAAATAGCTTGGAATTGGTAATTTATTTTTACTGTTTTCTACCAAAGAAGAAATTAAATATTCCTTTGGCCACCCCTCTGCAGTCATCTGTTTTTTGACACCTTCTTTGAAACTTATGGGAAAATTTGTTTCATAAAATTTTCTCAATGGAGATAGATACAGGCACAATGTGTTATTAGCTGCTTTTAACAGAGAATGAAAATATCTTAAGATTTCTATTTTATTGCATCATGGCATGTAACTCCATAGTGGAGAAGGCCAGGAGTAATGGGATTGAGAAACCAGAGCCCTAAAAGGATTTACCAGGAAACCTGAGGTCCTACAGAAAGTGCTGCCTGTTGGAGGCAGCTGTCTAGGCTGAGGTTTGCAAACTTTTTACACAAATCTAAGCTCAATTTCCAGTAAAAGCTGTCTTGATTTATCAATTCAAATGAAAGCCAGGTGGGATTTCATATGGGTGCAGGTGAGATCCACTGGCCTCTCAAAGGTTTTCTCCCTGAGGTGAGGCAATGGAACCCTCTGCCAGATAATGCTGATTTTTTATTTCCATGGTCTCCTGCAAATGGACACTGGCACAGTTTGTATGAGGACAAGGTTTTGGTGTGGCTGGAGGGCAAATTTCACCAGAGCAATGCTGTGTAACAGCTGAGCTGATGTTCTCCCACTCTGCAGGGCCTCAGCCCCAAAGCTGCTGTGATACCCAGGGCTGGTGTTACAGCCCAGAGTGAAATAATCTGTGAAAGGGCCTTAAATCTGATATAACTGCAATTAAATTCTTCCATAGTGGGAATGCCATAATCCCATCATAATTGCCAGCATGGGTTAATAGCACTGTTCTTATGGCACATAAACAGCAGAAAATGCATGCTCCAATGGATTTTCCTTTCTCCCCTTCATATTGGCCTGATAAAGTAATAGGCAATTAGGAATAGTTGGAAATTCCTTTGGAATTTGCCATTTAATTAAGATACTCATATTAAACAGCCCCAGGCCACCAGCATGTGCACCAAATCCTCAGGCTAACAGTGCCTCCTGTTCCAAGCTCCTCCATTCCCTTGGAGTTTGGCTGGAAGTTTGGACACTGGAGGCCCCAAGCTCTGTTTTTAAGACTTTTTCAAGGGGTTTGTGGCATTTTGTGGTTCTGGTTTTAGTGCAGGGATAAACAAGTTGGTCACACACTCCTGTGTTAAAACAAACTGATGCCCTGTTATCATTCTGTTCACTTTATCACCAGGGAGGAAGGGTGGAGAAGGGAAGGGAAGGAGGAAGGGAATGGTTAGGGAGGGGAGAGAGGCGTTAAGACTCAGGTGAGTTGAACTTCCACTGAAAATACTTTGACCTGATGGGTCCAATTTATCTTCTGAATAGATTAACCCATGAAGGACCAAATTCCACTTTAATTTTTCTTACAGCTCTCGCTGATGACATTAAAACATACATTCCTAGGGGCAGGCAGGATATATAGGCCAGGATTTAAAAGTCCATAAGGATCACGAAAGAGCAGAGTTAAAATATTCATTTGCCCATGAATGGTACACAAAGACATTAAGCCTTTGATGCCTTTATGCTTCTCAACAGAGAAACAGGGATTAAAGTAGATTTCCCAAATAAACAAATAAATAATCTCAGTAATGTCTCCTTACTAATGTGCTCAGAGTCAGTTAAAGTGTTTACCCTCTTGAGGAAGGCTGATGTTCTATCAGAAGCTGTGTTGGGATAAACACTTTTCAAAAGATTTATATAAGAAATGCAATCAATAAATGCCAGGAAAAACCACCTGAGCTTTCCTGCAGTGGGACAGCTACTGTGGACTTCAAACCTCCCTGGCTGCTGGCAGTGGGAATCCACCTGTACCAGACTGTTTGCCCATGGTTTTACGGGGCTGCCTGGCACAAACCTTCCGCTCACTTCAAAAGGCACAGCTTACCTTGGTACTCTTTGTCCCAGAAAGGGATTACAAGCTGACTTTAGCAAGTTCATGCTATTCCTGGTGTGCTGTCTTAGAGCTGCTCAGACACAATAGAGAGCTGGGTAATTGTTTTATGGGTTACTTAGCAAATCCAGACGTATTTATTTAGCATTAAGGCCCCGATAAGTGAGAACTGCTGAGGTGGTACCGGAGTTCTGTGCATCTCCTCAGTTCTGTGCTTTGCCACATAATCTCTGGTAGCATAGGAAGGATCTTGGACATCGCATTGAATGTTTAAAGTAGCATCCTGCATCAGCCATTGAATTCCTTAAAAGAATTAGTTGGAGTCAGATAACTGCTTTAATAGATGCTCTTGAAATGCCAGTTGATCTCTTAGCAGCACTAAATGATATGACAGAAAGTGCAGCAGCTCAGTTGAGAGATGGTGTGTGTCTGTCCTCAGCATTTGCTGGGCAGATAATGCCAGAAAATTGGATGTGCCTTTTGTAGACTTTGATAATTCATAAATCTATTGATCAAGGTGTTCCATCATTGACCTTTAATCTTTTAGAAGCAAGTTGGCTGTAATCTATTTACTTTAACTAGCTTGTTCACTGATAATGCATGATTTTTAAATTTCCCTTTGTGCATTCCTTAGCTAAAGAAAAACACAGCTGTGTGTGAGACAAATTCTATTTATTTTCTCGTTAAGAAAAGCACAAGAAGATAGCATCATTTGAAAGCTAATAATAAAGAACTACTAAAGAACGCCCTTCATCTGTTTGCTCTGCCACTTTACGGAGGCTTTCCAAACAATCTTTTCAGCTGTATTAATAAGGAAAGATATCTTAAAAGTCAAAGGAAGACAAAGTTAATGCATTTATAGAAGTACCATTTCAGATAACATTTTACCTGAGTGTTTAGATTAGTTAAATATTAGAAAGGTAGAGATAATAGCGTTGTTTGTATTCATAAATGTGGAAAGTTGCATTTTCAGGGCAGTGAAGTGTAAGGCATATCAAAGGTTTATCATCCTGGAATGTGTGGGGAGCTGTGTTCCCATCCACACCAGGAGGCTGTGGGGGGCTCCCTCCTGAACCTCCAAAACCCCACTGAAGAGCAGGAATGGTTTGGTTTAGATTTGTAAATCCCTTCACCCCCACTTTTCTATCCATAATTAAATATTGGGAATTAGGAAAATTACTTGGCACTAGTTAACCACCTGCCTGGACCCAGTGAAACAGTGCAAGCACTGAGGGAATTTCACTGATGCAGCAAGGAAAATGAGACCAGGCAAAAGGCTGGCCATTTTTAGGGCCTTCTGCAAACCTCAAACACCTTCTCTGCTGTAAATAAGATAAAAAATGAACATCCACGAAGCACCCTGGGAACAGCCAGCAGACAAACACCCCTCCAGGCACGGGCAGTCACACACATGGGTCACGCATGACCCTGCCAGCCCAGCCACAGGGGTGTGTGTTTGGCAGGGGGATGGAGGAGACATGGCCTGCACCCACAGGGGCACAGATGGGCACATCGAGCTCCTCTGGCTCTGCCATCCCCTCTCTGCTCATCCAAACCTGAGGACGAGCCCACAGCCTTGCAGAGCTGACCCGTGGAAACAGCCCTTGTGCAAACTTCTCCCCCAGGGGTGCAGCAGTCCTGCCAGCAATCCCAGCCACTCTTTTTTCCTCTCCTTACCATCCTCACAGTCAAATCTTCAAATATATGTGTTGAAATGATCTGACAATAATGGCCCTGGCTAAAATATGATGTTGTTTTGACTGAATGTGGTTTAAACTGCCATCTGCTGGCTTGTACTTTTCAGGGCCAATATTAAAAACAATGTTCCCTGTTACAGTAACCCTCATTCATATGAAAATAAAGCAGGCTGAGTAATGCCTTCCCTCCTGCAATGCACAGCTGAAAATTGCACCGGGGAATACAAATGTTGCCGAGTGCAAAGGCAAATCCCAGTGCTTGTAGGTAGATTCCTCAGGGATGTTTTTGTTCAATTTACACCTGGAAGAGAAGTTTTAGTTGCAAATGCATGTGTGCAACTTCCCCCGAAGTAAATGAGATGTGCACGTACACATGATGAGTTCAGATAGTTGCTTACGGGTTTCTTTGCCTATAAAAGCAGCTTCCTGGAATATTACCTGGGACTTCTGCCAGAGCAGGAACCAAAGATGGCCTAACTCATTCTATTCAAAGTTACATAATGAAGTTTTGCTTTTTTCCTCCCCTTTCCTAGACTGTGAGAGAAAACGCCAACTATTCCGCTTGAAATTTGGCAGCTTCTTGCAAAGGAGGGGTTTAGTACCTGTATAGCTGCTTTGAATTATTTTCCCACTGTTTTTTTTTTAAAAGCTTTTGAAATATCAGGGTGTCTGTGTCACTTGTTGCTCAGAGGCATTGGCAAGGTCCCTGGAGGACGTGAGTGGTGATGGGGTGATGTGCAGGATCATGACGTGAGCTCCGTCTGGCTGTCCCTGCTGGGAAGGGAACAGGATGCTTGCCTGGAGGGTGGAGGGATCCAGTGCCAGAGGATGTTACTGCCTTGTGTCTCTCTGCTCGTCAGAAATTAAAAAAATATAAATCCATAAGCAGAGAAAGAATAGGGAGAAATTTGTTGTTTCACATTAAAAAGCAGCAGAACTTGTTCTGCAGGTTTAGAGAATATTGTGTATCCTTGAGAGAAATAGCTAGGAGAAGGATGAGCATTGGGCTAAGAGGCAGGATGGGCCAGGTCTGCAAACACCAGCAAGGACCTCATTTGCAGAGTCTTCCAGCAAGCCCCATAAACCTTGCCATGTTTATTGTAGAACCATAAAATGGTTTGGGTTGGAAGGGCCTTTAATGATCATCTTGGTCCAACCCCCTGCCAAGGCAGGAACAGCTTCCACTAGAGGAGGTTGCTCAGAACTCCATCCAGCCTGGCCCTGAACACTGCTGGGGGTGGGGCATGCACAGCTTTTCTGAGTAACCTGTGCCAGGGCCTCACTGCCCTCACAGAGAAGAGTTTTTTTCTATTCATGGTGGCAAAGTGAACTCGCAGCACCGTGGGCCAGCACAGGTGCATCCTGCAGCCTGGGGGGTGCTTGACCCTGCTCCCACCAGCATATGCAGGGTCGTCCCACACCCCAACACATGGCACATGGGCACCTCCTAAGCCACAGGGAAACCTTACAGGTCCCTTCTCCTGTTGGCTGACACAGTCAGGACAATCCAGGAGGGGACTATAAACCACCTTTCACCTGGGGGATCTCAAGGTGCTTTGCAAACATCGAGTCATTAATTCCCCCAAGTGCCCCTTTGAAGCTGGCAGGTACTGGGGGAGCAGAAGAGGGAGCAGAGGCAGCTGTGCAGTGGCTGGGGCAGAGGAATGCAGTGACGACATCGATGACATGACTAATTTATTTAACAAACTGAGTTTAGCATGGTAATGAGGATGTATTTGCCATCATCCCATCATTCATCGGATTTATGAGGCTCTTTAGGCAATGAGCACTGCTGTGACTAAGTTTAGTTTGATTTGTTTAATTAATTCATCTAATTCATTCTGACTGAAGAAAACCCTGTAAGATTGTTTTGCAGATTAGAGGGACCCCAGTGCTATAAATGTGTATGTGTATCTACCCATGTGCATCTATTTATCTACAGAGAGACACGTGGCTAGGGGTGCCTATGACTATAAAGTGCATTAAGGTTTTATATTTTACTTTAAATCAAATTGCTACATAAACTTCTTGCTTTTGGCTCCATAAATATTAGTGTACATGGTCTAATCTAGACTGTTTCAAATTAAAGTACAGATTTTTTGGTAGTATTCCTGTTCTTTTTTGGGTATCATTCACCCAAATAATTCTTTTTTGGGTAAAATACTCAGCAAAGCAATATGAAAACACTCAGGTTTTATGTCTCATGAGGGGCAAATGACAATGTTGTTTCTGGTACCAGAAACACAATGTGGCAGAGCTGTGGCATCACTGTGTAGCTGAGGCCAAAGGGATCTCTGGAGCCCTGAGGCTCCAAGGACTGGGGGTTTCCCTGGGATCTGCTTTGAAAACATTTTTCTGCCATGTCCCTTTTTAAAGTAAATTTTAAAAATTTGCATGTGATTTATTGTTAAATTCATCCTCAGCAAAGGTGGGGGAAAATGAAAGCAAAGTCCGGGTGAAAAAGTATCACTTTGACTTCTCTCTGATGCCAAATATTTAAACAGAGACAAGAAGAAAAAATTCCACTTGCAGTCTAATGTGCTGGTTTAAATCAACCACATGCTTATACACCTTTTGGGTTTGTCTTCTCAGCAACCATCCTCCATCTACAATGTTGAAACATTTTACCTCTTCCAAATCAGACAGATATAGCTGGGAAAATGCTTGCCAAAAACTCCTGCTAAGGCCTCTCTGCAGCCCATGGATTCACCTGGCCACTGCCTGTGGCAGCAGTGCAGATGAATGATGCTGGTTTTTTAGGAAAATCTGTTCATGGGGACTCAAAAAGCAGATTCTGGTCAGGCTGTCACTCAGCACAGAGCATTGGTTGTTCCTTTAACAGCAGATTTCTGCCCTGCTTATAGCCTTTAGCTGGGGCAGCATATGGAGCCTGTTGAAGAAATCAGTCTCCAAGCCATGCAGGGTGCTCTAGCAGGCAGCCAGCAGTGAGGAGCTGGAGGTATAATTTTCACAGATTTAACCAAGAGCAATGACACTATTTGCAATCAAGGGGCACAGCCAAAAATTATTTGCCAGAGTGCCAATGTGCATTCCCTAGTGGGTAATTGGAAAATGAGAACAACCTGTCAAAGATTAGCCCAATTTCTAAAGCAAGCACAAGACAGTCTGATTTTGTTTGTGCAAAAGAGGCATCTAATTACAACTCAGATTTGGGTTTCAGAGTCAGATTTTTGGAGCCTTTGAGCTGTGTGTACACACTCATTATCAGTGTGGGGTTACAGAGCGTGGCAAATTCCAGCCAAGGTGGGTTTAACTCCACCAGAGCCCAGCACAGCTTCTCCCAGGCTGGTGTCTGTCTCCCCCTGACATCAACACCAGCTTTACAGAAAGCAGCTGCTAATGCTCATAGGTTCGAGGGCTTCGGTAAAACCGGTTTTCATTACCATGTTTATTTTATGAGATACATAGTATATTCTGATGAGGGCTTCTGGTAGTAAATCTTCAGGATTTGGCTTTTTTCTTTGTCTGCTGTGATAAGGCTCTGGGAGAAAGTGTTTCCCTGGAGCTTGCAGTGGGATGGGGAAAGAGGAGACAGCTGAGGGACAGGGGGCAGAGCAGGGGCTGGTCCTCAGCAGCGTTTGCAACTCGAATGTGAGCCTTCCTGAGATGTTAACAGGGATTTATATCCACAAACCCACACTGGCAGCTGAGTTGTGTGCTTAGGAGCCGAGTGAAAATTCAATCCTGCCTTGGAAATACTCCCATGCCTGCTGTGAGTGTCACACATGCCTGTGGGTGACACGAGCTCCCTGTGATGGGCATCTCTTGGCATCAGTGGTTTTCAGTGGCTGAGGGCAACACATCGCTTCCAGTAGCAGGCCAGCAGTGAAGGATGATGCTTTTATGACCTACAGAATGAAATGGTGTTATTTTTGTGTTATTTGATACTCTCCTGTACATTTAGGGTGACGTTAGGTGAAGGGTGAATGTCCCTTGGGTGTCTGAAGGGGAACCTCCCCATTTACTGGTGATACACTTGGGTTTTTACCTGGTGCCTGGCAGGGTGCAGCTACACAGAGGGGTTGTACACCTGCTGACAGATGTGTTTTCACTAAGTCACTCTTCTGGTTTTCTCCTCAAACCCTTGTGGAAAGCAAAAAAGGACTGATGGAGTGACCATAGGGAACACATCTCTTGCTATGAGGGGACCGATGC
This sequence comes from Haemorhous mexicanus, assembly GCF_027477595.1. Taxonomy (NCBI): domain Eukaryota; kingdom Metazoa; phylum Chordata; class Aves; order Passeriformes; family Fringillidae; genus Haemorhous; species Haemorhous mexicanus. The sequence goes on from NC_082350.1 coordinate 22,895,500, forward strand.
CGTGTATGTGTATGCATGGTCCAAAACCCTTGGAAAGATTGTGAGTGTAGGTGCCTGTCCTGGGCAGCAGCTTGTGAGGGAATGAAAGATTTCCATCACAGTGACGGCCCTGGGAGGGCAGCAGTGCCCAAACTTTTGGAAGGTGATAGTTTGGAAACACAGGATGACCTTCCCCATCATTGGAGGTGGCCGTGCCTAAGTGATCTCTGTCTGGAAAAAGAGGGAAATATTAGAGATTAAGAGCTGAATACAGACTTCTTCTTTCACTTTAGTTATTGTTGTTAAAGGCACCCAAGGTAGGATGCAATTCTGCCTTTCAGAAGCTCATCCAGCACTGGGAGTGTCTCTCCCTTCACACCAATGTCTTCTGATCACATCAAACTCCAGTGCAAAGTGATGTGAGATTCCACCTTTGCAGGACAGATTTTGCAGTGTGACAGCAGGAAAATTATTTTGCTTTTACTGCATTATTTACTTCTGCTGTGGCATTTGTGCCCAAGCTGTGATGCCCTCAAAGGACATCAGTCCCTTGTCAAAGGGACTTTGCCCCTTTCAGAGCACCCACTGCCCACAGCTCAGCCCACAAGGGCTGTCCCATTCCCCCAGCTGTGGGAGGTGGGAGGTTCCCCTGCCAGCATCCCTGTGCTGGGCTGAGACAGCACTGCAGCCAGGCTGCTCTTTGCAGGGCTAAACCTATCATCTCCATGAAACATCTCCTCCTGCCAGAGCCAGCCCAGGCTCTGGAATCTATGTGCTTGTCACCAGAGCTTTTGCACATAACAATACGATGCATTGCAACTGCGTTATAAGAACCATAAAAAATCCTGGCACACATAACACATTCACTTCATATAAATATATCCAAAAAAATTCAGTGATTGAAGACTCAAATCATATCGCAGTGCAGTCTTGTTTATTCCATAATATTATTTTTATTGCAGGATGACTTATATATAACCTTGAATTTCAAGTTCAGTAGAACAGACAAAGTATTTGTTTAGAGGGCAGGACGATTAGAAGCATTTTTTTGCCTGTTTGAATTGGATAAAATTGTAATATATCCTTTACGTCACAGTAGCACCCTAGTGGTTATCATATTGCATGAGTTACATGAGTTTTCAGTGAACATTATACAGTATATACTACTTTCAGTAAATAGACCAGTCATGCTCATAGTTACATGGAAAACTCCAGGAAATTTGTGATGACATTCCCTGCAGGTTAGTAATTCTACCCATTATTTATACTGGTTTGATTTGAGCTTTAAAATAATCTGGTGAAATTAGATAAGGCTCAACATTCTGCAAAACTTTTATTTCAGACAACTCCAAAAATAGTTTAGGCTAAATATTTGGGATTTGCTGAATTCCAAGATCAAGTGAGTTCTCTTTATATCTTTGATAAAACAGACTGAAAAAAAAAAGATCCCCCCAAGCTCTTTGAGTGACATAATTGCAGATTTTTAATGTTGATTTTTTTTAACATCCTTGTGCATCATTAAAAATAACATGAGTTTAGAGCAGAATTTATTTTCCAGCTGGGTTGGGAGGTGAAGTTCTGGGACCAAATCCTTACTAATCCCTCACTGTGTACTCTGTGCCTCTCCAGCATAACATACAGCAACATTTGTGCAACAGCCCATCCTCAGTGAGCTACCACCTGCCCCAAGCAACCATTACAAATGGTATTAAATAACCCCTGCTCCAGCATGACCAGAGACCACCCAGCATTTTTGCAGCAACTTCTCAGCCTCAGGTTTTACTGCCCACATGGAGATCCTGGGGGACCCACCTGTGGCACCCACAGGCATCACCCAAAATTGTCCCAGGTCAGAGTTTGTGCACAGGATACAGGCACTTTCCATTATTCAGTGAATCCACCAGAGATTTTGCAGGAGGCAACAGTTAAGGAACTCTGTGCACTTAACACATGTCTGAGCATGTCCATCCTGATTTTGCAGAGCTCTTAAGTGTCTGCTCAAATTGATGCATATACTTAAGCTTATTCCTGTAGAGTTAAGCATGAAAAGTATGTATTTAACCTTAAACATATGCTTAAATGCTTTGCTGAATGAAGACCATAAGGCCTAATCCAGTGATCATTTAAACCAGAATCCCATTATTTCAGTGGCTGCCGTGTGCATCTGTTCAATGAATGAATACTGGAGAAAAATGAAGGAAAAGGAGCAGATATATCAGTGTTTTGTTGCTATGGACCCCTTTATATTTAAAACTCTTGCAATTTGTAATATTCTTCTCAGTGCATTTTTAAATGGACGGGTAGTGTTAATTTTTTTCCTTTTCTGTATTGCTAATATACCTTCATTTTTTTATCAGTTTTTCTGGTGTCTTACTCTGAATGGCCTCTGCGTTCCTACACACAGCATCTCAGGTCTCTTTAATAAAAAATCCTGTCTTGATGTGGAAAAAACTATTTGTTAGCCCTGCAGATGTCTCATGGTGTGTGGTTCACTGACAACTCTGGCTGAAGCAGGTGACTTTCCAACTGGAAAAAAAGGAGAAGAAAACCCTTATGGCCACTTTTGCCTCCATGAAAAGCTGAGCTCCCCTACCTGCCTGGGAGCAGAGGGGGGATTTCAGATTGCCAGGGCATTCCTTGAGTCCTATTTGCTGTGACCTGTGGATTTTTTAATGGATAATGACAGTTATTTCTTGCTGATGGCTGCTGTAGTCCTCCCCATCCCTGCTGCCCTGGGGAGCAGTCCCGTGCCCCAAAGTGTCTCTACACATCCCTGCCAGCCCCTTGTGCAACCCCAGGCACGTGGATCCCCTGATCAGCACCAGCAGATTGGCATAAGAAAAGGCTCAGCTCCTGCCCAGCTGAAAACCCATCCACCCACCCATCCATCCACCCATCCATCCCACATCCCGGGTAACACCAGTAGCAGATCCCAGTGAAAATGACTTAGGGATTAGGTGAGGTTGGAGTGACCCTCCCTTAGAGATACTATTTTGGTTTCCAGTGATCCAAGACAGAGGTGATACCTTTCATTACAGCCCTGGGTGGACTTTAGGTCCATTAACTTGTCTAATTGTGCCTCTTGGCTGATTTCTACTCAAGCTTCCCGTTGTGCACTCGTGCACCCCAGAGCTGCAATTCCTAATGCTGATGTATTTGCCGTGGGCAGTGCCAAGTCTGTCACTGTGCCACCACACACCAGCAACCAGGGCAGTGGCACTTATCCCCTTACAAACCTTCTCTTCTCCTCCCATGCAGAGGGTAAAGCAGCCTCAAGGGACCTCAACCATCTTGCAAAATAAATTTGCTCATAGATGTGCCCCTTTCTCAAGTGTTTTGGCACTTACAGATAAAAGGAAGCTGCTGTGTGTTATTGTTTGTTGATTGAGCTGATTGGTCAATACTCAGCTACCAACACCCTGTGATTCACAGAACTTGGCTGCAAGAGGTAGAGTAAGGGGGAAAAAAAGCTTCTCTCTAATTGTCACCAACAGCTGAATGCCTAACTGAGGGACATTGGCAAAATCTCCCTGATTCATCCAAAATAGCCAGAGGGGGATCATATTTATGTGTGTTTGTACTTTAAATAAATTTTAAAAAATCCCCAGCAATTTTTAACTTATGTGCTAATGCTATAGAAAATAGGACACGAATATACAGCTTTGTATAAGTAGAAGCTCCTGTTAATTTTCAAACCTCCCAGAGCCTTTCCTTTGCTGAAGAGAGATAAACCACGTTTTGTTTAGCTTGACAAAGTCGTTCACTCCCAGTCTGGGAAGCTGTACGCCAGCTTTCAGCCTGAAGTGGCTTTTTGTGGCTGAGCTGGAAACCCTTTAAAAAGGTTTGTAATGGAAATGCTGACAAACAGCACGAAAAGTGGCACTAAGCGAGCAGTGCTATGATATTTCCAACTTTCTAGGAAGTTCATAGACAGCAAATGGTGAGTTAGGCTGCCTGCAAATAGATTTTTAGCAATCCTGGTTCTCTTTTTCCTCTGGTGCATGAATAGAATTTCAAATTCAGAGGTAGGAGTTGGAGTGGGAGCTGTGGTCCTGCCCTGGCGTGGGGTCTGGCCCCATCCCCAGCCTGCTGCAGTAGCTCCAAGACATGCCACTGCTCCAGTTCACTCCCCAGACCTGTAAATCAGGTTCATATTTCTGTGTCTCTCACAGGACTACCTGTTCTAGCATTTACATTAGCTCTCTAAAACCTTCCAATGGTGTTTAATTTACTGTTTTCTTTCTTGGCAAGCATCATTGTGCTTGTTTTCCTTGATTGAATACTATCTTTTTGTTGGATGTATTTTAGCCTGTGACATACCTGTTAGTTATTTTACATAGGGATTACCACTGAGCACAGCCTTTTATAAACCAAAAAGGGTCTGTTGGTGAATAATGGTGTTAATCTACATAGACATGTAACTAAATTCTTAGAGGGGAGAATACCAGGTTGCACAGTATGGAAATTATTGGTTAGGATGTGCACAGTGGGACGCTTTTACTGCCACTAAAATCAATATTAGGTCTCACAGGTTTTACTGGGAAGAGACATGAATTTTTAAAATGTCCCATTAAGAGCCCAATCCTGCCACCCTTGCTCACATGTGAAATCCTATTGATATCAGGGAGTCTATTTGCCTGATTAAGGACTAATTCTGTGAATAAGGATTTGCAGGAAGTGGCCTTATCTCCTCTGCATACCACAGATCCTGCTCTCTAAAAGTGTTTGCTGTAAGCGCTTATCGTTTATGTAAGTGCCCTTCAATGGACATTTATATAATGGGGTAAATATTTAAAAAGTTGTGCAGTGCTTTAGCTATGCAGGGCGAAAGGACGTGAGTGCTCCTGGCTGGAGCATCAGGCACCTTCTCCCCAAGTGCCAGGAATTATACAAGGAAAACCTGTGATTGCAGCGATGTTGGGAAACTGTGCTATGCAAGAGGGATCAAGATTATTAGCATTTTTTAAGTGGGATTCACTAGGACATAAAATCCACCTCTGCTGAAAACACGAGTAAAGCCAACTCAGAAATAATGTTGCTGCTCCGTAGTAAAAGGTTTGTTGTAACTTGGCTTTCTGGCGAGCTGTCAAGTGAAACCTCAGCCATATAAATAATGGTGTTTCAAAAGGAAATGAAGAGGGCAAAAATGTTTTGAGGAGATGGCAAACCCTGAGTAGTGTGTCTTTTTCTTGGATATAGGTATGCCATTATTTACAGCCATTACTGGAAAAACGCATGCAGTGGCTAAGAGGTTTTTTGGTTTTTTTATTATTTTTATTTGAATAAACTCTTTTGCATTGTTTGTTCATCACCATCAGAAACTACAGTCACCAAATTAATGAAAACCAAGTGATGCCTCTGAAGAATTTTTAAATGAACCTTAACCACTGCCTACAGTGACTCACTCAAAGTGAAGGAAAAAAATAAATAAATAAAATAAAATTAAGGTGAACTAGCCACTGTTACTAAGAGTCAATTGACAGAAGGCATGGGTCATTAATTTTGTGTCCTTTGTTTTGTCAGTTTGTTTTCGTGAGGCCTGGTAGAGAAAGTAAAACCAGTCAAGCTGAAAATTGTCTGCTCTGTAGCTTATTTCCCCTCCCAGCATGCCCTGACCCAGGGGAGCGGCTGCGGGGCCGTGGCCCTCCCGCCCCTCCCAGCCCACATCCCCATGGCAGGAGGGGTTTGTTAGCAGAATGTTAATTCTGCCCCAGCTCAGCTTTAATCGTGTACAGGTTCTGGATGTTGGGAGGAATGAAATGTCCCCCTGCACGCTGTAACTTCAGTGAGGGAAAAAGACCCGGCGGTGCTTTTGGCCTTAGAGTAAACCCTGACCGAAAGTCAGAAGGGAAAATAAAGCCGTGACCAAAGGCAAAAAGTGTATTGCTAATTTTCAAACATCCTCACAATATTTTCCAGCCTTTTTCTCCTCTGCTTCTGCATCCTTCCCACCTGCCTCCCCGAAATGCCCGTGTGGGACTGGGATGGTGTAGGAGAGGACCTTGGTGCACCAGCACATGGGTGGGATCTCTTCTTCCACCAATACCCCAGAAAACCCCTGTGAGGCTGAAGCCTTTTATTTTTACATAAACCCTGAATATCTTCACTGAATAATTGTGGCTAGTCCAGTTTTATACAGATAGGAATGCTTAACTCTCTGATTGTGCTGGGCTCAGAGGTCCCACAGCTGACACAGACCTCACCCCTGCATGGTCCCTCCATAGAGGAATTCCTCACTCGGCAATAATTTTCTCCTTAAAACACAAGAAAAGTTGGCGGCACTCAAAGAAGGCAAATATGACCGATTTGCAACCAAATCCCGTAAAATTAGCAACGAAAACACTTTTCTGTCTGTGCTGGAGATGCAGGAGGTGATAGGTAGACATTGGATACACGAGGCAGATGCTTGTTGTTTTGCTTTTCCACACCGAGTGCACCCACGTGAGACCCAGCAGCCCTCCAGCACGACCACTCATTTCCGTGGCCGCCCACATAATCTCTCCCCAAGATGTAAAAGATAAATGTGAGCCTTTGGTACAGGATTATGCCAAATTAATGTGTTCCCCCGTGCCTGTAAGGTTTAGGTGGATAATTGGATTCCTCTTCGTTTTTGGTTTGAAACAATCTTTTCTGTCATTAGGCTGGTTGCCAGAAGTGGGTGTTTGTGGCTGGGTGTTATTGCAAGGGCTGAGGGCCAGTGTGCTCATGAACAGAGAAGTGACATAATGTCTTTGGTATAATGAGACAGCTTAATGCAAAGCACTGCAGGAATTAGGGGACATGCTTCAAGAATGGAAATGAAACGTATGGAAAATGTACCATTAATGCTCTGTCAAAAAGATACTAGAAAAAAACCCCCACCTATTTGATTAAACACTCTTGGAACGAGTTGTATTAAGAAAAAATATTGCTTTAGCTCCATTATCTTAACATTCATTGGAAATAAATTTCCATTAATTGAGTAGCCTTTAAACCAACAGTTAAAATTGATTTTGACACGTGCCAAAACCTCACAGTTTTTGGCATTATCTCCTAGATGCTGGATGTTGGTAGGAATGTGCTAAAAATGTTTTTCTTCCTGTTGAGAGATGGCTAACTTTATTTTTTTGTTGTATAAATTAGCATTGGTGTTGCTTAATATTTGTTTTTAAGAGACCAAAGCAGTTTGCTGAATCACTTTCATGGTTCATTAAAGCAAAAGCTGCAGCTTCTGTTCTGACTGCCCAGATAACATTTTCAGATAAACACAATTTCCTGGAGTTTGTGCTTTTTTTGGTGGGTTTTGTTTTGTTTTGTTTTGTTTTCTCCTAGGTCAAGCCCACAACTTTTACTTTATGAAACAGATTACGCTTTCCAAATATTGTATGTTAAATGTGTGTTGTTGCTTGTTATCTAAAAATCAGATGCAGAGTCTTAATGCCCAAGAATGTTCCGTTAACTCTAAAGAGAAATGTTCACTTTTATATAGGAAAAAAAGTCTTGGCAGACAAGTTGGAAGTACCAGATGGAATAGGTTGTGCCACACGGATTATAAGATTTCCCCCCCTCCTCCCTTCTTATTGATGTCTTAAATTGAACATGTTCCATCTGTCTGCTCTCAATAATGAATAGTAACTTTTTTTTATTGTAAAGGTAACAAATTCCATATAGAATAAATTAATTCAAGCATGTAATGAAATGTGCTAGGAGTTTGTGCGTTGGAATTATGTGTAGAAATCTAATATAGTTCGTAAACTGCAGCAGGTAAGACTGGTGGCAGAATTGACAGCTACTCAGGGAAGGGCAGGTAAAAATTGCTGCTAGAAACGATGCCACGAGAAGTTTGCAGTGAGAACCTCAGGATCTCACAGGATGATAAATTTGGTTGTGCCACCAGAGTTTTTTCCACTTAACAGTGCTTGGATAAGGGGCTTTCAGTCGTGTCAGGTCCTCTTCCAGCATGAAGGGGCTGGGAGTAGGTAGAAATGTGGTGTTTTACCTGCGAGGAGGCCCCTTGGTGCTGCTGGAAGGAAACAGAACAGTGTCCACTAGGCTCCAGTTCCCCCCGCATCTCCTTAAGAAATTGAGCATTGCTCTGTTAGACCAAAAGCGTTTTTAATTTCTCCTCACTGGAAAAAATCCAAAGGATATAAACTTAAAGCAAACTCAAGTGCTTTGTATACTGAAGCAAAAACAAAGTAACCTTTTAATGCAGTGATGAGCTGTTGGGTTTCAGACTGATATGTTTGGTTTGAGATAAATCCCTGCTCCTGCTTGAGACTGAATTTTACTTTCTCTTCTTTACTATGTAGTGGCTTGAGATAAAGGCACTGTGCCTTTTTTGCCCATGTTTCTATAAATAGAGAATGAAATACAGAGCTTTAAATACTGAAACAGGCACACTTTTCTGTTAAAAGTTGATTTTATTTTCATCTGAACGCACAAATATATGTATTTTTGCTCTTGTATCAATGAATTTTAAAAGGTTGGCTCTTTAAACTTTTGGGAACAGTTGGTTTTGATTTTGGATGTAATAATCTTTTCTTTCTGTGACAGGGGTTTTTATCTGGAATTGGAAATTACTCTTTCTTTACTTACAGATAATTGATGCAGACCGAACTTGTTAAAGTCAAAACAAACAACTCAGTTCTTTATTACATGCTTATGTGCTTAGTCACTGACTTTATATTAGATTCTGCAAATGGTACAATTTATGCAGTGACATGTTGGAGACTTAATGTTGTAATTTTCCTGTTCCTAATGGAGAATTAAGAACCTGGAGAAGCTTGGAGGTTCACATGCGCAGAATCCCTACTGCTCGGGTGCAGAGGTCTCGCAAAAATTTAGTAAGTGAGAAGGAGAACAAAGATCCTTAGTCGGGGGGGAAAAAAAATTGGATAGCCTGTGGCTGAGAAGCTGATTGGGACAGGTAGGCACAGTGGGGCGCGGGATAATGAGGCACATGGCAAATGTGATGCACAGATGTGAAGCCAACTGTAGCTTTGGTTCCAGGAGCCGCGCATGCCACAGCGCTGAGCCTCGGGGCTATGTCTACACCAGAACATTTGGAGCAGTAAACGACGGGCAACATTAGGTTCAAATTAATCTATTACTCCAGAGCTGTGAAATGTTGGTTGCTTGTTGCGGAATTACATTGCCTCTAGGTGAAATGTTTTAGGGAGATTTTAATGCATGCTCATGGCTTGCAGAGCAGATTAAGAGGAGAAAGGGAAATTAGAAGGGTTAGGAGGGCTGTTGAGGTGCACATTTCTGGTTAAAGTATATGAAAAGGGTATTACATATTTCACAAACAGGCCTGCTCTCCTGTTGGCCACCTGCTGGGACTGAAATATCCTATGCCATAATGAAGGCAGGTTTGCAGAAGCCTTGTAAATAGTTTAGAAAGCAGATAAAGGCAATACTGGCCTTTCCGGAAAATTTGGGAACATGGAAAATTTCTTCTATCCTGCTCCAGGATCCCAAAAACCCCGACCGAGACAATGCCAAACTTCAGCTCTTAGCTATTTACCACTTCAATTTTGACCACGATGCTAAATGACAGGTAGTCTCCTAAAGTTTCACAACACGTTATTAGGATTAAGTAATCAGATCCAAGCTGTTTTCCCCTGGTACCTAAGTGGTCCTGGCAGGCCCTTTTAAACAGATCCACGGTCCAAAAGGACGTGTATTCCAAGTTGTAGCATAAGATATTCTAAATCCTTGTCAATTAAATAAGCTTTATTAAATCGGCACAAACTGTTTGGAACTATCTATAAAGAATATATTCTTTTACTATATTGTTGCTTTTCTTATAAAAAAACACTTAATTGAAATGCCTAAGAGCTGCCTGGCACAAAAGTCAATAAAAAGCCTAGAATAGAGTTTATAGGGGTTGTCTATGTACATAATTAAATCCTTCAGGCACTTTAAAACTCTGCAAAATAAATGGTTATGCAAGAATGGCCTGCTGAGAGAAGAAATGCTTGTATCAGCTTTAAGCAGCTGCTCTCTGCTCGGTGTTTGTGTGCTGGAATGAGAAAGCTATTAGAAGAGGGGACGACTGCAAGCCCCATACAAATCATCTTTGTTACTGACACTTCAGGGAGTGCTTTATGGTGGCTGTCAGGCCCAATACAGAACTTGGGCCGTGCCTGCAAAAGTCAACCGGCGTTGTTTGAAAAGGAGATGGTTGTGACAAAACCAACATCTCTGCCTAAATAATGTTGGGGGCCAGGATGGAGGGAGCTGAGGCAGGAGTCAATGCTGGCTGCAGCCAGGCACTGCCGGGCGAGCGTGAGGCTGAGGCCTGGGTCTGATGGAATAACAGAGGTTAATTGCTTGCAATGGTCTATTGCTGTAATAGGAGTAAAAGGGGAGGACTGTACTTAGATTTGATTTCACTGTTCTTTAGGGAATACAGATCGAGGGGGTGGGATTGTTATTAGGGGCAAAGGAAGTGGTGCTAAAAAAAGAAGAGTTTAATGAATGTAACCAATAGAAAAATTGTAGGTTTGTTTCTCCCTCTGGCCCTCAAAGTTATGATAAATGATAGCACAAGGAAAAGATAACCTACCATGAGAGTAGGATCACCAAGGCCAAATACTAAAACTCCCAGCTGACTGCCCCATACACTGCAGCCTCTGTTCGTGTTTATTTTTTCTGCTCACTCTTGGTTTCGTCAATCAGTATGATAGACGATAACTCCTGACTAGAGCAGCCTGTGTCCTGCTCTCTCACGGTGGGTAGCATGTTGTGGTTGGCGCCGTGCAGTCGGAGGATCACCCGCATCAGAAGCATCAGGGGATGAGGTAGGGAGCAGTCTTCCAGCAGCCCCGCTCCTGGGAGAATAGCAGGCAGCGGTGTTATCAGCATGCAGCCACGCTGCCAAGAAAATGACCACACATTAGTAGCTTTGTTTGGGTAGAGTCTAGGGGGGATGTCGCTCGCAAAAAAATTGAGACGCTCTCTTTCTGTTAAATCATCCCGGTTGTGAGTGTTAAAAGATAGCTTGTTCAAAAAGAAACCATACGCGGCTGGCCCGAGGCGAGGCCGCCACGAGGCTGCTGGAGCAGCTCGGAATTTGTAGCGCTGCAGTCTCGGGGGCAGACACACACCCGTCTGTCTCCGGAAAGCAACAGGTTTTCCTTCTTGCTTCTGCACCCAATCCTCTGCCCTGCCCCAGGGCAGCCTTGCCTTCCTTCCCTGCCATGCCTTTCCCAGCGCCTCGCCCTGCTGTAGCTTTGCCCCTGCTTTGCCTCTCCTGTGCCTTTCCAGGGAACCAGCAAAAAAAGAAAATAGCCTTTGCTGGCCGCTGACATGTGAAGAGCTGCTTGTTAAGCCAACAGCTCATCAGATGGCTGGAATTTCCTGCGCCCGATCTGCGGATGGCTGGCGTTATTTATCTCCTCTCTCAGCACCAATATTTGCCATCTGTGTTGTTGTTGAAGGTTTTGCTCCCACTTTTGCTAATAAAGGAAAGGAGAAACTGTGTTTAATGTTGCTGAAACCTCAGCTCTTTTGGGGGGTTTGGGTAGGGCCTCTGGGGCCATTTTATTTTCAGGCCGAGCACCCCCTGCCTCCCCTCAGAGAAGGAAGTAGCCAATGTGAAATTCTTTTGATATCTGGTGATGTAGCAGTGGTCAAACATTTCCTGTTCAACATTTTTTCCAGTGTATTTGTGGTTCTTTTCCCAGGAACAAATGTTTCAGGATTCTGGTGGACTGGGCTTTACCAGACACTTCGGGCAAGGCTGACAAATGCATCCAGCTTGGAGCAGGGCAGCTGCTGTGGCTGCAGTGACTTGGAGCATCCAAATGGGCTTTTTAGGAAATAACCCCTGTGTGTGCATTCCCACTCAGTGTAAATTTCTTAAATGAAACACATCTTTCCTCATTCTCACTGGTTTCTCCCTAATAAGTGCTGGTCTGTGTTGAGGTGAAATTTAACACTAGAATATTAGTTTTATTCCAGCTAATTATGTTACTGCTCATGAACCCTTGGATTTAGGGTTGGTCTGTTTCTAGTTATCCTGCCAAGTTTTTTACTTGACGGAGGGGGTCTGTTTCATACTACTTGGCCTCCCAACCTTTGTAACCCCTGGTTTCCTCTCTTTTCTGAATCACAAGTTTATGTTCTCCCCTTCTGTGAAAAGATTGAAAGCTTGCTCAAGCACAAACTGACCGAAAAGCAGTAGTAATTTTTAGTAGACTTTTTCTTAGCAAAACATTTTCGCTGAAAAATAAGGTAAATGCAGTTATGACTGCTGATAGAAAGGAATCCAACTATTAATAAAAAGCAGAGAGGGATTTTGAAACAGGGCTTCCACTGTTACAATGGAGACATTTTCTATTACTTTATTTAGTGCAACACCTGTGGCTGCTCACATTGCTAGTGGCTGAAACAGTCCAGGTCTACACAAAAAAAAATATTGTGGTTTCATTAACTTATTTGTACTTTATGTCAGTGTTGTAGTGTGGGCTGGGCTAGCAGGGACCAGGTTTGGGAGGGGGAAGGGGGCCAGGAGCAGAGCCATGTGTGGTGGATAGGACCTGCAAAACAGGGATCCTGTGGAGGATGCGTGGATGATCCCAAATCCCACATGCCATGAATGGCTGATCACTCGTGTGACCTACAGCTGGAGCTCTAATCAGAGAGGAAAGTGAAGCTAAAAGCATAGCAGATGATAAAAAACTGTTAGCTATCTGTGCACTCAGTTTGTCCCAGGAAATATCCTTGAGTGATTAAACTTCCCTGGCTGAAACACTTTTTGCTCCTGCTTGCTATAAAAGAGATGCTCATTGTTTTCTGAGTCAGATATTGGTGTTTAAATTGAATCAAGAATATGTAATCTGGGTTTTGGCTGCTCCCTGTGCTCACAGACCTCTCCTCCTCCTCCTGCCATCCCTGGTGCCTTCCTCTGCAGTTGGTGTCCACCTTGCTCCTAAGGACAGTCAAGTCACCTCAGTGGGATGTAAGAAAATGGATGTGTTTGCTAAATTTCATAGTTATGTTTGACAGTCACCATTCCCATTAGGTTATAGTCACTGACTTGCCAATATTTATCCAGACTGTGGCTTTGTGCACTGTGTCTAAAAGCTGTAATTGTCCATTCTACATCAAAAACTGCTGCAGAGGATCTGAAGGGAGCATCTTCAGAGTCAGGCTCTAAAAGGTGTGTGGGAATGTTTATGCAACACAAACTGATTCTTTCATTTAAATAGTGGGAACAAGAGGAATTCAGGTGTGTATCATAGGTGTTAGGCTCTAATTGCTCTGAGCACAGGAGGACCAGCCAGTGGTGCCTTATTTGAATTTGGATGAAAGTGGGTTTTGAGCATGTTCAGGAAGTTTTAAAAAGGCAAACAGGATTCAGGTGCTTACAGGCTTTAAATGGTCCTCATTGGACTCTCCTCTTGGTTTCCATAAAAGTTAACTACTGAGATTTGTCTTGGAAATAGAACAATGTGTCTAACAAAATAATTTACTTTCTGCTTGATAAATATATAGACAGTAAAACACCACTGAGCTGGTCATTGAAATTAGGGGCAAGAAATGGGATTCCAGTCTTTTGACACTGCAGTGAAAGAGCTTCTGAATCCAAAGCGTGGGAAAAAGTTGCTTAGTCTCTTTATTACTGTTTCTGTAGGCAGGATGATTTTTAACAAACACGTTTAATCAAAAGAAAATAACATAGACTTACTTGAGATAAATTAAAGCATGTCAAAAATTATATATATCCAGTACTAAACTCAATTAATTGTCTTGACCGACATAATTCAGTGATAGGCGCTTCTTTTAGCTCATATTTCAATATGAGTTTTATTAGCTTTTTATAGCCCTGCTCAATTTAAACCAGAACGTGCTGGGTCTTTCCCAGCCCTGGCTCCTCTGGGTCCAATTCTGTTTTTCTTCTTCAAGATCTGATTCTGCTCCCATTGTATTCAACGACAAAACCCCCAGTAAAGTCAGGAAACCAGCAGCCTTTATTCCCACTGAGGCCGGTGGGAAGCAGAGCTGGGTAGGAATTGCCAGGTTCTTCTGTTTTCTTAAACTAAACAATCCAGGCTCCTTTGGTTCCCTCTCCCAGACCAAGTAACCCTATTGTAAACCTGTTCCAGGCTGGATTTTATTCTCCGTGGGTGACTCAGTCGCACGCGGTGTCCCTGAGAACACAGCAGAGTGTTGTGTAACACAGTGAATAATCCCTTGGCTGAATTCATGGAGATATGCTTTGGTCCTTATCAAGGTGTGCCTCCTTGATACCACACAGTCATCTCTAATCTCCACTCCACGAGCCTTTCTCACTCCTTGAAGAGTGAAGGATGAGTTTCGGTGTTGTAACAGATCGCTTGCTATTTCTGTTATTAAATGTCAAACATCTTATACCCTTTTTGTTTACACAGCCCTACTCTCTGATAAAATCACCAATGAAAGGATTTAACAAGTGCAGAGGGAAAATTGCCCTATAGAAAATTCCATTAATAATCTTCCTTCAACCCATACCACTCGCCTTCTCCTTCCAACAACAACTACTTGACATTTCCAGACAAGCTGGAAGATAACTGAAAATCATGTCACAGAAATCCTGGAATAAATGTAAGTGTTGCCTAGTCTACACCATGGATTTGCAGATCCAAGTGTGCAGTAAGATTATAGGGCAGGATTTCATAAGAGAGAAGAGACCCACCAGATCTGACAGTCTTCCTGAGGAAACAAAAAAGCCTAGAGGTTTCCATAAAGAGGCTAATGAAGATGAGCCTGCATTACTGGAAATGCAGCATGTATGCTTTATTACTTTGCCAAGTGTTTTTCTGAAGGTTGCACAAAATTTGTTCACCTACAAGTGAGGTGCACTTTGTTTCACATGGCACAACATTTTACCTTAAAATTTGAAATCTTTAGCTATAACTGAAGGAAAACAAAGTTTTGACCATTCTCTCAGTCCAGTGGCTTTCTCTGCATAGTCTTTCTTCCCATGAATTTAAAATAGTTTGCTTCCAAAATGTAAAATCACAGTGAATTCAAGTAAAGTGACAGCATGCACTGGTTCATTACATTATGTGTCAGAGCAAATCAGAGGTCCCCCAGCTGGTTTTTGTTAGAGAGCTCCTCTGCAATGGCTTGGCAGATTGGCACTGCTCCTGTCTGTCTCCCATGTCACCTTGCTTCCTACTCATGTACAATTACACTCTACATGTGAGCTGCTTTGGCCACTTGCTTGGCTTTAGGTCCCTGCAATATCAAAGAGAAGCAGCTTTTCTTTCAAGGCACCTGACACCAATGCATCCTTAAATTAGAGCCTCCTTCCAATCTTTGTCTTTCCCTCTACCAAGAAGAAAAAGAGGAGAAAACATGTAGTTTGGGGTTTGCTCTGGGTTAGCAGTGTTATAGGTTGTGCCTGCAATATTCATGTTGTATATTTGAGGATTGTTGAAAAGAATTGAACTGTGTGATGAAACAAATGACTGGACCATTAAAATACCTGCACACTTCGAGGTCACTTAATGTCCTGGGGTGACTTTATACCCTAAACGAGGACAAATATGTATGAAGATGTGCTAGAACTTTCTCTGAAGACCTCATCCTTCTGTAAAGCTGCCACTGACCCTGAAACTTTATTTTTACTGTTGCTTTGTATAGGAAAATAATTTTTGTTGCAATAAGTTGATAACTTCATTCAGCTGTAATTTTTGCTGCTTTGTTTCTGCCATCTTCTGTGCATGCCCTGCTCTGGATTTGGTACAGACAGAGCTGTTCTCAGCTGAGAGCACCATCTCAGCCAGCTGATTTGCCAAGAGTTTCCTTATCATGCACTGTCACACTGCACCAATGGTTGAACATCACTTTGTGTTTAGAGCCTTTAGTATTGGCAAGGAGGGGGAAAAGGGCTCAGGGGAGACTTGTGGTGAGAATTCAACATCTACAGTGAGAAGCTTCTATTCATTTTGGTGATTTTATTTGGTAAAACCCTCCCAGGGCTTTGGAAGTCATGACATTTGCACGGGTTAGTGGATGAGGCTCATCCTTACAGAGCTGGAGGCCGTGCAATCCCACATCCCTTTCCAGTGCCACGACACAGCACACAGGCACTGATGTACAGCCATGGCAGTGTGTGATGCACATCCCACTGACGAGATGCCACTCCTGGATGGAACAAAAGGAACATGTTCAGGGCTGAGGCTGGGGCTGGGCTCCTGCTCCCCAGCCCCTTGAGCTTCATTCAGCAGCAGCGTCTCGCGGAGGCTTTGTTTATTTGTTCCACCATAACGTGTATGAGCTTCCAGAATTTATGAGATCAGAGGTCAAGTGAAAGGTCACAGTTCACAGGTCAA
The DNA here is from genome assembly GCF_027477595.1 of Haemorhous mexicanus. Classification (NCBI taxonomy): domain Eukaryota; kingdom Metazoa; phylum Chordata; class Aves; order Passeriformes; family Fringillidae; genus Haemorhous; species Haemorhous mexicanus. The sequence continues at coordinate 22,911,789 of NC_082350.1, forward strand.
GTGAGAGGCTAAAATTTGTGAAACCAAGGAAATGACAGGACAGTGCCAAGTGAAAGGTCAAAAGTCAAGTGAAAGGTTCAGCGTGGATGAAAGTGAGCAGCCTGAGTGCTGGGCAGACCACACACCCCAGTGGATCCATACTGACATCCTCAGCATCAAAACTCAGCCTAAGTCTAATTCCCTGGCATAAACCAGGGCAGGAGATGGGCTGAGCAGGCATCACTCAGATCAGGCTCCAGCACTGGCTCTGGTGGTGCCATTTGAGGGTAACTGAGGTTGATCCCATCTTAGGGCCAGATGGATATTGGCAACAATGAATTTTGAGCTTATCTTGCAAAATTTTCATCTGGATGGGACAAGTCAGAATTAGATTCTTTTTCTTGCCAGTAGTTCCAGATTTATTTCTCCAGGATGAGTCAGCAATGGTTTGTCCTCCCCATTCCTTTCACTGTATTTACATGCAAAATCAGTTTTCTGTGTATGTAGACAGATCAAACAAGATCACTGTTCCACATTTAAACCCTGTTGCATCAGAGAACAGTAATTTCCATTAGATTCTCATTTCAGCCTGCTTTCCTAACAGCAGCTTGAGTCAGCAGGGCACACTCTCACTGCAAGCTCCTGGTTTGTCCATTAGGGATCTGTAATTGCATGTACAAAGGTGCCTTATCTGCTTTTATTTTTTTTTACTGTAAATCAGAAAAAAATTTAATGCTGCTCAAGACATCAGTTTATCTAAAATAGTTTCTTTTGACCTTACTACTGTTTTGAGATGACTTTTGTCCTGATAAGTATAAATGAGTAAAGAAATCCTCATGAGCTGAGAAAAAAAATAAATACAAGGAAAAATTGTCACCCTTCCTTTGTTTCAGTCATCCCTTTGTTCAGAAAGAAGTCAAAAAAAAGAGATTTTTAATGCCGAACATTAACTAATTAGTGCAACACGGTTAATATTGGCACACCTTCTTAATGGTGTGAAGGATCATTGCACTAATTAGGCTTCATATTAAAAAAATGGAGAGGCCTTCTTTCTCTTCCTAAACTGCTTTCTTGCTTCATGATAAACCATGGTCCCCAGTGACACCACTCCTGGAATTTGTCTTCCATTTGTCTTCTGTTAAATTGCACCCCTGAGAGGGGCACTCATCTCCTAGTCAGAAAAAGAGAGGAAAACAACAATTTGGACAGTAGGGGAATGCAAATCAGTGCTCTAGTTCCTCGAGTAGATAGCCCTCAAAATGCTTTATCTTGCCTACACCAGTTGCATCCTTTCTAGATTAAATTTCAGCCTCCCGGTGTTTGTCCAGCTTTCCACCCCCTTCAGAAAAAGTGGGATGTGGAGTGAAACATTGTGTGCTTGATAAGGGAGATGTAGATCTTAATGCCAGCACACGTCTACTCACAGGCTTCCTAGAAAATGGGCATTTGTGCTGAGTAACAGCAACTGCAGAGGGGTTGGATGACCTTTAAAAATCCCTCCCAAACCCATGCCAGTCTGATTCTACGAAAAAGAAGTTAAGAACTGCAAAAGGCCACTAGCTGGTCTTTGATTTAAACCCAGCTCCAGAGAAGGATTTAGATGCTGCAGTGCTGGGGTCTTCAGCATCTAATCATTAAACATCTGGCTCCAGCAACAGTTTTGCAGTAGCTGTGTGGGAGTGACCCACTCCTCTGTGCAGTGTCCCACCACCCCCAGACCCTCCCAGGTGCCCCCAGCTGGGGTCTGCAAAGCCAACATGCTGTACCCATGCACATTCACTGTCAGGGGCCACAATGACATGTGTGATATGTTGAATCCCTCTCCTCTGCCTCCCAAAATTCAAGGATTAAGTTGCTTTAAAACCCTTTGATTGCATTAATTTCACATTTCTTCCGTGGGGAATGCAGTTGTCTGCTGTCTGGAGTTCTCCCACTCCAAATCACATGGAATGTTGTGTATTCTTAGGAGTCTTGTCTTGTTGGGAACTACAGTGAATCATGACACTGTTCTCATTTGCTGCACATTTGTTATCTGCCTTGCACGGTTCCCAGCAGTGTGGGGACAGTTTGTTGAGTGGCATGTTACTACCATTTATTTTCTTAAGCCTAACTAGGGGTATAAAATTCCTCGTCAAAATTCTGTCACGTTCTCTGGGCACTGGTAAATGAGTATCTCCTTACAACTGTTTTCTTTTTAGCAGAGAAGCCTAAGCTGGTGTATACACGTAGGAGTGTTCAGTGTTCTCTGGGAAATGGGGCTGACAAAGAAACCTCTGAAGTCATCTGAGGCCAAATTCTTTCCACAGAAATCTGTATGCAGGGGACCCACTGAACTTGCATATGTATATCTGAGGGCAGATTTTGACCCTAGGTAAGCTAACAGCTACAACCAACGAGCTGTTTACTTTTCCTAAGGTTTTGCCTTTCCTGGTTATTAATATTGCTCTCATAAATTTTTTTGAGCTACACTTTAAAAACTCAAGACACCAGGCCCCAGAGGATGAAATACAGCAGCCCAATTACACACAACCAGAGTCAGGCTCTGAAAGTCAGGAGTTTTTGAAAGACATGAACAATATTTAGAGAGCTGGTTAATATTAATTCCTTTGGGAACCATAAGTCTGGCCATTAATAGGCTTAGAGTGATAAAAATGGCAATATGGTGTGCACGTATAGATGATATTGTCAAAAAGAGGCAATTAGCAACACAGAAAGCACATGCACATATGGTGAGCAGGTTGAGATGAGAAATACTGCCAGCAACATGATAACAGAGCTAATGGCAAAAGAAGAATGAAACAGTAGCACGATTTGTTCCTGGGCTAAACAGAGTGAAGATTTTTTCATCCAAACAAGTTTTCTTTCTCATTCTCTCTGGCAGTTGCTAAGGTCTCAAGTCAAGACATCAGACAAATGCTTCTTGTCTACCTTCCTTCATGTATTTGACTGAGACTAGAGAATGTGATTATTTGCCAGAGGAGCTCTCAGAAATTGGGGTTGAAAGCCACGATCTGAGTCTCGCTGGAGTCAGTGGAAATACTGGAAATGACATCCCAATCTGAAACCTCCCCCCCACTCAGGTCTAACTCGTGAAGTGCTTCAAATTGGCCAAATATTATGTTGCCTACCAACTCTTCTAATCTTGGCAGAGGAGTATTTGAGCCCAGACTTGCAGACTGACAGGCTCTGAGATAATGATTTCAGCCTGTGTCCAGCAGGTACTCAAGGAGTGCGGGATGCTGTGCACAGAGCCTGCTCAGATGTTACAGATAATCGACTGCCTTATCTCCCAAGTGCATCCAATACATCCTACAGCTTCATCTTTATCTCATTATGCTCTTTTAGGGTTAAAAATGAGGAGTTTACAGGGCAGCTAAAATGCTCCCTGTATCCTTGGGTGGGGACAGTTATCATAAACACAGCCCTGCTGGCCTTTGAGCTGAGTGAGAGCTTTTGCATTTTGGCTTTGGAAAGGTACACACCTGTCACTCTAAAATGGAGCAGATGGGTTATAATCTTATCTGCCCACCCTAGATTTGTTGTCAGAAGGAAGTGAGGTAAGGGCAAGTGGTAAATGCAGTGAGGTTTATCTGTGCTGCAGGCCATGCTTTTCCCCCAATGCACTGACTAAAGAAATTGGTGAAGGGGAATATTTTGACTTCCCCTGAACAATTGTGTTCTCAATTCTTATCTTATGTTGTTGAATAAATAATTGATATTATAGGAGGAAAAGGCCCCAAAAGCAAACTGGCCCATTTTACAGTTTCTTGTCATTTGATTACTCTTCTTATTCTCACTATTGTGCTTTGGCCTGTTCACTCCACTGACTGCTACTGAAAACCTCAGCATTTGTGAAATATTTTGGCAAGACCACTGCCTAAGATAGTGCCATTCTCTTCCTTTGTACAAACCTCGTGATAAAAACCTGTGCACCCTGTGCCAGTGCTGGTAAATAATGCCTTTTTATTAGTAAAAACTGCTGCTCTGTCCTATTGCATGGCTCTTTCTCTTCTCCCTACTAATTATTAAGAGTTTATTGTGCAGACAGCAGAATTTGAATGGCACTGATACAATAAATAAATACTCCATAGCAGATGTTTGCTCTGGCTGCTCTGCCTCTGGAATTATCTGATTGTGCTTATGGTGTGTGCGAGCTACTCGTGCTTTCCTTAAGAGTTTGTCTTCTAAAAATTGCACATAACTTTAGAGATCCAGGCCTGATTATAGGGTCAGCAAAGGAAAGGGTAATCACTCAAGCTTCAGTGGGCCTAATCACTCCCTGTGGAGTGATAATTATTGTCCTTCACCACACTTAGAGTGCAGGCAGTGTCTGCTCTGTCACATAGCTTTACTTGCTTCCTGCCCTCTATTAGAATATTAAATCCTCCAACTGGCAAAGCATTTTGACTCTCTGGGTTAAAAAAAAAAAAATTTGAGAAAAATGCTGTCCATTGGAGCAGAGCACTGAGTTATTCACGCAATAAAACGTGACACCTTATATATCACACACTGAGAGAAGCATCAGGAAAGTTTCCAGCATGAAGACTACTGAAAGCTATGTCAAATATGGGCATTTATCATTTGTATATAGAAAACAGGAAATTATTTGGCCCATCTCATCCCAGCTGGAATGTGGAAGACAAATCCAGGACGGCAGAGCATAATTATTTACAACTCAGCAAATGAAAACCTGCACACCACTACTGAAAGCAGGCCAGGAAATAGCTAAAATATCAAAATGATCTGAAAAGGAACAGAAGGTGCCAAAAGGTTGAGAGTTTGTTAAAAATTGACCTGCACTCACAGGCTTCATAAAAAAAAATCCAGAAAGGATTGAATAAGTTTGGGAGAGTTAGAGGAAAATATCAACCCGTCTCCCATCTTGGCAATTGGAAAAGACTGAATAAAGCTGGAATTTGTATTTTTTTTAATGTACTGGAAGTATTAGATATCCCATTAGTACGTTTTATTTCTAATTCCAGCTGCACAAAAATGCTTGTACTAATCCACAAATGGGAATGCTTGCACGTTGGAGGTGATGATGCTCATATCCCAAGAATCTGCCATCTCTTCATTTTGGGGCTAATCTAAGGGTCACTGGAGTCAAAAGGAGTCTTTCACAGGGATTTGGATCAAACTCTTTTATTCTATGTTTACATAATTACAAAGCTCTTATGGCAAGAGCAGTTCAATAATGGGAGAGCACAAGCCGAGGTCTTCACAAATTTTTTCTACTGCCTATTTAGAGAAGGTCTATCCCTCTCTAGTCCCAGCTCTGCTTTTGGCATTTTGTTCCATCCTACAATATTTAGGTTGTCTGATTTCTCCAGATCTTGCAGAACCAGTCTTCCAGCAGTTAAACCTGGCTCCCAAAAAACCCTGGTTGTGGTTTTCTTGTAGCATTCTTTGGAAAGGGAGAAAATAGCAAAGCTGAGCTGGTGTATTACAAAAATGTCGATTATGCTTTCCAAAAATCTCACAGCTAAGAAGCGGTCTTGACATGGCACGATGGGAGAGGTCTCACCTCACTAAGATGTAAATAAGGTTGCTGAGATGAGCAGATGTGGAGTAATCCTGGAGATTTTCATGCTTGAGTTAGGAACTGAAAACCCATGAAAAGGTTCAGGGTGGGATTCACTTTTCAAAAATAGGCAATGAGAACTGTTAGAAAATGCACCAGAAGTTTTAAAAACAGATGCCTAAAGTTGGGCTCCTAGGCCTGTGCTTAGAGTTCTGAAAAAGTTTGTTCTGATTTAAAAGATTGTTGGCGCTGGGAATCAACATGTCCAGTTAAGATCCCTTCCCACTGCATTTTAATGAAAAACTAAAACTTAGAAACTGGATGATGTCTTTCACAAAGAGGCGTCCTTAAAAGAACGACTTACTCAGCAGAGCAACTGCTGGAGCTGCAAAATGACCTTAGGAATCCACATACTGCAAGTAAATATTTATTGCCGCTAAATCGTTGGCCCCGAAAGCGAGCGCTCGTATTCTGGCGAAACTGTGTGGAAACTGAGTTCATGCACATGTTGTCAGCCATGGGCCCTGCACCACATCATCAATCTGAGATAAGTATTTGGGAGGAAGAGGCTGGGTGTGCGGGGAGGCTGCGCGCTCAGCTCGGCGGCGTGAAGGGGAAGATCGTGTAATAGCAGAGAAATAGAGTGGGTGTTGTGGAAAACAAACCACTGAGCTCCAGCAGCAGGGAAAGCTGTAGTAAAGTTTCTCTTCTTTTTCTACCCACCATGAAAGAGCTGCTGCAACAAAGATGATTTTTTTTTTTTTTTTTTTTTGGTGCAAATATCTGTTTTCATGGCACCCACTGTAACACTTCAATGAGCACATACCCCTCTGAAGGGCCAGAGCAACAGCTCCAAAAAGTTCAGCCATTTCCTCACCACCTTTTCCCTCATCTTTCACACGCTTATGAGATATTCTCTTAGTCCTGTCCTTAATTGATAAGCTTCGCATTGGTATTATAGATATCTTTAATAGTCTAATAGAGCTTTTGAAGTAGTTTCATCTGTAAGACTGCGGATTGCCACCTCTTAGTGAGCAGCTGGAAGAACCAATACCACCGTGAAAATCAGTGAGTGCAAGATTTAAAAAATTTTAAAAAAGGGAAAGGTATGAAAGAATTGGACTAAGATCACCAAAATTTTGGAGTTTTTTTATAATTTTTAGGAATTTGACTCAAAATCAATTAAATCAGAAGCTGAAGTTTTGTCAAAGCCAAAAAGATATCCTTGAAGTACTAAATTTACCTGTGCTCTGAGTTAAAGAAATTTGATATGTTATCTAGAAAAAAAAGCTTTTTTGGTGGAAGATTATGTAGAACATACATTTACTGTTTAAGAGGTTTTAAAGATTGTGGCTTTGGGCTGCAGTCAGAGGAAAATGGAAGAGGAGAGTCTTGTATTTCCCCATACGAAACAATAGTAATATATTTGGGAATTGTAGCTTATGTTTCATGGAAGTGTTAGGGCTGAAGCCAAATCAAGCACTCCAATCAGAATTAAAGATCTGTGCACATGGGCAGCATTTTCTGTGTGCAGTTTAAACCTCTTTGATGTTTATGGTGGACTCAACTGAATGAATGAACGTAAAAATATTAAATGAAAAGCTGAGATTTCCTGCCCTACTACTGCTGCTTTTTCATTTCTGGCTGGTGTTGTGACCATGTACTAATTTCCATGGCTATCTGTTCTCTATCATTAGTAAGTCTTTCTGGTGCTTTAATACCCATTTCCCACTAATTCCTCTTCAAAAGGAATATTTTTAAAACTGTATTGTATTTTTTTGACAAAAATCATTATTATTTGCTCATACAATACCTATTAAGGATTTCTTACATGACAGACCATAGCTAGGAGAAGAAAGGGATCTTTCCTGAGCTACCACAGCAGAAGTATTTGCACAATTGTTCCTAATCTGTTGGGGTGTAATCTGCCATTTGCTGAGGCTCTTTCCTCCATCAGCCTGAATTATTAACACTGCCTGCTGGCCAAGGCAAACACTGTTCCAAACATCTCTGGAGGCCTAATTCAGGCTTTTCTAACTTGTCCATTTTGGAGTTGAGACTTTTAAATAGTTTAATCTAACACAAAATAAAAGGAGTGAAAGGGTTTGCCCTCAGTTCAGTGAGAACTGAGTCTGGCCCTAACCCCGTACAATAATTATTTCCTAGTTTTTCTTAGCAAGGGCCTTGCTGGTTGCCCCCCATGATCAATATTTGCAGGAAGGAAGGAGTTCAGGGTTGAAAAGTTGCAATCTGAGACGATGCGTTCGTTGCCATTGTGATTGGTTAGGGATAAAAGCTGGTGGAATACAAAACCCTTTTGAGTCTTAACTACAGTGCTGAACGCTATAATTATTTTAAAAAATACATATCCTGACTCTGCTTAGAAGCCTGTTTGCTATAATTCACCCCTGTGTTAACAGCCTCCTAACATATATGAATGTATGCTAAAATGGGTTTTAAACTACTAGATTTATGGCTTGGTAGACTGGTAAATGCACAATTATAGTTCATAATAGGTAGGTATCTGCTGTCCATTGATTTTTCTCCTGTTCTATTTCCTTCCAGAGTGATGTCATTAGACATTACAGGGATGACTAATATTCCCAAGGAATGACATTCACGTGCCAGAATCCCACATGTCAGCGTTCCCCTACGGGCTCCGGCACCTTCCACCATAAGATGGCAAAAACACCCCAAGAGTTTTTGCTGCAGCAAAGCCTCAGCCTGGCCAGAACTGGGGTGGATTGGCAGCACAGAGGCAATTCAGCTAAGGGGAAAAAAACAGAGATGAAACCACAAAGGCTGTTTAGGAGTTCTGGATATCTTTCTAATCAGATCGCTGGGAGTGCGTTTGGACTTGTATCTATTCATTCTGCGGTGACGGAAGTAAAGGGACTATCCAGTGAGCTATCTGGTTTTCCCAGAATTGTTTGTACTGCTGACCTTTATATCTACTCATTTATCCTAATTGTTTTTAGCTGTTTGAGGAAGAATCTCAGATGAGAAAAGCAACTCAGTATGTATCAGAGATCCTATCTGCTGCAACTTTTGTTTTAATTTAAAGCAGACCCAGCATCATTTTATGCGTTGGTTGCGTAGTACCAAAAGCAGGAATTTGTTGTGGGATTTTTTAATAAAATCACAGGCCCAAGACCGAGGTCCCTGGACACAGGAGTGTGAGCTGGGGGTGGGGTTGCTTAGACATCTCTGGCCCAAACGCATTTCCTGATGTTCCCTGGCTGGAACAACTTTTGATGTGGTACTTTGTTGTGGGAGAGTGGGGAGCACCAATTCAGGGAGGTGGCCCAGCTGGCTCTGTCAGCTTTGCCTGAGTCCAAGACAGGGGAAATGCACTGCCAGACTGTTATAGCGGGAAATCTGGCTCTTGATATCCATAAAACTCCCTCTCCACGTGGAATTTCCCAGATTAAATGAGGATATTGAGTTTTCTCTGTGTGCCTTGTATGAAATTGAAATTGGGCATGCTTTACTTCTTCCGGGGGATGTATTAAATCTATAATAGCTGAGTTTTTCTTCCTCCTTCCATCCAATCCCTATCTTTTGGAGGAGAGTGGGAGGCTTGTGACATATACAAAGTGTTTGCTGATGGCTACTAGAAAAGAATCTGGGTTATCCAATAAACATTCCCCAAACTTTCAACTCGTAGGGAGCTTAGGTTCAAACAGTAGCTCTGACTACTGCAGGGTGGTTATGGAGCGAAATAGAGTGATATGCAAAAGCTCACACTAAGTATATCACTTTGCTTCAGAATTCCTGCATTTGCTGCTAATGCAAGGAATAGCCTTTGAACTCTAATCTGGTGTCTCCGGAGTAGTTCATAACCGAAGGCACTTCTTTCATCGTAACAGGGTGACAGTGATCCAGACTTGCAGAGCATTTGGTACAGTCCCAAAGCAAGATAATAAAGCAGATAATACTGTGGGCTTTGCATTTCTGAGCATACCAGCCCTTCACAGAGACGTGGCAGGGATCCTGCCTCGCAACTTCCTCCTGACACAAAGAACTATTGGTGTTATTGTCTTGCATGAAGAAATATGAATATCATTGTCTTGTAAACAAGAAAAAATGAAGCGTGGCAATTTTTTCTCTCAGTTTGTGCACTAAACCACCAGCACAACTATTTCTTCAGCAAGGCAGAGCAGGACCAGAGAACAATGTGTATGTATGCTGCAAAGCCATCACCTGTAAGGAATATTTTACCTGTTAGAACTGCCAGGTTATCCAGTCATTATTGTCACCAGGAGTGGTCATTAAGATATTTATCTTAACTACCTATGATCTAGGCAAGCTGTATGTTTCTAATACTTAGTTGAATTCACCTTGAAGAATCATAAAATATTATGACACTTCTTGTTTTTCCTTTGCATGAGAAACGCAGTTCCATCTCCACTTGTAAACCATTTGTTTGCCTTGGTTCAGGTAGAAGAGGTCTCATCTTTCTCTTGGCCAGGACTGGGCTGTCCCCTGGAGCTGTTGTCTTCCAGTGCCCAGGGTCTGCAGAACTCCTGAGAGGCTGCTTAGCTACACCCTGGTGTGACCCTGTGCTCACTCAACCTGGGGAAAATACTGAGATTTTACAGTTCTACAAGATACCTCAGCTTAGTTTTATGCACCACCAGCAGTTTTTCCTCATCCCTTTAAAGGGGTGCATCCTTTCTGCTTTCATTAAAAAAATATTGCGACATCGCTGTTTAGTTGAGTAAGACAAAATTCCTCCATAACAATATTAATTTTTTATTCAGTTTTTATGGTCCCTCAACTTGATTATGAAGACAATAATGTAATTTGAAAAACCTTCCTTTTTTATTTCAGCTTCAGCAGAGCTACTAAACGTGGGTGTAGATAAATGACCACAGGAAAACTTCACAAAATTACTGTTTACACATAATCTGACAATGAGCCATAATTTGATTGCTAAAAAAATCATTTTGTGTACCTCTGCCCCTATTCTGCTGGATAATGAAAATTTATATCTATGTTTCAGACATCTGGGGAGGATGTGACAGCTTTGGGGCTGAATGAAAGATTATGCCACAGTGACCCCTGTCAGCATTTCCTCATGGACTGGTTACCCGAAACCCAGCACCATTTAGGCTACTTCTTTTTCCTTTTACTCTTCCTTTTCTTATTTCTTTTTTTAAAAAAAAATTCATTTTCCTCCTTCTCTTTATTTCTCTGTCTCTTTTTTGTCCTCTTTCTTCTCTTATTTTTTTCTCCTTATCCTTATTTTTTTTTCTCATTCTCTGTATTTTCCTTATTTTTATTTATTTACTTTCTTTTTCTTTTCTTTTCTTTTCTTTTTTTTTTTTCCACAAGAGCAGTCATTTCATTTTGGAAGGTTAATGACACTGTAAATCTAATAGGCCATTTTAGTGCCATCATGTGGGTATTAAAAGTCATGTGACTGGTCAGGATCCCATATGGAGTGTCTTGGGGTTGTCTTGCACAGGAATGGTAAGGTTCTTACATGGCTGTAGGAACTGGGTATGTTTTCAATTACTTCCTACAACAGATCTGCTTTGAAATTAATTTGAAGTCTTTCCCTATGGTTGTGTTTGCCACCTCTCCCAGATTATCCTTAGTAAATGCTCATGTATCAAATTCATCTTTGATTGTCTCTAGAGATAATCTGTGCTGTTTAATTTATTTTTGCCTCAGGACTAAGAACAAACATTTCTTTGTGCTTGAGGTGCACAAATGGATCAGAAAACAAGGATTTTCATAAAGTCAGTGAATTCCTCTGCCTGTGTCAGCACAGGCTCCTCGGGCTCTGTTTGCTGTCCCCAGATCAATGCACATCCCTTGTGTCACTATGGGAACACGCCTTAGAGACCCCAGTGCTTCCCAGCTGCACTGGTGGAGACATTTAAGGTCTCTTGGTTGTACATGGCCTCTGAAGACAGGAGGGAAATCACAGACAGGTGGATAGGTGGGAAACAGGTAGAAAAATGACAGGTTCAGGGTACTGAGAGCATCCTGTGGAGAGAGAGGAGGTCTGAAGAGTCTGTTGGGATCTGCTGTGAGCCCTCATTTGGTGCAGATAATTGTAGACCCAGGTTTACTCTCATGTGAACAAAATGCATCCAGATGTTTCCAAGAACTGACAGATTCTTATGAGGGATTTGTATGCCAAGACTCACCTTCAAAACTTGTGTTTCCCTCTTCCCAGTGACAAAATATTGAGACTGTAGAGGTTTTAGATGTGTTGTGTTAATTTAATTCACAGATTTGTTCAAAAGTGGGGGCTCTTCTTCATAAATGTCCATTTTGTTTAATCGCTCTGTATGCCTCAAAAGATTTCCACTAAGCCCCACCAAAATTTGTTTACTTTGGGAGGAGATTCTCCCAAAGCATCAGGATGATCTAGAGTTCAAAAATGTGAATGACGTGGTAATGAAGAGAAGTCCCTCATGCCTCGTACATTTGGATATTTCAAAGAGCAGTGACTGTATCACTTCCCATGGTGCAGCTCCAGGAAATGAATAATGCTGAGGAATTGTCAGAGATGAGCCTGCAAACATTCACCCACCTCCTTCCCTCCTGGGCTTCTCCCCTTCCACCTTGCACTCATTATTCTAAATGTGTTTTTCTGAGGGAAAGAGGAGTTTGGAGCCTGGGGAGTGGGATGGTTTCTGAGGTCCTCTGAGCATTCCCACTGTTTCTTCACTTTCTCTTGTTTCCTATTTAGGTGGGTGGGTGCACAGTGGGCACACTGCAGGTCCAAAAGAGGGTTAACTCCAGACCTCAAACACTCCTGACCCAGGCACTTCTGCATCACCTTTCCCTAACAGACCTACCTAACCTATTTGGCAGTTTATTCAGCAAACCTGCTGCTTGGAAGAGACAATTTGTCTGTAACATGTAAAATCTTTCCTCAGTCACTCACAACCTCCTGTGACCCCAAAGGGAGTCCCACAGGCTGGTGCCACCAGTGTGTGCTGGGTGAGCTCAGCCATCAGGGAAGCCAGACTGGATGTCCTGCTGCCCACACAGCTCAAGGTGCCTCCTGAAAGGCTGGCTTTAGGTTCAGCCAGCATCAATGAGTGGCAAAGGTCCTCATGCCATGCTTATCAGGCCTCCAGTGGAGTGTCCCATGGCTCCCCAGGGACCGCGCAGACGGATTTCCTCTCCAGGAAAAACAAAGAGCGGAGACATGGGATGTGTCCTGTGTCTCCCTGATATACTGCAGGATCACCCACATCAGACACAGCCAAATAGCTCCTCAGCAAGACACGTGCTCCAGAATAAGAGACCTGATGGTTTTTGTGGAAGAAGGGACAACCCTGCCTTTGCTGGCAGCCTCTGGGGCGGCTTTGGCTCAGCATGGCTGTAACAATGCCACCTCTTCTCTTTGCCATCCTCACATCTCCTGAGCAGTTCTTGGCATCTGCTTTTCATGTTTACTCCTCATCACTTGCTTGGAGGCTGCTGCTTCCACCTCCAAAATGTCCAAAAATTACAGTGTGTGTGCCCAAAAGGAACATGAAGGTCATAGTGCTCTTTTGTCTTGAACCTACCCCCTACCTACCTTGATCCTGCCCACAACTGGTCCTGAAGAGGCACATATTGCATTGCTGTGGGGATTCTGCAGTGCAAACTGCAAATGCTCCAGTCTTTTTTCTGGAGTGTCATGTTTAAACCTTGATCTGACTTTTTTTCTACCAAGTACACAGTATTTGTACTTTTCCAGCAGTGAGAGCAAAGGAATCTCTTCACTTAGGCTTCCTGAAATCTTTTTAGTGGATAGAAGTTCTCAGTGAAAGGACAAGTGTCAGCAGCAATCACTAGCTCCCTGCATTCCACACCTGTCACCTGAAAAATTAGCAATATCTATCATGAAACCAGTGTATTTGAATGCTTATTTGTCGTTTTCTTTTAAAGCTTTTATTTCTACAATCTCTGTCAGAATGAATATCCCTCACTTTCACATTCACAGCCTGTGGTATCAAATTTCATCTTAGCATGACTTAAAATATTCACACTATCAGGTCTATAAGCATTACATCCACATTTTTTTGGGGAGGAAAAAATATCCAAGTTATAAACCATAGAAAAATAGGGCTTGTAATGAAAATGCTGACAGCACATTAACTGTCACTGGGCACTGCTATAAACAAGTGTTATGTTCATGTGCAGGAGAGAAAATCCATGCAGGGCTGGGCTTTACCAACTTTGGGGACCAGAAGTGCACAGTAACACAACACATTTATTTGTTTTCCATGAAAAGACACAGCACTGCAGCACTGCATGGCAATATGCTGCTAATTACCTAATGCTCCACTGGAATGGTGGCTGGCTCTCTGGATGCCTCGATTTCCAAACTGGAATTTGGAAAGCCATCTGAAAATGAGAGAAAACAAACAAACAAAAAAGGCATGTAATCGCTCTCCTAAACAGTGGAACAATTAATTGTTCTGTAAGCAGCGATCCATTCCCCTCTCTCATTTCTGAAGCAGCTCTGACAATGTGTTTTGCACCAGGAACCTGGCACATTAGGCAGTACTAAATGTTTTAACTGGGCCTGTAAATTTGAATCTGTCATTTGAAACTTTTCTCATTGCTAATTTTATGATTGGGAAGGGAGTTTCTGCTCCTTTGCCAAGTTCTTGAGCCTAAGAATTCCTGGGGTGCTCTGAGGGCTCTTGAAGTCAGCCCCTTCCAAGGCCATCTCTGCTAACCCCATAAAAATCCCTCAGTTTTTTGGTAAATCTCCTCGTGCATCCACCCTCCTGTGGTGGCCAGCAGAAGGTGGGGTCGATGTTGGGCTGAGAGCAGATGTGAGGTTCCCCCAGTCCTGCAGCTGGTTTCACAGCTGGGGCTCTGTGGGATATTTCCAGGGCAGCCAGTACCATCTCCTGGCTGGATATTTCAGGGCAGGCATCTCCTGCTGGGAAAGGTGGTGTTGCCTTTGTGTGCGAGCTCTCTGGCCTGGAGAGCAAAACCATTTACAAACAGGTAATTTCCATTTTGGATTGTCAGAGCTGGCAGGAGGAGGAGGAATTTTAGGGAATCAAACAGCCACTCAGAGGAAAAGCTCATATTAAACAACACAAGGTGCACGGGGCAGTTGAGTAATTCTGTATTTACATGAACGTTGCAGCAAATGCCCTGTAATAACAACTTTTTTTTTTTTTTTTTTAGCTCTTTGGGTTTTGTGTTATGAGAAAATATGAAACATAAATCACACGGAGCTACTCCTGGCCTTAAGCCTTCAGGATGCATTTGTTTGAAATCAAGAGCCAAATTCCCTGGATCAGAGTAAACTGTTAGGTGCCAACTGGGGCGAAGTGCCAGCCTTTGAACTCCTGCACATTATGGCTGATGTGATCCATATGCAGGACTTGAGTCGTGCTCCAAAGTGGTTTCTTTTAATTGATTTAGCAAATTAACAATATTAGGCCTTCTGTAGGATAGAAAGTACATTACTCACCGTGCCCTTATATTACCCTGAAAGGAAATCTATTGTTCTTTTGTAATGAAATGGTATCACAAGGAAAAAAAAAAGGTAGCAGTAGCAGGTAAAAGGAATCACATTCAGCTGTCAAGCATGTTTAATGAGGAATTTTAATTATGAGGCTGGAAATCAATGGGCATAACTTTAGCAATGAAGTCTTAGAGGGAAACTAAATTGCTTTCTATCTTGCAAAGTTTACTGAAGCATCTTGAGCGGCTGCCAACCATCATTGTTCTGAGAAAAGGAACTTGAGGAAATTGCAAGTCACACTGTAGCGTTTATTGTAGGCATATTCAACAACAACAAAAAGGGAGGATTTCCATGGATTCATGTTTAATGGGTTCTTCCTAACTGATTCATCTCTGCCCTATGATTCTTTAGGGCCCTTGGTTTCACGTACTGTAAAAAACCTGTTCTTAGGAGAGCACTGAGGAAAGGTTGCACTGAAAACTGATAGTTTATGATTCATAGAAGATAAAGATCATCTTACTTGTTCCTTATTCCTGGAGAATGTGGGCTGTGAGGAACAGCATGGCACAAATACTCCATGCAGTGGAGGCCTAAACCTCCAAACCCAGAGCAAACATAAAGAAATGGTACTCAGGTCTCTCTGGAATTTCCTGACCAGGAGCTGTGGTGTTGTCCTCAGGATGCTCCTGTAAAGCCCTTTCAGTGTTTCCAGGGCAATTGGAACTGCTGTAATCTTGTAACTGCTCTGTGATTTGTTTAAGCTAAGCACACCATCTAGGGCCACATCCAGTGGCTACTGAAAAATGGACCCCAAGATACATTTCAGCATCACCTGTGAGCCTGGGCTCAACTTCACAAAAACAAGCTCAACCCTGCCTCCAGCTCCTTCTGGAGAAACTATCGGGCAGAATTAAGCCAAAATGCTTTAAAGTACCACAAGAGGTGGTTTTGGAAAGCCACATTTCCATCTCTGTTTTAGGCATTCTTTGGTTTCTCATTAAGCGCTGAGAGCTGCAGTTTCTCAGCACTGAGTCCTTGCTCCTTGCTGCATTTCTCCCCTCTGTGGTTTCTCAAGGCCCATCTATGACTGCCCCGCTGTCCCTCTGAGCCCTCCCACCCCGTGGGCACCCAGGGTTTTAGTGCCCATGCTTGGGAATTAATGGTCTGAGTTAATATTTGGGTATTGCGGCAGAGGGTGTTCAACAAACCCTTAATGCAGGCAGGGGAGAAGTACTTTTGAAACCAATCTAGTTGGCATTCCATAGGAAATCCAAGTCATAGATCACAGTTATTGGTATTTTAAAAGTGGCAGTGCCTGTTAAAGGCTGGCCATTCCCCCGAATGTAGAGACATTTGGGGCTGCTGTGGAGACACATTGGCAGCAGAGCGGAAGCTCTGAGCTCACCTGCCAATGCTCTCTGCCTGGCTTAACTGCTATCAGTCCCTCACTTTCATGAGTCTGAAATTCATGTAGCCCCAAAAGAAAGATAAATAAGAACAAGTCACTTTTCACCCTCCAGACACAGGCTGAGGAAATTATTTCAAATAAAATATATCATCTCAAGCAGGGGCAGATGAAATAGTTTTCTACTGAAGTTGTTCTCCCAGTTGACAGAACAAATTACTGAATCTCCTCCACTGGATATCTGAAGTATCTTTTCTAAAATCATAATTACATTCAACTCTTTGGCAAAAATACTGAATTCTGTGTTTGTGGTATTTAGCGATGCCTAAAAACCTTCATGGTGAAAGACAAAAGTAGAGTGTGAGCTTCAGAGGAGTATTTTGGTCTGTTCCCTGAGGAATGTGGGGACCTTGTCCCCTCTCATCATCACCAAAAAGCATCACTTCCAGCAGTCCTCCAATGAGCTAATTTCCCAGATGAATTGGTTGGTTTAGCCTTGGTGTCCATAGCAAGGGAATAATTTTATTAAGGTCCACAGCATAACATGCAATTCAAACAACAGAAGGGCTCCTGGGCAGTTCAAAGCTTTCCTCTACCCCTTTTACTTTAAGGCAATTTAGGGTCGTGTGTTTATGGTGCACATATTTGGCTTTCTCTATCTCTTGTGGGAACCACTCATCTTGACTGCTAGTATATTTTTGATAAAATCGAGGTAGAGATGAAGCAGACTATATTCCACAAGAAATCTCACCCACTGTATCTATAAATTCTCTCTCTCATCTCCTGTGAGTGTTGAATGAGCCTTCAGGTGTCTGCTGCTATTTCTCTTATGGTGCTCCAAGAGGCCACACGAGATGGAGTGGGGGCTGCAAAGCCCAGAAAATTTTACTATGGTCAAAAATAAAGTAACTCCTGCTCACCTCTTCCGTGCCTTCGCCCTTCAAAGGCAAGTGTATTTTTTCATCACTGATGCATTTTATACTCCCATATTTATAGTGAATATAGGCATTCATGTCGCTTCAAAGAAAAGATCTTTCCTTTGAAAATGTTGAGATAGGTTGTTTTCAAGTATATGTGTGGTTTTTTTGGTCATATTGGGCGGCAAACCATTGATGTGTACATAGCAGACATCCAAGCAGGACTCAAACATCTACATGGGGAGGAGCTGGGAAACGAATGAGGAAAGGAAAAGAGGAAAATTCTACTCTTACACTCCTGATGGAGGTGTAAGTGTAGAATTGTTTTTTAAACATATTTTCAATTGCTGAAGGAATGTTTGTTGCTAAATATTCACATGCCAAGAGATGTGTAAGTCTGTAAGCTCATTTTAATGTCAGCTGTGGGGCCTGTTACTACATTTTTCCTGCATCATTCCAGTCTCCTGTGCACAGCCAGGGGCTGCTGTGGAAATACCATGGTCAGTATGGTGCATGCACACAGCCAAAGACCAAGTCATTGGGCTAAGTACTGGTTCTCCTAAGGATTTAGTAACTTTGTTGTCTTTTCACAGCATTTCTCAACTTCTCTGTTGCTTGTACTCCCATAGAAATACATATTTTGTATGGATAGAACTTTATTTTCCAGTGTATTCACTTGTTGATGAGCCTGCTCTGTGTCTGTTCCGTCCTTCTTGAGAATTTTTGCTGAAATCCACAAAATCCATTCCAGCCCATGCCATCGACCAAAATCCTCATCAATTTTTCAATGAATTCCTAATGCTATCAGAGGGTTAATATATGAGATGATCCCAGTGTTGTGTCAGAGGGAAACCTTTTGAGCAGAGGATGGATGTACAGTGTGGAGCAGCGTATAAATCATTTTCAAATTAGTATTCTCTGCATCTGGAGAAGAGTACATTTGTGTGCCTGCATAAATTGCCTATGAACACATTTCAAAACCCTACGCTTAATCTTAGCAATGAACATTTCAAAAAGTAAATTAATATCTTCAAGGCGAAGAAATACAGTATATTAAGCAGAAGCCCACTGGAAACTGTGTAGTTAAGAATCTGTCAGCCTTTCCATTATAAGCTCTGTTTTTTGAGGGGTTTCTAACTCAGTTATAAAATTTCACACTGGGCTAAAGGTTGGCACGTATCGCCTCAGTTTGGCAGGGTGACATTTTATTAGCTCTGAAGGCGTTTTGGATCCCACGTCAATGGGATATTATTTCAAACCACAGAAATGAAGTTTAAATAACTTGGGGTATGGTTGGGCTGCAGGAAGGTGAGACGAGCAGGATTGAAGCCCAAAGTGATGCTGCTGACTCGCAGAGAGGTGACACCAGAGGTGCCAGGGCTGAGGTCGGGATCACGCCTCAGCCCCAAAGCCAAATTTCTTTCCTTTTGTCCCTTCCCTTTAATGTGCCTTTAATTCACATATTTATGGTTAAATGTATATTGTGCTGAGGTTACAGGTCTAGTTAGTGGTTTATAAATTAGGTTAATTAACATTACAATAGTACTTTCTGAGTGTGGGAGTATGTTTGTGGGTGGATGTGTGTGTGCACAGACAAGAGCGCTCCTTGGAAACAGAAACAGGATTAAAGTGTCTGCGGGAATTGTAAATTTATTGTGTAAATAGCTTTATGATTTGTTGTGTGTTTGGATTAATGCAATATATATCCATTTTAAACATTGATCTTTAAGCAAGTAATGTAATAAATCTGAATATTCCTTCAAATTACTGTTTACACTGGCTGTGCTATAGATTAAAAGAGACAGTTGCCTTTATAAATTTAGTTGTAGGGTACACGGGTGTGTATAAATACTTCTGTTTCCAATTATACCAAACAATGATGATAAACTGTTGTGAGTTGTCAGGACAATTGTACACAGCCTGAGTCATGAGAGAGATGATGCCAGGCAGTGACCGATGCACACATGGCACAGGGGGCTGGGGGGAGCTATTGTTTGGGCCAGGAAATGTGTAAATAGGCACCTAGAATAAATTCTATGAATGTATTGAAATGAAGACACAGTTCCTTCCCAGCTGTAATGCTTCTAAAAGAGGCAAATATGTCAATTCACTACAATATGGAAACATGGTTGTTTTGTGTTTACAGAAATATTAATGGTTTGTTGAAGGTGTTCAGGAAAATGAATTAGGTATCCTTGACATTGGGTTGCTTTTGGTTTTCCATATCCAAGGCTGCTGGTGGTGGTTTTCATGCTCTGTATGATCGACCAGACTTAATTTGACAGCCGGGCAGCACCTCAGAAAGGATAGTGGTTATCACTGTGACCCCTTAAAAATGTATTTGCACCAAACACTGAGGCTTTAAATACAGGGTTAAGACAAGCCAGAGTTCATAGGCATGGGAGTGCATTTAAGGAAATAAATATATGGGCTTAGTTTTAATTTTGGTCTTCAAAGAGAAATTCTGTGGCCACCAGAAGCTCTCTGAAGAGAGAGCTGACCCTCAGGCAGTGGCCAGGGTGGTCTGTGCTCAAGGGGCAAGTCTCTTCCCAGGCAGGTTCTTCCTTTCCTGATTCACTGGGCAGCTGTGCCACTGCTGGGGGATGTGGCTGCCTGGCTTATCCTGGTTTGGATTAATAATTTTATAGTGGTACAACAGAGGGAACCACTTAGTCTTGCTGCAGACATCCTACTAAGATGTCTTAAGTAGGGTATCTTAAGGATATCTTAAGATATCCTGCTTAAGACATCTTAAGTGCTCAAGGTCAGCTTCCAAATGATCCACAAAAAAACCAAATCCCTAAAAAATGTTCCTTCTTCAGACATGTCAGGGAACAGTTTTATGTTGTCTATAAGAAAAATAAAAATTGCTTTCTGAAGAGTTTGGTTTCCCACAACTCAGGGGAAGAGTGGTTGGGCTCTCTTACACCAAATCCATTCCTTGTCTGAATGCTGGAGAAGAGCTGGCCCGTCTGGCAGCACCTGGGGAGGGGATGCCCTTGTCAAACTGATGGGTTCCATTGATGAGAGCCGGCCAGACGTTAAATTAATCAAATTATGCAGTTTTAAAACTCAGGAAGGAGTGATCACAATTTGGCCCTCTTCCTTCTTTTTCCTTCTTTGTTTTCCCTCCTCTTTCACATTATTATTTCTAAGAGCAACAAAAAGAAAAGCGATCATGATAAATTATAGGAAGCTGGCAGCAGTGGTAATTAACAGGTAATTATCAATAAACAATTTAACCACAAAAACTTGGATCCCACCTACCACTTGTCAACAATAAAGTCATGGAGGCTCCACAGGCCACTGGACAAACAGTCCACGGGGAGCAGGGCCGGCGCTGTTAGTGCAAATAAACAACTCTGTGCCGGGAGGCCAAACAAAAGCACAGCACAGAGTGGCCACGGGGAAGCGGGGAAGAAAAGGCTCCCTCGGCAGAAAGAAACAACAAAAAACCCAACAGTAGTTACAGCTCGAGGAGCCAGCCGCAAACCGCTCGCGGTTTATTGCAGTCCCAGGTAAGTATCCCATAAACAGCAGTCAAAGCCCAGTGTTTGGTGTCTTAAAAAAAAATCTCTTTGAAAGTGGGGAAAGAAAAGGCATTTTGGGGGAGGTAAGGAAAAAATGTCACGTCAACTGGTTGACTGCAGCAGATGCCTGATTGTGCTGTGTCTAGCTCAAATTTTTGTTTTTGTGATGCTGAGGTGAGAGGAGATGTGTGGGGTAATGAGGTGTGTACCAAAAGGGTCCCTCAGATGTGCGTGCAGATGTGCTTGGCCAAACCTCCTTCCAGCCTCTCCTGTGGGAATCAGGAGAGGTTTTTTAGATGGCTTCCAATATGACAAAGCCATCCTCTTCTTCATGTGCAAGCAGGGTTACTTTTTTCTCTTTTTGTAACTTAAATACGAGCACAAGCAGGTTGCAGAAATGACAGCCCAAGTTCACACAACTCTTTGCTAATGGTCTTCATCTTGCATTCCTGCATTGGGATTAAGGCCAGCTTTCTGTTGAAGGGAGTCAGATAAGGACAGCAGAATGAATTGAGAATATATTGAACATGGAGAGTGCTTTTTGTGAGTGACTATAACATCACAAACTACTGTAATGAAATTTAAGCACTTGGATTTGGGGGTTTTACAAATGGATATCAGAACCTTTGGTAGAAATGTGCTGCTTACATGTTAACTTTTATGTTAAACAATTGACATGAGCCAATCTATAGATTTGCACTCAATAAGATATATCCTGGCATCCTGCTGGAATCAATGTATTTAGAGAGTGATGATGGGTTAATGTGGAGATTTTGTCGTCTTCCACTCCATGAAAGCCCCCAGTCTCATCCCATCTCATCTGTGCTGACAAGCTCCCTATCAGCCCCACCATACCTCCCCACAGACCTGCTGCCCAGCCTCCTCTGAGCCTGCCTTAGATGCTGCAATGTGTCTGCCTGGTTTTCCTTTAGATTAACCAGTGCCTGCTGTTTTTAGCTCAGGTTCTTCTGTCGCAGCTGCATTTTCTGAGATTTTCTTAGATTTTCTTAATTCAAATTTTTTTGGAGAATCCTAGATCTTCTAACAAACCCTCATGCTGTGTCCCCCAGTAACTTAAAAGTAATTAACCAAAAAGTAACGATTTTGGACATCTATCATTTAATTTGAAATTACATATGGATTTAATGGAGGGGGAGGAAATAGTGCTTTGAGAGATTAGTTCTTAAATTTTGATTTAAGAACTGAGTTATTAGCTGAAATAATATGAAGCGGGGCTGCTTTTTTGACCTTTCTAAAGTCTAGCCTAGTCAATTATTACAGCAGAGCAGGGAACCAGAGAACAGCTTTGAATCAGTCAGACCCAAACTGATTTAAGTTTGCATGGGGTCGAATAAGACATTAGTTAAAAATAACTAATGTATTCTTTGACCTCCATAATGAGAAAGGACATTT
Organism: Haemorhous mexicanus; assembly: GCF_027477595.1. Lineage (NCBI taxonomy): Eukaryota > Metazoa > Chordata > Aves > Passeriformes > Fringillidae > Haemorhous > Haemorhous mexicanus. The sequence goes on from NC_082350.1 coordinate 22,933,999, forward strand.
ACAGGTTTTTCACCATATATCTGATCCTGTTTATTTCATTTTGTGATTTAAAGATGGACTGGATGTTCTCATAGGGGTCTAGATAATACAATTATTATTTTTTTTAAGTTTTCTGCTCCAAGTATTCTTTCAGTTGTGCATTTTGTCCATCAGTTTATATCATTTTATATTCTGAGGCAAGATTGAATAAGAAAGACAGCCTCAGATCCCAGTGCTGGAAGGAGCAGGATCACTAGGTCTCCTACCTCCCTACAACCTGCCTTAAGAGAAAAACTCAAGTTAGTGCCGATAAATCTGATTTATCATTGTTTTCCAGATGGAATTAGGCAGGAACTAGGGCTAGGAAACACCTTCCCTCTGAGACCTTAAATATCTTGGTCTTCTCCTGTCTCTGAGCACCTTTGTGCTGAGGTGAGAGGGGAACCTAACTCACAACCCTGCAAGCTGGGGAGGCAGCTAAGGTCCCTGTTCAGCAGGGAGAAAAATTTTTGCAAAGTATTGGTTAAAAAGTAAAAAAAAAAATTAAGAAAAAAAAAAAAAAGAGCAAGGGGTGGAGACAAGTTTGTGAAGAAAGGAGAAGGAAGCTAGAGGGAAGGAAAGGGGAAAGGAACATTGAAGGCAAAGCAAACTCAACCCAGAAAGTTTTCCACAAGTTGAAAAGGTCCCAGCTTTGGTTATGTCTTCAGGCTTCAGCTCTTCCTGAGAGCAAGAAGAGAAAACAAAAGCTGTTTCCATGTTTTAATGTAGATACCTCTAATTTCTGCACCCAAGTAATCCTCACTTTGCAGCCGGACGATGCTTCTCCGGTTTGGCCCTTCGGTGTGCAAGGCTTGGCAGCCCTGATTTATGCATCTGCCTTTTTCTGCTGTATAACCTGAGAAGATGCCTTTAGAGCTGGTTCCTTCAGTGCTGTAAAGGAAACATTAGTATGTCAAGTTTCCAGAGAGTTTAAAATAGGCCAGCTGGCTGCTGGGAGTGCACAGCTTGAAACGGTCACTTCCATTTTCGGCTGAGCAGCGCTGCCGTCAGGAGGAGCATTGATTAAATTGACCACAGTCCAAGGCTGGTAGAGAGCATAACACAAAGTGACTTCTCCCCAGAGCAAGCAGAAGATTTGTGATGTACACAGGGATATATAGTATGATCTTTTTCCCTCCCTCTGTACTGCAGTGTTTACTTTAATATACTATTTTTTCATAACAAAAGAAGCCTGAGCTTTTACCATTAAATTTGCTAAACAATTTAGGTTATATTTCATTGCTTGCACCCAGCTTCACACGTAAATGTTTACCAGTATAGATAGCCCGTGTCCTCCTGAGCTTTCAGTAATACAGTTTTCAGGAATAGACTCCTCAAATAAGAAAGGTTTTGTGATATTAACAAATACCATAGAATGATGGAATATTTTGGCTTGGAAAGGACCTTAAAGATCATGTATTCCCTGTGAGCAAGGACATCTTCCACTAGACCAGGTTGCTCAGAGCCCCAGCCAACCTGGTCCTGAGCAATTCCAGGCTTTGTTTCACTGAGGACAAGGTTCCCACACTTATTTCTATTTAGTCAAAATGCTTCCGTGTTATTTTCTTTCCTTATCTCCAGTGAATCCTTTCAAAGGGATGTATCCCAGACAATGGAAATGAATGGGTAAGGAACTTATCTGCGAAATCTGTTGGTCCCATTGCCTCTGTGCAGCACCTTACAGCAGCAAGACCCCAAACCAGCAAGGCTTTAGACCCCTCAGGTCCCATTGAAAATCCCTGAATAATGTAAGGTTTTTTTACCACGTTTTAAAAAATCAGAAAGATGTTGTAAAGAAAGAAATATTGTCAGTGTAACAATACCAAAGGAAGCAGAGGGAACTGTATGGGGTAAATGCCCTTCCATGTGCTTCAGGAGCATCCCTGTGGATGGAGGACACCCACCAAGAGCTGGAGCTCTCTGAGGATCCTTTCTCTTGGAGGTAAAAGATACTCCCAGGGCTTCCTCCAGCCCTGCAGCAGAACAAAACTGCTGAGTGAGTGGGGATAGTGGCAACCCTGGCTAATGAGCCTGTCTTCATGATTTCCCCCTACCTGGGACCTGAAACACTATTTATTATTTCTAGTTAGCTCCCAAATCCAACTAAATCGCTGTGTTTCCTCCTGGTCCCTCTTTGCACATTGGTTCTGGTTTGGGTTTTATTTTTATTCTCAGTTATGTTTGTAAGGCTCTCCCACAGCCTGAGAACAAGGGGGTGCTTTGGAAGCACAACACCTTAGCACTTATTGTGGATAGATCAGCAATCTTTTATAATCAGAAATAGGTATAATTGTGTGTCTCTGGCAAAGGAGCTTAACTGTCAAAGGATTAAGCCACATCCTGATCAATGCAAGTGCCTTCCTAGAAAACAGGCAGGGAAAGATTTCCTGTAGTTAGCAGCAATGAGGGAGAGGAACTTTAAAAACAACTTTCTATTTGATAACTACAGAAATCTAGCTAAGTCTTAGGGATTTAGCCAGGGAACATATTGGTTCCAGCAGACTATGGTAAAGTTAATTAAGGATGATTAATGGAGCATTTTCCTTCCAATGATATCTGTGACAGAACAAAGCTGTCTGAGGCTTGTCAAGCAGAATTTGAGTTGAATGAGTATTTATGTGATCAAATCTGAAGGGCTGCCTCTTGACAGAGCAAGGATTCATCAATCAATTGCGCTGGCTTGCAGTGGTGGGAAATTGGTCTATCAGCATAGCTCTGCTCCCATCCCCCATTTTTTCATTCAATCATCCCTCAGGCTACAATGCATCTTTAGCTTTTACCTCTGACCACCTTAAGGGCTATCAGAGAAAAGTAAAAGCAAGAGCTAAAACATCTATTATAGTGGTTATTTCTCAGCTGTACTCATACAATTGATTTCTTTTAAGTAAAGGCCCGGGCACTGTAAAGCGATACAAGCCTGTTCAATGAATTAATTGGTTTTAATAGAAGTTTAGCTTTGAGCCTCAAGAATATATAGTGCTCTCTTGCTAGAAAGTCTCCTATTAGGGAAACCACCTGCACAAAAGGCCCCAGTCCTCTCTTAATCCCACTGCCCTCATCATAATCACTTCATTTAAAAAGGCAAGATCCTTAATTTAAAAGAAAGGGGCACCACGTGTGCTCCAGTTTCTGTGCATTTCATCTTGCATCAGCTCCTAGGAGGGAAAGACTGGCTGCCTGCACTTGGCTTTGGGTTGCCTTTGCAGCCTTTGGATGCCTGGGGTGTAAGACATGCCAGGATTTGGGCAGAGGAATGATTCCATTGGGGATATACTAATATCTTTGTTTAATGAATGCCTCAGTTGCTTTCACTGCTGTAGGGATTGAATGTAAGTAACCCCAAATGATGTCAAATGGTGCATTTCTCACGGAAAACTCAGAGGAAGATAAGTCTTAGCCCTACTCTGAATAAAATCAGGGCAGGTATCCTATTAATTACAGGAGGCACAGGTTTCTTTTCATTTTCTAACGCAGCTCATAGATGGCTTTTTGTTTAACTGCTGTGTGCTCAAGCTTTGTTCTTCTGGGCGCTCACCAAGCCAAATACAGAAGTGGTGTTTAAAACTGAAACAGCAGATTGTCATCTCCATCATCAGCCCCATAAAATGCCATCATTAGACATCTGACCTACATTAGCCATCTACTGTTCAGTAATTTAAATTGACCATCAGTTCAAAAAGAGTAACATCTCCTGGGGGCAATTCACCCATTTTCTAGACATCTAGGGAGGATGGTGAGGGTTGCATTCAAGAAGTCTGATCTCTCTCTAAGGGGAACTTGGACTTCATACCCACCTTTGAAATGTGTAAAGCTTCCAGTAAAAATAAAATCCCTGGGAGTGGATTACTTTCTTTGGTGCAGTTGTAAGCTCAGTGGCATGTATCCCTCATTGGATTTGCACACTAATCTTCCTTCTTAAGTTACTGGTAGAAGTAAGGTTTCTAGGACTTTTATGAATTGGAAAATTGAAGTTCTGCCTGGTAATAATTTTGAGGTTTGGTACCTGCCTCAGCTAGGCCAGCTATAAATAAGGGAGGTTAAAGACAAGACTTCGCTTTTTCTCCCAGGCTTGTGCACTTTGCACAAAGAAGCACAGAGGAGAACTCCAGTGTGCCTCAGCCTATGGAAAAATGGCTCAATCATGAGTTGTCTTTACTTTTTCATACAGGTTTCCATCCAGGACTATTGCCCCAAGTACCAATATCTTCCCTGTGTATACAAATTTTACATAAATCCAAAGGGGTCTCTAAATGCAAATATGTCCTTTAGACCTTATTAGTTGTCCCAATATGATTATTGTTGAGAGCATTTCTTTCCATCGGTAGAGAATACTATTTCATATGTGCAAGCAAGCTTGGAAACCAAATGTCTAAATATTTAACCAACATTATTTCAAAGAATTTCATTATTTATCTTCTTTATGGTTTATACTATCACATTCTCTGTCTGTAGTTGTGGTTTATCATAAGCAACCCATCTGCTGTAACAGCCAAATTGGAACATTCATATAAGATGCGTTCCGATATCATAAACATGACAAAAGATAGATTACATTTAGTCTTTCTCCATGTTTAACCAGTTTAATTTGTTTCCTATGCAGAAGAGGCTCTAAATTTACTTAATATATGTTAGCACTTAGGAACACAGTTAGGAACATGACTAGGGTCTTAACCTATTCGTAAATAAATGGGAAGCTTCCTGTCTGAGTAAAAGAAAGAGAGAGAATTTATGTCAAACAATCAGGAATTTAATACATAGTGCTCTATTAGGATGTCCAGTTTGTGTACATACTCTTAAGGCATGATTACGAATAACTTCACTTCTTATAAACAATGTGACTGAAGAAATTACTCACAGATACAACAAAAAGGGAAAGAAAGGTAGGAAGTTTTAGCTGCAGCCAATAAAGGAATTACTTTCCCTGAAAAGGTTAAAAACTCAGGCATTTATTTTTGTTGCCATAATATTTGTCTTTGCAGGTTTAGCTTTCTTAAGAATCCCAAAGAAGATGCTGCGTCGGGAAAGATTTTAGTGACCTGGGTTCAAAGTCATATCATAGATCCAACATTTTCTCCGACAGCTTTGGTTTTAAAGTAACCCTAATGCTGGACCAAATCTGTGAAGTGAAGTGACTGTCCGTATTTATATCACTCTGAAGAGAGCTTTTAGTGATTACAGGGTTGATCCAGCAAGTTGTTGAATGCCTTCAACTTCTGTCGGCTCCAGAGGAAGCCAAGGGTGCTCAGCACCCTCAGGACCTGTCCCAGTGGGGTTTTTCACATCGAAAGGTCAAGTAGAGGGCTTTGCATTTCAAGCTATAGAGTCACTCATTTTTCTCTCTTAAGGTAAAAACCGTGTGATTGGAGAGTGTGTGATTAACTGTTAAGGAAACAATGTCCATAATGATATATAAAGCTGTTGCTTTCAAAAGTTGCGGTTGGATTTCTTTGGAGGTGTTAAATATACGGTGGTCCAACACCATGCAATTCATGAATGCTAAGAATAAATATAAGCTTATTTCTGTGATGGTGATTTACTACGGAGCAATTTTGAGCAAATATATTCACATTATAGGATATGAATACAAATCAAACATAACTGAGCTGGTCTTTATGAGAATGAAGTGTCAGTGCATTTGAAAATATGTGTAATGCCAAACTTTAATCATTTTACCAGCACGTTAATATTCCAATTGATTATTCTGTGTTCCTCCTGAATGTTTAAGGCTTTGCTACTGAGTTGTCTGCTGCAAGCACTGCACACCTTCCAGGTCTATCTGGCACTTAGGCTCTCCCAGTTTGGGATAATACTGGTCTGATTCAGTGTGATAAAAGAACTTACCCTGTTGCAAAGTCCTTGCCCCCGAAGAACATTAGCACTATAGAGTATAGAGGAGGGGAAAAATAATGGTGGAACTAACAAGTTCCATGTGGGCCTTCAGCAGCATCAGATTGGCTTTCATTGCACCTCTTCTCCAGGAAATGTGATTTTCCTGGAATGCAGATCCCAAGGTGAGACTCCATCTTCATGTCTGTGCATGAAGTATTTTATACAATCTCAGCACCAGGAAATGTAATGGGGTCCTTACTGCAGTGACATTACACTTGCTCAGGTAGGAAGGTGGCCCTGGGCTTGCTTGCATTACGTGAGTTCATTACTCTCCTATGTGTACAGAATTTAAGGAATCACTTTTTTCAGTCTTTACTCAAAAATTTTTGGGGCTTCACCATAAGGACAGAAAAAGCCAGGAGACCTAGGTGGGGAATGAAGGGCACAGAGATGGTTTCTGCTTTAGGATCTTTCAATCCAAGAGAACGTTAATGGATGCATATAAGAGTGGAGGAAACCCAGAACTTGTCATCTTGACAGCAGCTGCAGCATACCAGGAGATTAATCCTTATGAATTCAAAGAGGAATTTGAAGGAGAGTTGGGAGGAAACTGGTGAAATAACTTTGGGGGTGTTTGCAGGGAAAGCCTCCTCTGTCTGGAGGGTAGGGCTGGAGAAAAAGCAGCATTTCAAGAGTTGCCTCTACAGTCTGTAATTGGAAGGGGAGTTGTCATTGTGTCCCTACAGGGATATGGCACACACCAAAGTGCCCAGAAAATGGAGTTTTTACTTGAGGGGACGCATAGGAGAATGAGGTGCTAAAAGAGTTCATAGATAGAAGAGAGAAATTACAGGGGAAAGTGATGGAATGAGGAAAGAGCAGCAATATTTGTCTGTGATCGTGGTCGTTCTGGTCAAAATACAGCTACTGATGCTTTTAAAAAATTCTGTATAGTCAAAAAACATTGTACTGGGAATTAAAATTATGGTGACAGTGCTAAAACCAGCTATGGCCTACAGAACCTTTTAAAAGATGGACAGATCAACAGAAACAAAGCAGAAAGAAAGGAGGAACTATCTGGAAAGGCAGGAGTAAATCATGACCACAAACCCCTGGCTGTCTGGTGCTGTTTATCCCAGCCTTGCTCTGCTTCCCTGGCTGATAACACAGCCCACCATACACCCGGGCATTGTTCTGACACTGAAAGACGAAGCGGATTTTTACGAGCCGTAACCCTCCACCACGCTTTCCCTCACAACACCTACTGCCTCACTCTTCTCCCTTGATCCCACTTTCCTTCCCCCAAAACCAGTGTCTTTATTGGGACCAGTGCAATGGAAATTCCACTTACTGTTTATGTCTTAGGTTTCTCTTCCCTTCCTATATTTCCCTGGGAATTGGGGCAGTATAGATTCCTGCTCCACACCCATGGCTTTGTCTTTGCCTTTTTTTCCTGAATAATTTTCCCCAACTGCATTTCCATGGAGCAGCTGTTTGTGTTTAAAAACCACCTGCACAAGTAGTTCTGTTTTCAGTGGAAGAAAATGTTGCTTGTAAAAGGAAAAAGCCCTAAGGTGTTGGAGGTGGCTGGAAGTTTTAATTCGATGCGTATTTTTTCCTACTGATTGATGACTGTTCGAAGTGCAACTTTAGCCCTTGATAACTAATGAAACTGGGTGGTACTAACAGTCACCGTCTGGCACAGTGGTGTGTAGTTAAACTGAGCCCCTGTGAGGAAGGAGATTGGGTTTTGACCCAGCAGGAAAACCCTAGATCCCTAACTTTGGCTAAGGAGAGAGTGAGAGATGGTGAAAGAGGAGCAGCATCTTCATAGAGAGTGAAACTGCTGTACAAAAGGCTGAACTCTTGCATGGTTGGGCAAAGACTAAGAAAATGTGACACATGCAGAACACTAGACCTCCTAGGAAAGGAGGATGGGCACCAGGGAAAATCTCACCTTCGTTTAAAGCTCGTGGGAATTTTGGGGACTTTTTCTCAAGGGCTCCTGGAGTATAATGGGGAGCGATAACATTATTTCCCAGCCATGGCTAATCTTGAGGAGTTGAGGCTTATGTTACACTCCTGTATTGTGCTGGGTGTTTGTGAAGCCATCAAGTGCAGCCAGAAGTGGTCCTGAGCCCAGCCCAGCCCCGGGAAAGCCCTGTTTGCTCTCTCCAGGGGCCCTCCTTGGCCTTTCTCTTGCTGCTCCTAACGCCCTCCCACCTCTTACTCCTCTTCAATTCTCCTTGCTATGGCATGATTCTACTTTAATTTCTTTCCAAGTGGTATTAATTCTTTAATTTCCAAAGAGCCAGCTGGACTGAGTACCCGAATCCTCTCCAGTTTCCCAAAAAGCTCCTGTGTGCTTGGTGCTGCCTCTGCTTGGCAGCATGTGATGCTCACAAGAGAAGTAACCACTTCAGGCCAACAGTAAATAGCTGAGGCCATTAGATGATGATTTCTTGCTGCAAAGCTGGCACCAAACCTCTGCTGACCAGGGCTATAGTAGAAGGTCATTTATGTGTCCCATACCAGATGATGGAAACAGCAGCAGTGAGGGTCGTAGCAAGCTAAGAAATAAATTGTACCAAGTTTTGAAGAGCTTTACACCATTATTAACAGACATCTAGGTATGTTTATATATATATATTTTTAGATGTATTTAGGACTTAATGAATATACTTGTTTATTCTGCCATCAATCCCAACCAAACTGAAGAAATTGCCAGAAGCCAGGCTAGCTGTGTGAGGCAGAAAAAAGACTTCTGGAACATAAAAAACTGATTCCTATCTCCACTGCCTCCCAGTCTTCCCTTCTTCCTTCTCTTCTTCCTAACTGCAGCTTTGCTGTCCATAGGCTGTCCTCCAGCTGGGGTTTGGGTGGGATGGTGGAGCCTTCTCCATGCCAGCCAGACTCCTTTGCAGTAAACTGGGGAAATTGGAGAGGTCTTGGCTTACCATGGCTTGTAAAGGTCTTGTAAATGGCTCGTGCAAAAAAAATTTCCAAATGGAAACAGCGCTGTGCCTTAAATTTAGAGTAGCTTTGATAGGAAAGAGCGGTAAATATAAGCCTTTCCACCTCTGCGGGTGTATTGTAAATGCCAGACAGTGGAAAACCAGTAAAGAAAAAAGCATCTGAGAGCAAAGACAGCACTTGGGAAGTTAGACTTGCTTTTTTGGCTGTGTATGAACTGAACCCAGCAGGCATTTCAGACACAACTGGTTTTAGCATAAAGGCTGGGTGTTGTTCGGGAAACCACTTGGTGTTGTGTGCTGGTGGATGCTGCTCTTGCCATACAAATCCCATGGTGTTTTAGGAGGCCTGTCAGCACAAAAAGCCATTATTTTCTCACTCAGTGTATCTTAGGTCTTAGAAACTGAGGAAGAGTTTGGTGGAAAGCATCCTGCTGGGTCCTGGTTACTGCAACAAGATGGAAAACTCCACAAACTATTGTGGCATGAGGGTGGCACGTTTGGGATGTGTGAGAGAGAAGGGATAGCAAGGCAGGTGACAGCTGATGGCCAAAGAACAAAGGGATCCCCAGCAGAGGAATTCTGACTGTGATCACTGTCCACGGGAGAGGTGGCATCTGTCTCCTGACATGGACTCTTGTATTTATCTGAAATCACAGAGCTGTAAAACCGGAGCTCAATGTTTGCAGGGTAAAGATGTGACTTCACTGGGAAGGGTTCCTCAACAGACTGAAAGAAAAGTGGGCAAATCCATCACTGCTCCTTACTCAGCCTTCATGCAGTTCATTTTTCTGTCAGTATTCTGCAAATCTCGAGCATCAGAGCTTTGTTTGTGTAGATGCTGGTGCCTAGATAGGTCTGAAAAGATTTTCAAGCATTATATTAATTTGTTAATGTCACTGCTTGCAATCATGTAGCCAAGACAAGCCGTTCTGCAAAACCTGCACAACTAAAATTTAAACAGGTTGCAAGAAACCACAGCAGTGTGGCTGGTTTGCTAAAGGAGTGTTATTTGCTGAAGAAATCACCATGTAATGCTTAATAACAACAGCAGAGAGTGTGGTTGCATGCGTTTCATGAAAGAAGTGGAGAAAGTGCTCTAGACAATCTTTTCGTTGCTATTTTGGAGCACAAATTCAGTTTGTGAGTGCTTGCAAAATATCTGTTGTCATCTGCTCATGCAGAACTTCTCTGCAACACCTCTGCAGGCAGGTGCTTTAAGTGTATATATAAATTCATCTTCGTAGTGGCCACTGGTGCCACAACAAATGTCATTCCAAACAAACTCTCTGCTGCAGGCTCTGTTGGAAATCATCATTTAACACATCATTTAGAGTACATCAGAGTGAATCTCACACAACCTGACCGTCATAATTCCCTTCCCAAATTAACTCTTTTTTTAACATTTTGACACTAAGAATAGAGGCAAAGTCCTTTAAACACGTGGCTACTTCGGTTTGGTACTGAGCATTGGGAAATGAGGGTTTATAGTGCTAATTATTATTTGTCATGTGAATTTCACAAAGTAAATCACAGTGTGTATACAAAAATTACACAGATAGCCTGTTTGCTTGCTCATTTATTAAAATTCAGCTTGCTGTGCCCAAGAGGGCTGCCCAGGAGTAATCCTCTCTGCTCTCCCAGCCTGTGCAGGAGAAATCTAGAAGATAGGATCTCAAACCATTTGCCAACTTTCCCCCTGTGGTCAGTGAGGATGCATAACTTTCTTTTTATTAACACAATTAAATTCAGTGGCTCCTTTCAGCTGATGGAATTCATGCATTGCAAGTGGCCATGCAGTTCCACGTAGCCGTTCAGGCGTTGCACGCAGAGCTGGTGTATTTTTGGAAGGGCTCCATGCCTTACCAGGAAAGTAGAGAGAAGCCTCTTGAAAGACAACCCTCCCACCCTTCATCTTGATTTATAGTGCACATTATGGTTTTGAATAGTATTTTCAATCAGGTAGGATGAGCTATGACTCTCCTTTGTTTCCAGTCCATGCATTCAAGATGGATGTTTTCTATCTTGTCTTGGGCTCTTGCCCACCCCACACAGCTCTTCGAGGTGTAAAACAAGAGAGCAATTACTCTTTGTAGCACCTACTATCCACCTAACCTATATTTTCACTCTTATTTTGGAGTCAATGTTGCCTTAGATATAAATCAGTGCTCAGGGTTCAGTGTGTTCCTGTTCCAGCACTTCTCAAAGGGTGTGAACAGTTACATATTTATTCAGACTTGTGCCTTATAAAGTACATGGCTGCAGAGACAAATTCTTCTTGATTGTTTGTTTTACGGTGCTGTTAAAAAGGGTTACTCTGGCTAATGCCAGCTGATGAGTTCAACTGTAAAATTATGGTAACGTGACAGATGAAACAGCAAGAAGAAACAACAAAATTCAAGATGCTGAGCCAGGAGAGCAGAACTGCCACCATCCTCCAGCCTGTCCTCTTCCATGGCATTTTTATAATTTTATAAACCCATTTTCCAACCCCACCTTTCCCTGTGACTTTCCCATTGTATGCAGTCTGTGCAAATATCTGTTTTATAACACGTTTATCACAAAGCAATGTGGGCTGTACACCAAGTAATGTTCCTTCTCTGACGGCTAAACAAACACTTGAATTGTTGCCCTCTCTGTCCAAAAGGCAGTCAGGGCTCTTCTATTGCCCTCAGTGGAGTCAGGATTTAATGATGGGAATATTTCACACTTCTCTCTTCACTTTGGGCGTGTTTTTGCCGACTTTACAGCAGATCTCTCTGTATGATCCTGGTTGTTTTCTTTGATCAAGCTGGCATCTTCAATATTGGCACATCCCCAGCTGTGTAAGCAGTGTCTTACCCCCTTCCCACAGCACTCCTGGACTCCTGGGGGGCACTGGGCCAATTGTCATTGTGAGCCTCTTTGTGCCACAGCTATGAGTGTCTCACACAGTGCTTTGGGGCAGGTGAACAAGGCTGGTATCAGACCAGCTCTGCAGCCTCCTGGGGACTGCCCAGGAACAGCTAAATATATTTTTCCTAGTACATGACTTCACCACACCAGCAGTGAGATACCATCTTGCCCTTTGTGTTGGGGCTGGATGACATTTTCTCCTTTCCCAAGTGGCCCCGTGCCGGCTGGCAGGGAGGAGCAGCACAGCCCTCAGCCACTGCCCGGCAGCCTGCCCAGATCTCCCTGATAAGGGGAAGGGAGCTGGGAAACACCAGGCTGGGTTTCTGTTTCAGTGCTCAAGCTGGTCTCAATGCCATGTTCTGGGCTTGAGCTTGGAGAGGAATATTTTTGAGTATTGCTTATGGAATAGCACTTGGCCTTGCTTTCCTTCCCTGGGAGCGTTGGGTAACAGGCACTCATGTCAATACTCATTTTTATTTGTTTTGCCCGTTATTAAATGTGAGCAAACATTCGGGTCTGTGGAGGTGTGTGGATGTATCCATGTGCATATCCCCCCACACAGGCACAGGCTGCTGCTATAATTAGTTCTGCCTGGGAAGAGTGGCAGGAGGAAGGGTGAGCAGCTGGGGGCTGACACGACCTTCCCAGCCCCGCGCTCGGAAAAGGTCTGAGGTCACTCGTGTCCTTCTGAATGCACCTCGCATCACCAGCTGATTTGCAAAGAGGTTAATTTGAAAAGAGCCTCACTTTGGGTATTTGCAGGGTTTTCATCTTAGAGCCTTCACCCCAAGGTCTGCAGTGAGGTCAGGTCTAGCAGCTGGATTCGCACCTGCATAGGCTGGGTCTTCCCAACAGGGAAGGTTGGGAAGTTGGCAGCAGGTTGGGCAGCAGGTTGGGCCTCCCATGTGCAACCTGGATGTGAAGTTTCTCTCATCTGAAGGTTGTTTAAATACTGCATTTGCACAAAAAATATCACAGAATTAAGTAAATGTATAGAGCTGGCATCTTATAACTTGCAAAATTTGCAAGTTCATTCACTTATTGACTGGAACTCCAAGCTCCCCAAAGACTCACCATACCTGGCACAATATTTTTGTAGGTGTTGATAATTAATGGAATTAAACAAATCAGCTGCTATCTGAAGCAGGGATATATCTCAGAAAAGAAAAGGCACAAAATTTCCCAAAGCATAAATCATTATTAATTATTAACTTTTACCAAATGCACGTGACAGGAATATGGCTGGCACCAGTACAGAGGCACCAGTAAAAAGAAAGAGCATCATTTTAGGGTTGGACCAAGTAATTTATTTTCTGGGAAGCCTTTAGCAGAATTTACCCATTTGTGGGGTTTAAAGAGTTTGGTTCACTTATTTACTTTGGATTTTCGTGTTCACTTTCATCCCCTTTTGTACTTCCTTGGACAAAATCCAAACAGGCAAAGCAACTAGAGAAAAGCTGTTCTCACCATAGGGAAATAATGTATTATGCTAATTCCAATTAAAGGAAATATCTTAAACTACAAATATGGCCTTCAAGAGAGAAATGAAAAGTGTGGAAATTAACATTCTTGCCAGATTTTCAGCTCAGTTCTGCATACTCAGGGGGTTTGGGTCAGGCTCAGATAAGCATCCAAAATTTGGGGATGTTTATCCAAACGTTATTTCTCAGCCTTCTAAGTTCACTCCTGACTAATCATAGTGGAGTTAGTGGTAGCAGGATATGAATGTACAACATTTAGCTTAGAAATTGGCAGCTCCTCATCGTTTCACAGCTAGGAGCCTTTGACCAAATATCCACTCTGCTAACCAAAACAAAATAAAATAATGCCTTGACTTGGTCTCCAGCCATACCACCTTAGCTACAGCCCTAGAAGACCTTCCAAGCAGGGCTGGGACAAGGCAGGCTTGACTGGGGGACCTCCATGGAAAATGGTGATGTTACTGGAAGTGTCCCCAGTGATTCAGGAGGTGACACTTTCCCCAGGTCGGTGTTGAACACATGTAATTGTTATGTGTTCTGAGCTGTCCTTTCAGATTTCGGAAGTCTCAGAGGGCTGGTGGGTCATTAAAGATCTTTTCTTAAAGGCTCATGCATTAACTCCATGTCCACCTGAAATGCCCAGGCAATCACAAACCCCAGGACACCACCAGTGAGGTCCTGATGGGATGAGGTTCTCCCACTTCACTGGTTGCTGCTCCATCCCCGGGCTGTTTGCTTGTTCAGTCATCAGTGTCACGAGCTCCCTGCAGAGTTTACTGTTAGAAGTGTTTGGAATATCATTAAGAAGCAGGTCTTTTTCTCTTTTTTTGCCATTATACCCTTGGTCTTAAACACAGGGGAGGAGAGCTGCATCCTGCTGCTCTGCTATAGGCACCTTCCAACTTATTGTACTTTTTACCATAATTAGAAAGCCATAATATGAGCTAAAGAGGTGCTGTAGATCTATCCTGCATGGATATCATCCTTCAAAACACCATCAGGCTGTTCCTGAGTCACTCACCCATCTTTTGTCCCCCCCCTACATTTAATTTTAGTCAGGGTGTCACTCTAAGGAGTTGTATTTGAACATTGAAATACATGCCAGGAATAAATCCATCCAAGTGCAAATTCTCCCCTAGTAAAAAAACACCAAAATGCTCAGTGAAGTTACATCAGGAACAAATTTGACCACATTAACTTGGATTGCAGGTACATTGTCTAGCCCTTAAAATCCCTTCTGGTTTGCTCAGACTTGCCTCTGAATCACAGATAGTAAATCTGCAGGGTTGTAATAGAAGACATTAGATATTGATATAGAAAAAATAGATATTGAAAGTTCTAGTTTAAGGGAAGAAAAGTCATTGACAGAAATAACAGACATCAAAAATATGTTGAAAGTATATTTGAATATAGTCTTTACGCTATAGGATTTTTTAAAAGTTCAATGATTGCACATTCAAGATATATTGTGAAATACATTTTATAAAACTTTGCTAGTGTTCTTGCTATTTCCCTTGCATCTTCCTCCTGAAACCAGCAGAAATAATCCCTCACTTTCTACCAGACCCTCTATTAACAAGCAGTATAGATGTTCTGCTGTGGAAGATTTTGACAGTTTAAACTAAGCACCTGTTTCCATCTAATGTAGGTTTGGCAGGATGCTGTGTTTGGTGTAGCTCATGCCACTCAGATGTCAATTTTTTCTTCATTAGGCCAATAAATTAGTGAACTACACCATGCTCTAAAACTCGCATCAATCTCCCATCACATTCACTCTTTTTTTGTTGTTGCTGCTTGTGGTTGCCTTCTCCTTCCAAGGGAAATGAGCGACTTGAATTAGAAGTGGTTGCTTGGGTTAGGAAGTGAATTTTGTGTGTGTTTGTGCTATAACATCAATGATCACAGCAGCTGCATCAGGACCATTTTAGCATCCAGCCAGATGAAAGTTAGTGGGGAGATCAGTGCCCAATAAATTCAGTATTTATCACTGATGATGTCATCAAGATGTAACCAAGGATGTTTAGAAGGAACAGAGAAAATGTCAATAATCTGAATTGCCTGGTGCTTGTAGAAACAGTTCTTGCAAGGCATCGTGGTAGCTGGTTTTGGTTTCAGAAAAAGCAGAAACTGCAGAAAAACTGTTCCAAATGGTTGTGAAGACGTGATAGGCTTCTGTAATTTCAGGGAGAAAAATCGGAAAATCATGTAACATATGACTGTTGATAGCTGCAAGAGGAACAAATGCTTTCCATCCTGAAACACTTCGTACCATCAGTGTTTCAACAGCTCCTATTTAGACATTAAAAAGAAGACATTTTTTATTATGATTTCTTGGGCTCTGATCAGAAATGTAGAAAAAAGCAAGCAGGAGAGTATGGTTGCTTATCCTTCCTTCTTATTTCCTTTTACTCTTAAATTCTTGAAAGGTCATAAAATAGAGAAATAAAAAAGCCACTGAAGTGTAGTTTTGTTAACTTTATCTTCTGAACATTAAACATTGTTTCAAATTTCTTACGGTACATAAAATGTTTTGCCTTGCTGTATCATGTGTACAGAACTTCAAAAAGTAAATGCGACAGCTCAGAAAAGGTAATGGATGTGTAATAGCAGCTCTTTAGATCTCCTGTTTTTAGCATAGCATCTTTTTGTTCCCAAAGGTGCTTTTAACATGATATCTAAAGCTATTTCTGAAGTCATTTATTTTTGCATGGTGATAGGTCTTATTTTGTAATTAGCCCATGCTTCTATCTTGCTGAAGTGTGTGAGCCCCCCTGAAATGTTTAGTCCTCATCAATCCTTTTTTTTTGTTTCCCTTCCAAAGGCATCCACCCCAATAACTCCCATTTCACAGATGCAGCACATCCCAGCTGCCTTCAGCACCTTCTAAGAAAACATTTGGAAATAGTTGCATTGGAACGGAGCTCAGTTCTTTCTGTTGGGCATTTTCAACACAAAGAAGTTTCTCCTGTCTGCCTCAAATTCATTCAGCACATGAATTTCAGCAGATGGTTTTTAACCACATTTGCCCCACATCCTGTCACAGCCGGCCACCGTGGTGCTGCAAAGGGGCTGCCAGCAGCAAGAGACCTGGGCTGCCCTACTGAGCTGGAGTTTGGGCAGACATGAGTTGCTAAATCATGATTTAGTCCATTTGGGGTGTCTCTTGTGTGTCCAGACACAATTTGTTGTGATGCAAAGCGGTGCGAATGCAGAGGGAATGGTGGCATGGCTGGCACTGGTTCATCTGCTGTCATTTGCATATATGCAATGCAGTGAGGTTAACAGGATTTCCCTGATGCCCTGTCAGCAGCAGCAATGGGGCTGGTTTCCTCCAGTGTGTCAAGCAGGTTGCTGTTAATCAGTCACTGTTGGACTTTCTGTGCCAGCTCCTCTGCTCAGTCTGCTGCTGCAGCAGGGAGGGACTTCAGGCACCAGCACGGGTCCAAAAAAGCTCCAGGGGTAAAAAGAACAAATTTTAATATTCAGTGCAAAGTTTTATCCCCCTCGTGTCTTCATAAGCCAGCACACAGGGAAGTTTGCAGGCATGAATGATGCTTTAAGTTTTAGCTTTCATGGCCCCTGGGTAAGAAACATATGGCTGCACTCAGTCCCTCGGGGTGGCAAAGCCTCCAGGGGAAGCTGGGGAGTGGCTCCACATCCAGCAGGGGCAGTGAGGCTATGGCATTAGCAAAGGAGGTTTATGAACCTTACCCTCATGCTTTAACAACCCTGGATACCCAGCTCTTTGCATACAAAATTCCTTGGAATGTGACCAAGTGAGTACCCACTGACAGTGGGTGCAGGGCCAAAAGGAGCAGTTGTGGTGGGACCCTCCTTGAGTGGCCTGGAAGTGTGAGGAAGCTTGGAAGCAAAGGCATGGAGAAAAGCTTGATAAATAAGATGATGTGAAACCGAATCACTGCATAGAGATGAATCAAAATTATAAAATCAATAGGTATTGATCTGTATATATCACACAAATAACTGTGCCTGAAGAGGTGCCCAGATTTAACATGCTGATTATAGGGCAGTCAGTGGGAATAACTTGAGATCTGAAGAGCTATTACGTTTTAGTTGTTCAGTGCTGCAGCTGAAGCTGACAATCTCGTAGCTGAAGTCTCTTTTAAATTTTTTCCTGCTTGAAGTTCTTGGTAACAAGTATATTTAATCAACAAACCAGAAGCGAAGAACAGATTTTTGGCTTACAAAATACTCTTGAGCCATCTAAAGCTGGAGTCCAAACACTACAAATTCTTCTAAAAATATACATCTTTCATTTTAACTTCCATTTGCTTTTACTACTGGCCTCACTCGTGCAAGCCAAGGTCACTGCCCTTCAGATGTGTCTGCTGGACACTTGGCTACTGACTGGAGATGCAACGAATCACCTGGAACAACATCATCCATGGTCACCACACTCTTGGTGTGGCTGGTTGGATATCAGATCAACAAGGTCTTTGTTATACCCTGTTCATATAAACCCCATTTCTGTTATTCTTTTTGTACCCCTTAAAGTGGTGGAGGTGCACTTTTTCAAAAGCAAAAGGATTTACTGGAGTTTTGGGGGTTTCGGTCAGTCTTTGTCTCTGGCATTGACCTTCCTACTCCTTTCCCATCAGTGGATGCACTAAGGAAGGAAGGAAGGATGTGCTGAACTCGTGTGGGGAGTAGCTGTCATTATTATTGCTTTCCTCAAGGTTACTGTCATGGTCTTTTTCCCCAAATTTTGTCTCCCAAACTCGGGATAAATACAAACCTAACAGATGTGTAAAAAGGCTTCAGATCAGTTACTTGTCATACATAGGCAGGCACAGGTTGAATCTGCTGCAGAATTACTTCCCATCTTTATTCATGGATTGAGAATGTTCATTTTCCTTTGGTGGATTAGATTTGCTGCGTAGATTTCTGGGCATATAAATGATATTTTGGAATGAAACCCTCACATTTTATAAATCATTCAAGCCAATTCAGTTTCTTCTTTTCATTGAAGTATTTCTCAGTCCACAACAACCTTGATCTAAACCTACTGTTTTCCATTTGAGACAAAATTCATGGATTAATTTAGAGAATGAAATAATTAAGTAATTCTGAAGTGCTAATGAGCCCTCATAACTCCCACTTTTATCTTTTACAGCCCTGTTAAATGCACCACAAGCTCTAGGGAAAATTGTGGTCATTCATATCGTGACAGATATTCTTGCTTTATCACCCAAGCTGACAGAAGTCCTTCGTGCAACGCACAACTGCCTTGAGCTTCTGTTCTGTTCTGAGTGTCTGGCAGGACAGCTTCTAGCTCCCATTTATTTCTGGAGGGCTCACAAATATAGCACTAAAATACTGTGCTCCAGCCCTCTGGTCCTGGAGCTGGAGGCAGCGGGAGGATCCAGGACTGACTTTTGTCTGGAGCTGGAGCAGCTCCTCCATCTGCAGCCCTGGGACAGCCCAGGACTGGTCTGAGTGCCCTGTCTGACCCCAGGAGTGACAGGAATCTTGTGTGGAAATGGGACTCTCTCTGGGTTGATCCACACTTCTGGCCACCAGTTCAGCCCCAAGATAGCCAATGCTCTCAGGTCAGTGCTGTGTTCAGGACTTGGAGCTGCTGATGTTTCCCTGGGGAATATGTGACAGCCCTGATCTCACTATGACTCCTTGAAGAGCCCACAAAGACGAGCATCTTCCTCAGCCATAACATCCTGCAACAGCTCCTTGACCCAGTGGATCTCCTGGATTGTCCCTTGTGAGCATTCCAGCACAGGGAAGCATAAGGAAGGAAATTATTTTTAGTGCTGTATTTACTGTACTGGATTCTCAGCAGGACAGATCATGCAGCCTCTGAAATACTTCCTGGTGGAAAGACATCTGTTCATAACACATTGCCTCATTTTGCTTCTATGGACCCAAAAAACTGTGACTGAGCACAGGCCCATTCCCTGCTGCTTGTTGCAGCCACTTAGTGAGGTTTAGGAGCACACAGTGCAGTGCTTGGGGCAGTTTCTCCCCCTCTCCCTGGTGGGGATCATGATCCATCTCATGCTCAGCACTTGCATGATTGCTGGGGGACTCCTAGCAACAAGACTTGACATCATGAACTCCGTTTCACATTTCTGCCACAAAAGTCAAAGGCAGAGTTTGATGAATCCTCTCCAAAACTGCTTCTATAGGAGGAGCTTTCACTTATGGCACCAATCAGCACAATGTGCTTATGTTTAAAGGTCTGTTCCAAAGTATCAACTGCTCATTTCCAAGGCTAAAATATTTTCCTAGCTAAAAAAGGAGAGATAAAGTAGAATTTCTGCTACTTAAGATGAGCCATATTAAAGCATGCAGACCTGTTTTGACTGGCAGTGACCAAGCAGACTCCCACTATTTATCCATGAGAAGCTGTAAGCACCAGCAGGCAGAGAGCAGTTTCTGTTCACTGCACTCAAAGAAAAGGAATAAAGAACAACTTCTCAATGAATGAAAATTATGTGAAAATATTGCATGAGAATCTGCTGCTGATTTTCTCCATGAGCAGAACTTTTTTATTCCATCTGTAAAAATAAAATGGTAATCTTCCCATCTGGCACACTTTTTATCCCATCCATGCCAACTGTAAGATTTCAGGACAGAGACTCATGTTTATTAGTGTTCTACCCAAAAGGGTCCCAGTTTCCACTGGACCTCTAGGTGCTGCTGTAATGCTAATAATACTAATACTCATAATTCTGCTAGTGGCAAATTCAGCCCAACATCTTAGGCTTAAATAAATTATATGGAAAAAAATGGTTATAAAACAGCTTCCATCCTCCTTCAGATTCTGCAGGTTATTTTGCATCTGCAAAACTCAGCTCGTGGATTGATATGCATCTTATATGTTGTATCTTGGGAATGTTTTCTCTATGAATCTCACAAAAAGTCTGCAGTGTGGCTTGTGCATAAAAAAAACAACAAAAAACTAGAAAGAAATGCCTGAAGCTGTACCACTCACCTCTCTCCTCCTTCACATGCATGCCCAACTGCTGCTTTTTGTTTTTTCCTTCCCCTCTCTGTTTTATCAGTATGGTGCTAAATTACCAAGTTTGAAATTTCTTCAGCAAATAAGGGATGCATGCCAGAACACAAGTGCCCCGGGGGATCTGAGTCTTAGGGGAAAAAGCCCTTAATCTCCAAGTTTATAGGTAGCAGCACTTTCCTGAAATTGGAAAATGTTCAACTCATTTATGAAAGAAATCTGCCACAAGGATACACTGATGTTCACAGCTATTTCATTAATAACCCATTGTGATCCATGGGTTATAGGACAGGTTTATTTGGACACCTGCATCAAACATATTCTCCCCCCTCCCTGCCCTGAATTTTCACGATGAGCAAAATCTTTTTAGAGCAAACCAGGTAGCTCTCAGGGTAAGATTTTTCCAAATGCATCAGGCACCTTTGCCCATGTGTGACTAATTTATGTAGAGCAGCACTTCTCCTGCACGCCCAGGTGGGCTGCTGTGCACGCACAGGGCCAGTTAAGCATTTACTGCTCAGGACCCTGAGCACAGCCAGGGTGGGGGAGCACAAAGGGCTCTGCCTGCCTGGGCTGGGGAGCCTGAGCCACTCACACAGGGCACTACTGCCCAAACACTTTATGGCTTAATCCCAGGGAGATTGCCCAAGTATGGGATAAGGATCAGCTTTGCATGTTCCTCCACCAGCTGAATAAATTAACATTCCTGAATTTCAGTCCCTGGATTTGTCTACCAAGCATGACTTGAACTGTTGATGGGGATTTTAGAGTATTTATAGTTTCATCACAAGCCCATGACAAAAAATTCTCCCTCTCCTAGCCCCACGTAAATAATGTTTAACCCTGCCATCAGGGCTTGGCAAGGCAGATGTTTTGGAGGCACGGTGGATCCTCAGGCTGCCTTTAGTAGGGCATCTCTCCACTTGCAGTGAGTGCCTTGCAATAGGAGGAGGATTAATCATCGCTATTAGAGCCCTCGCTTTCCTCCACAGCCTCCTCTTCCCAGAGAATGATGAGTTAATTCAGCTGGAACAATGTTAGTTCATCAAGTTTTGTGGTTTATCTGAAAATCGAATGGCAGTAATTTCATATGGCAACTGACTTAATGCCCATTTAGTCCAGGTTTTAGACAACTCTGGTCGATGATCACAACGGGTTTAACACAAAACGTAGGAGGGATGAAACTGTAACATCGGTGCTTTCAGGCAGATTTTCTTCCCTGCTGTAGAGCTGGCTGTGCAGGCTGTGTGCACGTGTGTTTCTGTGTGTAGGATGTGTATCCACTCCTTCTGAACCTCCCCCAGAACCGTCCACACATGTGACACTTAAAACAGCAAATGCGAACCTGAAAATTTTAACATGAGTGTTTGACTTTTTATTGGGTGATAAATTGCTTCTTACTCTTATAAAGTCCACAGGTGTTTATGCCCACTCTCGCACGCCTAGTTAAAACTTTGGCTACAACAGGAATGCTTTGAAAATAGCCAGTCACTCCTAAAATTGATTATTAAAATAGAATTACCTGTTATGCATCACATTAATTCTTATTGTGTGAAGTTCTGTTGTTTAACCCCTTCAGTCTCCTTTGGCCTGGCGTTTTCCTTGCTTCCATATTTTCTTCTTCATCCTTTTGGCTTGCAAATTTTGCTTTCAGATCATGAACAGTGCCTAAACCCAAATGGTTTCCAAGGACTTGCACCCACACAACCTACCTGCACGGCTCTTTATGTGCCATGAGGGCTCTGGGACTGGAAGGAGTCTTCCAAAGGAGGCCCTCAAATTATCTGTCAAATGAGAAGGATTGAAAAGAAAAAAAAGGGAAGAAATGGAGGGTTAATTGAACTTTGTTGAAATCTTATGCACATACCAATTAGGTCTGCAAAATCTTTGTATTGTGCTTCCTCCCTCCTGGATATTATGCCTTCTCAAGGAGTATTTCTTAGGGATCTTCCATTTTTAGGGCAGCTTCTGCTAAAAGTTGTATTTTAAGGCAGAGAAGCAGCAGCTACATTGGGTGGGAGGTCTGGCCACCCCATGGACCCTTTGTTGCCTTCACGGGTCCCACTGCTCCATCTCCAGATGAGCATATCATGGGAAGCAGAAGTGGGTACAAACCTGAGGGATTTATTCAGTTGTATTTCAACAAGGATGAATAAGAGAGTGATAAAAAAACCAAAACAGATGCTTTTTTGGTCATGTTGGTAGGATTTGGAGGGCTATGCTCAAGGTCTTTTACTCTCTGAGTGGTTAAGAAAGAAAAGAGCCTTCCAGGCTGCCCAGCACACGAGGAAATGCAGAACAAGGGCATTGCCAGTGGAATTTCCCAGATTCTCCAGGATTTTGGCTTCCTTTCAAAACATGAGAAAGGTGAAGCACAGGAAAACACAGCTTCTGAGTGGACAGGAGGCCAACAGCCACATCAGTCAGCCTTGCCTTGCTCTGGCTCTTGCAGGTGCTAAGACGAGCTGGCTAATATGCGTTTCTCCCCAGTTTTTTACCATAGCCAAACTCGTGCCAGACTCATCCACCAGGGGCTGTTTCACCCTGTGGGGGCAGTAACCTCCAGTGTGAAAATGGCCCTGGCTGGATTTGAGGGCTTCCAGACTCTTTCTGTAATGGAAGTAATGAGCACTCCAAAGGAAAACAGCAACAGCCCTCAGCATCCAGTGCCACGGGCCTTGGCAGAGAGAGCTAGGGAAAGGTTTGGAGGAGGAAAGCATTGCAAGGAGTGTGCTCACAGCAGAGATGGGGACCAGCAGCACTGCATCTCCCAGCATCAAATTTGGGGTGTGCTGTGAGGGCTGTGGTTTGTTTGCCTTACTGCAAACATCTTGTCCTGCCACACGGAAGGGTGTCTGCAGGATTTCCTCCCCACGACAGGAGTAAAATCACCCAGACAGCCAGATACCAGCCACTGACACGTTTTTACATCTTCCTGATTGATGAAGTAGGTAAACCTGCTGCGATTTCCCTTCTCCTGGTTTGCAGGAACACCCAACATCCAAAAAGTTTCAGGCTCAAAACGCAGTGGCATGGCTTGGTGTCTGCCAGAAAACTTCCCACCAGGTGGCCCCTGCTTGAGGAGTGTGGGTACCACCAGCTGTGATGGCACCAACGCCCACCGTCACCTTTGGAATGTGACAGAAACCCTGGCACACTGGGGTACAGGACGGAAGGGCGCTGGTCTGCTGGGATCACTCACTCCAGGATGAGAATACAGGGCTGGGCTGTCAAGCTCAGGCTGGGATATGAAGGAACATGCTATTTTAGAGCCCACGTTTTAATGGGAGAGAAGAAGTAGAGCCTTTCTGCTCAGCACTTGGGTAGCTGCCTTCTGCCAGTAGCAGCTGCGTGCTGTCACAGACCATAAGAGGGGGTGCAGCAGAGCTTGTGGGAGCACGGGGAGGGCTTCACCCACACCTGGACCCCAGCACTACCAGGGCATCCCCCCTGTGTGGGCACCGAGCATTCCCGATGGATTGCACTGTGACTGCTCAGCAGTCGGGGAGAGCAGCCCAACCCACACTCTGCCTCTGGGCAGGACTGGGGCTGCGTGTGCTCTGCAGCTCCCCGAGCACAGCTCTGTCCCCACAGGCACAGCAGAGGTCCTTCAACTTTTTTATTGCCTGCACATGCACTGCTGTAACTTTTTTGCAAGGATACGGGGTCATTTATTTTTTTTCCCCGAAGGCAGTAGGTACTTTTGGGGTGGGGGGGGCAGGGGGAAATGTGTGTTTTTCTGCACACCCCTCATTTCACACTGGTAAATGTCCTGCTCTGCCTGGCTAAGGCGGGGTGGGGAGGGCAGCTGTGGGGGTCCCTGACTCAGCTGGAGGTTCCAGGCTTTGCTGCCAAAACGGGACCCCCTCCACTGGCGGGGTAAGCCCCGGGGGTCCCTGGAGCCCTGCTCTGCCCTGGGGAAAGGGGTGCAGGGCACAGCACTGATCCCCCTGCATCCCACAGCCGGGCTGGGGGGAGGAAACCCACCCTCCAGCAGTGCCGGCAAAGCCAGTCTGACCCGAGCAAATGAAAATAATCAAAAGTAATTAGAAGCGTGCTGGACTGCTCCTCAGAGATCTGTGTGAGAGAATAAACATGCCGGAGCCCTCCGAGCCACTGCAAAGGCCCATGTCTGAGCTGTTAGGTGCCCTGACCTTGTCCACATAAAGACGTGATTTATGAAGTGCAGGGCACAGCAGCAGGGCTTCTGTCTTCTCCAGGAGAACCAAATTACTGAGGTGGAGATTAACATGCTTTCAGTTGGGCCCATTTCCAGACCAAGGGAAATTTCTTATTTACATTTTTTTACCTTTAATTTTCTCCTCCTCTCCCTCACTTGAAAACCGCATTTTGGCTGGGAGGGATGAGGCAGGCAGAGTGTCAGGGCAGGAGGGGCAGCAGGGACAGGGCACCAGCGTGGGGGGCACTGTGATGCCCACCCCACTCCTTCATCAAGTGCTGGAAATTATCTGACTCTTCCCCCTGAAATCAGCAGCAACACTTGTATTTTCACCTGTTTTTATTTTTCCTTTCAAGTTGATATCCGCAACACCGGGTGGGAGGAATTGACATGCAGAAACTGTGTTGCCTTTCGTTCTTGTTGCTGTTTCCCAGGTCTGTCCGGGAGCATTTGTATATGTTAGGAAAACATTGTTTTCTGCGTGTTTGTTTCGCTTTGCTTTTCCTTTCTCTCTCCACGTTAATGCACTCACCCAGTGTTTCAAACACTCATCACAGTGTTAGCCAGGATGCTCAGTGTTGTGTTTAGTCACCTTGAGATATAAAACACTAAACCCCTCTCGAAAAGGTGGCTGTGAAGTGGCTTGTCTACAAACGAAAGGATAATATAAAGCATAATATGGACATTTGCGGAGTTTAAAAAAATCACCAGTGACTTGTCTGATTTTTCCCCCATTGTCCTCGGCAGCGTTTGGCCCCAGGAAGCCCATTAAACGTGGACAGTGCCGTTATTTCATCTGGCTGTGGCCGAGCTGCTTTGCTTTGCTTTAATGATGTGCTGGAATGCACGATGCCCATAGGGTCTCCATTAGAAGAACTTTTACTTCTGGGACGACCATGAAGTTAAAGGCTTAAAAGAGGCATCAGTTTACAGCCTGGTGGGAATTACTAGCAGACTGGAGTACTAACTCCTGACTGCTCCACTAATAGAGCGACTTGTTTTAAATAAACAATTGCCAACGGGACCCTGTGGAAATATTTGGGCCTCTTGAAGCGCCCACCGAACCGTCTGAGGGCAGAGGGGAAAGGCGGCAAGAGACGTTTAAACGATTTTTGCTTGAAAGCAGAAATACATCGCCGCGTGTTGATGTATGTATCCCCATCCCCGCATCGGGATGTTGGAGGTCCCGACCGGCGGCGGGGCCAGGCTTGACCCCCGCGCCTCCCAGTCCCGGCTCGGGGGCATGAGCCTTACTCCCCCTCTTCTTCCTCCTCCTCCTCCTCCTCCTCCTCTGGGTTACAGCCGAACCGCTGGGAGCGCTGCATGATGGGGAACTATTAAAAAAAGGGGTTTTCCCCCCAAGAAAGGGGAGCGGCGGCCCCGCTGGCGCTGGGGGCGCGTCCCGCGGTGTCCCGGCGGCGAGCGCCACCCAGCGGCGGCGGGCGGCGCGGCGGGCGAGCCCCGGAGCGGGCCGGGCCCGGCCGCGCTCCGCCGGTACCGGGAGCCGCTTTTGTTTATCCACCGGCGTTTCCTCCCTTTGTGGCACGGCCGAGGGGGAGGGAAAGGGGGGGCTCCGGCTCCCTATCGGGGGCTCTGATCAGGCCGATGGGCTCGAGCAATCAGTTTCCCAGATTACTTGTATTTAATACACAATGCATCATAAAGCAAATCCCTCATCCTGACAGGGAGAAAATAGAACAGCTCATAGCGCGAGCCGGGCCAATTTATGGCTAAATTAAAAAAAAAAAAAAAAAAAAAAAAAGGGGGAAAGAGAGAGAGAGGGAGGAAAAATAAGAAGGAAAAAAACCACCCCAACAATGGGGAGCGGAGGGAGGGCAGGAACCTACGGCCCCGCACACCGGGCGGGCTCCGGTTCCCAGGCCCGGGCACTCTGGAAATCTCCCACCGGGTTTTTTGAGGTTAGTGACAAAGGATTTTTTTTTTTTCTTTTTTTTTCCTGTCCTACCTACCACCACTGCGTGCGGGTTTTGGTGGCTTTTTTGTTTTTTTTTTTTCCCGTCTCTCTCCCCTCGGACAATAGCCATTTTCTGAGCTAACAGGTCAATGTCACAGATAACGGGCCGCTGAGACGAATCCATCAGCATCTCCTGTCACTCGGCTTCTCGCCCTCCCCCCCGCTCTCCTTCCCCGGCCCCCCTTGGCCCCCCAGGGAAGAAAAATTCACTTTTAGTCTGAAAAATATATCTGCACAAAAAAAAAAAAACAAACCAAAGTGGGTGGCACTTCTGTATGGTGCAATAAAAGATAAAGCTCAGCCCTCTTATTTTTACTTTTTCCCCTGCCCTCTTCCCAAGCACATATTCCAGGATCTCTCCGTAGCGAGCCCGGGCTGTTCCAAACTTGGCGGACGTTTGCGGCTTTGCGGCGCGGTCGGATTTCGGGTCCATTTGAGCCGGGAGAGCCCCGAGCCGGGGCAGCGCAGCTGCCCCGCGGGAGGGAGCGGGCCCGGCCCCGCCGCCTCCGCCGGCAGGTAGAGCCCGGCCTCCCGCCGCTCCATTCATGGGATTCGTTACCAAAGAAATAAAGGGAGAAAAAAAATTTAAAAAGTCGTTTAGGAGGCGGCAGCAAGCGGGGCGGTGGTTCCACGGCACGGAAAGGGGTCGTCGCGAAATTGGCCGGGGAAAAAAAAAAAAAAAAGAAGTTGCATTTCATTAAATATCGTTCTTAATAACCAGAGTGACGCGATGACGGGAACAATTCGGGTAACGCGCCGGGCGCGCCAGCACCCGGAGCGCCGGGAGCAGCCGTCGGGGCGAGCGCGGCGCGGCTCCCGCTCGCCGCAGACCCCGCTGCGGGGCGGCCGTGACGGCGCTCCGGGCTGCGGGCACCGGGGCGAGCGGCGGCGGCCAATAAATAGAGGCAAGCGGCGAGGGCCTGAGGCACCGCGCACCGCCGGCCCCGGGCGGGGGATGCGCCCGGGGGGGGCCGGCGGGGGCTGCCCCCGCGGGCTGCCGGTGAGCCCCCGCGGCGGGGCCGCTCCTCCGCGACCTGGCGGTGACCCCCGGCCGCGGGGCCGCTGTCGCTTTAAGCGCGCCGGGAGCGCCGCCGCCGCCGCCCCGGACGGGGGGGGCGAAGAGGAGGGGGGTGAAAGGCGGCCGGAGCGGCCGGGGCTGCCCCGCTTTAAAGAGACAGTGCCCGAAAGGGGAGCGGCGGGAGGGCACGGCCCGACGGGGTGGGCGGGGAGGGGGGGCGGAGAGGGCCGCGCCGGGCCGGGCCGGGCCGGGCGCTGCCCGGGGGTGCGGCGGGGAAGCAGCGCCGCGGGCAGGCTGCGGGCGTGGGGAGGGGGAGAGCCGCCCGCCCGTCCGCCCTCCCACGCGCACTCACTTTTCTCCCATCCCCGGCGGAGAAGTGAAAGAAGTTTGTTTTGTTGAGCGGTGCGCTGTGGGGTTTGTTGTTGTTGTTTTCCTTTTTCCTTTTTTTTTTCCCCCTTTTTTTTTCTTTTCCCCCTTCCTTTCCCTGAAGAGTCTTGTGTGGGTTCTGGGTGTTTTTTTTTTCTTTTTTTTTTCCCCTTCCTCCCCCTTCCCCGATAACTTTTTTCGCACACGCCGCCCCAAAGCCAGCCGATAAGACCAGGAGGGGCCGAAAGGGGACGGTGATGGCGAGCCGGCAGGAACCCGCCGAGCCCCGCCGCCGCTGAGCCCTCCGGGGCCAGCAGCCCCCTCCCGGGCCCCGCCGCCCCCCGCACATGGTGGAGCGCCCCGCGCCGCGCCCGCCGCTCCCCGGACCCCGACGGCCGCGGCCTTCGCCCGCGTTTAACGCCGAGATGTTGCTTCCAGCCGCCTGAAGGATATTTGTCCCTCTCCCCCCTCCCTGCCCCCGCGGGCTCCCGGCGACACAAGGTAAGAGCGGCGAGCGCGGCGGCAGCTCTGCCACGGCCCCGCGGGACGGGGCCGCTTTGCCCCGTCGGTGCCGCCGCGCCGCCGGCCCCGGGGCAGACCCCAGACGCTGGGGAGTGCGGGGTGAGCCCCCCTTCTCTCCTTGGGGGTTTCTCCAAAAGGGAAAATTACACGTCCCGTTCCCAAGAGCAGCCGGAGGTGCGGGCGGCAGGGCAGCGTGCGCGCCCGTGGGGACCGAGTTCGCCCGGCGTGGCCGCGGGGCTCTGCGGGGCTCTGCGGGGCTCTGCGGGGGTCGGGGCCTCCGGGCTGGGGGCGAGGTTTTCCACCTTCTCTTTTGGAGGAGAGGGCAGAGCCCGGTTCGGCGGGGCGATGCTCGGCTGCCCCGCGGGCTGCGCGCACCCGCCGCACCCCCCACCCCGCGGCCGGGCCCGATCGCGGCCCCGGGAGCGCGGGGGGTGACCGGGGCAGGTCCCGCGGGGACAGCGCGGGGCTCGATCGAGGACCTCCGAGGGTCCGGGCAGGGACTTCCGTGGGCTCCCGGTGAGCGGGCACCGGCAGCGCCGGCTCCGGCCGCGGCTCCAGGCGCTCCCCGGCGCGGCGCAGCCTCCCGAGCCCTTCGCTTTCGTTTGGGGCGTTTCAGGTTGTTTCCTTTATTTTGCTGTTAAAATGGGGTGGCTGCTGCCGGTGCCAAGGCGAAGTTGTTACAGTTTAGCAGTCAGCTCCCCGGGAAGCTGTGGGAAGTTTGGGATAGGCCGATGGTGAAGCTTGCAAATAATGATATTCAGTCCGCTGTAATGATTAGTAATTTGTCATAATATTAGAATAGAACATCGTCTTTAGCTTGTCCACGAGCAGTCTCATTATATTTGTTTATTGTCTGCATAATTGGAACCATTTATTGGTGTGTATTGAATACTGCCATGGTGTGCATGAGTGTTTCCATTCTTTTTCATTTTTTCTCTTTATTTTGACATAAGGAGTTCTGTTATTTGCTTCGATTAAGGGGAGGGATTTAAGTGTTGCACAGGACTGTTTGGGAAGTGTAATATTAAAACAAGATAAATAACTCTGCCTACCAGATAAAGTTTGGTTCAGAGCAACAAATATAAAAATTCTAAACGAATGCTGCAATCAATGTAAATCCTGAAACAAAACAGAAACCTTAAATGAAGCCAACACCATCTATTTTAATAATTTTTGTTATATTCTCGTCAGAGTCTTATTTAATTAAAATAATAATTTCAGACACAGTCATTGATGAATGCATAGAAAATCAGGTTCCTCTTAAATTAACATAGTGTTTCTTTGCAATAATTAGACAACATTTCGATTACTTGTAAATAATTGTCAAGACATTTTTCAGAACATCTGTTGTCTTTTTATTATTATGTATGTATTCTGACAGTTCCTAAAACAAAAAATCTCAGCAGGGAAACATATTTATGAATAAACACATTATTATTATTATTATTATTATTATTATTATTATTATTATTATTATTATTATTATTATTATTATTATTATTATATGCTTGTTTATCTGGATACCTGTGATTTATCTTTTGATTAGATTACTGAGCCAGTGACAGAAAGATTTACTCTTTGATATTCTTCTTTTTAGATCTTGGATGAGTTTTGCAATGTGAAGTTCTGCATAGATGCCAGTCAACCAGATGTAGGAAACTGGCTCAAATATATCAAGTTTGCTGGATGCTACAATCAGCACAACCTTGTTGCATGTCAAATAAGTGATCAGGTACGTGGTGTTCACTTTCCGCACTTACTTTTTAAAGGAACATTCAGGTGTCAATGGAAAAAAAAATAACAGCATTTCACAACAGCTTTTGGCCTGTTTGCTGGCATGACAAAAGATAAGGTACAGATGGAAATGCAGAATGGAATCATTTTGATTAGGGGCAGTAGAAAATACGAATTTTCAGTTTTACATATTGTTGTTCAATTCATGTGTGAGTTTTTTTGCTCTTATATCTGATAAAATTCAGGGCTGCTTTCTAAGGGGTACGAAGACATTATGTGCTGATTTTGAATTAGGAGCATTTTCTGGCTCCTGTTGCAGTCCACTTGGATTGCTATGTTAAATCGTGGAGTTGGTTGGATGCTGTAACATAAATTTAATGGAAAGAGGGGAGGACACAAAAGTGATAATGTTACCAGTGTACTTGCATGTGTGGGGCTTTGGATTTGAATGCACACATGCATGGATATTATTGTGCCTTCCCTTACACTTTGCTGGAACTCGTAGTACTTATGTGCTGAATCAGGGTCTTCGGTGGCTTTCTTTTTCTTTTCATTTATTGCACTTAAATCCATTCTTTGTTGGGCTGAAACATTATTTATCCTTGTGTGTTGGAAAAAAGGCTGGGATAGGCAGAGGAGGAATGCAGTAAAGCAGTAAAGCATTTTGTTTTCAATTATGCTGATGAGTTATTAGGTGTTTCCTAAATCAGGGTTTGCTTTTGTCTGCGGATAACACAGGCCATTATGAAATATTTTAATGGGCAAAGTTAGGCTGAGGAAGCTTTGCTTCTTTAAAGTAAAATACTTAAAACAGCAAAGCAACAGCTGATTGTGAATTCTTGTTTCCAATTTAAACTTCGCTACCTGCAACATAGAATTCGATTCATTTAATCAGGGTTTCATTTTTCACCACTTAATTAACTGCATCAGGTGAATGTTAAAGATTATCTTTAGCTGATTTAATTGCCTTGACAGTATTGAAAGAAGAATCACAACCAGACACAAAGCTTCAATTAGAAATCATTCTTTCTAATCAAATTCCATACGTATAGGAAATGAATGCGAGGGAGCCTGCTATTTCCAGCCCAGTGCTACGTATTTCACTCATGCAAGATAGCTGATTAGAACTGGGTCAGATAACTTTCTCAGAAACTATGAGAGAAGATCTTTTTCACTTCCAACTTTTACAGTTCAGCCCTGAGCACATGTAGCATGGAACGAGCCAGTGGACCGAGAGATAATTTCTTTTCTATACAGCAGCTGGTTTAACTAAAGAAACCATAAAGGTTATTAGTAAAAGCAAGTTATGTTTTCCAAGCTGAAATATGCTTTGTGCTGAAAAATGATAGATTCTCTCCATGCAGAGCGTTTATGGAACAGTGATAGGAAAAGGAAACTATGTAGATTAATTGAAACAGTGAATTCAAGTATTTTACGTTGAGCAGGAGCTGGTGGAGGTAGGAAAGATCAGAAGAAATTACATGCATTGGTCAAGCAACTCACTGTCCTTGGGTCGGTGTTGGGGATCTGCAGCTGAAAGTGCAGGCGAGGCTGAGCCATCAGCATCTCCCTCTGAGCGCACACCCGCGCTTTGACGTTTTTGGAAGGAAAGTTATGGCGCTTTTAACTTTCTCTTTTTTTTAGTGTTTACATTTCTGACATTTGGTAATGGTGGCTGTACTGCTGCCAATAATTCCCTTCATTCACTGGAGACTTGTTATTTATTTTGCTCAGTATCGTGCTGTTCATAATTCCATTTTTTTTTATAGTGTTTTGTTGCTGAGATTTGCAAATTAGGGTTTGGTTGTCTTTCAAGTAGCTTGTTGTGATCTGGGTGCTGTCAGCAGGAGATTGTTGTTCATTTGGCCCTCTGGAAGCGCTGCACACTTACCCACAAAATCGTCCGTGTACTCCAACGTTTTATGACCAGAGCCTAAAAAGTTAATGCTAAAAATGTGCTCTCGAATCTTAAAGCAAGAAACTCTTTCTAACAGCTCCTCCTTCTGCTTTCTTCTGGCACAAGCTCACCAGAGGTAATATAAAATATAATGGGAAGGCAAACTGGGAAATGGACGTTACATGGCCAAACGTGTGCGTGTACAAGGAGTGACAAATGCAAGTCAGGGCTGAGTGTGCACATAGACTGTGTGGGGCTGCCAGGGGTCACTCAGCCTTGGTAGCTCCTGGAAAATAAAAGGGGAAAAAAAAGAAAAAGAAGGGAATAAAAAGGGGAAATAAAAAATTAAGGTGAAGCTGGGTATGTGTGTCAGTGGTTGTGGCTAGAGCTGGAGGGCAGAGACGATGCAGCCCAGCTGGTACAGGAGACCCCAGGTCAGCTGGAGCCACAGCCAGTGCTGGGTGCAGGCGTGGGGGGACACCCCAGTTCTTCCTGCCTCCCCCAGGGACACAAAGCAACTCAGCAGCCCTGGTTGCACAGGGAGCATCCCCAGTCTCCGCTTGCTCCCGAGCCACTGACACTCGATCAGCAGTAATTGTTCACCTCTAATTGCTTCAACTCATCTGTAAAATTCACAAGCAAACATTGGGCTGTACCTGAGAAGGTGAAAGATCCTTCCAGTGTTCCCAGCCTCATGCTGCCCACAAGTTTATACTACTAAATTCAAGGTTGACTGATAGGTATGGTTCCCAGACTGCTCGAGGCAGGATTGAGATGAACTCAGGGCGGTGTGTAATCTGGTTGCTCTGCTGCGTTCTACCTGCTGTATTTAACAAAAAAAGGGAAAGAAAAACATTTTTTTGTCATTTTCTCTCTTAGAGTTTTTCAGAGACATACCACCCCACCCCCTGACTCACGGCTGGGGTTAGGTTTCATCACTTAGGATCAACTTTACAAAAGGCCTGGGCTCTTTCTTATGACTGTATAAATGAGCTTTGCTGAGATGAACAGCTCGATAATGGTGGGATGCAGTCAAAACATGCACGCTGGATGCAACTCATGTTTCATTTGATTGCAGCTGGAGAGGGGCTTAAAAGCTGCATTTTTGTACTTTTTTTTTTTTTTAAATCTCGAATGAGGTCAAACTAAGATTTCTTTTTGCTGTCTTGCTATTATCTCCTGTCATACCCAATCTAACCTGAACATATGTAATTTTGGGTGTATATCAATAATGAAATTCCACAAACTGGGCACTCACTTTTTTTTCTTTTCCCCAAAGAGACTAGAGTGTGTGCAGAGCTGCAGAAAGTCTTGTCACTGTTCTTGCCCTGGAATGTGCTTTTTCAGCTCAGAGTCAGTTTAGGATTCTAGAGCAGTTTCTGCTAACTTGGACGACTCCTCTCTGTTATTGTTAAATATCTATTAGTTCAACTTTTTAATGGCTTCAGAATGATTGGCTCTATTAGGCTTTCTGGCAGTCCTGTCAGCCCAGCAAAAGCATTATTTTTAAAGATATATGTTAATGGAAGTGCAGTTTTAAATCAAGCAGTGGCATGGCAGTGTCTGTCACACATTCCAGGCTGAGATCACGGTCACCTTCAAACTACAAATTTTTTTTTTACTTTTTTATTTTTAGAAAGATTGTTGGTAGCTGTTGAAGTTAAAACCCCAGAATATTGTTTTTATCTTGCTTATTGCTTGCAGAGTTCTGACAGTGATACAGACACACAGTGCTGTGAAACTGCCCTGGTCTTCCAGGTCCCTTTTCCCCCAACAAAGCAGCTCCTGAAGAGTCCCCTTGGTTTATCCACAGAAAACTCAGAGTGATTCAAGATCACTTTACTAGGTTTTAGATTGCTGTGCGTGCTGAAATAGGTTTTTAGTGGGTTTTTGTGTGTGTGTTTTGTTTCCTTGCCTTATGCTCAAGTACGTGCCACTACAAAGGGAGCAAAACCAGTAGTATCACACTCTTAACAACATGCCCGATGTCAGTAATATAAACTTACAGGAGTGAACCTACTGCTGTAGGTTCCACCAGATCTGATCCCACCTTACACGTTTTACAAACTTTTTTAATCTGCAGGCACAGCTTCATGTTTCAGGTTTTACGGCCGCGGCCCCCTGTCCGTGGCGGGCAGGGGCTCCTTGCACAGCCACCTGCAAAAGTTGTGTATTTAAGGAATAGTTTTGAGGCTTTGTTGTCAGAGAGTGAAATTAAGGTTTTGGCTGTTGTGGGTCAGGAGGGCACGCACACACTGAGCTCATACAGGGCTCTGTTCTGCCATGATTCCTATGAATTGCTGGTTATTAAGCAAATAGAGCTTAATCCAACTCCCACTAAAAATCTGTCTCCAGTGGAGCAGGGATGTTTTAGCTTGGAGCTGATGGAATGAAGAGCTGCTCAGTGGTGATTTTCCACTTGCTGCAGTTAGAGCTGAGGCTGTGGGTGAAATTCCTGCCTGGGCTTTACGACTGCCTGTGTTATCTGGAATTTGATTCACTGGTGGTGTTACAGCTCTCAGCATTGGACTGTCCTGATGTGACCTAAAGTAAACTGTTTAAAACCAAACCTAGCAACTTGTTGCCATTTCTGCAAAGTGATGAGGTTTTTCTTGCTGATTCATGTTTCATAAAAGTGATAAGGGATTTTTTTGTGGTGAGGGCTGTCAAATCCTACTCATCTGCTCGTTAAAACGTAGAGCATTATGGACAACCACAGAGCCAGGACAAGGCTGCACCTTGCTTGATATTGGTGTGGTTCATAATGCAGGTTCATGGGTGTTAGAGGGCAACTGATTGGTTAGATCAGCTCAGGAGAACAGCTGGGTGACAGAAGTTGGTGTCTGGTGTCAGTGGTTAGTGATCTCCAGGGAAGAGGTTCTGCAGGTCCAGAGCAGCTTGGAGGAACCAAGGCTTTCACAGGACCTAAAATTCACTGACAGTGGAAGAAGACCTGAGTGGTACTGGGGAGGGAGGTGGCCTGCAGCCCCCCAAGGTGCCAAAAAGGATGCCCTGCAGAGGCATCCTGCAGGTCCCTTCTTGATTTGGGGAGCAGGAGGCACCTTTTCCCTCGCAAGGTGGAAGAATGGGGAGCATTTCTGGAGCATCCTTCCTCCAGTCCTTCCTGCATAGAGATTTTGGGGCATTTTGGAAATGAAGAAGGAAAGGATTCACAGCTCTGGTGCTGAGGCACTGTGGTGCTCCCCTGCCCTCTCCACAGGGGGACATGGAGGCTTCTGGGAGGGTCCTTTCTCCCCACTGGGCTCCCAGTTGTGCCCCTGCAGCCCCTTGCATGCAGAGACTTGCTGACTTTTGCCTCTGGATTTCTGCTGAAGTTTACTTTGGGCCCAGTACAGCTTTTAGGCAGGACTCCTCTACCTTGGCCCTTGAAAAAAACTCCAGTTTGTTTCAATTTATCATTTGCCTGAGTATAGCAAAAAGAACCTGGCTCGGGTTTCATCACACAGCTCTCCAGCTGCACAAGTTGTTCATCACGGGAGCTAAAATTGAAGCTGTACTGTTTGGACCTTTTTCTTTCTTGTGTTTTCCCTTCAAACTCTTAATTACAGCTTGTTGTGAAGCTGTGTGTCTGTTCGTCCTTCTCATTTATCTGGAGGGTGTAATTCCTGGTTTTGATGGAGCTCCTTGGACAGAACACTCATTAGTAGTTTTGGACATTTAATTTGTTTTACTTTTCAAGCAAATTCCACTCTTGCTCTGAAGCAGTGTGGAGGTGTATGCCATTGGCAGCCTGCACGCTACCTCTTGGGGCACATTCCCTAAAGGAGCTGGGAGATGAGGCTGCCTTGCTTGGGGTGGGTGTGCCCATGGAATGTGGTCCAGTGAGTGCTGGTGGGGCTCACCAGGGAGCAATCCACTTTTGGGTCTTCTGTTCTATCCCACCACCCCAAGCTGGGTCCTCCTGTTTGCACCAGTGCAGGGCAGGATCCCTGTGTGCCTCCCTGGGGTGGGAGCTGGGAGTTCAGCACGTGGCCTGGGGCTTAAAGGACAAACTGCATCCACTTGGAGAGGCATCTCTAGCCTGCCCTAAAATCTGCATTTCCCAGGCAGCTCTGGAGCACGTGCAATGTTCTCCAAAGCTGTAGGCAGGAATAAAGGGTTCAGTTGGATGCACCAGAACACAGCTCCTCTTTGGGGCACCACAAATGTGAGCATGGCACTTCCTGCCTTGGCTGGTGCTCAGTGACTGAGTTGCTGCTTTTCCCCCCGAAACCTTAACTTCAGTTAAACTCTTGTGGTTCTGGGGGATGCTGATGGGAGCAGAGGGGGGTCCAGGCAGGGCAGTGTGGGGCTGGCAGGGGCAGGGGGATGGCTGGGGTGCTTCAAAGCACACGGGCTCAGCGGCTGAGCGTGGCCCCAGCCGAGCTCGTGGGGAGCGCGTTTCGCTATTATTTCAATTATTACAACTTCCTGAATAGGTCGAAGGTCGTTCATAATTCACGCTTCTGTCATCTTTACACATGCCAAATGCAGTCTATTAAGCATAAATAAAATTTCAAGTGCCTGACCAGGAAAAGTAAACTGGGATTCATAACAATGAGGCCTTATTCATCCATTTAGAAATGAATTGTGTGTGTTCCTTTTTTTTTTCCCCCCACTCCCCTTTCCCTTTATGGCTTTGCAGTTTGGGAGCTTTTATTTCTGCTCGGTAGCACAGATCTCTGACCTGCAGTGTGGGTGTGGGTAGGCACAGAGTGCTGATGGGCCAGGCCTCCCCCAACTTCTCCCCACCTCAGACCCCCTGAACTTTGAAAGTGTTTCCAGATCTGAATCCGATTTTGCTCTTCCTACATAAACCGTAGTCACACACCGTTGATCCCAGGGCATGTGAAATGAGCATCTGGACTTTGCTTTTATTTGTTTTTTTCCCCACTCCTCTGGTTGTTCTTCTGTGCAGAAGCTCTTCCTATACTTGTTCTCAAGCAGACCCCAGTGGAGGTCAACCCAAAAAAGCTGGTTAATGGAGCAGCATCAGTCAGCTGGAGAAATAATAGCCAGAAAATTGAAACCTTTCATTAATTACAGTAGAGTCAGGACTGTGTGCCAGAAATTTTCAAGCTTTGCAATTGAAAAATCCACTTACTTTATGATAGCATTTCCTAATACAAAAATACTGCCAGTGGTAGAGGTGCTGTTCTTGCAAGACACAGGCAGCCCAAGGGGTACCTGTGGAGCTGGGGGGAATTTGTGAGGCTCCCCATCTGGGGGCTGCAGGATTTCCCACCTCCCTGCCTGCCCTGGGTCATCTGCTTCTGCCTCCAAATTCAGGCAGTGTGGTTCATTTCAACAGCTGGCTTCTCACTTTTTCCTAGATAGGGTAATTCCAGGAGTTTTAAGTTGGGAAGAGTGAGAAAAAAATAAGCTATTCATGTGAAGTAATAAGGACAGCCCTTAAAATCAGAATTAATTTACCTGTGTGATTGTTTTCGTTTAGATTTCAGTATGTTTTATTTTAGATTCTCACTGCAATGCAAATTTATGTGTAAGGGTTAGTGTGGGTGAATTTTTTCAGCATATATTTTTATTTTTCAGAAATTTAAAAAATTATTTTTAATAATAATTAAAGTTAATACTCTAATGATGTGAAAATGTCATAGCTGGAAATCTGTCCCTCAGTCTTTGTTTTGGAGAATGTTAGGGCTGAGATGCAAAAAAAAGAAACATTACTCAACTTTAAAAAATTGAGTTTTTTGAAACACTCACCTAGTTTCCCTGTTGAGGGATGGAGATGCTGGCCAGGCAGTTTCTGATGGGTAGCTGGATCATTTTTGCATTTTTAAATACCAGTGCAGACAGGACAGCTGGCTGCAGAGTCTGCTCCTGCTCGGGGCTGTGTCCCACAGCTGCAGGAAAGATGCTGCATCGTCCTGGGCTGCCCCAAGAGGAGTGATGCTCCCCAGCACAGCGCCTGTGAACAAGACCCTCTTTATGCCCCTCTCCACGTGTCCTCCCTCTGTGGTGAGAGGTGAAAAGGTCTGTCCAGACACCTTTGGTGTGGGACAGGGAAAATACGGGAGAAGGCTCCTCTGTGGTTTTTGTTTGCTCCTTGGTGTGGGTGCAAAACCAGCCCAGGAAGAACAGCGGCGTTTACCTGACTGGGAAACCAGACCTGGGAGAAGAAGCAAGTCCTGGGCAGAGCAGAAGTTTTGGCACAGTCCCTCTGGGATGGTGGAAGCC
Organism: Haemorhous mexicanus; assembly: GCF_027477595.1. Lineage (NCBI taxonomy): Eukaryota > Metazoa > Chordata > Aves > Passeriformes > Fringillidae > Haemorhous > Haemorhous mexicanus. Next base: position 22,972,078 of record NC_082350.1, read on the forward strand.
TTGCTGTGTCCTGGCTGTGTGCTGCTCCTTCTGTGTGCACCCCAAGACAGAGGTCTGCAGAAGTCTCTTCAGTCAGTGTGCACATATCATTAGTCCACACATTATTTTCACCCCAGACCAGCCAGCAACTGGGCCTATCTCCCACAGATCCAACTGCAGCTTACCTTTCTGATATGCAGAGGCCATTACACTTCTGGAATTAAAAATCCACTTTTCTACACGTGCATCTTAACGAATGGAAAACCACACATTGCTTGCAGCAAATCTTCACTGGATGTGGCACTGTCACCGGGTTTATTTGCAGGAGGTAAAAGCTGGCTCCATTTAAATGTGTTTTGGCCTTTGATGGGATGAGCTGTGTTGCCTCAGTGCAGCCCCAGCAGGCTGAAGCTCTGCATCCTTTGGCACTGACAGCAGCATTGGATCCACAGGGGGCTGTGGTACCAGATACTTGCCTGGCTGCATGCAAGGATATTCACAGGACACTGCCAGGCTCTCTTGGCCTCCAAAACACTCTGTGGAGTTTGAAATCCCCTCAGCCAGAGATACAAATGGGAAGCCCAAACAGCCCAGGCTGGTGGTTTGGTGAGGGTGGTGTGGATGAGGAGGGAGGGTGGATCACACTGCCCATAAACTCCTTCTCCTGGTTTTTATGGGGAAAATTGGCCACAAGCAGGGGGTTGTGGCACTGGTACCTTGTGCCTGATGTGTTTTGCCAGCACTTCTGTCACCTGGTGAGGGGTGAGCCCTGGGGTGTGGGATGAGCTGCCCCAGCAACCTCCACTGCCACTCCCTGCTCTGTTCTCCAGAGCAGCTTTTGGGACAAATTGCAGGAAAAAACCCTCCAAATCTGAGGAAATGCATCCAGATTCGATATTTTAGGTGTTTAGCCGGTTTAGTGGGCATGGCTTGTGCAGGCAGGAAGGATTAGGCTGTACGGCCACCTCCTGGAGGACACCGGTATGTGCTGGCTGCCGGAGGGCGATGCTCTGGTGTGCCTGGGCAGGGAAAGCACCGCCCTGGGTGACAGCCCTCGTGTGACCCGGCAGGGAAGGTACCCACGGACCTCCAGACACCTGTCCCTACCTGTGGCAAGCTCATCTGTGGGACTTTGAGCACTTCAGGTGATTTGCTGCCTCTCTCCCCATGCACTGCAATGAGCGTCGAGAGTTAAGAGTTTGGGAGCAAACCTTTTAAAAATACTGAGAAAAAGCAAAGGCATCATTTTTTTAGCCTAGGAAGCATAGCTGTCATGTGGTTTTGTTTAACAAGGCCCGAGGAAGTTACTAATATTTATTTGAGCTGCTTCATGGAGCTTTTTAGTGCTCTTCACATTTCCTGCTGAGACAGAAAGCAGCCAGATGGATTTTGGGAATTTCCTTTCTGCAGAGTCTGGTGGTGCTGGCGTGTGCTTCCTCTGGTGCAGGGACCCAAGGGAGGGTGTCCCCTTTGCCCTCCCCCACAGCCTCCTGCCACCCCAATGGCTCCTCCCCACAGCCCAGCATCACCTGTATGAGGGGCCAAGGTGTCATCAGCCAGAGCCACCAGCAGCAGCCTTGGCTGCTCATGGTGTTTCTTCATCCAGCACTGATATTTCCTGTGGTTTCCATTTGAAGCTAGGGAATAGCCAGGTGCACTGGTTCTTACAAGATTCTCTCCTCACAGCTTTTTGGACCATGTAGGTGGTTGGGATGGGGGGCTGGATGCCTATGGCTTAACCAGCAGCATCTCCTCTGTTTTAGAATTACAGAAACATCAAGGTTGGAGAAGACATCTGAGATAATTGAGTAAAAGCCTTAAAGTTACTTTAGTACTTTTTCCCAGTGCAACAGGAGTTCCTTCTCTTACCAGGATCACTCAGGGATGTGTTTTATGGCTGCTCTGTACTTTGGTTTGGTGTAAGTCAGCAGACAAGTTGCTGGTGATATCTACAGTCATCACACAGCTCATTTTGCAGCAGAGGCTGTTGAAAGCAGTTCTTTTTATCCTCACAGAGCCCAAAACACAACGGCTTTGGGGCTGGAAGGAGCAGACTTGCCATGGTCATCATGAGTGGGCAGGCTCTGGCCACGAGGTCTGCCCCACTCACCAGCAGGAGTTGATGCTTCTTTGCCTGTTGTGGTGCTCACCTTGCTTTTTCTTTCTATTTTTTCCCCCCCCAGATATTCTACAGAGTGGTAGCAGATATTGAACCGGGAGAGGAGCTCTTACTGTTCATGAAGAGTGAAGATTATTCACATGAAACAATGGCTCCGGACATCCACGGTTAGCCTCTTCTTACTGTTTCACCTGACAGAAAGTATCACTGAAATTAACCCTGAATTTAGAAAGACTTTTTCTTCTGCTGGAATCTGGGGTGGCTTCACTGCAGCCAGAGAGGAGAGCTGGACTGTGGTTGCATTTGTCCATCTTCTGCCCTTTTGTTCCTGATTGAAACTTGATTTTTTTGTGGGGTTTCAATAGGAGAACAGCAGTCCATGTCCTTATCTCAAGACTGTGCTGCTCCTGCAGGACATGTATGGGCCCTGGTTATTGGTTATTTTTTGTCATTTAGCCAAACAACTGTGACCTTGAAAAGAGGAAATCTGAGGTTGTCAATGTTGTTGTCACTTGTGAGGACAGCTCAGCCATTCTTACTCCTCACACTTGTCCTTTACTCATCCCACGCACAGATTCTTCATCTGAAATTCCTGAGTTGTTGCTCAGATTTGTCCCCCAGTTTCCCAAATCTCCTTTAGCTGTGCTGCCTGTTGGACAGTGGATTTTCAGCCACAGTGGGACCTGGGTGTGGGATATCTGCTTAATGCCCAGCATGTTGCAGTTTCTGCCCAGAGGAACATTTTACAAATTTTCAGGGGTTCGGGGACAATGCACGGGGCAGGAATTATCAAGGTCTCTACTTTCTTGTAACTGCTTTTACATTCTTCTTCTCTTAAGAAAAAAGTGGGGGTTATACATTCATTCCCATTTGGTTTTGTGTTTGGGCATTTTCCCCCAGTGGTAACTTTAGTTTTTGCTGAAGGTGTCCCCCTGTCCAGCACTCTCTCCTCCCTGCCTAGTCCCCATGGTCAAGTAGCTATTGTATGAATGTCACAGAGGAGATCTCTGCAGTCACATGCAGGATCATGTCCCACAGGGCTAATTTGGAAGCAGACTGAGCCAAAGTGTTGCTCGTGGACAGCCAAGAACAGAGCCCCATGACACTTTCTCTGGATCAGCTCAACTGTCAAGTAGCAACCAAGAACATTCACTGGGGATTCCAGCCAGAGCCTTTCTGACTCGGAGCCTCAGGGCATTTATATCTGGAACCAAACCAGGGTGTCTGGCTCCTTGTATGGACCAACACTAGAAAATACTGCAGGAAAAAACCCATTGTGGGATGCTCTTCTCCAAGTTTGTTTCTTGGGATTTTCTTTTGCAGGAATTACTAGTTAAGGGAATGCAGTACTCACTTGCAAGTAGCACTTTGCTGATACTTTCCACTTTCCAGCAAGAAATTATGACCAATATTTTGGAATTTAAAGCAAAGAATTTAACTTCATGCATCTCTGGCTTACTTTGAACAGGGCTGGGTGCTGCAGAAGGACTATGATGAAAATGAAGAGGCTTTTAAAAGCTCTAAACACCCTTTTGGCTATTTTAGATGCTGGTGTTTGTGTCTGAGTCAGTCCCTTTCACTGAGAAATGCACAGACTGGCAGCCTCTGCTGGATAGCCATGTTAGACCCTGTATAATTCCATTTAGGATGGTATTTAAACACTTGTCCTTGGTATTTAAACTTTTGTCTTAAGCCAGGGTTAGGGATTCCTGTTGGATGTCACCCAGGCAGTTTTAACATTATAAAACACTCTTAGGAATCCTTTTTTTCTTTTGAGGTTCTTCTCTTTTTTTTTATTGAGGAACAATCTGTTTACCACACCATCATCCAGCTTCTGGTGGGGTGGTGGTTCAGGATGGGTGAAAGCTGAGGTGGTGTGCCTGTCCCCACCCCTGTGTGTTGCAGAGGAGCGCCAGTACCGCTGCGAGGACTGTGACCAGCTCTTTGAGTCCAAGGCTGAGCTGCTGGACCACCAGAAGTTCCCCTGCAGCACACCTCACTCCGCCTTCTCCATGGTGGAGGAGGACTTCCAGAAGAAGCTTGAGAACGAGAATGACCTTCAGGACGTGCATGAGATCCAGGAGTGCAAAGAGTGTGACCAAGTCTTCCCAGACTTACAAAGGTAGGAGAAGGGGCTTAAAACGTGATTGAATGGGGCAGATTCTTGTTCATTGGGTGATGTTGGGCAGTGTGTGTTCCATGTGTCTGGTTTTCAGTCTGAGGGATTAATTTCAAGATCTGGAGGCAGATCAAGTCAGAAGAATTGCCTGGGTGAGGCAGGACCCTGGTCTGTGAGGTTTTTGCATGTTGGGAGTTGTTCAGTGTTAAAGTTCTTTTCTCCCTGCGAGTGAGAGGACGGTATCTAACATATGGGAATCATTGAGGAAATGTAAATTTAGCTTAAAATATTAAATATTGAAGAGAAAAAGCAGAAAACAAAGAAGGACTCATCATAAATAGATGGGCAGTACTGTGAGAAAGATTGAAAAATGAGCGTGAATGCAGCCGTTCTCTGAGCTGCTGAATTATTGAAAGGCTCATACACCACACAGACAGTTCACTGCAAAAAAGGGCCAAAGTGTGCTATATCCAGATTACATAAAACAAAGGGCCCAAATGAGCTGTGCTTGAGGGTGTGAGTGATTACATGGAGAAATAGCTGGGTGGGAAGATGGGGGTGTTGGGTCCAGGAGTGTTCAGAGCTGATGGCTGGTCACAGAGTCCGGGAGCTGGTGACACAGCCAGGGACAAGAATCTCTCTGGGTCTTATGGCAGATTTGTTTATGTGATGGAAAGTAGGAAGAGAAGCCAGAATTATTTTTTCCCCCCTCAAAAGAAGAGGGGTAGAAGTAAGAGCATTGCAGAGTGAAAGCATTTCCATTGCCTGTGGCTGAGAGTGGAGGTTGCTGTTTGGGCTACACAACCCAAACAAGGCTGCAACCCCAGCAGGTTTGGTCACTGATTCAGCAGAGATCAGTGGGAACTTCATGTGAAAACAGTTTGGGCATCCCCCCTGGCTAAAATTCCACTTCCCAGTGGGTTTTCTGTGAATCCACTCTTGCATTATGTAGTGACCCTCCCTCAAGCAGTGGTGTGAGTTATGACTCTGTATGTGAGCAAGCAATACAGCTGTTTAGAAATACATATTTGCTACAAATAAATGGTAAAAATTCAAGAAAAAAATTTAATTTAAAGATGTGCAACAGACTTCAGGTGGACATTGAATATCCTAACAATAGACTGAATAAACCACTAAGGAATGAATGACTTTACGACCACACAGTTGATAATAATCATCAGTAATAGCTTCAGTTGTGGTTTACCTTGTCTAGAGGCTTCTTAAACTCATCCTACACCAGAGGAGTTATTCCTCATCTATTCCTACTGTAAGAAAAATTGACTCCCATCAAAGCAGTGGATTTATAGCAGGTGGTGGCATCCAAGGTGTGTTCAGAGGGAAAGTCATAAGGCAGAAATAATTCAGACTGCAGGGAAGAATTACCAGAGTGAAATAGTGAGAGGTGTATGAAATAATCTCCTTGGGGAGCGATGGCAGCAGCATCTCCTGGAGCATTTGGAAGTGGCCTGGCAAAACATGAGAGGATGTGTTATTCTGGTGGGGAGAAGGAGGTTCTGCCTCCTGGCTGGGGTGAGCCTGGACCTCACAGGACTTACTTCTGTCAGGACTGGGCCTTTGGAGCTTTTTAATTTTCTTTCTTTTGGCTGTAACTATGTGCTCTGCTCTCTCCTCTTCCTATAAAGCCCCGTCTGACTGAGCCCTGTTCCTGTTTCCACAGCCTGGAGAAGCACATGCTGTCACACAGTGAGGAGAGGGAGTACAAGTGTGACCAGTGCCCCAAAGCTTTCAACTGGAAGTCCAACTTGATACGTCACCAAATGTCACACGACAGTGGGAAGCACTACGAGTGTGAGAACTGTGCCAAGGTACATACAGTGAATTTTTAGGCTGCCTGGCACTTCCTGTGCTGCTGGATGCAGGGGAGCCTGGAAGTGGGGGTACCCTAGCCTGGGATGCAGGAGAGCATAGGGCTTCTGCCGTGCTCCAGATGGATTCTCAAGGGTTTTCACTTCAACTCGGAAAATATGTTCTTTTTCTTTCCCTTTTGGTTTGGAAATGGCTGTGGAGTCTGAAATGGGCACTGATGCAGGATGCTGAGCGTTCTTGAGCTCAGGGCTTGGCTCCTTGAAAAGTTTGGTGGGGTGTAAGAGGGTCAATGAGGGGCAAGAACCCCCAGGGAAACAGAGGGCAGAGGATTCCCTAGGCTATGTGCCAGCTGCTGGGACCAGAAACTTCAGGACACTGCTACAATATAAATCAAAAATAAGCAATAGCAATGCACCCCAGCTGCACTGAGTACAGCTCTCATCTCTAAAGCATCTCCATCTCTTCCCAGCACTGGGCTATGGGGATTATTTCTATTGTATGTGGTATTCTGCATTTGCTTTTTATCAGATTTCTAAAGCTTGGCCCTTTTTCATGAGGACTTAATTGGTTTTAGGTTGATTTGCTGCAATAATGGGAATTTCATATTGAGCTGACACTTACTAGATGTAACCAAGCCCTGCTTTCTAGCTCTGAGTTGTGTACAGGATTACTTGTCACACACTCAGGTATCAGTATAAAGTATTTCTATTGCAGTAGCACTTAGAGGTTTCAAGCAGCCACATTTTCACTCATTTCCCATGAAATCCATGACCTCAAATGTGCAATTTCTAACCGCAAAGTCAAATGTTTCTGCTGCAAAGGGGTGAACAGACCACACAATACTTGGGTGATCCTGGGAAACTGAGGCCCCTTCCTGCAGGCACAGCTCCCATTGCTGGCCATTAGCAAGGGTTTTAACCTTAGAATACTCCCAAAAATAGCTCCAAGGTTTGAATTTTAAAGGGCTCTTGTAATAACTGGCTTCTTCCACAGTCAAGTTTCTTGGTTAATCAGTACTCATTTCCTAGCAGGTTTTCACGGACCCCAGCAACCTTCAGAGGCACATTCGTTCCCAGCATGTGGGGGCTCGTGCTCACGCTTGTCCAGAGTGTGGCAAAACCTTTGCCACTTCTTCAGGCCTCAAACAGCATAAACACATCCACAGCAGTGTCAAACCTTTCATATGTAAGTCTCCAACTAAACATCTTTGATTAAGTGTTGTTTCATTGCCGTAAAGCAGCGCACTCAGGGAGCAGCAGGTTGTGTTCTGCTCCCTTTGAATTCCCCACCCGTGCCACAGGGGCTGGGAGTTACTGAATGAGTTCTGGGAAATTTGTGGTCCAATGCAAGGAGTTGTTTTCATGTGATTTTCCTTTTCAGGCAGACTGTGTGCTGTATAAATGTACCTGTTGTCCCAGGGATGTTTTTCCAGGCGCAGATGCAAAGTGAGGAGTGGGATTTAGCCATGCCAGGCTTGGTGGCTGCAGCCTCATTGCTCTGCTCCTGCTTTAGGAGCAGATTTTGGGCTGCAGAGTCTCCACAACAGATGCCATGACTTTTTGCTGGATTTGGAAAACACATCTCAGAGGCAGTGAGATTCATCTTGCCACCTTCCTTGAGCATGCCCCATGTTTAAGGACTGAGTTGAGCTGTTAGATCTTCACTAACAGCTTCTCCAGCAATAAGGCTGGCCTTGGATGTGAGCCTGGTTGTGTACTGGGCTTAAGTGGGATCCTCACCCCTCACAGGTTGCATTTGCTGCTGAGCCAGACCCTGCTTGGGAAGAGTGCAGGTTGCTTTCCCTCCTTTTTACTGGGGAAGTGGAGGCAGAAAATATTTTAAAATATTGTTGGTAGTGCTACTCTCCACCACAGCCTTTTCAGGCACCTGCTGTGACTTGAAAGACACCTTGACCATCTCTCCTATTTGTCTGCTAAACCTCTCTATCTTTTGCTGCTCTCAACAATAATTTACCAAAATATCTGCACCATACCTGTGAAAAGCATTGGCCACAAACTAATACATTTTGGAGTATTACTCCTCAAGAGTAATACTCTTTGAGAAATCCTTTCCTCAAGAGGAGGAGTATTGGCTTAAACAACTCATTTGTGCAAAATCTGTAACCTGCCATTGGATTAGTAATACTTTTGGTATGGACTCCTTCAATGAGAAAATGTATACATAGATCCAATATTAAATACCACTAATCATTTTCACAGCTGATTGCATATTAAATGATTACACTTAATTAGGAAACTAACTTCTGGTTAGGTAGGGACTCCTCAGGTAGGCCTATTGCAACGTCCTAAGTGGAAGTCTCTAAGTGGAAGTCTCTAAGTGGAAGATCTCATGAATGAAATAATCTCTCAAATGCTTTTTTGTTGCTCTTTTTCCTGATAAATCAAAACAACAACTGGTATTCTTCACATGTGGTGTGAGGGATGAAACCCCATGGAGCAACCTATGGATAACAGCCGTGTAATTGCAGAACAAAAAGGTTTGGAGACCACATGTTTGGTCTGCTTTGCTGAGCTGTGAGAGTGAGGTAGGGTCACCTAGAGCAGATATCTGCTTTCCACCAGAAGGCCACACACCATGATTTACTTGTACCAGTCTGTTTATGGCAACTGTCTCTCATTACAGTGTGCCGCCCAAGCTTGAGTGAAAACTCACCAACACTAAGGTAATTACTCACTGCCTTCACAGAATCTCCAGCCTCCCCAAATAGAAACCACATGCCACAATAGGCTGAACATATTCTAAATAGTACTTACAGTAATTTTTTTAATAAGCAGAAAATATGCAAGCTTAACTGCTGGCTAATTTGGGGTTCAGAGACAATCACCGTACGGAGTGAGTGGGCACGAGATTAATTTTTGTGCAATTTTGGGGGGTTTGTGTTAAACCTGGGGTCTGTAGAGCAGTATAAGCTGCAAGGAGGGGAGCTTCTCTTACAAGTTAGTTTCTTAAAAAGTATGGCAGTGAGATTTAAAGGGTGTAATAAGGTGCAACAGCAGAAATCAAACCCAGCTTCTGTTGCTTTTGTACATGGAAACAATTAAAGTTGATAACCACCCCCCATCTACCAAAGTTTAAGTCATGTGGTGAAAAGGAGGTAGATCTTATAACACGAATTTATCTGAGGAGTCCTTGGGAATATCCATGGAGGTGTCACAGTCAGTTTAGACACTGAGTGTCCTCTGGAGTCCCTGTGGCAAAGGGTGTGCCTGTCACTGATGCTGTGACACACCCGGGCTTCAGGTGACAGTCCCCAAGAGGAACAGTACTCCAGGGAGCAAGGGCTGCCACCTGGGCACAAAATTTCTTTGCCAGCCCTAAAAATTTAATAGAATGCCTGTTGAATGCAAGAGGCACCTTGAGCAAGCAGCACCTCATTAAGTAGTTTTAAATAACTTCAGTGCTCCAGAAGGTAAATTGTTGGTACAGCTGTTAATTGTTTGCTGAGATTATAATAATAAATATTTATGTATGTTAATGGTATTTTCATTATTGATTTAATTTAGTTTAAAAACGGAGATAAAATGCATTTAGTCAAATTATTAATTTGCATCTCTCTTAATAGCCTGTAAGTATATCTTAAAATTTTAAGTGCATACTTTTGCTTTTCTCCAGAGTAGAAAGAATATTTCTTGATTCTGTTGACTTTGCAATATATTAATGGAGAACAATAGTTTGATAATGTACCACTGTTCTTTAAGGGAGAACTTTCCAGATTTTAGGAAGACCTATCTGTGCCAATACCCCTCTTTTCTCAGTCCTTTGCCACTCTAGCCTACCTGATCAAAGCCTTATCTTTAATAAAGCCATGTGAACAAGAAGCCGGACCTCAATGCAACCTGGCAGAGGATCAAAAGTTCATAAAACATTATTTCTTTTTAATTCTACAATAGCCTATCATTAGAAATGCATGCATTTGAGATATTTCTTTTTCTGGAAAAATGCATACGGTCTATCCTGCTTTAGACATGGGAGAGGAGGAAATTCATAATATCCAGCTTGTGTGACCTATGGATGCAGCACTCGAGTCACAATTTGGGTCAGTTTTATTTCAGTTTCTGGGATCAACGTGGTGGGAGCTGGGGGAAATTACTGTGTAAAGCCTCAACAGTGAAGGTAAGGGGCCTGATTCTGTACCCTGGAGCGTGGAACAGAAATTTTATGCCTGCAATTACGTTAAAAATAGAAGAAAATTGCAGAAAAAATCGGAGCAAAAATGAATGATAAATAATTCTATATTAAATAAAAATCCATCTATGTTAAATAGGCAAATAAATTATTTTTAAAGGGACAAAAACTACTTAAGAGAAAACCAAGCATTTTCAAGAAACTAGAATAATCTTTTCTCATCTTTCTTGTCTCACTTCTTTCTCTTCCATTTTTTTTCCCTGTCTATTTTTCGCTCGATTTTTGATTTTCTCTCTCTTCTTTCTTGCCTTTCCTTGTGAATGAAGATTTCCAGCAGGAACAGTAACTGATACACAGAAACAAACCTCCTTCCTGAATTACCACACTGCGAATTTCCTGTGTTTGGGTCCGATCCTGCACCGTTTACCCCACGAATTGTCCCGGGGATGTCAGTGTGGGATGAGAACAGGGGAAAAACGGGTGCATGGGGCAGGATCAGGCCCGGGAACAATAGCAGCATTGTTGGTGAGATATGGAGCAGGCTGCTGAAGAGGTAAACAGTTAGGAGATGACAACAAGTGGTGGAGTTTCTCAAGGGCAGGGATTTGGAGGAGCAGGAAGGTTAGCGCGGGCCCCGGTGCGAGTGGAAGTTAGAGGACGTGATTGCAGTTCATGGGAACCAAGAGTGCAGGATGGGATACATTCAATTCAGTTTCCTCTGCAGGCTTAAAATAGAGCCATTGTAAATTATGTCAGACTGTCTCGAGTCATGAAAATGATTGTTAAAAAGGCCTCGGAATACACAATGCGTATTGTTGTGCGGCTTTGATGTGTGAAAGATGAGAGTTTATGATATCCCAGAAATTAAATAAAAAAATAAAGTGGCCACATGCTTCTTCCTGGCTGGGAAAAAAAATAAAAGAAAAAAATAAAAAGGATTTATTGTAGGGGGATAGCAGCAGTTGCTGATAGTGGTGCTGCCTTGTTTTCAAACAAGTCTGGAGTTGACACTCTTAGAAGCAAGGTAGTGCAGAGGTACAGACAAATTTTGGCATAATGAAAAGTACAAGGCACAGCACAGCCTTGAGGCTTGCCTGATGCTCCTACTCATCCAAAAGATGCCAAGAAGGGACATAAAAACTCATTGGGGAACTAAGCACTGCCCTCTTCCAAACCCCACTTCTACTTACAGACTCTTAATTTGGTTGCTGCCCCAATTTGCTCCCTAAGGTTTGTAGCAGCCTGAAAACCAGGAGACTGCAAAATGCTGTTTGCCTCAGTGATGTGATTGACTCTGCAGTGTCCCACTCTGCACCACTGGGACCACTTCCAGCCTCCTGCCACTGTGCAAGGTTGCTGGAAGCTGAGCTCCAATGTGCAGAGTGTCACAGGCTAGATCAGGCCTGACCTCAAGGCAGATCTGCTCCCCCATGTGCTCCCAGGCTTTCTCCCAAATGCTGCATTTGTGAGCCTGAAATCATTCTCATCCCAGAGGTGTTTGAAAGGAAATTCATCAGGCTTTTACTGAGTATCAGACATGCAAATAAAGAGAGTTTCATTCTTAAAGGAAATTGTTGTTGAAATATGGTCTGTCTTGTCATGTGCAAGAGGCAAATAAGCAATATTCAGACTAGGAAAATTAAGATGTGGAATTTAGAGTTATAGGCACCTGTGAGCACTGTATGCATTGCATGAATAGAAATGCATTGGACAAATGAGAGTACTGAGGTTTTCCAGGTTCCAGCCTGGACTTCCATGAGATTAAATTTTTCATTGTAAGTAAAAAAAAAATTTTTGTTACATATATGCTTGGAAATAGGAAATACCTGGTTGTCTGCTCCTTCACCTCTGTCCTATTCTTGCAGAGTGAAAGCTCTGTGAGGCAGCTTCATCTCTGTCTGGTCCTGCAAATATTTATTTTAATGATTCATTTCCACATGGGAATAGTGACATAAATGGATGCCATTTGAAGACACCTGTGCTCTCACACAGGAGCACCGTGGGTTCATGCGGGGTCACAGCATGGGGTCATGGCTCGCGGGGGGCTCTGGGGGCTAATGCAACATGGAATAATGGTACTGAATGTGCAGCACTGTGCAGTGCAAAGAGAAAATGAGGACAGTGTGTCTTTTAGCGATTCCAGACCTTTTGTGCTTGGTTGGAGTGGGTTTTGGTGCTGTCTTCTGACATTTGTCTGCTTGGATGCCTTTGGACAGTACAGTTTCTTTTATATGTTTGTGCACCTAGACCTCTCCCTGTGGCTTCCTCATTGACATTTGATGGGTAAAAAATGGTATTATTTGCACAACTTTGAGGGTGGGGGCAATTACCACAAAGCCTGAGATGTGTTGTTGTTGTTGTTTACATACAGGTGAGGTCTGCCATAAATCCTATACTCAGTTTTCAAACCTTTGTCGTCATAAGCGCATGCATGCTGATTGCAGAACCCAAATCAAGTGCAAAGACTGTGGACAAATGTTCAGCACTACGTCTTCCTTAAATAAACACAGGAGATTTTGTGAGGGCAAGAACCATTTTGCAGCAGGAGGATTTTTTGGCCAAGGCATTTCTCTTCCTGGAACCCCAGCTATGGATAAAACGTCCATGGTTAATATGAATCATGCAAATCCGGGCCTTGCTGACTATTTTGGAGCCAATAGGCATCCTGCTGGTCTTACCTTTCCAACAGCTCCTGGATTTTCTTTTAGCTTCCCCGGTCTGTTTCCTTCAGGCTTGTACCACAGGCCACCTTTGCTACCTACTAGTTCTCCTGTTAAAGGACTTCCGAGCGCAGATCAGACAAACAAAAGCCAAAGTCCCCTCATGACAAATCCTCAGATACTGCCAGCCACCCAGGATATTTTGAAGGCACTAAATAAACAACCATCAGTAGGGGAGAATAAGCCAGTGGAGCTTCAACCAGAAGGGTCCTCTGAAGAGAGGCCACATGAGAAACTCAGTGACCAGTCAGAGAGTAGTGACCTTGACCTTGACGATGTCAGTACCCCCAGTGGCAGTGACCTGGAAACCACCTCGGGCTCTGATCTGGAAAGTGACATTGAAAGTGAGAAAGAGAAATTTAAAGAAAATGGTAAAATGTTCAAAGACAAAGTAAGCTCTCTGCAGAGCCTGGCGTCAATAAATAATAAGAAAGACCACAGCAATCATTCCATTTTCTCACCATCCTTAGAGGAGCAGACTGCGGTGTCAGGAGCGGTGAATGATTCTATAAAGGCTATTGCTTCTATTGCTGAAAAGTACTTTGGTTCAACAGGACTTGTGGGGCTGCAAGACAAAAAAGTCGGAGCCTTACCTTACCCTTCCATGTTTCCCCTCCCGTTTTTTCCAGCATTCTCTCAATCAATGTATCCATTTCCTGATAGAGACTTGAGACCGTTACCCCTGAAAGTGGAGCCCCAATCACCCAGTGAAATTAAGAAGATCCCAAAGGGAAGCTCTGAGTCTCCCTTTGACCTCACCATAAAACGTAAGGAGGAGAAGCCACTCACTCCCATCCCCTCAAAGCCAGCAGCCCCCTCTGCATCCAGCCAGGACCAGCCTCTGGATCTCAGCATGGGCAGCCGAAGCCGAGCCAGCAGCACAAGGCAGGCTGAGCCTCGGAAAAACCACGTCTTTGGAGAGAAGAAAGGAGGAGACCTCGAGCAGAGGAAAGCTTCAGAGTCCTCTTTGCAGCACGCCAGGCCCACCCCGTTCTTTATGGATCCCATTTACAGGTAAAGGACTCCCTGCTGCCTTTCAGCATCCTTCGGTGCAGGCAGCCAGCTCTGCCAGGGCTGCCACCCTGTCCCCCTCCCAGTGTCCCTGGAGGTGCCATTGCACTGCCAGGGCATGGGGGGCCCGGCCACATGCTGACCTGTACATCCCTCCTCCCATCCCAGCTTCTCCAAGTGAGCCACAGGACTGGCAATGCTGCGATTAGCAAGCCCTCGTTGCCATGAATCATTTATTTAACCTGCATAGCTCTTCATGCAGAGGTTGAATATATTCTCTGAGTTGGCATCAGAATTGAGTGTTTGTTTGTTTGATCTGTATTTGATGTCACTGGTTTGCCTGAAGTTCATTTTCTTCCAAAACTCTGCCTCCTCTGGCTTCCCCTGGAGATGACAGTAACCCTTGTACTCCACTTTGCCAGCTCCTCTTGAGTTCAAGAGGAGTTTCTCACAAGTACAACAAGAAACACTTTGTCCCTAAGATGTGTTAAAGTAAGGAAATTGAGAATGACTTCTGCCCTTTTTTACCATTATTTGAGTACTGGTTTGATTCCTTTGGGCATTTCATTCATAGAAATGAAGGCACAGCATCCCTGTGTGTACAAAGCCTCACCGGTGGGCTCTTCAGTCATAGAATCATCACAGAAAAGCTTGGGTTGGAAGGGGCCTTAAAGCTCATCTCATCCCAACCCCCTGCCACGGGCAGGGACACCTTCCACTCCACCAGGCTGTGCAGATCCCCATCCATGGTCTGCCTTGTGAAATCAGTGGGAGCATTGTTGGCTTCGAAAGGTGCACGCTGTCAGTGAGCTGACATTTTAAAAACCAGTGCTAAAATCCAGACCTTCTGTGATTTCCCAGCAGAATTGAGGTGGATCCCACTGGGATGTGAATTTCACCTGCATCCTGTGTGTGTCAGCCCCCCTTTGCCCTTTCTGCACTTATATCTCTGACAAGTCAAAGTCATGCATCTAAATTAGTTTAGAGAAATATTAGCCATAAAAATATTTGTCTATAATATAAATGACTGATTTTACAGCCTCTTGTTATAAAAAAAGGATACTGCCATGTAAATTATGCTAATTTATTACTTTACTTGAAAAAGAAATGCTGTGGGCAAAGTTTTTGGAGAGTGCTGGTGCATAAGACAAGAAGTCTGCATTATGAAGAAACAGGATATGATGCTATTTAGTGAGATGGTTTTATTCATGCCAGATTGATATCTGTGTTAGACCATAAGTTTTCTTTGCATCATATTCACTTAAAATGCCTGAAGCAGCGGAAATAATCATCTGTGCTTTATGGCCTTGCATTACCACCTAATTAAATTGCATTGCAAACTCCCCTGCCCAGGGCAGAGGGGCTGGAACAAGATGATCTTTAGGGTCCTTTCCAACCCAAGCCATTCTGTGAGCCTACATTTCCATGTTTTTAATGAAATCTGTACAAATTCTGGCAGTTACTACTGAGCCTTCCTTTGCCACGAGTTACCTCTACACATGGACAACACGATTCATCCATGAAACCATGCACATCAGTAACAGAAAAAGCAAAATCCTCAAATTTCCACACTGTCTCTGAATTGTCCACTCTGGGTTTTGCTGCCACGAGTGAATTGCAGGATTTGCTGGCAAAAGATTCTGTGTGTTCCTACAAGCCCACCTTTCTTGCTCTGCCTGACCTTGGCTGTGCACAGGGGAGGTTTCCAGGGTGGTGGCTGTGATGTTTGGACAGATGGCAAGGGACCCATTGCTCAAGGGACCCCTGAATTCCTCTCCTCTTAGTGCTGAGGTGTTCAGTTGCCTAATTTCTTTGTAAAAGTGCTTGGTAGTTAGTCACTGGTTCCTATTATAATGGTTATCAACCTTTTGAAATGGGATTATTCCCTAATTAAATGGTATAATCTACTTTAAAGGTGATTCCCAGCTCCACCCTGGCAGCAATGAGCTGTGTGGGAATCAAGACTTGAGCTCCTCCCTTATCTTTTTCTGTTATCTCCTAGAAACAAATTGCTTGATGTGTAATTGCCTGTTTTAAACCTAAGTAGCTGTATGATTATTAATATCTGAGACTGATTCATCACAAGCAAATCTAATTTTAACATTTACAGAGTAGAAAAAAGAAAGCTAACTGACCCACTGGAAGCTTTAAAAGAGAAGTACTTGAGACCTTCCCCGGGATTCTTGTTTCATCCACAAGTAAGTATTTTGGGAATTTTGATGTTGTAAACAAGCCTGTTGATGCTTCAAAGCAGGTGCAGAGAAATGAATGCAGTCTTAGTCATTTTTGGATTTCCTAAAACACACAGTTTTTGCTGGACCATTGTGGTGGAAAAGCGTAAGCATTGTTCTGAGCTTCTTGATGTTTTGCAGATGAAACAACATGTTTTGATTGTAGAGGAAGCTAGATTTGAACTGAGTGTGTCTTTTAGAGCCATTTTCCTCCAAAACCACAACGTAGCTACCAACATTTGCAGCCACTTGTGTCTTCAGCACTCTCCTGTGCTCTGAGCAAGGAGAGTCAGTATTGACTATGAGGAGTCAATGCAGATTCACAGTAAGGCCAGAAAAGCTGAACATCCCACTTTAAAAGTGATTTGGTTTTGTTTAAGGACTCTCATAAAAGAGAGAAAAGTTTCCACCTGTTGTTCCCAAGCCTCATAGTGCAAATGGTTTCTTTGGTAGCTGGTGTGAGCTGCAATGTGTGCAGTGTTTGTAGGATCCCTGCTCCTCCAGTCCTGAAGAGAGACTTTATGAGGGCTGCTCACTTGTTCACAGGCCACAATCCTGAATGAAAAACATTTAGGATGGTGTCCCAAAACAGTTTAACTGCTGTGATGTGTACGTGGCATAGGAAGAGGATCTGTGTGCAAACTGTACGTTGCTTTTCTCCACCAGCACTGCATCCTCATTTTGTCCTCCTCCTCCTTGCTCAAGGAGGTTTTGGTAAAAATCTCAGTTAAATCTTATACCTGAAATAAACTCCTCTATGGTATTTACAGATTTGAACTCCTTGCTGACTGTGGGCTGTTTCATCTTAGTAATGACACCCTCTTCACATCCTGTATTTTAGGCACATGACCATGAGCTGCTGTCTCTGGTTCAGGTTCCTCTGAATTCCTGGGCAAAAGAGCCCAATTACCAGTTGGGTTTTTTTCCTAATGAAGTCCTAAGTTATTTTGTCCTAACTTACATAGAATATGTTCTGAAAAATGGTATTTCTGCAGAACTGGGAAGAGCAGCTGACAGCATGTATGGTTGCAGATGCACAACACCCCTTTCCAATTTCAATGTCTGAACAAAGTGTTGGATTGTGTATGAAAGTATTTAGTAGTATTTACATGCCATGAGTATTTATGGCATTGTGTAAGTATTTATAAGCATTAAATAAGAATTTAAGATGTATTAAAATCACTGAGAATTTATGTGCAAGGTTTAATAGCAGCTTAACACCTCCTGCTGAGTTACCTTAAATAAGGTAAATCTGCCCCAGTTGGCAAAAAAAGTGAAAATTCCCCTTTCGTAGCAGATAGTGCTAATGCACAAATACACAAAGGACCTCAATCTGCTTTTTGTCCCTGCTGTGAAGCAGACTGGTTCCTCCCCATCAAGGCAATGATTCTGTTAGAGCAGCTAAGCAGCTGTAAATTATGAGAAAATTATTTAAATGAGGGCGTTTTAGATACTGCATCGATTAAAAAAGCAAGATTATTTTTCTTAGTGCTCTCTAGCTGTTCAGAAGCTGTGACTCAGAGTGGATCAGTGATTTGGGGGTTCTGAAGGTGTTGCTGCAGGTTGGACTGCTGCCAGTGGTAGGTGGGGTGGTCAGTGGGTGGGAAAGGGGCTGCTGAGGTAAAATTCACTGTTTGGAGTTTGGCTGTGTGGTTATTGAGTTGGAAAGGAGTTGTATATTCTTTTATGTATTCTTTTATGGAGTTGTATATTCTTTTACGTATTCTTTCATGTAGTTGGATAATCTTTTGTGTGACTGAGTTACCTGGGGAACTGGGGGTCAGGTGAGGATGTGTGGGTGAAATGGAGACATGGGGCATTTCCCTGTTAAAGGGAATGATGTCAGGCTTCCACCCTCCCTGTTTTGTCCCAGGGAGTTGTTGGATCTCTTGTTGGTGCCCGAGGAAAGTCCCAGTGCCGTCACCAAGGCTGTCAGTGTGAGGAGGAGGTGTCAGGTGCCACCTCCCCATGGCAGGGCCAGCCCAGGTGGGGCAGAGCCAGCCCCCAGGGGCAGGAGGGAGGGCTGGCTCTGCAGAACCCCCTCCTCCACATTTCTCACTGTGCAACAGAACACAAAGCCCATGGCAAAGCCTGGCCTTGGTTTTATCACTTTCCTGAGTGAGAGGGATGGTGTCTGTGACTTGGTGTGAGCTGGATAGATGCAGAGGTCAGGAGTGTAACGGGCACTAAGGAACATTGCAAAAGAAAACCAAACCACCAGCACATGTCCTGTCAAAAAAGTGAATGTCAAAATGCTTTCTTGCAAACTTTAATAGAACAGAAAGGAGCCTTCTGTTTGCAAAGGCAGAATCTGGCTTGGTATTTATGGAGGGCTGGGGAGCGGCTTCCAGAAAAGCTGTTTTTCCTTTATAGTCCTGTTCACCCCTGTAAAAGTACAGGTGGGGAGTGCTCCACGAGTTTTCATTTTCTGCTGGCAGGATTTAAAATATTTACAAACTTATTGTTCATGTCCTAAAAGCTTGTGGTTTTGCTGTTGAATTTATTCCCGAAAATTGCCATCTCAGGGACCAAGAATTTATTGTTTCTTAACTGGGTAATATGACAGCAAACAGATGGATCTTTCAAATAGGTTTCTGAAATAGAACTTAGACATAAACCCTGAAGTCTGTATCCTGTCCCTGGCTGGGCAAAATTCCTCCCTGTGCCCAAGAGCTATGAAAATTAGATAATCTAATGGCATTCCACAATTATTTGCCATTACAAGGATTGTAATTTTTAGGAAGAGAACACCCCTGTCCAATAAATCATTCATAAAAACTTTTTAATTAGTATCTTTAAATAAAATCTTAATAAGTACATTGATTGCAATAAGGATTCCAAAGCAGGAATAATGTGTTGTTTTTTTTCAATTTTGCTCCCAGTTCCAATTGCCTGATCAAAGAATTTGGGTAAGTTCATTGCTTATATTTTTAATTTAATCACTGTGAAATAAATTGCATAAGAAAAATATAATATGAAAGATAACTTACCTCTCATTTATGGAGCATGCCACTCTTTCCTACAGGGTCATACAGCTGAGCAGATAAATATGCTCTTATGAAAAATTGGCTTTATTTTTATATACCTGATCCTGCTGGTTTTGTTTGGTGAAGGCAATGGGAGCTTTACCTGAGTGAGGGTTGCAGAATGCAGTCTTTTGTTTATATGTGACTGTAATTGTTCCAAGCCGTTTTCCTTCAGATATTGCAGTGAAATTTTCAGGCTGAAATCTTGTTAGATAGCAATAGTTAATAAATATTTAATCTGTATTAAAATACAGAGTCTCAGAGGATTTTATGTTTTTCTCTCGCTTGACTTAGGTGGGAGTTAGTCACTTTAATAGTCACTTTAATAGCTTTGAAATTTTGAGCCTAATTGCTCATTGCAGTGCTTGAAGCAGGAATAATTTATTTGCTGTGTTTAGGTCAAATTTGTCCTCTGTGTACACTTACATCATCCTCCTTACATGAACAAGAATTGTGCTTTAAATGCACTATGGGATAAATTTGGACTTTCTCTTCTATTTTTACAAAACCTTGTTTTTAATACATCTAAATAGTTCATGAGAAGGAAAAAATAAAAAAAAAAAGAACCACAGCAACTGCTTTTGCAGATGCAAGTCCAGAAACGCCGTGTTCTGATCTGGCACTGCTGGCTCCTCAGCTGCAGCGCTGAACCCATAAATGCTTGTCCCAGATTTTCCCAGCCTTTGGGCTTTGGAGGGGAGAGCTGGAGCCAGGAGGCAGGGCTGGGGTCCTGACTCACTGCTGCTCCTGGCTCTCGCTGCCACCTGGACTGGTTTCACCAGGCACAGCCAGAACGCTGCAGAGACCTTCCAGAGCTCCTCTGCTTGTGTGTCCCTGCTGCAGGAGGTGCTGCCCCTGGGCTCTGAGCCTGCCCTCTGCTCCGTGCCCTCCTTGGCACACCTCTAGAGCAGGGCTGGACCTTTGCTCTGTGGGAGTTTAATCCCACTTTCTTCTGGGAAGTGCTGTCTTAAGCAGCTGCAGAGATGCTCTAAAGGAGCTGAGCAGGCACCAAAGGACTCCTGAGAGCACCCAGAGGTGCTGCAGGAGCTCAGCAAGCAGGAGGTGCGATTAGATGCCAGACTTGGAGAGCACAGAAGGTGGTTCCCAAATATTTTCTTTGGGAAATTCGTTGTAGGACATGAAGGGACCGTAGTAGGATTTGTGATTTGGCCCAGGCACGCTTAATCCTCTGCTCTGAGAAAAGTGGGCTCTGCTTCAGCAGGTTTGGGAAGTGGAAAAACCCAGTGCAGTCTGTTTCTTCTGTCTGATTTCCTTGACTTTGGCTTAGCCCTCAAATTTCCATCATTCTGCTCCTTTTGTGAGTGTATGTCTCCTGGCTGTGCTCACGCTTTGGGGAGCTCCAGCAGAAATAGGTGTTTAAAACATGAAGTGGCTGAGCAGGATGCTGATTCATGGATAAATCTCCATCTTGAGAGATTTGGTTATGTCACACAAGCCTTTCCATCTCAATTCCCAGTTGCATGTGACACATATATCAAAATTATTTGAGATTGGTTTTTCATTGTTTGGCAGGAGCCCTATGGTGCAAATCAATGGACATTTGTTTTGAATGGATCAGGATTGATTTGATCTATTTATGCCATTTTGGTCCCATCAGGAGAAGGTTGCTCTAAGGAGGGTCTGTAATTTTAGGCAGACGATATTTGCTTTAGGAAGAACCATTGTAAATAATTAAAACAATTTTACAAATAAATAGAAAGGAATTTGGTGAGTGCCTTAACAAAGCTTTTGTTTTACTGGGCTTAGTTTTAGGGCATGATCCATTCTGTTAACTGAGCTTAGTCCCCACCAACTGGATTCATACAAATCCAATTATTCTGGAGGCATACTGCAGATCAGAAGGGAGTTCCTTGCTACTGCTTCATAAAGTTCAGCCACATGTGATAGGTCTCTTGAACGTGAATATAACTCAGCCAAGTTCCAGGGCTGGCTGTCCAAATGCACTCAGTTTCAAGACAACACGATTCACAAATTGCAGATTTTGGAGGCAACATTATAACTTCAGCTGGGGGAGGGAGAAATGCTGAGCTTTGGCAGTTGGATTTTGAAGAGTTCCCCAAATAACAGTAGTAAAAATAGAAAGCAAACACTTGACCAGTTTTTTTTTCCCATGAGGTCTGGCCATAAAGTCAGTTGTTTTTGTGATAGTAGCAATGAAGCAGTCACGTTTGTCAAACAGGAGGTCATGTAATTCATGGCATTGTCTGCGAGATTATTTCATATCATCAGGTTATTCTTAAAAAGCAACAGCAAACCTTCACTTTATTTATGCCACTTTTTCTTGGGTTGGTTAATAAATTTTAAGACAAATGTTCAAGGCCCCTGCTGATGATATCTTGCCTGCTGAAATGTTTATAAATACTTGTTTTAGCCGATTATGGTAATGTCTGCATTTTTGAGTCGGAGCTGGGGAATTGTGACTGCACATTAGTTTGCGTCAGTCGGAGGTTAATAGCCTCTCAGGGAGGTGGGGGAAAGCTGCTTCCTTTTCCAGACATCTGGACACAGATAGAATCAACAACTCTTACATTTGTAAATCAAAAGTTTCTGTTCTATATAAAACACTGTCATTCACTGATGGCAGATTAGGAGCGCACGTGACCTGTCCATAAGGCAATAGCTGTATGTAAAATACGTAATAGGATCTTCTCCCTCTCCTGCCTCCTCAGAGAGCTTTCTCCATGGGCATGGCAATCCCACTAATCCAATCCTTGGGGTCAAGCAGTGCTTCCCCCCCACCGTGCCCCATTCAGAGATCACCACAGCCCTTGGGTGTTGGGTTGGAGTGCAGAAGCCCCTGAAAGCACAGCTGGTGGCTTTAGCCACACACCTGCCTCTCTGGTGGTCCCAGGGACCATCCCTGGAGAGGAGAGGTGACCATGAGCACCCACCCAAGCCCCAGGACAGGCACTCTGACCAACACCCCTCTGCAGGAGTTGGGTGGATTGAGTAGCATCTCCATGGCCAACACAACTCCTGTGGAGGCAGGTCTTGCTTTGCCATCAGTACTAACAGTGTGTAAAAGGCAGAGCAGCTACATCTGTTGTGTTTCAGCTGGAAGAGGGAGTTTCATTGTGGAAGAAAGAAAGTCATGTCCTGGGTTAGCATATAGTCATTAAAAAAAGAGGGGGGAAAGAGGGAAAGAACAAAATAATGATTTTTTTACAGTCATTGGACCAGTGGGTCCACCTTGGGGTGTCACTGTGGCATATGTCTGTAAATGCCATAGGAAGAAGGGTGAGCAGGAAGAGAGTTTGTGACTGTTCACTGCAAGTTCCAAATCCAGAACTGACTATGAAGATTCTGTGGAAGATTCAGAGAAAGCTGAATCACCAGGATTAAAACAGCCATAGAAGTCAATGTCAATAAATACCCACTAATACCATGGGGAAGTGTGACTTTTAACTCCTGTCATTCAGGAAAAAGATCTTGAAGTTGGTAGTCTTATGAAAATATCACCTGAGTGCTTTAGCAGAAAGGAGTTGAAAACATCATTATGCTGTAGTGGCTTCAGGTCTTGAATACAGCTAATGTTCCTCTCAAAAAGGCCATAGCAGAATTAGAAAAGACACAGAAAAGTGCAACAATGATGATCACAGGTAGAGAAGAGCTTCCATTCAAATAGAGGCTAAGTAGATTTTTGATTTTTTCAGCTGGGAAAAAAATGCCAGAGGGAGCTGAGCCCCAGCTCCCTGAGCCCATGAATGGTGAGCAGAAGCTGAATGAGGAATGGCTGTTCATTAGTGATAACAATACCCAAAAAAAAAAAAAAAACCCTCACAAAAAATATTAGGCAAAAGGCTTAGCA
Organism: Haemorhous mexicanus; assembly: GCF_027477595.1. Taxonomy (NCBI): domain Eukaryota; kingdom Metazoa; phylum Chordata; class Aves; order Passeriformes; family Fringillidae; genus Haemorhous; species Haemorhous mexicanus. The sequence continues at coordinate 22,995,085 of NC_082350.1, forward strand.
GGAACAAAAGCCAGTATCTTTTCATATGCACCTAATTAAATTGGTGAACTCTCCTTGACAGAAATAGAAATGGGTTTGAAAAGGTTTAGCCAAGTGAATGGGAGCAGCGGCTGATGACTGCTCAGTGTTGTAACAGATGAAGCCTCCAATTAATGCTCCTGCACCTCCCTGTGCTGGTGTGGGGCAGTGGGGAGATCTGTCCCTTGCCCACCTTCCAGCATGTCCCCTGGAGCCACTGCTTGGCACCAAGTACCAGCTTCCAAAAGCTCACGTGGCAGGTTTAGAATTCCAGCTTGGTTTTGGTATCTGAAGGAGTCCTCAATGCAAACCCTCTGGATTTCTTACTGCTCAGCTGATGTTTTGCAAGTAGACTGGTGAGCAGGGTCTGTCTGCCTGCACTGAAGGTGATGGACAGCATTTTGGGGATCAGGGCAGCAGGATTTCATGAGCTGTAAAATGCTCCCACAGCCCAGGGACCCATCTCACAATAGGGATTTGCATCTTGAAGGCTCTGAGCACCAACACACTGCAGGACTTCTTTAGAAAATGTCCCAGTTTTGGTTCTTGGGAGCCCTAACTCCAGCAGATAGTACCAGCTGTAATTATCCTGATAGCAGTGGAGTGACAGTGCCTTGGAGCAGCAAAGCCGTGGGGCCAAACACTTCCCATTGGTGCTGCTGCAGTTCTTGAAAACATAAATCATACCAGGTCACCACATAAGTCAGGCTTTAAACAAAAAACCCCACAAAAACAGCTAAACAGCAAAACAGCAAGCACAATAGTCATTCCTATGGTGAGAAACATATTTTTAGAAGGCGAGTAATACTTTAAAATAATTGGAAGTGCTCGTGTTTCCTCTGGAAGAGGGATTTAAGATTAGGTGCTGATTTCATACCTATTTTGGGACTGATGTAATCCTGGAGGCAGTGTTGGAGGTAGAGCTGGTCTGTATTGCTGTTCATGAAACAAGAGTCTGTCTCAGTTTCTACTCTGCAAAATCCTGGAAGTAGGAACTAAAACAAAAATCAGCATGACTAAGACATTTTAAATGTAAAGGGGAGAATAGTTGCTTTAATATATCACTGGCGGGCACCATGTGCATGAGAAATTGTGATCCAAAAATGATTTAAACCCACTAGATAATGAAATGGACTTGAATATTAAATATATATAAATAAAACATTTATTATACTTCTCAGTACCCTTATTATTCTTCACCATAAATATGTGATATCATAACCCATGCACTGTCTTGTCATTGCTAATCAGCCCCAAGGCCAAAGGGCATTTTTCATTCAAACCATTTATTTTCAGCACTTGTAAAATAGATGAGTGAATTTTTGTGGGGAACAATTAGAAGGAATTAAAGGCAGTGGAACCACTATTTTAAAAGCTTTAAGAATCAATTCCAACTAAAGGAGAATATGAAGTCGTATAAAAAGAAATATATGGTAATGTTGAGGTGTATGGGTTGATAATGACATCTCGGTGCTGAGAGAGAATTACCTCCTCTCCCAGCAGCATCATCATTACATATCTCATGCCTGTGATCAGTACATGTCAAAATCCTTCATATTGACAAATGTGCTGTCCACTTGCATCTGTGGAGAATGTTTTAGCAGCTGAGTGATTATGAATCAAACCCCAGAGCTTACAGCCCTTACTGCCTCGCAATGCTTTCACATTTGTTGCCTGACAAGTAAATGTATCTTGACTTCCCTCTGAGATTTTTTATTTTTTTCCACTGTGTTTGATGAAAGACATTTGGCAAATTGGCAGTGGTACCCTGTACATTGCAATTTGTACTCAGCATTAGGAATCTGAGCATGAAATGAGAGGGCAGGCTACAGGCTAAAGGGAAAAAACAACCCAGCCCAAAGGCAGAGCTAACCATCATGGAAATAGTCATGCCAGGAGACAACCATGTAATTCTGCCAATGAAAATAAAATTAAAAAAACCTGCAAAAATTCCCAGTTCTTCCAATTAAAATTTCAGTTTTCCAACAATCAGAGGAGCCTTTTATGGACTTTGAAGAACAGTCTGTGGAGGTGTTCCAGCTGAGAAGGGTTCAACATCTTGTCTTTAATATAATTTCCTTCTTTGTTACAAGCAAGATCTTGCACAGGGCTCATGCTGTGGGTTTTGTGCTCTGTAGGTGAGAGCTTGGCTTTCTTTTTTTTTTATTTGTTGGTGGTGTTATGGAGAGGTGGATGGTTATTCTCACCTGTCAGTAGTCTCAGCAGCATTCTTGAACTCTTCAAGAGGCAATGTTTGAGGTTTTGGAGCTTTTCATGGTCAGTTCCAGACAGTTTAAAGGAAACTGTTCTTCAGAAATTATTTAATCCCCACTCCCTGCAAATTACAGACAGCTAATCAAGAGCGGAGCCATCCCAAAGCACATAGGTGTTACAGGCAACTAGAGTTAGAGCAAGAATATTAAGAGGTGGAAAAATAGCATAGGCATCTAGCAGGGAATGTGAATGCAGAGCACCAAAACCACCAAAGCTTCCTTTCTTCTGTGTTTATCTAATGGTCTTTGGCTATGATGGGCTAGAACACTGGGCTGGATGGTTGGATGTGGCTGGGAAATTGATGGAGCCTCTTTGGATCTGGATTGTTGCAGCCCTTTGTTGAGCTAGAGCGCTCATAAGGTTTCCTCTGCAGTATGTCTCCTCTGCAAGTCCTTTAAAAAAATAAAATACTAAGTTCAGTTATTGTTTCTGTACATTTGGTAATAAATATTCAATGATTTCTGTAGATGGGATGCATAGACTTGTAGGCACACAACCACAGAGCATGACTGCAAAACTTGGAATTTTGTAGGAGTCAGGGCTTAAAAATATGAGGACATGAACACTTTCTGATTATTACCCTCATGACCCATAATTTTCAAGACTGCAGCTCTACACTGAGTTTTTTTCCCTTTTCTTCTTTCACTTGTCCGCTGATGTTCTCTGCATTTCAGGTTCCTGGTGGGGGCAGAAAGCAGAGGGGATTACTTATGGTGGTGGGCTCTGTGCTCTCTCCTGCTGCAGGTGTCAGCTATAGAAAACATGGCCGAGAAGCTGGAGAGCTTCAGCGCCCTGAAGCCCGAGGCCAGCGAGCTGATCCAGTCGGTGCCGTCCATGTTCAACTTCCGCGCGCCGCCCAGCGCGCTCCCCGAGACGCTGCTGCGCAAGGGCAAGGAGCGCTACACCTGCAGGTACCTCTGCCCTCCCCAAGCCCCTGCTCTGACACCCAACAGAGAGGCTCTCAGGCCTCTCCGTGCCCAGCATGGAGAGCATTTCCCTTGGGGGTTCCTGGCCTGGATCAGGAGCGGTGTGGTCAGCTGGGAGGTCATTCTTCCCCTGTACTGGGCGCTGGTGAGGGCACACCTGGAGTGCTCTGTCCAGCTCTGGCCCCTCATTTGGGAAGGACTTTGAGATGCTTGAGCACATCCAGATGGGGAAACGAGGCTGGAGAGAAGCTTGGAACACAACCTCTGTGGAGTAACGACTGAGGGAGCTGGGGTGCTCAGCCTGGAGAAAAGGAGACTCAGGGCTGCCCTCATCACTCTCACAGCTCCTGAAAGGTGGCTGTGCTCAGCTGGGGCTGGGCTCTGTCTCCAGGCAGCACTGATAGAATGAGAGGACAGAGTCTCAAGATGTGCCTAGGGAAATATAGGCTGAATATTAGGAAAAAGTTTTTTTACTGAAAGAGTGATGAAGTACTGGAATTGTCTGCCCAGGGAGGTGGTGGAGTCACCATCCCTGGATGTGTTTAGACTGAATGTGGCACTGTATGCCAGGGTTTAGTTGAGGTGTTGGGGCTGGGTTGGACTCGATGATCTTGAAGGTGTCTTCCAACCCAATGATTCTATGATTCTGTGATTCTGTTTATAAAATTATTGGTGTTATGAAACAAAGAGCTCTCCCTTGATATCTTGGAGTGGCTGCCTAGAACTGAGGCTGGATAAGATTAAGAGAATAAAAGCAGGTATTTATTAAAGGCCTTCAACAGATACACCTTGGGCTGTCAGAAGCCTCCCAGAGGCTACACCCAAGATGGACAACAGTCATGAGTTTTTCAGGCAATTATAAGTTTGGTCCATTTACATATCAGAGGTTAATACTCCAATTACAGTTTCAGGTAATGAAGTCATTTACTCCAACTTTGCCCCTCCCAATTCACTGTTGTTTACATCTCTACTTGAGTTTCAGGCCCAGAGAGGAATTGTTTTGTCTGACCAAAATGTGAAGACAGTAGCTAACACTTTATATGGAGTTTTAGAGTTATGCACTAAAGCGGTACAGGATTTCAAAAATATAAAAGCTAAATCCTAAGGCATCACCCTGTATCACAGCAGTTTGATAAATGAGGTGGAAACTGTTATATAAACAATTCTTTTCTTTCCAAATTTTCTCATCACTTTCATTTATAAAAGTGTGCTTTCATAATTGATTTTTTTGATCGTAAACTACAAACGTGTTTTCTCTCTGGCTTCTGGTTTTAATATCCAAAGGGATCAGTGATAAAATACATGACTTATTAGGACTTGTGTGTACGGACTTAAAAAAAAAGACCCACAATGAAGATAGTCATTGAATGTGTACCCAAAATGAATGGGAGCTTTGTCCAGGAGAGTGGAATTAGCTGTGTGGGTATTTTGAAGGCTTATACATCACGTTGTGAAAAAATAAATGGGATGTTAAAAGTGAAGGGATGCAATCTTCAAAGTCGTTGCATGGAGCAGCCACCACCCTCATTCACTTAAGAGAGTGCTGTGTGTGCTCTGCCCCCATGCAAAAATGGGCTCAATGTCCTCAACAGAATGGGCCAATTATAAACTGAATATTAATATGCTACTTGAATGAAGGGGAGAACTCAGGATAATTTTGGTTTTTTTGCCATTATTTTTCCTGTGACATATTATCGAGTTTGGAGAATGGTTTTTAAATTGCACTGCTAAGGTCTCTATATCATCTCCAGAATGTGCAGGCGTTTGACACTGGCATATCGGTTTATCTGATCTTTTTGAAAACATGTCACCTTCTTTCAAGACATGTTGTTATAGAAACATACCTTGATGGATTAGGTCTTTGAGTCTTGTCTGCTCTGATCCTATTCGATGCACAGAACGGTGTCACGTTTGCTGACACGTAGAATTGGTTGAAAGGTTTGAAATTTGCTTACACAGAGGCAGAAATCCAAGGCTTTAATAACAGATTCTCTTGATTCCAAATCTGAATGAGGCTGATAATCACCCAGTGGGCTTAGAACCTTGGGGTGATTTTTGAAACAGGTTTTTCATATAACCTTTGCTTCTGCCCAAGCAAAGCTGGTTGGTGCCAGGAGTTCCAGCCCCACTCTTGTAAGTGTGGGCTTACATTTGCAGAATGCTTTTATTGAGATGTTATTGCACAAAAGCAATTCCAACAGGACCATACCGTGATTATTCCATTTGGGCTGTTCATCCAGTGCAGCTCAAACTGGGACAAAGCCACTGAAAGTTGTGTTGTCTTATCAAACATTTTCTTATCACAGATACTGTGGCAAGATTTTCCCGAGATCTGCAAACCTGACCCGTCACCTGAGGACGCACACTGGAGAGCAGCCCTATAGGTATCACACCCCTCACCCCTGTCTGTGCTGTGGCCAAGCTTTGGGGTCCCTTCCAATGCAGACATTTTCTCTGAATAAAGCCAGGGAGTTCAACATCCTTGCTGGACCAGCTCCAGCCCTTCCTCCTTAGCTTTGGACCCACCATTGCACTTTGGTGTCAGAGTTTTGTGCTGATCCTCGGTGTTGGAGCTGCAGAAGGGGGATAGTTTTGGTCTTAGTAAAGTTCTTTTGGCTGGGGCAGCTTCCCAGCACAACCCCCAAGTCCTGCCTTTGCTGGCAGGGTGGCTGGCACTGCTGAACCAGTGTGATTGAAGTGATGGTCAGTAGGGCTCATGGACGTATTGTCCCTTGCAAAAATGTTTTTTGCTGGAGTTCTGCGGTGTTATTCACAGCCTAAATTTGGGTGATTTGTCAGTCATCTGATTTCTGAAGGGTCCTGGTTGCAAAGGCATTACTGTATTTATTTATTTCCTGCCTAATCTGGATCCTTTCTGAGGTCTGCTTAACCAAAACCCATGTGGGTGTACTCTCCTGTTGATAAGAATATGTGTGTGATACTGAATCCAGGACGGTTACATGCAGAAATGTGTATAAAGCTTCACCTTATTGAAAATGAAAGGCTAATTTAAACTGGAAAGAGGCCAGTTCATGTTCCAGTAAAACAAATGCACAGATTTCTGCATTTTATGAGCTGTAAAGAGCAGAGTAAGCTCATTGTTTGTGAGGAAACAATGTTTTTTGCATCTAGTCTCTTTGGGAAATGAGATTCACATCTAATTTTATTGAAGGAAGGTCTTGATGCATGTTATACCCGTCCACTGCATAAAAGCCACAAGCAATTAGTAACATAATGGGTGATTTCAGCACTAAAAAAAAAAATTTACATCCTTGACAAGTGTAAGAGAGGCACGGGAGAAGTAAAAGATTGAAAAACTAAAGTGGTGAAGACTCTTGGCTAGTTGCCAGCCAGAGAATTTGGAATAGTTATAGTATGACTTAGTAATGGCTTAAAGAGCAATACAGTAAAGGCTTTAGGGACTCCAAATCACTACAGAGTATGAAAATTGATGCCTCTGGTACCAGAGTGATAGACTAAACTACTCACATTGGCACAGTATTAAAGGTTGGGATTGTTTATTGCTGGTTTTTGCAAGATAACCGAATTTCCTCTGGGATTAGCAATCAAGCAAGCTAATTCCTCAAGAAAAGATTTAATCACACAGTATAATTTAGAATAGGAAAAGAAATAGCCCTTTTTACCTTATTTGAGCATTAGAAGAGATCTGTTTCATGTTTTTTCCAAAAGTGTTTAATTGTATTGTATTGGCAGCACATGAAACAATAGAGTTATTGCTCTACTGTTTTCAAACTTCCCAACTTTGCATGCAACAGTTTTAAAAACATGGTACTCAATTACCATAGCTAATTTGATGCCGTTAGCTCAGAAATATTATGCTCATTCCTAGAGGCAGTATTTAAAATATAAAGTCTAATGTGAATTAAAGCTGAAAACCCCACCATAGAGGTTATGTCTCCATTCCAAGAGCACAGCTCTCTAGTTAGCCAGAATTTGTCTTTATGTCAGGGAGGATTGAGCCTCAGTAGGGAACAAGGAACTGTGGTTGGGTGCTGAGCCTGAGCCCAGAAGGCTCTTCATGTATCTTCAGACAAATCTTACATTTCCAGCTACTAACAAACTCTTTCCTACCCACTTGTTTTGTTGGTTTTTTTTAGATGCAAATACTGTGACAGATCCTTCAGCATATCCTCTAACCTGCAGAGACATGTGCGTAACATCCACAATAAAGAGAAGCCATTCAAGTGTCACTTGTGTGACAGGTGTTTTGGTCAACAAACCAATCTTGACAGACATCTAAAAAAGCACGAGAACGGGAACATGTCTGGTATGTTCTGTCTTTTCCCTCCTGTCTCTTCCCTCCCCAGCCTGCTCCCTGTCCCTTGTGCAAGGACTGCCCCTTCCCTGTCAGTGCTGCCACAGGCACACGCTGCTCCAACGGGTGGGGGGTAGCAAAATATGTAAGAGCCTAAGCTCTGCTGACATTTAAAGTGCTTTGAAAATCCCAGCATAAACTCTCCCCTTGTATAACTTAAGACCACTGGATGATGTCTTTTCTTTTGGTTTTAATTAAGCCAACCCATAGCGTTTTGAGAACAGACTGGGAAAATTGGTTTAATCCCATCTCCGCAATCACTTGGCTCTCAATAGGAGTCCTAGATTTAGAGTCTCAGGGGGCACTCTAAAAGATTTTCCTGGCACCTTCTGAAATATTCCCACTGTCAGAAGCTGAAAAGCAATGGCTATTATGGAGCTAATGGTGCCTCTCAAGCCCCAAAGCAAATTGGTCACTGCACAGCAGCAGCACAGGCAGTGGCAGGAGGGGATGTCATTGGGCTGGTTTGGGTGTCTGCAGGGTTTAATGAAAACCCTCTCTGCAGTCCTTTCAGTCTGCATTTTGCCTCGGTGGAGACAACCAGGGACAGGCAGTGACTGCAGAGCTGTCCCCTCCCCAGTGCTCAGAGAAAGGCGTCTGACACTGGGCTCTCAGTGCTCAGTGAATGTGTCAATGGCTGCTCCATATTTTGAACAAATCTGCATAACTGATAGATAAAAATTAAGTTCCATTTGCTCAGTTGAGCCATTGGTCTAAGAAGGACAGTGATCAGTGGACAGTCTTGGAATCACAAGGAGTAGGAGGGAGATGTTGAAATAGAGACATGGCAAAAGTGATGATAAATCATGGAAATGGTACCCGGCATGCAACCAAGTAATTTTGGCTAGAAATCACCTTTGCTCATTAATAATTACTAATTACTGTTTTTTTGGCCAAAAGCTAATAGTTCACACTGACCAGCTTTTGGCTCTCACCCATTTTAACAAGCGTTTCAGTTTCATTTTGATTTAAATGGTTAAATATGGAAAATGTAAAGGAGCAGCAACAGACATTATATGTTTTGCTTTAAGGTACTGCAACATCTTCACCTCACTCAGAACTGGAAAGCACAGGGGCAATCCTAGATGACAAGGAGGACTCTTACTTCACAGAAATTAGGAATTTTATTGGAAACAGCAACCACAACAATCAATCCCCCCGAAACTCAGAGGAGAGGTGAGTTGTGTCTGATCTGCCTTCAGAAGGTGCCCACTGCTCCTTTTCCAGGTCTGCAGACCTGACTGTTCACATTTGGTGATGTCTGGAGCCAGAGTTATTTTAGAATGTGGTTGCTTCAGTGGCCACCTTGGTGTCTCAGGAAAAGAAATGTGTATGAAGATGTTCCAAGTGGCAGATGCTGGACAAGAGATTCTATCTGTGAGCACATTTCTCCTTGTACCTGGAGCTCTCAGTTTCATGCTCCCGCGGTTGATTTAAGTCTGCTGAAAAATTTCTTCTCTTTACATTTACAGCAGAACAGGTGAATTCTACATCCTGTGGCTAAATGCATGGAGCCTTAGGATTTAAGTGCAATTTAAATGTGTAATTAATAAAGTAGACCAGGCTAAATTCTTGGATCAAATGAAAGATTGTAGCTGAAAGTCCTTTCCCGTAAGTAACTCAATCCCAAGAAAGATGCTGAGTAGCCAAAAGCCCGTGAGGCTGCGGGTGGGCGCTGGGAGTCCACAGTGCTCCAGCATGTGAAAGAGCTTTTTCTGCTAAGATTTATTAAGTATATGGGTGTTTGAATTCTTCTGAACTAACAGAAGAGAGACCACTTCTAAATATTTTCAGTTAATAAAAGTACAGCTAAGCAGAAAAGGCTGTGGGATGGAGCCCCACATATTTCTTTGGGATTGGTGTTGCATTATGCATTATTTTCCCTTTTGAATTGGCATTACGTTATCAACATCAAAACATTCTTACTGTTGATGACAAACTTTGCTGTCTCCTCTATTTCTTGATGCCTTTGTGAAGGGATAAAAAGGGTGGACACAACACAATTTCCACTATAGTATTGGATTAAGTGATTACATGCATATTCAAATTTCATTCCATCTTGATTGGCAATGAAGGCTTGGGATTTTTTTCCTTGCACATCTGGTCTCAACATGTCCTCCGACAGGAAGTCAGCAAAGTGGAAAGGTTGCTGGGTTGTGCAGTGTTTCCTTTCTAAATTTGGCACTTCAGACTGCTCTTGACAGATATTTTATCCCTGGCAAATTGCTGCATTTGAAAGCATAATTAGAGAATCTGTTTTCTTAATCACATGGCTTTTGTTACTTTGGTTGTAGTCCATCTCCCTTTCATTTCTAGCAGCCTCAATTGAGCATAACAAGCAAGTTGGCAGCCCAAACTGAGCTCAACAATTTCTTATTTCTGCCTATTTAAATAAAAGATGATAAAGAGATATTTCTCTGATGATCTTAGAGGGAGGCGGCTGCTTCAGCTCTCCCTGTTCTGCACAACCTCAGATTTTTTTGATACTCTTCTAAAGACAGACTGCTCCCTAGAGCTTTTTTCAATGCAATACTAAACTCATGGCAGTCAGCTGGAATTTGCTCGGAAAATAGATGAAACTCTAATATGTTTAAGAAAATGGTGCTGTTATTGTGGCAGAGACCAGCTTCGCTCCTCAGAAAGTCAAATGTTAAACACCAACAAGGCTGTGAAGGTTCATCTTATCTTGCTCCAACGTTGGGTCTATCCCATATTGTCCCGCACAGTTTGAAGCACACAGAGTCTGAAGCAAACTGCGTGCGGACAATAAGGTTTCCATTTTTGTAACTGTATTCCTGGAAGAGTTAAGGACCTTTTGCACAATGAGAACAATAGATGAATCAAGGCCTCTGTGCTGCATGACGTGGTGGGGGCAGATACAGTGGTAGCATGAATTTTGGGTGCAGCTCGTTCACATCCCTGTGCCTCTGGTTGGGTGTTCGTTGAGGCCGCGGTGCCGAGTTTCTTTCCTTCTCATTTGATGGGATGGACACAATGCAGTCTGAATCCTACGGGGTTGAGACCATTACCAAAGGAGCCCCTACTTCAGCCTGGGTATTATGTCCTTGATAAAAATCCCGTAGGAAGTAGTTAAGAGAAGTCATTGTCTGAGAGCAAAGGGCAGCGTAATAACAGTTTGTAGACCAAATGGTTTTCCATGTGTGTATTGCTGTAATTACTCATTTAATAAGAATAAATGCACTTAAATTGCTGTATGACCTTTCTTTTCATTGCTTTTTACCCTTCGAATCAGTCAATAACCTAGTACAGCACGGAGGTGACATTGCAGACCACTCTTGAGGTTTCCAGCTGAAGTCCCTTAGGTTCCCATGTGTGAAATCCATACATTCAGGGAAGCAATATGGCTTCCAGAGGGGTGGTAGTGGGCAAAATTAATTATGTATGTAATTTTGACTTTAAAACTCTGAATGCAATATTGGATGTCATTTTTTTGTTAAAAATGCCAGATCCGATTTTCAAAGTTTCTTGGCCCCTACAGCTTCTGTTAAAAGGCCGAGAGTTGTTTTGCCCAGACTACATGTATGATTGGAAACTTGAGATGAAATAATGCATGGGAAAATTTGGAATGGCTATCTGAACTTGCCTCTGTTAGAACAGTAGTTTTAGCAGGATAACAGGAAAATCCCATGCTGATGGTGCTGTAACGTCCCACTGATTTCTAAGTGGAATTTTCTCCAGTGCTGCCTCAACATCTGAAGCTAAGCAAGATATAAAATACAGAAATCACTTTATTCTGCTGGGACAGATGCTTTTCAGATCTGCTTCCAAGAGTCTGCCCATGAGGAGCTTTCATATCTGATCTGTGTTTATAGCTTGCATTTGTTTTGGTCCTTTCAGAATGAATGGCAGCCACTTTAAGGATGAAAAAGCCATGGTAGCCAGCCAGAACTCGGATCTGCTGGATGACGAGGAGGCAGAAGATGAAGTAATGATGGATGAAGAGGATGAAGAGAGCGAAATGGCAGGGAAAGCAGTCAAAGAGCCCGTGACGAGTGACATGCATGAGGGCACTCCCGAGGAGGATTACGAGGAAACGAGTACTTTGGACATGAACTGCAAAGCTTCCCCTGGCAGGTTGGTTCCTTCCGAGTATTGGTGTGCCCGATAGGCAGAATGGGAACAATAAACCATACAAGAGTGCCAGCACCAAACCGGCTGCCGTGGGAACCGCTGCGGAGCGGCCGCTTCCCGCTCACAATAGCAACGTGCGTCTGTGTTTGGGTCAACACCAGCCCTGCTTTCAGCCTCCTCATGCAGTCTGGAGCCCTTGTTAGGAAAACTGACTGTGCTTGGGGAGCTATTGTGAGGTTCTGGGTGAGACAGGAAGCAGGGTGAGACAGTTCCATGGGAGAGACGTTATCTGCTCCGTGAACCGTCCTGGATCTCTCATAATGGCCTTGTGAAAGGCTGTGGAGACACCATGAGGGAGACAAACTCTCCCTCCCCCACTCAACTGCCCTTTCTTTAGAGCAGAAAAGGGAATTCCTTTTACTTGAGGATCACCATTCCACGAGGCAAGGTGGTTTATGAATGTGAAAAAGGGGGTAATTGCTCAGATGTGTAAATCTGAGAAGATGAGGGCATGCAGCGAGGATCATTTAATTGACATTTAAAACCTCCGTGGTGTTTTTGTAGGTATAAAGAAGAGGAGTATAATAAGACTGGACTTTCAGCTTTGGACCACATAAGGCACTTCACAGATAGCCTCAAAATGAGGAAAATGGAAGAAAATCAATACAGTGAAGCTGAATTGGCAGCTTTCAATGCTTCCCAGCTGCCAGAAGACCTCAAGCAACCGTTGTACAGGAAATCCAAATCCCAGGTAAAAGCTTAACTCAGTTAAAGTATTACTGTCACCAAATACCTGCAGGATTAAGCTGTTAGTGTGTGGCAGGCAGGGTTGTTCCAGCTTTTTCAGACAGGGCTGTGCTCCATGTCCACAAACCTCAGGCTCACCCAACATCCCACTGCACCCCAGAGACATGGCAGGGTGCTCTGGTCCCTGAGAACAGAGGATTTCCGTACTTTTTTCTTACCTTTTTTTACTATTTTTGTTCTGCCTGCTGTCCCCAGAAATGCCATGTTAAGAACTAGTCCCACTCTGCTGACACCGATGCTGCAGAGTTTAGCTGCAGCCTCACAGGGATGTGACTTGATCTTCTGGCTGGCTTGGCTTTTTGGTATTTTTTTATAGCCTGGTGGATAGAACCACCTTTAGGTCCTCAGCATGTTTTACAAACAGCAATAACTGAAATGGCATCCTCGTGCTATTTTTTGCCATTTTCTAAACATCAGCTAATTAAAATGGGGTTTTTTTTTGCCCCTTTGAAAGATTCCTGTTTTAAAAACTGCAGAATATGCATGTAGGAAAGGTCAGCAAAGGAGACTGTTACATTTGGTGAAATACAGGACGAGACAAGGGATAATGTGATTCCTCAGCCACTTGAAAAGAGACTCCTGTGCCAAGAATCTGAAGGCAAAGGAGACTTTGGGACCTTGTCAACTATTAAAGGTTTCTCTGAGCTTTGTGAAACCAGATGAAAGCAGAAATTATTATTACTATTAGTGAGTCAAAAGTGTCAGTGAAAGGGTTGACAGTGGTTTTACCTAAAGCATTTTGTTGGGTTTTTTTTTCAACTAAGCTGAGCCCCGTGGCTGTAGCCTGCCTGCTGCCCTGGCCGCGCACGGGTGGCACGGGTCCAAGCTCAGATCCCTGCTGCAGGAGTGTGACCTCCTTGTCCCTCTTCTGTCCCCATCCAGGCCTATGCCATGATGCTCTCTCTCTCCGAGAAGGACTCCCTTCATTCTGCATCCCACAGTTCTCCCAACATGTGGCACAGTATGGCGAGAGCCGCCGCGGAATCCAGCGCCATCCAGTCCATCAGCCACGTATGACAGTGCGGAGTCATTCCGAGGATGGGACCAAGTCCAAACCAGTAGCATGGCTCTTTCATATATGACTATTTAAAAGACTGCTGAGCAGAATGCCTTATAAATCTGCAGGGTCACTCATTTAAAGTCCGGTGACCTTAAACAGAATAATTTTAAAGAAAAAAGAAAAAGAAAGAAACTATTTATTCTCAATATTTTGTTTTGCACAGCAAAGGCAGCTGCTGACTTCTGGAGGATCAATGTGACTTTAAAAAAAAATAAAAATAAAAATTGTTTCAGTGGATTACAGAAACGGGGCCGGGAAAAAGCGTCTTCCAGTTCACCCGGCTTTGAGGGGCAGGGGCAGAAGGGTTAAGACTGCATTGATACACACATGGGCACTCCTTTAAAGTAGGAACTGAATTGATTTTCTTTTTGTATAAGATAGTTTGACACAGGATTGGGAACAGTTGCTTTTATGTACAAATCTCTTCATTAAAGCTTTATGCATTTTAGCCCTTCAAAGAAAGAAAATAGTTCTATCAAATGCACACTATCCATCGTAAATGTAGAAAGAAGTAACAGGGAGTATTTTGTTCTCTCCGTAATTCTTTTACCTTCTCAACTGCATTGTTTAAAAAAAAAAGGAAAAACGAGGAGAAAAAAAAAACATGACAGAAAAAGAAAGAACTCTGAGAAACAATACATAAGAGGCTTGTGTATATTGTAAACTATGAATGTTCACTACGCCAAGAAGCTAAATCATCCAGATAATTCCGTGAAAGCACCGCGTTCATCGACAGCACCACTAGTTCGAATCATTGTAAGGAGATTTTTTAATTTTCGACAATCATGTCACTATTTTGTTGTATTGTTTCCTTTCCCCCTACCCTCTTAATTTCTCCTTTGTGTTGTGTGTACCGTGTATTTATTTGTTGGCAAACAATTGTTTGTTGATTACAATAGCACTGTTCCTGTAACAAACAGCACTGCTCCAGTCCCCCACTGCGTTACGATGTAAGGCACCCATGTACTTCCAAAAAAGTGAGGTGAACTGATCTGTGTATATGGGAGTGCAAAACAGTGTTGAAATTTTCTTACATTCCTCTTTTATTTTTTTTTTGCCTTTTAATGAACTAAATAACTAATAGATGCGACTTAGTTTTGTTCTGTTTTTTTTTTTTTTTTTGTAATACAGTAAATTGATTCGATTGTATAAACAGTTATAATTTCTTCATGAAAGCATGATTCTTCTGATTAAAAAAACTGTACCCAATATTTTATGCTGGTTGTCTGCGAGCTTGTGTGATGTTATGTTCATGTTAATCCTATTTGTAAGATGAAGTGTTCCAAATTTATGTTTTAAAAAAATAAATAAATAATGGAAGGTATTCAGTTATTTTTTGGGGGTTTTTTTGGCCTTTAGTGAGGGACCAGATTTATTTTTCCTTTTGTTTATAATCTCATTTTGAAATAATCGGCAAGTTGAGGTACTTTCTTTAAATGCTTTGTACAATGTAACTGTTACGCATTTCAGTACATTACTATGGGAGGATCAACTTAAAAAAAATAATAAAGGACTACAAAACTGAAGGGATCTATTTCCTTTTTGTCTTGGTTTTGTCTGAGTTGGGGCAAAAAAAAAAAAAAAGAGCATTTCCTCTGCAGCAAAGATGGATCTGTGGGGTCATGAGGGCAACCAGAGGATGGGGCACTGGGAGGTGTCTGGGACTTGGCCATGAAATGTGGGACCCGAGCCAGAGCCTCTCAATAGACTGACTGTTGGAGGGATTGAGTTAAGGCCTTTAAGTTTCAAAACACTACCTTGGAAAAGAGGACTATTTAGGTCATTTCACAGAAGAGGTTGGTGCAGTGTCACCTTCAAAGGCGCTTGTGGAGCCCTGCATTTGAGTTTTGCCTGCCTGCTGCTTGTTGGGAAGAAGTGGCTTGGCTGGTGATTAGTGAAATATTCACTCACCAGAGTGATCAAAATCCATGGCTGAGAAGCTAAATGAGCCTCCAACTGCATGAAATGAGCCTTCTGGAGTCTAAAAGGGAAAAAAGAGCATTTTAGTTTGTGTTGCCTTTGAAATCACATCTGAATCCCTGCTTCTGCGCAACCTGTGGAGGAGGGATGTCAGGAAAAGCCAGTATTTTCCCAGGGAATGCCCATCTTGCTGATCTCATCAGCAGAGATGGAAGGGCTGAGATGCTCCTCTCTCAGCCAGTGTCAGTGCCCAAAGACCTCTCATAGCTCGTTAGATATTTAAGTTATATTTCAGAATAACCTAAATGTGTCATTCTTGTCTTCAGCCCAGGTGTGGGCTTGCTTGGTTTGCTCCTTCAGCTTGAGAGCCTTCTGCAGGAGTTGGTGGCAAGCTGAGAACCTACACTGGAATGGTTTTCATGCAGGAAGCCTAAACCCCACCTGAAAAAAAAGTAAATAGATGAAAAAAAAAAAAATCCTGTTTGCATATTCTTGTACTGCACTGGCCTGAGGCAATGGCCACGTACATGCAGATAATTGCATAAATAGGCCATTATTTTTAGGGCAGTTAAAGTCACTGTGAAACTTGGTTTTAGGTTTCTGCCAAACACAGAGAACAAATAGCTTTATCAAGAGAAGTTTTATCTGCAAACAGCTTTCCAGATCGTTTTCCCCTTTAATTTGATGCAATGACAGTTCTTATCGGCTCTGCCCTCACCTGCCCTGGATGAAAGAGGGTTTGGGAGGTGGAGAAAGGGTGGGACAGTGTCCCCTGGGTTTAATGTTCCGGGTTACAGCAGCAGATGTGTCATAGACCTGTCAGGAAAAGAACTCCTTGAGCTGAGCTCAGGGTTAGTTCAACCTGCCCATAACCAGGGCTGGTGACCATTAGGGAGCAAATGCCACCAATCCCTGGGCTCATTTTCCCATTGGTTGTCTGGAACTTGGTATTTTCTTGTCACAGTGTCCCACCCAGCAGCACTGCCCATGGGGTTTGATGGGCAGAGGGGACAAAGCGTATTTCTGTAATACCAACAAATTCTTCAACTCAATGTAGATCCCTTACCATGACCTTGATTTTCACTGCCTTGTCTCAGTACCAGAGCTGTTCACCTAGAGGAATAGCTGAAAAGCAAACCCAGATTTGATTACTCATCTCATCCTCATAAACAAAGAAAACTGGATATTTTTTGTCTTTGTGTCATACCCTCCCCAATGGACCACACAGGTGCAATTGTCCAGATGCAAACAGATGCTGAGGAAGGATTGATGTTTCTGGCTTTCTACTACACTGATTTAATTTTTTCTAAGGAAAAAAAAAAGGCAATACTTTTCTAAAATCCCTTCAGCTTATTTCAGCATCATCCTACTGTTCACCCCACCATAGTACTTTTCTGTAAGTCAACAAATCATTCCCATGTGATGCAGCAGCCTTCCTAGATGGAGGAGCTGCACATTACCCTCTCAGTTCCTATCTACAGAACTGAGCAAAGCCCCAGCATGACAAGATGATTAATCAATATTTCACCCTGGCCCAGCTCCTCAATACCCCTGTGGGTCTCCCTCGTTGTTCCCGTGTCAGCTGCTGTTTCCAATGGGTACATTTGTGGAGTAATGGGAGGGGAAGTTATTATAAAAGCATTTGCAGGGCTGCTTTTGCTCAGCTATTCAGTTTGGCCCACTGCTCCATGCATGTTTTGAACTTTAAAAGTTTCTGTCAGGTCTCTCACATGTAGAGACTCACTGTGAGCTCCTGGATGGCTCCACTGTGCTCTCTGCCTCCCAGCTATATTTAGTCCCAGTTGTGGTTTTGTTGCTCTCTCGTAGAGTGGTGTGGAAAAGTCAGTTTTAAATATGCTTCCAGTAATGATTTAAACAAAACAAAGGTATCCAGCAGCAAACAGAAACCCCTTTTTCCATGTCAAAGCCCATGTTCCTTGCCAGGACTACAGTTAGCAGGGAAATGCTTTCTGCAGCCTGGCCAAAACCAGCCTTTCTCCCCATCCATTGACTGGCTCTGTAGGTCTGTGAGCACACCTAGCCTGGGGCTGGCAAGAGCCAAATTAATTCAGCTTCTGTTTCTGTACAGAAAGTTGTGCCAGCCTTAGGAAGGGCCCAACTCAAGTTCAGAGTCATTTAGGGAAGTCTGGGGAGATGGTAAACATCAAATAAAAAGTAAAAAATATAGTACTGGGTACACCTTCTTTCCCATTATTTTTTTTTTCCTCTGGTTCAGACTTATTTGCTGCTAGAGTAATACAATTTTCAGCAAAATTATCCCAGAATTTAGATTTTAACGAGACTAACATTTAGATAATCTCTGGAAAGAGGCCCCACTGCCACACAGTGATCCAGGAACTCATGGAATATGTCACCAGCGTTTATCCCAAAACCACTGCCTAAACTTTGCTTGGGACTGGTTGCCCCACTAGGTATGAACACAAACCAGACTGAACACAGATCTTTTTGCGTGATGGAAGCAAAGCCTGCTTTCTTTGATCCAAGAAAATGCACATTTTAAAGGCAACTGAAGCTATTTATATCTATAAATCCATTTGGGGAAGTTTGGGGAACCTTTTATTATGAAAGGTGCTGTGGAAATATGAAAGTGTTGTGGTGCAATGAGCTTTAGCAGTCTAAGCAGGGGGTCTGAGAGAAGGCACCTCCAGCAGGCACTCGCCTTTTCCCTGCTTTATTTTAATACTAATTAATTCCAGAAAAGCTGAAGAAATTTGATGAAAAGCTACACTTCTAAGAAAAAGATTTCACCCAAGAGTCTTCAAGCAGGCCTCCCAGCTTGGGAGGGTCTAGTGGGAGAAGAGGGTTAGTGGTGATTTTGATGCTTAAATTATCAGTAATTAAGAAGTTGATTTTCGGGGATTGAAGAAAATTTTAAACAGCTGCTTCTTGCGGGCCTTTTACTCCTCATTTTCATTAGCATGTGCTAAGGCAATCTGGAAAATATATTTAGATCCATATTATGCTGTGTCAAGACCTCAGCATCTGTACCTTGGGGCAGATACATGTGAGATAGCCGAGGGTGGATGTGCCAGCACGCACATGTGGAAGCGTTCAATTTGTAATATGATTACAGCCCCAGCACAAAGCCCGCTTGATACCTGTGGCAGGCTTGTTTCATGGTAAGCTCAGAAAATTCTCCAAGATCATGTCATGTTTCACATCAGCAGCCAACTCAAACCAGAGGAGTAGCGCTTTAATTCCTGGGGAATCTCTTTCAACAGGCGCGTGTCAGGCCCAATTAAGGTCCAGGCTAATTGGGGGGAGGTGTAACGTGGTCCTGCAGCAAAGCAGCCCCTTTGTCCAGGCCACACCAGCCTGTCTGCCTTCCCCAGGGTGGCCACTGGAGGAACTCCTGCTAGAAAAGCTCCTGGAAAAGTTCACAAGAGGAGGGAGAGATTTCAGCATGGATAAGAGAGCTCAGGGTGCTCAGCAGCAGCTCACTGTGGGGTCTCCTGCTCTAAAGTTGCCACCAAAAGAGAGAAAGGTGGTGAGCTGCCTTCTCCACACACAGAGTGCAAACCTGACCTCAGCATCCTCCAAGGATCCTCTCTCATCCTATCCACACATCTTTCTCTGCTCCTAAAATAGCAAAAGTTTTTTTGACATCTGAAGTGCTGATACATTAGGAAAAAAAAATTAAAATTCAGGCATGAGCTATGTTAAAATTAATTTAAACATTCAACCTCTCCTGAATTTCAGAATGATTTATGTGAAAATCCCAGCAGACTCAGTATCAGGTCATCCATAATCCAAATGAAAGTAAAGCATTGGAGGACAAAGCCTAATGGTCTAATTTAAAGCTGACTCCTACAAATATCTGAAGGATTTTGATCTTCTTAATTAAGGAAGCAAGTGTTTTACTGTACACAACTGTTTCATAGAGTCATACAATAGAGGGGACCTTTAAAGGCCATCCAGTTCCAACCCCTGCCACGGGCTGGGACTCCTTCCACAACCTGGCCTTGGACACTTCCAGGGCAGCCACAGCTTCTCTGGGCAACCAAGGGCCTCACCACCCACATTGTAAAAAATTCTTCTTTATGTCTAGCCTAAATAGATCTTCTTTTAGCTTAAACCATCAGTCCTTGTCCAGTAGAACAAGCCCCATTAGAATCTGTCCCCTGCACTCTGTGGCCTGTTGGGCACCAGTCTGGTGGGTCTTCTCTTGAATTCATCTCTCATCTGAGCATGGCCAGGAATATTTTCTAGCACCCAGCCTCGGGTTCAGGTCTTAAGGGAGGAAAATCTTTGCCACTTTCAGACTAATGAGAGGTTGCCATGCCTACCCTTCCTCTGGAGGCTCTCCAGAGGTGTGAGGTCCAGTCAGCTGCAATCACACTGGTGCAGTGAAAGTTTGGTTCAGAAGGATCCACAGCCCCTCTGCTCTGTGCAACCACAAGCCACAAAACACTTTGCAATCCACCGTAACGAAGGAGAGACCTTTATTGCATTTAGACTTGATTCCCTGGTACTCCCTGGAAGCAGTTCTGCTGTTTTTATTACTTAAGAGCTATTAAAACCTTAACCACTGCATGGAGCAACTCACTCCAGCTTTACACTCATCCATAAAAACTTTGAATGGGAGATCAAGAACTGCTTTTTGGACCGAATGCCCCATCAGCTGAGGAGTGCCAGGGTCAGGTCTGAATTTGTCCCTGCTCTGGCTGAGCACAGAGACCAGGCTGAGAGGTGCTGAAGGGCAGGAACATGGCTTGCAGCTGAGTTTTTCCCCATGCTTTTCTCTACTGCCTGTAAGGATGGACAGGGAGTGGGATGCCAGTGACCTCTCCTTCCCCTTGTGCCAGCCATAAGCCAAGGTCTGAACATGCCAACCTCTGTTAGCTTAGGAAACAGCAAAGTTGGACAGAAGCCACTGTGTGAAGAATAAAGTAGAGCAGGGGTAAACCCCACCCAAAAAAAAAAACCCCAACGAAAATCTTGAACCACCCTAAACTTGTCATGGTGCTGGGGGAAAAGAAGCAGGTGTGAGTAACCAGCAGGATGGCACAGGGGCATTGACCAGCTCAGTCATCTCTCCAGAAAAATCCTTCTGGAGCACAAGTGCAAGACCAAAACAACCTGACATGGTGTAAGGGAAATGGCAGCAGCCAGAACCTGCTATGAGGGAACTCCCTATTTGCTCTTTATGCTGCCCAGATACTGGTGGGGTGTAACACAGAAGTCAGCTCAAAACCTTTCATTATTTTCAGGGGGTTTTATTACAGAGTTGAAAAATCTGGCTTTCTCAGCTTGCTGCTATTCCAAAGTATAACTTACTTCTCCTCCACTCTGCCACTGAATTTTTAATATTTCCTCTTTGGAAAATGTCAGGAGTCTCAGCAGGGTGTGGGTTTCTGCTCTAACACAGCTCTGCCAGGGGTGAGTGAGGCTGAGGAGCCTTAGGGCAACACTTTGCCCTTGGAAAATAAATTCTACCTACTGTCCCCACAGAACAACTAGTGAAAAAAAAAAAAAAAGCATTTTCCCAAAACCTGAGGAACCAGCCTCGTAAATTATCCATTTGTAATGTTTCTTCATTTCAGCTGAAACAATGATCCCAGTACATTCTCTTTTAAACTTTGCATCCCAGTCCAAGTGGCCACCTACTTTGTTGTCCAAATTTCTCGTGCAGTTTGGATCTTACAATGTGTAATCTCAGTAGGGTTATCAGTTATGTCATGCATTATACAGCCTCCAATCAGCGTAGTGGGAAACAACATTTTCATTTAATACCAGGAGAAACAGTGGAAGTCAGCGATTGATACCAACACAATGATGGGAAAAAGTGTCCAGAGGTGCTACTCACATAATCTCACTTTACAACATCTTGAAAATTCAATAGAAAGGGCTTTGCTAACAATACCAGAATGACATACCACTGATTATTGTTCCTAAAACTCTTAACAATAAGAAAGCTCTCTAAATATATCTCAACAAAAAACATATAACAGTTTGTTTCTTCTTTTTTTTTTTTCTTTGCAAAGCACATAGTATTAGTCAACAATTGTTGTGTGGCGTGAGCCCATTAGAGCTGTTGGCTGGTAATGTTCTGGGAAATGAGCTCTTGAAAGATCTTTTTTCTTTTTGAAACATGCCTAACAATTGTATCTTAAAACAATCCTGGATCAGCAAACTGCAAGGACCCACTCTAACTTATTTTCTTAAGGATGACAAAAGAACTAACTCCGCTTGCATTTTATTCACTGGCTTCAAACTGCCGTGAGAAGTAAATTTGAGCTCAGAGCAGAAATGAGAACCTCTTTAAGGACCAGCTTCTTGGTCTCTCTTTCCCCAGCAGCCCGTCCTCAGCGTAAAGTGACTTTCAGAAATGCAGTTAAATTGAACCTTAAATACACTATAGTATTTCCCTCAGAAAGAAACTGGAAATAAGCATACTTATTTTTAAACCCACACATTAGGGGATGAACTAGAAACCCTTTAGGAGTCAGTGCCTACTACAGAAGAGCCCTGAAAGTAATTAATTGCTCAGCATGTTCCAAGAGCAGTACCCACCTTTGGGGCCATTCCTGCTGACCCCAAAGCACACAGATGAAGACAGATATGGGAATAAAACCCTTCTTTTGCACTGCAGCATCGAGCCCATAGCTGTGTTTCATCACTGTGTCACTGTACAATGCTTTCAGGGTGTATGGTCTTCCAGAAACTTGTTAGTGAAGATTAAATCATAATTTAAATTCCTTTTGTATGGTTTACATTTCAAAACCAAACGGAACCCTTACATGTCTTGCAGAGATCTTCACTGCATTTATAGCCACAAAAGGCCAGTGAAAGATCCCTAAAAATCATTAGTTGAAGTAAACATTGAATCACGTTACAGAGTCAACAACAAAGAATTTTTGAATGAAATAAATGTGTCGTGCTTGAGGATATTGAGTGAAATATCCACTGGATTTTCTTTTATTGCATGCCCTTAGTCTCTCTGTTTATTATTGAAGTGGTTATTAAGCAATTCCTAAAAATGATCCAGAAGGTGTCTTTAGCAGCCTGACTGTCAGCCCATGCCATCCAATATGTTTTCCACCAGCCTTTTGCAACCCCAGCTTGATTTCACCTTAAACACTCTTTGGAATGATTATTTTTGTTCACTGAACTTAGACATCAGTTGCAGAGATTCAGTTAAGATTTGTTTGCGGTCGATATAAACAACATTTACTGGCTACAACATATCTCAGGAGGAAAAATTTCAACTTCTGAAAATATTTTAGGGTGATCAAATGAAGGGAACTGAGAAAGCTTTGTGAAAATTTAACTTGAGCACTGGCTGCTTGGCACTGCTTTTCCTGTGGTGCCACCTGCTATTGCTCGTCAGTAACCCTAAATTTATTCAGAGGAATAGACACATTGTGTACTTCACTTGGAGGATTTTTTTCACTTCCCCACCATACACTATGGGTGTCCTTCAAAGCACCTTCTACTAAATTTCATAGCACCTGGTTATTGAACCAGCTGATCTCTCTCAGCTGAGCATATTGACAAACCTTTTTGAGTACTAAATATTAAGTGAAATACTAAATATTAATATGAAGTACTAAATATTAAGTGTTTATAGAGTATTAAGCAAGATTTTGTTTTCTTACAATTTCTCTGATATTTAAGTGTAGACTCAATTAGTGGTATTCCAACAACAGGCAACTTGAATGAAGCCTCTGCTGAATTAGGCTGACTCTCCCTAAGGCAGGGCTGGAAATATCCCTAAAGTGGTTTCAGGCTCATTTTGCTGCTTTTCACTCCTTCCTGATTTTATGTACTTACAATACTCATACATTGCACGTAATAAAGGTACTTACACGTAAGTATTGCATTGAATTGCACATGCATCAATGGAATTTGGAGAAAGTGCTCACCTAAGGGACAGAGGCAGCCACACTGGCTGTGAATGAGGAGGTGACATCAAACTCCCCTGGCTGAAAGGTGAGGGGGTTCACCCACCTGTCCTGGGGGGGCTCTGTGTTTTCTGTCCCAGGGCTGGTGCAGGTCAGTGGTGGCAGAGCTGCTGGTTCTTGCTGGTGCTGCTTGGTTTGGAAGCCAAGTGATAGGAAACTGCTTGAATGGCTGGAGCCAGAGCGTCTCTGCGAGGGGCTGCCAAAGAGAAAAAACCACACAGGGCTGCACTGCTGGTTAATTACTTTGTTGTTTTTTAACTTGAATTTTTTGTTTATTGTTAGGGGTTATTTTATTTCTGTTGTAAGTTTTCAACTTGACAGTACCTGGGAGCGGGCTGGTGCTGCAGGGTCTCCTCACTGGGAGGTCAGTGCCTTTGAGGATGTGGGGCAAAGCACTAAAATTCTTTTGGAGACTCCTCAGCCTAAAGCCCACTGTCCCTCCTCCTACTCCTCTTCCTCCTTCTCCCAAGAGAAAATCGTGGCAGCAAAGTATCTCCCCAAGTGATGGAGCCCCATCTCAGGGACACCCCACAGCTGAACCCAAAGAGCCAAAGCCCCTTTGCTGAGGGTCCTCACTGTGCCATGCAGGGCGCTGTCCCCAGCCTGGCTCGAGCACAGCCAGGCCATGTCTGGAGGTGTGCAGGGCTCTGGCAGTGGGATGGGACTGAGCCTTGGACATCCCAGCTCTGGGCTGGGCACGCTGCCCCGGGCTCGTGCCCGGGAGTCGCTGTTACATGCCTGTGAAAATATGTACCCCAGTAACCACACAAGTAAACATGTGCCTCGTGAACTACATGATTCATGTGTGATCTGAGGTTTCAGGGGATTTCTGCATTTTTTAAATACTATCTCTGTTTGAAAGTATTGTCTTGGAACATTAATAATATTCCATTATTTATAATATTTGTTTTCCTTTCTTGATAGCTCACCCCAAACCTCACAGTAAAAACTGGCATAAGTTCTTTGAAAAAAAAGATTTTTTAACATATTCTGTGAGTGCAGAATTTCTTCACAGGAGCATCAGGAGTGGATGGACTCAAGGATTTCAGAGGTCTTTTCCAACTTTAATGATTCTATGCTTCAATAGAATGTGCCCTGGCTGGGACAGCAGCAGGCAAGAGACCCCCACAGACCCCCTCCCTGTGCCTGCTTGTCCACACAACATTTCTTGCCTCTATCACTGTATCTAACATGTGAGAAATAAAGTGTGGAATACTTATTTCAGCTGCACCTCACGGGGCAGGCGCTTTGATCAGCCAATGCCTGAGTTTATTATTCAGCACACAGGAAAATGGACAACTTAACTTTCAGGCTTTTAGGTACAGAGCTGCCTCCGTGAAAGGGCAGTCGAGGTTGCCAGCAGTCATTAGGCAGCCTTTGGCTTTGAACAAGAAGATCCTGAGCCAGGGGACAAACTCCCCCATCCCCTGCTCCGGGGCAGCATCCACAGCCTCCACCCCATCCCTGCACCACCAACCCACAGCCAAACCTCGCAGCGACTCAGAACAAGTAGCGCGGGTTTAGTTAACCCCGGCTTGACTCAGATTTTGTCTGAAGAGCTCAAGGCGAGGAGGGAAGTGCGAGCAGGGTTTTTTCCCGGAGCGCTGCGGGCGTTTCGCGTCCTCCCTCCCCGGGCAGCCGCAGCCCTCCAGCCCTAATTGCCGGGTGCTCTCTCGTGGCTGCGCGGGGAAGTGCTCACGGTCCCTGCGCTCGCACCGCGCTCCTGCAAAACAAATCCAGGCAAAGGGCCCGTCACCAACTGCAAATCAGGGGGGATGACTGTAAAGTCCCCTGTAAGAGGACTTTTTACAGCCCAGTACCTCAGCGCCGGGCTAGCACAGCTCCTTTCTGTGAAGCAAATTCAGATTTTTTACTTAATTTTTGCCTGTTTGAGAAGCTGAGAAACATCCAGGAGATAAACTGAGGCAGAAGTACCAATTTTGACCTCTTTATGCTGGCAGTTAGCTGGTAGGTACTGTTGGGATTTTGGAATTCAGCTGTACCTTTTTTTTTTTTTTTTTTTTTTTAATATATGTTAGTCTGTGGAGCGGAACGCACGAGCCAGACCTGAGCAGTGTGGAAAGGCTGTCTTGATTCATTGCACTCATATGATTTTGGCTGCAGTAAATTCACTCTCCTGCTACAGCATGCAATTTGAGGGTTTATTGAATGCTGGCACAACCAGAGGGGAATCATCAAAGTGGAGATAATTGCAGGGCTCTCGTTGCTTCCGCTGTCATTGCTTTACCAGCTATTGTCTCACTGCTGGGGAGAGCATGGCCAAAGACCTCTCAAAAGAAATAAAATAGTAAAAAAAGTCAATTTTATCCCCTCTTCTGTTTCTTTTCCTTGTGGTAGGACTTACTCTCATGTGTGATTCTTTACAGTCTCCAGGAAGGTTTTGGTTTCTTCTCCTATTTCACTATCCCTTTGTTCAGCGCTGTCTTTGAAAAACATTATACAAGATCCTGTCCTTTTTTGTATTGTTAGCACCCAAAATCTTGGCCCCTTTCTGTTTGAGGTGGAAACGTAACACGTCTTCTCCAGCAGCCAGAGTTTGGCCAGTGGAATCCCTGGAGGAGCTTTCTGTTCACCTCAGCAAGCACCAGCCAACAGGGAGAGCTTCTTGTCCCCGCAGCCTTCCCCAGCTATTTGTCTTCCCTGCTCTCCCTCCACTTCCATTCCCCTAAAAATCGCCTGGAGATCATTGGCCAGTTCAGCAAAGACAACTGCTCCATCACAGCCGAAATCTGAGCTCGCACATATGGTTGAAGTTAAGCTAAGGTCTTCTTCCCAGAAATGCTTTGTGAAGTCCTTCTCCAGGCAAGTCTTTTCCAGTAAGATAGTGTCTCCTCGCCGGCTATTTTGCTTAGTCTCGCTTTCTTTTATCTTCCTTGTCGAACTTAAATGTCGCCATTCACTGCTGGCAGATGTGGTTTGGGATTCCTACATTCTTTTATGCCTTTATTTCAGTGCTTTCATCACATCTTCTCTTTCAGCTAGGTGAATCAAAGGCCTTTCCATAGTCCAGTCAATGCGAGCTATACATGATGGCTTGTTTTATTTGGCAATCTTCTCCAGAATGTGATTCATTGTCTGCAGGTGATTCATAGTTAGGAAATTACTTCTGAACCCTGCCAGTGCTTGTGGTTGATTAAAGTTCAGAAGTCCCTGTAGTCTGTTCACCAGCGCTTTTTTGTCAACTCAAATATTTGTGCTCAGTAAAGAACAGTAAAAAGTGGATGTGCTACTGACATGAGCAATTTACTTGAATGTTTGCATCTTTAGAAAGTTCTACCAAAATATCTAGAACTGGCATGAAACTGTTTCACAATGTCTGACTAAATGAATCACGTTTTACAAATAAATATCTGTCAAATCGCTCAATTACTCGAGATCCAGTCATTAAGCAATAAAATAAAGCAGTAAATAGGAGACATCTGCTGCAAAGTGCTGCAGAAACATAAGCATCTTTCTCAAGTTACCTTCTTTGCATTTTGGTATAATGATTCACCAAAAATGACTCACCCAGGGCAATCAAACATCAGAAAATTGTCCACCCCAAAACAATATTGGCATAGCATGGTAACTCACCCAAGTACATCTTGGTGGAGGCTGCCTAGGAACTGATCAGCTGAAGTGGTCACCAGTATTGGGTGAGCTCAGAAGGTTCAGGGTACTGAAATCTTGAAAGAAAAATAGCATTGGAAGTCATTGCTTCTGATCTTGAATTGATTTTTCTTAAAGATGTAAATGCTGCCCTTCTTTTGAAAGATAATATTTCCCATAATGGCCAAGAGAGAACCCAAATTTCTCTTTACATCAAAGGTGCTTTATGTCAGAGGTGCTTATAGGAATAATATTAAAACTCCAGGCATGGAAGGTCAAAGGGCTTGAAAACTGACTCTCTAAGGACCTCCTGCTCAAATCCATTAGAGCAGGAACTGAATCTCAAAGGTTGGCTACTTCCAGGGAGCTGCAGCCAGACAAAAGTGGGGATAACAGCTCATGACAGTCAGGCACATCCACATCTGAACTGCCACTTTCTCCAGAAGGATGAGGGGCTTTTTGGCAGCATCATCCTACAGTGTTGACACAGAAAATGGTATTTCCAAGAACACAAATCAATTCAAGTACCTTTTGGAAAGGCTCTCAGATAACAGCAAATTTATGGACTTGTAGCCTCTTCACTTTGCTTTCGGGCAGCTCGGGCTCATTGCTTCATCAAGAGTGTCAGTTTGCAGAGCAGTGCTTGATCTGCAGTTCTTTGAGAAAGAAAATATTTTTAAAACTTATCTTGATAGTTATAGAATTTCGTATGAAAGATACATTTTTCCTGCCAAAAGATTCCTACAATTCTCAAGGAGCACTTCAAAACTGGTAGAGCTGGACTGACATTGCATATTTTACTGGTAATGGAGCATAGTGAAAACAGAAATGGAAAGAATAATCAAGTACCCAAAGCTGCATTATCACAGAAGCATCAACTCCTTTCAGACTTTTTCCTGGATAAGATTTCAGCACCAGCAGCTCTACCTAAAATTTGGCTCATGGATTATGTTTAAACAGAAATTGTGTGTATTAAACCCATGCATAGGCAGGTTTCTGTGTTTAATTCAAAATTCTTCTCTAAACAAACTCTGTAACTTCTCCATGCTTCAGGTCACAACAGTTTTTCTGTGCATATCTCCAGATGGAGATGGTTTTTGCCAAAACTGAGGTTTCAAAAATCTATTTAGTGACTTTAATTACTTTTCACAGTTCTCGCAAGCATAAGAATCTCCAGCAAGTGCAGTGTCTTTTAAAACTACTCCCGCTGTGCTTGTTCAGAGAAATATTTCTGCTGAGTTCAATTCCTCCCAGGGGAATTTACTTTGGAGAAGAAATGGTTAAAAAATTCCCCCAGGATTTGACTGAGTATAAGTATCAGCAATTTAGTGAGAACATTAGAACATTGTGAAGTTTAAAATCAGATTAAAAAAAAAAAATCTGTAAAACAGGAGGTTGAGACTTCAGTTTTCCATCTCACCCAAAAAACTGGGTCCAGTATAATTTAAATAAAGTTGTCTAACAAGTAGGAGCTGAATGCTTGACTTAGAAGACATAGAAATGCTCCTGCTCAAGGGAGGTTTTCCAAAAGCCATCAGCTGCCACGTGCACTTGCAGGTCCCACTGTCTCAGCTATGCTCCAGGTTAGATTTGCCTGCTGAGATCAGCCAACAACTCTCCTCTTTTATAAAAAACTGCAAGCAGTGACAATGAATTTGGCATTTTCTTCATCAACAGTGCTCAGCTTTGAATTCTTGCCTCATTCAGCCAAAGATATTTGGCTTGGTCGCTGTTCCTCTTTGACAGTTTAGATATCCGTGCGCTTCGCCTTCATGCAAACATGTGCTTTTTATTTTAGGCTATGCAAAACTATGTCAAAATGGTAGGGAAAATATATCCTCCTGCATCCCAGGATGAAAAGGATGGCAGTCGGTTCAAATTCGTGTCCACTCTTCCATGACAAGCGCATGCACATCTAGCTGATAAATGTGTTTATTTCCAGTGTTCCTCTGTGGTTCAGATGTCAAGAGAAGGACAAACTCCACCATGAGGGGCAGAAGGACTTCCAGGAGGAGCCATGCCTCTGGCTGATCTATTCCTGAACAATATTTTTAATTAACTTGAAAATGTCCAAAACAACAAATGTGTTTTTCAAGCAGAACTCAAATGACAAAGAACACAAAGCAATGAAACACAAAACTAGTGTGGTTCTGCTCCTTTTCCTGAAAGAAAAATCAGGGCTTTTATAAAAGTCCAGTGCTCCCAGTTATGATGTAGAAACTCAACACACGTGGGGGACAGAGAGGAGGTGGAATGGTGTCTTTCTGAAATAAACCTCCCTGAGGAGGTCATTCTGGATTCCACTCAAGGAGAAGACAAATGCTGCTGGATCCAGGGTCCACACGCATTCCTGGCTGTCCAGCCACCAGAAAACTGGGGGGAGGGAGGCCGGTCCCATGGGAGGTTTGCAGGACATATAAAACAAATTTAAAACAAACAAGGAGCACCAAGCACTAACATGGTGAGAGCCCTTCTTGAAAGCCTGAAGAGGCTCCTTGGAAACAACAACTCTTTGGAATCATTTACAAATGCTGCCCCATCTGTAAACACAAGAAACATCCTTAATGTAAACAGTGTCCCTCACTCTGGAAGTGTGAGGAGAAATGAACAGGAAGCAGGGCAGCAGAAGGAGGAATAAATCAGTGACAGACTTTTATGAAATAAGACATCTTGGTCCTTGCGCTTATACGCACACACCAAAATCGTTTATTAAGTCCACATGGATCCAGAGAGCTCTTTGGAAAAGACAACCTAAAGAGATGAGGAACATGAAAGCAGCATCCAGAAACAGATGGGACATGAGGTTTTCAATAAACCTGAACATAGAAGGGGATCTCACATAGCAGCAGCTAAACTGCCTCGTGCTGTGAGCCCATCAAGTTTCACAAGCTTAACAACACTGGGCTGACTCTGCTCGTGGGGATGAGAACCTGCAGAGGATAAATCCAGCCAGTTGTGTGGGGCTGATGAGCTGTGTGGTTCAGCTGTGAGGATGGTTCCTCCAGGAGAATGCAAGGTCCCCTTGTAGCTCATTGCTGGAATCAGCAGCTTCTCAGTGGGATTTGCCAACGTATCTTGCCTGGTCCATGGTTAATTAAAGGATCTACAATTCCCTTTCCTGTTCTGTGCCCATGCCAGAAATTCTTGTTCTAAGCCTGGATCTGGATCTCACTTTGAAATGAAAATTTTAAAGAATCCCCAGTGTCTGGTAGTATTCCATAGTTATTATTTGTGTTATAGGAAGACCAACAAATCCAAAAATGAGATGAGAGCCAATATGGTAATTTCTGTACCAATATAGTGTAATACTTCTTATCTTGGAGAACTTACGAAAATAGGGAGAAACAGACAGAAATTCAAGCACAGGTAATTTGCATTGCAAGAGAATAAACTCTTGGTTTCTTGATATCCCCTATACTGTCCTGTCCACCTGCCCATTCATCCTAGACCTCCTAGCACCTCCTCATGACCACTAGAAGATTGTTTTTTTTCATCAAGAGCTGCTGTGGTATTGATGAATCAAAGTATTTCCTGGGATAGAGAAGAATGACTGCAGACAGAAGATGCTCCCAGGTGAGATCAGATTTCCCATTATAAAGCTTTATGTGTCTTCAGTCCTGACATAACACCAAGAGCCACCAATTAAATGTGACACAGCAGATAAGACAAATCTACAGTTATCTCTAATATGTAACAGTAACTGGAACATAATTACCTGACTCACCTTCACCCTCACTCTGAGGCTGCAGATTCCCAATCCGTCACTTCACCGACCTCCATCAAGAGTTTGAAAAAAGGCACCTTTGAAGAAAAGTTGAATTTTACAAGAACACTCTATTAGACTGTGGATTAAGACAGGAAATTAGTACCCAGGGTCAAATCCTTCTGGTACTATTTGCATTGGAAGGGGCTCCCTGATTCATATCTCTATAAATATCTGCTCACCAGGTGCCAGCTGGGGGCAGGGCTGGACTGTGGAGGGTGTAAATCAGGACAGGACATGGTGCATCCTCTGCATCTGATGTCTTCCCTGTGGATGTGGGCGGAGGTGTGGGCTGCAAGACAAGACCTTTCATTTTGGGCTCCAGGGAATTCAGGGCAGAAATGTGAGCCCAGAAATGAGCACCATGGGCACAGAAGGTGGGGCACAGGTATACACACTTACATAGATTGTCTCTCCCTTCAGATCCACAATGCACATGAATTAAGGGATATCCCAGTAATTTGCATGCATTCCTTTAAGCAGTATCAGCAGTCACCTGCCTGACTTGGACAGGAGAAAGGTGGACTTTCTCCTGACTTTATCAGACATTATCAGCGCTTACCGTGAAGTCCTGACTCACAGACTGCATTGGTCCTGCTTTTCCATCTCTCCCTGTGCCATGAAGTCAATCCCTTCGGGTGAACAAGGGATGGGCATGGTGCTGGGCATCTCCTCCTTCTCCAAAAGCTCTTCAAGACACACCTCATCATCCCATGTCTTTTTGGGATGCAAAGTGATGTCAGTGGTTCAGTCACTGATTATTGTCATGATTTTGAGTGATTGTGACCCTTCTGGAAGGGAAGAGGTGATGATAAAGCAAATTTCCCCACATGCAAACCAGAGCTGAGTTCCTGGCATAAGCAAATCCCTGCAGAGCTGGAGCTTTGGTCACCAAGCCACCTTTAAGGATTCAGTTTGTGCCTTGGGTGAGTCAGACTCAGCAGTGCCCTGCCACTTGCAGGAGGCATTTGGCGGAATGAACAGAAATTTCTTGCTTTACACTTCTGAAAAGGTCTGTGCTGGCTAAGCTCAAGAATATTTTTAAGAAAAGATGGCACTGCAGAAATATTTCAGACAGGAATTCGGTATCATTTAATATGGAGTTACTTTTCAAGTCTGAGTGTGAGCAGGATTTATGGCAAGATTGTGCCTTCAGCTATTGCTACCACAACTGCTGGTCCTACCCAGTCATTAAATACTGGGTTTTTGGAAGCACTAAGAGCCTTTCATAGTAAATAAATGTAAGTATCCTCAATTTACGATTGGAGAAACAAAAACAGAAAGCAAAGACTTTAGATCTTCCTGAGATCCCAGTCTGTGAAATGTCCATGCTGGAAAACCTCAACGTTTAGGAAAAAGTGATACAGGATCTAAGAAAGCTTCAACTGTTTTATAGAAACATTTACACACATCAAAACATTTCATCCCAGGCCACTGCCACTGCAGGTAGCTGCTAATTAAGATCTGCTGTGCTGTGGCTACTGTCTCTAAAACTCTGGCCAGCATATGTTTTATTTCTCTTCTTTTTTATGTTTCTATGTTGTTTGTTTAGCTTCTGAGCTTTTCTGATTATATTTTCAAAATTCAGTTTTATGTTTGAAGATTAAGGTTAATAAGCTTGTACAATATATAAAAAGATTATAATTTATTATTCAAAAAGTTTCCTGACAAGATGTCTACAAGAAACATGACCCAAACCACACCGCCTTGTAATAATACCTCTTAAAAATTCCTGACCTCCCACTAAACACTCCTGCAGACTTCCCTGCCTCAGTCCTTGCTGAATATCTCATATATGTCCCCTGTAACATTACACAGGAGGAAATGAAACGGGAAAGTCATCAGCCCAGACTGACAAACGAGGGCAATTATTACCACTAGGTTATTTTCTTCTAGTATTGACAAAAACCATTTTTTCTGGCAGTGAAGGGCTGGAGGTTCATGAAAACCCTTTCATATTCCCTGTGACACTTGGGGCATCTTTCCTTTTCTTAAAAATGGGCCACTGAGAATATGGTGCACTGGAAGAGAAGAGAGGGTGTGGGCTGTGCTTAGAGGGCGAAGGGAGCACAGGTGTGAGGAACACAGGTGTGAGAAGCCCAGGTATGAAAAGCAAAGCCATGAAGAACATGATTTCTCTTCAGCCAGCCCCTTCTGACAGGGGTTTGGAGCTCACACAAGCACGCCCAGGCTCAGCCCAGGAGTGGTGCTGCCTTTGCCTGGCCCCAGAATCACTTCTCAGGACCAGCCAGCAGCAGGTGACACTCCAGCCTGAGGGCAGTGTGTCCTCTCCCAGCGAGTTCCATGTGCCCACTGAGCTGGCTCTCTCCTTTCCCTGCACAAGGCTACAAGGATGGACACCTTTTTGCCATCACCACTGTCCCTGTGTCCCCACAACAGCAGGTGACAACGAGGCTGGGCATGGGGTTGGTAATTTATTGACACAGCTGTTCGACAATTTGGGATTTGCATTTTTACAAAGATTTCACATTTGCTAAAAGTTGCTTGCTTTTCTAGATGGAGAATGCTTTCCCCCCCCAATTTTGTCTTTCTGGGTGTTTTTTTATTCCTTGTGATAGGGTTTGGGAGCACTATTATAAGAGAGCTTTGTGTGAGCTTGGTCCACATGCCAACAGCTACTCACCACCACTAACAGGTAAAACTACTGGGGGATTTTAAAGCTTTTAACAAGACCTTGTCTAGACTGGTATTTAGTGGCAATACAATTAAATCATATTGCAGAAGAAAAAAAGAAAAAGAGATTAAATTATTTTAATTACCTTTTGAAGCCACTTCTCCCCTGTAGAGGTCAAACCTTGATTTTAATAGGTGCACGTCAGGTGTTGGTCCTCTGATGGAGCAGCATCAGTGTGAAGGTGAAAGGGATCTTGTGTTTGCCTATAAGACAGGCTAAAGCCTGGCCTATAACACAGCTATATTTGCAATAAATCCGTTCTCTTTTTTTTCCTTGCTGCAAACTTTCTCAAAGGAGTCCCTTGGCGTGGGGCTGTCACTCAGGATTCATGTGAAATGTCCAAGATGCAGATATTGGGCATAAATTTTCCTGGGATGCACGGATGGGTTTTCCATGCCTCTTTCCCTTGGGCATCTCCTCACGCTTTTGTGCCACCCTGCCCTGTAAGCCCTCAGTGTGGAGTGAACACCAACCATGTCCAGAGTGGGCAAGGGCTCTATTTATTTATTTATCCATATCAATTTCTCCCATATTATCCCATTTATTGTTTCTCCACCACGCTTGGGTGGATGGCATTGCTTTGCTGCTTGGGCTTTTCCAGCCCTCCCTCCACATCAGATGCATCTCCAGTGTTGATAATCTTTCCCTAAACAATTAAACCTTCATTTGTTGCTTCCTTGCAACTCCAGATTTTAAAACTATACACTTTTTTTTTTCTGTTAGGTTAGGATTGCTTCCAACTTCCAATCCCCAATTTAGATTACACGCTCAGAAACTAACTCCAAACATTTACTGCGTTTGAAGGTCACAGTGCTATTGATTGATTTCCAGTTATAATGTATGTTGTCCTAACATGAGTTAAAAACATTCTGGGCTAAATCCAAAAATGCTGGGATCAAAGCATCTGGACTTGTTGCTTTCATGTTTGGCACATAAAGGGGCTGGCAGTCACCAATGTGGTCTTGGCTGGGCTATAGTTGTTTTCATTCTCTGATGTGAAACAGTTGGGAATCACAGACCCTCCAACAGTTATAGTGGACTAAATAAAAATTGGCTTAAAAACCTGCCAAGCATTTGAAAGTGCCAGTCTCAAGAGTTTTTCACAACTTATTGGCTATGGCATGTTTTTCTTTTCATTTCTCTTGTGTTTTTTTTCTTCCTCTCTCTCTCTCTCTTTTTAAAGAAAGAATTTTCTGCAAAACTAGACTTTGGGTAATTGAAATAGGTAAAGTCTTCATCTCATCAGACTCAATTTATCATCTTTGATCTGACTTCACTCATTCCTTTGGCTGCTCCATCTGATTTTATAATTAAAAAAAAATACATTTTTGCTATCGAACTTATCACATAAGAAAATAAACAAGGGCCAATTTCTTGGCTAGCTCGTCCTAAAGTTATCCCAGCACTGCATCTGCATGTCAGCTTTTCACTTTCAAATTCACTTTAAACAGATTATTCCTAAAGTTTTTTCATTAGCCTCCCCTAAAAGTCTTCTATTTATATTTGCTGTTTATAAAACCGCATCCAGAGGCCGTTGTGCAACGCGCTGCACAGAGTCAAAAGCCATCAAGCCCTTGAGACAAACAATGGAAACACTTTACAGATGGGAGCCGTTGTACAGATGGAGGATGGGGGCAGGAGGGACATGGAGGTTGGGGAGAGGAAGAATTATGGATGTTGGCCATGCTTGCGAAAGAAGCCAGTGGCAGAGCCAGCCACTTAACCCACATTCCCATCCAATTGCTTCCCTACTAATTAATTTTCCTCTCTCATCCTTTTAGAAGGCACATTATAATTTTTACCCCCTTCTCTCACGTTTCTAAAAAAATAAAGTGCTGGCAATTGAAAAAACAGATTCTTCACCAACGTAACGCATTTTTTCAGTCACTTTGGCTAATTTCTAGGAACTTCATGCTGGCCTTGGGAGAGATGCTTTGGATCAGGCACGGGGGCTGCTCCTGGAGAGGGCAGCACCAGGAAGGTCACAGCTGCCAAAGTTAAAGAGCTGGCCCTGTTATTTCCAGCCAGACAACGGCACCTTGCTGCACACTGGGTTGAGGTTTATGCTCAGACAAGTTTTAGTGCAGTCTATCGGTCAGAGAGAGCAATGCTGCTCCTCCTGCTTCCCACTCTTGACAGCTAATCCACAGGAAAAGGGAATTTATTGTGGCCCCATCAGTGGTTCAGCCCTGCACTACACCTCGGCCTCCAAGATTGATGCCATCAATGTTCTTTGCCCATCCCTCCGCGCCTTCAGCAAACCTCTCCCAAGGGACCACGTGCTGCAAATCCCCTTTCTGCTGCCCAAGCTGAGCTGGGATTCCTTGGATTCAGGCAAGTGATATCAGAGGAAAAAATGGGAGGAGAAAAAGGACTGCATGATCCTTAACCTCTGCATGAGAAGCAGGGTCTTCTCTGACTGATTTTTAAACAGACCATTTTCAACATCTCCGAGAGGCTTCCAATCAGTTCTGGGACAGTAAAAC
Organism: Haemorhous mexicanus; assembly: GCF_027477595.1. NCBI lineage: Eukaryota > Metazoa > Chordata > Aves > Passeriformes > Fringillidae > Haemorhous > Haemorhous mexicanus. Next base: position 23,030,996 of record NC_082350.1, read on the forward strand.
TTGGATTGAAGAGAGGCTAAAACCAGCTAAAAGTAATGTTTTAGAGACAGTCAGGACATGAGGGATGAAGTGTTAAAGCAAAGAGATGATTTCAGTTCTGGCACCTTTGGCAAGACTAAATATCTCTTCAGGACTCATAGTAATGAAAAAATGAATGTTCCACTAAGAAAATCAACACTCAGCAAAAAACACACATTTAGCATTAATATGTAGTCTAGAGCCCTCTAAAAGTAAGATTACCTTATAGTAAAATTAATAAAAATTTGGCTTGCTAAAGGATTTTGAGGACATTTTTGTGTTCAGGTGAAACATTATCAATTGCTGCTGTGTGTGGCTGTATTTATACAGTTTGCTTTTCATATTGCCATTAGAAAAACCCGTGCACATTCTTTCCATGTAAAATAATTTTGTAAAATAGCTTAGTCCAACAGTTACACCTAGTCTGAGTATCAAAGATTTTTTTTTTTTATTTTTAATGTTTTGATTATAAGTGAGTAAATGAGCATATGTGCAATTATATTTTGGGTGCAATAGCTTCAGCCGCCACATTTTGGCATTTTATTTTATTAGCTAAAAGCTCACATATGGTTTCCATGTTTCCAATCTGGCTTTAAGGATGCAATGGCTGAATTAAGCAATGTTTCTCCTCACTCCAATTCCCTTAGATATACTTAAAAAGTCCATTCAGATTATAAAAAAAGTAAATTAAGGTTTATAATATTCAGAAGGTGGCCCATGGTAGTGAATAATACAGTGCTATCTTGTAAGTCCCCTTGCACCCTGAAGAAATTGTTAAAGGCCAAGTTTCATAGCTTAAAATATTAAATCACCCTGTGATCCTGTGGGGCAGAGTCATGCCTGAATCCCAGCATATTTCTTCTACTAACAACAATGCCATTATATCAGTGTGAGAACCCCCAGACAACAGGTCACCCCACTGGGATTTGCAGGTCCTCCAGCATCTCTCCACGTTGGACCTCAGGGATTTGGGGAGGATTTTGAAAGTGCCTGTTCAACACAGTCTGACAAAGTCTAGAAAAATGTCCTGGAGGAAAGAGCTCAGGGTCACTTGATGTGTAGCTGTGAGAGTGGTCAGCAGGAATTGTTGGGTCAGGGAGAGGAGCACAGCTCCAGGGGGGTTATGGAAAGGGCATGAACAGCTCTGTATCCCACAGGGTTTGTGGCAGAGGTGGTGTGCCTCTGACATCAGGCAGTGCTTCCCAACCACAGACACTGTGAATCCCTAAATGCAAAGAGGAAAGTCAGCACGTCCCTCGGGAGGAGGTTTGCAATAGCTGCAGGCAAACACACGTCAGGGATGGTCTTGGCCCCAGTGCAGCAGCTTGGCTGAGTGACCTCCCAGGTCCCAGCCAACCCTGAATTTCTGTGAGCTCATCAAAACACGTCCAGCACGTCTGGGAGCATGGGAACGTGGGGCTTCTCTGCTGAAGTGGTGCAAAAGCAAATCACAGCCAGGATATCCCTCTTTTATCACAGAATCCTGGAATGGTTTGAATTGCGGGGGGGCCTTTGAAGACCATCTCATTCCAAGCCCCCACCACAGGCAGGAACGCCTTCCACTACCCCAGATGGCTCCAAGCCCTGTCCAACCTGGCCTTGAGCATCCCCAGGGATGGGGCAGCCACAGCTTCTCTGGGCAGCCTGTGCCAGTGCCTCACCGGCCATCCTAATACAGAGTTACTTCTCCAGATCTTCAAGTTTCCATCTAAATCCATCCAAATCCAGCAAAACATGCAAGTCAGAACAGAACCCATATCCATAGGTACACTTAAGCATGGGATTAAACAGTTTTCTGAATGGGGTCCCTATGTTGCTAAGGATTGGCTGTTAGTGTTGGCTCTTTTTTTCAGCTAAATTGAGATGGGAAAAAGTTCCACACTAGGATGAAGCCAAGGGCTTTTTCCTCTCCCTTTCTCTCTCTTTTTTTCCACCTTTTTTTCTCCAATAGAACAAGATAGGTGCCTGACAGCTTTTCCTATCTTACTAATATCCTGGAATTTGGGCCTTGGGGTGTGGGAAATTCAAGATTAATAGCTGTTCAGACACGTTCAGAAGATTGCAATCCCAGTTCTCACAAACATGAGCTCTCCTGACCACTGGGAAGTTTAAACCAGCAGAGTTCTTATGATTTGGGTAAATCACTGAGTAAGAAGGGGAGACAGTGTAAGGGATGGTCTAAATTAATCTGATTTTTCACAGGGTTTTGGTATTGACAAATAATTTTCTAAAAATTTTGCTTTAATTGAAGCGTCCTAATCAACTCTAAACATTTGATTGATATTTTAAAGGGTGACCAATATTTTTTTTCAGTTCTTTGGAGACATCAAGCTACCACAACTTTGCCTGAAGTCATGGGGAAGGAGGTGACCTCAGCTTTTCTGTAAATCAGCTGTACATATACCATATTTGTGAACAGAATTGCTGTCTGTGATCACCTTTAAAAATTTAGACCTTGGATGTTCTCCCTTTTTAGTACCAGCGAAATGAACTAATCAAAACATTGAGAGCTCAGAGAACAAGTGAATATTGTGTTGGAAATTCCACATAGTGCCTGGACTGGTCCACATGGACACACAATCTGCAAGATCAAGAGGTGCTTCAGCCCTTCTGCCGACACTTGAAAAAAAAACCATTATAAGGTTTAAGGAGGAAAGCAAATTAATGGAAACATCCGCTTAAAAGGACCGTTTCCAATCACTGGTACTCCATTCATTACAGGCCTGAGTGGTTCCAGAGACAACAGAAAACTATGCATTGTTGCAATGCCAAGAACAAGAGACGCAATATGGATGTTGTGTTGCTTCTCACTCATGGCAATCTGAATCTTTTCATGCCCTTCCCATCTCGCCTGGCGCGTTCACCAGCCAGAAAATTACTGCCACTGTCTCCCTCGTGACCAAATGGGAGGCAGGGCTGGTGTTTCAGGGCCCTTCCAGCCAGACACAGTTGGGTTGGGGTGCTGGCACTGGAGCTGTGTTGCTTGCACAGCCCCAGCAATATCAGGCAGACACTGGGCAGGAGTTCTGCCTGATGCATCATCAAGCTAAAGACCTTTTATGGGAGGCACAGCTTTTAATGGGAGGCAAAAGCACAGCAGTCATTTAATCACAGTACCTCAAAGTCTTCAGAGAACCACATGGCTGAAGTTTTCCCAGGGCCACTGTGATAACTTGTTAAAATTTGGCCAATGCAATTTAATCTTTGCTCTGCCAGCCATTTCCCCAGCATCCCTGCAGCGTGGCAGTGACATTATGGCACAGACTCTCCAGCATGGTGAGGATTTGAAAATGTCACCATATGTTACAGATATCTCAACAGAACATGGAAAAACTTCATCTCGAGGCCTGGCAAGGCACACACAGTAACACTGGGATTTTCAGAAAGTGAAGCAGCAGCCTTTCAGCAGAGCTTGCTTCCAATCCACGTCTAGCAGAGGGGAGGGTGCACCATTTCTGATTAGTACCTAAGGAATCTCAAAATACCAGGTAAGGCAGCAATAACTCTATGATGTACAATATTACCTGATTGAGGTCAACAGGCCAGAACCAGGAGCAGGACATCAACTGCCACAGCCCAGTGTGAAGTCCATCACAGGCTACTGGAGTCACCAATTTCTGTTGAGTTTGATGAAGCCAGAATGGGTTAAGAAATGGGTATGTGTGATGAAATTGTGCAATGTGTATTGTTTTGGCACTACATATATTCTAAACTAACAATCTTAGCCAAGTTGGGCTTTTTTTTTTTTTTGTAATCTTTCCTTTTAGGCCTCTTGTAATTTAATCTTACCCCAAATTTATGGAAAGAATACATACCCTCTTTATGCCAATCAGTGAGGATTACTCCTTGCAAAGACTTTCTTTCGTGCTATTTTGCATCTTGGTGCAGTTTTCTAGATCTCTTAAATGCAAAAAGAAACAAACATCCATACATCTGGGAGCAGACTTCCAAGAGGAGCCCAGAGCCAGCTTTTTTTCCCCGTTCTGAGTGCTCAGCACCCACGATGGGGCCAGTTCAGCCAAACCAGGGCCAGGTTTCCATAGGAACACGGCGATCTGGAGGCTCCCATGGTGACAAATATGCACAGATTCATCGTTTAGCTCATCCTCCCACCCAGGAATGATAAAATGACTCAGTGCTGCAGCAGCAACACCATCAGCTATCGATAACAGCAGCAGTGACCCCGTGAAAGATGCATAAACAGCTGGGAGGAATTTTGGCCCTGCAGGGAGATTGCTCAAGTCCCCAGTGCAGACCTGAGTGTTTGCTTATGTTCCTGCTTGGCAAGATATGGCACTGTGGAGATACTGGTCAGTGCTGGGGTAGGAGAATCATTTCTGACATGCCAGTGATTCCTCAGAATGTAAGGAAACCGTGCGGAAGGGAGATACAGCGCTGGTAACTGCTCTTCCTTGCTCACTTACTGGGCCTGATTTATGAGGTGCCACTCTGGACAGGATGTTGCCAGTTGAGGCTGTGTGTTGCATGTCAGCTGCAGGATTTAGGGATGACCCATGTCCTGCAGGGGAATGGCTCTACACTGGGCAGGGGATGGTCTGAGCAGGTGTTTTCCATCTCCGGCTTCTGTGGCGAGTCGAGTTATTCAGTCTGACGACTGCCAAGTGCAAATTTAATTGGGTAGGAGAGAGAGTTGGGTGAGCAAGGCAGGGAAGCCTTGCCCTTGCTCATACAAACAGCCTGATGGATTTCTTTCTGCTACAGTCCCTCCTTAATTTGCATTTCCTTCCCACAAACATTTGAATGAACCAAACTCGGGGAAAAGCAACTCCATGGTCTCATGTGAAAGAGTCACTGGAAATAATTTCTGCACACAAAAATACTTGGGCCTGTAACCAGGGGACAGTAACCTCGTGTGCCAGAGAAGCCACATGATGTTGAACTGAACGTGCACAGAATTAGAGAATCATTTAGGCTGGAAAACCCTCTAAGACCATCAAGTCCAACCATTAACCCAGCACTGCCAAGCCCACCACAAGCCATGCCCCTAAGCACAACATACACAAGTTATTTGAATAATTCCAGGTGTGGTGATTCCACCACTGCCCTGCACAGCCTCTTCCAATGCCTGACCACCCTTTCAGAGGAGATGTTTTTCCTAATATCCAACCAAGACCTCTCCTGGGCACAACTTGGAGCCATTTCCTCTTGCCACATCACTCACTACCTGGAAGGAAATACCACTCCCCACCTGGGCTCCACCTCCTCTCAGGGAGCTGTTGAAAGTGATAAGGTCCCCTGATCCTCCTTTTCTCCATACTAAATAACCCATGCAAGCAGACTCAGCTATCAAACACAGTGAATAGTAACACCAAAAACAGATTTGTTGAGAAATTAGTAAAAAAAAAATAAATTAGAGAATAACAATTGCATAGATTGCAAGAAATCATACAGCACGTTGGAAACAACTTTCAGTGTGTGTGACTGTTTTGCATCTCATGTCTTTTCCATAAAAGTTTTTTCCCAACATTATAAAAAAAAAAAACCCCAAACATCCAAACCCCCACAGTTATTTGCTCACTGTAACACTCTGCAACTTTAAAAATTCTTCCTCCCCAGTGCAAACATACTTCCTCAGAGAGGCAGCAGCAGAGCCCCGCTAAGATGCTTAAGAGGAGGTCAAGAGAAAAGCCATTTACCAGGGGAATCTCTCTCAGCCCTTAACACATTTTTATTGCTACCTATGCACACAGTGTTCTCTCAGAGGCTAGATGAATAAATATGCTTCTTTTGAGCAAACATTTATAATGCTATTTGAACACGGGGGAAAAACAGTTTCAGCTTAAAAATGATACTCACACCATGTTTACTTTTTTTTTTCCCAAGCTGCAGTTAAAATGAAACTGTCCAGACAGACATTCAGCATGAGGCTCAGGAAAGCATGTTTCTTTTGGCCCCTTTCACTACAGAATTTCACCTAAAAATGAAATACAAAAGACTGGGGTTTGGGGGCAGGAGAAATACAAAAGAAAGATTTGTTTGTAGATGAATTACTCAGTGGAAATTCATCCAACATCAGTGTAATTGCTCATTAATAAGAGAGTTGGAAGATACTTAAAATGTTTCTCTTCCTTTGAACTTTCTGCAGCCAAACAGAGTCTCTGAGCTGGCGATGTACTTGTGCATGGACTTCACTTGGAATGAGGGAGTGCCCCTTTCCTCCTCCTCCTCCACCCCCCAAAACCCAGCAGATAATGCTCTGATCTGCTTTGGGGCACTCTGAGCTCAGCCCTTAGTGGCAGATCTGCCCCTGGGCAAGGAACTTTCTCATTTTCACCTCTTCACCACCAAATTTTAAATTCCCAAGGCTGGGGAGCAGCTCTCACTTTATCAGATGATGAAGGAATGAGCTGGACCTCTGGACACTGTCCCAGCAGCATTCCTGATGCCAGCTTTAAGAGGACTCCTCACACACTAAAAGTTAAGGAGCTCTGAAGGGCTTTCCTGGCCGGGACTGGAGGAGAGTAATTAGCCCCTGTAAGGATCCCTGTTCTCCGAGCTGTGAGAAACTTCAAATCCCACTGACTTCACTGGCACTTCAGGGCACTCAGCACCTCCCAAGATTAATTCCTCAAGCAGGGAGAGGTCTAGAAACATATATATTAGAGCATTTTACGTCTTCAGCTGCAGTAGGGCTCTCTCTGGTGAGCTTGACAAAGGACAGATTATATATTATGCCATGCCATAAACTTCAGCAATCTAAGAATTCTGAAAATACCCCGTTCTATTACTCTCCCTGCTTTGACATGAAATATTAAACACCGCTTACCAAAGTGATGTTATTGAACACAGATGTCTGCTATCACATTCAAATTGTTCAAGTCAATCTAGGTTTATATATTTTCTTTACTTAAGCGTTTGTATAAACCCAAGTGTGCCCTGACAGTAATGATTTCACAATATACTAGATTCAATTAAGGAGACAAATATGCATTTACATTTTTACTGAACTTGTTTCACACACACACACACTCAGAGGCTCCAGCTCCAACTTATTTTTGACATTTGGTGGAAAATAAAGGAATAGAAAGGGTGCCACCTACTGAGTTGCTCAAACATTTTTGGAGGCCAAAAAAAAATTTGTGTAAATTACCAATATGCTCATTCCAGTTAAAAATAAACAAACATTCAAGCTATATTTTTAAGCCTGTGGGACGATAGCCATAGGGAGTGCTCTGGTTATCAAGTCACTCAAGGACTGGAGTTCTTACCAGGGTGTAGGAAACTCCAGTCCAGCTCCCTCTTGACTCCCAGCAGGTTTGAATCCACCTATTCCTATGGGAAACCCAAGCCAAATGAACCAGTCTGTGTTGTGGCAGTCCATGAATATCTTTTGCAAGCAATGGATGTTCCAGCAAGTGGGAATCCAGCAATGCTGCACCCAACAGGAGCTGCTTTGTGGGACCCCACCAATGATCAACCTGACAGGAACTGGGAAGGTCTGCTGTCAAGTAGCTCCTAAACTCTATCAGGCAGATGAAATGTAGGCAGATATCTGAATTTACAAGCTGAAAAGGTGTACCAAGGCTCAAGAATGAAGACAGGCTCTCAGTACCACTTCAAAAGCCAGCGTCCCTTTCTGACATCTCTCAAGGCACAGCCTTGTCTTTAAGATCCTGCAGAGTGAGGCAGAAATATTGAAGGTGTTGTACCAGCGCTGCAGTTTTCTTGCTTGGGGAGGATAAACTATCAAAATAAACTGCAATGTTGCCTTGGTATCAGGCAGAGAAACTGCAATTTGTGGGGTTTTGTCAATTGTAAAGGTCAGCCTCATCAGCTTTGACATCCACTAGGGGAAGCCAAGCAAGAGCTCTGTAAATACACCTTGAGGTAAATCATGAGTTTGCATCTGGTCTGAAGCCAGTGACAAAGCAACAACTTCATGGGGATGGGGAATTACAAACAACCCCTCCTGACTGGCCACCAACACTGCTCTCCTTCTTCCCCCAGAGCAGCCTCTGTGCAGAAAAGTTGGGATGTGCCTGCCATGAGTAATTTGTGGTTTAGCTTCCTTCCACAAAAGACAAAAATCATGTTGATTTTCTTTGGAAAAGTTGTAGCTATGACAGAGAGAGCTCCAGCTTTCTATTCATCTTGATTGCACACAGAGTCCTCACCAGACCTGCAGATGTGCAGCTGTATCTTGGTCTTGGCACATGCAGACAGACCAGAGGTTTCCACAGTTATTGTGTATTTAATATCTGCCAGTTTCTTGTTGTTAGGGACTGGTGCAGCAATTAAATACTTGGGAAAATAATTGTGAAATATTAACAGGTCCTTATTGTTAACAGGTATTTCTGGCAGAGATTCCTTCAGGGCAACTTGGACGAGGCACTGGTGGAGTTGGCAATGGCATTTTCTTCCCAGAGGGACCTTCAAACCCTCTTGTGTGGGGCTTTGTTTTGCTGGCAGCAGAAACCCAGGAAGAAACCCAGTTTTCAACATCCTCCTTCATACCCACTCAAAGTAAAACATTAATTTGTTGGTCATGATGCTTTTCACTTCTCCCCTGCCTTGGCACGTGATGCTGCAGCACCATTTATGTACTCGAGATAACCAGGGCTGCAGATCCATCCCTTCTCCAGCTCCTCAAGGGTCCAGGGGCTTTCTGCTTGCACAAGCCCTCACTGAGAAATGCATCACAATGGCTTTCTGCTGCTGGAATCATCCTGTCCCAAGTGCTTATAGGCATTTTTGGGATTTTTCTCAAAGGAGGCAGCCCTGTCTCTCTAGAGGACCCTTGTGTGGTGGTTGGGGTTGTTAACATATTTTTTTAAAAAGGCAAAAAAAGCCAAGGCTTTTTTTTTTTTTAAGCTAGGAATCAAAACCAAGAGAAAATCCACTGCAAAGTCAAATACTTTTGCTCCAAATCACACATCTTGCTGTCCCTTGTAGAAAGCATAATTTTAGAGCAGTGACACTGAACTACCAAATCAATCCTCAAAGCTTCCCAAGGTAAGGAAACCCCCAGCTAACACCCCACAGCAAAAGAGTTTGCAACAAGAAACCAAACTCACACAGCCCCTACCAATGCTCTTTTCAAAGACATAAAGATTTCCAGGTGCTTGACATCCACGTTAACTTTTTAAGTAATAAAACTTGAGGAGAGGATTCCCATTGGATCAGAGGGGAGACTTTGCTACAACAATAGCTCTGCTGGCAAACTGACTCCTTTCAACACATTCTTCAGTTTGTATTTTAAGTGGTTTTGCCACATTGGCAGCCAAAAATAACTATTTTCTGATCAAATTCACTGGTTCTTGTAAAATATTTTAACACGCTAACTATGACCGTGAGCAGCTCTAATAGCCTTTCAAGCTGCCTGTTCAGACCTCTTACTTTTGAGAGGGTGAAGGGCTCCACAAAAGGCTCCAGCACAGTGATGCCATCCATGGCTGCTGCTCCTGCAGCATTCCCAGCCCTCATTACCCAGGGATACAGCCCCTATTTAATCAGATGCTATTTGCTGCTTTGTATTTCATACCTACCCTTACCGTAAAGTAATAATTAAGAGCAGCCTTCCCCTGTGCAGGGTAGTGCAAGGCCAAGATCCACAACAGCTACCACAGCTGAAATGTCAGGGAAAAGGGAAAGAAAGCAAATGGACAGGCAGGAATTACTCCACAGTCTCTACTTGCACCAATCTTGCTCTTTGATGATGATGTACAGCAAGAAGTCTTGATGTGGTTCTTAGAGGAGAAATAAATAATTTAAAAACTGAATTTCTGGTTGAAAAAAGCCTCCTCCAGCTGCAAAAATTAGAGAATTTTCGTTAAGTCACTTTATAAATAATTTATGGCACTTTAAGACTTACCAAGTAGCAGAGAAATGACAGGCTGGTTTGAATGGGAACAGGGCAGAACCAGTGGGACATGGGGCATTTCCACCCCTAATGTGGCTCCACTTACCCAGCCAACACGAGCCCAGTTCATAGTGCTGCTCCCATTGGGAAGCCTCCATGGCCACCTCCAAAGCAGGGAACAGAGCTGAGACAGCCCCTGAATTCCTGGATGAACCAAGGGCGTGTAGGCAGAAAGAAAACACAGAGTACAGAACCCACTCCAAATGGCAAAGCTGCCACTTTTGTACCCCTTTAGGCAGGAGGTCAGTGAGGTCACCTGAGCAGGTGGATCTCAGTTACCATGGGCCAACATGGCTGTCTTGGATAACAGACCTTAATTAATTAATTAATTAATTATCATTAGGCTCTCAGAATCACCAGAGGGAGAAGCGAGCACATGCCTTAAATCAGGATGTTACATCTGGATGGGAAAAAACACCCAGTAGATGATGGCATGAAGCATTTAAGTATTAACTATAATATCTACACCACATGCAGCTTCTCAAGATGTTTTGCTGTCATCAGCTTAGCAAAAGATAAAGATTTATTGGGCTATTACTGAAAAGGAAGCTAGATACTGCCAAATGGCACGGACAGTTAGATGACTACTTGCTGACATCTTTATTCATATATAAAACATCACAACTGAGTTGTGTTTTTTTTAACTACCATGCTTGAAGGAATCAACAAAGAAGTGCCTTATCATACAGAACTTTTAAGTAATTTTTAAACCATTCATGGGGTTTGGATGGTTGTTTTTATTGTGTGCAAACAGAATATTCTGTGAGCACCCCATGAACTTCTAGTGCTGACTAAAAGAAGAGATAAGCAGTGCTGGCTGCAGACTGGGGTCATGATTTCTGAAGGTGCTGAGGTACAATCCCATGGAACAGTGCTCCCTGGACACTGTTACAAGGTCACTCTGGTCCCACATATCTCATATATCAGAAAAAAAATCTTTACTGTGAGGCTGGTGAGGCACTGGCAAAGGGTGCCCAGAGAAGTTGTGGCTGCCCCACATTTAGTTGGAAATAAATGGTCCCTTCCAGCCCAAACCACTCCATGATTTATGAACATTTCAACTGCTGCAGAGGCATGGCTTTTTAAAGGTTTAAATCACAGACCAATGCTATCTTTGCAGAGGTTGAGAATATTCTGGTTTAAGATTCCATGTCTAGTTTTTTATCAGCTTTTAAGAACAATCTGAGAGGTTAAAATCAACATGATATGTTGATATTATGGGATAACATCAACAGCTTCTTAGAATAGTATGAATATGGCTTCAAATAAAGAAATTACTGGATAAGTTGCAAGGATTATAGAATTATTTTAGAACATATGTCAAAAAGATGAAAAACCAAATGAACTTAATTATTCTGCTCCTTGTTGAAAACTGGAGGAAGAGTGAAGTAAATCATGCAAGACAGAACCCTGCAGTATTACACAGCTCAGTTCAAAATGTTTGCCCTGAAAATTTCAAAAGGAATCCAAGCCTGCTCTCCCAGAAAGCAGCAAGCCAGAGCTGCCCACTTTTTCTCTGACAGCTTGATCTACCGTTCCCCCTTTGTTAAACATTTTGAATTCAATTTAGCCTGCTACTTCCAATTAACCAGCACACTCTTACTGCATTATTTGGCATTGAGCAGGCACACATGTTCCTTCAGCTCCTGCCAATGTGAGAAGACAATACCCTGAAGGTGAACCAGGCAATTTGTTGGCAGAACTGGGCTCTGGGAAGGGCCCAAGCAGGCTGATGGGAGGCTGCAGGTGTGTGGTTCCAAATTCCTTCAAAGTGCTCCGTGCCCAAGTCTTCCCAAAATGTCACACTTCACAACCATCCTCTTCCAGCAAGATTAATGCTGTGTTTTGAATATTTCTAATGCTCTGGAGTGCCAGAAAGCTCCATTTGTCAGGCTCAGTCACTGGCCAGGTTGCCCTGCTCAGGGATCATACACAAACCCACTTGGGCACAGGCCATTATTTACCCTACACAAACTACCAAAAGCAGGTGTGATTTCAGCCTGTTTGCTCTGAATGTCAATTAGTTCAGTAGAATAAAGTCTCATCCACAACATAAGCCTGTTGCTTCAAAACTAGCAATGAGGGAAAATCAAGACCAAGTTTTAATGACATGTTTATATTAAGAAAAAATCAGCATCCTTTCACTACAACATGTCTACAACAGAAAGTACAGTACAAACCCAACATACATCCCACACATTTCTTGAAGAGGGATTACAAATTCACAGACACATAATATTGCTATGCAAGTGCTTATTAAGAGCCATAAAAAGAACAGAACGAACAATTTATGCTCTACAAGGCTGAGATTTGGTGTTTACTGCTGGAAATTGCTTTACACAGTGTCAGAATTTAAAGCTGTGACCTTGCAAAAGAATTACTGGGCACTTTTGCAAGAATTACTTGCAAGAATTACTTGCAAAAGTTGCAGCCCATGCGTGCAGCTGCTCAGTCAGCCACAGGTCAACCTGAAAAGTCCTTCAAAAACGAGGGGGCTGAGAAGGTTTCTAACCTAAATATAAAAATATTAACACAAGGATGGGAGGATGGAGGCTTCTTGGTCCACCAGCACTCTCAAAGATTGTTCCTGAGCTTTACTTTGCTCTGATAAGAAGCTAAATTCTAACAGAGTCACTGTTTGATCTGCACAATGAAGCCACGATGGCTCCCAAATGTGTCTTTGCCTCTTCTGGGAAGGACATGAAGGTATTATTTCCATGTTTGTCCCGTTGGCAACTCCTGACACTATGCTGGTTATTACTTACACAAACAGAAACCTGCAGCCAATCAAAATAATATGGTTGGCAAGGAATCTGGGCAAACTTTAATAGCTATGGTTCTTCAACATAAAAAGGATAAAAGTAGAATAATAATTTCTGGCAGGGGAAGCGGGGAATTTTTTAAATTCTGATTGTTTTCCTATGAGGATAGTGTTAGTGAAGTCTAACTTAAAACATGTTGTTCTGGTTTCATGAATTCACAGTGAGCGAGGTTCTGCTGGGCCCACTGAGTTACACTCCACTCCTTCCCACTCCAGCTGAAGTTATCTGGAGCACACAAGGTAAGAGAGGGGGATTTGGCACAGGAGCTGCATGGCTGAAATAACTCCAATGTCTTTCTGAAAAGAGTTATCTGCACGTGCAAGTGCGCTGCAGAGGAATACGCAGAGCTCTCTCTGCAAGAAGTGTGATTAACTTCAGCCTCCTGGGAAATGGGGAGCCAGCAAAGGCATGCACCAAGAGGAAGATGGACATCAATTTAACTATAAACCCCCTTTTCACTGAGTTTTTCACTTCCATTTTCAACAAGCCCCAGTGCTGTGCTCAGGGCTGCATCAGCCTGACATTCTTTCACTGGAATCTGATGAAGCAAATAAGCAGAGTTGTGTTAATTTAGTAGAAACTACACTCACTTGCCACAAAATTAATCTCTGGAAAAGCTGATTTAGTCAGTTTTCCATTAAAAATTTCCATCCTGACTAATAAAGAATACTCTGTAGGCAAAGAATTAGGTAAATCTGTTAAACTGAAGGAGCAGAATCAGAACAGTAATATCAGAAGCAAGTAAACTTCCTTAGTTAGTAGTTAATACTGTAAAGTTGTGACTCTTCTAAAAAATAAAACCTGTAAACAATTTCTCTGCCTTATGAAAAAATAAAAACCAAGATAAGACATTCCAACCATCCCAATCAAAATTCCTCTTTTAACATTTTTGAAATCTTTAATTCTGATTTTTACCTGTATAAGACTGCATTTTGTTTTGGAACAAAAAGCCATGCAGAGCCACAAATCAGAATGGTCTGTTGGATGGCACTGAAGTGAACTTCTTTTCCAAAGGCAATAACATCAAGAAGATAAGAAGCATTTTGAATAAAAAGTCTATTGCATATGGAGTGGTTTGTATGAACTGGCATTTTTTGATTAAAAAAAAAGTTTGCTGAAATATTTCCCAAAGCAGATCTACTAGGGCCTTTTAATTCATTGGCAAAGGCTCAGTATCAGTCACTTAAAATATGTGTTTCATCATGTACCTAAAATTGTGACATCCTTTAAAAACACGTAATACAAAAATCTTTTATTTCTTTATGCTACATATTTACAACTCTATCACCAAGGTACTGTGGAAAATGTAAACAAGTATACATGGGTGTAAATCATATGGCTTGGGAAAGGTTTCCCCTTTGATTAGCTGCTCAAATCACACAACAATCTACAAAAATAAGAGAAAAACAGTACATTTGATATGCTCTGCTGTCTGACAGCAGGGTAAAGGGTTTTGTGCTGCTGAGTAACCACACCAGTCTCTGGGCAGCTGGAAGGAACTGGAATGTCTGAGGTACTGGAATGTGGCCAGTGGATGGGCTGTCCTCAGAAGAGAAGACAAGGCTGTAGCCAACTACCCCTCCTCAGAGATCCACACTGAAAGGATGAGAAGCAGTGGAACAAAGATGAAACGGAAGAAATTCTGATTAGAAACCAGAAAAAAAAAAACAACCCAAAAAACGGGGGAATAAAATGAAATCTCCACTAGGACAGGTTCAAAGAGGTGGTGGGATCTCCATCCTTGGAGATATTCAAAACTAGGTGGGATGAATCTCTGAAATTTGACTTGAATGATGAATCTCTGACACATTTGACTCTGAAGTTGATCAGGCTTTAAAGGGAAGCTCAGACCTCCAGCTTTACTCACTCAGTGATTCTACAAAAAAATCTTAAGTACAGTGTGACACTTGCACTACTGTTGTAGTTTGGCTCTGCAGTAAATACAGGGCTAAGGCCAAAATATGTCAACTGCTCAACTTGAATTGTTCTTCTGCAGCATTTGCTAAGATTATATCCCATTGTCTCACAGGAGATTTACCTTACAGGCTCCTGTTCAGTGAAACTGCCCCCAAATTCACACAATTGTAGGATCAGACTCAGGCCATCACACCTCCAAAAGAACATTTAAAATATCACCTCCTTGCTGAGAGTCACATGCATCTGGGACCATAATTTTGCCACATTTACATTGAATGAACTTTCCAGTGACATTCATTGAGCTCTACAGAAGAAATTAAAAGGGATCAGTATCAGCCCCAGTGATTTTCTGGCTGAAAGCACAGTTGGTTAATTAATTTTGACACATTCACAAATACCTTTTCTTTCAATACCTATGAAGAGATGAATAACAACAATAAGACTTCCATGAAGCTTGGAAAACACCTCCTAAAACTGTATTGCCTCCCATAGGTCACAATTTGAAATAAACTCCCAGGGGAGCAAGTGTCACTTGCTTTGGCCTGGACAGTCATTGACTGCAGATATGTTTAGGACCTGGGGTGAAACATGGGGGAAAATTGTTACCTCACCTTCCCATCCAACCTCCTGGATCCTGCTTCACCAACTCATCACTTACCCAACCACAACAACAAACTTCCTTAGAAATCCCAAGTTACCATCAGTTATTGTCATTTCTTCTCTTGCAAAACAAAACCCTGCTCCTGCAGAGCTGCAGTTTGTTCTGGTGGTGAATGGAGCGTCAGCACAAGAGCTGAACTGCCCATACTCTGTGTCCACCATGGTCCTGATGCCCCTTCTTAAGTGCACTTTTGATACAGAATCAAGTGGTTACTGTACAGATTTTGTAACTCCTAAAGAGAGGTATAAAGAGGCACTCTGAAATCTTTTAGTCTGGTTAACAGAATATTAAAATACAGAACATACATTTCTTTATAATGACATAGTTCTATATCAAAGGAAAACCTGTCTAAACAGGCAAAATAGCACCAAAATGTCTCTGTTTCATGAGGTGGCCACCAGCAGCTGTTGAATGGTATCAGGACTGTTGTGAGGTGACTTGATAAAAAAAATAAATTGCTTAATAAAAGCACAAACTCTAGAGATAGTATCTTTAAGCAT
The DNA here is from genome assembly GCF_027477595.1 of Haemorhous mexicanus. Taxonomy (NCBI): domain Eukaryota; kingdom Metazoa; phylum Chordata; class Aves; order Passeriformes; family Fringillidae; genus Haemorhous; species Haemorhous mexicanus. Next base: position 23,046,794 of record NC_082350.1, read on the forward strand.
CTCTCCTTGCTTACTATGTGCTTTCTCTATTCAAGATAAAACCTTTTCTGCATTAGCAGATACTGTTTGATGAGAAGTGCTGCACAGTTTGGCTTGACAACCCACTGAGAAATTCGTCTGGTAAGATGTGAGAACACAGGGTGCCAGGAGAGTCTGGCAGATGACACCACGCTCTTTGGAAGACAGATTCAGACAGAGACCTTCCAGTCAGTCAAACCAACCAGAAATGCAGAAGATGCTCTTAAATAAATTAACAGTGTATTGAGGACTCTTGTTGGATTGTAGCAGATTCTTCTTCAGCTGCAAGTTCAAAATTAGACTGCATGCTTCTCTAGAACGCACCATTTTATTCAAAGAGGAATTAACTTGATGAATCCCTCTAGTTCATGTGCAATGTGATTTTGCAATGAATCTGTAGAGAAATAATCTGTGGAATACTCTTCAAACTTGGTGCTGGTTGTCAAGTGGGTTTAGAAAGTCCCTGATAGGGAGCGTGGCTCATTCCATGGTGATGTGTTACATGCTGCTTATCCTGATACTCTTTGGAGCTGCTCTGATTAAAAACATGTCCAGGCTTTCAAGAAATGAATTATATTAATACCAGAAAGAATGTCCAGAGTAGATTAATGGAGGGGCAAGAGGCTAGGAATGAGCACATGAAACAGATTCAACTCTTTAAAAGGATCCAGCTACTAAATGGCCTCTGTAGTCTTCCATAAGAAGTGTGAATACTTCAGTACAATTCAAGCTGAATTGAATAACTGTTTTCATATCCAAATTCAAATACCGTCTGTGCATATAAAACAGTTCATTTATTAGTCCAAATGTTACTGTTGCAGAGCTCTTGGAAAAATACTCCCTCTTTCTTGAGCTTGTTCTTCATAAAAAGGAAGCTTTGGAGGGCCACCTAGAGAATTAAGTAGAAACACGGTTTCAGGTCCATATAACCTAATACTGAAATATTGTATAGATTATACAATTTACACTTAAATAATTCAATAAATGGTAGCCTTGAAAAGAAGGTAGAGGAGGGAGTTACAGCAGCCTCCTGACGGAGGCAGAGAGCAGGCAAAACTATAAAACACCTCCAAATCAGAAGGTTCCCAAAGTTTTTCCTAAACTAAAGACGGAATTATGATTACACCGCAAGTGAGAGGAAACTTTCCCTCCGCACTCTATTTCATTAAGAAGAGAAATTATCCAAACAATCCAACGGGTTGACCCTCCCATCCCCACCAACCACCAGCATGGGCCAGAGGTGTTTTACCCCCCCAGGAAAGGCTGCAGCCCCAGGCTGGTTACCTTCTGTGCAGGTTGGCCCCCTCCAGGAGCTGGGGCAGGCGCAGTTCCCGTTGTGGGGATTGCAGCGGGATCTGCCGGCGCACTGGCACCGCAGCGAGCAGCCGGGGCCGTACCTGTCTGGCCTGCACCCTGCAAGGACAGGAGGGTTTGGGACAGGGGGAACACTCCTGGCAGCCTCTCCCTTCTGTGGGATCAGGAAGCTGCTCAGACACCCACATCTGTTCACATTCAAACATGACATTTGGGAAAGGCGGCAGTCATCGAGTTTTGCCTGCCACACGCTCTGCCCAAGCTGCAGCCCAGCTGTCCTGAAGAGTTCCCAGAATGGAAATCATTGCTGGTGTAAAAACAAGGGTTGACAGCCCAACAGAGAACATCTTGGGATCTGCTCAGGAAAGTTGCTGTCAGCATCCTGGATCCACACTATCTCCTGCCCCTGTCCCTCCTGCATGGCTGGGCTGTCAGTACGTGCTGGGCAGGAGCCTTCCCTCACAGAATGTGACACTGAGAATTAATCCATTTTATAGATACTCATGTCTTGCACAATCTGCTGCATCCTGAGAAATTAAACTCACTAAAAAAAAAAATAATCTCACTTCCAAATGCAAACACATTCATACCTAGGCTGGTAAATCCTCACTGCAATTTTTAAAGCATCAGAGGACAGGCAGGACAGGGAAGTGAGCAGCAGGGTCACAAGGCAGGGCGTGAAACACACAGCAAACAAAGGCCCTCTCACCCTCACCTGGCTGAAAAACCCTGTAGCCAGGGAATTTGCCTTCTCCCACGAGCACCCTCAGGTAAATAAAGTCCTGCTGAGCCCTGCAGCCCCAGCACGTGGGAGAACTCGCCCCGTGCGCTCCGAGCTTGGCCTTTTCAATTAGGAAATGTTATGAGAAAAGGTCTCCCCAAACACCTCTGGACCTGATTTTAATTTATGTAATACCACATTTTCATGTTAATAACAATGTGTATTTAAGACATCTGTTTGAAAGTCTGCAATGTTAATTTACTACAGAAAAAGAACGCCCATAAAAGTCTGTTATATTCTCTCTCTCTCTTTTTTTTTTTTTAATTAACATTTTGCCTGTTTAATGGGTGCTTTACCAGAGTTCAAATTAAAATCAGGCCTTTTATCTTTATGGCTGCTGCACAGTCACAGCTGCTCACAGTTATATCACAGATGAACTGAGCCTAATTGAAAATAAAAATGCAAATAAAACCTACCCCATAACAGCTTTTCATGGATGGGGGCTACCCTAGCTGATTTAAGAAAAATAAAAATGACTCGCAGAGTTTGTGAGGAAGAAAACCTCAATTCCCATTTTTGGTGCTGAACTTCCCCCTTGCGTTCCACTTCTGCCTAAAGTTTTACTGGAAAGGCCCAGGGACACCCAGTGCTGGGTGGGCACTGAGGGTGGCTCATGCTCCCACTGCAACAGTGCTGCAGGCTGGGAGCTTCATTTCCTGACCACAGGACACTGCCCAGAGGGAATAAAATGCTTTTCCATTTTAGCTCTGCAAGTTGCACTAAGGCTTAAACTCACAGCAACTTGTATTTGGAGTTTTGGACCAACTTCTCCAAAACTCAAGGCAAATTACATTTTACAGCTGACCCGTGAACAGTTTTGCTATCAGGATATCAATTTAAATATTGATTAAATCAAGAGGTACAAGCCTGCTGATAAAGGTGTTGACAACTACAAAGAGCAATTTTCTACAAACAATGTGTTCTTGAACACTAGCAAATGTCCTTTTACAGTTATTCTGAAACCAACAGGTCAGAGTAGTTTAACAATACACAGTCCAGCCCTTAAAAATATTGCCCTTACCAATGTCACACTTGTCTCCAGTCTTCCCAGGTGGGCAAAGGCACTTCCCAGTCTCTGGATCACAAGGAGCATCTCCACAGTCACACTGATGCTGGCACCCCTCGCCAAACCAGCCCCTGGCACAGCCTGACAGCAAGAGAACACTTTAGATGATGTCTGAGTGGCAGGATGTACATTAAACCCAGAGTTTTCCCAGGATGTCTCAGGGGAAAGCTCATAAATGAAACCAGTGTAAATGCCAAGCTTAATGAAGAAATCAAACACAGTGGAATGGGCATATTATTTATATGAGCTCTCCTTCTGTTGGGGTTGTCTAATCTAACTTCTCAAAGGTATCTCTAAATCTGTCCCAGAAATGTAGCTGGCACTTATTTTTATTTTTAATTAGAACTCTCTAGAAGACTCCTCCATAACACTCAACAGGTTTGACATGCACCTATTTAATAATCTTACTTGGAGTTTTAGAAGCAAATTTAGAATCAGTAAAAGGGACTTATTTTTAATAAATGGCATGTGGAACTCATTGCTGCAAGACATCACGGAGACCAGGACTTTCACTGTATTAATTGGAACCAGATTAGTTAATTTATAAGGGAATGGGAACACCCAGCTGTATAACAGGAAATCTGTCCCAAATTCAGTGTTTTAGGATATTCATTAAGCTCAAAATATGGAAGTGGCTCTCAACAAATATTTCAGTAATTATATGAGATTTGAGTTTTGCTTTTGGGGTTTTTTTTGTGTTTGTTTTTTTTTCTGTTGTTTTTTTTTTTTTTTTTTTAATTTTATTTTTATTTTTTATTTCCCATCAAAGGTGTACCAGTACCTTTTTCACAGTGGACACCATGGTAACCCAAAGGACAAAGGCACTGTCCTGTCACTGCATCACAGCTCGCTCCATTTTTACAGGCACAGGCCTGAAGACAGCCCAGCCCATAAAATCCCAGGGGGCACCCTGAAAAATTAAAATGAAGAAGGTTCATGGAGAAAACCATACACACCATTAAAATCCTCTGTATTCTCTCTGATATTTGCTGGCAGCCAACAAAAAATTATATTTATCCTTAACTCTAATAATGCCATGGGCTTTTAAACTTGTATCACCCAGCATCACAGACATGCAAGATCTGGAAGGAGCTGGATGATCTGGGACATCCCCAGAATTTTAACTGAACCAGTGAGGTGTTTCTTGACTCCTTTGACCCCCCAAACCTGTGACAATTACCCTGAGTGCCTCCACTTACTGTGCTCACAGGAGTGGCCGTAGAAACCCTCGGGGCAGCTGCAGCACCCTGTGAACCTGTCACAGGTGCCATTGTGCTGGCACAGGCAGTCCAGGGAGCAGCCAGCCCCATACTTTCCTGGGAGGCACTCTGCTGGCAGGACATGGACAGAAAAACAGACAAGCAAACAATCACTGCCCTCACCCAGAAAAGCTTGCATTGCCAAGAGATGATACCCAGAGGATTATTTGCAGACCAATGAATATTTGTTATGAAGACTCAAGACTTCTGCATAACTATGATGCATTTACATACTTAGGTGAGAAATCTTTTATGTTATATAGATGTTTGAACAGCAATTTCCTCAGTTTGAACATTCTGACTTTTTCAATTTGTCTTTCCACAGACTCGATGCTGAACCTGCACCATGTGCTGTAAAGCCTTGTAGTGAATAGCATAAATTAGATTTTCTTTTTTCTTTCTTTATCTACAGCAATATTTTCTTTTAGGCACTTAAAAAGTGTGAAAGAAAACACGAAGCTTTTCCTCCTCTGTGTTATCATTGGAGTTCACACTATTCGAATTTCTAATAGAACCAGGAGGATCTTTTTCACACATAGCAACAGTCTGTCCATGTATAATGAGCTATCTGCTTTTACAGAACGAAACACATCTCAAATTACTGAAAGCCAAGTCACACAGAAGGGACTGTGCCAATATAATTAACCTCAGTTTCATCTCTGAATAAGTTAACTTCCCACTGCTGGGATAATTTGAATCTGGGCAGACGAACTTAAACGAGTGTGGCCGTCCAAACAATCAGATTGAGAACCCTGCAAATGCCAGACAGGATCTTCCAGTAACATCATATCTAATCTATTAAAAGGATGCCTGATTAGCTGTCTTTGATTTCCAGTCACAACACACTCAAACCCACACTGCTGTGGAGATCAAAACTCTATTTTCCAATAAAATTTCACTCCCTCTGTCAAAAGATAAATAGTGAGGTTCTCTCTAGTGATACAACACACAGCTCCTTATGCAGTGTGTGCATGTCTGCCCCCGTGCTCCACTCCAGAGATGTTTTATCTATGAGATGCACCCACAATCCACTCCTCCATGTGGGGACACCTGCACCACCCTGCTGAGCCTTGGCAGCCCCAACTCAGCCCATGGGTGATGACAGAGATCTCCAGGAACAGGCAAAGGGAGATGACCACAGGTGGCCTTTGCTAGGTCACCCAGACATTGGTTAACTGCAAATGCTTTAGAGCCTGTGCCCAGAGAGCATTCACTGCCTACTGAACCCTCACAGCACTCACACTGTGAGCACTGCATCTTCCCTGTCCTCCCTGCTCCTCCTCTGCACACAGACCCACGGCAGGGCTCTGAGTCTCCTCAGACGCAGAGTGGAACAGCTGCACCTCAGAATGCTGCTAAAAACTGTCATTTCTAGATGACACTTTTATATAGGGACACTCCCCTGTAACAACCAGCTCTTGGTATAGATACATATGGAGTTTGAGGTGAATATTTGAGGTGTCAGAGACAGAAGTGCTGCAAATCAGAGCCTGGGAGGGTATTGGGGAGCTTGAACCAAGGCAGTTATGATTTAATGATGACATTTGTCTTGAATGTGTGCTTAGAACTATTGACTTGCATTTCATACCAGTAAACTTGTGGTTTCCTGAGCATTCAAGTCCATGACTATACAGATATCTCTCACCTACAGAGAAAAATAGGAACACAGAAATGCAGAATGGTTTCTGGGAGATGGACAGGACAGTTGTGGAAAGACTGGGCTGACAGGAGAGATTCTGGAATAGGAAATGAGCTTATTCTCTTAGTGTGCTTTGTCTTACACAAGGGACAGGTGTCATGGAGAATAAGGGTGAGTGAGCAGGACAATCTCCATTGCTTTGGACAGATGCTGTCAGAACACCTGGGAAGTCTACACATGGGAAGCTCAAATCCAGTCCAGAGTCAAATGAAAGAGAACACAACCAGTGAGGAGGAAGACATAGGCTTCTCCTGCTCTGAGGATCACATGGAAGAAGACAAAACCCAATATGCCTATAGATAAAAGAACACAAAAGTTGGACTGGAGAAGAAAGAGTGAAGAAGAAATAAGGAGTGTGCAAGGGAATACATGAGCAGGATTCAGGAGGAAAAATGTCTTTGAAAAAAGACCTGAAGCTCTAACTAGGGGCAGTTCTGAAACTGTCCTTGTCTGTGGGTATCTGGGGACACTGCAAACCCCAGCTGTACAAATCCACTGCCACGGAAGCAGGAAATCACCTTCCTCACAGGATCTTCCTGTCCAGCCGAGCCCACAGGTGCAGTTGCCATCCATGGGGTCACAGATGCCACCGTTCTGACAGGTACACGTCCCCTGGCAGTTGGGGCCATATTGTCCCTGGGGACACACTACAGAGAATTAACAAAGTTTGAAAAAACCCAAAAATTAGCACCCCAAGGAAAGGATGAAGGTGACAGGGAATAAATACAAACACATGCTCCCCACACGTATCCCAAGTGATTAGGGTCTCCCTAGGGTGGTGGGACACCACCATGATTATTATTAGTTTCCATGATTATTATCAGTTTCACCCAAACACTCTGTCCTGACATAGCCCCCCAGCTTCCTGGAGAACCCAGTGCCCCAGATGGGTGGCAGGGAGGTGTGGGCAGGATTAGGCTGGGTGATGGAGCGGGGAGGGACAGAGGCTGAATGCCCCAAACCACAGCCTTATCAGCAAAGGCCCTGGCTCTGAACAATGTCTGGCACTGAGTTTATTTGCTGGGTACTTTAAGTGTGTCACCCTCTGGCGAGGTGACCTGGTCCTGCTTTGTTACCTTGCCGACAGGCAGGTCCCGTGCGGCCGGGGGCACAGGTGCACTCGCCAGTCCGTGGGTCACACTGGCCTCTGCCACAGGCACAGAGCTGGGCACAGTCCTTCCCATACCAGCTCTCAGGGCAGGCTGAGGGAACACAGGATTTGTTAAACACCCACAGGATCCAAGGGCAGTTTTCATTTTTAACACAGCCACAATCTTAGGGGAAGGGCTGGTTTTGTTTTCATTCCCCCTAATGCACTTCAAAGCATCAACCATGAGGCTAGAACCCACCCAAAGACACAACAGCTTTACCTTCTGAGGCTACTTGTGATTATAAATATAATCCATGATTTCACATGGAATATTTACTGTCTTTCCTATCAGAAGAGTGAATGTACAACTGAAATATCAGCTGCTCATCCTTCCAGCTTAAAACATCTTTCCTTCCTTAATACCGATGCTGCTCAGCAATGAAGAGCAAAGCTATGGGCAACCAAACATTCAAACATTGCCCCTCTGTGAATAAGCTGAAGAGAACTTCACAGAGACCAGACCACAGAAATTCAGCCACAGCATTTAGCTGTGAAACAGAGAAGTAACAGTAGGGTTGCCATGGAGTCTTTACCAGTTTTGCCATGACAAAACTTGATCTTTTTCCCATTTATTGAAACTAATGGCACCATAGCGTGAAGCAAAATATTGAGATAATTTCTCAACCTCGAAATTTTGGACAGGAAGAAGGAACTTGAGCAATTCATGCTGAGCTGGCTCTAGAAATAAACTTGGGCAAGCAGGTTGTATTCCTGGGGTAAGTGTCCTCGCTTCTATGCATGCAGGAGTGAGGGAAAATATTTTGCAAGAGATTTTTTTACAAAGCTGGAATCCTGATTTACAATTCAAGGAAGAGGTAGCTGGGATCTGTCTGTTTTTCTTCAGACAAGCTCTTATGCAAATGATCCTCTTTGCTGTGTTTTGACAGAAGCAGAACATGAATGTTGGCTTACTTTTGCTGCAGTTGGCTCCGATGAAACCGGGAGCGCAATCACAAGTTCCTGACGCGGGGTCACAGCGGCCTCCGTTCATGCATTTACAGGGATTTTGGCAGTTTGAACCATAAGTACCTTCTGGACACCCTGTTTTAAAAGAAAAAATATCCAGCAATTAGGTTAGGTTGCTCCTGGGCCTGTTGCATTTCATGTCTTAAGCACTTTGTTGCTTTCGATCAAAGTTTGATTTTCATTTTCTAATGTTATTCACTTCCAGAGGGCCAGTAGTAGGCATTGAGGAGCAGATGACTCCTTTGGACAAAGTGCCCTTGGGACAGCTCTGATTGCACTGTCAAATCCTGGAGAGCTGGACTGACTGCTGCTGACTCCTGGCTCTGTGCTCTCCCACTCCCCTCATGTGACAGTAGCAAGAAAAGCAAGCCTCATTCTACAGAGGTTTTCCTCTTGGGATTTCTGTTCCAAATGAATGCATTCCCTCTTTCCCTCCTACACAGGAGAGATGGGGTCATTCTCCCTCTTCCTTTGGGCAGCAGCCACCTGGTTTGTCCAAGTCAGTGAGAAGCTGTGAGCCATTTCCATCTCTTTTAGCAGCTGTTTCATGGATATGGGGTAGGTCACGTCTTCTTACAATGTGTAAGTTGGAGAAAGTTGGTTTCCTCTATAATCTACTCCTTCCCTGCAAACTGGAGCTGGCATTGTTAGTGGTTGCCCTGGGAGGTTGTGGATTCCCCATCCTTGGAAATGTTCAAGGCCAGGCTGGACAGGGCTTGGAGCAACCTGAGATAATGGAAGGTGGATGGGCTTTAAGCTCCCTTCCAACCCTGTGGATGGAAGACCATGAAAATGGTGCACATGGCAGCAACTCAGAATTTCAGAAGACACCACCTCAGAAGATAGATATGGGAGGAACATTATTTAAATGCAAAGCCAGAAAATTCTCTGAGAAAAAAAAAAAAAAGGCAGCTGTATTTTGTAAGAACCACAAGAATCACCACACCTGGATGGATTGCTGAGCCAGTGGTACATGGCAACAAACTGTCTATGGAGAGTTTTCCAGGGGCAGTGAGGATTTCTGGTTACTTTTTGGACAGCTAATGTTCAAGGAGAATTGAACAAAAGATCAGGAAGATGTAAATGCATTTGCCACGCTTGCATCTTCTAGATAATCTATAGTGATGGAGGCTGGAACTGAGGGGAAGAGATGGGCAGAGCTGCTGGGCACGTGCACCAGTGAACCTCCAGTGTGTCACCTCTGAACTCTGGAAATTCAGGTTATTCTCCTAATTTTCCAGTGTATTGGAAGAAGGAGTAGCTGGTGCTCGAGCAGCATGATCATCATCCAACAGTTCCACTTGTGCTACTATCTCCAAATGTCATTTCTTTGCTCACCCCTTCCTTCTCTTCCCTGGCAGAAGGAAAGTCTGTGGCTACTTTAGAAACCTGGTTGAAAATATATTTGCTCACGTCTCCAAGCAACAGATCCCTTGCAATCTGTGCATAAATAACTTCATGTATTCTGTCTTTCCTAAAGGCAGGAAAGCAGGGCCTGAGTGGCTGAAGAAATCTCTGGCTTTTCTGAACTATTCAATAGTGAGGGAGAGCTTATGGGAAGCTTTGAAGGGGTGCCTTTTGAAATAAAACTGAACATTGGCTTCTGCTCAAACCAGGATAGCAGATCATCAGGACTAAGCAGATACATGCTTTTATAACGTGCAGATACTCTCCCCAGCCCTTCCCAAACACAGACTCTTCTCAATGAATGCTCTGTCATCAGTGCTTCCATCTGCCAGGACGCACAATCTGTTCCATGTGCAAGCCCTGGCACCAAGGAGTGAGCCCTGCAAAACCCCCTTCATTCCCACCAAGACTTGAAGTTCAGGACTCATCCAGATTCAATAATTTAATTACTCTACATGAGTTTCTCTTTTTCTCCTTCTTTTCCTTTTGGTGATCATTTGGATTTTCTCCTTTTTTAAAAATTTCTGTCTCCCAGACTCCAGAAGATGCTGCTTCTCCCTGGCAAGGCTTTCAGAGCTATTCCTTAGCTCAAGGCTAGCAGTAGCTGCTCCATGACTGAACGGGATGCAGTCATTCCCTCCCTCCCAAATTCTTTGTCCTTGCAGTATTTCCCGTGTTTTGGCTCGAGAAGGAGCAGCACATGCAGGGCATGTTCAGCTGCTGCACCGTGCACATGCTCAATAACAAGGCCACCTCATCTGTTAGTACTTTGCAGAAGAATTTTGATGCAGATAACGAGGGCAATTTGCACCATGTCTCTCCATTTCAGTAGGCTCTGCCTTTGCAAAGAGGGCTATTCTTGCACCACCAGTTATCTCATAAAGACATTTTCTAATTTAACAGTTTCCTGTGCTTCTGACTTATGTTTTTTTTTCTGTGAACAAAAGAGTGGCAGCCAGATTTCCACCTCATTTCCTGATTTTCCTTCTGCTTTGAGTGGGTTTGTCATGACCAAGAGCTCCTAAATCTTTCCATAGCAATTGCACACACTGAGGTTTTCTGACCAAGGCTATTAAATCACATTGTCAAATAATCCCTTCTGACACATCCTGTCACCTTCAGCTTGAGGGTGAAGCTGTTGAGATCTTTCTGGCTCTGGGTACTCCCAGCCCAGTCAATGTCACAGAAACATACCATGCTTTTTTTTAAAATAATTTCACCACCACTTACTGCTTTTTACTCCTTTTAACAAGTAGATCTGCCCATCCACCAAGTTATGGACAAGTGATGGGAGCCTTATTGCTAGTTTTTCTGCTTCCTCTGCACCATGCCAAGAGACTTTTTCAGCTCCTCACTCCAAAATTTGTGAACATGAAAGCCCCGTTGCTCTTGGCTCCTGGAAATTTGACTTCCCGGCCAACTACACCTTTTATAGATACTTTCTTGAACCTCTTTTCATAAATACAGCAACAGTTGCCAGAAACTGTTTCCAGCAGCATCCAACCACATGTTGACTGGACCAGAGCCCGTTTGGGAGCGGCTCCCCGGGCTGGTTTAACATTCCATCGAGAGCTTCTTCACCCTGGAGCAGCCCCAGCTTTCCCTGCAGGGAGGACAGCAGGAGCTTGGAGTATTCCCACCAAAGTCACACCAGCCATCCTTGGTTTTCAGTCAGCCACTTCAGAATCAGGCCCACAATCTCTCCCTCCACTGACCTGAATTTACAATTAACTGTTCTCCTCCTACTTTTTGTGTCTCTTTATGAGTGGCACAGGGGACAACAGGAATAACACCAACATAAATGAGTATTTTTATATGAGCTTCCATAATTTAATTATTTCTCCAATAAATGTCTAACAAACCCATGTTCAAGAATTTGCTGTACATTTTTCAGAGTACAAAACACCATGAAATCTCAAATCTCATACGCTTTAATCCCAGCCACACAGAAATCCACGGCAAAAATCCCCCCTGAATGCAGCAAAACTCATTTTATTTTGCAATGAGTCTTTTTATATCTTTTGTATCAGAACATCAGTGTAATTGTTTAAGCATTAAATTTTAAAATTCTGTAATAATACCTGAAGTATCTAAGTAAGTTTGAGGACGTTTACTGTAATGAGAGATTTAGTGCTACACGCACAGGTAATGACTACTGAGAAATTGCTACATAAAGGTAATAGGCTGACCATGATTAAGTCTTTTAAAATGATCCTGTTAAATAGTTGATCTCCACTACTGCTTTACTACAACATTTATTATAATCTAATGTATAATGGATCCAGATGGCTCCAGCCCCAGTGTTGAAGGCCAGGTTTCGATCTCACTTACAGCAAAAACTGATGCACAGCGGAGGACAGAATCAATCCTTTGTATTTTATTTATAATTTGTATTTTAAAGAATAACTTGTGATGATGTGATGGCAATACAAAGGCCCATCTCTAAAGTGAGTCTTTCCCCTATTTCTGCTCAAGGAATAAAACACTGGTTTAACCCTTACTGGGGCTGTGCATGTGACAGCTGGCTTTTGTCACCCCAAAAGGCAATTAAGCCAAACAGAGCTGTGCTGGATTCCCAAGAAAGGGAAATCAGCACTCACCAAAGAGAAAAAACTGAGCAAGAAAGACAACAGCTTTTTATTTTTTTCCCTTTTTTTCTTCTCTAAATGAGACTACTACAAGCCGTGGAGTAAAACGAAAATTAAAGCTGTAAATAAAAAGGTAATTAACTGTCTCCTTTATTGGCTGCTTTGGTATATGTTTCTTATCAGTTGCCACATTCCACCAAAAACAACTTTACAGATGTCCTAAAATACCAGCATGAGCCATGTGGATCTGGGAATATTTTTTATGATGGAGCATTGGGCCAACTGGCATTTTGTCCTCTACACTAGTCACCATTTTTCAATCCAGAGTAACAGTTGGTTTAATTTGATTGTACCTCAGAAGGCTCTGCAACTGAAAGGACTTTATGAATCACTTGGATTTATTGCCAATTTCAGCTTGTTGTTTTCTCATAACCATTTGTCCTTACTTGAGCACGCAGAGATTTCGGGAAGTATTTTGGACTTGGTATTTGGAAATGAGAGAGCTGCACAAAATCCAGGTGTAGCTGAGAGAATGATCTTTACATTCTTTAGTGTGGCATGAAATTGGGAAGAATTTAGCAGGTAAATCTGGTGGGTTTAAAAATAATTTGAAGGACTGAATTAATTACATTTTTGAACAAACATTATAAATTATTTTTTTTAGAATTTTTTTAAATTAAAAAAAATAAAATTAATTCCTTGCAATAATACAACTACTTTTCTTAGTGTAAATTAACACACCCTATGCTTACTTCCTATACTATAACTTATTTGTAATACTATAACTTTTATACTCTAATTAGCCTCTACTTCTCTCAGTCACAGATGAACCCAAAACTCCAGCAGATGTCCTGCAAGACTCAGTTCTCTGTCAGAAAGGCAGAAACCCCCAAAAATACTCACGGAGGTGGCAGTGGGCCCCATGGTAGCCCGGGCTGCAGGAGCAGTGGCCGGTGACAGGGTGACATTCCTGATTCTCAGCAGAGCACTGGCACACTCCCTGACAGTCCTGCCCATAGGTGCCTGCTGGACAAGCTTTGGGAAGAAGAAATGCAAACCAATAAATTAAATTTGTCTTGGTAAATATAGTGCTCAAACAAAGAGTGGGCTGAAATTTATTAAATAAAATCCCTGCCTACGGAATGACACTCTCCTCCGGGACTTTGGATTTATTACATTTACTTGGGGGTTACTTGAATGCTTGATTTTGTTTTGTTCAGTCAATTTGTGCCCAACTGTCAAGGGCCAGATACAATTTTCTTGTCACTAGAAAAAAAAATCATAGGGAAATGTCAGGTGAAATTGACTAAAATAACAGTATAATTCCCAAGGGATCAGGCGTGTGGATAAAGACATTCTACCTTTTGCAGGGAGTTTAAACTTGCAAAGCTGCTGAAACATCAACATCAACAGGTTTCATTCTGCCTGCTGACAGCCACATTGCCTACAGGTTTTGGACCTTCCACGTTTAATTCTTACATCTCATTTCCATTAAGATGCCCTGGTTGTGGGTCAGCATTTAGAGTCCTCTGGAGGAGGGTCATGGACACCAATGTCAGTCCTTTCAATTCTTATTTACTGCTGGCTCTCCTTTGGCTAAAGCAGGGCTCAGGCAAAGTTTTGTAGGGAGGAACAAAATCAGAGCTGCAGCTGGGGTCAAAACAGGAGCCTGCTTCCAAATACAGCTCTGGGGGACTGAATTCCATGCTACGAAAGCAGAAAATGTCCTTTCCATGAGCTCTGAGAGCAGGAATAGATAGCCTAGCCCAGGGACAAGGCCAGCAGAAGCTGAGCTGCTGCTTTACTGGCTGTGGGCAGGGCAGGGATGCACTGGCACATCCTCAGCCTCTTTGGGGCCAGTTCAGCCCCTGGCTGCTCCCTGCCAGCCCAACAGCTGCAAACACAGAGAGGGCAAACCCCAGCAGCCCAAACAGAGCTCAGAGCTGGCCAAACCACCTGGGTGAGGGACAAGCACCCTTGGCCATCTCCCCTCCCGTCGGGTTTCTGTCTCCTCCCTCTTCAGGCACCCCACCACCACATTGTGATTCAACAAACAGGTTATGAACGAGCTGGCAAGGGAAGCATTTGTGCCGTGCCCAGGAACTCACCCTTGTGGCAGCCGTGGCCGGTGACTCCCGGGGGACATCCGCAGGCGCCCGTCAGGTGGTGGCAGGGCCGTCCCGCGGGGCAGCGGCACCGCCGCGCGCACCCCGCGCCGTGGCGGCCCGGCAGGCAGGCTGCAGGGGACACCAACCCCGTCAGGGCCAGCAGAGGGGACAAAGACACCTGCTGCAGCCCTGCTCACTGAGAATTTCACACTGTCTGCGCTGACCGCCAAGAGAACACTGCGCTTGACCTGAGGCCGTGGGGAAGGCTTCCAAAATGGAATGATGGAACTGGGATTGTGGGTGTGTAATTTGAATAGAAGTGTGTGGTATCACATGGTGGAAAACTTTGAGTTTAAAGTATTAAGAGATAAAGTTTTAGAATACAGTAATATTTATTATCAAATATATTTAGAATATAGCATATAAAGAATATATATTTCTATATGTATCTATATGTAGGAAAGGCATTTTGTGCTGTTCTTGTGAGCCAGTGAAGGCTTCCAGAAGAAAAGGAAAGCCCCGTATCCCTCTCAAGGCTATCCCCATGACAACGTGATGGGAGGGATAAAGTTAAGAGATACAGACTCTAGCTGGCTCACAGAAAGTCATGGCTCCCTGTTCACCAAGAACTTTGTTTCCTTCTTATGACCAATGGGAGGTGAATGTGTCTGTTAAGTAAATGTAAATATCTTGAAAAACTATAAAAGCAACATGTTGCTGTAATAAATCTCTCTTATACACCTTTCTGATGGAGTCTTGGTGCTTTGCGCCGTGTTGCGTTCTATAGCGATAGCTATATATAAAATCTATATATTTAGAATATAGTTGTGGTATTTACATTCTCTGAACAGGTTCTTTTTGCTCAGGGTTTTTCTCTTGGGAAGCTGAAAGGGAGAGAGAAGCCTCAGAGAAAAGGAAAATAATTCTTATCTCATTTGCTTCTCCTGTGTTGTGCTCACGTGGAATGTGTTTGGAGATTGTTTCATTGGATTCTGGTGTGAGTTGTTTTAACTCATTGGCTGTGTTGGGACTCTGGAAAGAGTCATGAGTTTTCATTATTATTATTATCTTTTTAGCATTCACTAAGTATCTGTTCTGTATTCTTTAGTATAGTATAGTATAGTATTCTTTAATATAGTATAATCAAGTAATAATTTAGCCTTCTAATAAGATAGAGTCAGATACATCATTCTCTCCCCTTGTCAGTGGACCTAAATTTACAATATATAGTAATATATATAAAGCAAGATAGAGGTTTTAGGGCAGAAGTTAGTCCTCTTTCTTCACCTTCTTCTTCATGAGTTTGGGTGGTATTATGTAATTAGACAAAAAAGTGCACATTACAAACAAGTAGTTAGTTATTAAGTTAAAAATAAAAAATAACTTAAGTATAATTTCTTAATTAGACAGTTTATCCTTAAAATAACCTTATAAAAATACAACTCCATTTTTAATTTATAAAAATAAAATACTATAAAACACACGGTTTGTAAGATTATAATATAAATAAAAACTAACAAATATCTAAATCCAAACAAGAAACACCATCTTGCACATTTAATCCCACCCAACCTTAACAAAAAACTCACAAAATCTCCACAGCCACCCCTTTCATGCACCCATCCCTGCGAGCACCTCCAGCCCGACCCAGCGGAATGAGGGTGTGAAAATATCCAGACACCGCTGGGTATTAGGGGTTTGGGGGACATGCACCCCAAGCTGAGCTGTCCCCTCATCACTCACGTTTGTCACAGTGCCTCCCTCGCCACCCCCTCTCGCAGTGACACACTCCAGTCTGGGGGTGGCAGGACCAGCTGTGGGCGCAGTCACACCGCTCCTCGCAGCGCTCGCCGAAAAATCCCGGGGGGCAGCCTGGGGGCAAGCAGAGAGAGCAGCCTTCTGCCTGCTGTGGCAATGGATCTGCAAGGTCCAGGCCACAGCGTGCAGCTGCCAGGCTGCTTCTAGTTATTCTCATCAGCACCCTCAGGAATTCGTCAAGGTTACCTGTGGCATTCACATTTTCTGGAAAAACCCCTTTGCCCAGGATTTTTCTCCTGGGAAGATGAGAAGCCTCAGAGAAAAAGGAAAACAATAATTATCTCATTGCTTCTCCTGTGTTTTGCTCCTTTGGGATGTGTTTGGAGGTTGTTTACCACAGGTGATTGTTTCATTGGTTTCTGCTGGGAGTTGTTTTCACTCTTTGGCCAATCAGGGCCAAGCTAGGTCAGGACTCTGGAAAGAGTCATGAGTTTTCATTATTATCTTATTAGCCTTCTGTATTCTTTAGTATAGTTTAGTATAGCATTAATATAATATAGCATCATAAAATAATAAATTATCCTTCTGAGAACATGGAGTTAGATTCATCACTCCTCCCTTCGTTGGGGCACCTGGCAAATACAATAGTTTATAAATAAATAAACTGTGCTAATTAAGGGAGAAGAGGCTGAGAAACAGAATACCAAAACCACAAGAACTAGATAAAAGAGGGCTGTGAACCACCAGAGCTGTAACCTATACTCTGAGAAGTGCATGCAGAACACATGGACAAGATAGAAGCACCAATCAAGAAGTGTGCAATTAGCACGTGCAGTAGTTTGTAGAATGTATAAACAGGGTATAATCTAAACAATAAACAGCTTCTGCTTAATCATATTGGTTAGTTGTACAGCAGCCTCCACTGGCCACCAGCCAGGATCCTCCCTGCCTGAGCTCCTGCTCAGGAGGATATTTAGCAAACTGTGTGGCCAGAAAATATCAGTGAAGATATTAAAAATATTAGAAGGGTTTAACACTGGCTGCTAGTGAGTGTGCACAGGGAAGTTTGCAAACAATGAGTCACAGCCTGGAATGCAAATCCAGATGGGTCCATGGAGAGGGTGATGCTGTTTGCTTTGACACAACTCTGCACACAGGGACAGCTGTTTGAGCAGTGGGAATTGTGCCCACAAACTGCTTCCAACTCCCAGGTCCCTGCAAAGTGACCACAGAGAAAGGGAGGTGGGCAGTGAGAAGAATTTACAGGTCGCACTGGTGGATGAGTCCTTTATGAGTCCTCAGTGCCTCAGGAGACCTCAGAAAGCTTCCTGTGGCTTGCCAAAAGCACAGCACCTCAGAGGCTGAGCTGAAAGCATGTTTTAAGTCACCTGTGTATGAGATTTAATCCCTATTTCAGGGATGGCTCTAAGCATGCCAAACAGCTGTGTCGAATCTGGGTGGTGTGCCAGATCTGAACTGTCTGAACCACCCCAGTCCAGTTTGCTGAGCTCCCCTCAATGACCTACAGAGACTCAGCAGCAGGTGGCTGATCTGGCAAATTCTCCTTAAAACTCTCTCCCTTTCCTGTGCTCTTCCTTGTGTTTGTAAGGTAGAGAAATGCCTTCATTTTCTTAGCAGGCAGAAAACAGAGGTAGGAGGGGATAAAATTATTTGGACAAGGGCATGGTTGGGCAGAGACCTGCCTGTGGGTCTGAGATGGGGTGAGAGTGCATAAATCCTGACTGGCCTGCAGAGTACTGGAAATTTAAGATAGAAAACAGAAAACTGGCAGAAAAGGCTGATGGTTCAAATGAAGGATTTGCAGAAGGAGCTGCCCTTACCAACATCACAGTGGTCCCCAGTCCAGCCAGTGTGGCAGAGGCACTTCCCTGAGGGCTGGTCACACACCCCGTGGTGGCAGCTGCAGTTCTGCTCACAGCCCTCTCCAAACTGCCCCTCCCCACACTCTGAAATGGAATGGGGAGGATGGTGAGGGCCAGGCTGGAGCAACCCCAGCAGGAACTCCCTCATGCCTCTGCAATATGATGAGCCACCTAAACTGGGCTTAAAAACCTTCAGTGAAGGAAATTTTGAAGTCTCCTTTGGCAAAATTCTCTAGAAATACACCATTTTCCTCTTAAAGGATTTCTTTCTTTCTTTCTCCTTAAATGGAGCTCATTACCTGTCTTCCCTGTTCCCAAGGGACAAAGAACAGCTTATTTCTCTCCTCTGCCCAGCAAGTTTCCAGCACCATGTTCAAGTTCCAATATCACATCTCCCCTCAGCCTTCTCATTTCTGAATAAACAACCCCAATTTTTTTTTTTTTTTTAACTTCTCCCCACCTGGTGTTTTCCATCCTTTTTCTTCCAGCTCATCTCAAACCAGACCCCAGCACAACTGAACTTCCTTCCAGAGTGACTGGACCGAGGTGCTGGAGGGGTGGAGGGGTGGTGGGACTCACCCAGCTCACAGGCTGTCCCTGTCCAGCCCTGGGGACACTGGCACTCACTGCTCACAGGGTCACAGGCTGGGGGGGGTGGTGGGACTCACCCAGCTCACAGGCTGTCCCTGTCCAGCCCTGGGGACACTGGCACTCATTAATCACAGGGTCACAGGCTGGGGGGGGTGGTGGGACTCACCCAGCTCACAGGCTGTCCCTGTCCAGCCCTGGGGACACTGGCACTCACTGCTCACAGGGTCACAGGCTGGGGGGGGTGGTGGGACTCACCCAGCTCACAGGCTGTCCCTGTCCAGCCCTGGGGACACTGGCACTCGCCGCTCACAGGGTCACAGGTGGCCTGGCCGTGGCAGAGGCAGCGCTGCAGGCAGTTTGCTCCGTACCACCCTGGGGGACAGGCTGCAAGGGGAGGCAGGGAAAACCTTCCATCAGGGGGTGCAGGAGAAGGACACAGGTTGCACACCACCTTACAGCCCCTCTGGAAGATGCTGTGGGAGGTGCAACCAAGCAGAAATGGGGACGCAACCAGTAAGGAATTACTCTGATCATTGTAAAGCTGGCCTTGGAACAAAGTAGGGGATGAAGTGAATTAGTGACTCACCAAATAACCTTGAGACTTTCTGTTTGTACCTACAAAACCTATTTTTTTGTTCCTTCCAGCTTTCTCAACAGTGGGGAGTGCAGTCCTTGATTTCCCTGTTCTCAGAATTTCTTTGTACAGTCTGCTTAAAATCACAGCTCCTTCTTTAACTGATCCTGCTGCCCACATCTGGCTGATGACATTTCACCATTTACTTAATTTCAATTAGGTAAGTCTATTAATTCCTACCACAACCAATTTCTATGGATAGAACCTAAATTTCTGGAAAAACATCACACACTTCTGCCATGTGCTAGAGTGACACCTCTTTAAGACAGAAACAGGGACAAGATCTGACTTTGGAAAAGCACAGGAACCAAGGACGGCTCCCCAAGCCTCATAATTGTTGTACCTCCTCACTTCAAATATAAAAGAAATCCCCAAATGTGTATTTGAAGAGAAAAGGTGTGTTTGAAACAGCTTTTTAAACTTTCATTTTAGTCTTGTATTTGTGGCCTCCAGACAAAACAAAAATTTAGGTACATGTCATCAAGAACAGCTTGGTGTCTTCCCAAATTTTAAATTCTTCATGGAAAGGCTTCTTCATATTGAGTTTTAAAAGGGGAATGTGCTAGATTTAAATATCAGTCCTCCCCTTTCCCTAGCAATCCCTGCTCACCCGGGAGCACCCACAGCAGCATTCCCAGCTCCATGGTACTGCTGCCACCCCAGGGACCTCGTGGGGAAGGCACAGAACAAGGAGCTTCTGCAATGGGGATGGACAGACTTTTCCTACTGCCTGGGATGCATGGATTAGGATGTGCAGTGCAAGCCACAGTGCAGCCTTTCTTTGCCAGCCTCTTCTTAAAGCTCTGTGGAGCTGGGCTTGTGCTTAAGCCTCATGTATGGGTCTGACTGCCAAGGCTGGAAGGCTCAATGCCTTTCACATGTTCTGGATTTAGGCTCTGTCTGGAACAGCACAAGGTAATGCCGAGGATCAGTCTGGTGCATGGGACAGCAAAGCAGCCCACGGAAAAGAAACAGAGCTTCATTTCAGCATCATAATTGGGAGTTTTATGGACCTTTTCACCCTTCATCAGCCTTCAAAATCAGCTCTCTTTCCAGTTTATGGCTGTTTCACCCCTCTGCCCTGTGCACTCTGGGATCCTACAACACAGTGCCACGGATTAATTTAATGGACCAATTCACGTCACTGCAGATCCAAACCCAACCACAACACAGGGCAACGAGCTGAGAGCTAAAATACCAGTGAGCTTTCCCCAAACACAGGTTTTATTTTTCCCCCCTAAAATCCAGAGGCAGGGGTTTGAATTTCCAACTGTACCTTCTTGGCAGGTGGCTCCTTTCCAGCCCGGGCTGCAGAGGCACGTCCCGGTTTCGTGGTGACAGAGAGCTCCGTTGTGGCAGTGACAAGTGCTCCTGCAGCCCGGCCCATAGCTGTTCTCCTGGCAGGCTGCAATGACAGAATTCCATAAAACACCGTCAGGAAGTGTCCAAGGAAGAACAGAGCACAATGCAGTGACGGGGAAATCAGGTTGGAGCTATGCTCCAGTAACACTTTTCACTTCATAAGGGTGTCTAAGTCCATATAAAATCATAGAATATTAAGGTTGGAAAGGATCTTCAAGATCATCAGTCCAACCTTTGGCCAAATACCATCATGATCCTTAAACCAAATCACAAAGTGCTGGGACTACTTGCTTTTTGAATGTTTCAAGGAATGGTGACTTCACCATTCCTGGAAATATATATTTATATATAAAACCCCATCTATAAACCATGTCTGACTCTAGGAACAATAATAGAATCATTTAGGTTTGAAAAGGCCTTTAAGATCATCAAGTTCTACTCTTAACTCAGCACTGCTAAGTCCACAATAGCAGCCCATATATAAACTGCAAAAAGCATTTCAAAATAAAATATATTCTGCAAATTAAGATCACATAAACTGAAACTGCTCGGCAACACTCTGCAGTTTAGAGATAATGTGTCTTATGAAAGCCTAACCTAATAATGTGGGTTAAAAATATGTATCACAGCCCATTCTGAAGAGGTTTCTATGGAGGGGTTGGATCACTGGGGTGATGGATCTGCTGTCATCCCCTGCTCTGCAGAACGTCTTTGTGCTAAACTAATGGTCCAGCAGAACTGCCAGCCTGACAGAGCCAGTATTTATTTGCATCCTGGTAAGAGAACTGACAACTTCATTGTTTTCAGTGTTCATTTTTCACAGCTGGGTGCCTCTGCTCAGCCAGACTCTCATTCTTTGGTCAGAGAGGGGTGATATTTTCAATGAGTTTGGTTAAGCAGCTGGCTCCCAGGTGAAAACTTAACGCAGTCATCTAGTAAGCAAACGCTCTGCTTTCAGTGCTGCTGCCCGTGAAAAATGGCAGTGATAAAATTCCTGCAGTCTCCACTGCACTGGAGATTTGGATAGCTTTGGATGGTGGAGAACAGACAGTTCTGCTACCCTGTTTTCTTCAGATATCACCCAAAATAATACTAAGGGGGCTGATGGAGCTGGATCGTCTCCTTGCACGGTTTTTGTTCTGCATTGCAGGGGCTCCTGTCAGAGCTTCTCATCCCTGCAGCACCTCTGGCATGCACTGGAGAGGCAAAAAAAGCCTGGATCCCTGATCCAGGAGAGTGTCTTGCACTCACTGAATGTGACATCTTTCAGGTTTCACAGCCAAACAGTGAATTTTCACCCAAACTTCTCTGCCTTTCAGGGTGTCCGTGAACATGATACAGTGCTGTGGGAGAGCAAGTCCCTGGGGACAGCAGGGAGGTGTGAAACCACCTTGATCTTGAAGATGAACTTGGTTGACAATTTCTGACCCGTTCTCAACCCTTTTCTCCCCATCTGAGAAAGGCTTCCAGCTTCCCAGCCTGGTTCTCAGACATCATTTCTCCCCGGATTACTTTTCTACACTGCTCGTTCTTGTCATCACTTGGACCCCCTCCATGTTGAAACCACAAGAAAGAGCAGGAGCTCAATCCCATCACAGCTAAAAGTTTGTTCTGCAAATGAAGCTTGGTTGCCAAGTGAAAAGTTCAGCACATCTACAGAGCTCTGGCTCGGATTTTGGGAGCAGAACTAAATATTTCCACAATACAGACCAGAACTATAGCACAACCAAGCCAAAGGAAAAACCAGCTCATCACCAGATCCCCTGACTGGTTACCAGTGGTTTGTGGGAGGTTTTTGGAGTATGTGTGCAAAGCTCTTGTTACACTTACCAAAAAGACAATAGGGTGTTTCAGTGAAAATTCTGGTAAGAACGCAGAAATTTGTGGAGAAGAAATTTTTAACTGTTCTACTGGGTAGACACAATTGTTGTTTTGCTTCCTGGTGGGACAATCCTGATTTTCAAAGTACTTTTCTGAAGATTTAGGGAAAAAGTGATATACTGAAGCTATTTCATGGAATTCCACAACTGAATGTACAGATATCTCTGGGCCTTTTCTTCACAATGAGAGAAAAGAGATAACTTAATCCAAAGGTTTAAATTAATAGATTTCCTCCTGGTTCAAAATTTTCCTCTCAGTGTCTTTCCTCTGCAAGAGGAGGATTTATTTGTTTGCAGTCTTTAAAATCACTTTTTGCATGCAGAGGAAGGAACACATGAAACTGGAGACTTTTTTTCCAGACCAGAAGTCAACAGCCCTCAAAACTGCCCAGGAGAAAAGGAAAATGATGGGCTCTAATGTTCTATAGGTGTCCAGTAGCTTTGATTTCAAGTGACTTTAATGGATTATTCTCTACAAAATGAAGCTTTAGCTTTAAAAGAACAGGGAATCTGCAAATTCAAGTGCTCACACACCATGAAATGTCAAACCCCTGTTATCAGTGCCTCTGGCTGAGCAAATTTTTCTGTAGTTATTTATTTTTCAAACCAGTGTGGTCTCTTTTTTACCACAAGGAGCCACTTCAGTCAAGATTCTACGGAGCTCCAACAGCTCCAGAAAGAGGCATGTTTAGTACTGACAGAATTAAGGCAAAATTCAGATGTTGAATTGTGTACATCTGCTACAGACCATATGCAGCATGATATTTTTGGAGGGTTTGGTTGGCTTTTTTTAAGTTTGCCAACTTTGGATGAATTTGCAGTGAATCAGAAAGGTTTGGGTTGGAAGAGGCCCTAAAGATCATGAGTTTCCAACCCCCCTGTCATGATCAGGTTGCTCCTTCCACCCAACCTGGCCTTGAGCACTTCCAGGGATGGGGTATTCAGAAAGGAAGGTTACATCTCTGTCACAAAGAAATGCCAAATGTCAGGTCCTCACTTCTGTATCACTGAGATATCACAGCAGTCAGTGAAACAGTTCATTAAAACAACACAACAACAAAAACCAAAACCAAAACAAACAAAACAACAACAACAAACAAACAAACAAAAAAAAGAAGACAGAATAGGCAACATACTTTTCCTAAGCCTCTTTCTTGGAAACTTAAAATACCTCAGGCGGACACTCAAAAAAATCCCCAAATAAAATCTCCAAGCACAAACTGAAGCTGAGGCAGAGCTTGCTTGGCAGATTTCAGCCCAGATTAACATAATTCATTTTCAAACAACTGAAACTCAGGGTCTGGTAATGAAAAGCATTAGGCAGCTTCAACAAAAGGCATCACTGTCCATACTGCCTGTAATTAGATAGCAGAGTATAAAACTCACTGCATGGCTGGCTTAGGATCAATTCAAATCCCATGATGCCAAAATTATTCCTCAATATCCTCCAGCACATTGCCTGCAATCTGATTACTTCCACACGAGTGCTGTCCTTCCAGCTGCTGGAGCTGGTGGGTCCCAGGAACAGGCAAGGTGAATATTAAACACCCTGGGAGGATGGGGAGTGCTGAGCTCCCTCCCACCCTGAGCTGCCAGGCTCTGAGCAGCTCTGGAGCAGTGTGGATGAGGCTGAGGTGTAAAATCAAAATGAAGATCCCTCACTTGGCCAAGAGGAAAGGAGGAGACACCCTGCACTGTTAGCTGGCCTCTCTCTCTCACTCATGGAGGCCTCGGGGGCTTTGGCACCTTCACCAGCAGCAGGAATAAATCAGCCCAGCACAAAGCTCTAAGGCTCTGGCACAAGACAATAAATAGGGTTTCTTCCCTAAAGTGAGCAGAGCAGGGCACCAGAGGCCATGGAGAAGGAGCTGCAACTTTTAACTGAATTTAATGAAATTACAGCAAAGCTTCCCATCCCTAATGCTAAGGACTGGGGAAGGGGCAAGGTGACACATTGCCAGTGCTGTGGCTGGACAGGAAAAATGAGCTGTGACCAAGGAGCAAATACTGCTCCTGTTCAGCAGCACCTCTTCTGACCTGTGGGATGGAAAGTGACTCTGGGCTGCTTCTGTTCTGGGCTCACTCCACTAATCTGCACTCAAAGGCTGGGCTACCACCAGCATCTTCAGGTGGTGGGAGGTGGAGAGCCAAGTGCTCCTCTGGGAGGGCATGAGGAGGCAAAACACTGTAGTGGTGGGATGTAAGGAGAAGTGTTTAAAATGGGGAAGATTCAGCAGAACTGACCCACCTGTAAACAAAAGAGCAAGGGGTTTTTGCAGGAGAAGCCTTCTCAGAAGATGGGCTGTGTTGAGTGGTGGGGGAAAATATTGTGAAGAGCAAGCACTGCCCTCAAACAGGGCTGATGATAAAATATTGTATGGCTGAAGAACAGCAGTGCCTCAATAGAAGCCACATTTCTCTCTATTTTCTAAATTAAACCACCTTTCCATTGCAGAAAGCTGTGACCTATGGACTAAAGAAGTGTTCCCTGACAGAGCTGGCTTGCTGTGAAGCTGCCCTGGAGCCCAGCTCTACACCCCAGTCCTGCAGACAGCACTCATATTTTCAAAAGGAAGCTTAGACCATGACATCATCCTAAAGGAAAACAAGGAAGCTGAGAAGCTAAAACCTGAAAATCTTAAAAAAGCCCACTTATTTGCTAAAGTTTGCAAATAGGCTCAGTGATCTCCATATGTAATGCCATGCAGCTAAAGAAAATGATCTAATTTCCCAAGAAATGCAATGAAAAATTTCTCAGAATAGCCAATTTGATATATGTATACATACAAGCACTTTGTTGGCTTAAAAATTGTGGGATAATCCCCACTTATGAACATCTAGGAAGCTGAAATTTATTTTAAAACAAATAAATTCCCTAGTAATTATTTAAAAACCTATTCTGTCATACTCAAATAACAAAATAGTCCCAGGTCTGATTTTTCCACTTTGCACATTTTGTAATCTGACACTTTATAATTGATAATTAGATGAGATACACCAGAAACAGATACACAACATTTAATCTGTTAATGTCACACAAAAATAAAAAGCAGGGAGCTGTCACATGGCAGGAGACAGCTCTGCTATTTAAAACCTGATGCTTATCACGTTTGACGAGTTAAAAAAAAAAAAACATTAAAAAGAGCTGGTGATTTTACACAGCCACCAAAAACTGTTCCTTTTTTGGGCATGTTTGGGAAGGAAGGTGACCTGTCTGGAAGTGTGCCCTGCAGGGCACTGTCCCATTCCCAGAGGAGGTTTGGGGTGTGGGAGCAGGGTGTACGTACGCTGCTCGCAGCTCTCCCCCAGCCAGCCTGGCAGGCAGTGGCACGAGCCCAGCACGTGGTCACAGCCAGCAGCATTCTTGCACTTGCACACCTGGTGGCAGTCAATCCCAAAGAATCCGTCTGGACAAGCTGGAAATGCAAAACATTCCTTTTTAGCACAGTTCCTGCTTCTTTTTTTCTGCACAAACTCCACCTGGTCTTTTCGCGGACGCTGAAGAACCGAAGTTGTGCTAAGGGTTAAGCCTGCCCAGTTCTGCTACAGTGCATCTTGGAAAAATGTGACCCTTTTACACAAGCAACAGATTCCTGCACAGGAAAACAGGGCTGAGAATATTGAAAAGCCATAAAACAAGTGAGAGAACGGAGCTGGGTTCACACAAGCTGCTCCTTGTGCCTCTGTAATGGACAGAGGGAATAATTCAACATAACACCAGAGTCCAGGGCCATCCCTGCTGACCTCCCTCCCTTTGGAAATGCAAAACTTCTGCTCCCATTTACTGTCCTGACACTTCTCTAAAGATTCTTTAACAGTGAACCTAAGCCACAGTGGTGCAGTTCAGTGCTGGAATGAAAAACTGGCAAAGTGAATGAGCAGAGAAAACCAAGACTAATTAAATGCAGCAAAAACAACCCCAGGGAGCTGAAGAAGCTCTGCACCTACATCTGGAACTGAGCCTGGACTAAGGAAGAGCAGCCCCATGGATTCAATTTTTATCTGTACCAGTGCTGACAGCAGTGAACATAAGGATCAGTGCTTGTCAGTGGGCCACATCATACCCCAAATGCTGCATTACAAGAACACTAAAGCTGCTATGCAGAGTTTAAAAATGTATTCTCCATGTAGCCTTAATTTAACCTCTGTGTGTGTGTTTAGATTATGTAAATGCATATATTATGTCACACAGTACAGTATCTTATGTTGCACTAAGTAATAACAGATCTATAGATACACAACTGAACATCATTCTTTCCACAGAATCCCTGAATCAACCTCAGGAGTGATGGTACTCACAAAATAAGCAGTAATTCAGTAAAATAAGCAGTAATTCAGTAAAATTAGCAGTAATTCAGTAAAATGAGCAGTAAATTCAGTAAAATAAGCAGTAAATTCAGTAAAATAAGCAGTAGTTCAGTAAAATCTGTCTCTTTGTCCTCCCTGTTCAACATAAACTCTTATTTAAAATCCAATCCTCACACTTCTACCATGAAATCAGAATGACTGGATTCCCAAGAGATTCTTGCAATGATTACCACCATTTACACTGACCAGCAACCCTCCACACTAATTCACAGCTCTCTGCCAGGTCAGAGAAACACTGCTGTCATCCAAGAATGGTTTAGGTTGAAAGGCACCTTAAAGATCACCTGCCATCAGCACCCCTGCCACGGGCAGGGACACCTTCCACTGCTGCTCCAGGCCCCATCCCACCTGGCCTAGAACATTCCCAGTGAGCTCTCTGTGTACATCTTCCATTGCTGGGCTCTTCTGTCCCTTTTTTTTTTTGCCACTCACATCTGGAAGCTGGCTGGTGGCACTGCTAGCAGCATCCACCAAAAATGATTCATTTTCCTTTGGTAATGTGAGACCTTGCGAAGAAACAGACATTATTTCATCAGTGTTCTGCTTGTGCCACTTGCTGCTTTCAAGAAAATTCAAAGGAAGCCTTTCCTAGATTGCTCTCACAGACTGAAATAATTTCTTTGTAGATTATTTTTTTTTTCAGCCTTATTTGCAATCGTTACCTGCTCTGCAACTGAAACAGTTTTGCTGCTTTTGAAACTCCTTTGAAAGAGTCACAAAATTCAGAAGGTTCATTTTCACAAAGCACTGAGCAGGGCTGAAAGATGGAGCAGTCATGTAGCACCTTCAGAAATGTCTAATTTTTTTTCACAGAGTGTTTTGATAGCTTTATTCTCCCCCATCATTATTAAATGTGACCACAGCACAGCTGCAGAGGTAGCAGCACCACTGAGTGGTACCAGATGAAGAGCAGCTGATCAAAGTTGACTCAGGGCAGAGCAGAACTGAGATGCTGATGGACAGACAAAAGTACTTTGAAGAGTGTGAGGTCTTTAGTCAGCATCCTGTGGCTCAGAGCACAGAAGTTCAGTCAGCTCCTGAATAATTCACAGCAAGGTCTCATGAAACAGCAGCCCTGGAGCAAAAGTGTCTCCTGCTATGAGTGAACTTGGAAACTGTCCTGTGCTGCTGGGTGATGATGGTGATGGTGATGATGATGATGATGATGATGATGATGATGGTGATGATGATGGTGTGGCTTTGGCTGCTATCTGCATTACTGTCAGGTTATATAGATAGATTCAGACTCAGCAAGGACTAAGATTTCATTAACAATTTTAACAAATATTAATAAAAGATTATGGAAATTTGTGGCAAATAAGTTTGGAAATGGTCACTGAAGTGGTGTTTTGCAACAGGGCACCTAAACCTATGAAGCCTTAATTCATACTGAGGGAAGCAAATTAATGAAAAGAACCAGCAGCTTCCCACCAAAATGGGAAGAAACTTTCCTCAAACAAAAACCAAAAATCCGAAGGCAAATTTTGGGATTTCTGCAGTCTCAGCTTGCATCCAGATCCCGTGCTGCCACAATGCAAAATACCAAAAGCAACGACTGCAGGTTCAAACCCTTGCTGTGCAGGGGTGACATTAATTATTAATATCAATCAAAATCCCATTTTGTAAGGGGCTGTCTTCTCCTAGGACTTTAAACTTAGAAGGGTGCAAAGGTGTCAGTTTCAACATTTCTGTGATGACGGAGCAGTCCTTCCCAGCCACGGGCTGAGGCACCAGCAGGATGTTGGAAGTCCAGGGCTCGATGTGAATTTCTGCCTGCAAGGCACAGAGCCTGGCCAACGTGGGTGGATTGCCAAGAGGACAGCTAAAAGCACATCCCTGCCAGAAGGAAACCCTGCCAGTCTCCCAGTCACTCCAAACAGAAGCGCTGCAGCTCCACCGAGAGAAGGTGCCAAGAAGGTTCTACCAAGGGCAAACCACCCACATGTTCTCCTCCCTCGGCGTCTTTTGGAAGCTGCCAAACTGTTCTGGTTGAAACTTCCTAAGTTAAGAGGTAACCCAGGTCAGCTGAGAGCAAACACTCTGCCTTCCTGAGGGAAAACTCGCAGGAAATGGTGTTGTACAGAGCCCTGAATTTCACTCTCCCCTCCACAATCTTCTTTCAGGAATAAAAAAAAAGATAACAATGACTGATTTGGAAGCTGAAATTTCTTCTTTTTTTTCACCATCAATAGAATCTCCCAGTTTTCTCCATATTCCTCACACCTGTTCTGGCAAAGGCTGTTTAGCCTCTTTGCTCCCATTATAATTCCTGCTGGAATGAAGAGATTTACACAACAACACAGATAACTGCCTCATTTTTTTTCCAGTAAAAATACAATAACTTAAAAAAACCCGGTAGATTTAGGAAAACAGATTTCAGCTAAATTGTATTAAAAAGGGACATAGTGGAGATGAATTAAGAGATGCAATTTGGAGCAGAACCTTGGAAAGAATTTTTATTTTGTATCATAGCCCCTGGTAAGAAAGAGAGGGAAACAACAACAAGGAATATCAACTCCAACCTGTGGGTGCCTTGCCATGCTCCTGGTCAGGCTGTGGAGCATCTTCCTTCCCATGAGAGGGCAGCAGCTGCCTGCAAGAGCTGTCACTTCCCTCCATCCTCACTGCTGAAACTGGCTGGTAAAGCTGCTTTCCATGCAAAATTGTTGAGACTTTGGTTCAAACACCATAATTTGCAGAATCTTCAATCACCTACACTTAACTTTCACAGTGCCTGAATGGCCTTGTGTTGTTTCTCTTGTATTTTTTTATACAAAAATATCTGCAAAATGATGTAGCACAACAGCAACCTCCTGTGATAATGCCACGGACTGACTCACCATAATGTACCTAAAGAATCCAGTCCAGCTTTTGCAACACTTTACCAAATGATTAGGTGATAGAAGAGTAGATAGAATAGGATTGGATTTATTTAAGTTAGAAGTGAATCTGTTCTTGAAGAGTTCCACAGGGATGATGCACACATCCATGTTTTTCTCGAAATCACTTCAGGGAGGCTACTGGAGACAAGCAAGCATAAGGCTGAACAAGCTTCTCAGTGCTCAAAGAGTGGGACTCTGCTTGAAAAGAGTCTTCACAAAGATGTGATAGAGCAGAAGCCTTCAGCATATATCTAATTTTAACCATGTGAAAACACGTGCCCAGCATTTGGCACCCAGCACGATGCTCTGCTGAGTTAGGAGGGGAGTTCACATTTCAGCATCGGCTTCCAATAAGTTCAGTGGTTCATTTAGATCCAATGCTGTCAATTGTAAAACCTGCTCTCTGAATAAAAACCAAGACAAATTCTCCATGAATCCTAAAAGGACCAGGGGGACCAGCAGTACCTTTTTCACAGAAGGTTCCTGTCCAGCCTGCCGTGCAGGTGCAGGCTCCGCTGACATGGTCGCAGGCAGCTCCATTCTGGCACTGACAGCTGGACTCACAGCCCGGGCCAAAGCTCCCCTCGGGGCACTCTGCAGCACAGGAACCACAACCAGATGATGGGTTAATGCCAGAGCAGATCAGGGATCAATGGGGAATTTTTACATGCATGGGAAATCTGATTATTTCCAAAATAATCAAGGCGTAAAGGTAATGGCTTAAAACTAAGATTTGAGTGTTCCCCCTGAGGTTCAGGTAAGCTGGGCTACGTTTAAGACCTATTTTAGAAAAATTCCAGTGCTGAGAGACTAAATTCTGCACAGGAAATGAACACCTTCTATTGCAGAGCCTGAGACTTCACAGGTTCTGCATGATGACACTTTGCCCACTGGTCTGGAGTTGCTTGTGTGCACATCTCTGGGACTTCATCAGCTGGGAGGGGAGAAGCTCCTCCATTTTCCTGCAAATCCTCTTTCCCCAGAAAGCTGGAGAAAATATGAAATGTGTTGGTTGCCTTCACAAAGCTCCAAATTGAATGCTGCACACTTTCCCTTCATGCTCTGCTTTGAAAGATTCAAGTGAAAACATTACATCTGGGGGACAGATTAACAATTACATTTCCACAGCAGTTAATGTGAGGAGTTTTTAAAGATTTGCATGGTATTTGCTATCAGCAGAAAGAAAACATTTGAGAACGAAAATAATTTCTTCCAGGATTATAGGAAAATCAATTAAGACCAGGGCCAGTTGCCTAATTCACATTGGATATTTTGGACAGGCTGAAACACAAAGATAGACTTGGCTAAATACAATATTACAGGGCCTCTACTCATGTTTGAAGGTCTGTGAACATCCCTCTAAATGAGTTATAGAGATTATTGCCAGATCTCTTCTAGAAGTCTATGATTTTAGCATTTACAGCAACAAAGTGATTTTCAGGCAATCTGGAAGGAATCAGAGAGAACAGAAAACAAGAGTCCTCAAAGACAGCTCATGTCTGGAATAGGGGCTGGGTTTGGTGTTGTTTGTTTGGTGCCATGGGTGGGCAGTGATTGGAGCTGGCAGGAATTCAGCTGCTCCTGCAGCTCAGTGACTCTGCCAACTGTGTGTCTTACAGAGGAGCTGGGAGAAGAGCAAGGTGCCTTAAGTATTTCTTGGCTTTCAAAGAGTCAAAAAATGGGATGTTGTTTATAAGTATGCTAGAATCAATCTTTTTGCACTTACAAGTGAAATCCCTTCCTCTTCCCAAAGATGCACATCACTGTTTAACAAATAAATACATAAAGGTGCACTTGTGCCTTAAAAGCTTGATCCTTTTCCATGTTTCCTTCTCAGCTGAAATTTCAGTCAGAGAACCTGTGCAAGGGAAATGGTGCTGCAGTGCAGCAAGAGGTGTGGGGCTCCCAGCAGAGCTCCCTTCAGGTGTTTAGCCCAGAGCTGAGGCTTTTCAAGGTGATGGCAAAGGGTCAGAGCACTTCACAAATGATTTCACAGTTCACAGCACAGAGAATCTGCCCCTGCTCCAGCAGGCACAGGCTGCTGTGATGCGTGTCAGGATCCAGCCACCCCGACAGAGAACCTGAGCTCCTGCCAGGGGAAGGAGCCCAGCCTGAGGGAGAAGGGAGGGATGCCTGGAGAGCAGAGGAAATATCCAGGGATAGTGAAGATTTCACCACCAAAGCAGCATAAAATTATGGGAAGAACAATCTTGCGCGCACACACACACACACACACACACATATATATGTGCAATTTTAAACATATATATATACACACACACACACCAAAAGGGGTAAAAACAGACTAAATAGAACAGAAAGCCCACAGAAAGAACTTTAAGGACTGCCTGATGTTTTGTCAGTGGTGATGGCTTCACTGATTCCCTTCCCAGCGAGGATTACAAGCAGCTATTTGGCCACTCTGTCTTCAGAGATGCTATTTTGAGAGGGATCAAGAGTGAAAGAGAAGCAGAGCTGGCAGCTCCTTCTCTGGGAGCTGGTCCTCCCCACACACTGTCCTTCCATTCCCTCTGTGCCAACAGCAACAAGGGCTGCACGATCTTTCCAGGCTTCCTTGTCTTAGGTCATGGTTCCAGATTAATTGTTTTGACATTTCTGTGTGACACCAGCAGTTAATCCTGCCCACGCTACTGAGACTCTGGTAGCTACATCTGTGCTACTGTAAGATTGTTAAACTAGTAGATAAAATGTTTGTTTTATTTAACAACATCAATATAATCAATAATAATAGTAATAGCAGCTTAACTATGCAACTTACTGCCACAAGATGAAGTGGATTCCAAATGCTTGCATGAAATGAAAAAGAAAATAGGCACATTAATTGGAAAAAAAAAATCAAGCAGTATTAAATATAGAGATATTGCTTCTGTCTCATGAAGCTCCTGAATGAGAAATTGATGGTACCTGGGGAGACATATGAGAAATTGACTATGAGCCTGTTTTCATATGCTTGAAGCATCTGCTACTGACCTCAGTTAGAGGTGAATGTTAAGGAGAGGGTCATGGGCCTCTGATAAGACCATTGCACATTTTTGTTGTTAATAAATACAGGACTACAAA
The DNA here is from genome assembly GCF_027477595.1 of Haemorhous mexicanus. Lineage (NCBI taxonomy): Eukaryota > Metazoa > Chordata > Aves > Passeriformes > Fringillidae > Haemorhous > Haemorhous mexicanus. The sequence continues at coordinate 23,079,589 of NC_082350.1, forward strand.
AATTCCTGGTTTTCCTTCTGTTATGTGATGTATTTCTATGTGCCTGACCTGAAATAGAGATTTACGAAGGGTAAGTGCTGCCCTAAAACTGAATAAGTAAAACCAATACGGAAACTCTTATGCCACAACCCAAATACACATCAATCCTATCCCTCTCAAGAGATCCTAACACTAAAAATAGCTGCTGGGTCCAAAACAAGGCTGAAAATACCTTTTCTGGAAATCCAATTAGGCAAAGCATCTAACCCCGGTGAAACACGAGAGCGCAGCGCGGGGCAGAGCGGGGGCGGAACAGCCTGGGAGCGTTCCTGCGGGGAACGAGCAGGAAAACACAACTTCCAGGGATGTGGGAGTTGGGGTTTGGGAGGCAGGCACTTACTGAGCTGGCAGTGCTGCCCGGTGAATCCCGGCTGGCAGGAGCAGGTGCCCGTGGCGGGGTCGCAGCCGCCGTCGCCGCCGTCGCAGGCGCAGGAGTTGACGCAGCCCCGGCCCCAGCGGCCGCTGCTGCAGGCTGCCAAGGGAAATGGGGTCACATCCAGCAGCACCCCAAAACCCTGCTGCATTTCCACGTGAGAGAACACAGAGTACACAAAATGCTAAGGGACTGAACTCCCAGCTGCAGCACAGGCGCAAATTGTGGGAATAAAGACTGTTTTTGCTGGTCTCTTTCAGCTGGACACAGGCAGATATTGTCTCATCCACATAAAACTAATCATTTATAGTCATAAAACTAATAATTCATAAGCTGGGCCAAGGGAAATTTAGGTTAGATGTTAGGAAAAAGTTTTTTACTGAAAGAGTGTGTCCTGCTTTAGGGCAAATTTTGGAGAGAACCCTTGGAGGGGTTCCTCTAGAAGGCAGATTCAAGTGGTACATTCAAGTGGCTGGAGAGTGATAAAGATATCACTCTTATCTTTATCCAGAGTAATAAAGTGGAATCACCATCCCTGGGTGTGTTTAAATAAAGACTGGATGTGGTACTCAGTGCCATGGCTTAGTGGTGTTAAGGCATGGGCTGGACTCGATCTAAAAGGTCTCTTCCAGCCTGGTGATGCTGTGAATCCACACCCATCAGTGACAAATCTATAATTTCATGGAAATAAAGTATCAGCTTATTGACTCACACAATGAAAATCTGCATAACCAGAATTAGCTAATGGGTTTAACCAGACTGATTTGGGAGCACCCTCCACGCTTTCCCCAAAATACAGGGAAATGCAGCATGGACACAAAGGAATCTCACAATATTTGTTAGAGCAACTTATTGCTTTCATCCTGAAATCACAGAGCACTGACACAATTACACTAGTGTACCACAGCAGGTCCTTTCTTTCGAGTAAAGGATGAAGATGAAAGTGACAATTAGGGCAACAGAAACCTGATTCTGGAGTTGGGAATCTGTTTAATGCCTGGTCTGCAATAGCTGGAAGAGCTGCCGTACCAAGATACCACTGCAAAACAGTTTTTCTCAGATCTTATCCTGAATAGAAATAAAAGCTTTCCTTTGTCATGGTCTCTCAATTCCCTAGACAGCCCAGGGAGCTGAAATGTGAAAAGCCATCTCAGTGGTTTTACACACTACCAACTGTCTTGATTTTTAAAACATGCATATGGGTGGAAACTTCAGATTTTCCCAGCATTTTCTTCCATACAGAGCCTGAGAAGTCAGGTGCAAAACTTGCTGCTATCAACACTGCCAATTAAATGACTTTATGTGTTTAAGACAAAGTTTAGAAAGAGGTTTGTCTTCTGTTGGCTTTTTGCAAGAGGCATCACAATGAATCAAGCAGAAGAGATGTGTCACAGGAAAAGAGAGGATGGCTTCACATTTATATGGTGCCATCCAAAAAGGGCAAATCTACTCTCTCACACAGCCACCAATATGGAGAGCGATGCTAAAGTCAACAGAAGGATGCTCTGCTCTTCCAGAGAACAGAAATTTTCACAGCATTTATATTCCCAAGTTAAAAAGTGACCTTTAGACACACGACTGTACATGCCACTCACTTGTTGAATAAATCTCCCCCAAACAAAATGAGAAATGGAGAATTAATCTCAAAACTAATCTGCACTGAAAATGAAAAACAAAACTGTCTGTCAGTCAAAATGCTGACAGGACAGATGGTATTGGGCAAAGGGATCCATAGTGTTGAAATAAGAGCTTATATCAATACTTTGCGCTTCATCAGCCATCTATTTCAATGCTTTGAACCTGGATAATGAAGGATTATACCCACCCAGGCTGTGCAAACCCACAAACACACCGTTTCAGAAACAGTAAGATTAGCAAAACTATATTAAAAAACTGTAATAAACTAAGAGCAAACAGAGCAAACGTGCAGCCCCCAGGAGGTGCCGTGTGCCCTGACTTACGGCGTTTGCAGTCGTGGCCAGTCCAGCCCGGGGGACAGGAGCACTCCCCAGTGACGTGGTGGCACTGGGCACTGCTGCCACAGCTGCACAGCCACAGGCAGCTCTGCCCATAGTGCCCATCGGGGCAGGCTGCAAACAGAGACAGGCTGTGACTTCACCCAGCTCACAGCCCAGCCACAGACCCATCCTCCCAAACAGGCAGCCACAGCTCACCCCCCAAAACCGGCTCCAGCTGAATCCAGCAATCAAAAGAGCAACACAGAAATATCTGGGGTCTGCACCCTGGGGGTCTGGGGCTGAGTCCTGGAATGTGGAAACAGCCTGAGTGGCTTTTGGGTACTCCTGTGCATCAGGCTGTTTCCTCAGAGGAGGAAAACCTTCCTCAAAAGCCATTTTCTGACTAACAAGAATTAAAAATGTGCCACCAAGGCACGGAGAGCCTCTGTGCAGCTCAGCAGCCACACTCAGACAGCCTTTTAACACCCAGAGGCTGAAGAGCAGCATAGCACAGTTCCCTGAACTGGTCCCCTGGTCTCTGGCTGCAGGGATAGCACTGATACTGATCCCCCATCTTCAGTTTTATTTAATCCTAAATGATCTACACCAAGGAGTGCTGCTGCAAACATAACTCAAGAATGATGCCACATGGGCCAGCTGGTCCCACCTCTTGCCAGACAGCCAGGATTACACCACCAGTGGCGTGGCTGTTAAACACTGTATTTCCAAGAATAGTTTGCCATAAATTAGGTCTAATGATAACATCCATTTGGGATTCAGCTTAGCTGATCACGTGCATTTATCTGCAATCTGCCTCCCACAAATAATGTCAAATCCAACCTGGGGAATTCCTGGAGATGAAGGGCACTCAATCTCAAATCAGCATGCTTTATCTCACAAAAGAGTAAGAAGGCAGAAATCAGACCATAGCCTGAATTCTCAACCTGACTTTCTTTTCCTGGGGAAGGCTGAGGCAAGGACTTACTCTCGGAGCAGGATGGCCCAGTGTAGCCAGGGGGACAGTCACAGGCTCCAGTTTCCCTGTTGCACTGTCCCCCATTGGCGCAGGGCTCGCAGGAGTTCTGGCAGTCTGGTCCCCACTGGCCATCTGGGCAATCTGGAGGAAAAGCACATGAGGTGTAACCAGTGCCATTTTCTGTTTCAGGACAGTCGCAGATTTCTGCTGCTACCCTGAAGAATTTAAAAATAATAGTAAAACTGAGCTGGATTGTTACATTACATTGTTATACATCCCTGTCAGCCCAGTCATTAAACTGCAGCACACAAGTACCCAGCTAAAGAGGGACCAAAGGCTCTCTCCCAATTTCCATCACAGTTTGTCTGTTTGTTGGTTTGGGAAACAGCCAATTCTACTTCCCATCACGTCTTCCAAAGCCAGGCACTCCCTACCTTGGTCCAGCACCTCACACACCTTGCTCACACGTAGCACCAGTTTTCCCAGCTGGGCAAACACACTGCCCTGTCCTCGGGTCACACGGGGCTCCTCCACAGCTGCACCTCTGCCTGCAGCCCATCCCAAAGCTGCCAGGCTGACAAGCTGGACAAAAAACCCCAAAGTCATGGTTAGGAACATTTTGAAGACGTTAGGAGGCACCATGGCCACCAATTTCCAAACTGAGCTGTGCTGGTAGAAGTGATCAGTGTTAGCAGTAGTGTCTGAGCAGCTGGTGGTCTGAAATGAACTGCAGCAGAGCCCTGCAAAATCTGTGCCTGAAGCTTTAAAGGAACTATTGTTACCTGGACAAATGTTAGTTTGGGTAACTGGCCTCAGCTTTGGGCCTTGACCTTTGCAGGGAGAGAGAGAGAGAAAGAGACAGCATTTGCCAGGCTCCAAATATCAGTCTGGTTTCAGTGGGGAGCTGCCAGCTCGTATCAACAACAAATGTACCTGTTTATCTGCAACTTCTTTATCTGAATCTAAGTTTCCTGAATAAGCTTTCCCATCCCAAGTGTATCTCCCAGGGAAACATGCAGTGAGTACCTACACAAATGGCATTTTTCTCCATGAAACCCAGCTGGACACGGATGTTTGCAGGCTCCTGTCTCAGGATCACACAGAACATCAGGAGGACAGCTGCACCTCAGTTTGCAACCAGCCCCATAAAACCCCGGGGTGCACTCTGGAAATAGAAGCAGATACAGAACATGCTTAAGAAAAAGTCAAGAGAAGAGAATAAATATCAGAAAATAATTTGGCAGAAACTTGCAGAGGATATATTATAATGTACATTTTAGAGGTGCTGATAACAAAGTGTAAATACTTAATAAATGCTTACATTTCAAAGAGGTTACTGCTTAAATGTAACCCAGAAACAGAGTGGCAGAATGCTTAAAGATTTATTCAATTAGAATACTTGAGGATGTATTCAATTAAATACATTATGGAGTTCTCTTCTTTGATGTCTACGTTCTGCTGCTCTCTGCCTTGGTGCACAGCCAGCGCTGGGCAAGGCGTGCTCCCTGTCAGAATTCAGCCCATCAACAAGAATGGTAAAAATATTAAATATTGTCATTATTGCTCTCCACCAAACCCACCAGAGTTACTGCCATAAATCCAACACAGTCCTGCCTGGCCAGAGAAAAATCTGAAGGGAGAATCTTTATTGGGTTACTCCACTGCTGTCTGGAAAGGGCTACTGAGACATGCAAACATGAATGTGGGATACAATTCTCTTTGAACTGCCCCCAAAAACTACAAAGAGTAAGTTGAATTCAAAGGGCTGCAAATCTGAAGGAAAAGCAGCATTACTGAACCTGTTTACAAATCACACCACTGTCATAAAACACAGATTTTGCCACTTATTTTCTGACTGTGTCAAAAAAGCACAGAAATGAAAACTCACATGATTTTCACTACTTAAGGTTGCAGTAGGATTTAGGTTCTGGATTTCTGTTGTCATTTGACCAGGCTAAAACTCCTCCAGCTCCTAAGCTCTATTCCCCTCAGTGTCCCTGCAACCCTAGCAGGGTTAAAACCCTACAAAACCATTAGTAGGATAGGAATAGATGAGTAGCAGCAGCCAAACAAAGCCGATGGGTGGAAGAAGGAGAAGTCACTGGGACAAAGGAACAAGCAGATGTGGGGACCTGGCTGTGGGTGGTACCTTTGTGACACTTTTTGCCGTGGTATCCAGGCTGGCAGGTGCAGGAGCCGTTCCTGGGGCTGCACTCCAGCGTGTGCTCCTTCACACACTGACACTCCTCCGAGCAGCCCGCACCAAAGGCCCACCTGGGACAGGCTGCAGACACAAGAAAAGGAAGCATCAGCTCTGTAATTATGCAGGAGCTGGCTGAAATTGCACACTGCTGCAGAATGCAACTGCTGCAAGAAGCAAAACTTCAGTTCTGCTTTCAGCCAGTACAGCCCCGCCCCAGAGCAGCACCCGTTCGTGTGTGGGTGGGTAAGAGAAGAGTTTACATGATCCCTGTGCTGGGTCATTCCTTTCATGTCAGCAATACACGGTGAATGCAAGAACCAGAAACATTTCAAAGAAAACTCAGCTAATTTTCCAAATGAAAAAAACTTGGGTGCACTCCAAGACAAAAGCTTTCATAAAAAAACCCAAAACAAAATAAAACAAAAGATTTTTGATCTTGCACGGATTTTGCAAACAAAATCTGTAGGTACAAAGAAACTCGATCATCTATTTTTCAAAGTTTTTGTTTTAATTCTTTTTATTCCATCTAATGTCTGATCCTCATCCTTTCCCAGCCAGCCCTGCTCCCCAGTTCCCACTCCAACCCATCAGCAGTCACCCACCAGCTCCAACCAGATTCCAACCTCAGCAATAACCCTAATGTTAACCTGTCCACCCCAGCTATAATCCTCACCTTTGAGCCTCAGTAAATCTCAATCCTCATGGCAAAGATTAATCACTAGAGGAAAAGAAGCTTCTGGGGCTTCCTGGCACATTTCAAAAGTCCTGTCCTCCTGCTACTCCCAGACTATTGCAGAACCCAAAGTCTGATCATTTCATCACAGAATGGTTTGGAAGGTAATAAAGCCCATCTCATTCCACCTCCTTCCACTATCCCAGGCTGCTCCAAGCCCTGTCCAACCTGGCCTTGGACCCTTCCATGGTCGGGGCAGCCACAGCTTCTCTGGGCAGCCTGTGCCAGGGCCTGCCCACCCTCACAGCAAAGAACATTTTTCTAACATCTAAGCTAAACCTCCACTGTTTTAGTAAATCCATTCCTCCTTGTCCTAGCACAGTCTGACTGTGCAGGAAGTCACTCTCCTTCCTTTCTGCCAGCCTCTGTAGGTTATGGGGAGTCTTTGGCAGACTGTCCCACTGTGCACACATCGAGCCGATCCCAAAACCACTGGGGACTTACTGAGGTGGCAGAAGCGGCCGTAGAGCCCGGGGTCACACAGGCAGGCTCCATACAGTCTGTGGCAGTGGCCCTTGTTGGCACAGTTGCATGGCTTGTTACAGTTCTTCCCAAAGAAACCTTTTGGGCAACCTTTGGAGTGCACAAACACAGGAAGGCATCAGTGGCTACAGGTCCAAGCCCCAGACCCGAGCTGGGGCTCTGCACAGCCTCGCCACCACTGGCTTTTCCCACCCTCTGCTCTGCTCACTATTTAAAATAAAGGATCAAGGGGGGAAAAGTGGAGAGCTGAGGCAGAGCTGGAGCCATACCATCCTCGCAGAGCTGGCCCAGCACACCGGGTGGGCAGTGGCACTGCCCCGTGCCAGGGTCACACCAGCCTCCGTTCTGGCACCTGCAGACACCGGCGCATCCTCTGCCGAACGTCCCGGGGGGACAGGCTGTGGAGAGAGCAGAGGGTGTGAGCACAGCAAGAAACACTTCCCCTCTGCTATAAAGGAAGCAAAACAAGGCTTTGGTCACAGAGAAGGGCAGCAAGGCTGATGGAGGGTCTGGGACACAAGTTGTGTGAGGAGCAGCTGAGGGAGCTGGGGGTGTTCAGCTTGGAAAACTCATGGAGACCTCACTGCTCCCTACAGCTCCCTGAGATGAGGGTGGGGGGTTGATGTTCTCTCCCAGGCAGCCAGCAACAGGGCAAGAGGACACAGCCTTGAGCTGCACCAGGGGAAGTTCAGGTCTGACATGAAGAGAATTTCCTCACAGAGAGCGTGACTGGGCTTTGGAATGGGCTGCCTGGTGGAGTCGCCATCCCTGGAGGTGTTAGAAGAGACTGGATGTGGCACTCAGTGCCATGGGCTGGTTGAGAAGGTGGTGTTGGGTCATAGGTTGGACTCAGTCTCAAAGGTCTTTTCCAGGCTAATTGTGATTCTGTGAAAACTGTGAGCAAGGAGAGAGTTTTAGTTGAGCAGGCTTTAAACAAACTCATATTCTTCTGAAAAACACATCCACCTGATTTTTACTAGGATATCTCAAAGGACACTGAATTAACCAAGTTTTGGGAAGTACTGCCATGTACTCCCTCCCCAGCACATGCTGCCCTCCCCACAAAGCACAGGTTCAAAAACCATTGCCTGTCAAGTCCAAAGCTTAAACATCAGAGCACAGCTTGGAACACTTGGAGATAAATATTTTAAACAGCCTTTTTTTCTCTCCCAAACACTATTATAAAAATAATATCTTGCTTTTCAAATGCAGTTTCTGAAACTCCCCAGGTAATCATGGCAGCAATGGATCCACAACAGCAAAAACAAACGGTGAGATGCAGCCTTGCTCTGCTGTTTGCAGCCTGAGTGGATACAGCTGCTGGAGTCATCTGACTTCACTGACGTTTTATCAATGTACATTAAGAAAGTTGACATTTCACATCAATTTCCATTTGGCTTCTTTGGTGCATTATTAGAGAAATTTAGTTCCAGTTTTTTCCATTGTTTTAGCTCACCCTAAACCCATGCATTGTGCTGTATATTAAAAATGCAAGAGAAAAGAGTGAAAGCAATCACACATGAGTAATTAATACGGATTAGATATTGTATTTATCACTGTCCCTGCTGACTTCATCAGACAGCAGGTTTAGCTCAATAACACAGTCCTGTTAAATTCTTTAAATTCCAGAGGTGAATTCTATTAGACTACATGCATGGAAGTCTAGTGCAAATATACATAATAAATTTTATTATTGATGAAATGAACTAACGAATTTGGAAACTGCCCTGAAATTTTTATAATCTATCGTGAACTACTAGCACACCAGGGGCAGAAGCAAGAATATCCTCATTTGATAGCTTGAACTGTCTTAGAAAGACTGGAAATTATCCTTTTAATCCTCCCCATTCCTACTCTCTTAGCTGCCCCCAGAGTTATAAACCAAACCCACCATCAGTCTCCCAAAATAACCACAGGCAGACTGCTGGTTTCAATCACTTGCTTGATTTTTCTACATTTCTGTCCATGTGATGACGTCTCCTAAACAATCTTGATGGCAATTAACCTGAAGAGTGCTGTCTACTGATGTCAAGTAATAAATTTTCATCGACTTTTTGTCTCACCAGTGACAGCAAAGACTTTCTGAGAATGATGGGCCATCATGTCACACACCACGAAATGGAGGGACCCATCTCAAACAGGAAATCTGCTGTATGATGTCTCAGACAAGCAGCAGACAAGTTTTGCCAAACTGCAGATGAAGAACAGCACATCAAGAAATCACCACTCTCTTTCCAAAGGGTTTTGACACATGCTTCTGAATCAGAAAGATCTTCTGCCAGGAAACAGGAGCAAGGAGAGTGAAAACCTGCTATAAAGGGCACTGACTTGGCAACAGAATTCTGAAAAATACCATTTCCAATGTGAAAAATTAACTGCTCCAAGACAGTGATGCTAATAATAAAAAGAAAGATCAGGAAAAAGAAATGGGAAATATAAGAAAAAAATTTTAAAGGCAATGTCCTGGGGTGCTACAATGGAAAAAGTCAATTTTAGCATAGGTGTCCACCCAGGCTGTCACATCAACTTTTGGGGCAGACTTCTGGAAGTCACCAAGGCAGGTTGTGGAACAAAGCATGGCCAGCAAACTTCATCATCTTTTAGCAGCAGAGCAAGCAGGAATGAACAGCCACCAAATACTCAGGACAGGGATGATTCTGTCCTGACCTCCACTGGAGTGCAGGGACCTCTCTGTACTGCAGCATCGCTTACAGCTCCTATTTCACACGCCCCGGCACAACAACTTTGGTTATGAGACAGCTGTGCCCCTTCAGGAGCCTCACAGATGAAAAGTACAAGAGGTTCCTCCCAGTCCCCACCTGCAGAGCCCCTGCAGGAGGATCAGTCCCCCTGCCAGCCCTGTACTCACTCTCGTTGCAGATGACACCAGCCCGGCCGGGCGGGCAGACGCAGCCGCTGCGCTCGCTGTTGCAGCGGCCCCCGTGCAGACAATCCTCACACCTCAGGCTGCAGTCCTGGCCAAACGTGTCACCCAGGCACACTGGCAGCAAAGAAACAACACAGGGCTGAGTGAGCAGCAGGGCAAAACGCCTTCCACAAGCTCTTACCTACGGCTGGGTTGTGAACAGCGCCGGGTCGGCACAAAAGGCACGGCAAAGTGGGCATTCCTGAATTCCCTCCTCATGCTTCTAAGTGAAAGGAAAGCTGGGTGTTCAGCTGGAATTTGCTCCCCTAAATGCTGTAATTCTCCAGCCAAGAGCACTTTGAGCTACTTTTTAAAAGGAAGGGTTTTGCCTTCAGAAAAAGTGAATTTGCACCTAATTCTTGACAACAACATTTTATATAACTGGAAGAATTTATTGGGAGTTTCCTTCTCTCCTTGCCAGGCTATCCCTATTTGATTGCAGGAAGTGGATATAGTGCTACTTAAACATAGTTCAGTGGTATTTTCAACCACACTGTGAGTGTTCTAGGAAAACAAAGCAAAATACACATTTATTTACATGTCTCTTCTCTTCATGGATATGAAGAGTGTTATATAGGAAACTTGATATGAAAATGCATTTTTTCCTATTTTTTCCTCTCCTTCCCTACCCTCCTTTTATCCCTTGCCACCCTCACGTTTTCTTTGTTGGGTATATTGAGACAGGCATGCAAAATAAAGTGACTGTCTGGTAAAACACTTCAGTGGCATTGAAGATCTCATCCACACCGTTTAGAGCCTTCAAGGCTTAATGGCTGCAGCTGGAGGCTTTTTGGAAGGGTATTTTTAACAGCACCTGAAAGTGAGCTGGCAGCTCATTCAGCCTTATTTCAGTAAGTTACAGGCTGGTTGCATTTTACCAACAGTTTTCTGTGTGAGGCCAGATTTCCTCTAGGTCTGAGCACCCAACTGTTCCCTTTTCTGTAGCTGGACAAATGCCCAAGCTTTCAGGGACATTTAGAATCCCAGTGCTCCCATTTGGAAAAGGGCACAAATTCATACTTCAGGAGAAGAATACAGACCACCAGTAAAAACATCATGCTTTCACCTTAAAAAGTCATTCAAGTTATAGAAAATATTTCATTACTTGCACCAGCTTACTGTTAAAGCAGGCTTTTTAAGAATACAGATAGCAGCACAAAACCAGGTCTGAAAACACAAGGAATAAATTACTATTTGGGAGGTAAAAAACTTACTAAACCATTTAAAGTTCCTTTCTCCATCACCTTTGCATGCAAACCACTGCATGCTGCAGAGCCTGAGCCTTAGAAAAAGTGCAGCTGCTCAGCTGTGACTGATAATACCCAAATTTCTGTAGCTAAATATAAATAAAACATGCAAAAAGTGGTCAATAAATATTTGATTGTGGTTTCTAGGCCTGATAATTTTGCCTGTGGTTATCTCATTTATCAGTTTCCCAGTTGGTTATCGTTGTCGTTGAGTCCGGCTGGATGCTGTGTGATTTGGGAGGGTTTTAACAGTTTTGTTCACAAAAATAAGGTAATTTTTTATTAAAGTCAAGACCAGCTCCTGATTTTTGCCTGTAGGCCATGGTCCTCAGATGGGTAATCATAGAGTTTATATAAAAATCACAGGACACACATAGGAAAAAACAAGAAATCCTCCCTGGTGAGCCACCAGCACTCAGCACAAAGCAAACTGAGGGTTTCACCTCATAATGCTGTTAAAATTGTAAAGTTTCCACCTTTGGGTGGAAAGACTGAATCATGCAAAGCCCAGGTGGGTGCAAAGCTGTTCTGCACCCACTCCTGTGACAGTGGGTACCCCTGAGCTGTTTGCCACCACTTGAGCTGAGCAACACGTGGATGGGTTGGTGCTTTTCCCAGAGAGCCAAGGGAAACCTGAATCTTCAGAGGATTGTTTTTAACACAGACTAAATGCAAATATCTTAAACAAAAAGCCTCCAGTTGTTAAAAAAGGGTTTGTAAAGAGGGACCTATGCTCCCAGCTCTAGGAGGAAGGGAGTTTCCCCAGTGCCCTGCAGTAAGCCGTGCCATCCTCTCAGCCCTGGCATGATGAGCTCTCTGTGGCTGCTGCCCCTGGGCTCTGTGCACATACCCTGCTTTCCAAGAGCCTCCCAGCCACCTCTTGCTGTCCTGCTCACTCTTTCCCTTCCTCCCTCCCAAAGAATCCAGGCAGCCTCCTGGCTCCTCAAAAACACCCCATTTGGGATGGAACATGGAGACAGGCAGGATGCAGGATTGCAGGATTAATGATGCTGAGCCCTGCCAGCCCAGCCCCAAATCCTCTCCCAGGACAATCCCCCCAGGTTGCAGTGCTGGCTCAGGGCCCTGCTGGTCACTCACCAACCCTGTGCACCAGGGTGAGCTCTCCTCGGGGGTCTCCATCCTCGGCCAGGGCCCCGAGGGCAAGGTGGAGCAGCTGGGGGGGCCCTCGGAACTGCAGCCCCGGGGCACCAGCCAGCCCTGCTGCCTCCTCTGCATCCGCCTCCTCCGCACCTAGGGCTGGAAAAACACAGCCATCAGCACCTCAGCCTGCCTCCACTGCCTCTCATCTACATCTTTTCTTCTATTATGATGTTCAAGTCACACCTCTGCCCAACAGTCCCAGCCCAGGCATTTTCCTGTCTGTACTTACAGAGTTTCTGCTATGCAAAAAAGAAAATAGACAGAAAAGGGGAGACACACTCCCCGCCCCATCTTTCTCTTTTCCTTCTTCTGGAAGAAAACTCTGCTCCCAGAGAATCAAAATGAAATGAGGAGATTCATTTTCCTCACTTGAAGTTTGAGATTATTTTTAGCTAATGAAGGTCATTACTCTTGCTCGTTTTGGAGATGACAAATAGAAAGTGAGGCTGGCTGTGCAATTTATTTTCAGAAACATTAAAACCTGGGCCTTGAAATGACGGGAAATCAGTTGGCTTTCTTTTTGGCGTTGGTTAGAATATCAAACTCTGGCTTAAGGTTTAGCAGTTGCTAAACTTGGTTATAAAACTGAGTTGCTCTGCTAAACTCTGGACTGGTTACACTGGCAGAAATCCAGAGTAACGTCACTGACTAACGGAAAAGTTGCCATAGTTGATCAAAGAAGAATCTGGCTACCTTCTTTATTTCCCACAGGATGTTAAACTTCATCAAACAGCGCAAGAAAAGTGTCAAAATAGTATTTATTTCTAAACCAGGAGCTTTAGGTTTTCAAACGTGTTCAGGGGATTTAAGTGTTCATCTGCCATTAATCTTTGGCAAAAGCCATTACTGGAGGATGAACTTGGATCCACACACTGCACGTAGCCCTACCCTGACCACGTTCAGAGATGGCTCAAGTTGGGCTCCCAAAATCCCAGGATCTGTGAGAATCCTTGCTCCAAAAATCACTTTTTAAATCAGTGGGAAGTGCTTAACGGCCCTTAAGTTTTGAGAAGAACTCACCCACGCAGGCCCATCTGCTATCTCCAATCCTGTAACCCTCCTTACAGGCACACTCGTAGGACCCCAGGGAATTCACACAGAAATGGTCACAGTTGCCATTATCCTGACGACATTCATCCACATCTAGAAAATCCAGACATAAATGGTGATTAGGAACAAGTACTTCTGCTTGGAGAGCCCATGCTGTGCCCAGCTGCATCTGACAAATTATTCTATACATAAGAAAACACAATTTTTCTTATGTGTTTTGGGGCTCTCCGTTTCTCTCTGGTATTGGAGGTATGAAAACATTTCAGGGCAACAAAGAGCAGATTATTTCACTGATGTTTTTGTCTCGAGTGAAAACAGATGCTTTAAACTGTTAAGCTCAGTTGATCCTTTAGTTATTTTGAGGGCTCTTTTTTTGTGGAAGGAGTGTTTTAACACACATCAGTATAGAGTGTCCATGGAGAGAGGAGGGAAAGTTTCTCTCTGCTGGCTCCTCTCCCACATCCCCACTTCCCCATGCTGGATGCTGGGTTATTCCTGTATTCCAGCCTCCCAAAGAGGAAATGACACATTTGTAAAAACCTTATCAGCAAAGCTGGCATAAGGTCAGTGACTCTGATTAGGGCAGTGCCCACAAAGCCCTGCAAAGGGCTTTGACAGCATTTCTTCCACCCTGGGCTGTGATTAGTTAGACCAAGCCACTGGTACCAAAAGGCTTTTGACAAGGGCATGGAATGATGCAGGACAAGTGGGAATGACTTCAGACTAACAGAGGGAAGGTTTAGACAGGATATTAGGAGGGAATTCTTCCCTGTGAGGGTGGTGAGGCCCTGGCTGCCCAGAGAAGCTGTGGCTGCCACATCCCTAGACGTGTTCCAGGTCAGGTTGGAGCAGCCTGGAGTCGCCACATTTCTCTTCACAGAGAAAAGCAAGGCACAATTCTTCCCAAGAGTATTTCTGGGTTTCACATTCCCTAAACCTCAGAGAAGGAAAAACCAATTCTTATCTTATTTGCTGTGCCTGTCTTGTGCCAAAGCAGAATGCAATATGGAGATTGTTTACCCAGAGTGATGGTGTTTTGTTCCCTGGCCTGTCAGGGCCAGGTGTGTGTGTGTGTGTGTGTCACAGGACTGTTGGGTGACAGCCATGAGATTCTGGGCAGTGTGTGCAGAGTTGAGTGCTTGGCACATTCAGTTCAGATGTGATGTAATATAATGCAATATAGTATAGAATAATATAGTATAAAAAAGCATTTAATTAGCCTTCTGACAAGATGGAGTCAGATGCCTTATTTCTCTCCCTTCGTCAGGGGCAAAAATAAAATATCTACTATAGCCTGGTCTAGTGGGAGGCGTCCTGGGGATGCCATTGGACAGGGAGAGGGAAACAGCAAGCATTTCTCACAGCGGCTTGTGAGAAGTTTTAGGGAGCTGGAAAGATGTGATAACCTGTTGACTATAAACAATTTGCAGGTGCTGTTTTTCTACCTTGTTTTTCCGTTCCTCTCAAGGACAGTGCGTGAGAAAGATGTTTGTGTTAGTTAGCCAATAGAACAGAATCTATTGTACCACTCTATAAAACCCGCGCGGTTCTTTTGAATAAAGCCTTCTTTGCCTTTGCTCCGATCCTGCCTCCCGCCTGTTCCTGCCTCAACCCTGGTGCATGAGTGACAGCGTCCCTGCCCACAGCAGGGGTGGAAGGAGATGACATTTAGGTGCCTTGCAGCCCAGCCCACCCCAGCCCACCCCAGTGCTCACCGTCGCAGGAGCAGCCGTCGGCGCTGAGCTGGAACCCCGCCTTGCAGGCGCACTCGTAGCCCCCCGCGTAGTTGATGCAGAACTGGGAGCAGCAGGACTCCCCAGTCTCACATTCATCCACATCTGCAACAAAAGGGCACGTTCAGCTCTTGAGACACCCCCAGCTGCTGCCACAGCTCTGCTGAGAGCTTTTGGGCTGCAGCACTTGCTGTTTTACACCTTCCTTCAACCACATAAACCCTGAATCCTGAAAGCAGCCACGTTCTACCTTCTCCCATGGCAGCCAGGACCCTCCATGTCCTGGGAGAGGCATCTTCTGTGCAAGTCTGAGCTGCCATGAGGGGATTTACAAAACACCAGCAGGCGTTGCTGGTGATCAAGGACAGAACCCGAGGGAATGGCTGAACTTTTTCTGATATCCAGCCTAACACTCCCTGTGTCAGGGAGTGTTAGGCTGGATATCAGAAAAAGTTCTTCCCCAGAGGGTGCTGGGCACTGCCCAGGGAATGGGACACAGCTGCCAGAGCTCCAGGAGGTTTGGACAATGCTCCCAGGGATGCCCAGGGTGGGATTGTTGGGGTGTCTGTGCAGGGCTAGGGGTGGAACTCAATGAAGCCTGTGTGTCCCTTCCAACTCCGAATATTCTATGGTTCTATGAAAAGAGACAACAGCAAGGGCCCACCTGCCCTCAAAAACATTCTGTTTTTTTAACCTATATTTGACCATTTAGACTTCTTTACATTCAACCTTACAGAATGCAAACTGCCAATGCTCTGATCCAACCAGGCACTTGCTGGACAGCAGCAGCCTGGAAGTTTCAGCTGTAGTTTCTGGAAACTGATTTCCTGTTGCCTCCTCCTGCCCTGTGCCCGCTCAGAAATTGGTATCATTGACACCACTGTTCTGGTGATTAGATAGGAGAGCTGAGCTGTTATCTGTGCACTGCAGGCTCCTGGCTGCTGTCAGGCTGCTGAGCAGGTCAGTGGCCATCCAAGGGCCACCTTGTCAATGCTGAGTCTGCAAAATGCTTCTGAATGTGGCCTGGCTGAGCAGCTGCAGATGGGAAAGGTCAGTGTCTCAATTAACCTTGGAAGGAGCACCAACTTTATGAGGAAACACGGACAGGAGAAAGAAAATGTAATTAATCAATCGAGGTGAGGAGGTCACTGTGAAAATGATTAATGCAGGTTATTTGAGGCAGTGTTTTCCAGAAATGTCACAAGCTGAGCTCCTCTGCAGTACATCAGGTGACGCCTTGCTCTGGGTTCCAGCAACAGCCCCATGTTTGCGCAGGAATGCAAAATCTGCATCCAACAAAAAGGAGTTTTTTGCTGTTAAGAGCAACTTTTCATGTCTTCAGCCTTCCTCTGTGTTCTCCCCATTCCCTTGCTGTGTCTGGAGTATCTGCTTCCCTCTGAACTCCCTAGCAGCAGGTCACCGAGCTGGGATGTGGGCAGGAGGCTGCTTTGCCTCCTGTCAGCTGTACAGACAAGACTGTGCAAGCCACCCACCCCTGTGAGGCTCTGGCTCCAAATCTGCCTCCCAAACTTCTTCTGTTTTTGCTTTTCAATCTCCATCATCACCCGCCCTTGCAGCCCTCAGTGCTTCCCTCCTCCCCTGCTCCTCCTCTCTCCTGCATTTGGCTTTTTTTCCTTGCAAGACTCCTTTTGTCTGTAATGCCTCTCACACTCATCAGTGCTCCCACTCTCTACCTCTTCTCATCATCTCATATCTCACTGCACTGCTTTGTGGTGCCTGTTCCTTTTTCCATTCCCCCTCTCTTCCTGGCTATTCTTGAAAATCGTAATGGCATAGTGACAGCAAGCCCAAAGCAGAATGAGATACATTTTGCATGACAAAAGCCATAAACAAAACAAAAACATAAAACAAACATACACACACACACACAAAAAAAAAATCTCATAGTAGAATTGCTTAAAACATGAATGAATTTTTAAGCTCGTGTCTCAAAATAAACCCAAGTCTAACTCAGGAGGTGAAAGCAACAAAGTGAAACTTCTCACAGGCAGAAGTGTAACCCCATCACTGAGCAAATCTGATGGGAGCACAGCAGGCTCTGGAGCACCAAGTGCAGTTTGTGCAAGAAGCACTTGGGAGCACTTGTGCTGCTGCTCCCAGCCACCAGCTGAGAGGGGAAGGAAAACAAACTCAGCTCTGTGATGCTTGGGCTGCCCGTGGCGAGACACAGCGTGGCAGCAGGTGATGCAGCAGTGTCACTGCCACCCCCTGCCCTCCTTGGGGACATATCCCAGCCCGCTCCCAGGGCCAGGCACGCTGGAGCAGCGCTGCCAGAGGATGGTGTTATTTAACACCTACAGGAGGGAAAGCACGGCTTTCCCGGAGCGACAGCTCTCCTGCAGGATCCCTGGTGTAGCATCCCATGAACTCTCCCTCCTTGGTCAATCCACAAGTCCTCAGCCCTGGAAACATTAACTCCTCACCACAGAGTCATCCCTCCCAAAGGGAAAAACAGTCTCCCCGTGGACTTGGTGTCTCAACTTCCTCTGGTTTCTCCCTCCTCTGTCACTGGTTTGGTACCCCTGGTGGCCACCCCCCTACCCCTGGAGACCAGGCCCCTCTGCCCACCCCTTAGCCCCCCTCCCCACTCCTTCCCCTTTATAAGCTGCTTGCTCCACGTGGTTTTCCTCTTTCTCTGGGTTTGTCCTTTGGTGACAATGTTACTCTGCTGGAATAAACCTTTCTTGCCTCTATGGCTGAGCCAGCTGCAGTGAGTGTTGAGTGGAGGTTTGACTGCATTGCCTGAATGTTAACTCAGCCTGCCTTTCAACAGGAGAGGCTTGCTGGGGACCAGAGATGGGCAGCAGCACCTGCCACTGTAACACCCACATTTTCACCCCGGGCCCTTCACACCTGCTCCCTGCCCCCAGCTTGGGTTACCTGCTCCAGTTTTGCCCACAGCTCGGGTTACCTGTGCGGGTTTTGCCCCCATTTTGAGTTACCTGTGTGGGTTTTGCCCCCAGCTCGGGTTACCTGTGCGGGTTTTGCTCCCATTTTGGGTTACCTGTGCAGGTTTTGCCCCCAGCTCGGGTTACCTGTGCAGGTTTTGCCCCCATTTTGGGTTACCTGTGCGGGTTTTGCCCCCAGCTCGGGTTACCTGTGCGGGTTTTGCCCCCAGCTCGGGTTACCTGTGCAGGTTTTGCCTGCAGCTCGGGTTACCTGTGCAGGTTTTGCCCCCAGCTCAGGTTACCTGTGCAGGTTTTGCCCGCAGCTCGGGTTACCTGTGCAGGTTTTGCCCCCAGCTCGGGTTACCTGTGCAGGTTTTGCCCCCAGCTCGGGTTACCTGTGCAGGTTTTGCCCCCATTTTGGGTTACCTGTGCAGGTTTTGCCCCCAGCTCGGGTTACCTGTGCAGGTTTTGCCGTCCCCGGCCAGGCGGTGGCCGCGGGGGCAGGAGCAGCGCGGCCCCGCTGCCGTGTGCTCGCAGCCGTGCTCGCAGCCGCCGTTCCCGTCCCGGCAGCTGTCCACGATTTCCATCTCGATACCTGGCAGGGAAATAAATCAGAAGGGTGTTAAAAAGCAAGCCCGAAAGATGTAAAACAGCAGCCACGAGTGCTGTAGCAGTGAGTGTAATCAGCTCACAGCCCCTCCCCTGAAGAGCAGGCTTTGGAGGCACGGAGCTCCAGGTGCTTGTGTCACAACAGTGGATGCTCTCAAATTCAGCCATGGGAAGCTGGTTCAGTGTTCAGCAGTCAACAGGAGCCTTCCCAGCTTTCCTCAGGTTTATGCTTTGTTTGGGCACAGTGCTTGCCCAAAAGGAGCAGAAGGATCTGAGGAGCCCAGGGGGTGCCCCCCAACCCAGCCTGATGCACTTCCCAAAGAGCAGCTTTGAGTTTTGCATGGGAATGGCAAAGTGCTGGGTTCTGAAACATCCCCCAAACACAAAGGCATTGAAACATCCTCAGCAGAG
This sequence comes from Haemorhous mexicanus, assembly GCF_027477595.1. Classification (NCBI taxonomy): domain Eukaryota; kingdom Metazoa; phylum Chordata; class Aves; order Passeriformes; family Fringillidae; genus Haemorhous; species Haemorhous mexicanus. Next base: position 23,098,400 of record NC_082350.1, read on the forward strand.
TCCTGCTGGTGAAATGGACACCCAACCACAATGCAAAACAACCTCCAGGTTTTGGTTCTTGGATGTCCCTTCCAGGGGGACACAGCAGCTCCTCTGCTGACACTTTGTCCCCTACAGCTAAGACAGGGTGGTACAGTGCCACTGCCAGCCCCCTTTGCCCTGACAGACTTCCATGCCCTCCTCATGGGGCTGCACTGGACAGTCCTCAGAACATCCTGGCCATTCCAGAGGGAACCTTCACGTGATAAAGGGAGCACCTGGCCACCTCATTCCCACCCAACTTCTTCATCAGATGATTTCTCCAAGATGCAAAGAAACCATAGGGTCAGCTATGAAGTTTTTCGTGAAGGATTAGCCAGCTTTTGTTACAGAGCTATTTAGAGAGGACAAAATTTCTCCCACTATGTAGGGAAACTGAGAAACACCTTCCTAAAGGAGCCACTGTACTTCCAGAAACAGCCCAGCTCGGAGTGGTGGCCATCAGATCTGGCACAGAATTTCCCCAGACACATCTGTGCTCGTGGGCTCTGGTCCTACCCCTGGGAGCAACTTGCTTGCCAACAAGCAATGTAATTCCATCTGGAACAGGGTATAAATTAAACAAATAAATATCTCTACATCTCATGCATAGTGTGATTATTTGCACCAGGGAGAAGAAATCTCCCTGGTCTCCTGTCCAGTGTGTTAAGCTGGGATTTAGTAAACCCAGCAATTAAATGCAGAATCTGACTTCATACACGATCTTCATCATTTACTTTGTCCCAGCTCTTCATCAGCAAAACTGAAATACCAGCTCTTCCCCAGCCACTGGGGAAATGAAAGAATAAACAAAAATTGTAAATTGCTCAAACACTGGGATAATCCTGATCATAAATATATGCAGAATGTTTTTATTTTTATTGTTTGCTCTGCAATATTGTACATGAGGCACAGAGAATCACCATCCCCTGAGATCTGCTGAACATCCAGAAAAATTATTATCAGAAAAGCACAATGAAATCTAAGTGGTCTAAACCTCTTTTTTATGCCTATGACAGAAGATTTCATACCTATATATTAATCACATTTCCTCTGCCATTGCTCCACTCACAGTTCCCCATCACCTATGAAATAACTCTCCAGGATGTCTCCCACATAATTGGGTTTTGTTTTTAATGTATGTTAATGCCTCGAAACTGGATTTCATTCTTAATAACTATTTCTTACACACACATTCTTAAATAAAGCACTCATTCTCTGGCATGCAGCATATTTTCCTAAGGAAGCTCTGCTGAAAGCTCTTGCACAGTATTATTAGATTGAATGATCTTTGCCCACCTCTTTGCTAAAACAGGTCATGCTTTTGTCTGCATTCCAGGGAGCTTATGTTAGGTCCATAATAACCCCAACTCTTCCACATCACCTCCTTTATTAATCTAAATTTGCCCTCAAGGGCAGGCCAGGGATCACCTATCAGCTAGCAGCACTGGGAGTCAGTCCCCCTCTCCAGAAAAGTTGTGTTGATTAAGAAACCCCGCTGGCAAGAGGTAAGCATGTGAGGAAAGACAACAGGGCTTGCTTTAGCTTGGGAAGTTTGAGTTGCTCAAATATTTTTTCATCCCAAATCTTTATTTTTTTGTTGCCTTTTTTTTTTTTTAAAGCATCCTCTTAATAGTGTCAGTAATCTCAGGAGAAACATAAGCAAACCCAGACAGGTAAAGACAAGAGCAGAACGTCGTGTTGGTTTTCTCTTGCATGAGGTCTGTAAGAAAGCTGGGAGGAGGAGGGCAGGAATGAATACATTTCACAGAACAGCAGCATTGTGGTAGCTCTGCAGCAGAATTCACCAGACTCTGAAGATAAACCAACAGGGCTATTTGCTCTTTGAAAGGCAGTAATTAAGGTCTGTGAACACAGGCTTAGGAACACGTCACCCTGCAAACCCAGCAGCAGCAGCAGGGGAAGAAAACAGTATTAAGCTTGATCTTTTGCCTACATTTACTCTGCTGGGGATGGTAATCCCCGAGAATCAGAAGTGAGGCCTGACAGGGAGCAGAGAGGAGAGGAGATGAGAGGAAGAAGAGCAGGGCTGGGCAGGGTCACTTACGGTAGCAGCGCCGCCCGTCCGCGCCCAGCTCGAAGCCGGGGCTGCAGGCACAGCTGAAGGAGCCCGGGGTGTTCACACAGCGATGGGCACACCTGGCCCTGCCCTCTGCACACTCATCCACATCTGCAAGCACACAGAAAGTCGTTCAGCTGGATACTGAAATGAGAAAATCATGCTGCTCTACATGGATGTGGCTGCGTTTCCAAATATCTGCGGGAAGGATTATCCTGGGGTCAGCCTGCAAAGGACAGCACCCGGTGAGCCCAGGAACATTACACTCACAGTATTCTCCAGGACAATCTTTTTCTGAGCACCACTGACCTTGAACTTCTCAGTGTGAACATTTACAATATCAACCACTATATTTGCAGTATCAGCCAAAGCAACTTATTTATTACTCCTGTAAAAAGAGCAATGGCAAAAGAAGACCTCGTGTAAAGAACTCAGAAGAAACTTCCAAAACTCTGAAATTATCACCATGTCCTCCAAGCCACTGTAGTTCAATTAATGGAACAGGAAATAGCTGATTACTCTCTGAATGTCAAATGATCTGGATTAAGTGGTGGCTGGGTTTCAGCAGGGATGATGGAGACGGATCATCCCTGAATCTTGCAGCTGCTTTGCAGCAGTGCAGTGGGAGGCACCTGCAGCAACCACAGCAGCTCCAGCAGCCCTGAGAGGAAAGGAAAAGCTGCAGAGCCTTAAGTGAGGAGGCTGTTCTTCCCCAGTCCTCTGCCAAGCAGGCTGCTCCTCAGCTTCACACTTGCTGGTCTGTATTTTGGAGTTGAATGTCCCCAAAGGTGTCCATCTTCCTAAAGGCTCAGTGGAACATAAAAGTACTTTTAAGGAGGTAGTTAAAACTTTTAACTAGTTAAAAAAAAACAAACAAACCCACAAAAATTTACACTAAATACAGCTGCACAGAGCACCGACCTCTATGCAAAGACTGGTATCACACATGGCAAACCCCTGATGCATCTCCTGGTCCTTCCCATTCTGACATCTTTCTGGAAAAATACAGATTATTTATTGCACCGATGCTGGGGCAGTGTCTTGAAAATAGCAGGGAGCAATCTGATGTGCAGCTCTTCACTTTTTACCCCACAAACCACACTTTCTAACAGTTTTGTCCCTCCACACGTGCTGTGCCCAGTGCTGTGCTCGTGGCCCCTGCACTTGAGCACGAGGAGCTTGATGGATGCAATCAGGCTCCTTGCAAAGAGAGGCCCCAGGCAGTGCAAACACCACACACTGGCTCATGAAAATTTCAGGACAAATGACATCTCCTCTGAAGCAGCCATGGGAGCAGCTGCTGCTGAGAATAAAATGGGTTATTCCTCCTTTTTCTCTAATTGTCAGTTTGCGAGCACACTGCGCTGGCCAAGGCTGTAAATATTCTTTTCTCTTCTTCCTTTTAAATAGAAAAAATAAAAAGTTGAACCACAGCCACCACCCTGCACAGGTTTCTTCCTGTCCTAGAGCTAATAGCTGAAGTATGACACTTCAGCTGCCCTCTGTCTCCTTCCAGCTCGGTTTCCAGAGAGTCAAACAACAGCTTGAATTTTGCAAAAGGCATTGAGTAACTTCTAGGAGAAAAAACCAATAATTGTATATCCATGGTAAGACATGCTGCTTAATGATTCAAAAGATTGTTGCCATGAGGCTGGGGAGAAAATTTGTTCCAATATATAACACTGAAAGTTAACTCAGTGATTCAGTTTATACATAAATCAACAGAGATGTCAATGTGTATCTGAGATAAAACAAACAACAGGCTGACCCTACTGCTAAACCCACTGTTGTTTCCATCCACTCATTATCAGTACATTACTTGAAAACAGTTTTTATTTTCAGTAATTACTCATGAGTAATTCCAGTAAGAGAGAATCACTAAGATGTGCCATTCTACTCACAGAAGGGCTTACAGGCAACTGAGTAAAATACTCAGGGTAGGAAGTAAATATTTTGAAAGGCACCCAGCACCCTTTATATGAGACAATAATTTACATATAGGCAAGATTTTGGCCACGTTTTCAAAAGAAGAGTGTAAAATTAGGAAAATTTTATATATATATATATATATATATATATATATATATACACAGACACATCCTGATCCTGACTTGGCTGTTAAGAATCTGTGCACATTAAGTCCACAAATGCTTTTTATTTTATAAAACTGCTAAACTATCTTCCAAGAGGTTCACTGAAAAAGAAAAGCAGGTATTTTGACCTCTAGCTCCCCCAAGTTTCAGGTCAGAAATGCTACAGATGCTTTTGACAACCCCAGGCTAAACACAGGACTTGAGAATTTAACTTTTTAAGCTCCTCTCTTTGGAAATCTTACACATCATGATTTTTTCCTTCACAGTAGTTTCTCCATTAATATGGAAACGTTCTCCAGCTAAAAAGCCCTTTGAATTCTAAATAGGTTTTCAGTGACCTGGTTCAGAGTTTTACTTGAACCAATTTTCCAGGAGCTGTATCTGGGACATTATTTTAAAGGCACCCTACAAGAACAACACTATAGCATTCACAAATCCAGTTGCTAGAAAGCATGACTTAGGAGATCACAGAGAAATTTTCATCACTAGAAAAGTCCTTCAAGACTGTGGGCTGATGTGAGTATCACAGAGAGAAAGGCTGTTTCAAAATGCACACATATATTTGTCTAACATATTCCTTTCCACTCACAGCTCAGTAAGGCAGAGCACTGATTAATAACATTCTTCACAATAAAGAGCCCAGAGTTTCTTACCTAAACAGGACTTTTTGTCTGCAGCAAGAGAATGCCCTGGATGACACTCGCATTTTGCAATTCCTCTCTCATTCTGACAGATTTGTGAGCATCCTCCATTCCCACTTGTGCAGGGGTCTATCACTGAAACCAATTAGAGCACACTGTCAACTGAAAGGTCACTTTTTGCCTGAAAATGGTCTTACCTGCCATTGTTACAACTAATGACGAAGTAGCTGTAAGAGATTAGACTGGGAAAAAAATGTGACAGCATCTGGTGAGTAAAGCTGCTGTTTTTCTGGATGCTTTTTGTTGCTGGACAACATTTTTCACAGAGCAGCAACAAGGCTTTAAACAGCAGGAAACCGAGCTTGTATTACATTGGAAGTAGGACAAAAAAGTACATTTTATTGTTATTTTGCTGTACCTGAACAGATTTCAAGAGTTCTCTAAACAACAGCAATTAGCACTCCAGTATGTGTGAATCCATAAACACACACAATGATGGAGTTCACCACAAAACAATGAATATTTAAAAGGCTTGAGAGGAAATAAACACTGAAGAGCCCCCAAAGACATCTTTCAGTCTATAAACATATGCCATTCATGTTGTACATCAAGGCTTTTTCCTCTTCTTGAACAATAACATACCTTTTCAAGGATAAGCTGCCCTAAGTGGCAAGTACTTAGAAAAACTTTTATCAAATGCCTACAGATGCCTCCATCTCGAGGATTTCATTGTGTTGTATGGGTTTATTTCTGGAACATCCACCTGCTGGAAGCATACTGCCCAAATAGAGACTGGGCACACCCCAAACCAGACCCACCACGACTGTTCAGACAGGTCTGACTTGGGTTGAGACCTGACATTCTGCACCAGGCTGAGGTTTTGCTTTGGAGCAATCATTACACCAAAATTCTGGTGAATAACATTCCACAGGCAAATCTGGAGGACACCTTGAAAACGTGTCCTCTACAGTTCTGCTTAGCTTTGAATAAAAAGCTAGACCTATTTCCCCACAATTCCAGATCTGATGCAGCTTTAGCATTTCACTCATTACTGTCTGATTTGAGACAGATGACCAATATTCCTCACTTGCCCTGCTCTGTACAAGCCAACTTCTCTCAGAGCCCCAGGGGAAAGTCACCATCAGTTCGACCACACTGGAGTCAGGGTTTGAGGAGCCCTGGGAAGGGCTGAAGGAGTTTTGCTCTGACCTGGCTGCTTTGCTCTTCCACTGGCTACGCAGGAGGAGGGAACAGGAGAGAAAACCCTCTACTTCATATGGATTTAAATATGGGGCAGGGCTTTCTTTGGTCCCTTTTCTGTGCAGCCAAGTGGCATTTTGTGCCAGCATTTGGTAAAGGAGGAAGCAGCCCCAGAACATCTTCAAACTGCCTCATGCCACCTCCTGCCATCTCCGGAACACACAACACAAAAACCGTTCCGGTCTGCAGGGCTGAGTTTGACTTGACAGTATTAAACAAAAAAAACACACAAAAAAAATTTTTTTAAAAAAAGCACAGTTAGGGATGTAGAACTGAAATTGGACTTCTGACACGATAGGTTGCAAATAGGTTTCCAAGGAACAGCAGCACTTCATCGTGCATGACACTTCCAAGGCTGACAACTTGGCTCTGCAGCTCGACAATTTGCGGTCTTCAAAGGATTTAGCTCCAAGCAAGAACTCACTCCTTGCTGATATGAAATATTGAGTTATTTGCCGATTCCTTTTCTATTTGGGTAAATTAAATGAAATCACTATCAAACAGCATCTGTTAAACCTGCATATTATGAAGGTTTTCAGAGCAGCTAAAGCTTTAATTTGAGAATGATTACAGCGCGGAGTAAAGCTCGTAATGCTCTGTGACATGACAACAGGCAAACAACAAATTACACGGTGGATGTTAGTAAAACATAGTCATTCAAATAAAGGTAGCAGCCTTGGAAGTCCTTGGATGAGGTAAGTTTGTAAAGGAAAGATCTTCAGGACATGAGGCAATCAGTGATTGACTTGCTTTCCAGTGATATGCATGTTGCTGCTAGAAGCAGGTTTCAGGAAAAGCCAAAAATAACTCATTAGTGTTCTTTTTCACACATTTGCCTCTTACTGGTTCATTTAATAACTTTAGTAGATAACAGACTCCGTCCTACAAAGCTCTACTCCAAGCTGTTAAACACTATGGTGAAAAATTTACTGGCATGGTTTCATTCACAGGTGCCTCAGGACACAGAATCCCAAAATGGTTTGGGTTGGAAGGAACCTTAAAGCTCATCCAGCTCCACTCCCTGCCATGGGCAGGGACTCCTTTCACTACCCCAGGTTGCTCCAAGCCCCATCCAGCCTGGCCTTGGACACTTCCAGGGATGGGGCAGACAAGGCTGTAAACCACAGGGTCTCCAGTCCTGTCTGCCACAACCTCTGGAGCACCTAAAGAAAAGAGGTTTGGGCCTTATCAAATAAATTTTTTTGTTCACAGCAATCATGACTTCACAATGGAGAAAATATAAAGTGGTAAAGAGAAAAATTGCCAGGCTTGAGTGTTTCTCCAAGGCTTTGCAGGGCTGTGGGTGCAGTATTAACTCCCAAAGAGTCCACAGGGGTGAATCCACACCTGCATAGCACCTGTGGCAAACACTCTCATGACACTGTGGTTTCTCCATCCAAACCATGACTCCAGCAGCCAAGCTTTGGTTGGAAAATAAAAAATCATCCAGACTCACCTCCTCCCACCTCTTCTACTTAAAAAATCTCTGACAACTCAAATGCATTCATGACCACTTCATCCTCATTTGTTCCTGTAAAAATCTTGTCCATGAGCTTACCTAGCACTTTTCTCTGCCAGGCATTCATTCACTCAGGTATTTACGGGGGGGAAGCATCCTTCTCAGTTCTCATTTTGCAAGCTGAGCTCTGCTTACAGGCAGATCCTCCTTCCCCAAGCACAGCTGCCCTCCTGGGGAGGGCTGCAGTGATTTATTTTGGCTCAAACACCCAGGGGTAAGCAGGCACCCAGGTAAGGGGTGCCCACCTGCAGACAAGGCTGACCCTGCCCCTCTCCAGAGCTCAGTAACTACAGGCTGGTGACAAAGCACTGCCTTTGGTGAGTGGCTAACTCTCTTCAGCCCCACCACGTGAGGGGGTGAACAGTGGTGGCCAAACCTCCCCTTTTAGGAGTCCCAGCTGAGACAGAGCATGGAAGTGGTCCTTGGGAGCTTGAACGGTGCCCTGAGCACTCCAGGAGAACTCCCACCCCTCCTGGCATCACTCAGACCCAACCACTGTCCCACCACTCCATAAACCCACCCCAAAGCCCTGTACAGGCTCTCAGACACATCTCAAGATGTTTGGAAAAGGGATGGGGAACAGCAGAGGAAGCTCTCTGACACCTTTGTCTCCCCAGAGCTCCCCTTTTCTGGCTCTTTGATAATCTCAGGGAAAAAACGTGGCCACCCCCTGAGACACAGCGAGGCCAGCAGGCTGTGGGTGCTCCCTGGGGTGCAGCCCCCACTGAGGGCAGGATTTGGGGGGGCCCAAACCGAAGGGGAAGGGTTCTCTGCACCCAGCAGGAGCTGGGAGCCATCTGAACAGCAGGATTTACTTACACTTCATCCACAGCGTGTAAAATCTCCGAGCAGAAGAGGAGCCATATGGAAACGGTTTTGTGACAGGAATTTCAGCTCAATAAATCCATAAATTTGGCCTTATCTTTCTCTGGCATGTTCAAGGATGTGTGTGTGTGTGTGTGTGTGCTTGTGTTGGGGAATGGGGGGGGCTGCCTTCCAAACTGATGAATATGTTAAGATATACAAGAAAAGAAAAGCAACAATCAAACCCAAAGGTAGCATTGCTGTTCTGCTTGGAGAGTGCTTGAAACCTGAAGGGGAGGATGAATGAATCAGCCTGTGATAAGCCAAAAGGAGATAAAGAGAAGACTTTTGGTAGAATAAAACATGTAATGCAGGCCAACTCTATATACAACTTGATGAGCAACAAAATGTTAGAATTAAATCACGATTAAGTTCCTAACCTATGTCATCACCATCATTGTGCAAGGAGCAGCCAGGGATCTGGGAGGCCAAAATCTTGTTCAAAGCTGTGATTCAAAGTGAACTTCACACCTCAAACAAGTGTTATTTTAAAATCCTGTCAATAAGCAATTCCCAAAGCTGCTTCTGGCACACAGGGGGAAATAGGAATGAACACAGTGACCCAAAACACATCCTAGGATCTTTTAAATTGCCTCTACTGTGTGTCTTCACAGGACTCACCTTCACAGGATTTGGCATCTGCCTTCAGCTGGTAGCCTGGCTGGCACTGGCACTTGTAGTGATCCTCACTGAGCTGAACACAGTCCTGCTCACAGCCCCCGTTGTTAATGCTGCAGGAATTGACAGCTGGAGCCAAGAAAGCAGGGAAGGAAAGCATGTCAGCAACCTGGGGGAACTCATTTCCTATTTTAAATACATAAATGGCAGCAAAAGCAGGCAAACCTTGCAGAACAGCTTTCAGAAATGCTCCTGTCCCCTCCCCTGAGTGACTGCCTTCCCTTGTGCTCACGGAGCCTGGCTGACACAGTGTCCCACACCAGTGAAATCCTGATTCCAGGGAGAGGCAGGTGAGATCTGAGGGCTGTAATGCTGACTGAAGCACAGCACCCTTTGATCTGACAGCACCAAAGCACTGCCAATCCACTGAGGCAAGGAGAGGAAAAAAGAACAGCCCTGCTGGCACTTGCACATTGATTATCTTTTTCTCTCCTTGCTTTCATTGATTAAAAATAGTAATTGTCTTTCAGGCTGATTTCCTCAGCCTCATAAATAAAAAAAATTCAAATAACAGAAGCCACAAGAACAGACTCACACAGCAAACCACAGGAACACAGGGTCCTCTGTACATCTTTAAAGATGCTGCTTCTTTCACCCCAGCAAATTAATATTCTTTTTTGTTCAACACATATCCCTGGCCTCTGGAGAAACATTTCTCCTCCTGACAAAACATGTTAACACACACCCACACCTATTCACAGGCTGCATGTAAAAATAAGAGTGATGGTTTGGTGCTGCTATTGTGCTGTGCTGATGGAAGTGTCTGTGTGTGGCTGTATTGAGATTTCCATAGCAGGGATGTAGTATGGGGAGGTTTAAATGAGATATTAGGAAGGAATTCTTGACTCTGAGGGTGGGGAGGCCCTGGCACAGGTTGCCCAGAGAAGCTGTGGCTGCCCCATCCCTGGAAGTGTCCAAGGCCAGTTTGGATGGGGCTTGGAACAACCTGGGGTAGTGGAAGGTGTGGGATGGGGTGGGACTGGATGAGGTTTAAGGTCCCTTGCAACCCAAACCATTCTGGGATTCTGTGTTTTCTATGGGCAGCTGGAAAGACTGTTTGGCCTTCATGGAATGCACCAAACTCTGAACCCAATGAAATCAGCAAAGAGCTATGAAATTTATTTTTTTCATATTCATTTTAGCAATATTTGTATTTCTTCATTTATCTGTAACAGACATTAGTAAATGTCAGCTGCAAAACCTGCTACAGGATTTGTTTCACCCTGTGCCACCAATTAGCAAACACTGAGTGTGTGCAGTCAAGTATGTGTTAAAAAGGTGAAAAGAAAAGCAAATTTTTACATTCTCCTGGCTGCACACACAGCAGGAGGCAGGAGGCACCTCAGTGCCCAGAAACCTGACCCTGGCTTCTGATCCCCACCTGTGCCCAGGAGCCTTCTGCCCTGCCACAGACAGAGCCTGGAAGCAGCTCCTGTCTGCCCAGGACACAGCAGAGCCCACACTCTCTGAGCTCCCAGCTCCCTGCACATTTGTATCCAAAGACCTGTTTTTCAGCAAGAATATTCAAATAAGATGAAAATATTTCAGAAGACGAAAAACATCTTCAATCCAAGTGACAGAATATACATGTTGGCTTTTAAAAGTGCCATTTTCTCCCTCTGTTTCTGGGCACGAGCCAATCTGGATGCAAGGGGAGATAAGCAGCAACCTGTCATGATGAGGGTTTGGGAGGATCTGAAGGTGGGAGGGGACAGGTGTGAAATCCATGAGTCCCAGTGAGGTGTGTGGCCGTGCCAGCAGCCAGGGGTTGCTCTGGAGCAGCCAGGGCAGGTTTGTCACCAGGCTGGATCCGTGACAGGAGGTGCCAGGCTGAAGGAGAAGAGCCCCCAGGGACAGGACAGGATTGTGCTGGTGGCTGCCAGGCACCAGCAGCACCTCTCTGAGCAGAGTATTGGCACCTCCTGGCTCTGACTCCAGCTGTCACTAAGGGCCTGTGGCTGGAAGGCTGAGCACCTCCACAGGCAGAAATATGGCCTGACATTCACTTCTCAGAGATTTACTCTTGGAATTTGGTAGAAACCCAGCCCTGATGTGGATCCCAGACAGGCTGGGTATGATGCCAGGTGATGCCAAGAGAGGGAGGGGGGTGTCTGGGAAGGGGGACAGTAGTGGGAACAGCAGGTGAGAAAAACAAGGATCACAGAATGGTTTGGGTTCATCCTAAAGATCATCTCATTCCATCCCCTGCCATGGCAGGCACACCTTCCACTGTCCCAGGTGCTCCAAGCCCATCCAGCCTGGCCTTGGACACTTCCAGGGATGGGGCAGCCACAGCTTCTCTGTGCCAGGGCCTCCTCACCCTCACAGGGAACAATTCCTTCCTAACACCCAGTCTAACCCTGCTTTCTGTCAATTCAAAGCCTTTCTGCCTTGTCTGTTACCATATGTCCTTGTCAAAACTCCCTCTCCAGCTCTCCTCTAGGCCCCTGATCTGATAACAGTTAAGAAATGCACATTCTCAACCCATTATTTTTTATAATAAAGGTGATATTTTTACAAAGAGCTGGCTCTGAAGCCATAGTTAGATACATGCATAGCAACCATGGGGTTAGAACACACAATCTCTTCCAACCTGTGTTTTCCATCACCTTAAATCCACCCTTGGCAGTGACAAGAAATGTAACTTCAGATATACAGGGCTTATATATATGTTGGAAAACACAGATTATAGAGTTGTAGAGATATTTTCTTTGTTACTTTCTCAATATGTAAGAGCCTCAGTGTGCTAAAATCTCCATTAAAAACCTGCATCTCAACAGCTTCTCCACATAAAGCAGACATCAAAGGTAACAGCTGGCACCAGAGATGAATCAGGGTCTAATGGCTGTGCCCTGTTTCCACTTCTAGGAGTTCAAACAGGAATAAATTCCACTGAAGACAATGAATTACAACAGTCCAAACCCATAGCCTGATACTACAATAAACATGTTCTTTCTGAGTTTCAGCTTTTCAGATACCAGCTGGTTAAATTTCAGTGAAGTCAAATTCATTGCATTAACATAATCAAGGCATTACAAACAAAGCAAACAAAAAAGTTGGACAGGGTTGCAGTGAATATTTGCTCTGGCACGTGTGTTTATAAATCAATTCAATGCTGAGCAAAATTTGTAGGACCAAAAAGTTGAAGGAAGAAAAGGAGCATTGAAAGAGATGGGATTTTATCATGGCACAAAGTACTGGGGGACATCAAAGGATGCAGGAATTGAGCAGTTTATTCTCACACACTGAACAAAGCAACCCACTCTGGAGATTTTTGGGTCTGAGCTGAGTATGGGCAGAGTTCTCTGCCTTAGAGTATGAGCAGAAGTTTCCAATGGGAGCAGGAAGAATGGCAAAAGCAGATTCCCTCTCCCCACATATTTTAAGGCTCCTACTGGCAGAGGAGGGATGGACCAGCAGACACAAGTCAGGATCCCAAACACCCTGTGCTGAGGCGGCAGGAGGACCAGATTTACTGGAAAGCTTGTGACAGCAGCTCAGTCATATTCCATGGATCACATGAGGAAGTGTCTTGTCCCAGGTTTTTGAGTCCTCAGATGTAGGCTGAATATCTTTTAAGATGATAGATCCACTTCCTTATGTATGGGAGATTTCCAAGCCATCCAGGCTGCAAAATCTGCTTCCCCTCAAATGATTTTGGCACTTTTGTTCCCGCAAACACGGGGTTGCCAAAAAAGAAAAGGAGGACGTGGAAAGAATGAACCTAACAGCAATCTGGGCTGGTCTCCTCTAAAAAGCCTGTCCAGAGGGACTCTTGTTTCTTATTTCTGCAGCTGAGATAATCACCTTCCATAAACAGCTCAGTGCCAGAAGGTGGTCCCTTTTCTTTCTCAGCATGCAGCAGAGATCCTTACATCCTCTGAAGTATCCATGGAAGAAACACCACTGCTAATCCAAGCCTGTTTGAAATGCTGGCTGTTCTGCTGGGCTGCACTAGGTCAAAGGAGAGGGGCATTAGTGGTTTGCTTCTCATCAGATGAGTGCTGAAAGCTGAATGTACAACATGGTGCTGCACAAGGGGCAAACTCTCCATCCCCAACAAGCAGCTACAGCCCAAATCCTGATCCTAGGCACTCCTGATTTATATGAAATGCTTCTCCCTGTTCTCATCAATTAGTAACTGTCTTGTTCTCCAATGCATGAGAGCTTATTATATCCATTTGTTTTGGTGTCTTGTCTGAACAGCTGGAACAGGACTCAATATCCTCCCTCAGTATCTTGTGCATCCATTATTATGATAGCTGAGCTCTCTGAAACTCCTGCCTCCCATCTCGGGACTTATTTTTGTTTCTCCTTGATAATTTCTGAGACATTGTAAACAAAGCTGGCCACTGTATGAAGTACTTTGAATAACTTCTTGAGAATATTTACATTTATTAAATGAAAACTTGTTCTCTGGTATTGTTCACAGCTCAGACAAAGCCAAACTGAGCTTTCTGATTATGTGAGGCAAGAGGAAACCTAACTATTTCGTGTCCACAGAAGATTTTACATATTACACAAGTAAATTAATTTCATTTCCATTAACATCTACTCTTTGCCTTTATCACACAGTTCTCATTCTCTTTTTCCCCTCAAAGTCCCTTTAGTCACCTTTTCAAATAAAAATCCCTCTCCACCACCAGTGGGACTATTCAGAGGAAGCAATGTAGCTCAAACAACGCAGATTTCACTTCTGGGTCTTCCCTGGTCAGATCTGATCTGAGTGAGATTAATTTCTCTTTTAATTCACAGAAAATCACAATTGCTTCTAGTTAATTATGAACCACTCTGCTTTTACATGATTTTTTTCCCTCTCACTATAGTGTTTCCTTGTCCACTCCTTCACCAACTAAAATAATCAAGAAAAGACTGAGACTTCATCACATTTTTAATTGCAGTTAATTACAAAACACTGAAAGTCTCTGTATGTGATAAACCCAAGAAGCCTAAAAGGGTAAGTTTTAAAATAAAAAAATCCATTATTCCCACAGCTTGAGCACTGGTACCTCCGGTGTTCTGGTTGCATCAGTGAATGTATTGCTGTGATAATTCCAGCAATGACTGATGACATCTCTGGCTGACATTAAGCACAACCAAGGGACTTTGGGCAGGAACTGAGGCCATGCCCAAACTGTGAGTGAACTTATTCTGCAGATGTGGTCTGACTGTACCTGACTGTGCTTCCCATATTACCTCAAATCAGGTTTAAAAATTTAAACAAAAGGTGCCCTTTTCTGCTTCCCAGATGAAAGAACATTTTAATCCTTTCTGCAGAATTCAAAATTTTGACTTTTGTACTGATTTAAATGCAGTACAAGAATGTGTATTTCTGTTATTGCTTTTAACAATATGCAGAACTAACTCAGGTATGCCTTGTTTCAGACCTTAGAGTCCAACCCAAGAAGCACAGGGTTTATTTCTATTGGCAGAGCTGCAATCCCCTCCACATAACCAAGCAATGTGTCATGGCTGAGCTCCATGGTGCTCTCATTGACACCAGCACACATGGGGTGAATCCACCCTGTAAATTACAATCATTCACCTGGACACAACCTCTAAAATAAACCAAGTGCCAGGGCAGTGCTGGGATGTGCCACAAAAAGAAAAGCACTCAGAATTTTAAAAATATTATTTGAAATTAAGACCCTAAGCTCTTCAATGCCTCCTGCAAAAGAATTTTCACCAACATGAGACACCATCAAAAAAACCCAAAAAACCCACCAAACCACATAACAAAATAAGAGTACTTCTGGCAATACCTGAATCCTCACGGGCTGTTTGAACCAGAATGGGCAATGATATTTAGTGAGAACTCAGCTTGGAGAGTCAGAAGGCTTTGCAGTTAGAGCAAGGCAGAGCTGGAGGAGGAGGGGGCTCCTTACCGAGGCAGGTGCGGCCGTCGGCGTGGAGCCGGAATCCCGGCTGGCACTGGCACTGGAAGGAGCCCTGGGTGTTGGCACAGCCCTGCTGGCAGCCCCCGTTCAGCACCTCGCACTCGTCCACGTCTGCAGAAGGAAGGGACAGCGTGAGGGAGGATTGCCAGAGAGCCCAGCACAGACAGACCCTGGTTCTCCTGTCCTGCAGGGCTCTTCCAAAATGCAAGGAGCTCGGGCTGGGTTGTTGTTTATTTCATTCTGGCAGCTAAGAAAAGGGGAATTTTATGGTATTTTTCCAAGTTCCTGCAGGCACTGCCTCTGTAGTTTCTGCTTCTGAAGTCCTGGTTAATTAGAGTGGTTTGTGACATGGCTGTTTCCTTGAGGCCAAGAGAAAAATATAAGGGAAGAATTAGGGTTAGATAACACATCTGAGCCTGTAGGAACTGCTGGTCAAACCTTTGGCTTTTACAAAAACTTGCTCTATGAACATTTCCTTTTGCATCAGGCCTTTAATCCTATTTGTTCTCGGGGGTACAAGCAGGTACAACCGACATGAATGGAAAACAGACACATTCTCCATCACCACTACATTTTCAACCATGGATAACACAGAGAGCTTAAAGAGAAAACTTCAGAAGAGTGAGGAATTTGTGCTGCATTTTCTGTGTCCCTTGCCATACAAGCACAGAATCACAGAATGGTTTGGGCTGGATGGGACCCTAAAGCTCCTTTCATTCCAACCCCCCTGGCCCTGTGCAGGGACCCCTCCCACTATCCCAGGCTGCTCCAAGCTTCATCCAGTCTGGCCTTGGACACTTCCAGGGAGGGGGGAAAATATTGTGCCTTGTTCTTCCTTGTGTTCACCTAAACTTTCCATAGCATCTTCTCAGACAACCTCCCAGAAAAAGGATGTGAGCTCCTGCTGATACTTTTTCCAAAGCTAAGCAGGAATCATTCCATATTTCAGGGGATTTTGGAGGATTACATTCGGTCAAATGAAGAGGGAAACAAGCATTAAACCAGCTTGAGAACACTGCTGTAAAGTTCCAGCTGAAAATGATGGACAATGATGGACAAAGATCAAGAAGAGTTTAAGTAAACAGGTGAAGGTCTAAGACAGAATCATAAAACTGAATTTCTAGAAGTACCACATAAGCAGTTTCTGCACCTCTTCAGCAACGCTGGGCTACTGTAAATAGCATTTGATTGACATGTTGACACCATTACCTTAAAAATCAACATGGGGTCATTGAAAATAAGGGTCAATTAGTCCATTCCCTGAAAAAAATCCACCTGGCAGATATTTGCCTAGATTTTGTCTGTCCTTTCCTTAGCAGTCCCCAGGGACAGCAGCTCCACCTCCCACCATCTCCCCCAGGGGCGATTCTTGTCCCAAATTATCCAAATGCCAAAGATATTTTCTTCCCCAAGTCAAGCCTCCCTCCTTCAACAGACATCTCTAAAGAACCTCCTTTCAGCACTGCAGCCTCCTGCTGATTTAATTGCTCTTCAGATCATGTTCTGAAATTATCTAATGGGAGGCAAGTCCACAACTGCTCCTGTGGGGGAAGCGAGTCCAGAGTGAAGGAATTTCCCCCCCCCATATTGCACTTGAGGAAAAAGGGGTCTGGATTTCATATCTTTGCTGTGGTTTTATCTGTTTTGCATTTAACTTGGATGGTTTACATATTTTTTGAATGCTTTTATGTTTATTCCATTTTAGAAAATCTAATCACAATTAACTGAAAGAGGAAGTTTTAAAGAAGACTTGGAAATGCACAACATCCAGTTCCTGAGGAAATGCATTTATGATGTTAAATTTTAATACTTCACATGTGAATTTCCCTCACCTAAAATGAAGTCCTGGTGTTGACTGGTGTTTAAATTCAGACCATTTGCTAACATGCACCACTTTTTGATCCTTCTGCTGTATTTGTTGTTTTATTGCACTGTATACTACATGCGTGTCCTACTGCCTGGAGACATCTGGAATATGCTTTTTTTAAAACAGAAATTTTGCCTTTTAAAATGTAAACAGTAAACAGAAAATGTTATTCACCTTGTTTAATTCCATACCGCTAAGAACGAGACTGCTGAAAAATGCCAGGACGAAATCAAACCCAGGAAACCCTTTGTATGGAGTGTCAGAGAAATAAAATAAGCAAAAAGATTCAGAAAAATAGAGCAAGGAAGCAGCTGAACCACATAGTACACCACGTTCCAGTATTTATACCTCAATAAACTCAAACACTGGGAGCGTCACTATTTTAATTTTATAGGCTACGATCAGCTGGAGAATTTCTCTCATATACCAAACACAGTTTTAAGTTCAGATATTGGCACTAACAAAGGAGAAAAAATAGTCCAGCTAATAAAAACGAGCTGGGAGTTAGTGATATTTGTTAGTCTCCATTTGCAGATTTAAAGGAGTGACTTGGTTTATGGGGGAGCTCTGCACCCAGCCGCAGCTCTTCCCTGAGCAGCATCTCCCTCATGCTGGCACATCCCAGAGGGCCATAAAGCAGTGATACTTCTGAAAGGCAACACAATTCAAGGCATAATAAAAGATCCTAAACCACTTGTGCCCATGAGCTAGCCCCAGCCTGAGCCTCCCCACTGCAGGAGGAGGCGAGACCCAGGAGCTGAAAATGCAGCTCCACAACGCCACATCGACAGCAAATCTGATGACAGATGATCCCTTCCAGCCCCAGACTTCCTCTGCAAGATCAATATTTTAAGGATTATATGCTGAAAGATTCCTTCACATCCAACAGATAAAATCAAGAGAAATGCAAGGCGCAGTCGCCTTTCCACGTCTCCTCCATCTCAAGGCCAGGAAACAGCTTCGCCCCCAGTTACAGCAGAAAAATTCCCTAATTATTTTGTCTGGGGAGCAGTCTGCAAAGCAGACACTGATCTAAATGCCTGAACTGCATTTGGAAGTTTTAAAAGTCTAAACTATTTGGACTTTCACGTTTGAATTGCTGTACTAGTAAAGGACACATGTAGCAGCAAAAGAACAGCTTCTGCTTTTGTAGGTACACAAGTGGACATATTTTTTCTACTTGGCTATAGAAAGAATAAATTATGCTAAAATAGCAGATGTATAAAAATATTTAAAAGCATTCTTGAAATATAAAGGCCTTCCATTTCAATTCTAGACCATCATAGGATTATGGAAGATTGTATCTGCATCTGTGATTAAATTTGGATTACTTTCCAGCGCAGATCAAACTGAAACACCTTCCAGCTCGAATTTCTATAGTTACAACCTAGGATGCTTATCTGAATAACCTGAATTTCAAGCCACTTAAGGCTTGCTTATCACAAGCCAGACTGTGATGAAAGCAGCTGCATCCCCACAAGACAGAGGGAGAGCAATTCCTGGAGACAAGAAGGAAAATGAGAGCTCTGTGCTGTCCCCAGGCTGTCTTGCCAAGGAGATGACACTGCTGGGTGAACAAAGCAGAGGTGGTGTGTGGATATTTTCCTTCTCACCTTCAGAATATTTCAGAGATGCTTTACAGGGGGATTCCCCACTGAAGGTACCTTCCTGTGTCCTTGTTTGTTCAGCTTTCACCAGGAATTACCTAATACTCAGTCAAACAAAACAAAGTCTCTGTGTTCCCAAGATGTAAAATATTTTAACCACATCTTTTTTAGCTCCTCATGTTCCTGAGGGCTGTGTACTTGGACTGACCCTTCCTCCATCCCAGCACCTTAAGTTCCAAACACAATAGAGGAGGATGTGATGTACAAATGCCCAACTCACTGCCAGCACCTTTCCCTTTCCAAGGACAGATCCCACAGGTGGAGTTCCAGGTTGTGAAATCCTCCACACCCCTGACTGAGGGCCCTGCTAATCACCAAGGAGGTTGGTCCCTACTTGACTTGATTATCCACATTAAAAGTCCATTTGCCCTGCCCAAAACCTGTTTCAGTGCAGAGCTGTGCAACTGCTTGTCTGGAATTCAGGACTGTCACATTAGCAGCTTTTTTCATACCATTATTAAAATGCTCAGGAACAGCTATGATCAATCAGTTCCTCAAAAATACACAGAGAGCAGTAATAAACATAGAAAATTAGTGAACCTGAAATCATGGTTTTTATAAAGGAAGGAAGAAAGAAAGCAAGATCCTGCCAGATCAATACTCTACTAACAGAAAGCTTTGCTTTTTAAATCACTAAGAAATGCAAACAAGACACAAAACTGAACTCCAAAAAAAAAAAAAAAAAAGAAAAACAGGATAACAAGCCTCTATTTTGGAAATCCTGAATCGAGGAGAGATGATGTGCCAAAGGTATCCCAGGGATGGATACTGCCAAAAGCTCCACGTGACACAGGGTGACAGCAAGGTCTGCCTCTCAAGGAGCTTCCCCCAGCCAGTGGCATTTCTTGAGGGTGACAAATGAACAGGCTTTCCCTCCCTTGACTATTAAAATTTGCAGACTGAGAACTGTTCAGAGTCAGTGTTTTCTGAGAGATAAGCAGACAAAAAACTTCCTCTTCCTAGTGCGCAGGCACTGATGGAGAAAGAAACCAGAAGTGGACAGGACCAACCTCACCACTTAGAACAGATATTAGGAACAATCTTGTCCTGGAAGGGGTCATAAAGCATTGGAACAGGCTGCTGGGGCAGTGATGGGAATGTCACCATCCCTGGACATGGTTTAATGGTGAACACAGTGGTGGTGCTGGCCTGACTGCTGCACTTGATCTTGAAGGTCTTTCCAAGCTCAGTGGTCGTATGATTTCAGGATTGTTTATTTAGTAATTAGTTTTTGGCAAAGTCTCTTCACTTCGTCAAGCAGAGAGCAACACAGAGAGACCAAAGAGCTGTGAGCATCAGCCACCCCACACACACCAGAATATGGTGATTTTCCAAATGGATGGGAAGATTTCTGTCCAGCTGGGAGCTGATGTGAGAATCTATTCCTTGCTGGCACCTGCACACAGGGACCCAAACCCCACCACAGCATCTGTGGGTCTGGCCCAAATGACTTCCACTAAAGCATAACTACACCCTTTTTTTAAATGCCTAAGAAATACTACATAAAACAGGAATGAATGACACACAAACATTTTCCTCTTTCCAGCCACCACAATCCCCCAGCTTGCTGCAGAAAGGATGAGACCAGCAGAAGCAGGGAAACACAAAACCCCTACTTGGATTTACTCAGAGAATGGTTCATGCTGATGATTTTAAAGTCAGATTGTAATTAAAAATAATTACAATGATTATTTATTTAAAAAAACCCGGACCAGAAAGAAAAACATGATCTAGTCTTTGCAGCATTATCTTAAAATTCACTAAAATCAGGGTTTGATCCCTCTTTACCTGGGGAACTCTGTGGGTCACTAGTTCCCACAAAATATTGTGAGGATCAGTAAGGAATGATGGTGACAGAGGGAGAGGGAAGACTGGATCTTAAGCAGAGTACCACAACAAGAAACATTAAGAGGCTCTATTTAAAATTATCACAAGTGGATAAACTGTTCAACTCCAACACAGATTTGGGAATAAGTTCCAACAATCTGGCTCACCCTCCCTTGCCCCAACCAGCTCCCCCAGACTCTTCAGCTGCAGATCATTTCGTACATCTGATAAGAAAACTCTGATTGTTTGCTATTTAATGTGATATTTTAAATCAACAAAGATGCATGACAGTGCTTTGCCTTCTGTTATTTGTAACTACACTGTTACTACTCTCTTTTCTATATTCCACAGGGTGTTTAAACCTCACAAAAGTTACGAAGTGAAAATATCATATGGTCTTTCCCCACTAATTATATGGAGGATTTTACACATTATTTAGTGTGTTTTTCAATTAAATAATTTATGTAGTCATGGGAAGGAAGGGAAACAGGCTTGGTTCCCAGACATTCTTAAGCTGATCACAAAAGTCAGAAATTATTCTATAAAGTAAAACTTAAAATAAGCCCCTGTTATTGTTGTAAGTAGGTAAATTTATAACAGATTCAACTCACAGCTTCCTTTAAATCACAGAACAGCTCAAGTCTCAAGCTCAGAAATGTCCAAAATTTGACAACCGGTGTGAATTCCCTCACAACGCATGACATCATTTGCTCTTGCAGCAGAAGTTTTGAAAAGGAACTCTCCCCTTTTACTAACACACAAATGATTTTCAGGGTTTGAAACTCCTGTTGCTAGAAAAATATTTGGCCATCTTTTCCACAATGAAAGTAGTTTTACATTGGTATTGACTCTGGGAAGGAAAATACAAGTTTGAAGTCTGGTCCAAAACAAAGCCTAAAATTAAAAAAAAAAACCAAAACCAGTTCATATTAATAAAAATGAATGAATAAAAAATGTATTTCTTTTTCATTTAACCAAACTGAGCAGCAAAGATTGAGAAAAGCAGTTTTGGGTGGCTGGGAAGTTTTAAACTGCAGAACTCCTGGTCTGGAGCTTTTTTTTAATGCTGCACAAAGCACCACAAATACGCCACAAGCTCCTTTGAGTGGTTTCCTAGAACCTGGTGTTAAAACACCTCCACAGAACAGCTTTCAGCACAGATAAATGTGCTCCTGCAGAGCCAGCTGGGTCATTTTGAACTGTTAGTGCTCCCAGGCTTTTATTTTTGCTCCTCAGCTATTTGTTCTGCCCTTTGCTGGCCCCTGCCATGGATTAGATGAGCATCCATTGTCTGAGCCAGCCAGGTCAGCCCCGACCTGCTGCAGCTTCCTCGCGTTCCTCACTGCCAGGTGTCCCAGGCAAGGCTGATCCAACAGGATTAACTCATGGAATGGCTCCAGCAAACCAAAAGAGGCTGGGAAGAGACTGGTTAAAAGGCAAGGTTAATGATTCCTCACCCAATTCAGCCCCTGCAAACTGGTTTCACAGGGGAGGAGGACCCTTGTTGGAGCAGCCAGTTTTCTACTGCATTTCTTCAGCCAGGACTAAGGACAAAGCAACTTCTACCAGCACCCATTTTGCAGGCAAAGAAAGAGGCCTTACAAGTGATCTGATTATTTACCTGCTCCTGAAAATGGGGAAGGGAAGGTAAATTAGACCACCACAGCTTTTTGTACCAGGTTCACTGTCTGTCAGTCTGTCCTCCAGACCTCCCTGGACATTTGGTCCATCGTGGAGAGGCATTTTATGCCCTGTAGCTGGTACTTTGTCCTACACCTCAGATGCTTTCCCAGGTGGTTTTAAGGACTTCCAGCTGTGCCTAGGCCAGGTTTCACCTCTCTCCTTCTGGTTTCTCTCTCTCTCTACACAGGAAACACCAAAGGATGTAAACCACAGGGCTGTGAAACGTTGAACAGCAGAGTCATGAATGGGACATTGTGTTAGGTAATAAATATTTATGTCCAGATCTGAAAGGAGATGCACCTCCTGATGCCTGTTTTCAAGGGAAAAAGACAGAGGCATCTCCAAGGCATGGCATTCTTGACAGATCCATGGAGCAGGAGTGGCAGGAGCTGCCCCACAACCTGCTTTTGGGGAGAAGACTTCTGTGAGCACTACAAGGGACAATCCACCCCATCAAGTCTAAGAGACAGGGATTTCATTTCCTGGTTTGTCCCTGGCCTTAATGGGGAGTAAAGAGATGAATAAAAGTGTCATGAGATACCGTGAAACCCTGTTAGTGGGGGCCACAGGTGACTGGAAAGAACAATGTTGACCTGACACAGATCCTGGTAATGTGAATTCATTGAATTTGAACTTGGTATGGCAGAGCCTTCCTCTTTTCCTTTTCTTTTCCCTTTCCTCCCCTCCCTTCAACATTCTTTTCAAGCTAAGACTGGCACTAGACAACCACTTAAAGTGGTGACTTGTTGCTCCCAATGCCTGGACCCTGCCACCACAGTTCATTTCCCCCAGGAGATCTCCTGGGCAGAGTGATGAGAAAAGAGAAAATTGGCCAACATTCGTACTGCCCATTTCTGCTGGCTCTCCATGCCTGACATGCCACTCTCTCACGAGATATTTAACAGTGGTTTAGCTCAATAAACATCCAAGAGCCCCTCATCCACAGCTCTAAATGCAAACCATATGTTGCAGATGAAAACCCTGAAGATTATAATTAGAACTGTCCATTCAATTTAAACAAAGTCAAGAATGAAAACTATTTCAAATTCAATAAACAGGCCATTTCAAAGTGTAGACACTGTGGAGGACAAGCTTAACAACTTAATTGACAGGTAAAGCTTCATTTCTAATCCTCATTTTGATATCATCTGTAGCCTCAGGAGTCAAAACACATCACTGCTCAGTGCTCAAAATATGCAGAGAAAATGAAAATGTCAGCTGAATAAAAAAAAAAAGGAGAAGCATCTGTTTGATAGCTGTGTAAGCCTGTGATATGTAAACTGCTTTGGAGTCAAGCAGCCCTAATTAGAGTTTCAAGGAATTCTTCATTAAATATACAGACAGAGACATATATATATATATATATATATATATATATATATATAAAAATATAAAATACATACACACTTTAAGCAATTATTGAAACCAGACAATTTGCAGGAAAACCAGGCTATAGAATTAAAGAAAGAACATGACAATTTCACGGCCAGACCTCAGACAACACTGTGATGTTTCCACACAGCCCTGTAGAAATATACTCTTCCATCTTTTCACAAAGCAGTTCTGTATGTTTTTCTCCAATTTAGAGTATTTAAAACAAAAAAAGAACGATCCTTTTTGGGATTTTGGTGTAGTACACAGCATCTCAGCAAAGAAAAGCCAAAAAGGAAGAGTGATGGGGTTACCAGCCCCCACAGTGGGGTTAGACTAATAGATATTTTGGCAACTGCACCCCCTTGACAACTCCAACTCCCATCAACATGAAACCCACACAGATGGACACAAACTCTCAGTGAAGAACTGTGCCAGGATAAGTGAATGACCACATGAAATAACAAGGGAGTACAAGCTGAAGAATGACAAACCAGAGAAAAGGGTAACTTAGGCTCCTAAAAAAAACCCAAAAAAACCAACAAAAAACCCCCTCAGCTTCATTAATGTTACTGCTTCCAGGAGAAAAGAGGTAAATGTACTGGCTGCAAACAGGGAAGTTGGAAGGGAACGTTTTAAAGCCAAATATCAAAATTTCAGGCGATTTCTGCTTAGCAGAAAGACTCTGAGATCACCAGTATCAGCAGCTACTGCAACACTTTCTGATGTGGGGTGGAACAGCAGAGAGAATATTTGTTATGGGTCTATCAATTTTTAAATACAGCTCCTCAGCACAACCCAGTTGGGCCCTGCTGTGAGGTGGGAGGGTGGCAAAGGAGGAGAGAATCTCTACAAGGAGCTGTACTTAACAAGTGACAGCATGATACAGCCCAAACTCCTTGTGTGGACTCAGTTCTGAGCTGTATTAAGGAGGTTTATATGTTGGGCCATCAGCATCTCCTCTCGGCAGGACATGGCAGTTTGCAAGAGTAGTCCTGGAATAAAGAGAGAAATGCCTGATGTGATGAGAACACCTGGATTTTGCTAGCAGCAATATTAATGCACACTTGCTGAGATCCGTGCCTCTGCTACAGCAGAATGCAGAGAAATGTGTTTTCCACACACAGCAGGCAAAACATGCACAAGAAAATTATAATCATGCAAACACCTTCATAATCTGGTGTTTCCAGCTTACAGTACATGTGCTGTGCTGGCTGGAGATAGAGATGTGATTTGTGACAGGGACAGCACAGACACCATTCAGCCACCAAGCTCCACCTCTGCCACTCTGAAGCTGAGACCACAGCACAGCCCCCTGTCCCCCTGTCACAGCTGGCTCCTGGCATTGCTCTACAGCCATCAGTTCATGGGGTACCTCTTCAGGTGCCACCACAAGCACTGATCCCCCACTGGAGCCATCCCAGATCCAGGACAATCTAAGAGATAAACTGCCAGGGAGCAAAGGACAGCATTTCACACACATTTTCTTGCTCTGATTCCTTTATGACAGAAATCATGTGTGACTCTGCAGAGGTTCTAGCAGGAGAAGAGAGAAGTGACATTAACACTTCCAAAACCTATCCATGCCATCTTCCAGAGCTGGATCCTAATCATCAATCACAGAATGGTTTGGGTGGGAAGGGACTTGAAGATCAACCAGTTCTAATTCCCCTGCCACCTTCCACAAGCTCAGGTTGCTCTGAGCCCTGTCCAGCTTGATACCTTCAACTCTTCCAGGTATTCCACGAATTCTCTGGCAAACCTGTGTCAGTGCCTCACATCACAGGAAAGAATTTCTTCTCAGTACCTGATCTACATCTGCTTTCTGTCAGTTTGAAGCCATTTCTCTCTCTCTTATCACTCCATGCTTTTGTGGAAAGCCCCTCTCCAGCTCTCTTGGAGCCCCTTTAGGGATTGGAAGGGGCTCTGAGTTCTCCCCAGACACTTCTCAGCTCCAGGCTGAGCCACCACAACTCTCTCACCCTGTCTTTGTATCAATAATCTCACCAGGCACGGAAGAATTTATTTTACGTCCTTTTTTCTTCCTCTTCCTGAGATTAAAATTCACATCAAATTAACCAGTTGATTGCTCCACTTTTATTACTAGCTGTTTTTGAACTCCTTGGCTGACACTGAATCCCTTTTGGGACAGGAGCTGTTCACAGGGTTCTCAGGTGGGCCTTCCACAGAGCTGGCGTGCAACAACAGCAGGTTCACTTCAAGTTGTTCTTCTAATATATCCCAGCTAAAGCCCTCAGGTACTCCTGTAATTGAAGTTTGAGTAATCCAATATGATGTTGATCAAACCACTGATCTTTTAATAACGCAGTGTAGCTCTCCCAGCAGTTGCTATCTCGCTGACAGTCATGTCTGGATCGCTTCCTTTGGGCCAAGGCTTTGAACAGAGTTTCTGTTTGCTTTAGATTTTATCACAAATTGTTTTAAAGCTTTTTAAGGTTGTATCAGATGGCTCATAGAATCCACAGGCATTTCAATAATAATAAAAAAAGAAAAAAAAAAAGGGAGTTCTATGAGGTGTCCAGGTGAAGAACAGTATTAAATGCTCCCAAAGAGGAACACAAACACCAGTCGGGAGCTGTGCTCTTTCCTGTCCCCGTACCTGCCGTCAGTTCTTGTTTACACAGCCTGTAGGCAAAGCTACAGAAAAAGCTGTAGCCACCCTGCACAATACCCTCCTCTGAAAGGCAAATGTGAACATTTTTCCTCTCACAATTTCCATTTAAAGTACGAATTTAAGGTTTTTCTAAGCCTCGCCTCTCCACACAAGAATAATTCAGCTGCAATTTGCATTTTCGATGTGCTCGAAATGAACACCAAGATGACTCATGTGCTGTTTATAAGATGCCTGTATTTGCTGGTAAATACCTTGCTACAAACAAGCTATAATTTAAGTATTCAGAAGTCTTGCTTCTGCATAAAATTACTACTAAGTGTAATTTTGGAGACCATGACCAGAGCTTCAATTTCAGGCTTGCAAAGCTCTTCCTACACAATGATTCTTAAAAGTACGAGTGGATTTTCTTCTCTGATAACAGCAATCATTGTATCTCTGTAATTGCAGAAAAGATTACCTGGCTTTTAATTCACATTAGTCAGCTCCAACAATACGGTGCTTCTTTCCTTTCCTTCAAAATAAACTAATTATTGTCAATCAGCCCACTGGAATGTTAACATTCTCTATAACCTGCCTTTCAGATGTAGTCATACATGCAAAAAACTAGCTAATATAAACTAATCAGAGCCCTAGAAATATCTCAAAACATATTTGTACTGCAGTCTATCATTTTTTGTCGCATTATTTCCAAATATTATCTTTCATCTGGACAATAACAGCCTTTTCATATAGCTCTGTAATGCTTTCCATCTAACTATTCACAGCTCTCCCGTTAATTAAAAGCATTGAGTGCCTGAGTAATATGGCAAACACTGCAATACTTCTGAACTTTAAATGTTTTCACTTTCAAAAGCTGATCAATACAGCTTTATGCATCAAGTGGTTTGGACAAAGAAAACTCTCCAGGGCAGTTTTTTTTGCCCATGCCCAACTTTGTTGTGAGCACAAACTCACAACTGCAATACCTGGAGTCACTCAGGGAGGAGCCACGGAGGGGGTGACAGCCGCTGTCCCCTTACGTCCCACAGCCTGAAGGACATTCCTTCCCAAGGATAATGGCAAGTTGAGGTTCCTGCTCCATATTTGCTTCCAGCTGGTGGGGCTGGAGGAAGACAAGGTAGCTGGAAGGCTGGGGAAGCAATCCCTGTGCCGAGTCTATAATCAGCTGTGACGCACGGGGAGCCACCAGCACCATATGGCAGACGCCGTGGAGATGGGGCTCTGCCTGTGCTGCTACCTATGACACCCAGAAACAAGCTTTCCCCTTCAGATCAGTGATCAATAATTCATCTGATAATGGAATGCAAAGGGAAAAGGTGCCAGTTTTCCCTGGGGTACGAGCACTGCCGTGCTTTTTAAGAGACGCTGCTGCCTTGGAACGCGGCACAAGGTGAGCTGCAGGGAACGTGTGACATGGTGAGAAGCTGCACTACACCTAACCCTGTGTCAGGTAGTGTTCTAACTGTGTACTAACCCTCTAGTCTGACATAACCTGAAAATTAAACTGCCAGTTCCACGGTTTGTTTATGCAAAAGGCTGTTATTAAAACGTTGCAGCTGAATTAAACGTTCAAAGGCAAAAATATAGGCACCAAAAAACAAGCTCCATGGAGAAAAAGAGATTTACCAAGATTATCTGGAAATAATCATTGAATCCATGAAATATAAGTGGTCCCAGTCTTTCCCAGAAGTCAAGGGCTTTTGGGTAGGACTCCTTCAACTGTTTTTTTGGAGCCTTGGATTAGGATAACAACACCCTTGACCCAACTGGTGTGCTTAAAACCTCTGCTTAAAAAGTGACTGCAAACTGACTCAGCCTGTTCTCAGCTCCCATGGATGAAAACACATATCCAGGATCAGCGAGCTCAGCCTCCAATGGCAGCGCTCACTTTGGAGGGAGCTGTCATAACTGTGAGCCTGTCTACCCCGAGGGATGGCAGATGTGAGAATCTGGGTGGTTCAGCTCGCAGCCGCCTTTGTTCGGTGTGAGAGGGAGGAGCAGGGAGCCTTCAGCAACAGCCAAGCAGGAATTGGGAAGAAATTAAAGCAGGGCAATTAAAAAATTCAAAAATAAAATTAAAAAATTCAAAAATAAAAAATTCAAAAATAAAAAATTCCAAATTTAAAAATCAACAATAAATCAATTATTTATCATCAGATGCTCTTCTCGGCCCAGACTGACAGAAATGCTCTGAGCCAGGTGGGAAGTGACTGTTCTGGCCCAAGCAATGTGTCCCTTCCCTGACTGAAGAGAAACAGACACAAAATGCTGGGATTTGCTGAGCTGAGTATTCGATGTGTTTTAATAAAATCAAGAAGGTTTGTGTAACAGGGAGGTTTTTGCTGGGGAGGGCTCACAGAAAGCAAGGGGACTGCCCAGACCAAGGCACTGCCAGCCCGGAATGAGCCCCTGAAATTCAGCTCAAGCTCCTGCCTGCTCAGGCTTGCCAGGAATCAGCACTCAGGTAATTAATTTTAAAAGTCCAATAAGCTGAAGTCAGTGTTACCCTTACTACGACGATGTTGTCATTTTTACTACTTATTTGGAGGGCTTTTTTTGCTTTAGAACTACCAGGAACAGACAAATGCAGACAGATGACACAATTTGCCTGGGAGAGTGTAACAGCTCCACGCTGCTATTGATCCCAGCTGGATCCAACACAGCATGGGAGAGCACGAGGGAGGTCAGAGGAGCAACCTCCAGCCATCATTTCTTCTCAGAGAAATGCCTGAAATTGAGAATTCCAAAAGAATGACTTGGGAGTAGAAATAAAATTAGATTCCCCATCAAGTGTGCAAATGTAGAACATCTCCAGCAGTTTCTGCCCGGAGCTTCTCCACAGCCATGCACAAAAATCACACAGTCCTCCTGCCCAAATCCAGCAGTCTCCAGAAAACCACAGAACTCTGAGTGCACAATGCCAAACAATGTTTATAATGCACAATTAATCCCTAGTCTCACTTAATACAGTTCCCTCTGTAAGACAAGTAGGGGAACCCTATTTTTTTTTTTTAATTTCCAACTGGGATCTGAAATCAAAAGCAGTTATTAAGCTTTTTACTCATGACTAAAAATAATGATTTGACAGGTAGGAGCAATTATAATTAATACTTAAATGTAAAAACAGACATTGCTTCTTGTTGAATTTGCTTCAAATATAAGACACTAACCAATATTCTGGATGAACAAACTAATGGAGAAGAAAATGTTTACTCTTCACCCCCCCCACCCCCTTGGCAGATTACTGCCAGTTTTTTATACTTTGAAACATAAATACTTGAAATCATCTGACTTATCTCTAAAAACCTAAGCTGGAGTCCCAGGATACCTGAGAGCCACTAAAAACAGGTTTGGAATAATCAGAAAACCTTCTCTCCTCTTGCAAGTCTTTTTCTTTTGCCTATTCCTTTTCTCTTCTTTTCAAAATTGCTGTAAAATTCCAATACCCTGAAATGCCTCAGTTATCAAGGTGGTTCACCCAGGGTCTGCTGAGGTGGTGAGGTGGAGTTGTCCATTCCCCTCACTCTAGAAGGCAGACATTAGGTGCACAGAGTAATTCAGGGACAGATAATTAGATAATTGGGAAACAACTCCTGCAACCGGATTTATTTCCTTGTCTCAAGACAAGGTCTTGAAATAGAGGAAGATAAAGAGGATTGGGTGGCTTCACCTCATCTGAGTCTTCCTTCACTTGAGTGCTGTAAGATTTGAGTTCATGTTGTCTGGTACTTGCTGCACCTGGAATAAGAACTGGTACTTTTTGATATTTGTAAAATATATTCTCCTTGTTCTCCTTCTGCTGAGGTGTTCCTGGCAATAAGTACCTCAGCATCATGGCCTGCCAACAATGTGTGCTGAATCAAATGCAACTGTTCAAGTTTAGATCATGCAAAAGCATCCTGAATCCTTCCAGGAGACTGATTTCTTCTGTTCTAATAAAAATTAAATAAATATAATTAAAAATGCCTTGGCATTTCCTTCCAAGTGAATGGTATTGTGTACTTCCCTTTTTTATCACAGAACATGGCAGACACCTGTGCATTGATTTGCTGGGCTGGAAAAACAGCCCAAATGCAGAATTAGGATTTGTTCTCTTCAACAAAACCAGAATTTTGACAAGAATAAGTTGTGTTTCAGAACTTATTAACTTAAAAAATGCTGTCACCATATTAATAAACACTTTCTTGCTCTCAGACATGCCCCTCAGTATTCCTTTTAGCCCACCAAGGCAACAAACAGTGTTTGGAGAGTGCCCCCCTGCCCTGGGAGCAGGCTCCAGCAGTAACCCCAGTGACTCCTCCATTTCTGGGGTAACCAGTGGTGGCTCTGGCACAGTCACACCCTGGCTCTGGAGGCAGCTGCTCCCAAAGTCCCCCTGGTAAAGGCCAGGAAATCTTCCAGAGCTCCGAGGTTTGACTGAAACCCCCAGGGATGGGGTTACAGCCATTGCAATATCACTCTAATCAACCAAATAGGAGCTCCTTTTCATCAACAGTTAATCACAGGACTTCACTTGTCTCTAAGTTCCTGCAGTTGCCTTGACAGATGAGAGCACAATAATATAAATAAGAAATGACAGTTTACCAAAGAAGGTTAACATAAGGTCACGACCTTTTTCTACTTGACTTCTGCAGCTTATTCATGTGTGAAAACACGCTTTTGTAGCTGTAGCCTCAGCATCCCTTACAGATCTGGACTTCTGCCAACAACTGAGCTTTAAAATTACCATTTAAAATACCATTTTAAATGGTATTTATGTTCAGAAAATACCATTTCTGCATTTTGCGATGCTCGAGTAGAACTGCTTCGCATCAGAATAAAACATGAAATGAGGATAACTCTGCATTTCACAGCCTATCTCCCTGACACAGTGGTGGCTCTGCTGCACAAACGGGGAGGTATTGGGCACACACCCATTCCCTCTCCCTTCCTCAGACCAGGTCTCACCTTTCTGAGCAAACCCACGCACGGCCCCTGCACAGGAACAGCACACGGATGCACAGGGCACAGCATCAGCCTGACAGTCCTACACTGGTAAATGTCAAATATTAATTTGTCACATTATTTGTGCAGTGATTTAAAGCCAAATCCTGTCTCATCACTCATTTCCATCAGGCACACGAGGAGCGGGAGGGAAGCAGGAGCTTTCTGTCACAATCTGAAATGCCTGCGCCAGGAGCTGCCAGGAAATATTTCTCTGTCAGAGAAGCAAACTGAAGTTCTGAGCATGAAGGCTGGAGAGTGAAAGCTGCAGAATAACATGGAGATAATTAGCTTTGAAAGGCTAATCAGGTCACTGCTCTGGCTTGCATTTCTATGGAGGTGCACAGGCCTCCAGCTCACTACATCTTGTGTCTCCATACGAGTATCCCCCACCAAAGTGAAGTAAGACCTTACAAACTACATACCCCTGAATGACAAATCCTGCCAAAAGAACCCCCAAATAGCCAGGAAAGATCTCTACAAATAGCCAGGAAATATCCCTACAGCCCTTGGCATGAGGATAGACCCCACAGCAAGGGTCTGTGCTGCCCAATGGGTCTGTGGACCCCATGGGTCTGTGGACCCCATTCCCCATGTGGGTCCAACCAGCCACAGAATCCCTCAAGGAGGAGGTTTAATCAAAGCTGATGCAATCACTATTTTAAGATTATCCCACCTATTTTATGCTGTTGTCTTGTGCATATTCATGGAGCCTTGTGTCTTGCACACACCTTTGACACCCTAGAAGGTGAAGATGTTGAGCATTGTCAGCTCCTCCAAGCTGTGAAATGAGGCCTTTGGGTCTCCAAAAAAAAACTGCTCACAAACCTCCAGCAATGCTTGATCAAAACAGCAGTGCACTTCAGCACATTGTTGGTTAGTGAATTTTATCCACTTTCCCTTCCTTAGCATTAAACAGCTACACATGGCTAAAAAAATATTTTTAAAAACCCAACAGTTCTTTCCTGAACATCTTTTCCTTTTGTCAGAAGGATGCTCTATTTTGTTTCTGAAAAACACGATCAATCTTTCCAGTAATAATGACTTGCTGAATAAGATCTGTGCTACTTCCATGCTGCTTTTCTAACAATGCACCTTATTTGTACCTTGGCTTATAAAAAAGCCCCGTACACTGATCGATCATTGCAGGCACCAGTGAAATAAAACCAACCACGAGACAAATAATGGCAGCAGAACAATAGTGCACATCTATTTAATGCCTGTGTTTAGACTAAGGGGTAACATAAAGCACAATGGTGCTATAAAGGCAGAAAGAATGGAACAACCCAGAACAACAATAAACTTGATTCCTCCAAAACCAGTGGTTAACCTGAATGAGGAGCTGTTTTACTCCTATCTGCAAAAATGACTCCTTGGAGCAATGCAGAGGC
This sequence comes from Haemorhous mexicanus, assembly GCF_027477595.1. Lineage (NCBI taxonomy): Eukaryota > Metazoa > Chordata > Aves > Passeriformes > Fringillidae > Haemorhous > Haemorhous mexicanus. The sequence goes on from NC_082350.1 coordinate 23,130,874, forward strand.
ATTAATAAAACCCCAGTTCACCCCCTGGAAGTCCTTCCAGCAGCACTCAGTTTTGTTTGAGAGCTCACTTTCCCTCATGCAGTAACCAACCACTGAGTTACTCATACTGTACCACCTGATGGCCACAAGTTGGCTGAAGGTGGCCTCCTTGCAGGTCAGTACAGCCAAATTCTGTCACTGTCACCTCTGCAAAAGTTCAAGGGTATTTAGTGACACCACCACACTCACTCTGTTTTACGACTTGAGCGCTTCCAGTTCATTGTGGTTTTCAATATTTGCCTGAGGATTTAAAAAAAAAATGGCCTCAAAACAGCTAATAATATATTCCTCTGCAAATCCTGGTCAGTGCAAAAATCAAATACCTTAAGCTCTGTTTGAGTTTTTAAAGTGTCCAAAAGCTTGAATTTAAAGTGTATTGTAAGAAGTGACTTGTGCAGAAGGAACATTAATTTGACTAACTTATTTTAATAAGACTAGTCTAAAGGAAAAATTACTCTTGCATGCTAAGGATTATGATGAGTAGGACTCCTGCTTTCAAAAACCTTGGGGTTTGGTGAACTTTTATGCACTGGAAGCAGTAAGTAGGCATCAAAACACAGACCTGTGCACTGGCCCACGAGCATATTGCAAGTCAGTCCCTCAAAGAGGCAAGAGAGGTGAAGCAGCAGGGATCTGTGAATCATAAATGATATTCCTGGGCTGAGCTCTCCAAAGGCCAAAATGAAAACATGAAGGACCATAATGAATCACTTCAATCAAAATAACATAACAATCTACAGCTTATTTCCATTGCCAAGGTGGATCTCAACTGATAGGCTGCCATAGAAAATAATTTTATTGTCTTTTAGTGAAAAAAGGAGTGCAGCCAGATAAATTAAATGTTAAGATTAATCATATGACCACAGACAAGAAATACATTGCTTTATCCAAACCTTAAAAAGGAGTTGGACAATGGTAAAATGAAATCTTGGAAGAAGGGGATTTGTGAGACCCTGTGCAATGGGAAAAGCCAGAGAACACAGTTTCTCATGAGAAAGTGATAATACAGCTCATGAAAAGCTGCCCTGAGATTAAAAAAAATTATCATCTTTGATGCATTTACTGCAGCACTGAAATGCAGGGGAGGTGCAATCCAGGCCCACAGCAGAGCACACCACATGATGTGGCAGCACATCCCTGTTACCTGTGTCAGGGGAAAGCTCAGGAAGAAGGAATTGCTCTGGCCTGCACTACAGCACACCTTGGGTACCTCACACCTGACCTTCTGCAGCACCCAATGATGCACAAAATGTAATGACTCTAGGTCAGCACATCATCTGGGCTTGTTTACAGCCACTCTGTTTGCCAGTGAGCCTTTAGGAAGTCTGACCATAATTCATCATATGTTCTAACACATTAAGTTCTTGCATAAGAATGAATTTTACCCTATAATGCACTAACTAGACTTAAATTTCCCTTAGGAAAAAGACAAATGGGTTTACATAGCATGTGGTTTAAAATCCTTTTTTATTCAGCTAATCTCTAGCTGTGGAATTGTGATTGAAATATGAAAATGTATGTGTACTTTCTGATAAGAACCATTTTGCTTAAGAGACAGATGAAATACTATCAAGCGTATACATTTTCTTCAAGTTTTTCAACTGATGATGGAAATCCCATAATCAGAACATGGCACAGCCAATCCAGGTTAAGTGATAACATTTTTTTCAACAAAATAAAACAAAACCCCAACCCTTTGAAGTGTTCTTACAGTTACATCTTCATAATCCAGACATGAGAAGATCTGCGCTCTCGACAACTCTGAGCACACGCTCTTCAGCTGGCTCCACATAAAAGCCAGCATTTCCTTCCCTTTCCTAAGTCTGCTGATTCCTTAATAGCAGCGAGACATGGTACAGAGCATTACCTGCACAGGATTTTCCATCTTCCCCCAGCTTCTGGCCAGCTGGACACTTGCAGTGGTAGCTGCCGATGGTGTTGCAGCAGCGGTCGTGGCAGCCGCCGTTGTCCATGGTGCACTCGTTGACATCTGCCAGGAGAAAGCACAAACATCAGTGAAGAGTGGGCACCAACTATGTCTGAGGACAGTCATGTCTGACTGATGTGAAAAAATGAGAACGTTTCTGAGGTAAACAGCTCGGGACCCTGAAGCAACCCCAGGATCAGCGACTCCTGGCTACGGTGCTGAGCCCCTCCACTCAGCCAGGCTGTGCCAGGGGAGGTTTGGGTTGGTACCTAAACATTTCTTCATTGAAAGGATTGCCAAGCACTGGAACAGTGTGCTCAGGAAGCGCTGGAGTCACCACCCCCAGAGGGATTTAGAAGACAGCTATCATAGAATCATTACAGTTGGAAAACACCTCTGAGATCCTGGAGCCCAGCCATTAGTGGATGTGGCACTTGGGAACATGGTTTAGAGGTGGGCTTGGCAGTGCTGGGTTAATGGCTGGACTCAATGGTCTTAAAGGTCTTTCCAACCTAAAAGATTCTTGATCTCAGGTGAGACAGCAGAAAAGCTAGAAGGAAGAAGATTAAGCAGCAGAAGATAAGCATCATCATGACTTTAAAAACCACAGGCAGTTACTTCGTATTAGTGGCACTCCTCATCCCCAAGGGAGAAATGAGGCTTTTAAAAAAACCATTTAATTAGTTTGTAAAGAAAAATCATAAAAAAAAAAATTTCACAATCATGCAAGAGAGGTGAAAGCCTTTCAACTGCAAGCCTTCGGTGTTAAAGACTAAAATTTACCAAGGTTTGTTAGTCCTTTGATGAGCTCAAGTTTCACTTGACTGGTTCATTTCTGATCCTGGCTAAAAGCCACAGGTTAAAAGAAATTTTTGAGGAGGTTTCAGACTAATAAAAAGCTAAAAGAAAAGTGCATCACAAAACACCAACTTTTGCTAAAATATAGCTGAAGAGGCATAAAACCACTAAAACCACCTCATTTCTCTACAGCTTTGGATTCAACTTCAAATGATAATTTCTTTGTCCTCAGTGATACTGAAAAACACTGGCAGGCTATAAAGAAATAAACCAAAATTCAGTTATCCCAGAGCTACACAACAAACCAAATCCTAACTCGCGTGAAGCCAGCGAGGCTCTTCTCGATTTCACGGGAATGCGATTCCAACAGAAACTTTTCCCGGAGAAAAACACTCCCCCCCTCCTCCCCTCCAAAAACAAACGCCACCAAAATAACAACGCGCGTCTGCTCGCTTCTCCTTGGCAAGAGACAGGGAGAACATATGACAGGAGGCAGATTTTGGATGTGTTCCTCCGAGCTCTGGGAGGAGGCACGCGAGCGCTCGGTGTTGCGTGGAGAGCGGCGCGCGGCCCCTTCCCAGCGGTTTACTCGATGTGGTGATAAACAGTAACAAGCCACAAAATAACCCAGCTCCACAGCTTCGACTTCTATTTACACTAACAGGATTGAAAACTAATAAAATCCCCCTGCTATTTTTATTTATGTTTTTTTTAAACAAAATTAAGGGAAGAACTGGTTTATTCTTTAGGACCAACCATGTTATGTGACCTGGCGTAAAATATTGACTGGGTGAGGTGGTCTAGGATCTACAGCCCATTTTTTTAACACCAGTGTCTGTATTTTGAACCAAATTATTGGAACGAAACCTTTCTAGCTGAGGAGCTCATCATTATCCCCTTGATTTCACCAGGGTATAATCCATTCGGAAGCGTATTGCGCTGTTGCATGCTAATATATAGGAAGTTTCTCCTTTGATTGCAGAGTTTTCCTGTTAGCAATTAAAAATCTTTTCCTTCCTTGTTCAGCACAAAAAGCTGTCCAGCTATTGGTGCTGTGTGACTGAAAACCTCATTTCCTCCTTCCTTCTAACCCTACCTTCTTGATGCTCTGTCCAGGATTTCTTTGTCTCTGCCTTAATATTTGTTTTCATCTTTTGATGAATTATTTTCATGTATTTCTTTGCTGCTTTTTACACCAGAAACCCAACACTCTTTCTGTTATACTCACAAAACCTGACTTTCCATCTCCACGTGCCTTAAAGACAAACACCTTATTGAAAGCTAATCATCATAAAATAAACTATGATTTAATTTCTCAGTAAAGACACCAAAAAAAAGCTTTTTTGACACAGCTTTATTAGAGAGCAATCACACTAGAGGAATACACTGAGTAGGAATAAATCTCACCAGTTTTAGCCCTAATACTATTAAAATCTGCTCTCTAAGCATCTGTATCCTTTGCTGTCCTGTCTCCTGTTCAAGACCTTCTCCACTGCCTGCTTTCTGCCAAGCTGTTTTCTGCAACTCCATAATAAAGGTCAGATGTTGCCTCAGTCCAAAGAAGCACAAAAATAAATTATCTGAATGTGAAGTAATAAAGAATGTGTTTTACATTTGTAAAAGGCCGGGTCATAGAGCGTTTACAAGCCACAATCAGCTGTTCCATATTCCTAAAACAGAGTAGTCAGGATTTTAAAATCTGATTACAGCTTTCCCTCTGAAAAAAAAAAAAAAAAGGAAAGTTAAAATAAACTAAACAAAAACAATTCTGTCAAATGATAAATTTCTGTCTGCTTTCCATATTCAATGTCACTCAAGGTCGCAAATATATTTTGCCTTTTGAATAGTGAGCAAAATGACAGAAAATTTCTGACACGTAACAAGTCTGCCACGTTAGGTCTGACAAAAGTTCAATGTTATCAAGCCTATCAATCCATCTGTAATGACATGCTGTAGGCACTTCAAAAAAAAAACAAAAACCAAATGTGATGTTTGCTACAGCAATGTTTCACATTTATTTATAGAGCCAATGTTGCAACACAAAAACATTATCCATGGGACATACTCAATGTGAACCTTCAATCTTGCCATGGGAAAAATAATTGAAAATACCTTTCATCTAGATTAACTCGATATTAACTTTATATATGATCTGTCTAGCATATATGTGTGGGGAAAAAAATACATAATATATTTTGAATCCAGTAGTATGTTAAAATATGGATTGTTGACATGTGCCCATGTCCCACACTCCCTGCACTCATGGTATTATAGACAGAACTATGTGAAAAGGTGTCTTTTCCCCAAAATCTTATAAAATACTTGATATGGAAGGGAACATACCTTTTTTTCATTAAGCAGACCACCTTTGCCCAATTAACCCTGCCTAGGAACTATATGCTAAATGGAGAAGGACAATTCCAATCCCTTCACTTCTCTGTTCTTGTTAAAGCTATTCCATCTGAAAATGTCACACATCCTCAGCTCCAGGGAAAACAGCCCTTCACCAAGTTTTTATGAAAATGTAAAGTGACTTCAGATTTCCTACAAATAAATGAAGGTTTTATGTAAAAGCAGACCCTGGACAAAGTGGTTTTCATTGGTAATTCCAGCTTGAAATCTAACAGCAGTGACCTGCTCTATCACTAGCTTTCAAAAGTAGAAAGCAGATGAAGAAAAATCATTCTGAAAAGCAGAAATAGGTGTTGGCATCAGGGCAGAAGTCTCCTCTCCACTGAACTGCTGGTGAGGGCTGCAGCTCTGCAGGGTCTGCACCTGGAGCTCAATTCAGCATCTTTAAAATCCAGTGAGGAATTAAACCTGTCCTGAGCACAGCACTGGCCAGAGCTGGGCAAAGAGAAAGCACCTGCAATGACCAGGGGCTCAGCTCAGCAGCAGGAAAACCATGAAGTGAAAGACCATCTAATTTTGGCAAGTTTGTATGTTTAATTCAGTGGAACACAGCAGTTAACTCACTTCCTACAGCTTAAGGTATTTTTATTTTCCCCACACGACAAGTTTAATGCCATATTCATTAATATAAAGACTAATTTTCAAGATAACAAAAGGAATCTCATAAGTGCCACACAGTATTTAAAGCCCATTTTCCAAGCTTCCTGTATTTATCAGCTGCATATGAGCAATAACTTTGTTCATTTAAGGCAGCCACATGCAAATTTGCCATGCGGGCGCCCAGTTTTGGGGCTAACCCATGCTCTGACCCGTGAGCCACTGACTCCAGCACGTGTCAGAGCTCCCTGGACTTGAAATAAATCACTGAAGTGGAATAAAATCTGTAAAATCATTGCCATTGTTATTGCAATCCTGCCTGAACAAAGCCCACCAGCACGGAGCAAGGAGGGGATTTTGATTAGTTTAAAAGCGTTAGGGGAACACACCCTGCTTCAATCGGGGTCACAGCAACCACAACACATTCATTTAGAGGGAGGACAACATCTCATTAACAGCACTTGGGACCTTCTCCTGAAGACTGTGATGAAGATGGGCTGATTTCAGGAATATAAATGTTAAATATCTTTCAGAAAGCAGTTTGATTCCTCTCTCTAACAGGCACTGCCAGCTCATATTGACTTTTATAGCAATTTAGAGATGTAAATTCCTAACTCAGAATACAAAAATGCTGTTGGGCAAAATAAACCAAACCAAACCAAACCCTCATAATGGTTAGGATCAAGTCTAAATACAGTTTATCATATGCACCTGAAATGCTCCTATATGCATACTTTAGTATATCTTAGTGTCTGGCACTCAAAGGTGTAGAACTGCAACTATCTGACAATTTGCTTTTATAAGGAGGTATTATAAGCAAGTGTCTGCAAATCACAATGCCCATTTGACAACTTCTCATACATTGATCTAAATAATTTGATTCAAGTTTTAAAAAACGCTGAAGATCAAAAAAAAAAAGTACCTCCTTAAGTTTTACACACTGTTTTTGTTTTTTTTAATTACAGCTTGGATGGTCTGCCACAAAAACCATATGCCTAAAAAATCCTGAAACCTGAGAAAGTTGATTTGAACTTTAAAGGCCACTCACTGCTACAATGCAATGTACACATGCATACATATCAAAATTGCACATACACATAATGAAATTAACATATACACTGGACAGGCTGCCAGGCACAACACTTGCACCCCAAAGACTGCATTTGTCTTTTGATTTCCTGCAGAAAGCTTTGCAGCAGTTGTCTCTGAGCAGTAATTGTCTCTAAAACATAAATTACATACATCACTTCCAGCACTAACCATAAATTATCCGCCTGAATAGCAAACAAAGCTGCTCGTTCTGATAGTCAGCACAGCCCTGCCCGGGTATTGATTAAGCACTCTCAATGCTTTATTAGGTTTTCTTCCCCCACAAAGTCAATACCAGGATGAATATTTCTTCTTGGGCTGTTATGAAGTATCGTAAATCTGAGTCATTATTAACAAGCGCCTGATTAGTGGAGCAAACTTGTCGGAGAGTTTGGCACAGGCTCCTGGAGCCTCACCTCCCAGCAAGCACCCATCACTGCCACTGGCCCTGCTGGCAGCTCTGGTCCTTGTGCTTCCACAAGTTATCACCTCCTTTTTCCAATTTTTATTTTTTTTAATTAAAGAAATTACAGCTGCACTCATTGCTCTTTATCCCCATGTCACATTCCCATATGCAGAGAGCATCCATCACAGAACGAGTATGTGCATGGCCCCTGTTCCCCAGAGCTGGGGGGCTCTGCCATGGTTTGCTTTCTTTTCTCACTGTGGCACTAAAGCATTTCATTTAATTCAACTTAGATGCAAAACCAAAAGCAAACAAAGCTCCTTGTTAAATATACTAAGCCAGCATTCATTTCTCCTTATTAAAATAGTCATCTGAAGAAATAAAAAAACAAAACCAAACACATTCATCAATCATTTGCACTTGCTCACATTAAGAACAACTCCTTTGAAGTCAGAATAAAATCCTGTGGGGGGAAAACACAGGCTCAAAGTTTAAGCAGGTGAAACCACAAGCTCTTGAAGCCCAAGATGCTGCTGTGTTAGACTGGACCTGCAGCTCATCTTGTGCCACTACAGGGAACACCCTGTACCTGCTACAGGTACAGAGATGGCCCCTTCCAATCCAAGCCCTCCTACACCACAGACCAGACTCAGTTCTGAAACTGGCACTTAAAAGTCCTTTTAAAATCTCTGTCCCTGGTCACGGCAGTCCTCCATAACCATATACATGCCTGCTCACCTTTTAAAATTTTTCTTCTTTTTTATTCCTAATGTCCTGCACATTGATGACATTTTGCAATGACTTCCAAAACCAAGCTGTTACATGAAAAAACACCAGCTTTGATATCTTTCTCTTTAGAATTCTGTGCCAAGCAGGAGCTATTTCCTAGAAGTGAAATGCAGAATGGCCTAGATTATGCCAGAAGTTTTCCTCTGTTCACTAAACAGAACTAAACTGGGAGGTGGAGCTGGGAGAAGGTCTGTCAGAGTACAATGAAACCCTGTAATGGTGCTCATTTTTAAACTATGTTTTCCCAGCCAAGGTATGAATAATGCAACCAAACAGCCCAGAAGATCTGAATAAAGCGACAGCAGCCTAGCGGATGCTAATTGGCAGCAATTGGCGCTGATTGTGGAGTGCGGCTGGAGCTGTGATTACAAACAGAGCTGACGCAGCCAGCCCAAACCTCAAGTACTGCTGCTGCAATTAAAGATATTTTATCAAATTAGACAAGTGTTTGCCTTTCCCTGCTATGATGGTTATGAGCAAAACATAAAAGAAAGCCTGGCTGGCGGCGCGGCACCTTCCCCACTCTGCCGAGGTGAGTTCCTTTCTGCTTTGACTTTTTATGCCACAAAATGGAACCCTTTTAGAAAGAATTCAGGGCTCTGCAGTGCCATCCTTAAAAGCCCTTGCTTTTGTCTAGAAGTGCTTTTGCCCTAAAAATGCAGTCTCTTTGCAGTGTACCTGACTTCCAGCCCCGACAAGTGCTGGTTATGCACACACAAACACGGAAAGGCTTTGAACTTCCCAAGTCTGATTTCACAATGTAAGCCCTTAGTATTTTTGCAGGCAGGTAAACACTCTTCAAACATCATTTCCAAGGCAGTGACTATCAGTGAGGCTTCAGGGCTCTTAGCAACTGGATTGATGTTTTGAGTGCTAATCCCCAAGCACAAGCCCCACAGCTGACTCCAGCCAAGCCATGTCCTGGTGCCCAAAGGAGAGTTCACAAAATGCACCTTGAACTCCAGACATGCCTGCACCCTGCTTCCTTCTGCTTTCCTCAGGGAGGAAGTCACTAAACCACTTGGTCATGAACTAAGGCTGGCTCTTTGCTAATATTTTCTGTTATCCCAAACCCTCCTTTCTTGCACCTGGATCTCAAGAAAATTAGCATGAACTTCTGCCTTTTCTCCAGTTTCCTGTAAACATCTATAAAGCAGGTCAGCAGAACTGAATTGCAAAACATATAGGAAAAAAAACCCCATGTGCTGGGTCATTTCTGAAAGCTTAGCATTTACAGTAATTTTTACTGACTTTCATGGGAACCAAAAAAAAAAAATAAAATATGAAGACTATGCAAATATATGGAAGTTTTCAGGCCAAGAGAGCTGGAGAGTGACAGCCTGTGTCATATAAAAGTGTGAATAACCTGAAGATACCCATGGGTTAGCCAGGGCCAACATCTTCAGGGCCAAACACAAGCTCAGAGACCACAGCACTGGCATCAAAAAGGAACAGCAAGGAAGCAAAGGCAGCACTTTGTGTACTCTGCTCAACCTGTACTTTTAAGGGATTTATGTCAGGTGCTGTGAAGAGCACGGCACTGATCCAACAGAGCAATAACAAAAACCAGAGATAAAGATAGATGTGCACGTTGGTGCTGCCTTTGAGGCTCCCCAGGATGAAAGGTGAATGAACAATTTCAAACAGAAATAAATGCCTGCTCCAAGTAAAACCTGTAAGGATGGGTCAGATTCTACCAATTTAGTGGTGGCACACCACGTGCAACGTGGGGTGTTGGGAAGCTCTGCTGTAATATTACTCAAAAATCTGTGTAAACAGCAGCAGTCTGAGTTTGTGTCAGCAGGAGTGTGAGAGGATGAGCACGAGCCAGCAGGATGCAGGAACAGGGAACTGAGGGCTGCAGGAATGGCTTATCTAGAAATCAGCTTCCAAACATTCAGGGAAAGGACACAAATCACAACTTTAGCTTCTAGCTGCAGAAGAGACAACAAAGCAAATTCCTGTTGGAAGTGGAGAATAAAGTGTTTATTCCAGCTTTGTCCCTGTCTTTACTCTGTCCTCAGAAGAACTCATCAATCTGAGCAAGAGAAGGTCTTCTTCTGTCTACACTAAATGTGGAACAAATGTCTCAAATCCAGAGTGTCCTTGTGTCCACTGCAATGCTGTGGGAAAGGGACACCTGAAGCACTCCACAGCCAATTTTGGTGCTTCAGTCCACACCAGGGCAGCTCTCCCCTGGTCCAAAGCAGTCCCTGAAGCTGCACTGGCCAGGACTGCAGGTGATCAGTGATGGTGCTGCCACGAGGGAACCCCCAAACCAGAAAATGCCAAACCCCTCCCTGCCCACAGCCCCCTGTGCAGGACCAAAGCCACAAGCCCAGAAGTTGCTGCTTAACCTACAAACAGGCTGAGTGTTACAACAGTATGGTCTGAGCAAGCTGACAAATTAGGCAGCTTAAATTTCAGGGCATTCCTATTGTAATAAGCCAGTTCCTTACAAAATGTGCTTTTTCATAATATAATTAACCCCAGCGCTAAGCATGTGAGCAAATGAGTTCATTTTTCACATGAATAATGGAAACCATTCTTTCTTTTTCTCTCTTCTTTTCCTAAACCATTACGAGCAGAAATGAATATAAAAAATTTCTCAGCAGAGAAAAGATGATGTGTGCTGGCTTCTAGTTTAGAATAGGAATTCATTATGGACATTTAAATGGAAGCTCCTACTTTCCTTCCTTATTTTCTTAATATTTGTCCTTGCCAGTCTAATCCAAAACTTTGCTCATCATCAAGATCTAGCCTGGGATTAGATCAAACAGCCTCTGCTATGGCCTAAAATGGGTTGAATTTCTCTTCCTTCCCATATCTTCCTGAATATTTTCTTCCATCTTTTGTTTTCCATTTCTAGAAGATCTTCCTAGCAGTCCTGTGGGCAGAATTACTCACTGCCCTGACAAAAATCCTGTGCTAACTTTAAATGTAAACTCACTCCACTTCCTACTACAGAAAATAACATTTCTGTCATCATTCCCTGTGTGCCTGAAACACAACCACACAACCAGGTCACTCGTTCACAAGAGACACAAATGGGAACTGGTTATTCAGTTTACAGGAGTGTAAGAACTGGCAGAAGTGTAAGGCACAGTCACTTCTAGAAACTGATCTTGTGCGTCAAGGGCAAAGCAACCCATGGGAAGGAAAAAAGAAAAAAGAAAGATTAAATCCTCATCAGTCTCATCAGTTTAATTTGTAAAGAAACCCAAGGGAAGTCATTATTCCCAGACTCCATTGCCTGATTTGTCTTATGAATTCTTCCAACTTCTCTGACACCAACAGGTGCTTGTTAACTATTGCTTACTGAAATTGCTGCTGACTGGCCCTGCTGAAAGGAAGTCCCTTGAAAAGGTAAAAAGTAGCATTTAGTACTGAACAGGAGCTAAATATTGCACAGGTCTGAATCCTGCTCATCAGAAACAGCAGCCAGGTGAGCATCCTTTAGCTGAAGGGGAATTCCCACTATGGAATTCAGCCAGAACACTTAAACTTGAATATGGAGTTACACCAAGCTTGAAAAAAGAGGGATGTACAACCTATAAACTTCCATGCAGATTTCACCAGTGACAAGCTCTGAAGAAACAGGATTTTCTCTTTCCAGTTAAATTACCAAGGAGGAGCAGAGCACAGCTGGGATTTCCCAGGGCCTTTTCCAGCAGGACAGAACAGCACAGAACCCTCCTCTAAACCAAACCAACCAGGCCCAGCGTGGTGGGGTAAGGCAGACACTCCACAGAGGGAAGAATTTGGCAGTCAGTTCCCTCAGCCTGACACCAGCAGCTGAACCTGGGACCTTCTCTGCTCCTGCTCACACATGTGCTCACCAGCTGTAGCTGCTGCCTGAGCACAGGGAGCAGGCTCAGCCTCACACCCCAGGAATTCTGCTTATAGAAATGTGGGATCCCAAGGTTTTTCCAGCAGACCAGTGTCAAAGGTGATCACAGGCAGAAATTAGAGGGCTGAAATTGTTAATCCTGCATGACTGAAATTAATTCCAGAGGAGGAAGAGTCAGTTTCATGTAACCCAAACTTCACATTCTGGTTCCCAACACAAACTAAATTTGCCTTTTAAATCTCTCTGGATGTCAGGCATCTGGTCTTGATGGAAAGCCATACACTATTTTTTCAGGGGGTGTAACCAAAGAGAAATTTGCATTTATGTTTTCAATGAGACATCAGCGTCTCTTCAGCTTAAATAATTTAAAACTTCAAAGTTACTACATGACTTGGTCTTTTTATATATGATCATTTTACACCTTAAAACATGTGTTCCTCTACCTCTCTCCCCGCAAACAGCTGACATATTTTCATGTTCCTCACTATTAGCAAAGTGTGTACCATAGTAAAATATTAACATCACACCACACTCCTATGAGATTGTTTGGTTTAGGATAACAAACTCTGGTTTTTTGAGCAACAGCAGAGTAAAAGTATTAAATTTAAATCTCTTAAACAGAATGTGCATTAGAAATAAACTCTAAGTCTTATAGATCTATTGAAAATGTTCAAAAAATTAAAAACAGACAGCAAAGGGCAAACACTACTAGGAGAGAAAAATTCTAGTAGGGCCAGAAGGCTGTGTAAAAATAAATACATATCCAGCCCACACTTGTGTGCAGCACACCTAACATAGGCAAAGACAAGTCTATTCCACAGACACGTGTATTGTTTGGAGTCTGAGGCCTGTTTTCAGAAGAGTGAGGAAGTAAATCAATAAATATGTTTACCTTGATCTTTAGCTCACTCTTACAGACCACTCAGAGCATCTCATTTAACCAAAGCTCTTCAAACCCAGCGCTGCCGGCTCTTCAGCTGGTGGAAAAACAACACACGTCAGAGGATCCAAGGCTGAAGAGCCTTGGCTGGGCACATAACAGCCTGGCCTGGGCACTGATTAAAACCAAAATCTTTCCAGCTATCTGAATAAAACACCCCCAAACCTGAGCAGCAAGGCAGGACTGCCGCAGCGCCGCGGCCGCGGGTCGATGCCAGTTCACAGCTCAGGTTTCCAGGTTCAGAATTCCACCCTTCAGTTCCAATCAAAAAAGAAATTCCTCACATTCAACCCGGGCTAATTACTTTTTTGCATGGAAGAGGCAGCCAAATTCCCTGTGACGCACAAAGGGAAAGTGTGATCTATGAGCAGAGTACATCCACCACAGCGTTATGGATGGTTCTGGAAATGCAGCCAGAAACAGACGTCGCTCCCAACATCGCCGCTGTTGCCAACAGTTACCACCTAATGCTGTCTGAGAGACTGCAGTGATTTCATGTTCAAAGGGAAAGGCAAAGCCTCTGTGTCTCAGATCCCACGTTACTGCTGGCAACGGGGAGTTTGAACACCTGGAGGATATTCCTGGAGGAGGCAGCGATCGCCGTCCCCACGTGGGATGCGGCCGCTGCCAGTGCCTCCCTGGGTTACTGAAAAAACAACAAACCTCCCCAAAACCCTGAGAGCTGGCCTGAGGCTCTCTGCTGAAGGAATGAATGCAGCAAAACCATAAACTATTCCTGAATTACAGGATACTCCAGTTATTAATCTCACTTTTCCTGAGCCATCTCTTTGTCCCAGCCAGGAGGGTAAAATGATTGATTTTACTAGATATTTATACCTCCTAATTTTACTAAATACTTGCATCTTTTCATCCAGGGTACCTGCATTATGACCATTAGCAAACAGTGAAAAGTGCAGATAATGTGTGAGCATTTCTCCATATTTAGTTTTTTAAATACAGGAAAGGTGTGAACAGTGGCCAACACGGGTTATGCTAAAACCTGGTTATTACACCACTAGGGCAAAAGATCAGAGGCTCAAAGATGGGAGAGGAGGAAATTAACAGTTTACCTTGACAGGCAAACTTCTGCAGAACGTAAAGCTAAGGATGGTAATTTGTTAGCTTTAGACAACCCAAAATTATTAATGGAAATTGTTAGGATTCTTGAGCATCCAGCCACGCCGTAGACCTCTGAAATGCACATTTTAAAACACAGCTCCTTTTCCTTTGCATCTTTCTCTTTTTAGGGATCTCTTTCTGAAATTCTTTTTGTGCATTATCAAAGGAACCAAGAGACAGCTTTTCAAGGAAGAAATCTCTTGGTTTGGGCAAAGACCAAAAAATCTCCTTAGGCCAAGATTTAGGCTCTGTTCTAACTGCCCCCCTAAGCCTGTGACCCAGAGAGGCAGCACTCCCCTGCAAAACAGACCTCAAGCTTAACTTACAATAATCTGCCTCATCTTCAGGTGAAAGTTCTTCACAAGGTGCAAAATACTTTCAAACTTTTTTTTTTTCCTTATTTCTTCCTTCCCCCTCACCTCGACAGTCCCACACTACCAATTAAACTAAAAACTGGACCAGTGCAGTTTTGTGGGATTTTCCCCTCCAATGCTAAAGTATAATTATAAAATGGGGGGAATAAAATTACAAATTCCACCAAGGTCATTAATGTACAAAATGCAAATTGTCTCCCATTTGTCAAAGACCCTGGGGAAGTCTAGAGATAATTGAAATGATAGATGAACAGAGGAGACTAACTGCTAATGGTCTGTATATCAATGAATCAATGTCACATTTATGAAGGGCTTTGGGAAATTATTCTAAATACTTCATCTACAACAGCTGAAGTTTAGCCTACTTTTTCTTTTTAATGCTGAAAATATAATGAAAAAGTTCACTTAATAGTTACACAAGTGTAAACCTGGGGTAATTTAAGGTGGATGGCAAGAAATTGGAGTGCTACTTATGTTTGTGCCAGATGTGACCAAAATTCTCAGGTACTGGGGATTATGGGATAAATAAAAGCAATATGTATTTCAGAGATAATCAAATATAGGACCAGCCTCACCCTCAAAGCATTTAAACTCAGCTCTTCACCTTTGCAACTCATTTTCTTCAGCAGATGGATAAACTAAAAAATCAAGGAGTACACATGCCACTGATTTGTTTTCCCATTTTTCTCCCATTTTCAATTACAGACTGAACTGCTCAGATCAGGGCCTGTTTTCAGATGCATTTATGGGGCACTGACCAAACAGGAACAGGGAGCAGAGAGAGGAAAACCCAAAATATTTCCTTTTCAAACAAATCCTGCAGGTCACTTTGGTACAGTTTCACAGAAAATCACATTTCCACTTCAAAAGAGGGAAAGCTACAACCAGTGAGTCCCTCTGCAGAGCATTCTCCCAGTTGTGTGCTGGCCAGGCTATACCAGTAAGGAACAGTGAAGAGGAGACATCAATAAAAAGAAAATTTGAACATTAAGATGTCATTTTTGTTGAATCTATAAAGAGTTTGGGGAGCTAGGTCAGTTTAGACAGTTTCTTCTATGATTATGATTATCATTACATTTATTATTCTTTTTTTTCTGCTTTTTCTTCCCATACACCAGAAAGGTCTGGATGAAGGTAAACCAGAAGGACAAGGCTTCTTTTGTGAAAAAAATCTTTTTTTAGCAAAAAGAAATAAACCATCACACCCCTTTGTGAGGCAGTTTACATTGCAACAGGTAAAAGTCACCACAAAATCACACAAATTAAACCCTTTTCCATCTTGATTTCACTGTACAAAGTCACAGGAAGGGGATGGGGAGAAGAGGTGAATTTTCTTGTCTGTGGAAATGAGATTTGTTTTATCTGGAAATAGCACCACGATTGCCTGGCTCATGGAAACATGAACTAATCCAGAAAGACACCTGATTTCCCCAGAATCTGAATGAAATGGCTCTGTCTGAAACCCAGGACTGCTTCTCCTGTTACAGGACCTGGCACATGAAACAAGAAGGGAACAGGGCTCTCAGGAAAACAGCACTGAGAGCAAACTTTGCTGCTGACTGAGAAAAGGTAAAAAGTACAAACTGCAGGTAAAATGATCACACTGCATTTTCTGTTCATTCCAACCACAAATATCCATAAAAAGAATCAAGAAGTCCCATCAAGCTGCTGAGAAAACAAGGAGGGATATCCACGTGATGGAACCTGCCTTCTCAATTATAAAATATCACTAAGGATGATGGAGATCTGCAGCAGCTTCCCTTACAATAAACCTTGAGGCAAAACTGGTCAGAAATGTAAAGTCCATGTGAAAAAGGAACCCCCAAGACCAATCTGCTGAGTCACTGACATTAATCAGCACTGCTCACACTGACTGTATTTTCTAATAATGATCTGTGAATAAATACTCAAAAAAAACTCCACAGGAAGGGGATAGTGCTGTGGGGTAAAACAAAATTTTCAGTGCCTATTTTAAGGAAGAGAGGGAGAGAAGGAAAGCTAGCAGCACAAATTGAACAAGGTGTCTTGCAAACTACAGGAGACTTTTGTGGAGAGAGCCTGTTTTGGATGTTTCAGTTGGTTGGCAAAACCTGAAAACACACAAAACCAGGGTCTGTTTGATGCTGATTTGCTAATATTCTGTCTTTTCTCCCCTACTGCCCCACTGTCAGTCTTGCTCAGTGCAAGCTCAAACCAATCACTCTAACCCCAGCAATGTAACAGCCCACCTTAGTTAAATGAACATGCATTTGTCTCCTTTTATCTATTGTTGGATATCTACCAGTTAGAGGGGAGCAGGAGTGTTCCTTCTCCAAGGTCTCAGAGCTGCCCTTCCCTCCCACAGCCTCCCCAAATCCTTCCCCTGAGGAGAAAGAAAAGGGTCCCCACTAAAGAGCAAGAGCCACCCCAAAGAAATAAAGCTGAGCTTTACAGAGCTCCCGAGCTGCCAGTGAAGGTGGATCCCAAGGGCTTTCTCTGAGCATCTCAGGTTGGCAGCTTTCCATCCCTGCTGGACTCCCACCTGGGGTTTCCTGGAGATGCTGAAGGAGCAGAACCCTGGCCTTTCAGAGCTGGCTCTGACCACTGTGAGCCAGGTAACCCAAAAGGGCTGGCAGTAATTTCACCCCACAGGTGGGCCAGGGGGTGAAGTGCAGCCCCTCTCTGCTGCTGTCAGTTTCCCCAGTAGCCAATTAACAGAACATTCAATTCCTCCATTTGCTGAAGCACATTTGTTCTGCTAGATCTTAATTTTCTGAATGAGTGAAATAGGAGTTAGGACAATTTATGTGAGTTAATGATACAGTGCAAGTTAACTGATGGGTTATTCTGGCTTTTTGCAGGCAACAATTTGCACGCAGCCTTTCTTTCAGGGCCATAATTACTTGCAATACCAGAGTCTCAGCACACTCTTCCCTTTTTTATTTTTTTGCTGTTTTACAGATGTGTCACTCTCACAGTACTAAGTGAAAACAGATTACCTGCCACTGATCACCCAGCACATCCTCAGAGGAAGGTGGGGGAAGCGTCTCTCCAGTGACAAGTTTTGATTTGTGGATTAAATTCCCCTCTTAATTGAGCCATGCTTCTTCTGCTAACAAATTCCTGTGGAAACCCCGGGATAAATTTCCCTCTTTGCAGAGTAACTTCTCCTCACATCACATCCTCCCCTTTCCTTCTCCTTATTTCATTAAGATTTTGAGCTGTACGTCCAAACCCTTCATCTCAAACACTCATTATGGAAATACTGCAAACCCAGAAGATGTCACAGCCGTTTCTTTTACAGCTTTTCCTTTTGTAGGCGACATTCATATTGCAGAATAATTTAGACAGTAATTTAATCACAGGGTTTAGAGGTCCAGCAAATGTTACATTTACATAATGTCAGTCTTTCAGCAGATAATTTGGTCCTTTGCATGTGTTAAAAGACGACATTGCTTGTTAAGTTCATGTTAGTACGTTTAACCCAGCAGATGAATGGCTGCTTCCCTAATCTGCCATATATTTCTAATTTTCCTAAGGATGATTAGAAAATTTTATTTAGAGTAAATTCATGAGCACAGTCATTCCACTGGAGTGACAAATCAAAAAGATTATTAAATCTCAGGGTCCAGAAATCTCCATAAAATGGTCATAAAGTCCTTGCAACACAGAAAGTGCCATTTTTCTCCTTGTAGAAGTTCTTCACTGGTCAATATATTGCTTCTGCCTCCTTTGAGTACGTGACTGAAGTTATTGAAATGTGCCTCATTAGTTTAATAGTATACTCCTAAGGACATATGGGCACTTTGTACTTTGGAAATGTACTGTTCTTTGTCTTGGCAAATGCTGTTAAAGAGAATGAAATAGTTTATAAGAAATGGGATTTTGTTTCAGTGTGCCAATGCTACTATCCTGGACATCCAAAAGATAAAATAAAAGGTGATAAATCATCATTACCCAAAGAGAAACAGCATGCCTGTACAAGTGATTTTACAAAAGTACTCCTGTGTATTTAAACTTAGAGGAATAATAACCTAGGCAAACATCTCCTGAGCCTTAACACTTAAGACTTATGTTTAATACTGTAATTCTGCCTTTTTATTTTGAAGTTACACATTAAAGCCTCCCTACTTAACATGTAAATTGAAATCTCCCTTTTAATTTAAGTTTGTACAGTATCAGGATTTACAGCAGGAAAGAACCTGTTGCATCATCTGGCCAGCCCATGCCACTGTAGGATATTCTCTTATTTTCCACTGCCTCACTTGTCCGATTTTAAATCTACTGAAACCAACCACAGACCAAATCAATGAGCCCAAAACCACCTCAAGAGCTGGGAGCACATTTTGATCATTAAGTTGTAACTTGGCACCATTTCTGCACCCTTTAAAACAGAAATGTGTTTACCTAGAGGACACATTCATACAGCCTCCTATCAATGAAACAGGTAATAGACATCCCCTGTGAGGGGTGAGAGCAGCTGGAGAGCAGAGCAGCAGAACAGAGTGAGGGGACAACACTCATTATTCTCCTTAATTCACTCACTGACAATTGTCACCAGCCTGACTTCTACAGCACACAGAAACCCTCTTTCTCCTGGCTTAAGGCCTTGAAAGGATCACGTTTCATTCCTAAAAAAAGTTCATTTCTTCCCATTGTACACTTCATGACAAACCAGTTTTCAGTCTGTATCCTTTATCAGTTATTTTTACTTATTAAGGAGCTGGATGGGGTTTCCCATTCATTATTTGTTTCTAAAATCATATCCAAAGAGCTTTTTTCTTATGGCGAGTTTGGGCTGAGCCCCCCAGGAAGATCAGGAAACCCAACTTCTTCCAGATGTGAGACAACTGTGGATCCTCTCAGCAATGAAAAAATTGAATTGGTTAATTTGCATTAATACTCAGATGATAAAGCTTGAAAACAATCAGAATTAAATCAGATAAAGATTTAATTACCACTAAGGTTAAAAAAAGGATTATTTGCTATTGCCACTTAAACAGAGCGAGTTCCAAATTTAGAGTTGACACAACTGACACGGGCAACTCAGCATGCACTGATAATTTTGTCATCAAAGTGATAAAATTCTAAGCTCAAGGCACTTTCTTTGATTATTCTTTAACACAGTTTGTAGTGTGGCTGGTGGGACTGCATGATCCATCCCCAAATGTATTTCCTTACTCAGCTGCTGAGTTCTTAAAGCAGTTTAAGGAAATACCTGACCCACACGAGGCTGGATCTCCTCAAGAAGATCCCACCAGGTGACCCTTTGTCAATCAGACTGGCACAGGTACAACAATTTGTGGATCTGCACCAGGAATACATTGGAGAAAACGTGCACGATCTCAAACTGTGCCAAAAATCAATGTGAATATTGATGTACAATGAGATCTTTAATGGAAAAATCCTTACAGTTCTTTACATCAACCAAATAATTAAATTAAAAAGAACTAAATGTTTTCCTAATTAAGCAGCATGAAGTGCCAAATACTGATCTATTTTCATCTCCAACATGTTTCTATCATTTTTCTCCCTGCAGTCCCTGATGTTCCCCTGTTAAAAAAAAAAAAAAAACTCATAGAAAAAAAAGCTGTCTTACAAATCCAAACTAAACCTCCACGCCTCATACAAGAAAGCAGAGAAAAGTTATAGAAGTCACTCCAAAATGTTCTCATTAGCACTTCTTTAGGTAAGAACGAGAATGAAAAAATGAGCTCTGTGAGGGCTGAGTGTCACAGCTATTTGCTGAGGCTATTATAATCATATCAGTGGCTTATTGAATTTCATAACCATGGTTCTACATCCTTCACTGACAACTACCAGAGAGCTTAACTCAAAATAAAACTCCAAGTCAGAATGAAGGCATAGACACAATATGCTTACACCCCAAAGAAAATAAAATCTCCAAAGGTCAGATTTACTTTATGGTTAAACAGGGACACACATAGAGCTCCAGTTCCTGTCTTAACCCCAGTGAAGCCACAAAAGAGTAGGCTGTGAGTACACATTGTGTATGTGCTCCCTGCTGTGTATCACCACAGCACAATACAGCCTGAGAGAGAACATTTCCCTGCTTTTATCCTGCATGTCAACCTCATCCAGGCACTAATTCCATTCCTGGTACAGAACTGCTACAAAACTCACTGGGAATTGAGCCCAGCACCACCAGGATCAAACCTGGAGTGGGCAACAACAACCCACTGGTATTAGGCACAGGGAGAGCCTCCCTGAGAACCCACAATTATGGGTAACTCCAAGCAAACCTTGCACCATCCTAACACAGCTCATCCTCCCCTGAGTCAGGCAGTGCCTTTATGATATATAGGTTCTCCTTACACACAGGTTGCACATTTAATTTGCTATTTACTGAAGCCTCCAAACTTGGCAGCAGAGGGAGACTGCATGGTTGCCAGAATAACTGGGGAGAATTAGGACTAGACGGTGCAGTAATGACAAAAGCCTGGGGAGAGATCCCACAGATGTTTCCTGATGCTGAGCAGAAGCTGCATGCAAACCCAGCTAGTGAACAATAAAGTGACTAATACAAGCCAAAGACCAAGACAAAAGTGGAATACTCAGTGACTCAGTGTGCAAAACACCTCACCTGCCTGTACTGGTGCCATGGCAGAGCCTGGGAGGTGCCAGTCTCCAAAGGGCAAGGAGAAAAACAAGGTCTGTGACTTCACCAGGCCACAGCTTTATTAACCTTCCTCTTCAGGGAGCTCCCAGTCATCTCTCACATGGTATAGAACCGTGGTTCATTTTTTAATCATTTCTGTCTGGTAAAAAGCTGTGTCAGTGTTTCCCTCCCTCCTCCTCTTCACAGCCCAACTCCTCTGAGTAACACAGAAGGATCCAGGTGTGTGTGGGTGCCTTCACTGTTACCACCCCCTTGCTGCACCCCGTGTTTTCTGAGGACAGTTTCAGTCCCCCAGGGAAGTGCTGGCACAGGCAACACAAAGCTATCACAGTCATTCAGCTCCTCCTGGTACCAGCTGAGTGTGGAGACAATTAACAGCTCCCTGCACAGCATTTCCCACTGGGAAGGGAGACAGAGACACCTCAAAAAGAAACCCTCACAAAGAACATGCTGTGTTCAGAGGGCACATCCAGATCACTCCTGCTGCCTTCTGGCCTTGTCACCACCTGAAAGGCAGGTCTGATAAATCCCTGTAAGTCCTCCACACACAGCCCCCACGTCAAAATCCCAAATGAATCTTGTTTACGTGCAGCACAAAGATTTCTCAGGGCTCTTCCTGGGGGGAATGAGCCCATCTGGTCTTGTCTTGGCCGACCAGGAATGGCTCTACCTTTGAGCTACAGCTGCTAAATTCCAGGGGAATTGCCTGTCCATTTGAATAGCCAGTGAAGAGTGGAACCAAACACCAGCTCTCATCATCAGAATATTTCATAGCAAGGCTCCAGCCCCAGGCACACTCAGATGAGGACATGACAATGGACTTTTATGGCACTTGCAACTTTTGGGCCAAGTCCTTGGCAGGCAGAGCTCCAAGAACTCCAGAGTTACACCACGAGAGAATACGTCAATTGTCTGGCCAAGAGCATAAAAACCTTCTTGTTATTGTTGTTAGAAACCAAATGACAAGCAATTCATTACTGCACTGCAATTCAGTGCAATTTATTGGTTGATTTGCTGTGAGGGATTTTAGCTACATACTAATACACATACTATAAAAAGAATGCAAATTCAGTAATGCAAGTCTAAATGAATGAGACATAACATTTTCTCACAGTTTGCAAGAAATTAACCTTTAACGTCTTTTCTATGCTTTGGGAACAGCACTTGGCCAAAAGCTCTTACAGTAATAAAGCAGTGACCCATAGCAAAGAATAAATGTCAGAGTGAAATGATAACAGCAAGCCTATTTGCCAGAAAGTGGTAATTTATAAGATTTTAATTTGAGATCATCATGGGGGGTCAGCCTTATCAAATAATTCAAAATGTAGGTCACAATTATAGCTCACAAAGTGTGGCTCTGCTCTGAAATGTGACTGCAAAAATGGCATGTTTATTATTTCTAAATGATTTTTTTATCAGATGCATTGAGTTTACAAGTAAAATGCTAATGGGACAGGCTTGCTTTTTGCTTTCTCCATTTTTTACATTTGTGTAGCTCGCTGATTTCAGCGCTGCTTTCTGATTTACATTCCCCTAAAAGGAAAATCAAACCCATCAGTTTCCCACCTTCCAGCCTGAAAGTTCCACAGAGCCAAATTACATCCTTGTTGCTCCCTGTGTCACCAAAAGCTTTCAACAAATTTACACTTTTCTGGGCTAACTAGAATGTAAAGCTCTCCTAATTCCCTAAGTAATAAGGAATAAAAAAATCCAATCCACCTGTCACTTCAGGAAGATTCCTTGGGTGGTGTCAGCCAGTGTGGCTCCACCACAATCAATGGAGTTCTCCATCAGAATCAGTGGAGCTCACCCCACAGCTCTCTCTGCAGCACTGCCCTTGGGTCTGCTGGCTCCTCAGTCTAACAGCAGAGGGAGAAAAGGCTTTTAACAGGATTTTAAATCACCCTGCCCAAATCAGTCACTGTGAGATGCTAACCCCTGCCTGGAGCAGAGCTGGAATCCAGCCTTTGCTTCAAAGTGAGCCAGACCAGGAGATGGTCCAGGAAGAAGGAAAGAACCATCAAACCCATTTCCTACCTTCTCTCACAGCATTTCCCAGTTCCAGGTGGGTCCTTGATGCAATGCAGTGTAATTGTTCATTACTCCCAGCCCTTCCTCAGAGATGCACCTGGGGCACTTCTCAGCCCATTTCCAGAGAAATGCTGAATTCTTTCTAATGAACCAACAGAATGAGTTGAGGAAAAGTGAGTGAGGCCTGGCTGAAGAGAAGGGTGTTTTCTCCACCAGTGCCTGGATGGAGACAGGAAGGTTTTTCATGTGCAGGAGGGACCTTGCTGTCGATAGCTCACACAGGGAGTCAATATTGCTGTGCCAAGCAAGTTCTGTTCATCCTCTTGTGCCTTGAGAATTTGTGTCTTTGCTTCTTCCTCCTTTAAACTACAATGGAACTTATTAAGGCTGAAAAAACCCTTATTCCTCTCTTTGGCAAAACAAGCTGTACACATTGAGAACAAAACCCACCCAGAACAAGCTGAGAGGCAATTAGAGTTTGATTTAATAGGATTTAACACAATGCAAATGAGAAGATGACATGAAACATCTCCATAGTCTTCATTCCAACAGGGCCATACTTTAGTTTTATCACATCTCTAATTTTATTTAATAATTGTATTCCATAATTAAATTTCTGCTGTAGTTCTGTCTTTTGACATCCTTCCTCTGTCACAGCTTTCTGTAAGCCAGCATGTGCATTCACAAAACTCAATACTGACATGCCAATGGAAGATCAAAAACCTGCATTTGCCTCTCATGGGCTAAAAAACAAATCCAACCACAAGAACAGAGATTTCACGAGATTGCTGGACTCAGAATTTCAACAAGCAATTCCACTCTTCCAAAACACTTTAAAATCCACATCACCTGCTCCAAGGAATATTCCCAAGAGAGGGAATAACTGGCCAGTCACACAGACTGAAGAGCTGGTGGCACTGTCTGGGGGTGACAACTGAACCCAGGCAAGCATAACATTAAATATAATACCTTTCACTATAAAACAAGGTAGGAGAAATGCAACAAATTATTTCTCACAGACAATTTGTTGCTTAATGGCCTGAAGCAACTCCAAGGGCTGTTAAAGCTGATAAGACAGTCCTTAACCACAGTAACAATCTATACACTGGGATTAATGCCATCATAAAGTTTAAGCAATGGTTTATAACTCCAAACATTGGCAGAAGCAACCAATTTTCTGTCTCTTGGAAAGCAGAGTATCTTACATTAGGAAAATCATAATTCAAAAGCAAGGAGGGGGAGAAAAGAAAAAACCCTGCCCTCCAAATTCATAGGTTTCACTTATAGTTGGTGTGTTGAAAAATGCCTAACTATGAGTCAGGAAACAGGACAGGAAGTAATGCACTGAGAGCACCTTGCTGCTGCTTATTTCCCCCAGGCTCTTCAGGCAGCACTTTCAGGCTGATGCACAAGGCTCTGCAGACACAGAAGAATAAGCTGCTTTCAGGAGGCAAATGCCTGGCAGTGCCTGCTTGGTCACAAATGCACATGAAATGACTGGAGATCTTCCAGAAGCAGCTGATAATTTGTCTGTGATTGTGTGCCAACAAAAATAGGCTGAAAACCACATCCTCTATAATGGTACCTAGCTCTTCAAAGCTGCAGTGGACAGTCCAAAGCTCGTGAGAAGAAAGGATGAAAACCTCAGGGGTGACAGGGAGAGTCAAAGCAAACCCAAAATCTGTCCTAAAAAACGCTGTGCTCTGGTCAGAGCTTTTAAGAAACCCCATTGGGGGGTTCCAAATCCCAGCACAGCAAATTACCTTGTTACATTTCTAACATTCAACTTCTGATCCAGACTGGGAAAAAATTTGGGGATTATTTCTCTCCTTGAGTCATCCACTGCTTTGAGTTTCCAGATGGGTCTAGAGCAGCTCCAAGCTCCAGGCTGGGTTCCTGTCACAACAACTTGCCTTTTGTCACAAAGCATCAACAGCAGGTTAATTGATATTAGAGGTATCTTTCATGACTCTGTGCAGTAAGAGCTCTAAGATGAAAGCACAATATGTTTCAGTGGGCACAGCTGAGTATTTTCCATATTTGCTTGCACTGGAGGACAGTGTTGAGGGACTTGGCAGAGTGGCACCATTTGTTTCATCCCTGCTGCCTCCTTGGACAGCGCCAGCACTGGGGTCTGTCCAGAACTGGGGGTGTTCTGCTGGGATTAAAAAAACCAAACCAAAACAGAAACACACCAAAACCCAAAACCAGAAAACCAAACAGCATTTTTTTTCCTCTTTGCTACTGTAAGTTAAAAAAAAAAAAAAAACCAAACCAAAATAACAATCCCACATTTTAAGTTTTAAGTTTTCAGAAAATACACTGGTATTCTGGCACTTCAACACCTTGTGTATTATTTTGTCACTTTCTCTAAGTGGATACATTACTCTTGCAAACGAGCAAAGGGTGTGGAAATATTTATTATCATCTACATTTTCTGTAGAGATCATCAAAGGACAGTGAAAAGTATCTGTGTGCAGAGTGGGGGAAGGAGAAACGCAATTACTCCTGCTTGATCTGTTTATTCCACAAGTTGGACACAAGTCATTGCCATGACATTTTCATTTTCCTGGCTACACGACTGGGCTCTAATCTCATTTGTGCTGGTGTAAGCACAGGAGGATCAGCCAGCTTTCCCCCCATTTACGTTTTGGGAAGTAACAGCAGGAATCAGGCCCCCCTAACCCTTGGTCATTAATTCTAGTTCACCTCCTGCATGTAACAGGAGATGTCAAAAAGATTTTGGAAAACTGTCAATCTCTGGTAAGAGATAAAATCTTGATTAATAAAAATAATTTGAAGCTGAGTTTGTTCATTGGAAAGAGAGGTCATTGGCACTATGGTGTCAAGAAGCCAATATTTTACAAACACATGGTATTCTTAGGGGAAATCAAAGCAAAGTCTGTACAGAGTCTCCTGCCAAGTGAGCTAACAACTCCATTTAACAAAACAAAATCATCCCGATGCTTAGAAGAACTCTTTCCTTAACAAATAAAAATCAAAGCAAAATGAAGACCAAAGTGAAATTGCTTCCATGATCAAATCAGAAGCTAAGGGCCAAGCTGAGCTGTTGGGGGAAGGGGAGGGGGATGGAGTTTTGCTTTTAACAAGCAAGAAGTCTAATGGAAATGATCAGCAGTGAAAATTCAGTTATCTGTGCTTCTGTTCTGCTGGCCCATTATTTACAGAGAAGCCACTGAACAGATTTGAGTTTCCAGCTCTGCCACAGTGAGGAAGCCCAGAGATGGAGTCCAGAGGAGCTGGGGTCAGCTCAGCCTGGCTGCCCTTGACCTGCACCCATCACCAGGTGAGCACCTCCTCCCACCCCTGCTGTTTGATGTGTGAGCATCCCACTTTGCTCAGCAATAACCAGGTTATTTCACCTGCACAGGCAACCTGCAAAACTGCACTGGGCTTGGGCACTGCCACTCCTGACCCAAAGAAGAAAATCAATGAAAGAGACACCAAACCACCCCACTGAGGGCATTCCTGTGCTGGGCTGGTAGTGGTTTGGGGGCTAAAAACCTCCTTTCCACCTCTGAGCAGTCAGGCTTTTATAGCAGCACAATGCACTGATGAAGTGGGGAATTATCCCACCAGTTAGCAGATAGATGGAAGTGCAACACTTCTTAGTGTTTAGCTGGTGATAAATTTCCAGGGTACACAGAGATTTTTGCTCCAGATTTTAATTTGGATGAACTACCCCCAGACGCAACGCAGATCAGTGAGGGGCACCTCCAGCTAAGCTCAGAGAGCAGCTCCAGCACTCAGAATTCTCAGATCAAAACCTAAAATGCCTCAGCATCAGGATTTCCTTATTGCAGCTACAAGAGGCTGCGCCTCAGAAGGGAAAAATAAAAGTGAAGCTTCATCCTGTGCCTCTCTGAAGGGCGCTCCTGCGGGTAGGAGTGTGTGTCTATGTTGCAGATAACTAACTAGCTACATGACAATATGCATTGGAGATGAAACCAAAGCAAATGCCAGCATGATATATTGTGTCAGTAACATCAAAGGAGAAGGGGAGGGGAAGTGAGTGTGAAAATCAAACAGAGTACTTGGGAAAGAAAGCTAATTTTGAGTTTGATGTGCACGAGTGACACTCATTAAAAATTGACGAGTGCATGTGAAAGGATGCCACCTGGGATTATGCAACTGCTAATTAACATTTAACACCATTTTCTAACCTTATAAAATATTCTTAGCCTGCTGAAGGCTTCTTCATAACAAGCACAATGGAGAAAAAAAAAAAAATCCAGCACCTAGCAACAGCAAATGGAATGGGGAAACTTTATGAACTTTATAAAGCAACACAGGAGGCACGGAGGGCTTAAAGGGAGAGTGACAAGGCAGCACCATCCTACAGGGGAAACACCTGTGTCTGTGCCCTGCTCCCTGTCCTGCACCAAAGGGACAAAGGATGTGGCACTGGTTACAGGCACTGGGGGCTGAATGTGGTCCTGGTGCACTGCTGCTCCTGCCCACAGGATTCACTGGATTTCCACAGAACCATCACTTTTTGGGTTGGAAAAGAGCTCTCAGTTCATCAAGTCCAACCTTTAAACCCAGCACTGCCACACCCACCTCTAAACCATGTCCTAGTGCCAGGTCCATACACCTTTTAAACACCTTCAGCACATATTAATATTAAATTATTCTAAAATCCAGCATGTTTTAAATATTTTCCAGCACAGCACCCAATTTCACCCTAAATGACACCCTCCTACTTACTGTAAGCCACAACTGAGAGTATTATGTGAGGTCTCTCACCTTTGGAATTTAGCATGAGCCTTGCAGTAGCTGCTAATTTCCCCCCAAAAATCCTTCTCCTGGATTCCTGCCACTAGCCAGCAGGGAAATCCTAGGTTTTAGTCTTTTTTAGTCCTTTTCATAATGGTGGTCAGGGGAAATATGGACTCCAAAGCACGAGCATCTGTTCTAGCTGTAAGTTCACATGGATTTGGGGTCCCAAAATAGCAATTTTTTAGAAGCTGAGTAGGAAGCTCTCTAGAGAAAAAGGGAGGATAATTAAAAAGAACAGGAGAAAGTAAGAGAAAGTGGAGGGGAGGCAGATAAGGTGACAACAAGACCTGAGCCTGGTGGAACAGATCACTGCAGCGAGGGAGGAGAAAGGGGCAGATCTGCTGATTCAGAACAAAGCCCGAGGAGCCTGGGAACATCCACTCCAGAGCATGCCAAAAACCCTAAGCCCAAAGCAACAAAATTAATAGATTACATTTGGGTCTGGCTATTTCAGCCCTGTGTTTACATTGTGGTGTTTCACAGTTTAAACAAAGAAGGGAGCCCAGAGGGACAAACCCAAACAGACCTTGCCTTTCCAGGGCCCAGCGTGGGGCATCCCAGCAGATCTCCCTGCTGCAATGACAGTGTGGCTCTTTGCAGTCATGAGACATTTTATAAACCCAGGAGCCTTCCAGAATTGTACACACATATCCCAGAAATAAAGTACTTTTTAAAAGATAAACACCTAACGCCGTCTGCGTACTGTGGAACTTCGTGATAGAAAAGATATGGCTCTGACTGCACAATACTGACATATTTAGGTAGAATTTAATTAATACATTGGTATTCATACAGCATGCCCAGGAGGATTCCTGTGTCTTTTTTCACATGCTTCCAGATGAACTTGCTAATTGAATGGTTAAATGCTTTCCAAAGAGGCAAGACAGATTCTCCCTCTTTTCATTGGGAAAAGGGAATGGGATTAATTCTTACAAATTATTCTCCAGCACTGTCAAAATCTTTTAAAAGAGAATAGTGCCTCTGCCACTTTTCGGTGTGTCCCAGATTAACCAAGCTCCTTAGATACCAACAGCTGTTGATGTAATGTCATTTATCCACACCCAAAAAATGTGAGGTGTTGCCTTGTTGCAATGAACTGCTCTGGTCCCTCCATCCTGGGATAACAAGAACAGCACACACTCAGGGAGGGCTGAGCACAAACCAAAAAAAACAAAACCAGCCAAACAAAAAACCCCACAAAGTGTAAAAGAGGGAGGAAAGGATCAATAGATAAGCAAAAAATGTTCCAGTTACAGCAGAACACAACAGGAGAGCCCAAGACAGTCAGGGGACAAGCCCCAGCAGGGCTCTCTCAGCAGACAGTGCTGAGCAAAGCAGGGAACTGGAGGAAAATCGATTTTTAAGTAGAAAAAGAGCAGTTTTCCCTTGCTGAATTTGAAGCAGTGAACTTTCAGATGTTTATCCTGGGACTGGCTCTCCCTGCAGCTCCTGCCCCGTGGCTGCTGTGGGGCAGTGCCAGGTTTGGGAACAGCTCTGGGTCACCAAAGCTGCCACCCATAATGAAACCTCTGAGAGCTGTGCAGCAGGGGCAGCTCTAAATAGAGACAGAGGGATGCCAACAGACAAAAGGAGAATGAAAACTCTGTGAACAGCATTTTCCTTCCTTATGAGCCCTCTCCATGACCAACATCCATTCACACTCCTGAGCAGGCCTGACCTCCTGCACTGATTTACAAATCCCAGATATTACACTGGCTCTCTCCTTACAAATTGCAAAATCTGCCCTGAGAAAAAGCAGAGAATGAAGTTTAGATTCTTTTTTTTTTTTTAAGGATTATCTGTCGTCATTACCGTTGTTTCAAAACTTTTTAAAGTATGGCCTTTTCTGAGATGGCCCCTGTTTAAAATGTGGAACTGTATTTTCACATAAAGAGATAGCTATTTTGCAGAAAACCCAGAAAGATAAAGCTCACCAATTGCCATGAACTGTCATCTTCACAGGAAAAAAAAAAAAGATCAAACACTTTAAAATCTGTCCAAAGCTTCTAACCCTTAAGCTAATAAAAGAAAAACAGTAAATCAGCTTTAAAAATATATTACCCAAAATTTTATATTTCTAGAAAAGCATGTCTCTGTAAACTATTACACCTCAAGTGTGAGGTAGGAAAAATGTCAATATCCTGTGTTACATGCCAGAAGGAAATAGAGCAATTAAAAATAAAAAAAAAAAAGGAAGTGTCTGGAAAAGCCTATTCAGAGGATTGGGGAGCAGGTTATTTTGATTGCCAGTATGCAAATGAGGAAGGATGTGGATAAATGGCATGCAGGGATGTGATTTTATTTCTTCATTTTTTTTAAACACTCGCTAGAGTCTTCCAATTTTTGAGCTTTCTGTTTCTATAGTGAAATATCAATTTAAGGCTTTCCTTATTTCTTTATTTTCTAAGTGTTTGAGCTTGGAAAGCCACTGATAGTGAATTCTGGAGCATATTTAGAGCAGGTGGCTTGTTTTGCTTGAGATTGTTGTCAACAACTAATTATGTGTTGAAGAGATGCTTTTATTTGTCCATCCTTCCTTGATTTATATTTTTCTGTCTGTACCCAGAGGCAAAACCAAAACCTAAAGAGGTGGAATGGATTTTGTCTAGGAAGGTGCTGATTCCTTGGTCCACCACGTTTGTCACCTGTTTCAAGGGACACAAACCCCAAGATATTTTGGAATAACTAGTGCAGAAAGCTACACCTGCACAGGCAAATATGATCAGATCCACAATCAGGAGAAATATTAACAAGGATGAGAACCACACTCACTGGGGAAAATAATCCTTTTCAATACCAGGCAGACTCCTCCTGCTTCCTGCCAGCTTTTCCTTTGGTTTATTTGCAGTTGATAACACCACAAGAGTTTGTTGGAAATTTCCATTCTAATTTGGAAAATAGGAATGTGAGTAAATCCTTAGCTGTGCTGAATGAAAAGTCAAATGGTTTGTCCAACAATCTTAAAAAATGAAGTTTGGGGACTGAAAGGATAAGACAACCAGTCATTTCTACAGGATATTTTTGATGAGTTTTTTTGTAAAAACTCATAAAACCAACATTCTCAAATGGAAAACCAATTGAATTTTCTTCAAGAAGAAAATTTAGGGGAAAGTAGATACAGCATATAAAAAACCAGAACCCCCTTCTACATCCTAAAATTACAGTGATATAAATTCATCACATTTTGATTTTAGTAAGTGGTAAGTTATGTAAAACAGAGAAGGAAACAAAGAATGACACCAAGCTGCTTTCCACAAGAAAAGCAACATCTATGAAGCCTCAGGATAGGATAAATTTCATTTTGTTCCCTGCTGCTGTGCCTTAAAATCTCCCTTTAAATTTACAACTCATATGACAAAAAGGACGTTGACACTTCAAACCCTCCCCGCTTTCCCTCTCAAAACCAACCAACAGAAGGAAAGCTGGTATCTCCCAATGCAGAAGGCTCTGTCCACTCACCCTTTCCTCCTGCCAGGCCTTGTTGGAGCAGGGGAGGAGCAGAATTCCTGTCCTGGCTTCTGGGGGAGCACCGGGGCCCGGCGGAGACGAGCGCCCACAGCCCCTGAAACCAAGTATGGGTCGCCTTCGAGTTTGCTCACCAGGTCTTACCCACCCTTGATTTCTGGAGCCATGGGGCTGCTTGGGCAGGGTCTGCACCCTCTGGTGTTGGGAAAGATGAGAGTTTGACAAGAAAGTCCCCTGTGTGCTTAGCAGAAAGATTTTTGAACGTAGAGTCTGATGAAGGAATGGAGATGGAAGCAAGTTTTGATATAGAAGAGAAGAATTGCTGAGCCAGTCTTAGTGGATAACCAAGGAGGCAAAGAGTGTGTTAGTTAGGAAGGGGTTTTTTTGACTTAGATCAAAAGATAAACCCACCTCAAACAAGATGTTTTTACCAAGCAGAAAGAGAGCACAGGCAAACAAGGCAGCAAAGTTGCAAGTAGAAAAAAGGTCTCAGAATTTTCCACTGCAAGAAAATTGAAAAACAACTTCTAGCTGAAACTGTAATGTACTGACTGTGAGTGACTGGAGAACAGTGACATGAATGTGGTAATGATAGTAGTCATGATAGGCTATAGATAATAGCTAAGGGATAGATTGGTTCTGCTGTATTAAGATTTCAAGCAAAGAAAAGTCTAGAAGGCACTGTAACCAAAGCCAAAGGGTCCCCAGGCCTGCCTGCAGCTGGAGCTGACAGCTGTGGGCACAGCTCTGTCACCCACCACCCTGGCCTGCTCTAACTCTTGGATACAATAAACTGCATTTTGAAGAGCTGCCTGGAGTCCCACATCCCTCATTTCAGCTCTTACACTCTGGCACGAGCGTGGGGTGAGGATGATGAGGGTGGTGTCTGTCTGCATCCACCCCTTACAAAACAAAGGGGTTTTGGCCAAGAAACACATATGCCTGATCTTATAACTGATATTTCCTGCACAGCATTCCTCTTACATCATCTGTACTGTCTCCCTTGCACTTTACTGGGACTAATAAACATTCCACACTTACTTTGCAATGCATTTTCTCCCTGCAAGACAACCTACTTGCTATTAGCATGTAAACTGCACACTTGCCAGTCAGGCTAACCTCATCAATCTTGTCCAAGGCAGAAGAGATTGTACCCTCTTACAAGATTTCTGGGACTGCACTTTTTAGTTATTCATCCATTTATTTGAAAGGAGAGAAAAGAAAAAAAAAAACTTACAAGATTTCATCTCTAGACTTCAAAAATAGGACATATTAATGGAGAGAAAAAGGATCACTCGAGTTATTTTTATATTCAAATTTGAATTTTTTTCCCCCAGAGGAATCCGTTTTTGGGTTTCCCAGAAGAATATAGTACAGTTCCATCCCTGCTTTGAATTAGGAAAGCAGAATGAAGGAATTAAGATTTTTAAAATAACTATCAAAACCATGCCTTGGATTTCTGTGTTTGTGCTCTGGCTCAGTAATGACTCGCCACTCACACCCTGAGGAGCAGAATAAATTAAGCACGTACCACACTTAACAAGCCTCTATTCTGGGGCTGACTCCACCATCCCTGCACTGTGTGTGGAAGATGAGCTCCTCAGGCCTTGGAGAACAGCAGTTTCACCTGACCCTGCTGCCCTGCCCTCCAGGAAAGGCAGTCCCTGCTGGCAAGGGGAACCAGGAGAGCAAAGAGGGTCCCCGAGTGCCCTTGATGGTCACAGCCTGACCTGGGTCAGCATCCTGGCTGCTCAGCACTGGGAAATGTCCTGCCTGCCTGATGGCTGGGAGATCAGCCCAGCAGCAGGGGAAGGAAGAGTTATAAAAGCATAAAATAGCCTGAGTTGGAAGGGACCCTAAAGCCCATCCAGGGACATCTTCCATTATCCCAGGGACATCTTCCACTATCCCAGGGTGCTCCAAGCCCCTTCCAATTGGCCTTGGACACTTCCAGGGCAGCCACAGCTTCTCTGGGCACCCTGTGCCAGGGCCTCACCAACCTCACAGGGAAGAATTTATTCCAAATATCCCATTTAACTCTGCCCTCCTTCATTTTGAAGCCATTCCCTATCACACCAGGCCCTTGTAAATCTCTCTCCAATTTTACTGTAGTCCCTACAAGTACTGGACTTGGGTCACTCCAAAATTTTTCTTTTCCCAGCACCCTAATTCTCCCAGCCTTTCATGGTAGGAGGGGTGCTCCATCCTTCTAAACTCTGAAATTCTTTTCTTCTATCCTATTCTTTTGAGCTTTCCCAAGATAAAACTTGTATCTGGGCCACACAATTCAAGCACTGCAGATGGGAACCGAATTTGTCTAATTTTTCAAAACTCATTTGTACTTTTTTTGGTTCTCCACACAGTGTAAAACTGAGTTCCCTCATTTTGTGCTGCTTGAAAAAGTAATTTTTCACTTTCTCTAAAAAAAGGACACATGGGCAATTTTGTTTTGCAGGAAGAAGAGAAAGGCAGGAAAAGATTATGAGCTTCGTTCAAGACTGTACAGGAAAACCACCAAAATAATAAAAAGACCTTTTTAAATTTCACCCCTGATATTTCAGAACCAAGTTCTGAATTCCTCTGGAGGATCTGTGAAGGAAGAATTTCAATATGTTCCCTCTGCCAGAATTAACATGAGACTTCATTAGACAGAAGTAAAGCTGAAACCTGAAAGATTAGACCTGAAAGTGCAAAAACATTGGGCACTTCAGGAGCTCCTTTCTTCAGCAGAGCTGCTCCCTTGCAAAGCTTTTCCAGATGATACTCCACAAATGGGGCACTGCTCAGAATGTGAACTAAACCTTCCACCAGCAGGAGGGGGGGAAAAGCAGCCACATTATTTCATTCTGAAGAGTGGTGTTGTACAGCAATTACTTTGCATAAAATCTTCCATAATGAATTAAGAACCCCGAGTTGGTGCAGCAGCCAGGCTGACAGAGCAGGCAATCCATCAGAGAAATGATTCATAAATTAAACCATCCCCAACAAAGGCCTTCACATATCACTGTGTAATAGCTCCTAAGGAGTCATTATGGGTATTCTGTCAATAATGCATAAACTTCATGACCCTTTTAACTCCCACCTCTCCTCAGATCCAAGCAGTAATGGCCCATCACTCCTTCCCCCAGCCCTGATTCCTGGGTGCTGTTTTCCCACCCCATGGAAGTTGATGGAAGTGCTGCCATTGATCTTCACCAACACAAACTTCCTTAACTACCTTAACTCTAAGACACAAACAAATTCAAACTTAGCGCTGCCAGGGCTGGAGCTGCATGCAGAGGACAGGGAAAAACCAAGGAAATGAAGGATTAAACATCAACTTTCCTCATATTGCCAAAGCTCTGTGCAAGCCATCCTTGGTGTGTTACACAGAGACATGGGCTGGCTCTGTTTAGCTGTTACCAATTTCATCAATCCCCCTCAATTTTCTGCTTTCACATCATACTTTCACATGCACCTTCACTGATAAGAATTTAAAAAGCCATGAGAAAACATCTCATACAACGTTGCTTATGAGACTTGGTGGTTCTGCAATATCCCACCACAGCTCCACATTCACCAGACTGAAACCACAAACCAAACATCAGGTGAGCTCTGCTGGAAGGCATCTCCTGGAGCATCAGGGTCCTCAGAAGCACCTCAGCAATGACTGTCAAGGAGAGGAGCTTTTCAAGTTTATATCAAGAAGTAAGCAAAAGCATCATTTGAAATCTGAAATATATTGGCCAGGGAATAAAATAAGAGAATGTGAGTCTGGCATTTTGCAGTTCTTGTTTGAAGCCAGCAATTTGCAGAGAGTTGTTTCAGTAGAAGAAATACCATGGCCAAATGCAGAAATAAATGTATTAATATTAAACCATACATAGTAGTTATACTTTATTAGTTTAAGGACTATTTAGCAGAAGGAAACTCTTCATTCTTTTAAACTCCTGAGTAAGTTTAGCAACCTGTTTTGTTACATCAAGAAACCATCCTGTAACTTCATATGAAACAACACAAAAGCAACACTCCAAATACCACAGGGATTCTGCTCAGAAGGAAGAAGAAAAGAAAAAAGAAGAAGAAAAGAAAAAAGAAGAAAAAGAAAAGGAAAAAACCCTCTTTTTAGCACAATGTATATACAAGGGAAATTATAGCACTCATAAAATCTCTCAGTTTATAGATCTGTTTGGAGTGAATGAAAACTAAAATTCTGGAGCTAGGTGAGAATGCCCTGTGGTGTGCAGCACAGAGTTGGTCTGTGCAACCTGCAGCTGCACCCCCCTAGAAAAGCAGAGTAAAACACAGCCTGGCTCATTATTGCAGCTCCTGCAAGTCATTGCTATTCTCCTTCCACCTTGCAGGGTTCACTGGCAGATCAGTCCCATCAATTACTGCTCTGTGGCTCTGAGGCTCTGATATTACCTCCAGGAAAGCTCTGCACATCCAAATTCAAAGGCTGCCAAGGTGCAGTCGTGACTTAAACATCATCATTTAGTTTTCACACGCAACAAGGAAACCTATCATTGGGAAAATGGGTAATCAGCCAAATAATCTTGCCTTCACTTCATTTACAGCTCTGCAGCTTGTAGTTTTAAAAACACAGTGAAAGTGTTGGGGTGTTTCAGCAGTAAATATTATTCATAGTATACTGGAATTTTCCAGGTAACAGAAAGAAAACAATGAGAGTGAGATGATGAATACCAACTGCAAGGAACCACACATCCTGGGTTTCTTTCCAGTATTGCTCTCCAGGATGGTTCAGATACTTCTCTTTCAGGGATTTTATGCATGGTAAGCAGTAAAAGTAACCAGAAATATTTTCATTGCCCCAGCCTTCTGGACCCACCAGGATAAATCACCTCTTAGAATAGTAGCACCAAATACTTCATGTCAGTTCAAACCTCTAGATGCCTAAACCCATCCTTTACTTCACCAGTAATTACTTTTTTAGGAAAAAAAAAAAAAAAAGAAATATTATGTTCTTGACAACTTAAGCCAGCAGTGACACATTAATCTTTCTCTTCAGGTAGTGTCTCAGACTGAGCATTGCTTCCAACAGCAAAGCCCTGACTTGGGGAGGGGTGAGACATCCCCATGCTGGGGAAGGTCACACTCCTCACCCTGCTTCTGTCTAAGGGTTGGTAGATTTGGAAGAGTGAGTGATTTTTATTTCCTAAAAAATAATCCAGATGAGAGTTTTATTTCCATTTTTTTCCTGTGTTGTTTCCATACCTGCACAGCAGGAGCCTTGAACTCTCCCACAGCTCCCAATCGTGTCTGTGCCAAGGCTGACCCTGATGCTCACCCTCTTTAGCACAAACACAAACATGTTTTTCTCAGGGTACCCAATACCCTGAAAACCATCTCTTCCACCAGTAAGAACTCTGAATTTTTCAACTCTGTGTTCCCATTAAAAACAAACCTGGGTTTTTCTGCTGCTGTGCAGGTGCCAAGCAGAAGCTGCCACTGAGAGAACCCTGACAAATGCAGCCAGGAGGATTTCCAGGAGCTGAGTCTCCTG
This sequence comes from Haemorhous mexicanus, assembly GCF_027477595.1. Classification (NCBI taxonomy): domain Eukaryota; kingdom Metazoa; phylum Chordata; class Aves; order Passeriformes; family Fringillidae; genus Haemorhous; species Haemorhous mexicanus. The sequence goes on from NC_082350.1 coordinate 23,167,632, forward strand.
CTCAGGTCAGGCAGGAATGGGAAGGCACTGCTTCCTGCCATCCCACAGGATATCCACAGCAGCACCAGGGCTCAGGTGAGGTTGTGCACTCCTGAGATGCTGATTTTACATCTGACACAGCTGCACAGGCACTGCAGGCTCTCACCTGCTGCTCTGAGAGCACCAAGGTGCTGTCAGAGTACACCTGTAATTTTTTTTTAGGATAATAAGTGGTGGAAGAAGCAGCCAAGAAGATGCCTGTGCTGCAGGGGGAGAAGTCCTGAGGGGGGAGGTTTTGCTGTTGGTCTCCTTGGGCTATTTAATATACAAATATGGAATTCCATACAATATAATAAATTTAATAGAATAAATAGAATAGAATAGAATATATATTAAATTTATAAAAATAATAATTATATATATTATAATAATTCATTACAAAAATATACTATACTATACTATACTAATAATATAATATAATAAAATATAATATATGATATAATATAATATACTAAATATTATAAAATAAATATAAACATAAATATAATATTAATATAATATTAATATAATATTAATATAATATAATATAATATAATATAATATAATATAATATAATATAATATAATATAATATAATATAATATAATATAATATAATATAATATTTATATATATAAAAATGTATACATAATCATAATTTATAAATACAAATAAATAAATAGATAATCCTGGCTGCTCTGTCCCTGTCACTGAGCAGTAACTGTTGAGGTTTAATGGTGGCACTGGTATCTGTGGGGTTGAACATGAGAATTGTCCCTGTGCATGGGTTTGTATGAGGAAGATCAGCTTCACAGAGCCAAGAGATATACAATTTCAAGTGTATTTGGTGAAACATGACATCCACAATTCAGCTGCTAACTCAGATCTAGGGGGCTGTTCTGGATCTGGAACCCAAGAAAACCAAACTGCATTGGGCACAACCACCTGACACACACCTCCTTCGTGGGCTCCTTGGAAAGAGAAATAACTCTCCCAGAATAAGAATTCTCCTTTCACAGAGTTTTTTACGTACCCACATGCACAACAAACCTTACTTGATCTCTCTGTAGCATTTGCACTGCATCTTATTCAGATGAGAACACAAATGCAATCCGCTGGCTTCACGTCTCTGCTTCTTGCAGATTGACTTTTTTATACCCTTACCTGGCCTAGTTCCATTTATTAGGAACATATAAAAAATTATTGCCTTCTATAACTCTTCTTCAACAATGCCTCCAGCCTGAAGGCTTCATGAAGTTATAAGCAAAGATTTATATGTAATAAATTATTGAAAATGAAAAATATCTGTCTCCAACAAAAGTAATATATTCAGGTAACAATGACTTTTCTAGTGAAGGGGAAGATAAAAGTGTATTTAGCAGGTATTCTGATACCATAAACTAGAATGCAATATTTGCATGCTCAAATATATTACAGAAAAACATGCTAATTCAAATCTGACATTAAGAAATTACTTTCTACTGCAAATTGGAATTCCAAATGAAACAATGAGCTGCACTAGACTTAGACAGCTCCACAGTCCACTTGGCAAAGAGAATCCACCTATAGAATTAATAAAAAAGCAGAACAAAAACCACAAAAAACCAACAAAAAACCCCAAAAAAGCATATTATTGTTAAAACAGAAAGAAATACCAGAATGAGATTTCCTGCCTTTGCAGCACATAGCTTCTCCCAAATACCCACTCATAAATTTCCCACAGGAGTCCCACATCCACACCCCATCACTCAGTGCATAAAATGGTTCACAGCTTTTGTACAGAGAACCTGCTAAGTGGATTAAAGCTTATTTGTCATGTGTGACTTCATGATTTACTGTGTTTGGACAAGATTCTTCCTTGACTGAACTTGACCTAATCCATCCATGATTTAAAGGGGATTTTATGTACACAAACACATGAACAGATAGTAAAGTACTTAGATTCATTATACAAGAAAACAACTCAGAGATGCAAACTCCAAAGAGGGTTCTAAAAACTACTATTACATGTGCTTTTTATGTTCTTATTTCAAATGAGAATAAAAGCATTTTTACTGTTGACTTTGACTCCACAGTTCAGGATCAGATTCCACTAGTTTTAGATGGTTTGAACTAGTTCTATATCTTAAGTCACAGAACCTACAATGTACATAAAACTGTCCAAACAGAATTTATCCTTACAAATAACAGATCAAGCATGGAAGCCAAAATGGGAACGACCCATTCCCAACAAGAGGAATGAAATAATATTGAAATAATACAATATTTTATAACAAGTGATCCAGCTGCCCTAAATTCCCCCCAAATGGGCACTTCCAGTTGGCCATCATGGTCCTGAAAATGCCATTGCATCCTACCTCAGCATGGTTCTAGGAATACATCAAAAGAATCAGGTTTTAGTTCCAGACTTGGTTTCCCTTTCTAGCCTTGTGTACTGCTGACCAGGCTCTGCACAGAATTCAGATTTGCAGTTTGCTTTTGAAAAAGGAAGATAAAAACACAAACCCTGCCACATTTTTCCCTACAAAGGTACATTTCTGCAGCAAAGAACTTTTTTAATGATCCAGGAGATTGTCCCAATCCCAGGAGATCTTTAGGTTTATCTTGATCAGTTTATTGGCCTACCCACACCAGTTTTCAACAGCATAACAATTACATTTTGAATCTAAAAGCATCATCAATTTTATTTTTTATGCTGAATGTATTACTGGCCTTGAAAGATCCTGCTATCAGAGCTTTCCCAGGGATGGGTGGATTTGCTTAGCCCTGAGAAAAGCTCCATTTCCAGGAGCTAGTCAGCAAACAGAACCTATTTCAGCTTCTCCCATCAGCAGGTTGGACCATAAATACCTGCAGGAAGTAGATCTGCAAGTCAGATGGAGTCATCACTACCTACTTACTCTGAGGAGAGTGCCTGGCTTTAACACCTTCATAATCACAATTTACCATTGAGAAGCTGCCCCAAGCTATTGCCAATTTATGGTGGACACCCACGATGAGCAATAATGGCTTGTACTGTGATAAAATAGATTTATTGTCAATATAAATATACTTACTGCAGCAGCTTTTCTTAAATCTTTATTTATAAGGCACACCAGAGAGCCCAATGAGGGAAAGGAAGTATTTCTATATACCAGACTTTTCACTTCATTTCCTAGAAAGATTACAGAACATCATGGACACAAGGATCATACCAAAGGTTACATATTCTAATTTCAGAGAAAATAAAACACTGAGAAGAAAAGTAACTCTACAGAAATCCATGCAAATATTAGTCTATATACCCAGGTTTTACTCTGAAATGAACCCCAGACTTCAAAAGGAATGGAGTTGAGTTGATGGACCCTCTGGAGATATTTACCTCATAAAAGACTTTCAAATTATCCTCCCACCCCCAAAAGATATTATCTTCATAATGTACTAAAAAAAAAAAAAAAAGCTGGCCTTTGGTATTCACCTAGCAGTCCTGGATGGTGCTGAAATTAATAAATAATAGAGCCACTAGCAACACCCTATTGATTTTCTGCCGGATTTGTCTGTCTCCTCAGAATTTTAAGAAGTATTTAAACAGATATATCCATTATGTGTTGGAAGGAATTTTAAAACTCCCCAGTAGGGCTGTAGCTGATGACATATTGACAGTATCTCAGCCTGAAATAATTTTGGACATTCCGCCTGTGTTGTCTGCAGATGCAGAGCCAAAAACACCCAGCTGAAGGGCAAAGTGAAGGTCAAATGCCTGAAGCACTCAGAGAGAGCAGCTACACTTGAGCACTATTGCTTCAACCCTCGGACATCAGCTTGTGAAGACAGAAGCAATTCCTGTTATCAGCTGTACAAATAAAATTATTAAAGCATCAGACTGTTTTTCCATCGAAAAGAGCGCCCCAAGGACTGAGATTTTAACTCTGCTGCAAAAGAACTGAGGAGTTCTTATCTTCATTTGCTAATATAAACAGAATACCTTCACTAATTCCCCACAGCAGCTCGTTTGCAGAGCTTTCCTCAAAGTTCCTTCCTCGTGCTCCACTTCTACTGCAGCCCAATTTAAGAGAGCATTTAATGCATTAAAACTGGAAGGCTTCAGATTTTCCTTTTGAAATGCAGGGCACCAGAACACTCTCACCTTGCTAATAAAATGGGATGATGTGGCTTCAGAGCCATTTACCAATCCCTTGCAAACTTTTTTTTAAATTTTAATGCACAAGTTAAAGGGAAGAGCATGTAAGAGTTTTGGTACTACTTTGACAGGAGACTAAAACAAGAACATGTTAATCAGCTGTGTAAATGCTCCTTTTTGCACTGATCCTATTTGCTGCTCCTTTGCTCGAGCAGGAACGTTCTCCTCGTTATGGTCCTGATTAGGAAGTTTGATGTGCTGACCTTGAATATCAAATTAAGCTCCACGCTGCAAGCAAAGCATCCTATCTTCTCTAGTGGCTTATAAATTCATTAGACACTTTAGACAGAGTTTTAAAATTTGCTGACACTAAATTCACTCAATACGGAACAGAACTGTTAAGATTTATGAGGCAAATCTGCCGTTAAGTGAAACATGCAATCTCCAGGTGATTTCCACCAGGAATCCTTTCCATCTAGGCCCTTGCCTTGTTTTTCAAACAATGCCCTATTAAATTTCAGACTGTTAATTATGTTCTCATTTTCCAGCCAAGTGATCAATAGCAGAGGACAGACAGCTGCTGGGGTGAGCCCGAGCCAGGAAGGCGATGGCGCAGAATTCGGCGCTTGCCCGGTGCCGGTGGCTCCAGACACTGGGGCTGCACACCCCTCACAAGTTCAAAAGGAATAACTTCTGTGGAGAACTGTGCCTGCTGCTGTGGGGAGTGAAAATTATTTATCTCGGGTGCCATGTTTCTGAAGCAGCTGGATCAGAATTTTAAATCTTTTTGCCATCTATATTCCCCAAGGGCACGAGAAGTGAATCAAGGCTGGTTTTTTACTTTCATGGGTTCCAGGCTTTGACAGGAGTTCACAGCGGGGAAAAATTAAAAAAAAAAGTAACTTCTGAACACCAGGCAAGCCCTGTGTGCCTGGTCTTTGCTTAACAGGCTTTATTTTCATTTTGGCAGAATTTGTTTTGTTTGCATTTAAAAAGGGGCATTTGATATCAAATACGAGTCCTTAACTAGGAAGCAGCTCCACCAACACCAGCCTAACACACATGATAAGGCTCACAAAAGTTAATTCAGTCATTTTTGAAGACACTAAAAGGGGATGTCAGGATGCAAAGCCTGCTCACAACAGGAAGGAGAGACGCAGAGAGGGAGACACAGGGTAAAATCAATCACTGGAGTAATATTCTCACCAGACGAATTTATCCGATATAGGGAAGGGTTGGAATCACAAACCTTTGTGCTGACAAGATTTAACTAAGCAGACACACTGCAGAGAAAGGGTCAGGATGAGGACACAGAGGCACCTAAAATACCCAGCAGCCTTCCCTAAATACTCAGCTGAAATTATTCTCTCTCATCTTGCACATGGCGTGCGACACAACAGTCTCAAGCCGTATGGCACCAAGGATGCTGATGTGCTCTTCTGCTGCCATCCTGGCCAGGAACCCAGAACAGCAGCAGCTGCCACAGGGATGTCTCTTCTTTCACATTGATCATTTTGTAAATACAGAGGATTGGCGCAGCTGTACAGCTCACAGCTCCAGGGTGGAGGCAGCATGGCTCACACCAAGGCTTTCTTGGAAGTCTGGTGCCAGTCTGCAAGTTAGTCTGGATGACAGGATCCAAAATCCAAGTGGCAGACAGGATGCTTAACAAACTGATGCAGCCTGAAGCACAAAAATACTCCTGTTTTTGGTGTAGAATTACACTTATAGCCAATTCTGCCTCAAATAAATGTATTGAAATGGAATACAAACGCAAGCAAAAGTTTGCTATGCTGCTAGAAACCATAAACAAATAACTGGGATGGAAATGTTTATCTGGAGAGTGCCTCAAAGTGGCCTGAAGAAAGAGTGGCATCAACAGAACTTGATATCAGTGTTCAGTTGAATTCTCTGCTCTCAGAGCTGCTGGAGGGGAAGCAGATATATCTAATATCAACCTTAACTGCTGGAGCTGCAATTCCAGCCAGAATGGCAAGGTGGAAACAGGGGTAATACCTTGACCTTGTAAACAAAGAAAATAGAGAGCATAATTACAGACCCCACAAAACAAGCACACAAACACAGAAGAACAGCAAAAGGACTTTATCCTACTGTCCAGCTGGCATTTCTGAGATTTATTACAGAAATGAAGGTTGAAAAGAAGTGTCACACAGTTAATGACATCAGAGAGGAGTGTGACCTTCTCCAACCCAAGTAAAAATGAACTTACATAAAACAGCCAGTTAAAAGATGAGGTGAGAAATGAGATGAGACCAACAGCCATATCTGCTTCCTCTTGAACCAGAAAGAGAAAATTAGGGGAAAGAACTACATTCAAGCCTGTATGGGGAGAAAACATGACCTAAGGTCTTCTACCACAGCTAATCTCTTCTCTATCCATAGACACGTGTGACTGCATTTAAGACACAACACAGTGAGCTAGTACCAAGGAGTGTTTCATTAATGCCACAAATCTGCTTTATGAAAACCAGAACTGATGTACTGTGGTTTAGTCACATGTAAATAGACAGAAAAACAAGTTGGACCTTGTGTCCATAAATGTTGTGCAAAAAAGAATCCAGAGTTTTGCTTGCATTTTTTAAAATATTTTGCATTTCACCTACAGTAGAATATCCTTTAAATGAAATGTCATAGCAACTAAAATACCATCTTCAAACGTAATTTCATCCTTGTTCTCCATCACTTTTTCTTCTTTCCTGTTTAATGCTGTAGTTGCTCACATTTGATATTCCTGTTAATCATCAGCACAGCATTTTAATTGCTTTTGCCATGAAAGGTTCTTGATGTTTCCTTCCAACCTGATATCCTGTGATTCACCTCTCCTCTTGCTGCCCTTCCCAGATTTATCTGACTTTATTTCCCGAAAAAAATAAAGCAGGGACTTGACACAACAAGTCCAAGATCTATAAATACTTTGTGCTCTGAACTGTGTTTTAATAAACCCAGATGAAAATGCAAAATTTCCATCTCGACAGTCAAAGTTCAGTCTGTGGTTCATCTGAATGTTGCACATGGGTCATAAAATAAAAGCACTGAGAGTGGTTTAGTCCCTCAGTTCCTCACTTCTGTGCAGTTACATCTGGTACTGAATCAGGAACCCCAAACCCAACAGGAGAAATTGAAGAAAACCTTAGAAAAACTAGAAATCTGCATCCACTGCCAGATGGTCCACCAGCAACAGCAATGAAAAAAAAATATTTAATGACAGTAAGATCTGAAAGGAAGACACAAATACTAGAACATAAGGTTTTTAAAGCAATTGCTTAACAAATTTATAGAGGGATTAATAAGACACATCTGCTCGCTCTAGCTGGAAATTCTGTCAGTGGCCCAGGAGTTTCCCCCTGTCCTAGGTTTATGTTATTTCATGAGAACCTCTTAATTTCCTACCAGTGTCCTCCTGTGAGGCAAGGAAACACAAATCTTGCATTTTAGCAGGAAAGGGGCAGTTTGAGAGCCCAGTCTGGGCTCCCAGGGGGGGCAGAATTCAGCAGCCCCAGGGAGCAGAGCCTTGGCACCATCACACACTCCCTCATTTCAGTCCTGCCTGTGCTGCTCAAAGTGTCCCTGCTGAAACACTTCATCCATTGCTTTACCTGCAGCCCAGTCTCAAATTCCACACCTTCCCTGGCTGCTGCCAGGCACCTGCACACTCTGTGCATTCAGAGCTCACCCCAAGTGTCAGAAACCCCAAAAATCTTTGTGCTTTCAAGCCCTCCCAGGCCCTCCAACCTCATTTCTGTTCCTATTTACTTTAGCAGACACCAGCTGCCTGTTCTCCCCTTCTCCCACTGAGCACATTTTCACCCTCTCCACTCTCCAGGAGGGATGCTGAGCTCCTCTCTAACAGGATCCCATGAAGGCTGATCTCACCACATCAACCATCTTCCCCTAAGTGGTTTCATCTTCTCTCTGATGAAACAATTACCAATTCTGCCTTTTCTGAGATCACTGAATCTCAGTCAGCCCTCATTAGTGTAACTCCCTTATCACAGCACACAATATGACTACCAAAATTACCTCCTGAATCCTTCCTACTCTTATTAACAACTTAGAAACAGCTTCTGGATGGAAGAGTTTTAAATGCTGAGGTGTAATTTACAGTTTACTGCACAAACCTCAGAACAACTTACATGAACTTGAGTACATCAGGCTCTGTGCTCAAATTCAGTTGCTCCTCTTCCACCCCAAAGGAAGACAATGTGTTAAAAGAAGCAGCAGAGTGGCTTAAACTAAACTTTAATTCCAAGTTCCTTCTAAGGGAATCAATCAGGAACTAAAAACCTCAGAAAAATTAGCTGCAAAATTATCTCAGTCCTCCAGCTGCTGCAGATTCCTAACCCCTTCCTGATTGCAGCCTGATTCCAGAGGTGAGCTCCACGTCCAGGAAATCCATCTGCCAGTGAGGAATGCTGAAGCAAAGCAGCCCCAGCCCAGGTGCCAGGGGACAGACACCCCACAGCTGTGGCACTGCACAGAACAGGGCACTTCTAATATTTGACCCAATTTCACTGCCAAGGAAACCCAAATTTGCTGAAAAGGGTTAAATCCCCCCTTTAGTCCTGTACAAGTGCATAGGCTATTTTTTTTTTTTGTTTTAATTAAATGGGTCCTGCAAGGCAATGTCATATTTCCATGATCTCCTGCCTGCCCCTGTCAGAGATCCTGTTAGATAGGATCCAACAGGTTGCTGAGAACCAGGAGTCCAACATTCCTGCACAGCTCAGCCCCAGCTGCCTTCAACAGACCTGTCCAGCACAGCCAGAGCAGACCCCTAAAAAAGCCACCAAAATGTCACCTGATAAATTCAGTTTGGACCAGAAATGAACCTGTCTCTATCCCTAGTTCATTTTAAGGACTAGATTTCAAGGTGCCTAGCCACACTTTAAATGCAACAAATATGATAATGGCTTTTTTTCTCCTGGAGGAAAGATAAGTCTGATAAGGAGGGGAAAAAAAATCAATTTTTTGTCATGAGGCAACTTTGAATTAATCTAACAGTATTTCAGGATGACTGCACATGGATTCTCAGACTGTCAACTACACAAGTTACAATCCCTTTACAGTCTCATGCTGCACCTTGGGATCTGCTCATTGTTGTAGTCTCCTAAAATTAGTTTGGAAGCTTTGCTTGCACATGGCTTCTTTCCTCTGTTTGTCATAATTTTACTTGAAAAATGATCCCATAAATGCTTCTAAGTATGATCAGTGTTTCTGATAAAATTAGAAGGTGCTTTGTGGTATGATGGTTATGGTTTTAATTTGCTTTTATGACCTAAACTTCCCTTTCCTAGCAATTAATTAATTCAGCAACAGAATTTTATCGTTCTCCTGGAGGAAGGAGGATTCCTGGAAGCTCCTCTGAAAGGACAGAGATGTCTACACTTTTTGATGCACCCTTTGTGCTGTTTCAGTGCATCTCCAGCTCAGGCCTGTGTTTTATTCAGAATGATGAGTAATGCAAACCTCAGTCACCATTTCTGCCTTTCTCTTTTTTGGGCTCGTGCACAATGCCTTTAAGAGCTGAGGTACCACAAAGAAAATGAACTTGAAAGAAAATGGTCCCATCTATGCCATAAAAAGAGTTTATGTTTGAGGATATTAATTTCTTCTTATGTTAGTGACAAAAGGATAGAAGGAAAAAATCTGCCAGCAATCAGCAACAGAGAGCTGGGAGAAGAGTCTGATTTGAATCCTCTAGGGAAATTTAGCCAGACAAATTAAACATCCCAGTCTTAGCTGGTTAACACACCATTAAAGGGCAGTGAGAACCAAGTTTTGGATTTAAAACCTACCACTATCCTTTTACATCCAGGGTTTGGCCTTTGCTCAATACAGGAAGACACAATCTCTGCTTACACTACATTAAAAAGCAATTTCTGCCTCATCCTGGGCTTAAAGAAAGACCTGAGGGCCTGGCAACAACAGGACATGTAACAGGACAAGGGAAAATCCACCTACATGCAGCAGAAATGCCAAAATATTCTCTGGTTAGCAAAGATTCTCCCAGTCATCTTTAACTTCCCACAGTGCTGAGAACTTCCAAGCACTTGGAGTCTCTCAGAAGAGAGATTTCAGGACTGCTGGAACTGTACTTTATCAGGATGATCCTTTCAGACCTGTCCACAACCCCCTCACACCACCTAAAGGCCAAAGGAATTTGCTTTGGGGTTGGTGGAAGAGGAGCTATTCACCTGGGCGGTTTGTGGCCCTTCCCTAGGAAATATTGCTGAATTTACTTCAGAAGGAGCAAACAGGTCCAAAACCTGAGAGAAAACATGCTCAAAAATGGGGGGTTTTCATTTAGGGACAGCAAAGAATTAAGCTAGGTTTTAAAGTTTAACTCCTGAAAGAATTCCAATTTTAACATCCTGATAGTCTTGCTGAGAGGTTTCCTCTAAGTAACTCCACAGCCAGGTGTGAGTGGTTTTACACATGGACACCATCTTAGAGCCTTTTATCACAAAACCTCCATTATCAAGAGGTGATATTGCCAAACTTTTACCATTTGCTCTGTCCTGCAGCCCAGGCTCAGTGCACTGCTGTAGCACCATCCAGGGCCTGAGGAGGGGGTCAGCAGCCCCTGCAGATCTGTACCTGGGAGCCAGAGGCTGGGTAGGAGGATTAGCCACAGCCTACTGGGCTAATTGAGCACGTTTCACTTATCCTGGTGCTTAAGAGCCAGAGATTCCGAGTGTGCTGGTGAATAAAAGAACATCTGCCTGATAACATCCATTTCATGTGAGTTACAAGTTTCAGAGAGCAATTACACACCATTTTTGTTTCTAATCCAAATCAGATGTTTAAACCATTTTGTGATTGCACAATTATCTTGTTTTACGAGGCAACCCAAACATCGTTTAACAAGATTTGAATGCCACTGTGTATTTTCAATTTATTAACAAAAATACAGAAGCCAAGCCCCCAAACATGACAGGAGGAGGCAATGGGAGAAGGATAACGAGGCAGTGGTGAAAACAACCTTGCTGGGAAAACACCACTGCACACCTCAACAGGAGCAGAGATGCTCCCAGCTCTGCTGCTTTGTTTCTGCAGGATTATTAAGCAGGCAGGAGCTGCTGAGGAAGCAGAGGCAGCTCATGGCTACAGCTCTCACCTGGGGAGGACACAGAGAGGGGCAGCAGAGCCTGTCCCCACAGCACTGCACAAATCCAAACACCCAGAGAAGCTGCTGCACTAAAAACCCTCCAGGATTTTTGGTCCATACTGGGATTTTGGTCTGCACATCTGGTCAAGCTACACAGCAAATTGTAAATACATAAGGTTGGAATCAGTGATTTTTGGATGTCTTTTCCAACCTTAATGATTCTGTGAATCCTTTCTCACCAAGAGTCAGAAGATCAGAGAGGCAAACACATCATCCTTCTGTTTGTGCACCCAGAGACCTCCCATGACCCATTCCAGCAGAGAGCTGGGCAAGGGCTGCAGCAGGACTGGGCTCCCTGAGTTACTTGGGGATCTGCAGCACAGCCCAGAGTTTTCTCATTCTGTCCAAATGTAAAATTGGGAAGGAGAATAAGCCAGATGCTGCCTTGGAGAGAAGAGAGGCTGAGTAGACAAACATAATTCTGTTACTCAGGAATTAATTCCCACAAAACCATATTTCTGCCACATTGAAATTGTAATATTCGGCTTCCAAATCCACAAAACTCATTCCAAGATTATTCAGTACAAATTGCACCCTTATAAAAAAAAAAAAAAAAATCTTTGATTTATCACATCTCATTTATATAACCTCCATTTACAGTCAAAAGCTAATTTAGTGTTTTCTAACAGATTTCCAATGTTACTGTACTGAATTAAGCAACAACACTGGAAAGTCCAGGCCAACTCTCAATCCTGAGCAGGGCCAAGAACCAAGACTTTAAAAGCTCCCTTGCACCTCCCAGTTTTCACTGCAGGAGCACAAAGATGCCCCATGCAGGAATGACCAGTTGTGACCTCCACCTGCAGAATGACAGGGACTCCAAAATTCACTTTTTAAGGTGAAGCTCATCACACCCCTCTGGGCTTTGGCAAGCTATTTTAAGACTGGGCTTTCTCTTAAGAGGTCATGGAATGCATCATCCTTGCTGTGCAACTTGCACTCTCAGCATCCAGCTGATCAGTGCAGCTTCTATTCTTCCATCTCTGCTTGGACAGGTCTTTCCTTCTCATTATTCCCAAAAAGGCTGGCAGAACAAAACCCTGAAAAACTCCACCAAACCAGACTCCCTCTCAGTGAAAGAGCAGGAGAAGCCAGCAGCAGGGACTGGCAGGCCAGGCTGAGCAGTGCACTGTAAAAACCTTGGAAATGCAGAGGGATCACCCCAAAATCTGGCTCCGTTCTGCCAAATTGCTTGACAGCACAAGGTGGGAGCCAAGCAGGGCTGCAGCCTGAAAACTGTGGCAGAAAATGAGGGCTGCAGACATAAGGCATTGAGAGAACAATGAAAACCACAAGCCCAGAGATAATTATAACCAAAAATAGGAGCTCACTAATTTTTCTACCACTAATACTGCTAGTAAAGAGCCATTACTGTATTCAGTCTTATGGGGAAAAAAATGTTTATGGAAGCAAAATAAGGTAATCATTCCTCTACATATAGGAGCTCTGACGTCCAAGGAACACAGAAAGCAGTGAAATATGTACTGCTCTTATTTTTGTTTTACCACTGAGTAATTTTCATGAGCAGAGTACTGAGACGTAATCTCCCTTCTGTAATGTTTAAAAGATGTACAGCACAGAAAATAACCCAGCACCAGTACAGCCATGGACCAGAGGACTGAAAAGTCTCCCAGAGCTCTAACTTTTTAACACTCTGATTTTCTGGACTTTCAGTAGAGCTTATATAAGTCTATGTAATTTGCAAACACATTTCCTCCTGAGTCATCTTTTATTTACCTTTTTTCTCCTCGCTGACTTACAGAACCAGCTTTGTGACTAAACAATTTTGGTAAGCCTTGCAATCAACAGGATTAAGCAGTGTGTGCTGGGTGAACTACAGACAGAATTCATTTGTCAGATCCCCAGTGCCCTGACTTTAATCAGGGGTAATAAAGCCAGCAGTATTGCTAATCCAATCAGCAAGACCAATGAAAAAATAAATTTGTTACTGCAGTTCAAAAACTGCCCTTTCACTGTGCAAAGCAAAAGTGGAATGAAAATCTCTCCCTTTTCCCCTCTCACTCCAAAGGTCCCTAATGAACAGAAGAGGGAGGAGGCAGAGGAGTTGCATATCAAAGCCCAGTTGTCCCTTGAAATCCAACTTTAATTATTAATACATGTGATGTGCTGAGCAAAGACAACATGTTTGAGGTCTTGCAAGCTTACACTGCAGAATGTAGTGGTTGCAAAGCTGCATCACTCAAAGCCAAGGAGACTGCCTTTTTAAGAAATTTCTCCCAATGAATTGTTGACCCGAATATACTATTTTTCTACTGTGTGCTGGAAAAAAAAAAATTCAACACTTAAGATACTTCTTCTCCCAGGAAATTGTTCTCTGTGAACAGCTGCTTCTTTAATTCTGTTCAGAGGGACGAGGTGCAGCTCAGAGCCCTGGGAACCACAGAAGAGTTGCAAGGACTGAGCAGGTCAGGATGATTAATGAGCACTCGCTGACTCTGCTGGCTCAGGCTGATGCCAGGAGCTTCTCCAGCTCACCTTCAGCAGATCCCTGTGGCAGCACTGCTTGGAAGCAGAGCAAAAACGAAGGAGTGGGAATATTACAGCTCCACCTGCCCTCCACTGCTCCAGGAATTACCACGGGATCACAGATTCCAGGGGTTGGGAGGAATCTGAAGGATTCCAAACCCCTCTTCCTCTAGCTCAGGCAGGTAGGTGTCACTATTTTAGCATGGGATATGATGAATATTTCAGTTACTCACTGAATTGTTTGTACCAATCATTTATTACACACAAATCCATGGGCTGAGGACAGAAGCGTTTCCCTCCTGGTGGGAACAGACTCCCAGCTTTTACAGGATTCTCTGCTTTTCACACTGAAAGATCCCTTTCCTTCTTAATGGCAAGGTACCAGCTCCCAGACACACCTCAGTGAGGGCAAGGACTGCAGCAATAAACCTTTCATGTGTCATCACCTTATGCCAGGTATTTTCAGAGAGAGCCACAGCAGTGAAAGAGCACCAGGGAACTCACCTCCCTCGTGTCCTGTGCTCCTCATCCTGAGCTGCTCACACCTGCTGCCTTCTGAAATCTGAAATAAAACATCACTGTGGCTTTTGCATGACCAGAAGGAAAACCCAGTTAATGCCAGTCTCTGTCAAAGGGGGGAACTTCCCCCAGAGCTGCTCCTGTTTTTATGGCCACAACAGCCTTAACCTTCTTTGGCTGATTTACTTCAATGGGAAACAGCCCCTCTTCATTCTGGCCAAAACTGAGATGTTGGAATATCCTTGTAGGGACATTTGTATTACTGAGCTTGGTTTTCTTCCTCATATCTCCAAGCTTTTCAAGAAATGAAAATTATGTCTTTCAGCAGCACCTTCACTTGTTGTTTGTGAAGGTTCCACAGATATGGAAACTCCCTTGGTCTCTCCATCAATTTTAAAAATTAGAGACTCTAAGAATATGGCTGAGAATGGACATTTCTAGAAATAATTTTTTAAACCTTAATAAAATTTCTCTCCAAAGAACAAGTATTTTTTACATAAATTTTTGAAAATATGTGCCAAAAGCAACATGGGTAAGAAAACAAATCCCCATCTCACTACAACATTAAATGCTCTACAACTGTGATAAGATTCATTTTCTGGACCACAGTCTGAAGAGGACCAGCAATTGTTATAAATCAGAAATGGTAGGATGAGTTGGCATTAATGACAAGATGGCAATGCCTTTTGGAAGGTTTTTTATCAGAATTTACATTCTCACCTATATCATTGCTACTTTAGCTGGAGAGGTTGTTCCAGACAACAAAGCAGCTGTTGTAAAACAACCACTGCTAATACTTTAATTATAGCCACATCATCATTAACTTGTGCTCTCTCAATCTGCTGCCTCCACCTGTTACTGTTAACTTTATATTTATCTTATTATTGTAGCTGGGAAATAAATCATCTTCCTGTTATCTAGCTTTACACTGCTCAGCAAAACAGGAGCCTGGGCACAAGCAGGACCTTCATACACTACCAAAAGAGGAGAAAAATATTTTTTAAGTTCTCTTTCAGTTTTCTCTAAGGCTACTGGCATGTGATGTAATAACTGAGGAACTCCAGCCTGCAGGTTAATGCACTTTCACAAGGAGAGAAGCAAAGAAGTTCATAAACACTTCATAAAGCCCACAGGCACTGATGAAAAGCAGAATATACATCAAATATAAAACGTTTTCCAGGATGCCAACCTCCTAGCAGGTAGGCACTGCCTATTTGAACAGATATTTTTTGCACTGATGATGGTTTAATGAAGCAACTTTTGCTAGGTGTTCAAAGAAAAGTCACTGTCTCTTCATTCTGCCTTATTACCAGAGCCTGTTGATCACTGAAGTGGAAGCTCTTTTGGTCCTCTGAGTCACAGCAGGAAGCCAACACACAGCCATGAGCTGATTGAAAGTCTGAAACAGAGACTTTGGAGCAGCTCCTCAACAAAGGTAGAGTTTTAGAAACAGTGACAGACTGTCTAGAGCTGGAGAAAAAACTGTCACACCTGACAACCCCAACACAAGTCCCTGACACCTCACCTGTGAGCTCACTCATAAAACCAGGGAAAAATCGAGAAAACTTTCCAAAACTCTCTCCAGACAACAAAATTACTTCAGATTTTCCCCAGACAACAAAAAGACTTCAATTAATCTCTATTCTGATAGACTGTTTCTGGGCATATTTGTAAATGGCCTAGGGAACTATAATTAAGCAGTTAACTTGATGAACAGCTGCACTTTTTTGAAAGCAGTCATTAAAAGTAAGGACAGAGTTACCTGCCTCATTGTTTAACAAGATCTATTAGAATAAAAACATGAAATAGTAACCCTGGAGGAAAAATAATTCTTCATAAAATATTAGATGGTTGAGTTTGGTTTCCCCACAGAGTTTCTTTCCAGGCTCCATATTTCTTTGGAAAGAAGGCAGCATCTCATTACTGCTCCTGTTCTTTCCAGAGAACAATGCTTGTCATTTAGCTAAAGGGGAGACATTCCAAGGAAGTGGGTGACCTCTAAATCCTCCTTGGATATAAAAATTCAGAAAAGACACGTATTGGTCTGGGCTTCCTGGAATTCTCAATGGAAACAATATTACCCAAAGTATTAGGATGTCACACAGTCACAATAGAGGTCAGAAATGTCATAAAACATTTCATCTTGAGTGGTTTTCTAATGCTAACTTATAATTACTTGAAATTTTATTCATTTATAAAAACCATACATGCATTAGCATAAAAGTTTTTCATGCTGTCAGGGTTCAACAAAAAAACCCTAAGAATCTAGGATGCTTCAGTTTTGGAAAAAAGTTGGCTGGAATAGACAAAAAAATTTTAGTTTCTTTGTAGCCAATACTTCTATCAAGCTGCTATAGAACAAATAAAAGAAAATTATCCGAAGCTATAACTCATCCTTATTATTAAGCTTCATGAAAAATTCCTATTTATTTCTAATATATTCTATTGTATTTGCTTTTTCTATGACCTTGGTTAGGGCTTAATGGGAAGACTCGACTGATTTCCACCCATGATGGTGCCAGAATGTTCCTAGAGGGGACATCAAAAGCCAGTGCAAGAGGAGCATCACCACTGTTATTTTAAAATATCAGCTCGCCTTATTTAACAGAGTCAACTTTGGTGGCTTTCAAAGTCTCTTCTCTGTTCAAACACAAAAAGAAATTAATTCAGTAAAAGAAAAATAAGCAGTCAAGAGGTCAGCTTTTCATTGCAGGGACAATTAGAGCCTGATCTATTCCCAAAATAGCAATGGAAAGACTTAAGAGCATTTGGCTCACACTGAAGACAGAAGGAGTAAAGAAGCCCTGACCTGGATGCACACTGCAGGTTTGTTTCAATTTATGGTGCCATTAATCTGGAGGGGGAGGAACTGTATTTCAGCTTTTAGCTTTGGACAGGTTTGGTTTAAGGTCTCATTTATGCCCCACTGCACTTGACTCCATCCAAAGCACTGAGCACTTGATTATTTACCACTGCCTCAGCACCAGTAAATGAAAAACTGCTTTTCTGGCACTGAGAAAAACAGTTTTCCCAGAGAAGTTGTGGAGTGTCCCTCACTGTGGGTATTCCAGAGCCTCCAGACACAACCTGTGCTCGGGGCAGGCAGCTGGGACCAGCAACCACTTGGTCCCTTCCAGCCTGACCCATTCTAGGGCTTTGAAGGCTGTGAACAGCTTTTTACAACCCAAAAGTCTCATTTTCAAAGCTGCCAAGCTCACATAGCCCAAATGAGCTCCCAGATGGTTTTGGTGCCAGCATTTCTGAAAAGCCAAGCTCCAGGAGCCAGCTGTGCTTCAGAAAAGGGAGCAAGTTACCATCCCAACAGGCAAGGGTTAAACCCTGCATAGACCAGCACCTAGGAGTTACAAAAATAACTTCAGACAGGGAAATCTGGCTTAATTATTGCTTTTTCACCAAGACACACATCCCCAAACACTGAACAATGTGCCTCAGTTTCCCTCATTTGTGACCCAGTTCATACGACACAGCTGCCACGTGCTTACAGAGGGGGTGGTCAGGGTCTGGTATTTAAAAACCATGAGTTTACTGATGGCTGCAACTCAGCCCTGGGAGGGGAGAGGCAGACAAAACCAATTTGGCACCCAGCCCTGCAGTTCTGGGGCCTCTGTGGCACTTTGGATCAGCTGAGGAGCTGCAGCAGATGAAGCTGCATTCTGCACCTCCCTCATCCTGCAGCTTTTGTGGGAACAGCAAAAAATATCCTCGAAGCTCTAACCTTGTGTGAGCATGAAAGGTTAAACAGGCAAAAATCAGGCCACATAATGAGAGACTGAATGAAGGGAAAAGAAACCTTCCTGGCCAGAGGATTCTGTGCTTGTGGAGCAGATAACCAGGCAAAGATCACACAGTCTGCCCCCAGAAGATAAAGCTTCTGGTGCCTGTTCAATGCAAAGGCTCCTGCTTGTTCAGCACGGTGTTTTTTCTTGTATTTGTTTCCCTTAGACCTTGGTGATCTTTCCTGAATTCAATTGCTCGGCTCCATTTCTCACCACACTGTGTGCTACAAAAGCAACTATTCAGGACTTGGAGGTGCTGAAACTCCTTATCTTGAATTTTAAGGACAGATTACACTAGCCTCACTCACAGTGAGCAGTATTTTGTACAAAGTGTGTGTACCACCAAAGTCCTTGAGAACACCCATGCTACAGAATATGGCACAACAGGAACAGAGATAGCACAAAGGATGGAAATCTTTCCTTGGCACCTCATGCTGCCTGATAAATACACCAATGAAGTACAAAATTTAATGCATACTGGAAGTCTCTGACATTTATTACCAAAAAAAAATTTGTGTAATAAAATCCAGACTTGCACCAGAAGAATAGGGCAAGCTGCATTTGTAAAAACTGCTCAAATTAACTGTTCTTACAATGTTTCTCTCTGTCTGGATTGAAAGATCCTGTAATATTCTGACCAAACCCAAAGGGGAGGGTAGACCTTTCTTGCTTTGGAATAGATTCAGATGCCAAACCACAGGGATTGCTTTGGCTCTACAAAACCAAGTCTTCTGAATTTCCGTTCCTGGCAAGAAACACAAGAAGTAAATCAGGAGTAAAAAGGAAACACAATGTCATTTCCAAGAAAACAAAACTGCAGGACCTGATCTGTTAAATTTTAGAAAAGTGGGGATGAGCAGAGTAAGCATTTGTGGGCACAGAGAGGCTTCCCAGAGCCTTCTCTCACAGATGGAGCCGGGCTGGAGACTGGCAGCCCTGCCAAGGTCAGGCTGGCAGCAGTGCTGGATGGCAGGGCACAGCCCAGCCAAGCACTCCAGGAAAGAGCTGCCAAGCAAAACTCACACCCCGACCTACAAATTGTGCCCATCAGTGGTCTGCAGGTGGAAAACAAGCAGAGGATTGTGCAGTGAAGCTCATTTGTTCAGGCTTCATTCACATCTCAAACAAACTGGCTCCTCATTGCTCTGCACTGCCTCACTGCTGTGATACACATAACTGCTGAGCAGGTTATTGTGCTTGAGATGAAGTTTGAAGGCTGTGCAGTGCCCCAGAAATCCCATCAGCTCCCTCACAGGTGCTCCTCTGGGCACTTACAGCCCCACAGTGCCAACACAGCAAAGGCTCCAGCTGAGCAGAGGGAGCCAAGAGAGACCCAGGATTCCTGGCACCCACAGCAGGGACAGAAAGCTCTGGAGGCCACCTTTTAACAAAACCATCTGTGAGTATGCACACTTTGTCACAGCGTTTTCTCCCCTGCACTGTTTTTTTGGTTTACAGCTTCACAAATGATCTTAACCAAAATTAGTGCATGTACATGGCCCAACCAAGAGGTTGCTTTTTTCCTCTCATTAATTAAACTCATGGATCAGCTACCAGAGCTTATCTGCTCCAGAAATGAACCTTTTTTTTAAATGAAATCCTTGAGGAGGATCAGTATTCCTTAAAATCATTTTTAAAAAAGCTATTTTCTTCAAACCTTGGGCTGGGATTAGCTTCATCATTTGTGCTTTTCAGTACACTCTGAGTAGGATTGTACACAACTCCACAATAACAAATTTTCTATTTTCCCTGAAGTATCATTAGTTTAATACCATTTTCTCATGGCTTTACACATGCCATTAATTTCAACCACTTTTTATTTCTTTGTATGAAGCAAGTAATGATGAGAAGTAAGTCAAATTAGAGACCAAAAGAAAGTACAAAAAGACACAACCTGACTTTATCCTAATCACCCTGTATGAAACCAGCAAAAATATGGTATCATTTAGAGGTCTCAGCTCTAAGAACCTGTACAAAAGCAAGCAAGGTGCCTACATGGCACAGCAAATTGCCATTTCCAGCACTTCCCACTCACTTTGTGCTGTGTTAGCTCAGGTACCAGGAGCTGAGTGGCTAAATTAGCTGGAAAAAAAATAGCAACTGATCTGGGGGAAATTCCAAGTTAGCACAGCTGAGAGCACACAACAGTGAGAAACTGTCCCCATCCTGAATCAGTTCAAACAAACCAGGAAGGAGTGGTAGGAGGTGGAAAACAAGACAGCAAAGCCAACAGAACTCTCCAACACAGAGCACACAAAGCAATCCTAGAGCCACATCAGAGACCTGCCACACCACACAGCAGAACTCTGTGAGATTACCAGCAAGTTACATCAAATTCAGGCATGGCAATTTTTATATTTCTGCTCTTTGCAAGAGGGGCTTTGTGCAGGCACCTTCTGCTGAGGTGGGAGCGCTCCTCACAGCTCTGAGTCCTTCTGCTCTCAGATGGAAAACTGCTCCCTCAAAGGCTGCTCTCTCCCCCTTTCCAAAACACCAGAGGTCCTGGCTGGCAGGATTAGCAAGGGCTCTTCCACCAGCCAGGAAACCCCTCCTGGAGCTGCCCCTCTCTGCCTCCTGCCTGGAGGTGCCTGGGAGCTTCCCAGGGGTCACAGCCCTGCTCCTTCTGCCCACGGGGCTGGAGGTTGTTCTGCTCCCAGTGCAAAGATTCCCCAGCATCTGTCACCAAAGGACACCAGTACCTGTGCTGCGTGAACACAAGATATTTTCCTGAACAGAGAATGTATAACCACTGGCTCTTTGTGGATAAGGATAAATAATTTACAGAATATGGATGCTGTCCTAAAGTATCCAACCCTTAAAACAGTGAAATAAGGGTAAGACAATACTGAGCAATTGTCTATACAGTTTTTACCTTTCATAAACAAGAAATTAAGGCCTTTGATATAGAAGAAACACTCTTATAGACTTGAATCCATTTTAAATGGATTTTGTTTAGAGTTGCTTTCAACTCCTACTGCTTTCTTACGAGCCTCAGGACTTCATTTTTAAACAAGGAACCTTTGTACTCTGTCACACATCCACAGTAGTGAAAGCCAGATGTGAACTGCAGAGTCTCATTAAAAGCATCGTTGCAAAGAGGTGATGGAAGCTTAGAGGACTTATGACCAAGCAGGGAGGTCTGAGATTCCAGTAATGGCACAAGAATACATTTTCAGAGGATAAAGCTGTTTAAAGTGAAACAGCCTTTGAACTTTCCAATACCTGTAGTGCTGAGAGCACCACTGCTTGCCACAGAGTGGCAAGAAATAAAGATAACCAGTATTTGTTAGGTTTATTTCACTCTACAAATGCTGAACATAACGATGGCTCCCAGTCAAATAAATCCTGGACTCCCAACACTGGTTCCAAAGCTAAATGGCTTTTACCAGATTACAGCTAACACCTCACCAGGCTGAAAAAACCCCAATTTACACAAACTGGAACTGATGTGGGAGCAAAGGCAGCTCCCTGCTTGGAAGCATTTCCACCAGGGCAGCACCACTGAGGCACATTTGGTGGTCCAGTCACTCGGAAGGATCCAGAGCTGATGCTGCACATGGTTCTGTCTCTCCTCTCACAACAATAATGCTTACAAGGAATATAAAATAAAATGTGGAACCAGCAGAGTCAGGGCTTTAAATACCCCTGGGATTTGTGCTGTGACCATTCTGAATGTTGCTGATGGGGCTCTCTTGGTGGTAATTAGGAGGATGCACTCACTCTGAAGGAGGATGGTAAAGTCTTTGTGAGCACTTTCTTTTGAGCTTAAAATAAACTCAAGACAACACTTAGGATGGAAACATACACAGGTTAAATTAACATTGTAAATTCAGCATTTAACTAGTTAGGTCTTTAAACTTTGTGCCCTGCAACAGTCAAGTTATTTCAGTAAAATAACTGAATTTTAAATTTTTTTTATGATTTTTTTTTCTTAAATCTGCTCCTCTTCACATGAAAACTCCAAGCACTCCTGTTTTTTAAAATAGTCATTTTAGTGCAAATGAAGCCACATCTCCCCTCTTCCCTCTCTCTGAGGCATAAAGAAGACATTGCACCAGAGAGAAACTGGGCAGATTTAGCAGTTCTAACTTATTTCCTCTCTTCAGAACGATGTAAGTGAATTTAATCCAGAAAAACTGTATCATTAATATGTGCTTACAGGCATTTCCTTGAGCTTTCAAGTTTGTAGAACAGTGTGAGTTATCATATCAAAACCTTAAGCACCAGACAGGGAAAATGGGAGCTGCATTATGATTAAACATTAAGATAAGGTGAGTAAAAAGTTTTATTTTCACATGTGTGAGCTCATTTTTCTTCAAGAAATAAGCACTAACTTTACCAGCCTTCTCAGCACCACTGTGTGACCCTCCTTGCATTAGCTCTGCTAACCATGATTAAAGGGGATGAAGGCCAATTCTCCTCTTTGTGACTAACAGAAAAAAAAAAGATACCAGTGATGAAATATTTCCATCTGGTGAACAAAGTGCCAGGGAAATATCAGAACCACCATCAGCACTGGAAGCAGCAGCAGCAAGGCAGAGATTTCCACCCAACCTTTGCTCCAGCTATCTGAAGCACTTCACATTTTCTTCTACTTCAGAGCAGGCTGCTTGAAAGGAAAAATAATTCAGCACTGTCCACACAGAGAAAAAACAAAACTGTACTTATTATAGCAAGGTATCTTATTTTTTTCATTAAAATTAGTGTTTCCTAAGTTTCAGTTATAAAAACTATCCTGCAAGTACCACTACCAGCAGTGACACAGACCAAAAAAATTAAAAATTATTTAATTAGTGATTCAAATCCAAGGATGATAGGACACACATAAATTTTAAACTGAAAATCCTTGTGGCTTTTTTTGTGAGGAGTTATCTAGATGATCTTTTTGAAGCAAAAAAAGCAGTTTACTGGCAGCTGTGTATCAGGCACGGCATCGTTATTGTTGTTTTTTATCTACAGCTTGCACAGGCAAAGTTATTAATAAACATCCCCCTTGTCTCTGCCACAGCTTCCAGTTTGCATTAATGTTGTGATAGCTGGATTGAAAATCCTGCCCAGGGAAGAGATTCCTGCCCCAAATGGCTGCACAAATTCCTCCTGTGAGACTTCCCCCCCTACCCGGGCTGGTTCTGAAGCACCTGATAAAACAGGGACACATCCTTGGGTATGCAGAGCCAGGGAATGCTGCTGACAGAGACAAATTCCCTACCACAGCACATGAAAGGGAAAGCTCCTGGTGCAGGGGGCATGATCACAGGGCAGAATAACAAAACACCGAGCTGCTCCTTTCACCTGAGCCAGAGAAAAGGTGCATTTGTTTCTGAACAAACAGCGTGTCAGACATGCAATCAAAGGTTGTAATTAGCTACTAATTATAGCAGCCAGGATCCAGTCATGGCGCAGTCACTCAACAGCCCAGATCTGCATTTCAAACAAAAGTTCCTGTAGAAAAAATATTTGTGGAGAAAAAATAGAGAATTGGCTCTTTCCAGTGTCAAGCATCAGCAATTAAAAGCAATTATAAGCAGAGGATTTGCTTGCCTGCATAATCATATTCACTCCAATCTGTCTGCTGGCTGTACAAGGGGAGGGTCAGGCAGGAGACAAACACAGAGCTGCACAGGTCAGCTCAATTTATTTGGAAGTCTCAGTGGACTTCCAAACTAAAGAATCCTTATGGAGAGGGAATGTGTCAGCCACACGGCTCTGAAGCTAAATGGGGTTTTAGCTCCCAAAAAGAAGACACAAAAGAAGTCCACGATGAAGCACAAATATTAATAGTTCTGGGCACTGTCAGGCAATTGATTAATTTTCTCAAACTGATAAGGTGGGGGAAAAAGGGAGATTCAAAAAATTGTTAGCAACTAAATAATTAAATATTAAAAGGAGAAAAAAAATATGAAGACAGACCTTACTGCTGGTAGCAAGAAGGGGCACACACTTGACAGTCAGGAAAAGTAAGACCCATCCAGTCCCTGGGGTAACTTTTCCATTTAAATGAACTGCTTGAGAATTGGCTCATCAACTCCATCTGTATTTTCCTAGTTCCCCTATGGTTTTGCTCCAAACAGCAGCTAGTTTACTGCTCACTCTTAGCTGGACATAAAATTCTAAATCTGCTTTTCCACAGAAACTCAAATTCCAGGTATTCCAATTATTTCCTTGCACTCACTTTCAAATGGACCAGCTAATTAACAAATCGTTTTGATGCTTTAATGAGACTCCAACTCCTCTGAGGATTTAACTGCAGTGGGGAGAACGGGGCTGCCATGTTTTCTGTCCAGGTATTATTTGGAGACAACAAAAGCTACTGCTACACCTTCTTTTGCCTACCAGGCACCTCCTTGCCATCCTGGGAGGTGACCTCCAACTCTGCAAATCATTTTCTCTGGATTTTTTTTTTTTTTTTTTTTTGAGTCCAAGTGTTGCAATTTCCCTTGCTCACATCCATACAGATTTGGGAACCCCCCCAGTCTGGGTAAGGGGCATTTGCAGCCAGATCTCAGCTCTATTTCTGCCGCTGTTCCTCCATCTCTGCGACATCCAGAATTTATTTTCTCGCCTTTCCTTCCTTCCAAGGTCCCCAACAGCTCTGTCCCATCCATCAAGGTGTCAGGCTACATTACCCATATGATAAAAATAAAAGCAAACAACTCTCCTTGCATATTGTCTTACATTGTCTCTCACCTTGCAGGACCAGGGACTCCACTCTCCCTGAACAATCAAAAACCTCTGTAACAACTTCGGCACTACGAAGCTCTGCTAATATTAAGTTGTGGATATGACAAAAAGCCACAAATAAACCCTATAAATATCTTAAATTCTCATTGGTTTTCTACCTGTCTACAGTCTTTTACATTTAAGGTGTAATTCTGAGCAGAGATGAGCAAAATTCTTTTGTACTTTCATCAGTCTCAGGATCTCACCCATAATGAACTCCTTGGTAATGGTGTTTCAGTGAAACAGCCTAAAAAAATAAAATACTTTTTATCCCTACAAATTAAACAAGAAATAAATCTGCAAAACCACATCTTTCAGAGTTTGATGACTCCTGTATTTTGTCACTTTTCCCCCCAAATCACTAAGGAACATCCTTGTCTTTCTCCTGATCCCCACCCAAACTTTGTGATTTGGCAGTTCTTTG
Source organism: Haemorhous mexicanus (assembly GCF_027477595.1). NCBI lineage: Eukaryota > Metazoa > Chordata > Aves > Passeriformes > Fringillidae > Haemorhous > Haemorhous mexicanus. The sequence continues at coordinate 23,192,904 of NC_082350.1, forward strand.
CACATTTATACACAAGTATTGTACTTTCTAGTGAACCACCTCAAGCCTTTTCAATATCACAATGAGGGACAGTGCACTTACTTATGCTAAAATGGTTTTATTACCACAATTTTCTATTCTTGCAATGTTTTTAACTGTGGAGTACACAGAGTGTGCACTGTGCATTAATCCTACTGCCAGAAAAAGAAAGAATTTCTCATTGGAAGCATCTGGTAAAAGCACACTAGAGGCCTTGAAATCATGACTGGTGCTCTTACTATTTGCAAGAAAATGAGTACAAATACACACTAATTTGATTTCCCTGACCCTGTTTGCCCAATAGGAACCATCTGCTTCTGTTCATTGCCTCCCATCCACCCTGATCCAAGATCACAAATCCAGCAGCAACCATCCCTTCTCTGTCTGCAGTGTCTTTGCATTAACCCAAAGCAGAAGATGAAATAAAGAATGCTAAAATGAGCTTTAACAATCTATAAAACTCTTCCATTACGCAGTTTATGGCGAGTGATTATGGCTACACTTTGGATTCCCATAATGAGTTACTTTCTTAATAACCTCCTGAGGGCATCATAGAACAGAGTCAATGGCTGAAAATTATAGGGCAAACAAGAGCCAGCTCCAAGTCAGTGTTTTATATTCAGCAGAGGTGCAACTGGACTGAGCTGGGCTCTGCATCCTGAGCTGATTTCAGTAATGAGCCTGAATGAACTAAGAGAAGAATTAGCAGAGTTCCTCTCAGCTCCACTCAGCAACACCTGCGTGTTTTTGTCCTCTGAAAGCAGAGATTTGAGACATTCAAGGAACAGCAGATAGAGCTGGTGTGGAGCACCAGATCTGCGCGAGGAGGAGGAGCTGTGAAAATCCCATGTTCTGGCCAGCACCCCATTACTCATCCCAGACAGCTGGAATGGAAACAAGGACCACATGAATCATCCAAGCTGCTCTCTAGGAACACACTGGGCTGCTCTGCACAGGCCATAATAATAACATTTGTTATTCCACAATGGACTTTTAGATTAACTGTCTTATCTGGTTTTACGATGCTGCGCTCGGCGCATTTCAGGGGAAGGTAAATCACTTCACCAGCCCTCCACCAAGAAAGCCATAGTAGATCTTCCAGGAAATAAATATTGATCAAGCCTCTGTCATAATTACAGGCTCTTCAGAACACTCCATTTGCACCAAGGAAGTTTTGCCATTACTGGGAAGGCCTATGCACCTGCAATGAGATCCACTATCTCAAAAATTAAATTGGAAGAATAACTTTAACTGGAAGTCAGGTTCATATAAGCACCAATATGGCCAGTATTTATTAGAGTCCTAAATCAGGTCCTTCTGTAAAGGATAACCAATGAACAGATGTAGCATTATCAAGTGAAACCACAAACAAGGAGATGCTGCAATATGCATAAATTCTTTGGGCACTTAGCTTAATGTAATTTTTCTGGGGAGATTACAGGTGGCAATGAAACAAATAAAACCTAGGAAACACTTTCCTACTTGCTGGCTTTTTTTTTTTTCCCTTTTTTTTTTTTTTCTCCCAAGGATGGCAGTCACAGAGGTACAACCTTTGAAAAAAAGTAATATATTTATATTATGCACAAGGTTAGTAGAGTTTCTAAAGCTCTTTCTGTGACTACACTTTCTCATTCTCGTTAGCTATGTAACAGTTGTCAAACACCTCATTACAAGATAAGCTCAGTTTTATTTCAGAAACCGAGGAACAGACGAATTAACTGACAGCCCCAAGAACAAATTGGTTGTAAGAAATGGGCTCAGAAGCTGCTTTTTATAATCCCATGAAATACGTATCTCGAAAAAGCATCATTAATGAATTTTCTCAGAAGCAATCTTTGAAAAATCCTAAGAGGTGAGCAATACAAAACTCTAAAAATAAAAATAAGTGGGCATAAACCTGCAAGATCTTCAGTTATTTCTGAATCTCCAGATACAAGAGAAGCGGAAAAATAGCATAGGAAGGGAAAACATTACAAGAACAGTTCAACAGATAAATGTGTTCATATCTTAAAGGAGTTAATAATTTACAGAATGTTAGAAATAATTACTTGTTTAAGCAAGCTACCCACTGGACAAATTTTTGGAGCCATCAGGGATTTTTTTAATTCAGCGTATCGGCTCAATTCTGATTCAAAAAGAAATACATTTTACTCTGAAAATAAATTGTAGACATGATGCTCTCTTTGAAATCCAGCACGAGCCCCCATTCTGCTGCAAGAAACGCTTTGGGGGAGAGGCTGTGTTTCAAATTTATTAATGATTCCTCAAGTTGTTATAGAAACGCAACTGCAGCAAGGCAATGTCTAGAGACACGAGCCCCTTTCATGTTCCCTGTCAGAGGAGCTGGTTGCTGAGGTTACCTAACAATGGAGGAACTTGTACATCCAATTCCCTCTTTACAAAGGCCCCACAAACCCAGGGCTTGCCACACAACAATGCTGGCTCGAGCAACCACTGGGCTTGTTTACAGTGTGCAGATTGAGAAAACACTGCTCTCAGGTTTCTGCAAATACCTGGTGGCCATTGCAGCCAGAACCAGCTCTTCAAAGAAGGCATCAAAAGGCTTTTGCTGGGGAAACAGAACAGGATATTTCTAAAACAGGCTTCAACTCCACCACCTGCCTCAGAACCTCCAGCATGTGCTAAATTCATTTTTAATTTCTGTAGGACAAGTGAGCGCTCTGTGAGACATTTAGGGTGAGATCTTAAAGGCTTCCAGACTCTGATACCTTCAGTCAGGACTTGCAGCCCCTCTCAGGAGCAACTCCAGGAACCAGCCAGGAGGGGAAGGAAAAGGCACTGACCTCTTCTCTCTGGGGACCAGGGACTGGACCCAAGGGAATGTCTGCAGCTGTGTCAAGGCACGTTTGGGGTGGATATCAGAAAAAATTCTTCCCCCAGAGGGTGCTGGCACTGCCCAGGCTCCCCAGGGAATGGGCACAGCCCCGAGGCTGCCAGAGCTCCAGGAGGGTTTGGACAACATTCCCAGGGATGTACAGAGTGGGATTGCTGGGGTGTCTGTGCAGGGCAGGAGCTGCACTGGATGATGGGTCCCATAAGTCAGTCACTGAAAAGAAATAAAGTTTCTTGTTGTTACTAAAAATGCAACTGAGAGGATTTGAACACCTTGCAAGTGAGCAGGGATGAAATATTGAATAGAAAGGAGAAGGCAAAGGAAAAAAGGAAAAAGAAAGGTTTGTTTCCAGATTTCAAATGGAAATCTCTGTTTAATTACAGTCAATGAGTACTCTTCTATCAATTTTAAGGGAGCCATGACTTCACCCCCAGATAATTATTAAGTGCAACCAACTACTACATCTTTTTTTTCCTTTAAGCAAGGAGAGAAATAGTAAAATGAAAAACCTTTGAGTCTGGCAAATCCCGGAACAGCAGCTGAATATAAATGAGGAGATAAATGATGAAAAGTGTGCTAAAGCACTTCTTCAATGGGCTGGAATAAAACAAAAGTTTGCATTCTCACTCCACATCCCCAAAATGGTTTTTGAATAACTGGAATTAGAAAATCATGGCTGGGTATGGGGAGGAGTCTCAAGGGTGACTGAACAACCTGCATGGGTTTGGTAAGAAACTCCTACAGCACATCTGTGAGGTGAGCACACACACGCGTGTGCCTTACACACAACCACACCTACTAGAAAGAGACAATACTTAAACAAACAGTGTCAAACAAAGCACTTCACTGGGAATTTACCATTTTTTAAGTTCTTGCAAGTAGATTTCTAGACAGTGTTCTTTGGAAAAAAAATAAAAGCTGCAAGTGCACTCTGTGGTTTTTCACCTTTGGCCTCTCTGCAATTTATGCCACAACCACACAAGTTCTGCATGGGATGGTTTCAGAGCTGGGATTTAAAGGGACTAAAAAGTGTTTCTGCTCCTACCTGGCCTTTCCTTGGGGCAGGCACAGGCTGTGGGACCACGCTGCCATGGTCAGTTTGCATCCAACACCCTTCCAGACACATCCAGAAACTCCTCCCTGCTGGCAGAGCTCGCTCTGGGTCCCAGCCCAACACACATAAACCAGTACTGGTCCCAGTATAAAGGCACTGGAAGAACCCAAGGAACTGGCCTTATCTACAGTTCATTCATCCCAGCTGCTCGATTCTGCATAGAATGACAGGCAAGAGAATTTTAAAATTAAGAATACACTCAGTAGATGATGTTCCTGGTAGATTTGGTTTCACAAAGAAAATCAGTCTTTTCTTTGTCAGCCTTCCCTTTACAGACTTTCTACTCATCATGTGTCCAGTCCCCAACACAACCCTCCTGTCACAGTGCCTAAAAACCCCAGTTCCACACGAAGGAATACAGCTCTCCATTCAGAGCTCTAGAAGATTCTAATAAAAGGCTATTTTTCACAGAAGTGGCATAAAGAACACTCAGTAACTCCAAGTGTGTGAGTGTATCATTTCTGTGTATGTATCATTTATATGATTAAAGCAGCAATGGCACATATGGCTAGAACTGGCAGGCTTCACTTAATGAAAATACAGAAAAATTAAATGCCTGATTTTCATTATGCTGTTCAGAGGGTGTTGTTGCCTCTTCTCCTGACAAAACACAGCCTGAAATCTGGATTCACCCCAAATCATTTCTTGCAAATACCTGAACCGTGGACTAGAAGGGAATTTTATCCCAAGCCCTTCCTACCCATTCTCCAATTCTCTAATGAAAAGATCCTGGGGGCTCTGAGAGCAGCCTTTTATTTTCTTTAATGGTTATAGTTCAATAAAGCTGACATAATCCAGAATGGCTTGAAATGAATAAATCTGCTGGATAAGATCCACAGATCTTACAGTCTGCTCCAATGAGAAAAAAATTGGTTTCACTCAAAAAAAAGAAAAAATTGATTATGAACCTGTCTTGAGAATGGCTCCTTAGCAGTGGACAGCATGCCTGTAACAACTGCAGTCCCATCCTTACAGATGACTGATGATCTGAGAGCCCTGTGTGCCTCACTGAACTTTATTTAAACTCATCACAGCCCCAGAATTGCTCTGGAGTTCTCACAGAACTCCTCTGGCTCTGTGTCCAAATGTTCATCAATAGCTTTTCACCAGGCTGAGGCTCTCAGTGCCTTTTGCTGCTTTGTGCTGCAGACAGGCAGGGGTTTGGGGAATGCAGGTGTGCCAGAGCATCCTTTAAAATGGCTTTTAAATGGTCCTGGACCTGCTCAACCAGAAAGCTGAGCCAGTGGGAGGCACCTCATCCCCAGGGGACTCCAAGGTGTAAATTAACTGGGTACCTGCCCTTCTTCCACAGCACATGCAGCACCAGCACAGGAGGACTGAAAGCTCCTTCTCTTAAGAGAATTTCTGCCACAAAACCTTTTGCAGACTGCTTTTCAAACTCTCCACTTTCAATTACATAAAGAGACTTCAGACTGGGCCAGTCAAGCTGCTCCTGATCTGCAGTGATGGAAATAGAGGGAAATTTAGCAGGAGAGTTCACAGAAAGTTAATTGGCTGAACTTACAGGCACAGAGACTTTCTGCATGAGACCATTATAGAAAATATAGAATTAAGAACCAAATGATCCCCTGAACTTGAGAGCACAACTTATTCCACAAGACAACAGAAAGGGAGACAACAGCAAGTGCTCAGCTCCAGCACTGGCTGAGTCAATTCCCAGAGTTCACCTCCAAAGCTAAAAGCAAAACTGACTGCCAGAGGAAAAGGAACAATGTAAATTTTATAGATTCTCCCTCTATCCTTCCAATGTTCTGTCCTCATTTCCAGCCACCACCGCCAGGTCCTGCAGGTTTCCATGCCTGAGAGGGAGCCTGGGGAAGGGAGAAAGGTCTGCAGGGCAGAGTGGGAGGTGGCTCAAGGAGAGGCACCAACCTGACCAGGAGCTCCAGCTGTGTCTGGCTCTGTATCAGGGTGCAATATTCACAATAAAGTGGCAGCAGAGGGGCAGAAGGACAGATTTAGGCATTAACTTCTGCACCCCTTCCCTCTTTCAGAACCTGCTGCCATTTCCAGTGCTAGGCACTTGGAATCTGGATAAAATCACACTCTCAAATTCTCACACAGCACATTCAGGGTGAGTGTTTGAAACTCCCACTAAAGTGAACCAGATGCTGGAATGCAGCAGTGGAACCAGGAGTTGCATCACAGGTTTTTAAGAATTATTTACAAGTGTTTGGAAGACATGACATTTCTAGAATTAGGCCAACTTATAATAAGATGAACATTTTTAACATTAATATAGAACAGAGCTGAAGGCTCAGCTCTCATTTCTATCACTGTAACACATTTTTCCTGAAAAGGGGTGATGAGAGAAAATGTGGTTTCTTTCAGTGCCAGACATGCACATGGACCTGGCACTGAGGAAAGTGTTTCACAGTATTCCCCAGTGGCTGCAGCTATGATCCAGAAACTGATCCTTTAAGAGCATTTAGTCATAACACTGGTACTTTTTGAATAAATCAAATCAAAGCATTAGATAAGACATTGAATTATTTTTCTTAGGACCACATTTACTAGGGCTGGAAAGAGCCTACTCCACTCTTACTACAATTTCTTTGACTTTTAAAAGGACTGGAGTTTAGAGAGAAAGTGGCTTTTTCTATTTTTTTTTCTTTTTTCTTTTTAAAAAGTGATGCTGTAATTCAAATCCTGGTAACCTTGGAAACAGCCTCTCTCCTCAAATATGTCTGTGTCAATTAAAGTAATTGGGACACTCCAGCTAATGGTGCCTAGATTTCAATATCCAGCCCAATGCCCAAGCATTAGTCCTAAAGGACTTTCTGCAGAGACAGATCCTCAGAAAAAAGCATCTCTTGGAAAGTTTCTGCTCTTCTTGTGAGCATTTGTAAGGAGGATAGATGGAAAGAAGCTACCCTAAAGAATGTCTTTGTGTGTATTCACCATGCCCAGACCATTCGGTGACAGTGAACTTGGGGTTTATTTGTATGTGTAAGGCAACAAAATTTCTAAGCAAAGCAGGAGAATAGCATTATCACCATCAAGACTGACTAAAAAACTCTACAGATTTACAGAATTAGGCTTTTTTCCTCACCCTTTGATAACATGTGAGCATAAACATGCACACACACACCTCAAAATTACATATTCGTTAAGAGACAACCTCCATCCACCCCAGATTTATGAACAAACAATACTGGCTTTACCAAAGTGCCTTAAGGCTATTCCAAAAACTGGAATAAACCAGGATTCCCACCTTGTAACATTGCTGGCTGGGAAAAAGAAAATCAAGAAACAATTCAGAATTTCTCACAGCACCCAAAAGCAGCTTCCTTCCTTCTTCATTGAAACCAGAAAGGCTTATTTAAGAAAAGGAATATCCTCTAATGTATTTTGAAAACCACAGACATCAATCAATCACTCAGTTCAATGACAGCCATCACCACCTTTCTGCAGATATACTTTGGTAAAACCCTTTTTTTGAGAGCGTACAAATATATCTTGAGGCCCACCCCCCAATGCACAAAAAGAAGGCATTAAAGAAATATTTCTGTAGAAGAAATATTTAAAAGAAATATTTCTTCTACAGAGGATACTCACTGTGAAATACTGGCATGCAGCATTGATAATTAAAATCAACTTTTAAAATCTTCTGGAGATAAACAGCTTTTCAAGGCATTTTAAAGATATTTATTTTTGTACATTAAATTGTTGTATAGCAGAAAGTGATTTTTAGTAAATGCTTTTTGTTGTTATGCAAATGGTAAAGTGCCTAAGCCACATCTAAAATCTGTCCTTTCCATCCCTATCAACAGCAGGGAAGCAGAAGGACTTACATAGCCTTTGGGAAAAATAATCTAAATAATGATGGTTTGAAATGATTATGACTGGGTATTTTTGTTGTCACGCATAACATGGGCACTCCGAGCAGTCTTTTCCCATATGAAAGATTTACTGTAATGATTCTTTTTCTAAAGTACAGATGATCCAGGCCTTCCAGGCTGGAAGACCAGAACTGGGGTGCTCAGACCTAGGCTGAGGTGCCTAAGTGATCCTCTGACATTAATAATGGAAAAGAAGGGGAAAAAGCCGGCAGAAGAGTGCAGTAGCTGAGTCAGGACCCACACACACATCACTGCCAGCAAAGGCACCAAAGATCAGAAAAGTGCCAGCCCAGAACTGTTGTTGCAGTCCCTTTGAGTTATTTATATAAGAAATCTGTAATACAATATGGAATAACTCCGTTGACAAGATGTGAAGTGGGACGGGTCCAAGTCTGCAGCAGAGCAGCTGCCAAACTGGACTTGGACAGCTCAGCTCTAGAAGGCCATTTTTCAGTTTAAGGACTACAATAAGCAAAATCCTGAAATATTATGCCCGTAAAACACTTTGGAAATATGCTGTAATTGTAACTAAAACCAGCAGAGATAATAATGCGAGTTTCAACTCGTTACACTTTGAGTATGGAAAACACATTCTAGTCACTGAAAACCCAGACAGGAAGGGGGTTTGTAACAATTTGCTTTTACAAAGTAAAAATTTGTAGTTTCACTCTTCAGATGGGTCCAATTGTCCTCCCACTGAAGGAAGCTGAGTTTGACACCCACATCAGCAGCAGCAGAATTAGGCTACAAAGCTACAACTGCATATAAACAGCTGTCAGACAATCACATGGCAGAATAAACATAAGCCCAAAATTAATTCAGAATAATTATTTATACAGGCACAAGTGAGATCAGCATTGTGGATTTTTTTCCTTTGGTGGAGATAAAGATTATCTTTGTTTTATTACCTTCTTTTACGTGAGTAGATGCTGAATACTGTATCTTGCTGTAAAACATTTCATATTTTAGCCTAAATATTTATACTGAGTTTCATCCTGAGGCACAGTAGTTTAAACTTGGTGTTTCATTTTACTAGTTTTACATTAGAATAGAAGTAGTCACGTTCTCAGCAGAGCAGATTTTAATGCTGTACTAAACCCATCCTGCTGACCATCTCTGAGAGGAGGCCCATCACAGTGGATTGTGCCAATCAGATCTTCCAGAAACACCAGCAGAATTAAATTTACAATAAAGGCTATTGAGACCTTTCCAAGGAAAACAAGCTTGTTTAGTTTTTAGATCATTCAATAAAGAATCTCACAGAAAACACGAGTTGGAATCCAGCTCTGGTGAGACATGGAGCAGGCATATGCTCGAGCAGAGCAAAGCTGCTCCGAGAGCAGCTGGAGATCCCTGGGCTGCAACAACCCTGAGAGCCCATCTGGAGGGGCTATGGACCCCAAATCCCCAGGGGTTCCTTCAGTCACAGAGCTGGGATGGTTTTGGGATGCTGTGCTGGCACCAGCCGAGCTTGCACAGAGACAGGGACGCGTCACGCTGTGTGACTGCAGAGCTCCTCAGCTCAGGGAGGGCTGAAAGGAGCCCCAGTGAGCACTGCACATTTATCCAGCACCTGCCAGAGCAGGGCTCTGCTCGACTTAGAGGTGTTCTCTACCTGAAGCAGAATAAGAGAGATCTTCAGGTCCACAAACACCTGAATTTTGTTGCTCTGTTCCAAATCGGGGCGAGATGCAGACAAAACATCTCTTTGATCTTGAAAACAAGCTCAGAACAGAAATCCTGATGCCCAGCCAGGCCTACACCACAGCACATCTTCTCTCATGCTATTTGCAAAGGCATCTGGAACCTCAGCCTTCACTGCCTCTAAAATTCAGTGTTTTGTTCACTCCAAACTAAGTGCAGGATGATGAAAACTCACAGAGCAGGATGGTGCCAAAAGAAAAGCTGCACCACCATTAATTGCTACACGAGTACATCAGATCTGTCACGAGCACTGACATGCCAGGCATAACAAGCATCTCTGAAGTCAAACTCCCCTTTTCTCTCTGCCACAGAACAGAGGATGCTGATGACAGATGGGCAGAGTTAAGCAAGACGACCGGCCAAAATCCACTAGCTGCATTTCACTGCCAAGACCAGAACCTCAGTTTATAGCAGAAACCACTAACTTTCAGGCATCAGACAGGGGAAAAAAAAAAATCTATAAAAAATTAATGGTATAAATAACAAGAATTAAAGATGAAACAATCATCCATTCTTCTGGCACCTATTCCTAAATTTCTCTTCTGGCTCCAGGACTATTCCCTCTGCCTGCATAGTCCCAGATCCACGTAATTGCAGAACTGCCACTCCACATCACTTAACACTGCTATCCACTGAATTCAGAACTCCTCTCCTCTCCTCTGACTGCTCTTTATCCTCTCCACCTGAACTAGGATGGACTTTTATTCTGCCATGCTGACTGGCACCAGCCTGGAGTCCCTGGACTGAGAGGTTCAGTCACGCCTGGTATGTGCGAGGTCTCCCACCACTTTTAGCAGGAGGTGATCATTTCTCATTTACTCCATGGTGACAGCACATCTTTTATCAATAATGAAGCTTCCAAACCTGCTTAGGGTGTGTGCAGTCAGGAGGGACCCTGCCAGACGAAGCCACTGTATATAAAGTGGTATTTTAACACTTTGCCCCTGCTCTCTCCCGAATTCTGCTGGGAAAGTTTGTTTCAGGTTCATCCATCTTAACCTGAACTTGCATTGTTTCACATTTAAACCTCTCAGCTGCAAGTAGCTGAGCCAAGAAGGTCCTCTGTTTCAGAGTGGTTAATGGTGCATCAAGTCTTCTGCTGCCTCATATCCCTCCCTCAAAGTCAGCAGGGCTGAAAAGAGTCTGAGTCAGGATAATTTCAGCCCAAGTCCCTTCAAGGATCTGTACCATTCACATTTTCCTGCCTATGAATTGTAACAGCAGGTCACAAAGCACTATCATTTATATAAACTTGCATTTTAAACTTAAATCTCTTCTCAAGAAAATTAAGACAATGATTTACTTAAGTATGAGAAAGAATGAGATCATTACAAGTACACTACATAAAAAATGGCAAGAAACTTTTCAAACCTTTTTTTATACTGGCAATTTTTGTAGACTTACTTCACTATTCATTACTATCTGGTCAAAGTAAAAACAATCAATAGTAAATTTCTACCAAAAGAAAAACCTAACAGCACAATATCATATTGTGTGCATTAAATCAATAGCCCTCCTCAGTTTTAATGTAGTTGCTGCAATACTTTAAAGAGAATTCTGAAATGAGTGGTTTTTAAACCACAGAATCTCACTTCCTTCATTGTGAACTGAATAGGCTTTTAACGAGTGTTTCTCCATACAGATGAAATTCTCTATAAGGGCTTCAAAAAGCTTTGCAATTATTAAGATAAATAAACCACCCACATTTCTAATAAGTGCTTCACAGATGGGTAAGATGAGAAAGTCTGAAAGCTGCTTGCCCCAGACACAGAGCAAGCCAAGGACAGACCCACGGTAGTGGGGTTAAGAGTTCATCTTCTCTGGAAAAGTGAAATGAGCCTGATGCAGAGTTCAAACCTGCCACAGCAAACCTTCAGAGGGAGGGTGGGAGAGGCCAAGGCCAGCACAAACAGCTCCTGCTGGGTGGGCAGGAGCAGGGATGGGGCAAATGCTCCTGAGGAACACACACGGCTGTGGCTCTGCTGCAGGGTACCACCTAAAGCCATCACCTCCACCCCAAGGGCTGGGGATAATCTTTAAGACCTCCAGGAAGGCAATAAGTCCTCCCTGGCTCGGGAAGCAGACCAGGTGCTTCTGCAGAAGTTCTGCACCACTCACACTCCAGTGCGGTAAAACACAAGAAATGCTTCCCAGGAGATGGCAACACCCTTGTCTGAGGGACTGTCACACACAGCCACCCACCCTGAGCCTCTCAGCTCACATCCCGCAGCATTAAGCACAGGAGAGGCAGAAAAAACTCTGCAGAGGATGAAACAGGAGCCTGAACTGCATTGGCAGGGAAGGGACTTGAGGAAATGCTGGATAAAGCAGGACCTCTCTGTCCCTCAAGTGGGATGGCAGCACAGCAGCAGGAGAGGAACCTCCAGCCAGTCACTCTGCCCTCACACAGCAAGGCCAGATGGATTTTCTTTTCCCCAGGACTGTGTACACTCTAAGACATGGCCACTGATGTGGTTTCTGGACCAGTACCACCCCCCCACCCTTTGTCCTCCAGCTTGAGTGCAGCAAAGCTTTGTAAGTCCCCAATTAATTTAGCCAAAGACATCACAGCATCACTAGGAAGAGACTGGCACATCTGCCAGGGCAGAGTGCAATGCAGGCAAGAGATCTGCACCATCACTGGTTAAAAACCTCACAGGTTTGCTGGTAGCACTGAACAAGGTTAATAATGACCACACAGAAAACCTTTGAAATGGTGGCAGAAATATGGGCCTCCCAACAGAGCAAAAAATACAGCCTGCTCAGAACTCCTAAAGTCAGGAAATTTGATATTGGACAGGAACAAGCTCAATAAAATAAAACAGGTGGTAGTTGCTAAGTACCTGTGTCAGGGTGAGGGGAAGACAAAACTCACAGCATTGCATCCAGAGATGGACAGAGAATGAGCTGCAGTGCAGGTCAGCCAGGGGTGCAAGGTAGCACACACTGGGATGAAGCACACTTCAGGCATATTCTGCCCCTGAATCCCAAGGCACAGTAATCCCTGAATCTCCACCCAAAGAGCCTATTTTAAATCTGTTTTGATATTTGTAAGACAGAATGTGCTGTTGCTATACACACTTTCATCTCGATGCATTGATATGTCTATTAAAAATAAAAGAAAGAGATGCTGGCAATGAATTTGCATTTTTGAAAGCTTATGTAAATGAACATTCATGAAGAGGCCATGAGAGCAAAGGATCAATTAATAAGAGGAACTTGCAATAAGAGAATATTCCTGGTTCAAAAAAATTCTAGTTAGCCAAGGCCAGAGCAGACATCAGAGCAGATTTAACCTCACTCAGCTCTTCTCCCATGCATCCTCCCCCACGCCAATCTGTGCATCTTGCTTTTCTAAATGTTTAGGTACACCTGAAACTTCACAAATCTGGATGTCTGGATATTTTGGGGTAGTTCAATTGTTTTTCTTTAGTCAGTCTTTCTTATTTTAAGACTCAAGGAAACAAAAACCATTTCTGGGATGCAGTAACAATTCTCAAGTGCTGAGCTCACAAGTTACCTGACCAGGCTTTTACAACAACATGCTTGTAGCATGCCCCCTTTTTGGGTTTTTCGGGGGGTTCTCTTTCGGTTTCTTTAAATAAAGACAGCACCCTTACATAACAAATACTTATCTAAGAACACCCAGGAATTTTGAGGAAAATGAGACGAGGCAGATCCCATCAAACCTCCCTTTGAACTGCTCTGAATGGCTAAGTACAACTTCTGTGGTGTTTTAAGGAGTTATGCTACTCTTCTTACACTTCTCTAAATGGCTAGTTAGCTTTATCCTTCACCTCCAGCAAGCTGTCCATATTCCATGAGAGGAATGATGGCATGTCAGGTGTTGGTGAACCCTTTGCCATCCCATTTCCACACAGAACCAGACAAAACCAAGAGAATGTTTTCAGCAGAACTGAATTAGTCGCCCAACCCAAAACTCCTGAAGTATTTATTCACAGATACAGTTGTTCATCAGCTCTGAAACTCCTGGCTTTATTATGTGCCTGTCAGGATGAATGATAATGCCAAGGGGCTGGCAGGATAATGAACAACTGCCAGGATAAATGGATCCTCACACAAAGCTCTCTGCAATACAAAGATGATGACGAGAGCAACGCTCAGAGCTACACCTACAGTTTCTCCTTTTCCATTTTTCCCCATGTGTTGTGCAATTTTCTTCTTTCTCGAGTTTACTTGGCTGGAACAAAGGTGGAACCTGAAACAAATTGTGGCAAAATCCTCTGGAGATGTGAAGCACAACTCTGCTGCAATCAATGTATAATTGTCCAGTCATGCCACAGATGAATCTGCTCTCCATGCAAAGAACTTAGCAAGCATTGTAATATATTCACTTTTTTCACAGTTATTAAGTCTGCCCTCTGATGAACATCTCTCCCTTATCTACTGTGTTAGCACATTCTCCCTCCTGTTGCTTCCCACACCACATAAAACTACTAAAGAAAGATTATTACAAGTGGAGCTCGGGTGTGAAAACAATTCCAAATTCAGTTCCCACATCTGTTCATACAGTACCACCTTCCAGTGCATGGAAGAAGATTTTAACCACAAAACACAGAAACCAGGGAAGAGAGGATTTAACTGAACTCTCCACTTCTTTGACTGCAGAAGGATCCAGAAGGGATGCATTGCAGATTCAGCTTGGAAAACATCACCTACATAAACAGCTCCTATTTACAGCAGCAGCAAACAAGGATATTCAGTTAAACAAGATTTACACACAATTTCAACACTATTTTCCATAGGATACCAAGATCCAAAATGAGAAAATATTCAGGAAGTTTAACATCATACTGAGTTAGGGTTTTTTTTCCCCAACCCCAGAACTGTTACATTTCCAGCTTCTAGATTATTTACAACATAAATGCAGCACATGGATCTAGAGGGCCCAGGAAGAGTTGCAGAGGGTCGGTGGGGAAGGCTAAAAGTCACACTGCAGCTACATCTCAGATTGGAGCAGGTGCAGGAAGAAGAGATGGATGGACAAGTGAAAATCTAGCCATAAAAATTCCATGGAATGGGCTATTTCTCCCCTCATGTCACATTATGTTAATACCAACAGGATTTCCAGCACTCACATATGAAGGAAACCATGTCAGACCTGCAGCAGATCAGCACCTAACTCCTGTCAGCTCTCTGAGCTCCCTAACAGTGAGATTACAGAGAGAAAAAGCAGATTCAGGTCAGCAACCCTGCACACAAAAGCCACCCTTGCAGCATGGATAACAGCGAGAGAAGCAATTGCCTGTGAATTCCTGGTGAAGAAAAAGCAATTAGATTTTACAAAAAAGGAAACAGTAACAAATAAGTTTTCTTTAAAAGGATAGCACAGACACCAACTCCCCCACTTCAGCACCACCATGAGAATCTCTCAAACGTCTGAAAAAAAGGAGCAGCCACTTTTATTCCAGGTGGTCACGAAATAGATTTGGCCTTTTCAACTTTTGGTGTATTTAGAAGAGATTATTAGAAAGTACCTGAAGAAGCAGAAAACAGTTTTGAAATAACTGGATCTGAGGTTTAAGTTGCAACTTGAGGTTTGGAAAGTAGCAAGGATGGGAAAAAAAATAAAGAGGGAAAAGGAAAAAGAATGATGAAGACACTCAAAAATAAAAAAAATTGTAAGAATCAGAGGGGCAGTGTCTCCAGGGATCACTTCTTCCACAGGAGATGCAACAAAGCAGAAATTAAATATCTGCCTAGACGAATAACAGCTGCACTTCCTTTAAGCAAAGTCAGGGCTTTCATTATCATTGGGGGAAAAAGGAAACACCTAAGAGGAAACTTTAAAAAGACCAAATCTTCAAACAGTCAAATCTGAAATTTACCCAACCTTCATAGCTATTCATGTGACCAAAAAAACCTATCTGGAACAGGACCTACTTTCAGAGGACACCAAATCTTACCACAGAAAAAACACAAAAAGTTTTCCAAAACTCCAAATTATTACTCACTTCCAAATTTAAGAGAGCATGAGAAGTCATTTCAGGAAGCAACTGACCAATGATGCTGGAAAAATCATTCAGACCAAGTTCTTGTTCCAGCCTGACTTGGAGAATATTTTAATTTGCCTGTGGAGGTTCTAGCTATTAGTTTTAGTTTTACAAGGTTCAAATTCACTTTAGAATTTTCGATTTTCCATTTATAAAAGCTGAAATAGATCAACAACAAAATACTGAAAATATAACTCCAGTACTCACCTGCTTTTCCATTTCAGTTGTGGTAGTCATATCATTGAATAAAATGACAAAGTGAATTTTTAAGTCATCTTTAGCACATGTTTAACCTTCTCCCATCCCTCCCTGTTCCAGGCAGGGATAGTATTTTCTTAGGATTGCTACAGAAATACAAAAAAGTCCAGTAAGTAGCATTTCCTTCCCAACTTCTGAGGTTAATCACACAACCAGTGCTTAGATTAGATAACCTAAGACTTTTATTTGTGAGTAGTCTCACATTTTTGGGTGGAAGCACGCCTGACATATCTGAGCAAGAGCCAGCGAGACAAAAAACAAACCTCATCCTGCAACCTCCCTGGGGAAATCTTTATTCATTTTAATACTTGTTCAGTCAGCTGTCTCAGTGAATGACAAGGTTTTATCTCTAATGTGAATGGCTCTGAAGGCTACTTGCATTATCCATTCTTCAGCAGCTGCTGCTGAAACCACAGGGTTGCAAACTTATAATTAAATCCAGCTGCCACTACTGTGAGCTCAGCTCTATCGAAGTGAGCAGCAGTGCCTCGTGGTTGCTGGCAAGATTCTGCCTCCCCTTCTAGACAATGTAATTAACTCTTCTGCCCCTTTTAGATGAAATAAACATCAGCACTGAAAATGCTGTTAAATGACTGTAAAACAGTATTTATGCTGAAGAATTCTGCTGCAGTCATTACACCTGAGAAAACAAATTTCTAGGTTGACAACAAATATCTGTTTCTTTAAGAGCACTGAGAGGACACCCAAGGAGACACAAGGCACAGGATGGAGGAGTTTGCTGTAGAAAAAGTGACACATACACATTAACACATCTACTCTTAAGCCTTAAAACACAGCCTCTGGCAAAAAAAGCACATACCCAAACCCAGATTGAGAGAATTGCAGACAAGGGCTGGAAAGGAACCAGGACAGGCACCACAGGCTTTCCTTTGATGCTAAAATAATTTTTAAAGGCCATTGCTCCTGGCTTAAAATAGATTTAGAGGTACCAGACAGAGAAGTTGTAGATCCCCCTTCCTGAGAGTGTTCAAGGACAGGGCTTGGAGCAAGCTGGTCCAGTGGAACGTGTCCCTGCCCATGGCAGGGGGGTGAAAAAAGATGTTCTCTAAGGTCCTTCCAAGCCTGTGACACAGTCCTGACTGAACAGCTAAACCCACCCATCTCTAGAGGAATCCCTTTTCCCCTTTTACAGTGCAGATCTGCTCACAGCCGTGTGTCAAAGTGTTTAGGTCAGCAAAAGCAATCAGCCACCCAAATGTGACTTTGCCAGCCAGAGTCCTTGCAGGGCTGCTCAAGGCAGCTCTGCTCCCTCCCTTCCACAGGAAACTCTGCAGGGACAGTGCCTCAAGAGCACCTCATGGCAGGAGCAGCTATCAGCAGTGACACACTGCACTGATGCCACTGAAGGAGAAAACAACAGCCAGCCAGGCTTTGCTTGTGAAGGTTCTCCTGCTATTTGTACCTCCTTGGAAGCACACAGCAGTCCAAAGATTTTTGAGGGTGCAGCAGAAGTGTTTGAGCTCTGACTGAAGGGGAGAGCTCTCTGCAAACAGGACAATGAAATGCACAGCAACCATCTCCAACTTCACTCTGAAGAGCTACCAAAATGCAACAAGAATACTCCTAAAGACATAACAATCTGCTGGATATTCTGCCAAATCAGTTAAAATTCCATGTTATCTGGATGCTTTATTAATACAGGGGTTACATCCAGAGCTACACAAGCACTGCCTGAACTGGGTCCTGGCAGAGCTCAGCCATGGCACCTTGGGCTAATTAAATCCATCTGCACTACCTGATCAAATTCACTGGGATCCAGCTTAGATCTCTGAAGCAAACTGGGAGCCCAAATAAATCTGCCCACAGCCACACAGGCCATGCAGGTGTCATGAAACAGAATCCAGATGTTTCTAGAGACTCAAAGTCTGCTCATTCACCTTTTGTTAATACGGGGAGAAAGAATGAACCTGCACAGCCCCTCTGCACAACACCCAGTTTGCTGGCACTTGCAACCACATTTCCTCACCCAACAAACAAAAGCCAGCAGCCAGACAGCAGCTCTTCCCCTGTGATTTTTTACTTTTCCCTTCTGCAGCAAGCACAGCCTAAACAGCCTTTTGTGGCAGAGACAACGGGGGTGAATTCTCTCTGCAGTGGTTATTCTGAGGTTCATTTCCTTCTGACATATTTGTTTGCAGCTCCAGCTCTGCTGCCTGTCTACCTGTCTCTATCTCTAATGGCAGTGGAGGCCAGGCAGTGCCTCCCTTTCAGCAGGATGGGCTGATGATTATATCCTGTCACACCCAGCAGAGAGCCAGGCATGATCTTTCAATCAGCATTTTTTACTGCTCCTGGTTTAGGGCAGCAGAGCTTTTATTCCTCTCAGCTTTTTAGTGGCTGCTTTAAAGGGCTTTTTTATCTGGAGAGGCTGATGAAAGGTGCTTCTGTGAGCAATGTTGGCAAAGAGCAGGTGGGTGTGAGGAGGGGAGCAAAGAAGAAAGAATGGAAAGTTTGGAGGAAGCCATGCTTTCAGGGCTTTTTGATTCCTGCCCAGGGCCTTGCTCACCACTGGAATTAATCTCTGAATCAACTGTTATCTATCACCAGAACAGATAATGTCATTTTTATCTCAACCATAACTTTTTTTTCCTTGAGAGATTACAGATAGCTTGGACCTCCTGCAGTGATCTGTGCACTACATTTGTCTTCTGCAAACCTCTGCCCAAGAGAACATCCAACTCACCCTTCTCATGGGCTTCCAACCAGCTCCAGACTTGTGACACTTCATACTCAGGCCCAGTGTTACCTTCCTGCTAATTTGTAGCTATATCCATCTATAATTTAAATATACAAATCCCATGATGTTTTGAGTGTCAGGACACCTGTCAGCTGTCACCAGAGCACAGGAGACAGGTTACAGAAAGGTGTGTCACCATGGGACCAAACCCTGGCAGGAGATGCCTGTTTTCATAGACCCACCTGATGGGGATGACACTGTAGATTAGAAACAGATTTTTTTCTTAATACTTGAAATATTTTTTTTTCTCTTTAAATTTAAAAATCTAATGGGAAATTTATAGGTTCCATTGAGGTTTAGGGGTTAAAAAATAATTTAAAAAAAAAACCAAGCAGTGCCTTTTTGTTTCCCAGATTTTCAAGACAATTAGGTCATTGGAGAGCTGAAGAATTAAATCTCCAGTAAGGACAGAATCAGCCAAAAGGCTGCAATTGATGACTTTACTGCATCTAAATTTTCACTAAACTTGATAAACTACCTATAAAATGGAAGAAAAAGGACAGGGGCAGGGGACTCATGGCCAAAATATGAAAACAAAATGCCAAAACCCCTGGCACAATGAGGGCCCAGCTATCAGAACTGATTTACCCCCACAAATATTTAAACATTTCATAGTTTCAGTGGGAAACAAAGATCCATGAAGACTGAAGACATCCCTATGGGCCACAGATCCATGGGAGCTTTCCCCTTGCCATTTGCTGTTTTAAAGAAGGAAAATTTGTAGCACTGGTTCATGGATTTACACTGCCCTGTAAGGCCTGTGTAGGTCTCCAGCTTCAAAGAAGAAAAACTTAGAGACCAGGATGGCAGAAAGGACATTAATCAGAAGTTGTATCAAGCAGCTCTTTGCAGGAAAAAAAACTTCCTAGAGGAAAATGGAAGAAAATTCTTTTTCACAGTGAAAGAAAACATTTTTATTGTAAGAAAATATATCAGAATTCCTGCCATTTAATCAATGGTTTCAAAAAAACCCACCTTTGTTTTAAGCAGCTTTATAGTGTAAACTCTGATCTACCTGCTCTAGGAGGTGCTGGCATTTTTGTTTACCAGAATCTTTATAAGTTCAATATCTTAATAGTGTGTGACCATTGTGAAGGCAGAGATTGACAGCTAGTCAATGAACTGATGGATATCTCCCTCATAAGCATTTCATTTAGCTACCCATGCATCCTGCCTTTCTACACACATTCCAACACCATTATCTCACACTTAATTACTTGGGTCTCAAAGCACCTGAGGAAGGAATGAGCCACCATTATCAGCATTTCACCAACAACAAAGCCCAGGCAGAGTGGGGTAATTTGCTAAAAGTTACCTCACTAAATATCCAAGGTCAGTGGCAGGTGGAAGAGAAAGTTCTTGTCAGGTGAGCACTGCACCCAGCAGAGCTCACTGCCTCTCCAAGTGTGTGCTGGGGAAGCTCCTGTAATGATCTGCACCAGGCACTGCAAAAGAACTTAAAATCCCACTTGTGTGGCAGCAAACAGTGGTGTAAAGATTAATCTACTGGCACTTCATCTGTCAAACACTGGAATATTGTATTTGATATTATATAAAGCTTTCTTTGGAGAGGACAAATGCCATGCCACCATGAGAGGACTTTGCTGACAAGTCCTCCCTGGCCATTCCTCACCTGTTTTTAAACACCTTCCAACCACACCCATTGTCTCAGATAGAATAAGTACAGCTGAGCCTTTCATAATTATGAAAAGAATAATTGCAAAACATTAATCATGCTCAGATTTTGTATCAGTCAAGAAATCACAAAGCCTGTTCAGATCTCACTCTGGTTTTTTTACTTCATGTTTTAAAACCCATCAGGAGGCACTCAGCAAAACCATCAGCAACTTGAGACTTGATGACAAAACACTTTAAAGTCAAAACTAACCCCCCATTTTCCATTGATAACATATACATGTACAGTACAGAGAAGAGGAGTAAATGAATACACCCCTGTTTGTAGAATTTGGAATGCTTTCAGAGGCTGCATGTCCAAGTAAAAGTCCCAGGGCTGAATGAAACAAGCTAAATGAAATTCATTTAATCCCATGTCCAGCTCAGGTGGCCACCAAGCCTTGAACAGGACTACCAGGACAACAGTGGATATCAAAGACATCAGCCCTGCAGCAGAATTCATTCTTGGCACTGGGATTTCCTTCTCTCTTTTTTGTTACAGGTTTTCCCTCCCTTTCACTGGGACAAACGGGGATCACAACTTCCAAACAAGTTCAAAAAAATGGAAAGAGATCCAGCTTGCAAGTTGACATTGTAATTGATATAAGTCTATTATGACAAGACAAATTGCAGCAGACAGTGCAGGAGACAGCTCAATCTGTTATCCAGTCCCTGCAATGGCTCTGGGAAGAACTCGACCATCTCACCCATAAATCTTTCTCCCAAGTTTGCATTGCTGCTTGTGTGGGTAAAATAATAAAACTGTGCAGTGGCAAATTAGTATAAAAATATTACTTTATTTTTAGAAACAGTAATTTATAAGTAATTTTTATAGCGTACAAGGGAGGCAGTAACACATTTCTAAACACAATTACATTAAGTTTGTTAGAGGAGCCCCGGCCCTTGCAGCATCTCATCAGGAAAGTGTCATGTCCCAGGCTGCAGAAACATCCCATAATTACTTTAAAAAGTCATTAGCTGCTATCATGCCAATTGGGAATAATCATCTCTGCTGAGATGGCTGTGAGGCTGCCATCAGCCATCCTGGAGGATCCAGCACAAACTTTCTTCAGGACAAAAATTCATTTTCAGGGCACTGACCTACTCCCTAACTCAATGGCAAATATAAATTCCACAAAAAAGGATGATTAGAAGATTCCTGAGATATATGTTCCCATTTATTTCTTAGAGTAATTGAATTTAGTAATATTTTTGTACTAATTTGTCTGTAGTCTGTAGTTCACAGCACCCAGCAAGGAGATCAAGAGAGCTGCTGCACAAGTGAAACTTTAGAACCAGCTGCCAACACTGATGACAGAAACAGAGAAGAAAATCAAAAAGGGTGGAGAGGGGGAGATATAAAATGGGATACATGAAGCAGTTTTGCTCAAATGAGTTCAAGTGCAGCTATGAAATGCCTGTGGTTCCTCCTCTGTCAGGAGACTGACAGGAAGTCACAATACCAGAAGTGACAGAAGCCAAGATTACAAATGTGGGAAATAGATTTATAGAGAATTCTCAAAGCCTGACAAAAAGCTCACATTGTATACATCTACATACCAACCTTAAAATAAAAATAAAAATAACATAACATAAAACAAACATTATTTTAAAAAATTAAACTAAAAACAAGTTTCAAAAATAACCTTACAAATAAAACTAGATACTTAAAAAAAACCTATAAAAATACGTTATAATAAAACCCACACAAAATAATTTTAAATAATTAACTTTAAAGCATTTACAATATAATAACTAAAACTAATAAACAAAAAATTATAATATATTATAATTAAAAATTAGTTACCCTCTAATTGCCGCTCTTATAACAATTGGTGGTACCAAGTATCAAATTCACCTCAGAATCACAGTGATGGACTCAATTCTTTGAAAGGGAGAAAGAAACCATCTCTCAAGCATTAAATCCAAGCTACTTTATGGGCAATATTCCAACATCAGCCAAGCAAACTGGAGGCTGTGGCTGTTAGTTCCACAGTACATTTCTCCTTCCTTTTGCCTGCACAAATATGATACAAACCTCAGAAGAATCTGACTGGAGGCACCTGCAACAGCTAAGAGGCCTTACACTCTAAATTACCTTGCTTTTGTTAGGCAGGTGAATGGTCCATAACACCCTTGCTGAAAGAAGGGTTTTCCCTTCAGAATTCAATTTATAAACTTCCTCCTGCCAGGCTGCGATAGCAGCTGCTGCACAAACCTGAGAATGATGGCTCCTGGAATTCCATTCAAACCCCAGGAATCAATAGAAAGCAGACAAAGGAGCAGAGATAAAAGGTCCCCCCAAGTGCAAAGAGCAGGGACTGCAGGATGCCCCTCATTGTTTTTACTGCAGGGGCTGCAGTCACCAGCCTGTGAGACAGAGACTGCACCATCTCCCTGCAGCTGGAAAATCTGAGCTGGGCTATCCACAATCTGCCTGCTGGGAATGCCCCAGCTCCACAGGTGTTTCCAAGCAAAAGGAGTCTCAAAAGGCAATTTATCATGGCAAGGACAATTTATAATTTGCTGAGATATATTCCATCTGGCAAAAGCTCATTCTATGGCCTTTTTGGAGATTGTGATCCTGCTTACCTTGAAGCAGCAGCTCTTGTGTAAGTTAATCACAGCCAGCCTGCCTTGGTGTCACTCTGGCTCACCTCAAGTCACCCACATAAACTTGTTTTTGTGGGCAGTAAAGAAATACCCAATCACAGCTCAACTGAACTGAAATTGTCTGTAGGCAGCAGCAGCTCCATTGTAAACAGCTCTGCATTTTATTTATTGTTATAGTCCCTCTCACTCACACTGCCTGATAGACAAGCCAGGTGAGGACACAAAGATATTAGAATTTAAAAAGGAAAAAACGAAATACTTAAAAATCTGCCTTCCTTTCAACAAAGCACAATATGCTTCAGCTGAAAAGGAAATTATCATTTGCCTAATACAAAAGAAACCCTTTGTCCCAATCACAGCCTACTCTGTAGGAATGACTTTCTTCCCTCCCTTAAGAAGCCAAATGGATGCAGTGCTGTAATTTTGGAGAGCTTTACACAGTGTGTTAAATTACAAGACAACCCATTGTAGGTTTATCAAAATGTGAGCCAGTGTGTGAGACAAAAAAGATTCTCATTGAGAGTGGGTGATAGAGTGTAAGTCAGAATTCAGACTATAGTATGCTAGAACACAGTGAAATGAAAGATTGGTGCATATATTAGTCCAGGAATACTATGAAATATTTGGTAGTGAGCTATAAAACCTTCCTACTTTGAGATGCACAAAAAGAAAAAATCCCATGAACAAATACAGTGGTTCATTTGCTGCATTCTTCACCTACTGCCCACCTGCTTTGACTCAGAACTTCCTCTCACAAAGCTAAAGGCAAGGCTGAGAAATTCACTGAGAGCACCACAGGAACATTCAAGCTGAGAAGCAACAGACAGATACTCCACTGGACACCACTGGTGATATTCAGTGACATTATCCACCACAGAAACTCCTCTGATACCAATCAAATTCAATTTTCATCTTGCTTTGTTAAAATTCAATATCCAAAAAAAAAAATTCTGGAAAATCAGAGAATGATCAAATAACCATGTCAGAGTGCAGCAAAGGCACCTTTAAGTCAACATGAATAAAATATTCTTGTTTTAACAACGATTGTTGAAGATGCATTTTATCCCAAGAGCAGCCGCCCTTGAGAGAATTCCCACTGCACTCACCGTACTGGCAGCGAGGCCCCTGGAATCCTGCAGGACACTGGCACACCTGGGATCCTCCTTCAGAGCACCTCCCTCCATTGAAGCAAGTGCCAGCAGTGCACAGCACTAGAGCACACAAACAGAATGGGACAGGCTATTTCAGCTCATTCTGGCCCAAGGATCCCCAGAACTGCCTCTCTGACTCAGTCCTGCTGCAACATGACCTCCCAAATGAGAAACCCAGACTTTTATTGAAGTGCAAGGGCTGGGCTGCAGCAGGACTTGCTATCAAAGGTGTAACTGCCTTGTTGATAGGAAGAAATTTAATAAGAGTAAGACTTAAATATTGCAGTTTAACTTGAAGGTGCTTCAGAGGCAGAAGACAGGACTCAAAGCACTGCCTGAATCTAAAATAAAATAGGAAAAGCTGCCAGACAATAATGTTGGAATGGTTAAAAACCACTGATGCACTGGGAGATATTATACATGTGGAAGGGAATTACAATTCTTCCTTTCCTCTAACACAGTACAGTTTTATTTACAACAACTTAAATTCCACGTGCTTGAGTCAAACTTGCAAAGAGTATCAAATTCAACAGAGTAATTCTACCACTTTGGGGTCTTAAAGAATTCAAAGCAAGTCTGCACTGCTCTTTCAGGAAGAAAATTTCATTTTGCTACTTGTGCTCACATACCTTAAACTCCTTTACACCAGAGATTAAAACACAGATTGTAAACATATTTTTGACTTCTTACAACTAAACAGGGGCACACTAAATATGTAGATTCAGGCTGAAACTAACAGGAATACCTCTCAGGCTTGTTTTTGGGTTTTAACTACAAAGAGACAACCATAAAAGCAAGCTCTCTGAATGCAGCCCTGAAGTTAGTATGAAGATTAAAAAATAAATAAGAACAGATGCTAACTTTCATACAGAAAACACAATTACTGACTAAACAGTAACAAAACTAAACACTGAGTAGGTTGCCATCTTCTACTGATGTCTTGTTAGCAGTGGCTGAAGTGCTGCCTTATCATTCCAATTAAATTCCATCTTTTAGGAAAACATCCAATCATGATTAGAAATTAGTGATAGAAAATTAGTGATAGGTTCTCATCAGATGAGGAAACACAGGGTAGAAATAAAACTGCCTCAATGGCACCAGCAGAAGGGAAAATGGCAAGAACAGACAGACTAGCAAGTGCTGCACCCAAGGAAAGTGCCTCACAGCAGATTTCTCTGCATAATTTGGGTAACAGCAATAAATTTGGTTGGCCTGTCAAAACCAGGCTGGCACAAAAATGCTGCAACAACTCCAATTAGAGTTTAGACTGTTAATCCAAATTGTGTGGATTAAAATTAGATCTATTTGCTGCTTTTACATGAGCACTTTTATCTTTTTAAAGGACATTTGCTCGCCCATCACTGGGGAAATGCCAGTTATAAACCACAAGAAACAAAACCCTTGTATCTAGAAGTGAGGATTCAGTAGGAAGGCATGGCCTGGGGATGTCACCCTGTGGTTTTGTCCCAGTTTTGTCCCAACTCACAATGCAGACAGCCAGGTTCATTGTCCTGCTGGGCCCAGCCAGGGCAGCACTTGTAGACAGTCTGCTGCTCCATCCTGTACACCTGCTTGTAAACTGTGTAGTAACCAGACCTGTGGGGAGAGGAAGGTTAGGAGAGCAGTCACAACTCTCATTCCACTCACTCCCACCTCCCCAGCAGCACACTGCACTCATATGTCATATTTATGATATTTATGAGATGCTTTCCCAGCCTCCATCAGGAGTTCTCGTTAAAAACGAAGCAAATACAGCAAACTGCATCCTGATAACAGCCAGTAGCCCTGATATGCCATGTCCACATATTATTTTGAAGAATTTGTATTCAGGCTAGTCAAAGGTGAGTAATTTTTTTTTTTAAACTTTTTTTTTTTTTTTTTTTTTTGCAATCAGTTTTGGGTTTAGCTGTTGGGGGAGTCAGATCTCCCATCAGTTCCAAGCATGTGACAGAAATAGAAAGAAGTTCAATTTTTCAAAGTCAATGACTTGACAGCTGGGCTTCACCTGAACAAGAACAAGACAGGAACATTTTCTGATAGTGTAAAATTCTGAATCTAAAGCCAGACACGAAGCTCATGAGCAACCCAAAACACATTAAAAAGTCACATTTTCTACTCAGTAATGACAGATTTCAAGTCAAATCTCAGGAGGACACCATGTCCATAACCACACGTTTCAGATGAAACAGTTGACAACTTCTCTCATAAAAAAAAGCTGAAGAACTTGCACAAAGATGAGCAACACAACCCATTTATAACAACAGATAATGTATTACCTTCTCTCATAGCTCACACACCACCTCCTCTTTGTGCAGCCTTGCTTCCACATCCTGACCATGCGACTGAAGGACTGAATGCAGGGCTCCTGGTGTCCCACCAGAGCCAGCTCCAGCACTGGGCACACATTAGGCCTGGGGGGGCAAAGAAAAAGATAATTTTTATTTCTAACACCAAATTTAGACATCTTGAGACACACCTAAAAACTCTGCTGGGTGTAACAGTTTGAACCAGAATTTTTACTGCTGGTGGAACGCACTGCAGCTCCAAGCCTCAGAAGGCAGCATGTGAACAATGCACTGAAATTCAGGCTCCTCACCAGTCAGTGAAGGATTTACCACAGATTCAAGGGCAGATAAGATTTATCTAAACTATTGCTGGGGAAATTGTGTATTCTGTAAGAGCCCCCCTCGCTATCAGTCCCCTCAGGGAAACACACGAAATTGGTAAGAGGAAGTATCCTTGTTCTCTGCTGATTATTCCTAAAATAACAAGACCAAAATAAAAGCTCTGCTTTGGAGGATGATATGTAATCTTCATCCTGCTACCTAGCCAGAGTTACAAAAATATCAGGATTGCAGGAGGTATGGAGGGTCAAAAAAAATGTTACATGCTGATGGTTTTGCAGAGATTTTGTCTGCCTTATCCCAATTTCTTTGCCCTGGTATAAATCAGGAAATTTTGCATGACAGAAAACAACAGCAGGAAACATTCAGGGTCTAAATGAAACCATAAAGATTGAGGGGTTTTGTCATCTTTGAAGGCAGGAACCTGTTGTGACACAAATGAAATTAACTCACTGATTTTTTTTGAGTAGTTTATAGATTGTTAGCGCAATAATTTAATCACCAATTCCCCAGGACAGCCTGGTGAGGCTTTGCAAGCACAAGCCTCAGTAACTCAAACACAGAGGGGAACAGGGACCTTCTCTACCCACCCTGGCAACAACACCATCCAGCAGACAAGTCCTTCCCCAATTTTTAGTCTGAGCCCTCTCCAAGCTAGAGAGTGATCAAGTAACATCCTGTCACACTTGTTTCCTTTGTCACAGGTAGAAACACGACCCTGTGCTAGAAAACCTGGGGCTGGCACTAATAAGAGAGCAGTTCTAGCCCAAGAGCTGCCTGGCAGTTGGTCACCATCACTTACAGTGGATAGTGTTAATCTCTCATTCAGGATTTATGGTGGTTTTTAACTCCTCTGAAGCCTGAACACCACACAAGGTAGCCTTGCTAACGAGAGAACATCTTTCATCCACAGGTCTTCAAGTGCTTTACAAATATCATTAAATTAAGCCTGTGCAGAACCAGAAAACACTATAACCATGATCAATTTTCCTGCTGAGCTGAACACTTGGAAGAAGCTCTGCCTGGATCAAATCCTACAGGATTTGACTGGAAAACAGCCCCAGTGCTGTGCAGAATGCTGTCATCACCCCACGGAGAATGGCACATCCAGCCAGGCCTCCCAAAGCCACCACAGCTCCCAGGAGAACACCTGGGACATCATCTCAGGGTAAAGAGGATCTCTGTCCAACAAGGACACTCCAGGAAGAGGAACAGAGCAGATGTAAGCACAATCCAAACAGCCCTCAGGAATTCAGGCAGCCCATGTAAAGGAAGGCA
Source organism: Haemorhous mexicanus (assembly GCF_027477595.1). Lineage (NCBI taxonomy): Eukaryota > Metazoa > Chordata > Aves > Passeriformes > Fringillidae > Haemorhous > Haemorhous mexicanus. The sequence goes on from NC_082350.1 coordinate 23,220,827, forward strand.
GGAGAAGAAAGCCCACGGCTGTAAGCTCTGGCTGTCCTATATCACCAAAGTAAAGAATCTATTTGTACTGGAACACCTGACCTTGGCAGAAGATACTTTCCTGAACTAGAATATCTGTTTCTCACAGGCTTTAGAGCAATCATCTGCATCATCCTAAACCACACTGCCAGTGGACATCCCTCCATGTTCCTCCTCCACTACTGCACAGCCCACACTCAATATTGCTCCATATTTCCCATCCCTCAGGTCTGCCCTGGGTGCCAATAGCTCAGAGCAGAACTGGAGATGGTCACAGCCCAGTTCCAGACTGCCTCAAGTTCCTCAAGCAGCCAGGCTTCCCCCTCATTCCCAGTGTCATCTCCATTACCTAGCAATCCTTCCCATGTGTCCCAGCTACCCCTTTCCCCCAGAACTACCTCTCCATTTCACATATTTAGCTGAAGTTCAGAGCCATTGTTCCCAAGCCATTCTTAGCACAAAGTCTGCCATTTGTTTCCCATCCAAAGAAGATCTTTGTGTGCCCAAAATCTTGCCTGTTTTTCCTCCTTTCCATTACGTCAGTTGGTCTAATAAAACCCTTGCCTTACTTAGCAACCATGCCTCACTTAGCAGGCTTTTTAAATGACTCTCCCTCCAATGAATAGAACATCATGTTCTGATAATTCATGCATATCTCCTTTTATTAGAATTGCCTAAAACTTTCCAGATAAAGGTACATTCATATGCATCGCTCTTCCATAAATAAAAGAGAGGAGCTGACAATTGTTGTAATGACACACTGAGCCCATCCCACAAGTTCCTCCTCATGTGATATTGCCATGTTTCCAGGAATAGCAGTATTGACTTCTAGGATATGGTTAATGGGAACAAATGACGCTCACAGAACAAAACAAGCCAGCAGCAGAGTCACATGTTTATGAAGATTTATTCAAAGTAAGCCATTCCTCCTTGATGCCCTTGGGATAATTTAAAGGCAGATATCAAAACTGCTGAAACACTATAATTAAATTGCAGCAATTGCATAACATGTAATCCTGTGCTGGCAAAGCTGGGAATCAAACATGCCCTCTCCAACAACTCAGCATCCTCACAGCTCCCTACACACAGAGTCAACACGGCAGTTTTTGGGCCATCTGACTCACTGGAGACCTCTAAACCTCAGAGCAGCTCCTGGAACCAGGCTGCAGCTAGTGAAGGCACAATTCAGCACCGTGGCACTCTGCTAATTAGAGGCCATCCAGGAGTGAGCTGAAGCCCCAAGCGGATGCAGTGGTGTATCAGAGAACAGCTCCTGTTTTCCTGCCCTGCCCTTTGCAATCAGAAGATGTTTCTTAACAGGGGTTTAAGTGTTAAAACAAGCAAAAGACTCAAAGGCATATTATGGGCCAGGATTTGATTGATACACCAGTCCCTTTAAACCTTTTTGCTCTGGTGCTCTGTGCTAGCCAAGGCTAACACCAAGGCTATTATTAGCTTGTCAGTCTGACTCAGGCAAGGCAGAAAGCTCTCTTAATATTTGCATTAGGAGACTGCCCTTTAAACAAAGACACCCTACACACTTCCAGCTCAAGACTTGAGATTCTAATGAACAGATAATTAGACCAACAAGGAGCAAGAGCAGCCTGGGCTAATCATATGGCTGTGGTGCCTGTGAGCCACTGCACAACGGGAAAAGTTCAGAGAAAATTAAAAGCATCTCCAGGCGGGATGCAATTCGTTCCTGTGTTTGGGATTTGAAAAAGAAAAGGAATAGATCTACCACAAAAATCACAGAATGGTTTGAGTTGGAAAGGACCTTAAAGATTACTCAGTTCTAACTCCCTGCCATGGGCAGGGACACCTTCCACTGTCCCAGGTGGCTCCAAGCCCTGGCCTTGGACACTTCCATTTGTAAAGGTCCATCATATCTCTGTGACAGGGAGATTTTCTTTTTCTGCCCAACACCTGGGATGCCAAAGTAAATCTCTCATTCTACCCATCTACTTTTCCCCAGCTCAATGCAAGAAGCTGAAGGTGGGCAGATTTAACAGCAGTGAGAGAGCAAACACACATCAAGACATCCCTAAAGATTTCTTTCAACAGCACAAACTTTAAATCAAAACATTAACGAAGACGAATTTGGCTGTCTTATTTCAGGTCTTTCCACAGAGACTCCCTGAATGACACCACCTTCTATACTAAGTCAGACAGCTGTTAGCATCTCCCTAAAAATGAGATGTTGCAGCCTGCCTTGCCTCAGCTGACGAATTTGCAGCCTGAACTCTATTGATCTTCCCATAAATCAGTCAATAGTGAAACCTGTCGTAAGGAGAGACTTGCTGGAATCCTGTATTTTCCAAACACTAATTGGTTGCTGCTCCTTCCCCTTATGCTGTTATTAAAAGTTTAGAAAACCACAGCCTTCTTACTCAGTTTTAGTTTGAAAAGATCAAATATGAGCTTTCTTAAGGGAACCAAGATTACAGTCAGGGCTAAATTCTCCACTGCTGTGATGATAACTGCTTTTGCACTAGAGATGCACTGACGTTGATCTGAAAATAGTTGTACACTGCTACAAAGGATTTGGCTAGGAGCTTTCCAGGTTAACTGAATCCCCTCACACCTTCAACATCACCATTGTCTTATAAAAAAGACCTCTAGAAAGACACTGTGACATCTTTCAGAAACATGTGGCACTGCAGAGGAGAAAAAGCCAGCAGCATGATGTTGTATGCAAAAGAGGTGTTGATTAAAAGTTTTTGATCTATATGATCTAAATTGGAAAGGAGAAAAAAACAAATTTTATTTGAACACGGGAAAAGAAAAGTCAAATCGGGAAATAGACCACAGAAACAAAAAGTCCAAAGAACTAGTTACATATATTGGCTCATATATATAAATTTTGTCTCTAGATACATATTGCTTAATAATTCACAAAGGCCAGAATGACAGAAAAGCCTTTTATTTTTTTGAACTGCCAAGCTCCCCTTTCTACCCTTAATCTATTTTAAGGCTCATTTCCCTGATCAAATTAATCAGCACTACCAGAGACAATTAGGACATCCTGCTCCCTTGACCACTAATCAATCCCTGCTCTCTCCTGATCCTGTATCAATATTTGTGATGTTCACAGCCCCTCTGGGACACGGGTTGTAAGCACCAAGCTCATTTAGATTAGGTCTCATTATCACTGCTGTTCTCTGGCTCTGTGGAGGAAGGTCCACCACACAAGGCTGCCCCATCCCACAGGTTACTAATGCACTGCTGTGTCTTACTCACATCCTCTCTCTGATTAGATGGAGCAGCTAAATAACATGAGAGTTCCTTCAGCCTTTGTGCCCTGCATCTAGATGAAGAGCAAATCAATAGGAGATGATTAATTACACACTCAGCTATTATAACAACAATAAGATTTTTAGTTCTTGCCGCTATCAAAGTGCAGCGCCTGTCGTTTACCTTCCACTTAACCATCCTCCTCCCTCCCCCAGGACAGCATTATCTATTTTGGTTGGCAAGAAAAGCAGAAGATAAACATGCACATCCAAATCATTTAACCATGATTGACCAAGTCACCTTTTTTTTTTTTTGTGCATTTTAAAATCAGGGAGTGATTCTTATTCTTTTTTCTTTTAGTGTCATGTAGATGCAATACCCGGCAACATCCAGTTTTCTAATTCTGTCTGCTACATCCAGGAGAGCACCAGTGACCAGGCCTGCAAAGCCCCAAGCAGCACAAACACCCAGCTTTACAAAATTTAAGGACCAGTGTCCCAAGGATCTCTCTCTTAATTAGAAAACCATACAGGTTATCACATAAAGGAGGCTAAGAAATAGTTGGCACACACTCATTGTTAAGACAAAGCAGATAAGGGTTCAAAATCCACATTAAATTGCGAGTGTAAAAGTGTGAAATGAGGGAGGAAAGCTCCAGGTGTAATTTCACATTAACTACACCCACTGCCATTATCACTCCCCTGAAGAGGGGTGTGTTACACCCCAGTAAACTCCAGTTCCCCAATAAACCTGCCAGGTGCACACACCTGAGCCTCCTCAGCAGGAAGGCACAGAGGGACCTGATGTTCAAATATGAACATGAAAATCATTCCAAGTGTCACACCACTTTGTCACAAAGAGAGAAAGCTCACTCTGGTTTACAGCAAGTGCCACACTGTTTGACAATTAAATGAGCTAGAAGGCACTGAAATCCTCAGCTCTATTTCAGCAACCATATCTAGGAATTGTTCACTGCTTTTTTTGGTGCCTGCCAGATTTTAACAGCTTCAAAGTAAAAGTTTTTTTAAAGCTTACTTTTAAAATAACATGAAATATATAACTTCCAGTCAAACTGCAACAAACATGATTACATCTAATGTATGCAATATATGCAAGAAAAATCCCTACATGCCAACATTTTAGGTGTTAAAATATTCCAAGTCTTTTACTCCCCTTTAAATCATTAGCTTGATACCAATGTCCATTTTTTGAGGGGTTTTGTTTGGTTTGGGGTTTTCATTTGTTTGCTTTAACATTAAGAAAACTTGGTTAAGCTAAATATTTAATTAATTTTAACCACAGAAAAACTAACATGCATTAGTGGATTAGTGTTCAACAGTGGCAAAGTAGAAGGGGGGAAAAAAATCTCAATTTATATCTTTTGGATAAGAAACTTCTGCTGAGGTTCTAAATAACCCACAGTGCCTGGTGTTACTCTACAGAGAGAGATGGGCAGGCTTTGACTCACAGTTATAAGATACAAGCAGTATAATGATGAGAGAAGTTTATACAGCTGCATTTTTCACCATTGATGGTGCACTGGTCAGGCAGAGAGATCACCAGCAATTACAAACAAAAGGGCAACCACTGAAGAGTCTCCTGAGGGCTGAGGTGTATAAAAACTCACATACTATAGAGGAATATTCCAACCTGAGAAGACCAGGCCCAAAATACCCAATTGTTCCATAATTTATGGGGATTTCTTCATTAAAAAACAATACAGAGCACCATATAAAGGCTCTTCTCAGGCACATTCTAAGACATTATGCTAAATTTTCAATATTGAATTAGGTCACATACATAAAAACATGGTCTGGGCATGGCATTCTCTTCTAAACAAGATTTTGTGCCAAGCTCTGCTCTGACTTCGGGAAGACAGCAAGGTGTTTCTACTACAGAACCCAAAAACAAGTGTCAGCACTCTGACTTGAACAACGTTCCCCTTTCCACACACAAATATTCATCCACAGGTCAAAGGCACTGAAATGGAGCTCAGAGCACACATCACAGCCCACAGCATCTCCCAGCAAAGGCAGAAATATCAAGTTCCCCTCTGGAACAATTAATGATTGGTTTGAAAGCAAGGCTAGAAGCTGGAATCCAAAGCACAAACTGCATATGTTCAGTACATCATTTTCAAATGCTTTGATTTCACAGTAATGAAAGGAAATTTCTTTCTGCTCAGAAATAAATTAAAAGCAATAGATTTGAGAGGGAATGTAAGCAATAACAGGCTTGGATTTCAGAGGAAGGAAATCTATTAACTGTGTTCAAAGAGAGAAGGTATTTAATTGGTGAATAACACAAGTCTGCAATATGGGCTGTTAACCCCCTGGGAGCCAAAGCGTCACTTCCATCAAAGTTCTGCTAAAAAGTCACCTGGAGACCAGGTCTGCCACCACAGATAATCTCATCCCTCCTCACCAGGGGGCTGCTTCAAATTTATTAAAAATATTCCACAGTCTGTCATACCTAGATCATGGCATGCCTACAACTAGGAAAAACAGGCAATGCTGGATATAAACAATGCAGAAGAAAACTCAAAGACAAAACCAGGCAATTTTCCCAAGAAATGCTGCAAAACCACATTTCAAGCACATTGAACTATTGCTTAAGGAACTAAACTATAGCAACATTCCATGACAATTACACCTAAAGAAACCTGACAAGCTTTTTCCTCTTAGAGTGTAGTTTTGGAGAGCAATGTGAGAAGTCAAATCCCATTAAAAGTGAGGGGGCATTCCCCTTCACTTTCTTACCTTAAAAGTGCAGATTTAAGAATCATACAGTACGTATAAGCTTACTGTGATTATGAGCAGAGAATTTCTAAACCTCTGGTGAGATTTAAAAGCATTTTATGATGTCTCTGATGCAAACCCAGGAGTTTCTAAAACTGGAAAATATTTACAGTTCAAGTTCATCTTTGATAAATATAAAAACTACAGGCTATCAGATTTTACTATGCTGTCTTACAGCTATTTCAGAGTTTAGGAGAAAGTCTTGATCTCATTTTTCTCCAGAAGAGCAGGAAAATGTCATAAATCAGGAAAAGCACAGAACCACCATGACACTCATTCATTATCGTTAAGTCTCCTGACAGTGAATATACTGGGGCAGAAAAAGAGGAAAAGAGCTCTTTGCCATCTGTTAAAAGACTAAATTCAAAATTAATATTCCTCTAGGAACTGTGAAACAGAAGCCTGAAGTGCAAAGTCCCGAGGAATGGGATTCTGTGCTGCAGTGCTGACCAGCATGAGCTCTATCTGCTGGCAGCATCCTGTAGTGCACAGGCTAAAAAAACCTATTTTTGTTCAGGGTGATCTTCACAGTCACAAAGATCAGAAACATCTCAGTCTTCAACTGCAAATTCAAGGATTGTGGAAATAGGGGATGAAATCACCACGAATTTTAAGCCAATACATTTAAAACATGCTTGCTAAAATCACATTATCCAAGCCTCAAAGGCTGGAGTAGCTGCTGCTCAGGAGGAGTGAGGGTTTGCTGCAACCCTATGGAATCTGAGCAGACAGGAATGGGAAGAAGGGCTTCAGGTTTCAGCTGAAAACAAGTTAGGCAAAATTCAGTAGCCTAAAAATCAAAATTTGTCATTGATTCTCGGATGCCAGCATCGCTTCAACCAAGGTTTAAAGAGAAATACTTAATCTCACTTGATGGACAAATTTAATACAAAATTAGGCTGTGGTACAAATTTGAATACACCACTGGCAAATCAGGTCATAATTTTCACCAGGAAAACTTGCAAGTTTTTTTAACTACAAAACCTCCGAGTCTAAGATAACCCATCCAAAGAAGTGGAAGGAGATTCCACTACATTATTTAGCTCAGCTCAAAAAAGGAAACCTACTTTAAGTCCTTGTTTAATGCTAGGAAGACAAGCTTTCCTCACACCTGCAAATTGACATCACTGGAGGTGAAAATACAGTATATTGGCTAAACAGCCAATACATTGAGACAATTTCTCACCATGAAATGATTACACCATCTACTTTTCACATCATTTGGACAGTATCAAAACAAAATTCCAGGCTCCAGGTTGAAGTTGTATCTCTGTATACTTTATGGAAGCATTTCTTTTTTTTTTTTTTTCTGCACTGCATTCCAAATATTCAAATTGACATGCAATTTGTTCCGCTGTAACAATCACAACTCAGAGGCATCTCCTCATATGGAAACACTTTGCACAACAGCAGTTAATTCTTGAAATGCATTCCATCAAGGAAAAAAGTGGACTTGGCCTTTTTTAATTATACCTTAAAAGGAATTTTTATTTATGTCACTCAAAGAAAGCGTCCACAGGCACATCTGTCTGCAGTGGTGCAAAACCAGCCCTGTGTCACTGCACCCAACAGCTGGAACAGCTGAAGGGCCAGGTTTACTCGAGGTTTGCAGAGGCAGATAACATGTGGATGCTAGAATTTGCTTTTGGGAACGTGATTTATCAGGAGGAGCACAAGAAAGCTGATACTGCCCCGAAGAATTGAAGCTGGAAAACAGTAACTCAGCCAGGAATCTAGCTCTACATCCAGGTGTTCCTTGGAATGTGACCAGATTGCTAGTGGATAAAGTGAAAATATGCAGATACAACATGTGAACAGTAAAGAAAAACCCTAAGCAAAACACTTTTATGGCAAGACTGAGACTGGATCCTCTAAAAGCAGAGCAGCCCCTTCAGATGTCATCCTGGACCTGCAGAGCCACAGAGCAAGTCAGGGGGCTTAATGCTGACAGAACAAAACTTCTCTTCTTCTTTGGCAAAGAAGTCCTCACCCACCTCACCTGGGAACAGAAGAATCCATTCTTGAGCCCTGTCCCAGTCCTAACTGTGAAAGGAGATATTTATTGCACAAAGGGGGTTCCCAGAACACAGCTCATAACTCCACTGCCTCTGCTCTGTCCTACACCCCTAACTGAGAGCAGACATCTGTACTGCTCCAGCTCCCAGGGGAATGTTTGTCTAGGAGAGGATTTACCACTTCTGACAGCAACTCAAGTCCTCCTTTAGTTCTCATTTCTGCACTGTCCCACAGCTCCCCCCGATTTCTGTGAAGCCCAGTGCTAGGTAACCACACATCACACTTGCATTGTCTGACACACCCCAGTTTTGGGCTAGAGAGCCCACTACCAAGTGTTAAAAATGTGCTTTTTATCATCAGACATGGTTAATTCCTCGTTTAAAGACCCAAATATGCTTTACAATGAAAACAGCATATCTGTTCTCTGGTCATTCCAGAGTTCTCTGAAGTTCTATTAGAGGATCATCAAGGGCCAATTGTATGGAAAAGCAGTTGACAGAAATATCTCATCATTCTCTAATCTGTTCTACATTAAATCTCCTCAGGGGGCTTGGAAGCAGAACACCAACATCCACAGAGAACCCTCCCATTTCTAGCTAGGAGCAAATGCTCAAGTTAGCAACAGAATGAAAACAATTATGAAGAATATCCTGTGTAGCCTCAGCCACATAAGATCTCAATCAAAACAACAGCAAAGAACACACTCAGCATGGTGTGTTCCAAGGGATACATTTGCTGTTCTGATTTCATTGACTGCAGATGACCAAAGTCAAACCAGAATTGTTAGAAAAAGGTGATTCATTAAAAAATCCTCCTGGACATGTCACTGTTTCTTGGTGAAAGCTGGCAGACTCACTCCTGAAGGGTGGTGACATCTTGCATTCGTGCTTACACCAAAGGTAAAGTCCCTAAATAGCAAGAAAGTTTGGAGTAATACTTATTCTTGCCCTGGCTCAGGAAAAGCAGGAAGAACGGCAGTAATTTCAGGAATATGACTCTTGGGAAAAGCACTCAAGGCTCTGACCCAGGTCTGGGGGCTTGGGTGGCTGCTGCTGATTGCTGCTGGCTGGCAGTGCACTGCTGCTCCCAGTGCCTCCAGCCCAGCAGCAACATCCTCACACAGCATCGCTCCCAGAAGGGAATGCTTCCTCTGCTCTTTCAGTGACACCGTCTTTAAAAAGGTAAAAGCAAATAAAAATTGTTTGGAGGCAATTCACAGTTAACAGCACCTCCAGCTTCAAAAGTGCAGAATCATAGTTATTACTGATGTCAAATGCAAACAGATTAATGTAGGCCAATGCTATTCCTCCTCCTGATAGAGTAATTGCTCAGAAAGAGAGCACAAAGCATGCCTGAAAGGAACACAGAGCACTTTTAACAAAGGAAAATGTTTTACCACAGAATGAGCTTAACTTCTCTAAGCATTGTGATGGATACTTTGTGCTCCAGCAAAATGGAGTAATATAAACCACCTTAAAAGCACTTCTGGTAAATGCTGTGTAAATATGTATTGCATAGAAAGCCAGTGAGCAATAGGCTTGGAAATCTCAATTTTCAGACAGAATAAAGAACTAAACAGAAAGCAAATACAAGACATTAATTATGAACGAGTACCATGAAGTTGATGAAGATAAAACCCAGGAAGACAAGGGAGGTTAGAAATTTGGCTATACACAGATATTTGAAAAGGCTGTTGTCAAGTTGCTTTGAGGGGGGGGGGGGGAACATTCCTTAAAACACGAGAAAGGTACACAAGGAAAAGTAAAGGGACACAAACAGTTTCCATCAACATTCAATTTCAACACACAAAAACTTTAACCACAGATTTCGTGCATGCGGCCAGCTACTCTCTTCTAGAGCCCGACCAGAGAGCCACCTCCGGACACAAACCTTCCACCGCATTTTCAACAAAGAGCATTTGTTGCTCGTGCTGTGCAGAACCCCTCGGAGAAAGTTCCCCGGCACCGCGGCAGCCGCACACGTGCGGCCCCAGCTCTTTGTGCGCTCCCGGCCGCGGGAGGCTGGGTGGATGGGTGGATGGGTGGATGGATGGATGCTCTCTGCTCCCTGCCCTTCCCGCACGGATCCCCAGCTGGCACCCCCATCTTCCTCCTGCTGCTCTCCCCACACTGAAAGCAAAGCCAGGAGAAGCCCCGGAGTTGCCTTCACCTCCCACGGCAAAGCCAAGCCCAGCGCTCCCCCCCGGGAGCCCCACAAGCCCCATCCAGGTCAACTCCGCGGGTTGGGGGACACGCGGAGTTACGGCGCACCCACCCAAACTTTCCGGGCAGCCCCGGGGAGCCGAGGGGAGCAGGACCCTCCCGGCAGGGCCACAGGCGGCGTGTCCCGGCCGAGCCCGCACACTCACATGCCCCGCACACACGCTCACACGGCCCCGCACACTCACATGCCCCGCTGCAGCCGCGGCTCCGCGGCCAGAGCGCAGCCGAGCAGCACGGGCAGCAGCGCCGGCCCGGCTCGCATGGCGCTGCCGGGGAGCGAGGATGGAGCGCCGGCTGGAGCAGCACCAACACCCGCAGCAGCAGCAGCAGCAGCAGCAGCAGGGGCAGCAGCTCCGGCCCCCAAATCATTTAAAGCGGCGGCACAGCCGCGCCACGGGCGGGGCGGCCTCGGGCCGGCCCCATCCCCGCCCCGCCGGGCCCGCCCCGCAGCGCGGAGCCGTGCCGTGCCGTGCCGTGCCGTGCCGTGCCGTGCCGTGCCGTGCCGTGCCGTGCCGTGCCGTGCCCGCGTCCCGGGAGCTCCCCGCGGGAACACTGCTGTGCTCCTCCTGCAAAGGGAGCTTCCCCTGCTCCGCATCCCCGCGGGAAGCGGCTCCGGCAGGAGATGGGCAGCGGGTGTTCTCCATGTCCGTGCGCAGCGATGTGCAGCCTCCAGCTCTCCCTGCGCTGCCGGGATGCCAAGAGCGTTCTGCTGCGCTGACGGACACGGATCTTGCCTGCTTTTATTTCCTCTGGTCCTTCTTTGTTCTGTACAGGATGCCCAGTGCAATCGTATCTGAGCGCTTCCGAGAGGTAACTGTGAAAATAAATGCGTTCAACATCTTGAGGGAGGGAGGGATAACACCGCTGCTGCCGAGAGTTAGTGACAGCAAGAACATAAAACTGAGAACTCAGGAGTGGGTTTTAAATCCTACGGCTGCCTGCCGTCCTCCAGACCATCGTCTCATCTTTATGATCTCTCCAGACCTTTAGTGCTGTCAAAACACAACTCTTTCCCCTTTACTGCTGAGAGCAGGGACACCAACTGACCTGGAAAGGGAACTGTGCATAGTAGCAAATAAAAAATTGAGAAAAACACACTTTAAGCGTTTTATGATCTAATGCAGGTCTCCAGGTGCATTACAGCACGGTTTCCCTGTCTCCAGAGAGCTGTGACTAACCAGGCACTGGGCTGTGAACAGCAGATGGGCCCTGAGCCAGCCAGTGCTAAAATCTGTGATTCCTTTCCACTCCGATGGAATGGCTCACTCTCCACTTGCTCTAAGGGAGCTCCTGCACAAATTTGTGACAGACACAGCTGGGTGGGTGCACCAGCATCCTCACCAGCCAGGAGTCAGCCTCTGTTTTACAGAGCATTCATTCCTCTCCCTTGCAGCCCTGTAACATGATACACCCACTTCTCATTTTCCACACACTTTACAAGTGGTTTCCTGTATGGTTTTTATTTTCCAAGGCCTTTGCTGAAGTAGGTAAACATTTACCATTCATAACAAGAAAACTGGTTTTATATTGTTCACTGCTTTGAAGCTTGCATGGACATGATCCCTTGGAGATTTTATCAACTGATTTCTTTTTCATGGGGAAGAAAACACACAGCCGTTATCTGGCCTTAGAGCAGAATAATTGTACCCTGAAATTTCCAATGAATGGCTGAGTCTTTCTTGTGTCTGGAGTAGTTTTAACTCCACAGGACCTTGTGTTGAGCTAATCTCATTACCTCCAGCAGAGAACATAGTTTTTAATCATTTTATTTCTTAAACCCCAGAAAATCTTTCTTCATAAAATAATAGACGTTCATTATGTCAAGTCTGAGTGTTCATTATGTCCTGTGATGTCATCCCAACCTGGATTATTTTCAGGATCACATCATGGCAAAATAGCAAAAGATCTCATTTCTCAGTTGTTGGGGATTTTTCCAGGAGAGGTAAATTAGTCTTTAAAAAATTACTTTAATTTTTTCCATCTTAAGGAACTTAAACTATTCAACATTGTTCCTCAAAGCTGAGTGTGACCATTACAAATTATCCACAACATTTATTATACCCAGTTGTTAGGAATAATGGACCAGCAACATGCAAACTGGGAGGTACTGAAATGCAGAGTGAAGGCCACTTAATAGATGAGAACTTTGCCTGGGGGCCACACAGCAAAATGCAGCTGCAGCCAAACTCTGGAGTAAAAAAATCCCTGCTTTCTGCTGCTGTGACCTTGACATTGCCCTGAACTCCAAAGCCAACCCTGTCAGTGCAATGTGCTCCTCTTACACATCTAATGTTTTCTCCTCTGCTGTGTTTTATTTGAGAATATCCTGCAGAGCTGTTGACTTTAATGGGATGATTCCCATGGGTAGAGTTGCAGCATTGGTAGAAGGAGTTTCAAAGCCTCCTGAGATAATTGATCTGCTGGGATCCCAAGTCAGTTAAACCTTCAGACCTGACACAGAGGTAGGTATAAGCTGACTCATTTATTCCAGTTCTTACCCTGAGCTCTGGTAAAAAGGGCACTGGGAACAGCATTAGTGACTTCTTTATATTCCACATCCTTGCTATGACCAACCAGGCACCTTCCTGCTGCCCTGAAATTTATTTGCTGTAACTTCTGCATCTCTGACCTCAGCATCTACAAACAGCACCCTGGCCACTACCAAAGCAGTCACTGGACATGTTGACCAGAGCTCCCTTCCTGACTGGGAAAAGGAGTAAATTAAATTGCATCTTGCTCAGCTAAACCAGCTTTTGAGCTGAGCAGGTAAAGTGCCAATTCCCCTTGGTGGCTTTGTGCAGTTATAATGGGATGCAATTGCCTGGAGTACAAGTGGTTAGGGGAAAAAAAACAGCTCATGCCCTCCATATAGCACTGAAGGACTTTCTGAGGGATGGAAATTGCATTATTCTCCTCTCCTGTTGATCAGAAAATTGTTCTGTCAGATTCCAGTGCAATCCAAATTCAGCACATTATTTACAACACCGTCCAGATCACGAATTCTGTAAAAGATTTGGTATCTCTCACAAGGTTCCATCCCATCCTCTCCACTTTAAAGCATATTTCCCCCTTCATTAGCATTTTAATTTTGATGTGTAATTTCCTACAAACAGGCTGTGACAGTTGTTGTGTATCCCCAAGCATGAACGAGTGTTGCCCAAAACTTTGAGTCAGTGTCACGCCATCCTGTTCTATTTTCATTTTTCTGTCTATTTCTCACTATCTCCATTGCCAGTCTTTTTAAATTGTAGCTAGTTGCAGGATTTAACAGTCCAATCTGATATAAAGAAATTTTCGTGCAGAGATTGTAATTAGGAAGGCTGAGCTCTGTTCTGTTATTAGCAGAATTGTGATTTTTGGAGTGGTGGGTTAATTGCTAATAACCATATGCAATGCTTCTGTCAAGATGTTTCCCATTACAGTAATTAACTTAGCAGCTGGGGTAACAGACATTTACCATTTGTCTTCACAGTATCCCTGATTTAGGATTGTTCCAAAACCCTTTTTGGACTCTGTTTGTTCAATTCCCAGGTGTAAGATGAAAAAGAGGGGAAGCTGAGGAGGGGGGATCTGGGAAGAACAACTTGCAGGGATAGTACCTGTTTCTGATGTAATGTGTCTGTCAGTGGATCCTCAGGAATTCTGGATTTTTCTTCACTAATCTCAGCCTTGGACCATCATTTTCATCAGCACCAACTGAATGGAGAGCATGGCAGAGCAGCCTAAAACAGAGAATGTTTTCAGAAATGATTACTCAGCTGCTCAAATTAATCTGATCATTATTGAGGATTTATTAAATGAAAAGTGCAGAATTTTTCATTGCCTATTCATATCCTTAAACCTCAAAATCCCTATGGTAGGGGATTTTTTTCTTCATGTTTTGTAGTCAGCTATACAGATATAAACATTTTTTGTTAATTACTTCCTTTCTGTGCTGTCTCACTGGAGCTCCTTCCTCCACAGAGATGTACAAGAATTAAAGTAATATTATTAAGTGTATGGCCAACCTGAAAATTAAGAAGAAAATAAAGTTGTTCTCTGAAGCCAGATCACATGACAGAGCAGTAGCAGTTTTGCTGATTTAATTCATCAACAGAATATATTGAAGCAATTCATTTTGTTTACGAGATAATTTTAAAGACTTTTAAAACCATGATGCCAGATTTATCCTTTTGGTTTTCTTTTTTAAGTTTGTTCTGGCCAGAGCAAATTCTGTACAATGCTACATGAAGGAAGGTTTGTTAATACCTTTAAAGATGTAAAGCAGCAGATGTGAAGCATGGGAAGCTTTCTCTGTTGCAAGGACTTGGCTTTGCTCCACTGCAAGGAATTGGGAAATGCTAATTTACAGCAACTGAGGATCTAGCCCGTGTTGTTAATCATAATTATGGACTTATTTTGGGAGGTGCATTTTCCAAACTAGTTGGGGGAGACAAGAAAATTAAGTTAAAATGATGTTCTTCCACAGGAGGTAAAAGCAGTACATAAATAAATACTTGGTGTGGCAGTAGATCTTTAAAACCTACAATAGTTTCTGGCACTGCAGCGTCCTGTGATATTTTTTCCTCCAGCACATAATAGTAAGTTTCTGATAATAGTGCTCACAGACAGCTTTGATTATAAGCACTTGTCAGGGAATGGATAACTAGGAAAATAACACCATATTCAACTGTAAAAAATGCTGCCTGGAGTACATTAACAGAGTGATAATTTCTGCTAATGGCAGCCTCCAAACCCCATCCATTAGCTTTGAGTTGAAATTCCTGCTTCATTTCTGTCCTTCTGAGCATTTCTGCCCTCTGACCCTCTGTCCCTTTACTTGGGAGCAGCAGAGCCATCCACAGGCACCCAGAGTAAGGACAAACTCTGTGTTTGAGCACTCTGGTGGGCACTGGGGACAGGGACACTGCTCATGGGCAGTGCCAGCCCAGGGGATGGTGAGGGGCAGGGATGTTTCTTCTGTAGCTTTGCATCCTGTGGGAATTTTCTGCCAGCACCCTACTCCTTCCCTGGCCTCCTCCTCCCTGCCAACTCGAGTCAGCAGCTGCACTCTCCCAGTGTCACAGGAGTTTGGGGTTTCATTCGTGTTCCTTAGGAGGAGAGGGCAGGAGGGGTTGGAAGGGAGGGAAAATAGAAAAGGTCTGAACAATTCAACCCCAGAGCGGTAGAAGCAGAGAATCACAGGGTTGTTAAGGTTGGAAAAGACTTTCAGGACCATCAAAATCCACTCTCAGCCACCACAGCATTCACCTTTAAACCATGTCCTCAAGTGCCACATCCTCAGGATTTTTGGACACTTCAGGGACAATGACCCCAGCACTGCCCTGGGAAGTTTGTTCCTATTCTTACAACCCTTTCCACGATTAATTTTTCCTAATACCAACTGTAACTCTCCCCTGGCAAAAGTTAGGACCTTTTCCTCTTGTCTTGTCACTGGGGCATGCCTGATTCCCCCTCAATACAACCTGCCTTCAATAAGGTGTCCCCTCACCCCACTCAGTCTCTCCAAACAGAAAAACCTTCAAACAAAGTATTTCTTTTTGACATAATTAGGAGAAGCCCATTGATATTCAAGTCAGGAGGATATTTCTGTAGGGACCTATTACATCTGATTGGGAAAATAAAATGTTACCCACATCCACAATTACTTCTATAAAGACCACTGATCTCATTCCTGAGCTTTTCTCTTCAGCATTAGTTAACCAAAACTCTGGTAAGAACAGGCTCTTGACAATATAATCCTAAAATAAGTTTTATGTTGGCAGGCAGTAGCAACTGGGAGTACTTTCATCTATTTCTGGATTTGGGATAACGACACTCCAATGAGTGGATAATCTGGTGTGCTTGTGTACATTCAAGTTAAAATCACTCATTAGGGGGCAAGTCACATCTTCTCTGACCTACACAGGTGAGAGCCAAACGTAACTCTAAATTTAATGCAGCTATTCCAGCCTCATCTCAACACAAAGGAAAGCATTAGGGTTTAGAAAGTTTAGAGCAATCAATTTTTTTTAGCAGAGCAGTGTATTCCTAAATATTTGCTAGGAGGAACTGTTTTATTTGGTTTTTAACATTTTTTTTTTTTCACAGTGATCTTCTTTTGGCCACGCTGATACCCACCTGAAAAACCTGCAAGCAGCTGAACAAGCAATTCATTCAAAAATTTAGCAGAGTATCTTCATGCTTGTGCATTCAGAGAAATCAAATTTGGGGTATTCATGCTAGGGGTGTCTAAAGGCTCATCAAGCCAGGAGATACTGAGAGCCCTTGGAGACTTGGCCAATCTGATTATCAGATATTCCTGATCCATCCAGAGGACTGGGAATTTCAGAGAGCTATCCTCAAAGAAAATTGAAACAAATAAATGAAAACAAACAAACAAACAAAAAACCAAACAAGAAACTCCTAAAATATGTGATAAAAGAGGTTTGCTGCCCCTGATGAATTTTTCAGTTGGTTCACAGCACAGCTCAGTGAGTGCCAGGGCAACACTAAATGGATGAAGTCAATCACACAAAGCAGGCAGTAACAACACTCCAGCAACCTCAGCCTGTTAAACTCTTGCCTCAACCAGCACTGATACTTCAATCATTCTAATTTATCCTCCGGGGTAGGCAGCCCCCTCAAAATTTGGGTTTTAGATGTTCAAGCTGGTAACTCTCATCTACATCACTGAAAATGCAGTCACACAATAAATCAAAGTGAAAGAGGGCTCAGAAGTGGGATTCTCCTCAGGGTTTCCCTGTCCCTTTGGGATTGCTGGTGGATCTCAGATGTGAGCTGCCTGAGCTTCCCCCTTTGTCTAACACAGTGCTGAGCACATCACTGGGACTTAAAATACTGAAATTCAAAGGAATAAATGCTTTGTTTGTTTGCTTCCAATTAGGAGCTAATGAAACCCCAGGAATACACTTGCAGGTGGTTTGTCACAGAACTGAAACTCAGTAGTGTGTTCCTGGGTGTAACTTCCCTCTCTGTCTGTTCTGCTGACACAACTAGACCACGCTTCATTCTCCCAAAGACATTAGAGCATTATTTTACTGGTTTTTCCTCCAAATTACCTGCCTGGCTACAGTCACCATCGATCTTTTAAGTCCTTGACTGAGTAATCAGTCAGAGAGCTAATTAATGTAGTGGCTTGGAGGGAAGGATCAAATGAAAAAGGAGATTTTTTTCCCTTATTCTTGATGTTTTTATTGCCTTTGAAAGGTGCTTTATCCGTAGCATAAAGGAGCATTTGTCTGTGCCTTTTCCTCCTGTCAGTTCAGCTACTATAAATCTATTTCTCAACTATTTAGAGAAACCAGGAGAATTGCATGGGAATGGTGATACTGAAATCTAAGGAAAAAAGAAATATAAGATTTTGTATTTTTTTTTCCCCCATTGACACTCACAGACTGCAATGTGTATTTGGAGTGAGCAGCAACTGCAAGACCTGACCCAGATTTTCAGATGGTTTTAGAACTAAACAGATGTTTTAATATTAAGATAACTTTGTTATATTTAATAGAAAAAGAAGGGGTTTTTTTCTTTCTTTCTTTCCTTCCTGCTGGGTCTGCTCCCCATGTGTGATCTGCAACCCCCCAAATTTATCCAGATTATTTTCTAACCAAAATGGGTCAAGCTCAGGTGCCTGAACATATGGTTTAAACACCAGCACTCAGTTTTGACTTTAGTCTGAGACCAAGGACGTGAGAAAAGGGAATCTCAGAATAATTTGGGTTGGAAGGGACCTTAAACATCATCCAGCTCCACACCTTCCACTATCCCAGGCTGCTCCAAGCCCCATCCAACCTGGCCTTGAGCACTTGCAGGGATGGGGCAGGCACAGCCTGTCTGGAATGCCCCATGCTAAAGCAAATATTCCAAAAATACTCATCAGGGTCCATGGTTTAAAAGAAAAAGAAATACTCAAATGCTAAGGAGCAAGTTCTCCTAAAAGAATAAATTAACTGCTTAAAAGCTAGCAGTATCCAGACCCTGTTTTCCTCATGCTGGATATCTAAGAAGCAGAGAGTGTTCTTGTTGCTATAAAAACTCTGATACGTGAAGAGGTATTTAATTTCCTTTATTCTCAAGGAATTCTACATGCCCTGGAACAGCTCTTTTAATCCACAGAGTTAACCCCACACTGCCAGGCACACAGAGGTGGATATTTACATATTCTTCAGCAGGATTTAAACACTGCTGTCCACAGGGAGCTGATGAACCGAAAATGGTTTAATAAGCTTTCTCTTAAAATTCTTCAGGGAGGCAGATATTAGCATCAGCAGTATTTGTTGCTAAATGCAAATAAAGTCATGGTGCATGTGGGAATTGTGCTGCCCATGCTCCAGGAAGCAGCGAGCCCAGGGCTGCAGCAAGCAAGTGGCAATTAAATATTTCACACATGCCTGCATGGCTCTTTATCCACAGCACCGTGGCCACATCCAGCAACAATTAATGGTGTTGGGATGGAATCCCCAACTCAGAATTCTGTGATTAACTCGTGGAGAAACCCATTTCTTACAAAGGTTGACACAGGAAGTGTCTGAGAAACCCACTTTGCTATAAAGGACTACTCAAAAAGAAGCAGTCCAAAAAGCAGCCTGCTCTCCAAGAAAATCAGCATTGCCTGGGCTGAGTACTGCAAACTGAGCATGTTTTATTAATTCCAGTATCAAGACAACAATAAATTAGGCACCTAGATATACAGGGGGAAAAGGCAATGTCAGCAGTTACAGGCTTTTTAGACTTTGACCTCCTAATTTGTGCAAAAATCAAAAATATGTCTGAAGTTTACTATAATTAAAGATTAATATGAATGCTGTAAAGTTCTGAAAAGTTTATGAAGCTAAACCTTGCCAAACTAACTCAACATTTTTCTTCTATTATTGACTTTTTAGATGCAAACTCTGATCTATACAGACTTCAGCAAAGCATTTCATAGATACGAAAAATTCCTTGTTTAACCTTGAGCAGTTCTCTGGGCAGAAAAAACTAAGGAGGATATAATGGTGAGTTGTGTCAAAAGAGGAATTGTTCAGTTGTGGGAAGCTCATTAATGAACTTCCAGTGATGAGTCTCAAGGAAAAAATAGCAATATCTTTGCCCCTGGCACAAGAGATAGAACCAGTCTTGTGGAGTTTGCTGTGGAAAAGGCAGATGAGGATGGGAATCTCCTGCTGGAAAAATAAGATTACTTTGAGGCTGAGGTCTATGGACAGCATGGATGGAATCTACAGCCATGAAAAGCTGGATGACACACTTGAGGACTAAGAATAATTTCTCCTACTGGGGGGGTCTTCTGAGCTACTTCATCCAATTTTGACTATTCAGGAGCCGGAGAAGAGAATTCAACATGATGCAGACATGGAACAGGACTGTTAGGATGAATCAAACAGCAGGAAAAGAGAAGGAATTTGATCTATTTAGAGCAAAACTAAGGCTGGTTTAAACTAGCAGTGATGCCTTGTGCAGGCTGCCCTGGAGCAGAGGCTGGGCAGAGTCCCAGAATAAAGCAGGGATTGATTCCAAGGATCTCCTCCATGGACCCACCTTGGGCAGCACCAGAGCCCAGCCAGGGCTGCCCCCAAGATGACCCAAAATGGCCCCAAAATGCACGAGCGCTCCCGGGGTCTCTCCCTGGGATCAGCTCTGCTCCATTGGCACCTTGCAGTTCATTGTCCCAGCCCAGCTTTAGCCCAGGCACTCCCACCCTGCTTGTTTTTCTCTCTCCAGCCCACGGGGTTTGTGCTCCTGGGCTGAGATTTGGCTCATTTGTCCTTGGTGCCCAGCTGGAGCAGGAATTGTTTTGTCTCCCTGCTCTGTGCACACAGCTTCACATCCCCTGGTGTGAAGCTCAGACCCACACACTAAAGCAGCACAGAACCTGAAACACAGAAAAGCCAAAACCTGAGGCATCAGCAGGATGAAGGTGAGGGAGGAGAAGGGAATTGCTCTGTGAGTGCTCTCTTAAAGCACACTGTGAAAGGGGGTGGGATGGGATAAATTTCAGGGACACCCAGGAAGGCTGGCACAGTAAAAGCCAAGGCTGGCACCAGAAGAAGCCAGCCCAAAGCAACCACAAATGTTTGAGCAGTGAGTGTCTGGGATAGCCTAGCGCACGCAATATCAGCAAAATTAAGAAGTAGCATGGAGGAAATTTGTAAATTCATTAAAAGAATTCTAAAATATGTTTTTGTGTGATAACAGGGAACTGGGTTTGGGCACCAGGCAGTGCCTCTCAAGCCCTCGCTCCTTGCTGGGTTTCAGCTGTTTAATTTGGAATCCTATCACCATAACCAAAGTGTGCTGCAGCCTCAGGTACCAGAACAACACTGATCTTCTTCTGATAATTCCTGTGCTCAAAACTGGGCTATGACTCAAGTAACTGCAGGAAATAGCTTTGGAGGAGGCCAATTTAACTGTCAGTGACTACCTGAATTAACAATTAAGCCTTTTGCTCCTTTAAATGGGAGTAATCATTTTGGTTTGTGTTTGGGTGCAAGAGAATTCTGCTCCTTTCTTGGAGATGTTCAGCCTTGTGCAAATCTAAATAATAACCAAAAAATACACAACTAACCCTAACATTAGAGCTTGCCATGATGTTTTCTCTAAGAGAAATGTGTTTGTATTTTAGATCACAGAAGAACACCCAGAGACTGAATAAATGAAAGATCAACTGCTATCTGCAAAGGCAAATTTGCATGGACCCATATCATGATAGCAAGGGTGGCTACAGCAGAGGTGCCAAGGCAGTCCAAACCTGCTGGCTGAGCTTGTTTGCAGTGTTCCTGACTTTGGGAAATTATCACTTTTTATAATTTAGTTTGAATTAGAAAATAATATGTGCCAACTTTCTTTTCAGTGTAGTAGCACCTCCTTTTTGAACCATGTATTTACTGCTCAAGGTTATCACTGCAGGGCTGTCAGAGGCTTCTATCACATCTGTATCACAGCAGCAAGTTACCTCCTAAATTTTCTTTATCCCCAGCAATAATTAATGCAGGAAAAATAGCTGTGGATTGATCAGCAATTACAAAGTTGATTTTGTGAATCTAAACAACTGCCGAACATTTTTGTGCAACAGCACTTTGGTACTGAAGAGGAAAATTTGACAGAAACATTTAATTTCATAAAGCTGGTATGGTAGACAACACTCATTTGACATCAATTAGTGTTTTAGCTGATAATTTGGGCCAGGGCAATATAAAATTGACAGGCAGAGCTTGGTGTGGGCATGTTATGGATAAAGGGGATGCCCTGTGGATAAAGGGGGATGCCTCTGCAGCTGATGCTCCTCCCCTGTCACACCCTCTGTGTGTGTTGAACAGCAGCAGGACACTGCTCCTGTTATTAGGAATTGCTTCCATGTACTCAAACCCAGTTTGAAAGCACTTTATCTTTGTGCACATTCTATTCAGTGAGAATGGGATCTGCTTCCCGACTGCTTGGGATGTATTTTGGCTGTTGCAGCCAAAATCTTTAAACTTTAAATCTTTAAACTTAAGGTGGTTTTTGTGTTTCTGTTTAAGTGTTGAGCACAGCAGTGATATTGTTCAGATATACATTATCTACTGATTAACCATTCTGTCCTTCTTAAGGTTTTACTTACTGAAAGGTCAGCAAATGCAGCATGGGAACCAGAATCTGATAGCTTAGGAATTAAAAGTTTATGGGAATTGGGTTTTTTTCCTTGCTCCCAAAGCTCATAGGTGACCTGAAATTAGTTATGAGAAGAGTTGTAGAGTTGTAAAAAAAGATAAGTTCAGGCTGTTTAGCCCCTAAGTAGAGCTGCAGTATCTAAGCTTGGAGGAGAAATGGATCTACAGCATCACCACAAGGAAGCCATGTAAATTATCCCATAGGAAAGCATAAGGGACAAAGATCTGTCCTAAATCTCACTTTCCTCTAGCTTTAAACACTGGGCTATGAACAAATTCCTGTCTGTCTGGGCTCTGCAGTCTGGGATTACCCTGATCTTTATGCTGAGTGATCACTGATCATTCAGCAATCTTTAGATAAGGGGTCAAGGCCAAATTACCTCTTTTTCAGCTCGGTGCCTTCTTCTGCTCCTGCTCTGAGCACCTCCATCCACCTCCACCCCTGTCCTAGCTTCCTCCTCCTCTCAGCATTTTTCCAGAAATTCACAATTTCTTGTCCCAATTTCTCCTTTGTCAGGTGCCTCCAAAGGTGAAGACTGGCAGAAGCACAGGAAACACCAAGGGGAGATATTTTCTTTTGAACTGTTGGGCAAGAATAGAGACCTGTGTCCTCCAGCATAATTCCTGTTGAGGATAAATCCTGGCTCCATGACTTCTGGGGAGGTTATCTCAGGCAGCACAGAGGGGTGTCAGCAAGGGGCAGGCAAAGCCCTGCTCTGACAGAGGCAGCTCTGAACACAGGCTGGAACAGATTGTTAAAAGCATCAGGGAAACATCACCATCAAAATCATGGCCATTGTGAGCTTTGGGCTGGCAATTCTCACTGCTCTGCCAGGATTAAAGCACTTGTATTTCACCTCCATGTCTTAGGGCACTGGGGGGTTGTGCTTTAATTTCAAATTTCCCTTTAAGTTCTCCCTGCCTTGCCAAGGTGGCCTAAGGACAAATCCATTAATCTGTGTGATGTGCAGGTCTGTTTACATGATGGGAGTTATGTAAGCAGGTAGAGCTCATCAATAATGAAAGGCTCTATGGGTAAAGTAGAGATGTGGCCATTTTCTTCTACCTTCTCAGGGTTTCAGTGCAAGCCCCACAGTTCTTATGGTTTTCTTCTGAATGATGCTAAAGGACATTGTTTTAAGGGGTGGCAGCTCCAAGCCTTCCATCTGCAGAGGTTGTGTGAGCCTCTCATTTCTCACAGAAACGAGCTGGAGGAATTACCAATGTAAAACAGGGATTAGAAAGGGAAGGGGATCAAGCTCCCTGGTTCTGTTTGGATGGCAGTCTGTACAAGGTGTAATAAAATCAATAGTTTCTCTCACTGAAAGGGCTCTTTCTATCTCCAGCAATGACAAGAGGATAGTGGGCAAAGAGCTCTATTAGCTGTTCTTTAAGAATCAATCACACTTAAAAGCAATAGTCAAAATGACAGCAACTGCACAATAGATGAATAATTTTTCACACAAATAGCCCGAATTTCAGAGAAGTGAGACACTTTTAAAGAGATACTAGATAAAATATCTGCCTCTCTGAAAGCCAAGAAAATACTAAGCGTTTATTACTAAAGACACTGAAACAAAAATGCTCAGATCCTTAAGGGGTAAAAGCCAAACTATCAATTCACCTGAGCAAGAACACGAGATAATGATCAAGGTTCACTGGACTCAATTTTAAATGTCACATCAGGAAGTACATAATTCCTGAAGCTGCACTCAGGAAGAAAATCCTCATGGCCTTGTCACTTCTGCTGTCAGACAAGGGCTTTCCCTCCCCCAGAGCACAACAGCCCCTGAGCCTCAGGGGCTGGCATGAGGCTGTGCCAGGACAGGTTTAGGTTGGAAAGGAAAAGTTTCTTCTTTTCCTTTCCCAGAGGGTGGTGGGGACTGCCCAGGGAATGGGCACGGCTCCTGGAAACTCCAGGAGTGTTTGGACAAGGCTCCCAGGGATGCCCAGGGTGGAATTGTTGGGGTGTCTGTGCAGGGCCAGGGGCTGGACTGGATGATCCTTGTGAGTCCCTTCCAACTCAGGATATTCTGAGATTTTATGATCTGCTGAGGATGTGAGCTGATCCAGCACAGAGCCTTTGTCTCACACCAGATGAGAACCAGCTGTGTTAAATCTCTGTATTATATCTACATCCAGCATCAAGATGTAATTGGCAATTACAAAGTCACATTAAACATTATGTAATGAGCTATTTAAATACATCAGAACTGCATAAAACACCAGGAAAAAAAATTATATCAGGTAAAAGCCATATTCATGCATAAATAATGAGGGGGAAATACAGCAGTCAGCTTGTTCTGGTGTGTCACACTGAAATTTCCATATGGCCCCAGCAGTGTGGAAGAGCAAATGGAAGCCAGAGCAAAGAAAGGAGCTGTGCCTGGAGAATAATTCCTTGTTGACTCTGGGTGAGCTTCTTGTGGCTCCACAGCAAGCATGAAAGCACCATCAAGGCCAAAATCCTCTGGTTAACATCTCCCCCCTCCTGCCTGGGGTGCAGGGTTTGAGATGCTGGAGAGGAGGAACACTGTCACTCAGTTTGAGGCAAAACCAGGCAAAAGCTGAGTGCTGGAGCTGCAGGCAGGATGACTTTGTAAATGTGGACAGCAGACTGTACTCTGTCTTTTCATGCTGTCGTGTTTCTTTGTTGATGTCTCTGTTTTAAGATCTTTTTTGCTCCATGCATCGCCAATTGCCTTTTGTTTTCTCACAGCAGGAAAGGCTCAGTTAATCCATATGTCATGACAAAAAATCCAGCCTTCTCTTTGATAGGAACCAAGCATGACAGCAATCTATTGAAAAGGTGTTTTGGACTATCATTTCTTCCAAGCTAATTTATTGACTGGATGGCTTTCAAAAATAATAGGTCTGTTTCCCAAGATAATGAGCTGAGATGTGACTCACAAAGTCCGTGTGAGCACACAGACAGCCTAATTATGAGAAATAAACTAACAATAAACCATCAGTCTCTAGAAATCACTAGCTGTTGTGATATACAAGTCCAAACATCAGAGAACATGAATGTTTCCACCTGTTCCCTTCTGCAGTGATTTTGTTTTATCATCCCTAGATATGTAAAATAAATTTCTTACCATTAAGCCCCAGACAGATCAGGAAGCTGAGAAAGATCTGATCTTTGGAGCTGGGGGGTGACAGCTTTGCTGAGCAAACTCCAGCTTCAGAATGTGGTTATGAGGGGAAAATGCTGTTCAAATGGATATTTAGTCAGAAACCACAGATTTATAAATCAGAGCTGGCAAAGTGAATCATCCATGCAAATAAAAGCCCTTAACACACCCCATTGACCACGTTTTTTCCCCCCAGTATATTTCACTTTAAGTACAGCTCACTGTGTAACTACATAAAGAATGTTTCTTTCCTGTAGCATTTGTGGAACAATTTAAACCATTTTTAACAAATAGTTTCCGTCACTCATTTTCCCATTTCTTGGACAGATGATGGACAGGACACAGCCACATTTTGCCTGTAGAAAAAGCATATTAAAGAAATGTGGCATGCTTAGGGAACATGAATTATTCTCACTCAGTGAATCTCCTGCTTCTAACAAACAGAATGCCCACAATCTTATCTTCCAGAATAAGGGACCATGCCCAGCTCGTGCTGAAGCTCTAAGAATTCTGTCACTACCTGGTCCAGCCAGTTTTCAAATCTTGGAGCCCAGAGGGAAAATCTCATCCTGCAAAGAGCTTTTCTGACATGTTTACAACATGCCAGAAAAAATGGGTATTCAAAGAAACTTTCACCATGTTCTCCTCCCCTCAGGTGTAAAAGCAGCAGGGTTTTTTATGATTACTGACTACCTGTGCTCACTGTGGAGTAATCAGCTGTAAAACCAGTTGAACAGTGGAAAATTCTGTGTTTATCACTCTTTCAAGGCTGGCACTTTTAAGTCTGACCCTGAATCATCCTGACCTCCACTTTGCTGGTGAAACATCTCTGCCTCACGCTACCAAGGAAAGAAATTGCTGCCTTGAAATGCTTTGACCTTGTCCAGCACATCTCTCGTGCCACAAGTGACTTGCTTTTCATTGCTGTCTTGGTTTGAACAGCCAGGTGTCTGCTGAGGAAGGCAGGAGCCTCCCCTGAAATGGAAAATGTAAACCCCCTTCCTCTGGATTATTATAATTTTTGAAATTAAGGGGCTCTCAGGCAAAGATATGGGAGTAGGAATAACAGCTCTTTACCAGGATAACTAAAAATAAATACAAATGCAATAGTACAAACCAAGAAACAAAAAAAAAAAAGAAAATGAAAAAACCCAAAACCACTGCCAGAGTCAGACCATGCCCTGTCCCCTGTGTCAGGGTGGTGGCACAGTCCCATCCCAGGGGGGCTCAGGGTGGTGGCACAGTCCCATCCCAGGGGGGCTCAGGGGGGTGGCACAGCCCCATCCGAGGGGGGCTCAGGGTGGTGGCACAGTCCCATCCCAGGGGGGCTCAGCCCTCCTGCAGTGCCAGCTGTGGTTCTGCTGGAGCAGGGATCCTGCACAAGGGGGGAGTTTTCCTCTGGAGCTCCAGGGCTGCTGGAGATGGGCCTGCTCTCCCTCTGGGAATGCAGGGCAGGAGAAAGCTGCTCCTCTGGGAATGCAGTGGGCAAAGGCTGCTGGGCTGTTCCCAGTGCCTCAGATTGGATCCAGGTAGGAATGCTTGGCTGCTCCCTTGGGTGGAGCATCTCCCATGGGATGGTGGAATTTGATCAGCCCTGCAGGGACACTCACTGGCCATGGACAGCAGATAATTAATAATGAATGGCCCATGGACAGCAGAGATCTCCTGGAGGGAGGGTTGGCTGTGGGAGAGATAAAGAAAACTGCCCCAAGAACAGAGAGAACTGCCCCAGCTCTGACAGATGAGAATTAAACACACACATCTTACAGCCCAGGACAATTGCCAATCAAGCAGAGCCCACGTGCTCAGAGATGACAAACCAAAGCTGCAGAAATTGCATTCCAGGAGCATTTATAATTCCCCCATAGGATTTGGAGCTCCCCTCTAGCAGGGTGAGCTCCAGGCTGCTGGGGATGCTCTGCCTCTGGCTCACGTTTCCCTGAGTTGTGATGGGACTTCTCCAAGCAGACTTCAGACTGTTGCACTTGCATCAACACTTAACTGAAGCTCAGCAAGGCTTTTGACAAATCTGGTTTGTTCTGGGGATGGACAAACAGGGGAGATAATCTGGAGCCACAGAGTCATCATTATTTTCTAAGCCTGTTTTGTCATTAGCACAACAGATGTCCATTGAAAAGAAAAACATGTTCCCAATGCTTTTAAGCTTGCCAGGATTTTTCCTCCACAAACATCTCCTATAAAAGCTGTTCCTGAGAAAAGCGAGTGACCCAAAGCCCCATTTGGAGCTGCCCTGAAGAATCCCATTTACACAGATTTCCACTTTCCTCTCCTTTTAGGGCCCTGACTGAGGCCTCCAGTTTGAGCAGTTCCCAGTTATTGTGGGGCTGTACAGTGGTAAAAACCTCACTTAGCAGAGATGAGCAGATGCATTTTGAGTTGTGAAATAAAACCTGGACCTTAAGGGGTGAGGTTCTGAGACATAAGCAATCCTCTGATGCCACAGCAACCCTGTTACAGTAAGTTTGAAACCAATTTGCCATCAATATTTTTGTACAAGCCTGAGTACACAAACTCAGTACCAGGTAGGCATTTCTAACAAGTGCAGGAGAGGCAGGTACCTGTTGGTTTCAATTAAGCTTTGCAAAACCCCCCTTGTGCAGGAGAAAAATAATGAGGCTACATGAGCCAGGAGCTTCACTTCCAGTGCAGACTTTGGGCTCTGTGAATGAAATTTGCACTGAAAATAAGCAACTCACCAGCACTCTGAGAACAGCAGGTCAAGGAGAAGCAGGACGAGAGCTGCAGAGGGGGGAAGAAGGGAATTAAAATGTTTTGTAAGCCCCCAGTTTCCATCAGCTGGGAACGAACTCTTTATTCTTGTTTCCAATGAAACTCTGTGGATTGTTTCAAGGTAATAAACATCCACTGTTAGTCATCTCACTTGGCACTTTTGAGTGTTCATCCTGCAGATCTCAAAACACTTTACAAACCTCTGGCAAAGGCTGTCTGAAAGTTCTGGAAAAATTTTCCTGAATGTTATCTGCAATTCATAGACAGAAAATAATCAATTTTAAAAAAATCACAGCTAATATTTTTCCATTATATTAATGTTGAGGGATGTCCACTGAAACAAAATCAGTTGTAAAAATTACACAGTGGGAGATGACATTTTTATAGTTTAAATAAACCACACATTGGAAGAGAAAATTCCCATCCCTCATTCCCAGGGGAGGAAAAGGCAGCTTGGGACATGTCCACAGTGAATCAGAGAGAGGATGCTCAGAGCAGTCATTTTGAGGGCCACACCAGTGCATCAGAGCATGGGAAGCTCAGGTGAACATTGCCAAATATAGCATTATGTTTTGTGACAAAATGAGATCTCTGAACTCACTGAAGAAAACACCACACACTGGATTTTTTTTTCCTATTTTCTATTTTCCATTTCTTTTTTTGGCTCTGAGATAAATCTGGTGAATAAGAAGACCCCTTTGAATTAAAACATGACAACTAACTTTTCCTTGAACAGACTGTACTCTCAATGAAGAGAGCAGAAGAGTGTCAATGTAGTATTTGCTGCCTTGTGGATGAGGAAACACTGTTTCCTTCAGTTCTTTAGGCCCTGTAAAATCCCAGATGTTCCTCAAACACCTGGAATGGCACAAGAGCAGGAGGTGTGTGGAGAGGAGAACAGGAAACGAGCAGCAGCTCAGGGCAGACACAAACACCTGAGGAGCAGAACCCATCCAGCTGGAGATCTGAAGGAATTCAGTGGCACAAAAATCCCAAGGAAATCAGTGATAGGATTATGGGAGCAAAAGGCTTTCCACAAAGGTGAAAGAATATCTCACAAAGATCTCCTCAAAAAGATCCTTCAGCTCAGGAGACTTTTTCAGGAGCCAGCACTCCACGGACCCCCACAAAACAAAAGTGCAGGATTAGGGAACTCTGTAACCACGATTGGAGGTTTTTCCCCAACAAGTTCAATATTTGGAGTTTAGCTCAATCTCTGTAGTTATCTTCTGGGGAATTTTCACTTTATTAAGTCTGAAATCTAAACCAAAGTGGTTTTACCTTCCCAGGATTTCGTTTGGCCGGACAAGAAGGAGACGAAGGTGGAGCCAAAGCTCTCCATGCTCAGCCCAGCGCTCCGGGCCAGCCCCAGCTCTGACAGCCGGGAGGTGCGGGAATGCTGGGGAAAGTGGGAATGCTCGGGATGTGCGGGAATGGCTGGGAGGTGCGGGAATTGCCGGGATGTACGGGAATTCCCGAGGGATGTGGGAATGGCCAGGAGGTGCGGGAATACTCGAAAAAGTGGGAATTCCCGGGGGATTTGGGAATGGCCGGGATATGCGGGAATGGCCGGGAGATGGGGGAATGGTCAGGAGGTGCGGGAATGACCGGGAAGTGCGGGAATTCCCAAGAGATGCGGGAATTCTCGGGAGGTGCGGGAATGCTTGGGAAAGCGGAATGGCCGGGATGTGCGGGAATTGCCGGGGGATGTGGGAATGGCCGGGAAATGCGGGAATGGCCGGAAAAGTGCGAATAGCCGGGAAAAGCGGGATTTGCCGGGATGTCCCCCAGCATCAGGGATCTGGTGTCACCTGGCGGTCGCATCCCGAAAACACACCGGGCGCGGGGGATCGCAGGAGATCTCCAGGTCCCACCTTCCCACCGCCTCTGGAGCTGGAATTTGTGGCTGTGAAAATCCTGCTCCCCGCAGGAACAATATCCACGGTCCTGGCCCTGCCTTGGGTCTGAAATGCCGCTGACTGAGCAGTCACATAAACCAAAGTTCTCAGGGTTACCCAGCACGGGCTGGTGCTGCTGAGGAATATCAGAGTGTAAATAGAAGAAATATAAATAATTCAGGGTTAAAGATCATCGAACAAGGAGAGAAGAAAGAAGAGGAAGGAAAAAAAAAATCTCAAACTGACTACCTGAATGGTAGAGAAAAAAATAACTATGTAAAAAAGGCCCTTGTGTCAGAGAGAAGCACCAGATGGACTGGAGAAGTTTCTTCCAGGCAGGGATCGTGAAGCCATGGAATCTTTAAGGCTGGAAAAGACTTCTGAGGTCACTAAGTCCACTTCCAACCCAGAATCACCATCATGCTCACCATTAAACCCTGTCCTTGAGTGCCACATCCACAATCTTCAAACATTTCCAGGGTTGATTACTCCACCACTGCTCTGGGCAGCCTGCTCCACTGCCTGACAACCCTTTCCATGAAGAAATTTTCCCTAATATCGAGTTTAAACCTCCCCTCGTGCAATTTGAGGCTGTTTCCTCTCATCCTGTCACTTGTTGGAGTGGAGATCAAGTCCCACTTTGCTCCAGCCTCTGTGTTTGCTGAGAAGTTCAGGTGCCAGTGCCATCCCTAGACTGGGATAAAAATAATGTAATGGCTAAAATCAATGTAAAATGAACATTGGGACCACACCTGAATAGTTTTAGGAACAATCACCCCATCCTGACAGTGCCCCTACCCACAGAAAGTAGAATTGTGCTGTGCAAATTGAGAGCCCGAACACCTCAGCATTTTCCCACCAGGCTGCACTTGCAAGAAATATTTCTGTCACTGGATGTTCTTGTTACAAGGTGTTAAATTTGGCTAAGAAATATACTGCTCTTTTTTAGTGTAGAACATGGCTGCACTTCAGTCAGCGTTTCTCCCCTCATTAAAAAGTAAAACAAAACCTCATCAGCACAAGGTGATTTGCATACAGAGGCTTCCCTGCCATGTCTAAAACATGAAGTCATATTCCATTGAAAAGCCCCCAAAAACCATTATGTACTCACTTCAAAGGTCTTAATTATTATTCAGCATGTGAGAGGTGACTAAGAACCCCAGAAGGATTTGCTGGATTTGTTTCTGCAAATACTGTCACAAATGAGATCCAGTAGTTTTCTTTTGCAGTGCTTATTGTCCTGGGAAGATGAAGTTAAAGGTCACACATGGAGGTTCCTAAAAAAGCTTGGAGAAGCTTCTTGGTGATGAATAGGAATCAGAAACCCAAAATGTGGCAAAACATTGGTGGCTTTTGTCCAGAAGGCAGCTGCATTCTAGAAGGAACTTAAAAAAAATGACACACCAGGGAGTTTGGAGTGAGTTTGGAATTTTTGGTGAGCTTCCCTCCTTTTGAAAAGATTACCAATGAGCTGGGGGTCATCAATCAGCCTCTTTGCCTCTTCCTTTTGTTTCTCTCCTTGTTTCCCTCATCATCCTCTTCAGTGGTATCAGTGTTGTTGGCCACTTCTGGAGGGGCTCTAGGGATGGAGAGTCAGCAGTGAAAAGCTCTTTACTGCACATTTTACCCTGTATTTCTAATCCCTTTTCCAAATTCCATTCAGCTACAGAGTCATGATCTCAGGGGTAAATATGGTCTCAAAGTAAAGTCCACATAAACTTCAAGGCAAAAGGAATTTATAAGATATTGGACAGAGAAGCAGTATGATCAAAGTAAAACATCAAAAATAAAACCCCATTTTTTTCCAGACTCAATCTTTAGGTGCAAAGGAAAATAACTTAAATTGGCAGGAGCACATTCCTGGTTGGTTGTTTCAGTAAAAGCAGCTCATTATTTGAAGGAAGAAACTCTTCCCCCAGCCTAAAATAAATGGAGATTTACAATGCAGCCCCCACCCCGCTTGGGATGACAACAAGACTTTTCAACAAGGTATCCAAAACAGACAGAACCCAGAGTCTGGAATATTTTAGTCTTAGATCCATAGAAAAGAATCACAGAATGGTTTGAATTGGAAGGGCTTAAAGACCCTGTTCCAGCCCCTGCCTTGAACAAGGACACCTTCCACCATCCCAGGGTGCTCCAAACCCCATCCAGCGTGGCCTTGGATACTTCCAGGGAGCCAGGGGCAGCCACAGCTTCTTTCTGTCGTCAGAAAGTGTGGAGAATCCCTGGCTGGACTCTCCCTTCCCCTGATTCAAAGAGGTCTGTAACTTTCATGTGCCACCTCTGAGGAAGGTGTTATCCATACACTTTTCCCTTTGAAGATGTTGGTGGAAAGCAGCTCAGAGCACCAAGGCCTGGCTGCTGGCACTGAGCACAGAGCCTCCTCTGCTTGGCTGTTTTTAAAGGCAGGGTCCCAGGCAATGTTTCTTGTAGTCAAGGAGAATTTGAGCTGAAAGGAATTTCAATTGTGTCCCAACAAAGCACTATGGCATGGAAACAGGATAGAAAGCTTGGATGCACGTTCTGGATCTGGTTTATAATGAGAATTTTGGGGCCCAGGCAGTACTAAAGAGATTTCCAGGGATTTCAAGACCTATGGCCAGATCTCTGTTATAAGGGACTGCTCTACCCAGGCTGAACTGCAGAGTTTTGTGAGCGAAAAACATCCCAAGGATGATCATTAGTCTGTGGCTTTGCACTCTGCAGTTTTTTATGTTTACATGCAGAGCTGTGACCAGTGGTACCAGCTTTGGCACCTTAAAGGATTTTAGGTTTGTTACTGCCAGAGGAATTCCTGAGAGTGTTGGACACCTGCCACTTACAGGTTTGTCACAGAGCCCCAGAATGGTTTGGCTTGGAAGAAACCTTAGAGCCCATCCAGCTCCACCTCTGCCATGGCAGGGACACCTTCCACTGCCCCAGGCTGCTCCAAGCCCCATCCAGCCTGGATTTGGACACTTCCAGGGATCCAGGAAGTGGATCCTCAACCCAACTGAGGCTGATGTAGAGCATCCTCTGAGGTTAATTGCCAAACATCAAGTGTAAACCAACTCTTGCTCTTCTAGAACAGCTGTTTTCCCAAGAAGGGACTCAGGAGTGTCAGCCAGCCTCTGAGAACCCTGAAGTTCCCAGCTGTGTGTTGCATTCACATGAATATATCAAATATCATGTTATATCTGCATGGGCTTTGGAGTGAGCTCTAAAAAGCACATTGCCAACAGTGTGAAGCTTGTTAAAGTCAGGAGTTTAGTTCTTCCCTTCAAATAAGGGAAGGAACCTGTTTCAAGAAAAATGCCCTTGATACTGTAATTCAAGAGGGAAAAAAAGGAAATTTATCTTCCATTTTAAAAAAAACCCTTTTCTTCAGATGAGCCCATGTGCCTTTGGTATTCATAGAGAAACACTTTGGTTATAAGTGACAAAGAGGATGGGTAATGCTGACTGATCCTGAGGCTTCATGCCTTGAGAAAATCATATAAAACCTACTTCTTGAACAAGTTTCAAAATTTGCACTGAAACACATGAAGAGAGCTCTAAAAAGACAGTGGATGCTGAGCTGGGGGGGAAAACCAGACAGCAAGCCCACTCTTAAACCTGATAAATCACCAAATACCATAGTGATAAATGCTGTAAAAAATTCAAGGGTTTAGAATGGACACATCAAAGTGGAATAAGAATAAGAAGTTTCCAGCCTCATCTACCCTATGCTTATTCTCATACATTAACCAAGCCCCATTTATGTGTCCCAAAGCAGAGACAACCTTCTTTTCTCAAAACACCCTGCAAAAGTGGAAAAGGGAGAGTCTGACTTCAAAAGCTCTCCGACACTCTAACAGTAGATCAAGTGTATTTTAATTAGAAAAAGGTTTCAGGCTGCAGAATACAGGTCTGGCTCTGGACCCAAACTGCTCTAAAATGCAGCCTGGCTGTCATCTTTCAGCTGGGGCCTCTTACTTTTACTGTGGAAATAAAAATGAAAAAAAATCCTCCACTGTAGCATTGGTAGGAGTCCAAATTGACAATAAAGTTGCTGGAGTTTCTTGGGATTTACCCTAACAGGAAGTTTTATCGCTGCACATCAGCGTTAGTCATGCCTCAGGTTATGAGTCAAGTCAAAACAAAGCAATCACCTCTTAAATTGTGAAGGGAAAAGAAAGTAAAAGTGAAATTTGGAGTATGCTGTAGTCAATAACCTGATGTTGGCTTTAACAGAAGGAGGGTGTCACCCAGAAGAGTGTCTGTAGGAATTCCAGGCTTTGTTTTATTTTGCACATAATGCACATTAAATAGCAATTCTGAGAAGTGCAACCCTTAGGCAAACATAGTTCTTACTTGATTTGATTAGGAATTGCACTTTTAATCAATCATCCTTATAGGTAAGAGGTCAGCAATTCTTTTACCTTTAGATTTGGAGATTTCTGCCATCTGAAACTGGAGAAAAATCATCAGCTCTTCCTAACAGTCAGTTTCTTCTATGTGTGCTACATGAACTCAAAAGCTCTATTGCTTTGCTGCTGCAGCTTTCTCCATTCTTTCAGTCTCTTTAGAGATAAAACAAGTAAATTTTAAGCAACCAGGAAGTCTACCTGAGCCAGAAAGCTCACTATAATAAAATCCTATTTTATCAAAATTTGGCAAATTCCCTCTCCTCATTGCTGGCATTTGAATGTTAAAATATCCAATAATGCATTTTGATTTTCAATTGTTTTGGTTATTTCACCCCTTGGAATACCACAGCTCTAGTCCAGATGTATTTTAATCTTCCTTATTGTCCCTGCCAAAGTTCTGTTTCCCATTTGCTGAGTGCTCTCATCATGAGCAATATGTCTATGTCACTTCCTCCCTGTATGCTCAGGCTTTTCCTTGACTCAAGCAATCTGGAAGAAGCTAAGCCCAAAGGAAAATTGAAGCCCTTTAGGGTTGCTATTTTTAAATACAGGAACTTCCGTGGGGCTGTTGGAAAAGGAGATTCCTTTTGAAGATAATAAACAGCATGTGAAAGGAGATAACATTTGCATCTCCTCTCCAAAGTGTCCCAGCCCTGGAGCAGGTCAGCAGAAATGACACTCCAAAAAGCAAAAAAAAAAATCCAAAAAGCAGCCACAGAGAACCAGGTTTCCACAGCCTGATGCTGGGGGGTCTGGAATTATTTGCTGAGACATGTGGACTGACCCCACTGATCGTGGATGCCCCATCCCTGAAAGTGTTCAAGGCCAGGTTGGAGGGGGCTTGGAGCAGCCTGGGATAGTGGAAGGTGCAGGGGATGGGACTGGATGGGCTTTAAGGTCCTTTCCAACCCAAACCATTCTGGGATTCTGTGATCTGCATCACCAGGCTTCTGGGGTCTCCTCCTCTCCCCCTCTCCTCCTCAAGGATCGGCCTGACCTCCTGCAAACACATCTTTGATCCCTATGGGTGCAAGGCCAACTGCCCATGACACAAATCCTCCTCTTTCCACATGGAATGGGGAGGAAGGGAGGGTCCCTTTGAGCCCAGAGACAAGAGAGGCAAAGGTGTCGCAGGGGCAGCACAGGGATCTGGAGCTCATTCCATTCCTTTTTGTTTTTTCTGTGAATTGCCATCCCCTTTTAAATGAGTCCCTTCCTGCAGTCACACACTGCAGTTCTGGACACGAGGTGATCTCACATTCAAAGCAGAGTGAGTGGCAAACAGCAAGAACGTGCTCAGAGTGCACCAGGATTCTCTGCTCTCAAACAGCATGAGCCAGCGGGGTTAGGCAAACACTTTGGGTTTCTGCCAGGACCTAAATGCATTTCAGCTGAGAATGCTGGTGGCATTCAGTGGTGCCAAGGTGCCAGGCAGTGTGCTGGGATCCCACTGCAGGGTGGAATCAGGAGTAAAACCCCTGCTGCTGCTCAATGCCCCAATCCCACTCACATTCCTCTTTTACTACCACTTTTCTGTTGCTTTTGCCTAAACAAACACTTGCAGCACCAGCTTATCTTTGAAAATCTTGTGGTTTATAGTTTACTAAGAAAAGTAATGGTAGGTTTTTTTCTGTGCTAGCAGTATGTATTAAGTATTTTTCCATGTTATTAGGGGCCAGCTGATGGAACTTTTCTCCCTAGCTGACTCGCCTCTACCTGGACACTTATTTCCATGAAACTTTCAGGAATGTCATATTGGAGATTGCTGCCCTCTGGTAAATCTGCTTGGGTTAAACAAGGAGTTGCAAGGTTTGAAAGTGAACAACTCACAAACACAACACCCTTGTCTGATTGCAACATCATTTCCTAAGGAAATGAAGTTTTTTTTCAATCAAACAAGAAAAGGCATGCACTGAGCTGGCCTTCATGGTTCTCAGGGACTGTTCATCATCATGGCCAGAGCACAAGAATGTCTGATACTGTAGGTGAGCAGATTTTGCTCTCAAGGCTCATTATTTACAAGGCAGTTACTCCGTGCAGAGGTTCTTACCAGCAACTGTAGCACTTCTTTATTCACAATGTAAATGTGCTGTGTAAATGCTTGTAAAACTTTATGAGCTCCATTGCCTCCAAGCACTTCAGCCCAGGAATGGTTAATAAACCCTGCATGTGCACTGTCTTGACCCCCTCCCCTGCCTTTCCAGGGCAATATTCCACAGGCAAAGAGCTCCCCTGCACCAACTGAGCAGTGTTAGGGGCTTTTTGTTACCTGACTCTAACAGACACAGCCCCCTTGTAAGGAGCTGTACCAGAGATTTAATTAACTTTACTTTTTTCCATCCACCACCTGTAGCCTCCATCTCACACACTCCCAGCCTTACTTACTGAGCTCCCACACCATCATCAATGATTTCTTTATTTCTCTATGAGATTTTTTTAGGGTGAAAAGCAGCAGCCAGGCTCTCCTCGATCTTGTGGAGAATTCCCACTAGGTGGCACCGATATCCAACATTCCCTCTCCACCCTGCGTGTGAATTCCCCTTGCTTTGCTCCAGGTCTTCTCTCTCCCTTTTTTTTTTTTTTTTTTTTTTTTTTTTCCAGCATTTCCAAACTCTGAGCTCATCGGTTTTAATAACTACAAAAACAAACAGCTCACGGGATATTTTTTCCTCTCCTTACAGTGCTGGATGGATCCAAGCCAAAAGCCTAGTTATGTTTTTTTCACAGACAGAAAAGATCAATTTCCAGTGTGGTTTCTACAGCCGGTTCAGGAGTCTGACTGGTACAGCCATTAATTATTTCTTTTAGGACCTTAATCATTCGAGTCCTTAGAGGTTCTTTACTTTGTCGTCCTCACTCATGTGCATAATAAACCTGACCTCTGCAGGAACATCCTGAGTCCAGACAGAGCAGGGAGCTGGGAAACAGGGAAAGCTGTGAG
Source organism: Haemorhous mexicanus (assembly GCF_027477595.1). Classification (NCBI taxonomy): domain Eukaryota; kingdom Metazoa; phylum Chordata; class Aves; order Passeriformes; family Fringillidae; genus Haemorhous; species Haemorhous mexicanus. The sequence continues at coordinate 23,257,875 of NC_082350.1, forward strand.
GAAAACTGATGCAGCAGTGACTGAGAGCTGCCAGCAGCCATTCATCTTCCAGGAAATAAGAGAATGCCTCAAATGAGGCTTTGGTAGCAAATAAAACACAGTAGTTCTTTCAACAGGAAGTAGTCAAGAGTAATTCTCACTAATAGGACTGAAGTAATTTTGGATATCTTGCAGAAGAGACTGAAGTTTTTCAGCAGGTCTTTCTCAAATTCAGCCCTTTTGTCCACTCCTCCATACTCTTATACGTTCCCAAACAAATATGTAGAATTCCTTTGGACTGGAACTAATTTTAGATGGTAATGTAACAGCAAAGCCCTTCCAAGACTAACAATCAGGAAAGATAGTTATGTTTTGGGAAAAAAGCCTGCACACATTTTCCCGGTGAACAGCAAGAATCTAGAAGTCAATAACTCAAATTAAATTAAAACTACTATTTGAGGATAACCCTGTAATTGACTGGATAAATAGCTTCTGTTCCTGGGTCTGCCAGGCCATGATAATATCATTAGCAGAGATAACAGTCCCTTGAAAATGAATGTGGATATGGCTGTTGAAGTCCTGAGTTCATTTTAAGCTCATTTAAAATTCTTTTATCTACATTTCTTCAGATTTTAAACATAAATTCCTGAGTGGTTGTTTTTCTCTCCTCAAATTAACTTGACAAAGTAAGAGTTTCCAAACTCCATTTGAAAGTCTCCATTTTAGATCCTTTAAAAGTCACAAGGACATCCCAGACATAAACATCAAGGAATGTACATTAGTTCATCACTCTCTATCTTACAGAGCAATGATAATGTAAACAATTATGAAGATGGGATTGCTGGAAGGCCAGGCAGCTTTACAGCTGTGGGATATCAGACTCTGGCTTTTATTCAGGTGCTGGAAAAACAAAGACTGAAAAAAAAATGGGTAAGTGTGACAAGACTGGAAAAAGCAGGGATGGAATAATTCAAAATTCACTGACCTATTTACTCCTGCATCTGCCATGGCCTCTGGACAGCCCAACAGGAAATGCACGAGGAAAAAGTAATCACTGGAGATTATCCTGTGTATGAGAGAGAAACAACGTCTGCAGTCAGCCTTCCCAAGATCAACAGTTTCCTCTAACTCATAAAAAGCAGAATGCAACTGCTGTCCTTTGGAACAGCAATGTGGGGCAGCCCCTTCCCTTGCAGACAGGACAGAGAATGCCCCAACACTCCAGGCACCGAGAACCCACCAGGCTCCCCTGTCCTCACACCTGCCTAGTGCTCCCCCAGGAGCCAGGGATTTTTCCTCCCATTTGGGATTTTTCCCTCCCATTCCCACCTGGCTGCAGGCACAGCCCCAGGGCTTTGATGTGCAGTTGTTCATCCTCTCATCCTCTGGACAGCCCGAGCTGCTGTTTGTAGTTCACCCACTGGTTCAGAGGGATCTGCAGCATCAAAAAACCACACAGAAGCAAAATACAAACAGATCCCTGTGAAAATGCACAAAATGTCCTGTTAGATCAGTGCCCAGAGGCTCAAATATCCAGAATACCCAGGAATATCCAGATTAGCACTCCATCATAATTATTTTTTTTTATTCCTCAGGAATGAGGGTTTCGAATTGTGAATTTTTCATCCGGTGGATCACCTGACCACTGTTTAAAGTCAATTCTCTGTTTAAAAGACATGGGATCCTACTCTTTATTTTAAGTGTTTACTACTGTTTTTATGGAAGCTGTCATGTTAAGAACAATGGAGCATGTAATGGCATGAGGAGGGTTTTTTTTTTCCCTTGGGATTGCAGCAAAAGGCTGATCAGATTTCAGTGTTTCTTAGAAGTTGTTCTGCCTTGACAGGCAGCTAATGGCTCCAGCAGGGAATGCACTGAATTTCAGCTGTGGTGACTGCATGGCAGTGACACAAAGTCATCTATGGCCATTCCAAGTGCATCCTGCCTGTTAAAGCAGTAAAGGGAATTTGTAGCTCTGTGGCAAATACAGCTCCACTACTTCCAAGTCCTGCTACGACAGCTGTACATTTGAATGCATCTACTTACCTGCATGAATTATTCACAAAGGATAATGGTTTTGAGCCAGTAAAATGACAAGACTGTTTTAAGTCAGGAAACAAGATAAAGTCCCAGTGTAGCCTCCTCAGCCATCTCCACCAGGAACACATTTCTCACATTTCTCAGTGAAGATTGTTACAATTACTCCTTGTACCCCCACAAAATTTTCTCACCAGTGTTTTACCCCCATTCCTACCATGAATGCTGGAGGATTTACAAAAAGGTTTCTTTATGTGCACCCATGAAGTAGAAGTCAACCATCATCCTCTATTCCACATGCAGAACTGGGGGCACCAAAAAATGAATGTCAAAGCTCTGAAACCTTGGAGTGTCCAGTTTGGGATGCCTCATGTTTGATTCTTTTTCCCCCCAGAATATTAAATAGCACAGAAGTTTCTATATTAAAACACAGCCCTCCTGTTCTCACCTCCAATCTGGACATCAGCAGAGTTCAGCTGATTACTCAAGCTGGACGTTCAGACATAGCTCAGCTATAAAAATCTTGATTTCCCCCAATATCACAAACTATGACCCTCAAGTAGGGGTAGGTTCAATTTTCCCAGGAGCATTCACCTCTTCAAGTCCAATCTTTTTATTCCTGCAGCCTCAGATCGCTAAGAGATGACACTGCATGTTAAAACAATCTTTGTATGTCGCAGTAAGCTTTAGCCACTGGACAAAAAGGTGAAACATCTGCAGCTGGCATGTACTTTGTAGCTGGAGAGGTAACAACAGATGCCTTGCCAGGACATTCCTTAACTCCTGGCAGGCAAAGAAATGTTCTGTGACTTGTGTGGGACAACCTGCCCTGTGCATTTCCATCGCTTGGGATCCCTGATCCATTGACTGGGGAGATTAAAATAAAGTAAAAATAAATAAAAGACCAGCTGCCTGATCTGTTTAGCTGCTGTGCTCACTACAGCATTCTGGAAAAACTCAAAGCTGTTAAATGGTCATTTTTATTAGAGATGTAATAATTGTGGCATCGAGTTTAGTTAAAAAAAGTGACAGAAAATATAAGAAAATTATCTTATGAGGAGGAAAATAAACAAAGGAAACAAGCAAACCAAAAGATGTAGTTCTGTGGTGTCCAAAGTACAGAGGGGTGCACTTCCCACATCTTGTGGTTGATGATGAGAACCTGTGTCCAAAGGAAAAGGGATTTTTCTGACATCTCTCCCCTGGTCAGGCTCTCAGTTACCCAGGTCTGAGTACATGGAACTTCCAGGGTTATAATTTATACATTTCTCACAACTTAGAGGAACTTCATTTTGCTCAACATTCTTGGGTTAATCTGATGGAATTGCCCAATCTGTGGCCAAGGGCTGGGGCTGAGCAGCACAAACTCCCAGCAGCTGGGTTGCACAAGCCTCCTGTGGCCAGGAAATGAAAGCAGAGCTGACAAATGGCTCTGTGTGAATTCCTGCCACCAATTCCCTCTGCAGCCTCCCAGCTCCCCAGGCTGGAAACCACCCATCCCTCATCTCTCCTGATTAGATCAGTAACATATCCAGAGATTAGGCCAAGTTGCATTTCTCTCCCAGCAACTAATTTAATGCTTTTTAATATATTGCAGCTTCTTTTAGGTCCGAACCTTTCTATTTTGGGACTTCCAATTCAAATTTGCCTAATAGCTTTGCATAATAGTCCCTTGCTCCCAATAAATTCCTCATTTCAACTTTAATTGGTTTGTTCACGGAGAATCACAATTTACACGAGCTGAAGAGATCCATCACCAGCAGTTACTGAATATAAGTAATATTTGATTAAACAAAATGAGATAGTCATTTGCTTTTTTTTTTTTCCCCTAGTATTTGTTAATGATATTGCCAATTTCTACTAGCAGTTAAAGTATATTTACACCATAATCAATTAAATGTATTTGGAATAGCTATTAAATAACACTGTGGGTTCAGTGTCCTTTTAAATCTACATTTTATCATTTTAAACATTTTGAAATGTCAGCCAATTGTTCTCCAGTGCAAAGTAATCAAAACTGAAGACACAGACTGGTTTTATGAGTGGTGAAGTAAGCAACAAGTGGAAACACAAAAAAATTAAATCATTTGAAGAGCTGTAATGCTGAAGTATAAATCACCCCCAGTGATTGGAAAGTCTCAGTCCAAAAATAAAGAATTATCTCATTTTACTCAGCAGAGCTCAGCCTGAGAGCCTGGAAATGAAAAAAGCACAGGACAGCTCAGAAGGAGTTTGATAGAAGGAGGGGAGCTGGAGCTTGGGTGATACTAAGAAACTTCCTGGAAATATTTTTGTTAAAGAAATGGATACTCTAAACCAGCATGAAAATAGCTCAACTTGAAACACTCATGGTTGGAAGAAAAGATTTTAAATGTAACTTTGATTACCCCAAGAAGCTTCCTAAAGAAAAGGAAAAAGGTTTGTTTTTTGGTTTTTTTTAATCATCACTGTTTCAAAGCAAGTACAGTTCCTTCTAACTCATAATTTTAAACACTTTGGTCCTCAAATGAGAGCAGGGGATTCCATTAAATGACACTATATCAAACAGATATTTGAAATACATGTAGAAATCATATTAGCTTGTGGTACTGACTGCTATTAATTACTGGAATATGCAGAATATTTGAATAAGAATTTCTTGAGCTTCTTTGATGTTGTTTTTCTATCAAGGCCAGAATAATGGTTATGCAAAACACAGATTTATGAGTTAAATATATTTAGGGAAAAAATAACTTTGGCATATTAATTTGATTTTTTTGCTTATTTTTCTAGTTTAGCTTGAGAGTTGGTTGGGTTTTGTTTCTCCTATAATAAAATACACGAGGAGAGGGAGCTGTATTTAGGCTAAGTCTGAATTAATGCTGATGAAGTATACGTGACAGGTTTTTCAACACCACAGGGGGATTTGGGAGCACTGAATTAGGATGGCACATTTTTGGGAGCCTGACCTGAGATGCACCAGTGGCCTGGGCTGGGCTCTGGGGGAAGAAGAGGCCAAGGACAACGAAGGCTGTGACAATCAAAGTGCAGGACAAAGTGCAGCCAACAAGCTACAAAAAAATAGATTAAAGTGATGAGTACGTTTAGATGGGATATTGGGGAGGAATTCTTCCTTGTCAGGGTGGGAAGAGGCTGGGAAGGAATTCCCAGAGAAGCTGGGAATCCCTGGCAGTGCCCAAGGCCAGGCTGGACAGGGCTTGGAGCAGCCTGGGACAGTGGAAGGTGTCGCTGCCACGGCAGGGGTGGCACTGGGTGATCTTTAAGGTCCCTTCCAACCCAAACCATCCTGCGATTCCACGAACACTTCAGGGGCTTGGCCACAAGAAGCTCTTTGGGGCTTTGCCTTACCCGTGCCCCTGAGTCCCACACGGTCCCGGCGGTGCCACTGGGCACGGGCTGCGTGTCACCCCCTCTGCCACAGCCCCGGTGTCACCCTCTCTGTCACAGCCCCGGTGTCACCCCCTCTGCCACAGCCCCGGTGTCACCCTCTCTGTCACAGCCCCGGTGTCACCCCCTCTGCCACAGCCCCGGTGTCACCCTCTCTGTCACAGCCCCGGTGTCACCCCCGCTGCCACAGCCCCGGTGTCACCCCCGCTGCCACAGCCCCGGTGTCACCCTCTCTGTCACAGCCCCGGTGTCACCCCCGCTGCCACAGCCCCGGTGTCACCCCCGCTGCCACAGCCCCGGTGTCACCCTCTCTGTCACAGCTCCGGTGTCACCCCCTCTGTCACAGCCCCGCGGTCACAGACCCGCTCATCACCGCATGAGCCCCGTTCCAGAGGCGGCCCCGCACCGGGGGATGCGGAGCTGAGGGGGATGCGGGGCTGAGGGGATGACGGCACGAAGGGCATGCGGGGATGCGGGGCTGAGGGGGATGCGGGGCTGAGGGGATGCGGGGCTGAGGGGGATGCGGGTATGCAAGGATGAGGGACTGAGGGGCTGAAGCCGGAGGCTGGAGGGGCGGGCGGGAAGCGCGGCCCGCTGCGGACGGACGCGGCGGGCACCCAATGCGCTCCGGAGGGAGGGCAGAGCCCCGCGGCCCGACCCAATGAGGCCGCGCCCGGAGCGGGACTTCCTTCGGGGATCCCGCGGCGGGGGAGCCGCGGCCGAGTGGGGACACGTCAGTGCGGGGCCGGGACCCGCCTTTGTTCCCCGCAGCCCCCGCCGGCCGCAGGGACCGGCACACGGCCACAGGGACGCGGAGCATCCCCGGCATGAGCCCCGCTGCTGCCCGCATCGCAGGGACCGCCCCGGGCGCCGCGGCCGTGCCCAGGGGCTGAAACGCTGGGCCGGCCCCGCCTCCGCCGTCCCTCCTTCCCTTCCTCCTTCTCCTCTTCCTCCTCCTCCTCCTGCTCCTCCCGGGCCTCCGATGCCGCCGCCTCCCGCCCGCTGCTGAGCCGTGACGGGCGGGGGCCCTCGGGACCCCGCCGGAGACATGGGCAACGGGATGTGCTCCCGGAAACAGAAGCGGATTTTCCAGACGCTGCTGCTGCTGACCGTGGTGTTCGGGTTCCTGTACGGGGCGATGCTCTACTACGAGCTGCAGGGCCAGCTGAGGAAGGCTGAGGCCACGGCGCTCAAGTACCAGCAGCATCAGGAGTCGCTCTCGGCTCAGTTACAAGGTACTCCCTCGGCAGGAGCCTCTGCTGCCCTTCCCCAAGGCTTGCAGAGCACCCTCCTCCTCCGGCTGTCCAGCCTCTCTCAAAGTTTTTCTCCTTCTCCCCCTTCTCCTGCAGCCTGTGGGGTTGTAGGGTCTCCCTGCCCCGCCGAAGTCAGGGTGAGTTGTTATGGATCCCTGCAGAGCTCTCATGCCCTCTCGCTCTCGCACAACCCGTAGTTACTTTTATTTATTCCCAAAGGACTTCACATCACTTGGTGATTCCTGGCACAAAAGGGAAGGGCAGGCGTGCAGTGCAGACTGTGTCCAGTCTGGGATTTTTGTGGGCTTCCCCTACAAAAACCCCCTTGTCTTGCAGGGTTTTATGTTGAGCATCCGTCTGCAGCTCCTGGGCAGCATAAACCTTAAATAATTCCAGGATGGAGGAGAGGAGTATTCGAATAAAGTGGTTTTAAAGGGTGATTTAAAAGTAAAGTTCAAGTAAGTTACTTGGATAAGGCTGTTCTATTACTTTTGGAATAACTTTGAATTTCTTGGCTTAAAGGTGTCACATAAATACAGATCGTTGTGTATCTTGGTTTAAGGGTGCAGCAGATGTGGGTCTCCTATAGTTGAACACAAAAAGTTGTCTGTGTCTGACATCTGCATGCCAAGAAATCAGAAGCAAAGCAGCAGGGATGTACCTGAAACATCAATGGTCTGGGGAGTGAAAGACCTCAGCACCTCTCTGATTGTCAAGTGCAAGGTTATCAGGTCAGCACAAAGCCCCGAGCCAACTTTCAAGTTTTCTTTCTCGAAACAGCATGAAAGAAGAATCAGAGGGATCTGCTGTGGCAGCACTAAACTTCAGGGTGATCCTCAGCTATCCTTTTCCCTGTGGAAGCATCCATCAAAGCCTGCCTGGCAGCACACAGTTTGTGTGCAGAGAGCACAGAGTTGGGTTTATGCTGTTAGATTCTTACAGTGATTGCTTCCTTCAACGTGTTCAGTCACCAGCTGACACCACCCTTACTTAGTATTTCAATTTCAAGCCATTTCCAGGTCATACCAGGGAGCTCTTTGCCAGAAACCTTCATTTGAGTCACAGAAAAGGTGTGAAGGTTTGGCTGGGAAGGGGGTGTGTGGCTGATGGCTAAAGGGCTACTCTTTCTAGGCTGTGCATTTGCCAACAGAGGACACAGGAGCATCTTGTTCTCAAGGTAAAATTTGACAAGTTGGCTTTTTCTGTTGCTCCGGCTTTGCCAAAGAGGAGTGTGCAACAGACTTTGTCCTGCCACAGAGGAGAGATTCTCTGGATCAGATATGTGAGGTCTGGACTGTTGATTTTAAACTTCCCATACTTGAAACATGATTTTGAGTAGCCACCATCTATCCAGGCGTGTTCATGGGAGCAGCAGGCAATTGTGGGAGCTGCATTTTCTGTAATTCTCTTGCTTGTTTCAGTGTATCAATGGGAAATGTGAGCTATGGACCAGGATCTGGTAACATTAATAGATTTGATGATCCATGCAATAAACTCACATGGTTCTGGGATCCATGCCAGTGTATCAAGCCCATTAAGCAGGAGAATTTATCTATGCCAAGTATGGTAGCAGTAAACCCTGTTTAAAAAAAATAATCACTGGCAATTAAGTTGCAGAATACAAGGGAAAATAAAATGTAACAATAAAAAAATGGTTCTTTAAATTTTCCTGTGTTCTGGAAGTAGCTGTGAGACCTAAAAGAGGGTGAGAGCCAGAGAAATACTAAATGCAGCAGCAGCCCCTAGCTGCCTAATTTCCCACTAAAGTAAAGGGAAGTTATATTCCTTAGGGCTCCAGAGGATCTGGAAAATAAACTTACTTTTCTTCCCTGTCTTTCTGCAATGGTCTCCCCTTCACAGTCACCTGGATTTTTGCAGCAGGAGTTTGTTAGTGAGGAGAACACAGAGAATTCAGAGTCTGCTCAGCTCACCTGGAGAGACACAAGCTGACTGGTGATATCCACCTCCAAACCCATTCCTGAACTTGTCCTGTCTAACTGTTATGGAACAATAGGAGGGAAGAGACTTGGAAACAATATAAAATGCTGACAGCAATTCCAGTTTGCAGGTGCATCTGACTGCACTTTGAACTTTTGATTTCAAACAACCTAGATTTTAAATCAACAATGTTCCTATTGCCAAATTAAAAAATAAAAAAACAAAGCAAACAGAAAAACCCCTCTATGACTGTCTGAGCTATGTCTCTTGGCTGTCCAAAGATTATTCTTTGAGTTTATTGCTTTATGAGAACAATAAAATCAAAGTACTGTATTGGTAAAGTAGCACAGCTTATCTTTTCCATGCAGCATAACCAGTTTCTCTATAGATCCTGCACTAGAGATAACTTTGGGGCCTGAAATATGATGGAAGCACCCTGAACTATTTTAAAAATAAACCAGTTAAAGGGCAAAGTTAAAGGAAAGGAGGGTGCTGCAGCAGCAGGGATTGATTTCTTGATGTTCACAGCTCTCCTGGGTGATTGGATGAGACTTTAAAGCTGAGCAGAAAAGAATTCCTTGGACTTCTGTTTCCTGAACAACCATTTCATCAGGAGGCTTTTATAGGTTTAAATGTAAACTACAAAAATAAAAAGGCAACTTCTAGAAGAGGTGTTTTTGAGAATGCTGAGGCTGTATTGTGACAGGCTGGTTGTGCCCCTGGAAGTCTGACTGGAGTGAATCTCTGGAGGGCAGTGAGGTATCACCTGTTGTGTGACTTTGTGTAGGGTTTTGTTGTGACTGCTCCAGCCTACAAAGGCAGTTCCTTTCCTGATAGCATACAGAGGAGCTTGGGAGCTCCCCTGTCAGGGCTTGTGAGTGAAACTTGAGTCCATTTGAGAAATGCCTGAGGTTCATGGACACTCCTGAGTTTATGGACACAGTGGCAAATTAGGACCTGAATGCCTTTGGTCTGCCCAAAATCTGAAATCTCAGCTGTAGCTCAGAGTGCAGCTCCCTTCACTTCCTGCTGTCCCCTCTACTGTTTTTCATGTTTTATTGCTTTTTTCAAAAATGTAGGTAATAACAACCTTCTTTTTGGTACTTGCCAGTTCTGCATGCCCGAATGAGCTGTTCTTTCTGTTTTTCCATGAAAAGTCAGCTGTCTTAGATTTTTATCTTTTTCATTGCCTTGTTTTGCTCAAACATAGCAACACCTGAAGGAGGCTCAATCTCCTGGGAATATGTGGGAAAATACCAAGGCAGAATGCACAGCTCACTGGGAAGTGGATCAGGAGGAGTCTCAGAACCATTTAACACACACACCTGATCTGCAGAGAGCTGCACATGGCCCTGGGTTTGGGGGGTTCTGCTCTCCCTGGTGTTCACAGCTTCAGCCACTCTGCTGAGAAGTGTTTGTGCCCCTTGGAATGAGCCCAGGGTACCAAGGGAAGGGGGGCAGACCTGGGAAACACAATAACTGGGTTAGAGAGGCTGGGATCTTAAACTTACTCCCTTTAGAGGATCACCTTGCAGAAGATTTTGTAGAAGAATATCCAAGTTTGGTATTTTTCTCTAACAAGGTACTGCTGGGCATGGAGAAAGTAGGGCTGCTTTTGTAATCCACAAAGGGAATACCAGGGGCCAAATTCAGAGATGACACAAAATTTTTTGACTGCTGAGAAAACCTGAAGTCATTGTTATCTATAAGGTCTTTCATAGAGAAGCTGATCTTCCCAGTAAGCTGATTATTTTAAAGTCTCATTCTCTGAGCACTATATACATTTGAAACATGGAGATAATCTTACTTAGTACTTCTTAAAGTGATAAAAGCAAAACTTGATGCTTTTTGCCTCCTTTAGAACTGTGTCAATCTAAGTTTTGAACTATTGGCTGTACAGGAATGGGCTTCAGTTGCTAGACCAGGACCACACTGAGAGTTGCAGGATTGAAAGTATCTACAGGCACCTTTTTAGCCCTTGCAGCTTCTGTCTTCTCATCCTCTGGGTGTTAAGTAACCCCTTGTGTACTATTTTAATCTGTTTAATCTGTTTTAATCCCTAATCCTAATAACAGCCTACAGTTAGTGCCTTTTACTACCTTATTTTTTTCTGCTCTTCCTGTCAGTCTGATGGCTTTGTGCAGTCTCTGTGCAGCCTGAGACTGTCCTGTGAGCCTGGCAGTCACCCCAGCAGGGACTCTGGGCTTGAGAGTTTTCCCTGCTGTGGCCAAGGTGTGGATTTCCTCAAAGGTTTCTGATGCAGTGCTAGGAGGCAATGGCTCTAAAGCAAATGTAGATTGCTCTGTGCCTGTTGTGCCAGTTGTCCTAAAAGAAGGCTCCCTCAGGGGGTGCCCTGCTGGGGTTGGTCAGATCTGTGGTGGCTTTATGAGTGTGGAATTGCACAATGCACTGCAGTTCTAGATCACAGTTCTGTGTCACCTTAGTGGTTAATATTTATCATATCTGCATGCAAACTGCACAGATGCCAAAGGTGCTCTGACATCACACAGTTCGGGGTGTACTTCGCTATTGCATCCCTTTTTTACAGTGCCTTAAACTTGTACCTTGAGTTGGCAGGGCTGGGAAGAACCAGCACTACTTTTAATGGCTTATTTTTCACAGGCATCAGACAAGTAGAGCTGCATCTGCTGCAGCTCCTGTGTGTTTGGTTACTCTTCCTAATAACAGAATCCTGAATTCCTGTCATTCCTGTGACTTTCAGGTTGCACATGACACTGCAGCACTGTGATAGTGTTTTCTTGCTGCCTGAGAGATCCCTGGTAGCACTGTAAGAGGAGAGATTGGTTCTGTGTGTACTTCCCCTGAAATGGCAAGTGCAGCATCCCAGATTCTGCTGCCTGGCTGCCTGAAATGGAAAGCTTTGGTTTGTAACCTCCTCTGAGCACCTGGCTCCATTTTTTTTTAACCTCCATTCACATTTTTCTTTCACCTCCATTCACATTTTCAATTGATATTTAATATTCTAAATATTTAACATGAAATAATTGAAATTGTGCAGAATTTTTGTATGGAAGAGGTATATGGTGTCATGTGTATATATGTATATATGTGTATATATATATATATATATATATATATATATATATATATATATATGCATTTGCATGTACATATAAGTATGTATAAACTAGATAGCTATGTGTCTGTTTTGCAGCTCACCCTCAAGATTTTGGGTTATCTGGAATTATCCAGCTCTTACTCAAGTACAGAAAAGGTGCTGGAGCTCTGTTCAGATCAGTAAAGTCAGGGAAGTATGTTTCCAGGTCCAATACAGAATTTCCATGTCCAGCAGCTGAATTCTGACTCGAAAGATAAATTGAGCACGTGCCCATATTTATATGTAAGCCATGCCCAAGTGCTCTTTCCTTGTGGACACACCAGTTCCAAGATAAATCCTGGATAACCAGAGCTGCAGCATTCCCTCTGCACCCCAGCTGGGGCCTGGCTGAGGATCACAGGGCAGCCTGCAGGAGTTTTGAGCAGAATGAGGTAATGGGGTGGGTTTGTTCCCTGGGCTTTGGTGTTCCCCCTCCCACTTTGACACAAGACCTGGTAGCCAACGTGATGCAAAATATCAGATATTTGTTACTGATTGGTTTAAGCCTCCTAAAGCTTGTCAGTGGTGGAGCTGAGTGGGCACTTCAGAGCTGGGACAGCAGGAGGGAGGCAGGATGGGTTGATGGTAGTAAGTTTGCATTCTGGCTTCTTGGACACTCATATTCCTGCCTGACTGAATTGCTGAGCCTTAAAAATGATGTTCCAAGCACATTGTCTCACTGGGCTGGCTGTTTGCTTGTCAGCCTGTGAGTTTGGGTGGGGCAACTTATGAGTAAGGTTTCCACTCTCTCAGAGATGTCAGTGCCCATTATAGCATCTCTGAGGTGCTGCTGAGGATATTGCCAGCAATTTGTGGCTAACAGAGTTCACTTTGCTCCTTTTGGAATGGGATCCTTGCAGGGAAAAAGTCATTTAATCTGCCCTGCTGAAAGTCAGGTGCTGCATTGAGGTTTGAAAGCTAAACAAATCAGATTACTGGAAAAAATGAGCTCTACAGAACAAGTAATTAAAGCTGAATCTTTTGTTGGGTGATTTTTCTTGGGATTTTCAGGATTCAGGGGTGTGAATTTCTAGTCATGTCAGAACCTGTAGTGAGCTCTTGAGGAATTCAACCTGTTTGGATCCTGTCCTTGTTTAAGGAAGGGTCTTGTGAGCTGGATGCACTTCTGGTCTTTTTTGTGGTCACCCAAACCTCCTGAGATGTTCTACTTTGTATTTTTAATTAATCAGTAAAAGAAACTGCAATTGTTCCACCTTGTCCTCTGCCCTAAAGTACCTGAAATTAGCTGCTATCTTATTTTCCTGAGGTGATTCAGATCCCAGAGTTTGGCAGTCATTTCCAGGGTTTAATTAGAGACCTGATGAGAGAAGTATGGCCTGCCTGAGCCTCCTGGAGGGTAGAGTAAGGAGCCTGCTCCAATCCACACCACCACACTCAATTAAGCCATTTTCAGTCAAAAAATGAATCACTACCTCAAACTCTTGATTTCTGGATGCAGTTTGTGCATCTACAGATTGGGCTTTTTTCTTCAAGCTGTACTAATTCCTCAGTATAGATATTTATGTACATCCTGACACCATGTAGATATAATCACTAACCCTTCATAAAGCTGAACAAAGTGTAAAAGACTTTTTGAGAGAAAGCACAGGCCCTTGTTTCCTGGAGCTGAGGGTTGAGCAGACCCAGAGATTCAGAGGTGATGTGAGAAGAAAACTGTTGTCTCTGCAGCTTTGATCAATGTTTATGTGTTGTTCTGCTAGTTTTAGTCTAAAATCACTACACAGGTTTTGTTTCAACTATTTGCATTTATCATCACTCCAAAAAACACCCCAAGTCCTTTATCATCTACTGGTGTATAGAAAAGCAGCTGATCCCACCCGTGGTACCAAGGGTTGGAAGAAACCTTTTGTGGAGTGCACTGGAAATCATTTTTGGAAACATGATCTCCTTCCTGATAAAAGTCAGGTCTGAAGCCTATCTGTAAGGGATTAAATATTTAATCACATTTAATACCCCTTCTCCAACTTATTTTTAGCAGCAGCTATTGCAGTTTACTCTTTAAACATGAGAAATCCTTCCTTCTGTCCCAACTTACCTCACATCTGTTGTTTCCTAGAGGTGTTATTGACTTCTAAGTAAGGCAGTGTGTGAGGCAGGCTGCAGTAAAAGGATTCTATTAAATGTAGATGTTTGCTCCAGTTTAAAAATTAATTTTCCTGTCATCCTTACAATCGAATAGAGGCCACAATGATCTCCTAGAAGTACAAGTGTGTGTTTCTGGGGTGCATTAATGTGCCAAATTCTCCAGCATTTCCCATTTTTCAGAACTGCAGGGAAGGCAAAACTAGAATTGCTTACTGGAACTTTTTAGTTGGAACTTCTTCCTGGAATACCGAGTAAGTCAGAGGACCAGGTTTATTTTAATTGATAGCTCATTTTTCATGATGTCTGAAAGCATATTCTGCATTCTCTTAAATATCCCCTGAATGTAAAGATCCAGATATTAAATACAAACTTTTCAAATTATTACTAGTCTGAAAAATATAAATGCTTAGGGAATTCAGTCGAAGCCGGGGTCATTTTTAAAAGCACAACTGCCAATGCATGGTGTGGTTATCCAGGAGGAATTTGACATGACTGGCTGTAATTAGACAAAACCATTATTGATCATGTGAGTAAATTGCAAAGTGTAGGAGTTTGTTTGGAAGCCAAGGTAATTCTCATAGTCCACATAGTGCAAGCTGTGGTTTGCAGAGAGCAAAATGAGAGCAGTCCATCCCTTCCTGGATGTTCCACTGTGAAGCCTCACACACAATCAGTTTCACCTTACCTTGGTCTCTATTTCTGTCCTTTTTTGTGTAAATTCAAACCAGAAAACTTCAAGGACGTAAATGATTAAATTTATATATTATGTTGTTTATATATTGTTTATATCATATGTTGTTCAATATATTGTAAATATTGTGGCTTGGAGCAGCCTGGTCTAGTGGAAGTGAAGGTTTCCCTGCCGATGGCAGGGGGATGGAACAAGCTGAGCTTTAAGGTTCCTTCCAAGCCAAACCATTCTATGATAAATAAATTTTTTTTGTAACGTTGTTTTCTTGCTCTGTACTTAAAACAGAGATTTCCTAGTCTTTATTGTGGGAGTACTTCCATTTTTTCCAAGATATTTGCAGGGTCACTGAAATATCCATTTATTGCTAAACCCTCAGTTGAGTCTGTGAAATAGATGGAGCTCAGACTGTGATACTGAGGCCAGCATGGCTTGTCCTGTGGTGAGGAATCCTGCTGCTGCAGTTTGATAAGCTGTTCCTGATAAGATTATCAGTAGTGAAATCAGTGGATGTTGTTTGAAAGCAGATTCACTGATTGAAATCCAGGGCTGGAAGCTTGGGGAGCAGGCCTTGTTATATTAATAATATCTCCTCCCAGCATGAAGTGTGTCAGAGGAGTCATGAGATGTCATCTGAGGTCAAAATTGTAATTATTGTCATTGGATTAGAGAATTTATCCTGCACCCCATATTGAAGGGATTCCTCTTTGACTCGTGGAAATGCTTTATTCTCAGCAGAAAGGCTTTTTCCATGGGTTCACATTTGAAATGGTTCTATTGGCAGGGATAAGAATGAGGAATTAACTATTTTTATAGCAAGTCTGTGTTCTGCAGACCTTCACAGTGTCACCAGAGAGGTGCCAGGGTGGTTTACCCCATGCTGCTGGCTCAGTTCAACTCTGCCACAGTGTGAGGGAAAACAACACTGAGTGTTGCCAAGACTACTGAAATCTGCTGGTTTTAAATGAAAGATACTACTGTAAGCTGTAAGAGAAAGATTTCAGAACTGTGTAACAAGCACTCATGTTGAAATTAGTAAAATTTCTTGTATCATGTATATTTAAATCCCAATGTAATCCTGATTTTCCAGGGAGCTGTGGCATTTTAGACTCTGGATAATCCATCTCACAGACCAAGTGATTAAAGTAACACAGTCACAAAATTTCTGATAATGTAAGAAATGCTTTCTTTTAAATGTACAGTAATGGCTTATTTTGCTTAATAACAGCTTTATTGCTTAGAGGAGCAGAGCAAAGAGAAGAGAAGGAACGTTGACTGTTAAATAATCTCAATTTCATCACCTCCCTGACTCCTGTGTTGTAATTAACGCTCTGCACTGGTGGAAGTGGTGCAATCTGGGAACGTGCAGGGCATTCCACACCTCCCTGCTCCCTCACTTCCTTTTCTTTATGGGGAAAACCTTGAGGACTTGATTTTATTGGGGTGTTCTCCAGGAGTTTCAGTGTTTCCTTGTTGAAGGTGAAAGGTCTTTTATTGATCTGTGAGGTTAACAGTTGAGTTTCTGGGCTCTGAGAGTTTGTGGGTCTTTGTTCATTTGTGTAGGTTGCATTCTATAGGTAATTTCAAGAATTAAGCTGACACCTGCAGTAATTCCAGCTTTGGAATAGTGCCTATTAGCCATTAAATGACAACATTTCCCCCCCCTTTTTACCATTCTGTTAAATATAATGTAGAAATAAAGTTCAATTATTTGTGAGAAGATCAGTGCAAAATTAAAAGCTTACCCTAGGAAAAATGATTTGTGCATCCCAGCTGTGGGATTTTGTCAGATTCCTTATATAGGTTCCACTCCCTACTGGGGTGGACTTTTCTATAAAACCTGTTTTTCAGTGTATTTATTTCTTTCAGATTCTTGCTCAGACATCTTATATCCAGGTTGGCAATGAAGAAGGGGAAATTCCTTCTGTAGTAACAAACCCCTTAGATAAAGACTAGGAAAGTCTGTTTTATGTTAAATTTCCTAACTGGTGGAAATAATTCAAATTTATGGGAGATTAACTCCAGTATGTATTTAAAAAACCTACTCCCCAAAGGAGCAAGTGAGGAAACATGGGAGCTGTGCTTTGTTAATAATTATTTTTACTCAACACCTTCAGTGCATTGCACTTTATGGACTTTTATCAGAGGGGAGCGTGCTAGGCTGACCAGTGACTGAACTCAGAGGGCAGAGGTGAGGGAGGAGGTTTCTCCTTGCCCTTTTTAGTCACCTCAGGGGTTGTTTAGGGCTTCTCCAGCTTTGACCCAGTGTTCCAAGGATTGCTGCTCAGCAGGTAGAGGAGGGGCTGCACTGCCTGTGGTCAGACCCTGCAGGTGCAGGGTGCAGCCCAGAGCTCGGCAGGGATGCGCTGAGCGGTCCCTAAAACCCAAATCCTGCCTTCTCTGCCCCTTCCTCCTGCCCCTGTGGTGGGTTGGCTGTGCAGGGTTCCTCCCCACAGACGCACTTGTCAAAGCAGCAGCAGGAGCTGTGGAAGGTGCACTTGCAGATGGAGAAGTGGAATGGAAAATGTTCCCTCCAAATCCATTTGTGGTTTCGTGTGTCTGCCAGAAACCCAGTTCCACCCTGATTGCATGGGAGGGGAAGCCCATTATGGATTTTCATTGCTCTCCTGAGCTGCTCTGCTGCCACTGTTCCTTTTGCACAATAATTCAGCATTCACCACCTTCAGGGCTGAAATAAAACCATCACTGTAATGCTTTGTAGTGCTGTCTTTTTTTTTTTTTTTTTCTTCCCTTCTCCAAGCCTGCTGGTGACTTTTTGAATATTCATTCCTGCTTGTTCCCTTCCAGAGGGTGTTGATACATTGGCTCATCTTGACTGATGCCCTTGACTTTAGAAGATAACTAGCAAGTGGAGATAGGTGCCAGGGATTGATTAGCAATCCAGCTTCAGAGCTAAAACATAAACACTTATAGATAAGGCTGCTGAATGCACCTTGGTGGAATTAAGAACATGTTTTAAGGTGCAAGAGGAGTTTTCTGTAGCTGCCAAGATACAAATCTTTATTTGATGCTTCTTGTTGAAGGTTTGCATTCATCAATGGCTTGTTCTCAGAAAATGAGTTTCCTGGTTTTGATGGCAAAATCACTCGTTTTATTACAAATTATTAACTCATTAAAAGAATGCAAACTGAGCTTAAACACATAGAATTGTACATTGTGAGTTTTAATTGATATCTTTGCTGCAACCTGGCTGTGTCAGATAATGAGAGGTGAGGAAAGGGTAAATAGGGACTGATGTGCCACATCCCAAACTCCATGTCCAAAGCACAGCCTGAATGAATCCTACTTTACTGGCAGCCAGATGGGGAACTTTGTGCCAGAGGACATTGGATGTCCTAAACACACCTGGATACAGCAAACAAAGTCATGAATGTAAACCCCATTTTGGGATGGTGTCTGCAAAGAAAGCATGGGCAGCTTGGACGGTCCTTGGGAGTGCAGAGGAATACTGTATTCCCAGTTTTTGGAAGAATTTAGGGTGGCTCCCTGGTTCCCCATGGCTCAGCCTAGGCAGCAGTGCCCTGCTGCACCTCCAGGAACTGTCCTGCCCCTGGGCACCTCCCTTCCCTCCTTGTGCTGCCAGGAATTCCTCTGGCAGCAGAGCTGCCCTGTCTTACTTCCTTGTCTCTGTGCAAACAAGGCAGGGAAGGATGGAAACGTGGAAAATGTCCCTGCATTCCTGAGAAGGAAAGAGGCTTTGGTAGCTCCACTACAGCTGGCTGCCTTCACAAACAAATCCCGCACCTGGTTATCACATTCTGTGTTAGCAATGCAAATAACCCAGGATTTGGGATCGATAAGGGGTGCAAAAAGGGAAAAAGTTACTGTCACAAGGGTTGCAAACAGCCCTTTATCCCATGACCTCATTCCACTTGTATTTTCCTGGTGCATTCTGTGCCAACACTCCCTGGGTGTGTTGGGGTGGATGGTGAGGTGTGTGTATGTTACTTTTGAGATGAATTGTGAACAAAATTTCTCTTTTCAGTTGTGTATGAGCATCGGTCAAGATTAGAAAAGTCACTGCAAAAGGAAAGGCTGGAACATAAGAAAGCAAAGGAAGGTAAAAATGTACTTTTCACTTTGACGTTTAACTTGATTACAGTAGAAAGTAATTTCAAATGGTTTTTCTTCAATTTTAAATCAGTTGGGTAATATATAGGCAATACATTTAGGATCCACTTGGCAGAGCTGTGCTGCTCTTTCTAGTGGTTCTTTTTTATTTAATCTTTTTTAATCAGATCTTTTTAAAACCAGTCATCTCTTTAATACTATTTGCAGATGACTGCAACATGAAGTAATAAACACAGAGAATATGTTTGTATCCATGTACATAAAAACCCCAACATGTATGTGGGGTAGGAGCATGTGTAAATCCTGTCCTGGCATGCCAAAAATTCAAAACTTGTACCAAAACCATGGGATCTTTTCCTGCATTCCATCAACTGGGAATTGAACTTGGAATGAGCACTTTTACACGTGCTTTAGGGTGAGCACATGCTTATACACCTTTTCCTGATTAAAACCAAATTCTAGGTGTGGGTGAGGCAAACACAAATTGCATTTCTTACACCTCTGTGTGCCTTCTGGGGAAGTTCAGAAGGATTCAATCCTCTGAGTTTCCCCAGCCTCTAAATTCACTGCTATTTTCAGGGTAGAGCCTGTGTTCTTCCTAAAACTGAGGACTCAGCTGCTGAATTAAAAATATGACTTTAGCAGAGCTGACAAGGAGTGAGAAATGATTCTCACCGTGCAGGTCTCGGTGGGTTTCTGGTGCCATCTAGTGTAGAATGGTCCTGCTGCTACCCGAGGGGAGGCACCTTTTCAAACCCTGGAAACAGAGAGAGGTCAAGAAATAAATGAGGCAATGTTTTATTATTTCCAAGAATACACAGTTTATAAATGCCCTTTGCCTTTTGAATTATGCTCTTGGGCCTCTGCTGGGAGAGTTCATGTGTCAGATTTAATTACCCATCTGTAGAGTTGAGCCTGAACTCTGCATCTCTCACTATGGTATGAAAACTATAAGTGAAAATATTTTATGAAACTTTTTTAAAATTTGTGCACTTTAAGAATTTGCTCATTTTGTCAAATTCTCCATACTTTGTTTTTCTTTTTATTTTCATTTTTTTAAAAAGATCCTTTGAAAATCGTTTCTGCATGAATATTCAGCTCTTGAAGAGAATTTATGTACTCAACAGTCGAGTTATTCAAGCACAGATTCTCATCTTCCTGGTGTTTTTTTTTCATCATTACTTTCCCTTTTATGTTGCAGATTTTCTTGTTTATAAACTAGAAGCACAGGAAACACTAAATAAAGGAAGGGTAAGTCATCATGCCTAGTACAAGTTCTTAATAGCTGATGCTATTTGAGTTGCAAGGAAAAGGAAATACTTTGCAATTATGACTGTTCAAAGGAAGAGATCTTGCAAAATACTAATTGAAAGAGCTCTCACTTATCCCAGTTCTACTCTGCATTCATAAGTGCTCTCCAATTCCTAATTATTTGAGCTATAGTGGGAGATACTAACATCTCTCCAGAAAATTAATTTAGAAAATAATCCCCTGTTTATATTATGGTAGTTCAAACGTAATGTTGTTTTATTTAAGGGGAAAGGGGAATAAGAAGGTGTTAGAAATCTTTTTGTAGCTTGGCCCCCAGGGAAAATAACAGTGACAGCTTTCTAACACATGGGCTTTGAACTGGAAAGCATAAAGACATCAAGAAACTTTGTTTCATATACCAAGTGCCAGAAGGAAAGCTCTATCTGGCAGAGGACCCAGAAACCTGTAAAGAACTCTTTATAAAGCAAGTAAATTAGGATTTTATGGCTATTTCGTGTTGAAACTGGGGAGCAGTTTGGGAGCTGAGGAACAGGAGTTAAAATAGGTTGTTGCTGTAGTAGGTGCAGAGTGTGAGAGCTTGCTCTGCTCCAAAGCCAGGGGAGAGAAGGATTTGTGTCCTGGGGAGCTCCAAAGCCAGGGGAGAGAAGGATTTGTGTCCTGGGGAGCTCCAAAGCCAGGGGAGAGAAGGATTTGTGTCCTGGGGAGCTCCAAAGCCAGGGGAGAGAAGGATTTGTGTCCTGGGGAGCTCCAAAGCCAGGGGAGAGAAGGATTTGTGTCCTGGGGAGCTCCAAAGCCGAAGGAGAGAAGGATTTGTGTCCTGGGGAGCTCCAAAGCCGAAGGAGAGAAGGATTTGTGTCCTGGGGAGCTCCAAAGCCAGGGGAGAGAAGGATTTGTGTCCTTGGGAGCTGCCTCCCTTGGCTGGTGACTCCCAAAAGCTGTGTGTGCAGAGCTCAGGGGTGTCAGGGGGTTTCACAGGAGTGCTTTTGTTTTCCAGCAAGACTCCAACAGCAGATACAGCGCCCTGAGCGTGCAGCACCAGATGCTGAAGGTGGGTGACTGGGGCAGCAGAGCACCTGTGCAACTGGTTATGCTGGGGGGACACAGCCTGCTGGCTTCTGGCATCACTGCAGAGTGCCAGGGTGTGGACAGTGCCTTCCTCTGACTGTTAAAAGATGGTTTCCTGCAGATTTTCCTAGTCAGGCTTTCCAGTGGGTAATTTAATCTTATCAGGTGCAATTACTTGTAGGAAAGGCTGACTTATCAGCCCTCATGTAGTTTGGCACGTAGGGATTTTCTGAGACACATTCAGCAGCTCCCAGGGGGACAGTGCAGCTCTGGGGTGAGGTGACACAGCCCTGGAAGAGGAGCCTGCTCATCACAGAGATCATTTTGTGTTTGGAAGGAGCTGCAATGTGCATGCTTTGAATAATAACCTTCCTGTTATGAATGCTTCCTATTCATCTGCACTTACAAAACAAATTGCCAAAGACAATATTAGCCAGATCTGCAGATACAGAGCTGTTCCAGTGTCCCAACTTGGTATTTGCAGAGTCAACACGAAGAACTGAAGAAACAGCACGCTGACCTTGAGGAAGATCACCGAAAACAGGGAGAGGAGTTTAGCAGGACATTCAGTGATCACAAGGAGAGATACCTACAGCTGCAGCAGGAAAAGGAGCAGGAGATCTCCAAGCTAAAGGGTAAATTTAACCTGTGTCTGGCTGCCCACATGAAATTGGGTGTTTGGCTTTGTGTGGTGTGACAGAGACATTTTCTCTGTTCTCACTCACAGGTCGTTTGTGCATCTTCTGCCTCCTGACAAGTTCCATTTTATTGATGATTTTCTGAGGCCTCTCTCTGAAATCTGTTCATATGTGTTCTGTATTTCTGTCTGGGTCACAGAAATAGCAAAAAACCCAGCACTTAAAAGCCTGTCCAGTGTCAGAGGTTGTTGAGTCAGTCTTTAATTTTTAATTCTAAGACTGGTATAAACCTGGGAAAAAAGGTTTGCCTCCTTGTTTGTAACTGAAAGGCAGTCTAAGAATATTTGCCACTGGTAGCAGAGATGTAATTGTGCCTCTTTCTGAAGTGACTTTATTTACATTTTATACTTCCTTTTTCCCTGTGTGTGCCAGCTCCTCTGGAGCACATTGCACCTGTACACTTGGGTGATGAATTCAGTTTTTGCTCTCGGCATCCAGTTTCCTGTTGGAGATTCTGGGCAGTTTTCAGGCCTCTTCCATCCTCATTACACAGTTCCATGGAGCAGAAGAATGGGGCTGGGTCCATCAGAGCCTTCTCTGCCACCTGTCCCTAACCCAGGGCTTGGTTCTGGAGCTGTTTGTCTGCACTGCAGGCAGAGGTTGTTTGTTGGCTCCACATCAACATCATGTAAAAAGTGGGAATAGAAGCCTCTGTCCCTGATCCCAGAAGCTTTTGGACCCATCTGGGCATCCCTTCCAAAGGAATAGCTGGGTCCTGTGGCAGAAAATTCTCACTCACCAGGTGTGATGTGGGGAAAGAGGGGAGGGTGCCTTCCTCTCTGCCTTTCCAGGATTCATATTTCCAGAGGGAATTTTGCCATCTGCAGCACCCTGCAGGAGCAGTGATGCAGAATTCCAGGTGCAGGCTGGGTGCACTGATACAAAATTTCACCAAATGTTATGATTTTCTGCTTGAAAATGGAAAGCTTTTAATTGGGCTGGGGAGAGAGGTAAGAAAAGCAAACCATACAATTATTCTACCTAATTTTTACTACAGCACTCATGTGGGATTTTATGTAGATTGTGTTATAATCTTGATTTTAGTGCTTAGCCTGGTATTACAAGTACAAAACTCTGTATTTCTTCTCATTTCTTTTCAACAGAATCCCTGTATAACTTACGGGAGGAGAACAGGCAGCTGAGAAAAGCTCACCAAGACATTCACACCCAACTGCAGGATGTCAAGGTAGGCCTTGCTCTGAGAAGCACTTTCAAAATCATGAGGAAAAAATTTTCCCAAGTTTTTCCAAGCCCAAAGCAGGCTGTGCTGTAGACTTGTAGTTTCTGATATGTGGGAAAAAGGAGAGGAATAGGCTGGACTGGATTTGTCTTTTGCCACCTGCACTTTAGGTGTATGCCCATAAAAAAAATAAAAAGTGTTTAGTATAGAAATCAGGATTTGGTTTTACAAGTCAAAAATCAGGTTTTGGCAAAACTCAATGCCTGATGTTTTCCATCTCTCTTTTTTTTTTAATGTTCATCAACATCTACCCCTACTTTTAATTTTATTTTAGTTATGCACATCCTGGCCTCCAAATTGCCTTCCCTGGTGTGCTTGCTTCCTCTGCCTGTTCAATATGCATTCCATGTGAAATAAATAAATCCTTCCAGCTAAGGATTTTCTTTTCAAAATAAATTGAATTACCTTCCTAGTTCAACCCCCCCCCAACTGATCTTTAGAATGAACTTTATGTGAAATATGTGATGTTCTTCTTTTTGTGTAGCAACAGCATAAGAACTTACTGTCCCAGCACAACGAGCTTGTGGTGACATTGGAAGACCACAAGAGTGCACTAGCTGCTGCTCAGGTCAGAAGGAAAGCAGCTCCTGCTGGCTCTCAGCTTCCCAAATCTGTCTCCAAACCTCTCCTGGCTGCAGGGTGCTGCATGTGCCTCTGGCATGGGGACCCCGGAGTGCATGGCACACAGGGGCTGCTGCCCAGAGGGCTCAGGGGACAGAGCAGGCTGGGGGCCAGCCCAGCAGTGCATGTGGTCCTGTCAAGAGAGTCTCTGCTTCCCTGGGAGCTGTCAGTGCCTTTCTGTCTCTGTCCTTTCTGATGGAACTGCTGTGAGCACCCTGCACTCTGACCTTCACGTTTATCTCTGAGCCCTGAGTGCTGGTGTAAGATCTCTTGTGTGTGGCTGGGGAGGTTGTGAAGTTTTCATGGATTTCCAGAGTGGTCTGGAAAAAGCTCATCCAGTGCCCCCCCTGCCATGGGCTGGGACACCTTCCACCACCCCAGGGTGCTTCAAGGCCCCGTGTCCATCCTGGCCTTGGACACTACAGGGATCCAGGGGCTGCTCTGGGAAATGCACATCAGTGCAGCAGCAGCAGAACATAGATGCTTCATTCATGTACCAATGAAAACTCCAGGTGCAGCTCAGATTAGTTTTTAGACAAGCCAGCAGCATTAAGTTCCTTAAATGTCATTTTCAAGTGAACTATCCATGAAGCACAAACTGTTGCAGACTCAGTCAGCTGTGCCAGTACAAGCTGTGGAGGCCACAGGGAATCTGGAAGTGGGAGTGATGTTGGAGCAGAGGAAGAGTTTTGGTGAAAGATCAGAGGGAAAGGCAATGAGGCAGTGTGAAGTTATTTTTATTCCTGACTGATTTCCTTCATTTAGGCATTTTCACAGTCCACAAAATCGTTAGCAGCATTAGAAGCATTGAATTTTTTTTCCCAGTTCTGCTTGTTGTGCCTGTCAATATGTGTGAGATACTCAAAAACCAGGAAAGATCAGGAAGGTCCCTCATATGCTGAATATCTGAAGAATCATAATTTGCAGTACTAACCCACACTGGCAGCTAATTTTGAGCTCTTCTCCCACTGGCCACGTTTGTGTGTGGTGTGTGCTGATAACATCTGAAATTCCACAAGGCCACGTGGAGGGTCTGATCTGAGGTTCACCAAACCCAAAGGGAAGCTCCCCACTCTCCTGGCTTTGATTCAGTTCTTTAATTAGAAAGCCTGTGTCACACAAAGCCTCTCTGTCTGCAGCCAGGCTGTGACATTTGTCCTGTGAGGACCCTCCAGGGAAGGGTGTTGCACATGCCTTGAGAACAGAGGGTATTTCACACTTTGATGTGGTTTCTCCTGCAAACCAGCTGCAGAAAGTCCCCTAGGGATTCTTTCCCAGCTCCTGAAATGATTCCTCTATTTCTGGGTGTACTCTAGACATTGAACACCAGTAGTCAATACTGCACTAACCTAAACCTTTCAAGCATTTTGGTCTTAGTGCTTTTTCCAGCCAGGCAGATTAATTATACATTTTAATAAACCCTGTTTTCTGCCTGTGTCAGCACCTTTTAAGCTGTGGCTGTGACTCAGAATGTTCAGTTTAGTGACTCTGCAGTGTAACAGAGTACTTGAATTCTGATCTGGATGGGCACTGTTTAAATACCATGGAATGGTTTGGGTTGGAAGGGACCTTAAGGCTCATCTAATTCCACCCCTGCCATGGGCAGGGATGCTTTCCACTGTCCCAGGCTTCTCCCTTCTCTGTCCAACCTGGCCTTGGACACTTCTAGGGATGGGGAGTCCACAACCTCTTTGGGCAGCCTGTGCCAGGACCTCACCACCCTTACAGTAAAGAATTGATTCTTAATACCAAATCTAAACCTTCCCTCCTTCTGCTTAAGGCTACTCCCCCTTGTCCTGCTCCTCCATCCCTTGTCCCCAGTCCCTCTGCAGCTCTCCTGGAGCCCATTTAGGCACTGGAAGGGGCTCTGAGCTCTCCCTGGAGCCTTCTCCTCTCCAGGTGAGCCCCCCCAGTTCTCCCAGCCTGGCTCCAGAGCAGAGGGGCTCCAGCCCTTGGAGCTTCTCCACAGCCTCCTCTGGACTCATTCCAACATATCCCAGTGTGTTGATCTCTCTGCATGGTCACCAAGACAAGACTAAAAAAAAAAAGCAGAGACCTGAGTATTAGTTTTATGTCCAGTAAATGCTCCTTTTTCCTCTGAAGTTTGTCCTCTCTGGCACTTAATCAGGGAGCAGAAGCATCCCCCTGGACTGACAGGAGTAATCACTGTGCACTCTGCTTTCCCTTTAGGCTATTCTGTTTTAGGAATCCATAGGCTTGTGCAGGTTCTCAAACACCCACATGTCCCCTGGAGCAGCAGGGAATCTCTCTGGTGTGGCACCTGTTGTGTGTGCAGCTGATCAGCCTTGATACACCCTGCCCACCCCAAAAAATCCTCTTTAATTGGAAGCCTTCTTACTGCAGAGCCAGGGATTGGGGTATCAACTTTGCTGGATTTTCATTAAAGCTTCCTGATCCTGTCCAAAGTTAAACAGCAAATCAAATTCCAACATTTTACTGTTGCATTTCAGGAAGCCTTTAGAAATTTGCATTTTCCTTCTACTTGTTTTCTTTTTTTCCCTTCTGCTTTTCCCCTTGCTCTTCACCACTGTGACTTTCTTTGCCTCAGTTCTGTATGTTGGCTGTTGTCTAACACCTGTCTAAATGTTGAGCACTTGGCATTTTCGTGACATGTAGATATACTTTAAAACTTCTGTTTCTGAAAGAGCTGCACTTCTTTCTACCAGCAAAGGAGAAGTTGTGGTGCTTTTGACTTCCCTCACTTTAGTCTGCCAGGAAAGCTTCATCATCCCCTTCTGACACTTCTCCTGCTTGGCATGAATAAAACAACTCCTCTTCTTTGTCCCACAGAGATGTTTTTAATACACTTTGGTATGCATGTGCACTTTGAAAAGATCCTGATGGATCAGTGTCATCTACTGTTTGGAGGAAAAAATTATATTTTAAAAGCTCCCATCCCTTCTCCTCCATGGAAAATTAACTTTTCTGCCACGTGTCCTGCCAGCAACTTCACTCCAAGGTGACTACATTTGATTAAGAAATTAATTTGGACACACTATAATTAACATGTTGGCTTTAGACTCAGGTGGAAGAGTACAAACAGCTGAAGGACACACTCAAAAAAATCCCAAGTTTCCAAGATGTGGAGAAGGAGGAAGGAGGGAAGGAGCAGCAGCCCGAGGCGCGGGGCCCGTCCCCCCAGAGCCGCCCCCCGGAGCCCCCCGCAGCTGGGGCTGAGCAGCAGCAGCAGGTAAAGGGCTCCAGAGAGCCCAGCAGTGCTTCTGATCCAGCAGAATGTGCTGAGTGTCTCTTAGGAGAGTGTGCCTGACTGTGCACCTTGGTCAGTGCTGGAGGAAAGCGGTGAGGAGTGATTTTAAAGGAAATTTATTCATGATGATCTTTTCTCACGTGACTAGTCCAGTTTTAAGTGTATTTCTGCCAGCTGTTTTAAGAAGTTGCTCAAAATTTAAATTTTTTAAATAAGAAATCTAAAATTTTAGCTATCTCGAGTATTGCAGAAAGCTTTTAGAAGTTCTGAATAAATTTTTATTTTCTAAGGTTCCAGTGGCACATTGGTGTATTTAAAATTGGCACACCAAGGTTCAAGCAGAAAACGTGTAATCTAGAAGTAAATGTAGAAGTAAAGGAAGAAGTTATGAAAAACCAGTTGTGATTTTGTTGTACAAAAATTTCTGTCCAGCAGAACCTACAAGAAATAAAAATCGTGATGGAATCATTTAGTTTGGGAAAGAACTTCAAGATCTTTGAGTCCAGCCGTGAACCCAGTTCTGCCAAAGCCAGCACTGAACTGTGTCCCTAAAAAACAAAGCTGGCTTTGTAGAATTGTAAGAGTTTTTCATTTTTCAACTAAAATGAGGCTTAACTGACTCTGTGGTGGAACTGTGCAACACCTTGTGTATATGTACAGCCACAAACCAGGTAATAACCCCATTTGGCAGGAGGAGCTTGTTCCAAAGCAGGCATTTGGCCCTCCTGACAACAGCTCTGGGCTGGCATAAAGGATCCAAGTCTGTCCTTGGCTCTCTTGAAACTGAAATCCATAAATGTGTTGTACACACATAATCCTCTGTCTGTTTTACAGAATGAGAAGCCAAGGGAGGGAGAAGAAATAAAGAGCCAGGAGCAGGACAGGGCTGAGCCTTTCCACGTGCAGGGAAGGGCTCACGAGAATGCCAAGGAGCTGAACATCCAGGAGCAGCAGGAGGCTGGAGAGGATGAGGAGCAACGGGCAGAGCAGATGGAAGAGGAACACAAAAAGGAGCTTGAGGAGGAAGAAATGGAGCAGGCAGGGCAGCCTGAGCACCTGGAGGAGGAGCAGGACCAAGCCCCTGAAGAGCACGAGTGGAAAAAGCAGGAACAAAAGGAAGAAGAAACCAACATGTTGGGTGATCACCTGCACTCAGAGGTAGGGAGCTCTTTTCTAATTGATTAAATCTGCTGTTTGAATGGAGGCTTCTCTTTTTACTGCTGGCCTTGTATTGCAGTCACCTATTTCTAGGCAGAATAAAGTTTTTATAGAGAGTTTGGGATTCAGAGCACTCGCTGGTTTTTAGATAAAATTACTGTCATGTTTGTAGAAAATTTGTGATTCAAAGCACTTGGATGCAATAGGATTCAGGCTCAACTTGAGCACACTTGTACTGCAGTGCTGGCCAGATCTTAATGAACATTAATTCTGCTGATAAAAAGCAGCAGATGAAAAAAAAAAAAAAAGGCAGCAGACTGAATTCTGTCTCCCACTTAAAACCTGAGGCCTGTGGTAGCTGATAGAGAACTCAGCAGGTGAGAGGGAGGCTGGGATGGAGAACTGCTCTGCTTTGGTAACTTGATGCATCTCAGCAAATTGCAGAGTGTTTCTTTGTCAGAGGTACCTGCCTTCTGCAAACACACTGCCAGCTCAGTGCTCACTGTTGTTTGACAGGGAATTTTAACTGCCAGACAAACGTGACTAAAATAGCCAGGGGAAGTCAGTGTGCAGCTCTAAATAAAACCAGCAAATAAAACCTGGATTTGCATCCTAGATTGGATCTGCAGTAGAAAATGTATTTCACTGGTCTCACTGTAGGCTTTGTAAACACTTTCTGTCCTGGCAGATTACTTGTGTCACTCTGGTGTAATGAGGAGCTGGTGCTGAAGAGGTGCAGAGGGTCAGAGCAGCAGCAATGGGTTAAGCTGTGAAGCTGGAGTTAGTCTAAGTTATTGCTGAGTATAAAAAGATGTGCAGTGTCTCACTTAAGGCTAAAAGCAGCCCCCCTGAGATTACCCCTTAAATCAATGGAAACTTTTGCTGTCTTATCAGTCAGCGAAACCTCCTTTTACTGTGTAATATGTTGGGAGGTTTCATTATTATTTATAGGAAAAGCATGGCTTTCCTTAGCCCACAATGTCCTCTTTCTTCCCTGTGTACTCCACAAACATCCCAACACTTCCAGTCTGTGTTCCAAGAAATGTTTTAACTTCAAGCAGGGACACAAAAACTTAAAAATAACTTTGCTGTAATTGCATGGAGCTTGTTTTTCCCTCTGGACAGCTTTCTCCCTGCTTGTTTCTGATCACTGAGAGGATGATTAATGTGTGACCAACACGTTTCTGTGACAGGTAACACCAACAAAGAGGCAGAAAGCAGCTTACGAGCAGCAGCTGGAGCAGCAGCACCTTGGAGCCCAGAGAGCAGAGGAGGCCAAGCAGCTGAGGCAGCAGCAGGAGTCCCTGCACCAGCAGAGGCTGAGAGGGCAGCTCCTGAGGCAGCAGCAGCTCCAGGAGAGAGAGCTCCAGCTGCAGAGACAGGCAGAGCAAGGGGAGAAACTCTTCAAAAACCGCCTCAGGTGCAACTCTCCCTCTTAAGCTTGTTGTGCTCTGGGTTTATGTTGTCAGCTTTGTTCTGGTCCCTTGTTCCTGAGGGCACATTTCCAGGGGCTTCTGTTGGCTCATTCCTTGAAGAGCTGGAGGTTTGTTCCCTAAAATTCAGAGTCCTGACTTTGCTCTTTGCCTGACCCATATCCTTCAGGACTGCAGACTCCACATACAGAGACACACAACACAAAGTCAGTGTAGCAGCACAAGAAAGTCTCTGTTCTATCAAGCATTTTTCAGGAAAGGTGATGTGAGAAAATATCAGATAATAGAGCATGAAACTGGGGCCTGCTCTGGCAGCTGCTGAGAGAGGCAGAGCTGCAGGTGGGGGGTTGGTTATTAAAGCAGAAAACACACTTTTGAAACTGAAATGATGCTTGGCTTTTAATGTTCTCAGCCAACAGGCTCATTATGATAACATGGACCAGGACATTGTACAAGGGGAGGAAGAGCAAGGTATTCAGGAAGAGGAAGGAGGTAAGAGAGAATTTCTGTCCCTGCCATGCTCACAGGCTCCCTGTGTACTGCCTTGCATGGGAGACTTTAATATTCATTTCATATCCAGATTGGATTCAAGTGAAACATAAACTTGCAATTTAAAACCAGAAGCTCAAATACCCATGGCTGAGCTGACTGAGTGAAATGGAGGAATTACTAAAGATCATACCCACATTCCTGAAAGGAAAAGTGTCCTTGTGACTGAGCTGTTATTACCAGGATCTGTGGATCTTGGTTATGATCCTGGCTCTGCCTATGGGTTTGTTTGATCTCTTTAAATTACAGAATCCTGGAATTGTTTGGGTTGGAAGACACTCATCTCATTCCACACCCCTGCCATGGACAGGGACACCTTCCACTAGCCCAGGCTGTTCAATGCCCCATCCAGCCTGGCCTGATCTTTTAATTTCTGTTTCCTATTAGAAGTAAATCAATTCTGTGAGCATTATCTGTTTATGTAGAGGCTGCCCACTGCTAAAAGCACATGTGGAACCTTGTCTGTAGGAGACTCTTAAAGGGATAACTGAAAACTGCTGTAAAACAATAATCACCTAAAAAATTCCTCAGCTTATGAACACGACAACCAGCACCAGGATGAAGGTGAAGATGATGATCAGAATAATGCAAATGAACAGCAGGAAGCAGAACATCAGGCAGAAAATCAGCAGGCTGATGAATCAGTAAGTATGAATTAAGATGCTGAGGGCTGCAGTGTTACTGAAGTGAGAACCCACAGGTCTCGTCTGACATAATTGCACCTTATAGAAATGAGATAAGCAGAGGTCTGCTAGGAAGGCAGGCTTGACAGTTGAAAACAACAGCTAAAATCTATTTAAAGGTGTCCTTGCTCATTTGGGAAGAAATAAAAGGAAAAAGCTCCCTTATGGGAAGCAAGGTGTTTATTTCCACATTCCTTTGATCTCTGCTTTCGGTGGAATAAAGGATTTGGTCTTAGCTGGGACTTGAACAGGTACATTTGGCTTCAAAAAATACCAGCAGTGCCCAGTCAAAATGAGAGGGGATGGGATTTTTCATGCTGTCATTAATTAAAGGCCAGCTCAAGAGCCTCTGTAGCCAGCTGGAGTCAGGACAGAGTGTGAGGTCCTGAAAGAGGATGTAGGTCAGCACTGAACTGAGCCCTGATACCAACTGCACAGAGATCTGCGGCAGGAGAATCACCCTGGGCCTTACCCCAAACTCCAGCTTACCTGGAGCTGTCAACATCAAGTGCACCTTCCTTAGTCCCCTCCCATTCAGCAAATAAAGTACAGTGAATATTTCTAAGGGATCTTGTTGTCTATAAAGTTACAAAACTGCTTTTATTGAATGATAAGCAGAAAATGCTCCTTTTCTGCCTGGCAAAGGTGAAAAGTGTTTTGTTTTCTTGTAGACATAGCCAAGGTCAACAGAGCAGGACAGGCTGTTAGTGAATGATGCCATCAGCTCTGTGGAGCTGTGAGCATTCAGCTCTTATCTTTGTTCACATGGCCTTATCAGGCACTGTCAGCTGGTCAGTAAACACAAGCTGTGCAGCAGCTCTGGGACAGAAGTGCTCAGATTCTGTGGGTTTCAGCAGACAGGTGCCTGCACCTCTGTCCCTGCTCATGCTGAGGTACCTCAGTGAGCCCTGAGCCTGCAGAGATTCCAGCTGCTGCCCCTGGGGGTGGAGCTGGCTCTGACAGCCCATGCTGCTTTTCTTTCAAGGGAAATGCAGCTGGACCATGGGCTAGAAGTATTTAACACTCCCTCCTATAAATTACAGAAGGCAGCCATGGAAGATGTGAATCCTGCTGATGACCCCAATAATCAGGGAGAAGATGAATTTGAAGAAGCTGAGCAAGAGAGAGAAGAAAACCTGCCTGAGGAAAATGAGAAGCACAAGGAAACGGGTCAGAAACAAGGACATCCAGGAATGGAGGAGCACTTGGTGGTGGGTAAAGGCAAAAGAGGCACCTCTGGGGCTCCTTCAGGAGGCTAAAGCTTCACAGTTCAACTGTGCTGGAGCTGTAAACTCCTCCAGGCAGAGAAAGTCTGAATTTTTATGGCTTTGGTCTTCAGTGGGGTGAATATTCCATTGTCTTCCTGCTTAGTATGGAAAGTCTTGCTTTATTCTGTGAAGTGATTTTTCTTATATTCATCCTGCTATTTTTTAATTGAGGGCAACTTTAAATCACAGAGCTGGGCTCTCTCTGCTGCTAATGAATGCACTAAAACTTCTCCTGCCATTATTGTTACTTCAGCTTTACAGAGAGCTTTAGTTCCAGAACAAGAAGCTTTAATCTTCAGCCCTCTGGTTATTAGGCAAGCTCATTTTTATGTGATCTTTGTGCAGATGGCAGGAAATCCTGACCAGCAGGAGGATAATGTGGATGAACAATACCAGGAAGAGGGAGAAGAAGAGGTAAGAACACAGACCCAAGGCAGGTGTAGGCTCAGGCAGCAGAGCACAACTCCATTAACACTCTTTGTGTCTTTTGGAACTGCAGGATGAACCCAAATCACTTTGTCTGACTTTAGAAACCTGGGAAGTCTTTCCCATTACTCTGCTGTCCCCTTCTGGATACACACTGGGTTACTCATGCTCCTGTGCTGCCATCCATTAGTCTTCCATGCCACACAGCATTAATTGTGCAATAATTGAAAAGATTAAGCCTTTCACAACACAAGTAAAATTTCCTGGAAACCTCAAGGTCACAGAAAACCTCATTAATCTCTAATCACACACTGCAGTTCTGAGCAAACTGCTTCCTTGGCCACTTACTAACTCTTTAGCTGTGACTTTGATTTATCTGTGCTCCTCCTGAGCAATCCAAGCTGCAGTTCCTGGAGCTGCTGAGGAAGCTGACAGCACGTGGAACTGGAGCAGAGAGGGAGGGAAGGGACTTTTCCCTTCATGTTGTGCTCATCATGCAGGCACCACCCTGAGCCATGCCTCAGCCCCTCAGCAGTACCTGATTAGTTCCTATTTCTGCCTCCCACAAAACCCCTTTCAAAAAAAAGCCCTGGAATTGGCTGCTGTCACTCCCTCATGGGGAGCACTTTGGATTAGCTGGGATGCACTTAGCAAAATGCTGCTGCTCACATCCAAGCAGGCCTCTGGGAACTGGGCAGAGCTGGCCTTTGGCAGCTGCTCTTTGGCTTCCAGGAACCATTTATACACATCTCAGAAAGGATGTGCCCACTGTGCTGACTGGGAGCAGGGAAAAGGCAGCAGGGATTGAATGAGCAATTAGGAGACAAAAGAGATGCTGCAGAGGGGAGCAGTTCCTTTTGTGGGTGGACTCAGATATTATCCATTGCTGTTCAGGTCTTTCCCAAAGTGACCCAGGTGTGATGGATGCCTCTGACCCAGCTCACAGGACACTGTTTGGAGCAGACAAGCACAGCAGCACTTCCCAAAAGGAAATCAAGTTTACTTCAAAACATTCCTCTTTCAAATTTACACCTAACATGACAAGTGGGGCATGGAATGGAGGGAGAGAGCTGGCAGAACAGAAGGGAATGAGAGATCCAAAAGCTGAATATCAGGGAGACAGATTCAGCATGACTTGCTGTCTCCAAGGAAGAGATTGTCTGTGAGAATTGTATTTAAAAGTTAGATGCTCTGAGAGGAAGTGAGTTTCCTGACTGTTGGGTGGTTATGGTTCTTTTCATCCTCCTTTAACCCCTCTCTACTCTCTTCTCCCTTCTTTAGAATGTTCATTCTGTAAAAATATCACATAATATCATTCTATAAAAATAGGCTGTAAAAATATGTGAAGAACGTGCCCAGTTGTGCCACAGGCCACTCCTTGAAAGGCAGTGAAACCATACAGAGCATCTCTTGTGCTTTGCAGGTGCAGGAGGACCTGACTGAAGAGAAGAAGCGGGAGCTGGAGCACAATGCTGAGGAGCCCTATGGGGAAAATGAGGAACCTGTGAGTTCTGTGCAAGCCAGGGCTCAGGGACAGACCAAACCCTGACCACAACTGCTCATGGCACAGGGATGTGACATCATAATGGTTCTAGCTTGCTTTGGGCCATAGAGCTGAACATATCATGCTGTCCCAATCTCCTTTTGCTCACCCTTCCATCTCTGTGTCAATTCTTGCTCCCTACAGGCTTTGGAAAAATTTTTTTTTTCTGTTTCTGCCCATCAGCTCTCACAACTCCAGCTGAAAATAATTTCAGTGCCCTAATATAAGCCATAAGGAAACTGGCACTGAATCTGTTGTAAGTTTGTTTTGTTTTCCCCAATCAGGCAGATGAAAAGAATAACAGAGGGACAGACCAAGAGCAAGAAATGCAAGAAGACAACAACCAGAAAGCAATTCATGAAGAAAATTATGAGGAGGAAGAGGAGGAGGAGGAGGGCAGAGTTGTTGCAGCAAAAACTCGCAGACGAGGGGAGATGTAGTTCCTCCCTTCATTTTTCTTTTTCCAGTACACAAACTCCTGTTGTGGTTTTTTTTTTTTTTAACCAACTTATTTTAGGGTATTTAATTTCAAAAAGAAAAAAAGAAAAGCTTGTGTTTTCCACTTTTTACTTTTCTATTAGGTGCTGTCCTGTGTTTATATGAAAACAGTATTTTGATACTCTAGATTAGGATTTCTTTTCTATCCAGGCTGTACATAACCAGACATCCTCTAAGCTGGATTTTTTTTAACTCTGGGCACCTGTTTGTAGAGGCCATTTTGTCCAGGCCTGACAGAATGTTTGGTGTCATGTCAGGTGCACTCACCACTGAAGGAATATTCCTAGTGCCTAAATCCAGGTGACTTCAGTCACTCCAGCTCGTTGTCTTCCATGGATTTATTCTGACCAAGGGCTGCAAATTCCTTGTAACCTCACAAAGCCAAGCACAGGCCGTGCCCTTTGCAGGACCAGGCCTTTTCTAGGTGCAGAACAGTTATAAAATATGCAAATTTTACAAGCCTTCAGAATGCAGCCAAGTTGCCAGCTGTTAATTTTGGCAGCTGTTTAGATACGGTTCAATTATGCTTTTATTTTAATGAGCATTCCCAGGTACTTCAATTACAGGCAGTACCTGGCTGCTCATGCAAATGGGGCTGTGCTGAGAGGAGCTGGGAGCTGAAAACCAATTTAGACTTGGAGCTCCATTATGCCAAATCAAAACACTACAGCTGTCACAGGGATGAAGATTTACAGCAGCAGCAATTTCCTTGTCCTAGTTAATATATAAAATATTTGACCAGAACCAGCCTGATGTTGCCTCAGTGCCATGTTTCCTGGAGGGTGTGGTTGCTGAGCTGACACAGTTGGTGCAAGATGTTGAACTTAAGGCCTTTACCTTCTTTTTCCTTATTTATTTAGAAAAATCTGCTGGAAGGATTTCTGTGTGCCCCAGGGTGAGACTCAGGCTCAAGCCAAAGCCCACAGAAGTTGTTTAGAAAACATCTCCAGCACTGCATGCTGAAACCTGGGGAGGGGAGGGGGGGAAACGACACAGAAATTGTGCCTTGGTGTGGGCTACCCTGAACATAATCCCAGTGCATGAATTATACAATATTTGTATTGGTACAGACACTAGTTATTTAATATATGGTAAAGGAGAATGGGAATCTGGATTTCCCAGGCTATGCCCCATTGCTGGAAATGAGGCACAGGGGAGCTCCCCATCAAAGGCTGTGTTAATATATAAAGGGAGAGGGAGTGGGGGTTTTTCCCTTTTTTTTTTTTTAATAATGATGCATAGCAATGTTTTTAGTTCAATTTTTTGTATGAATGTAATTTAATTCATTTTTCTACTAACTTGATTATATTATGTTTTATAGTTGGTTTCCATTCATTGCAATTTTGCTAATTGTCCCAGATCCAGTGCTTTTGTTTCATAGGAGGAATTTTTGTCAGTGACTATTTTGGGTTTTCTAGTTACCATAAATCAGATTTACCTTATGTATAAAAAAAGAGTTTACATGAGACTGTAAAATGTATAATATGTACATAATCTTCAGAATACAATTATTTTGGTAAATTGGCCTGTATTTTTAATGTCATGGTTGCAGTATTTAATTATTTTAGGCATAATAAAACTTGACTGCAGTCAATAAACTAGAATGTAGTTACTGATCTTTCACATGCTGAGGGTTTGTGTCACTTTTCCTCATGGTGTGTTTGGATTTCATTTTAATACAGGAATCAGGGGAAGGGATGGAGCCCTGGCAGCATTTTCAGGGAAGTGGAATATTTTTGTTAATGGTATTCCCACCTCTGTGCCTGACAAGGGTCAGAGTGCCAGACCCAGGGGACCAGGGGGTAGCTGAGCTGCTCCTGATTGCCACAGGATCCCTGCAATTCAGGGAATGCCAAATGCTTGGCTAAATGAAGAATTTAATGAGTTTCTGTGACCTAAAATCAGGTGGAGCTGGGCTGCAGCCCCAGCCCTGGGGCAGAGGATGAGCAGCACAGAGGTGCTCAGATCTCCAGCTCAGAGTGTGATCCCAGGGTGATGCTCTGCTTTAGGACCAAGCAGAGGGGAAGCTGGAATTTTATGGGAAAGTTCCATCTCTTTGGGATTTGGCAGCAGCAGGGCTGGCAGGGACTCATCAAAATACACATAATGTGTATGTGTGTATATATATATCATATGTATAATATGTAATTTATGTATATGTTATACATAAGTAATATGTATATCATATATGTGTGTGTATATATTTACACACACATATATATAATGGGTACAAATTGGAAGAGGGAGAATTTAGGCTGGTTATTAAAAGAAATCTTCATATATAAATATTATATATATTATATATACACACATATATATAATACCTTTATATCTACACATATATATAATGTGTATAGTATGTAATTTATATATTATGCATATGTAATATGTATAATATTTCATATATATATATTATATATATATATTTAATATATATTTATATATTCACCCATATATATATAATGGGTACAAATTGGAAGAGGGAGAATTTAGGCTGGTTATTAAAAGAAATCTTCATATATAAATATAATATTATATATATACACACACATATATATAAAATACTTTTATATCTACACATATATATCATGTGTATAATATGTAATTTATCTATAATTATGCATATGTAATATGTATAATATTTCATATCTAAATAATACATATATGTATTTAATATATATTTATATATTCACCCATATATATATATATATATATAATGGGTACAAATTGGAAGAGGGAGAATTTAGGTTGGTTATTAAAATAAATTCTTCACTGTGAGGGTAGTTAGGAACAGGAACAAGTGTCCCAGGGAGGCTGTGGATTCCCCATCCCTGGAAGTGCCCAAGGCCAGGCTGGATAAGACCTTGAGCACCCTGGGACAGTAAAAGGTGTCCCTGCCCATGGCAGGGGGTGGGTCTGGATGAGCTTTAGGGTCTCTTCCAACCCAAACCATTCTGGAATTCTACAGCTGTGAGTACAGATATACAGAAATACCTGTTCCACAAAGCAATTTGTGCAGAACTGTATTCACCTGAGCCTTGGGTACAGGCTCTTGTAGCTGAGCTCAGTTCTGAGCTTCCAGACTCTGCTGCAACCCAAGCCAGACCTTTGTCAATGTCTGTATCCCACTGCCCTCCTTCCCTGAGGAACAGAGCATTATGTGGCACAGAGGAGCCAGCTGCACTCCTTGGGCTGCCAACTGCTCTAGGAAACAAAGGCAAAAGGGAAATGGAGAAGGTTCCCCTCCCTGCTCTGTGCCATGCCAGATGGCCACGGTAATGCATCGATTTGGTTGTAAAAGGAAGGGATGTGGTGCAATAATGAAAAATGCTGAGATGCTTCCAACCTCAAAAATCAATATTTTGATGAGTTTTAAAATAAATTTGTTGAAAATAATGCTGTGATTTGAAGAAAGTCGTTGTGGAAGTGTTATAATTCACAGTGACAGATCTGCAAAGCCTCAATCCACATTGTTCCTGAAGAGACAGATTTATTCTGGAGAAAGTTTAAAATTAGAATATTGGAAAATTTTTCAGCAGTTTCAAAATTGAGAAGTTGCTCAGAATGGAGTATCTCACTGGTGTTTTTCTATAGAGCTTCAGGAACCCAACCAGGAGATCTCCAAATCCCAAACCCCTGAGTTCCTGTGGATGATTTGGGGGCTGTGTTGCAAAGCAAGGGGACTCGGTGCAAGCATGAGGAAAGAGCAGGCCATAACTTCCAGCCTGCATCACTTCCCACGTGGATTTGGGCTGTTCTGTAATGAGCAGCTCTCCAGGTTGTTCTGCTGATGGCTCCACACTGTCAGACATCCCCCTCAGGGCTTGTCCTCACAGCAAACATCATTAAATTTGCAGTTTACCTCTGTGCCTGCTGCATTCCCCATCCAAAGCTTCCTGTCAGATTGCCTCCAAGAAACCCCTGCTCCAGCACTGCCTGAATGCAGCACAAAGCCCAGTTCTGGCCTTTCTCTCCCTGTTTCATTCCTCCTGATGCCTTGTGCAGGCTGCCCTGGAGCAGAGTCCCAGAATAAAGCAGGGATTGATTCCAAGGATCTCCTCCATGGACCCACCTTGGGCAGCACCAGAGCCCAGCCAGGGCTGCCCCCAAGATGACCCAAAATGGCCCCAAAATGCACGAGCGCTCCCGGGATCTCTCCCTGGGATCAGCTCTGCTCCATTGGCACCTTGCAGTTCATTGTCCCAGCCCAGCTTTAGCCCAGGCACTCCCACCCTGCTTGTTTTTCTCTCTCCAGCCCACGGGGTTTGTGCTCCTGGGCTGAGATTTGGCTCATTTGTCCTTGGTGCCCAGCTGGAGCAGGAATTGTTTTGTCTCCCTGCTCTGTGCACAGAGCTCACCATGCCCTGATGTGAAGCTCAGACCCACACACTAAAGCAGCTCAGAACCTGAAAAATACCTAAGTCAAAACCTGAGGCATCACTTCACCCAGCTCTCCTGCCTTCAGCACTTCTGGCTTTCCAGAGCTCCACGTGGATCCCCGTGAATGGCACTGACACCTCAGGCTTTCCCCTTGTCACTAAAAACTGCTTTTTTGAGCCTCCTGCATTGAAGCCTTTGCAGTAACATTTAATTAACCCCAGCTCCACACCTGAGCTGCCCCTGTCCTGATCTGCATCACAGGAATTACCATCAGTGTCCTGAGGAGAGAAGGGAGGGGGCATTTCCATCTTGCAAATGTTTCCCAGCTCAAGGTACTAAACGTTACAGAAGAGGAGATTATTTGACATTCCTCTGTATCTTAGAAAACTGCTGAAGATTCATGAATATTTCAAAGAGCCCTGGCTTTCCAGAAAGGTGCCTTAAATCTCTTTGGTGTGCAACAGATGTGGTGTTTTTCATGGCAGGTACAGCATCACACATTAAGCTCTAGGTTGGGTTGCTGGCATTTTAAGCAGCAGAGGACAAAACAATTAAATAAAAATCAATATTTTTTCCCTTCCAGGGCAATCCCACAAGTGCCAATTCTGTTGGTGAATAACCTGATCTGTGATTTGCTTATCCCACATCACCTCTCCCTGTTCCCAGCAGCTGGGGAAGTGATGCAGGCTGAAAGCCCCCAAATCACCCACAGGAACTCAGGGGTTTGGGATTTGGAGATCTCCTGGCTGTGTTCCTGAAGCTCTGTACAAAACACCAGTGAGAAACTCCATTCTGAGCAACTTCCCAACTTTGCTAGGGGTACCTCCTGTGGGGAGCAGCAGCCAAGCTGGGTAAAAGCACAGAGTCAGCTTCCACATTTGTTCCCTTGCCTCCATAAAGCTGCAGTTTGCCTTCTGACTGTGTTTTCTTGGGATGATTGTTCCCAGACCCAAAGGAGCTGCCTCCAGGCTGGATTCAGGGGAGCTCAGAAGTCCCTGCCTGTTTGTGCTGACTGATCCCTCACCACCACTCTGGCGTGGGCAGTGGGGTTTGGAACCCCCTCCGACCTCCAAAACCCACAAAATTCACCTCAGAGCATGCAGGCAAGGAAAGCACAGGGGAAAAAAGGAATCCAGGCCTTGCAGGAAGAGCTGGGTTTGCTCGGTTCCTGGTGGCTAAGGAGGGAAAGGCTGTGCTCATTCTGTGTTACCAGGCTCACAGCCAATAACTGAGCCAACCCTTGCAGCCCCTGTCAGGGTGGGCATTGCAAACCTGCAGGGAATTTCCCCCATTCCTGGCAGGATTTGGGCCCTTTTGGACATCACCTCCTGCAAAGGGGTTGCTGGGTCACCCCTCAGTGTCCAAAGCCCTGAAATGTGCTCAGGAGGTGACAGCTCCTCCCTTCCCCACCCTCCCCAGCAGGCAGCAGCGCTGGCAGCCCAGCAATGCAATAGCTAATAAGAGGATTAAGTAGAGGAATTCTGGTTAATATTGCATTAGCAGCAGCAGATCCTTCCCTGCCTGTCCCAGCTCCCTCACAGGATACAATGTCCACGCTTGTAAGGGAAGCTCATTGACATCTGAGCAGTCAATAAATCTGTTCTTGGTTTTTAATGACCCCAAGAGCTGTTTCCACACGCTCACATCGTCTTACCAACAATTTACCCTCATTAATTAATTAGCTCCTGTAGGGCCTGTTAAACCCTACGACCTGCTTTAGCTCCTTTGCAGCAATTCCCATCTAATTGTGAACCAAGGCTCAGGGCAGGGCAGGGTTAAACCTCACCAGCACAAACAGAGCTGTGCAAACCCAGCAACAGAGAGGCCGAGGCAGGAGGCTGCTCCTGGGCTCAAAACCAGCAAGAAAAACCTTCTCAGAGGTCCAGGATCAGCTCAGGGGGATGGAGCACGGCTGCTGTGAGGAAAGGCTGGGAGAGCTGGGGTTGTCCAGCCTGGAAAAGAGTTTGGGGTGACCCAGTTGTGACCTCCCAGTAGCTGAAGGGAGCTACAGGGACGGTTTGGGAGGGACTGGAGCCCCAGGACCAGGGCAATGGCTTCCAACTGACAGAGAGGAAGGTTAGAGGGGATTTGGGGAGGAAATTCTTCCCTGTGAGGGGAGTGAGGCCCTGGCACAGGTGCCCAGAGAAGCTGTGGCTGCCCCTGGATCCCTGGAAGTGTCCAAGGCCAGGCTGGACAGGGCTTGGAGCAGCCTGGGATGGTGGAAGATGTTGGAACTGGATGGTTTTTGAGGTCTCTTCTAACCCAAACCATTCTGGGATTTTACACCTTAGAATAAGTGGGTTTGAGTCCTCTGTTGCTAAATCCTGCACGTGACTTTTGCAATAATTTTCCCTTCTGTGCCTGAGTTTTCTGCCTGTGCAAACAGGGGGGACAGTCCTCTGTTATCATAGAAGGACCTGATCAATAAGAATATATTAAAGATTCATCTATAGGTGTATTAAAGCATCCATGCTATGCTAATGTCTCCCATTTAAATACTATAAAAAGCTCAGTGGGCTCTTGACTGAGCCATTAAGTGAACGATGGGCAAATTGGAAATGTCCAAGAAAAAAAAGGAGCAGAATTACACTGGGCTATGAAACACCAGGCAGCTCCCATAAAAATCAATGGCACTGCATAGCAGTAAATTGCAGGGGAGATGAGCTTTATTTCATGGCTCATAAGTGAGCATGAATCTCTAACAACCTGTCAGCCCTGACAGCTGTGCCTCTGCAAGGAGCTGGATTTTTGGGAGCTGCCTCCACCCCCTGGAGCTGCTCCTGTGGGCAGCACTCCTCTCCAGGAGGGAGAATCACCCAGGGGAAGGGATGTCCCCACAAGGTTTCAGTGCAGCCTGAGGTGGCAGAAAGCCTCATCCCCCTGAGATGTGATCTGTGCAAACACTCCTTTTGAAGTGCTGGGTTTGTTTCTGTGTGTTCTGCTCTCTTTCAAATGCTGAGTTTGTTCCTGAGTGCTCTGTTCTACCTCCAGCTTCATCTGGCAGGTTATTCCCCAATAATGCTCTGGCTGCACCTCAGGGAGGGACAGAGAGGAAAAGGAGCCAGCCTGAAACATGGCACAAAAACCTGTGCCAAGGCTACAGAAGGGAGCAGGAGCAGGGCTCCCACCCTGAATGCTGTCCTGGCCCAGGGCTGAGCAGGGCAGGAGGCTGCAGGGTTTGCTAGCTGGGTTTGTGGCAGGGACATTGCCCACACCTGGCAGTCACCAAACCAGCCTGGCAGCAGCTGTGGGGCCCCAAACCCACCAGGGAGGAGCAGAGGCAGGGCTCAGGGGGGCTCTGGTGAGGTGGAGGTGAGCTGTGCCTGCCGGAGGGGATGA
Organism: Haemorhous mexicanus; assembly: GCF_027477595.1. Taxonomy (NCBI): domain Eukaryota; kingdom Metazoa; phylum Chordata; class Aves; order Passeriformes; family Fringillidae; genus Haemorhous; species Haemorhous mexicanus. The sequence goes on from NC_082350.1 coordinate 23,299,875, forward strand.
GCTGAGGTGCTGCAGGTGACAGGGCAGGATGTCCTGCAGACAGAACAGCTTTGCTGCTCCCTGAGCTCCCTGGCAGGACCTTGCCCCAGCCTGGAGTGCCACAGACACAGCAAGGGCCAGCAAATGGGCTCCTTTCTCCACTGAGCTGGTTCTGGTGCTGGCTGGGCAGTGGGGGAGCACGGTGCCAGCTCCAGGGCCAACAAGAGAAGCCAGCAGGGGATCTGCACAAATCAGCACCTTGTGGCCTTGCCTGGAGATAAAGGTCTATGGGAACAGCAGATAAAAATCAAATAAATGACATGAATCCCTGAGGTTATGGAAAAAAAATTCTGAGTTTTAACCACTGCCCCCTCCTTCATCACACACCTTTTTATCTCACAGTGAACAGCAGGAACTGACAAAACACTGAGCCTAAAAACTTTATTTTCCCTCAAGGCAAGTTCTTCACCTTATCCTCTCCCCAGGCACTGCCCTTGCCTTCAGATCCCCCTTCCAGCTGCCAATCTCCTCACACAACCCAGGGAGACACTTCCAGCTCTCTCAGCCTCATCTTTCAACTATTTTCCTTTTCCACAGTGTTTTAGTTCCCCTGGTGATTTCTTATTATCCTCCAAAACGCCTTTGAATCTGTTTTCCCAACCCATCCAGCACAATAAATTATCAGGAATTAAATTAGCTATCAAAGGGCTAATAGACTTGTTCCTTCAGGGCCTAAATTAGTTGTAGCAAACTTTATCTGGAAGGGGGAAGGTTTAAAAATGTGTTTTTCCAACAGGTTCTAGTCCTTATTATACACTCTGAAGCTTATCTACAGCAGCCACTCAGGGGACCACAAGAATCAGCTGCTCAGCACAGATGGCCTTGCACTAAAGGTCAAAGAAAAGAACATAAAAAAACGTGGAAATACTTTAAAACCATTCCTGCTGCTGGCTGGAGTTACCTTTGTGGAGAGGTTTCACTGCCTTTGAAATGCTTCCTCCGTGCTGCTCCTGCAATTTCATTGTGCAAGAATTTTGTTCTCCCTGTTTGGCTTTGCTTTGTGTTTTAAGCAGGATTTCTGTTATCTCTCAAGAAAGCAAAATATATTTGCTTAATTGTGAAAGGATTAGGAGCTGAGACACTGTGTAATGTTAAAGCAGCACAGACTCTCCATCATGCAATAAAAACTGAGCAACAAAAGCCCTCAAGAACTGATTATGAGAGCAATTTTCCTCTGTATATAACAGCCTGATCCCCTCTGGTGGCTGAGGGGATGAAAAAGCTGTAGAGGACATTATTCCTGTAAAATGGGGGAAATGCTGGGTAAATGAATACCTGCTGAGTAAAGTTCATGGAGCAGAGCAGAGTCTGCCATTCCTGGGACACTGCAGCCCAAATGCTGCTCCCAAAGCCCAGCCCTGCACTCCACAGGCATCCCCAGCACACCCGTGGGGACAGAGGGGATGTGGAGGCAGATCCTGGTGGAACTGGCACTGCCCCAATGCCCTGGAGCAGGGGCTGGGCAGAGTCCCAGAATAAAGCAGGGATTGATTCCAAGGATCTCCTCCATGGACCCACCTGGGGCAGCACCAGAGCCCAGCCAGGGCTGCCCCCAAGATGACCCAAAATGGCCCCAAAATGCACGAGCGCTCCCGGGGTCTCTCCCTGGGATCAGCTCTGCTCCATTGGCACCTTGCAGTTCATTGTCCCAGCCCAGCTTTAGCCCAGGCACTCCCACCCTGCTTGTTTTTCTCTCTCCAGCCCACGGGGTTTGTGCTCCTGGGCTGAGATTTGGCTCATTTGTCCTTGGTGCCCAGCTGGAGCAGGAATTGTTTTGTCTCCCTGCTCTGTGCACACAGCTCACCATCCCATAATATGAAGCCCAGACCCACACACTAAAACAGCACAGAACCTGAAACACAGAAAAGCCAAACCTGAGGCACCAACCCTGAGCATTGCTGAGCTGCAGCATCTGTGGGGCAATCTGGGCACCTTTGGAGCAGGATCTCCCCTTACCTGGCTGAGGCTGGTCCAGGAGGCCCCAGAAGGATCCAGTCCATCCTGTCCATCCAAGGAGCAGCACTGAGTTACCCCCACCTGAGCACCACAGCAATTTCCAGCAACGAGATACACCTGGGAGAGGAGCTCAGCCCCAGCTGAACAAGGAGTGATGCCTGCTGAGAGCCCAGGCTGCTCCTGGGGCTCCCTGGTAACACCTTCCCAAACCTGGCACTGCAAATACCCACTGGGCTCCAGCTGAAGGTGAAATTCTAGGTGGGAAACTTGAATTTCATCATTTTTAGGAAGAAATGGTTTAACAGTGCCCAGCAGAATCAGCCTGGGAGGGATCTGTGGGGTGCTCTCAGTGTGCTCAGCTCCACAGAGAATTTTGGGAGTCTCTCTGCACAGAACCAGCTCGTTGTGGCTCTAAAAGAGACCTTTAACATGAGCATCTAGGCAATTTGAAGGAGCTCCATAATAAGGGGATGTTATCCTTTCAGAAATCCTGTGAATTGGAATTCTTTGTGGCCTGCAGGAAGCACTGGAGAATAATTTGCACAGCCCAAAAAATTAGCACAAAGAGGAAAAAAGGCACTTTAAAGCCAAGACCCAGTGCCAGCTCCCTCAGGTGGGCTCTTTCAGGCATGCTGGGTACAACTTTCAGCAAAAACTCAACAACCAAGAGTCCCAGAATGGCTTAAGGAAGAAAGAGTGGCAAATTGCAGCTGGTTATTATTGTCCAAAAGTTCAGTGTTTCTCTGTGAAATCATTGTTTCTTTTGGCTGTAGCTCATTCCACTGAGTAAAACACGTTTGGTTTTTTTTTTTTTTTCCCCTAATTCATTTGAACTTCTGGCAGCTGCACTTCAGCTCATTGGCCAGGGTTTTGTGGCTGCTCTGCTCTCTCCAGTTCTCATTGTTGGATAGTTCAGGTCCTGTTATTTCACCCCAGCCAATCTTAATGCAGTGACAGCTCCCAGGGCTCAGACAGACATCCAAACTTGGGCACAATTCCTCCTGTAAGCTGCTCCCTCCCGAGCTCCCCAGTGCTGCATCCAGCACCAAAACTGCTTCAGACACCCAGGCATGGCACTAAAACAGCATTTGAACACCCAGAATCAAAGGCAGAGTTAAGAACCATTGAATTATGGCCTCTTCAGTAACTGTCAGGCATCAGTGGTGTAAGTAAACCCAGCTGGAATAAATGGGATTACATCTGCAGAGAATTTCACCCTGGATTTATTCTGGCACGTTCCAACTGACAAGTATCAGGCACCAAATCCAATAATTGGGCACTCTGTGAGATTTTTGGTTCAGACTGCTTGAGTGTGATACTGTCACAGTAGAAACTTGGGATATTTTTGTCTTTGTGGCATGGGACACAACAAGCACTTTGTCCTGTCCCCAGCCACAGCCTCACTGCAGTGCCAGCTGCTCTCTGCTCCTGCCTTGGCCAGGGAAGGCTCAATAAGGTGTCACCAAGGGTGCAGTGGTCAGTAAGGTGTCACCGAGGGTGCAGTGGTCAGTGAGGTGTCACCAAGGCTCAGGTGGTCAGTGAGGTGTCACTGAGGGCCAGGTGGTCAGTGAGGTGTCACTGAGGCTCAGGTGGTCACCAAGGCTCAGGTGGTCAGTGAGATGTCACTGAGGGCCAGGTGGTCAGTGAGGTGTCACTAAGGGTGCAGTGGTCAGTGAGGTGTCACCAAGGCTTAGGTGGTCAGTGAGATGTCACCAAGGGTGGTCAGTGAGGTGTCACTGAGGCTCAGGTGGTCACCAAGGCTTAGGTGGTCAGTGAGCTGTCACTAGGGCTCAGGTGGTCAGTGAGGTGGTCACTAAGGGCCAGGGGGTCAATGAGGTGTCACCAAGGCTTAGGTGGTCAGTGAGATGTCACTAGGGCTCAGGTGGTCAGTGAGGTGGTCACTAAGGGCCAGGGAGTCAGTGAGGTGTCACCAAGGCTCAGGTGGTCAGTGAGGTGTCACTAAGGGTGGTCAGTGAGGTGTCACTGAGGCTCAGGTGGTCACCAAGACTCAGGTGGCCAGTCAGGCAGGTCCTTGTGGCTCTCTTTTCCCTCTGCTCTAGCTCCCTGCCTCATTTCCAAGAGCACAGCGTTTTCTCACACAGATCCTCAGCTGAAAATGAATCTATTCAATCCTTTGTGCTCTACCTTCCACTCCCAGACACAGCAGGGGTTCTTTATAATGATAATGTGCTTTAGGGTGTCTGGATTCATTTCTAGACCTGATGCAGACCACCATCCTCAGCCCACAGGAGGTTTTCATGTTGTCATGTTGTTCTTATCCCTGCACAGCAAACACTGCTGCTCTCTGCACCAGTTTGCCCTGAGCACACACAGTGTTCTGTTTCCCTGTCCCAAAGCCCTGGCTGTGCTGCTGTTTCTGTGCAAACCACACCACCTCTCTCTGAACCTGTAAAGAAGCTCTTTGCTGGGTGCTTTTGACTTTCCCTCCTGACCTGGGCTGTGTTTATGGAGGGGTTTGCACTGCCTGCTCTGCTCCCAGTGCTGCATCCCACTGCCTGGATCTGCTGATCCAGCCCTGTGAGCCCTGCTCTGCTTCTCCAAGTTTCAAGAATATTTCCTGAGGGTGACCACCGAGCTGACACCTCTTTGCAGTGCTCCACAGCCTCTTCCTGTCCCAGCTGTAGAAAATCCTCTGAGCCAGATCCTGTAACACATTTAAAATCTCCTGAATTCCTTCATGCAATATTTTGATCCCCTGTCTTGGCTGCTGAGCTGTGGGAGGGGCAAGGACAGCCCTAAGGGAGAGCCTGGGAACTCTGCAAGCTGCTGATTTCTCTTGCCTGGGTGCAGTGCAGATGTTGAACAGCTGCTGTGACCTCTCTGCTGCCAAGTCCTGGCACTGCAGAGCCCTGCAGGGCTGAGCTCTCCTTCCCAGCTGGACCCACCTGAGCTGCCCCTGCAGCCAGCACAGGGCAGAGAATTTATTGCCTGCCTCTGGAACGAGGCAATTCTCTTAATTGGCTTCATTTCCAGGGCTCTGTCCTTCCCCTGCACTGTTGGTGGCGCAGCTATTTGTGCTCTGGTTGGGAAAAAATCCCCAAAGCTTGGACAGCAAATCAATCAAAGGCAAGGACAGAGACCTCTCAGAGATAATTGCATCCAGAAACCCAAATCCCTGTCAGGTCTCTCCCTCCTGTGGCTTTGCTTTCAGGAGCCTCTATTAAGCAACAGGACATCCCCAAACAATGCCAGCAGCAAGACAAAAAACTCCTTTCCTTTTTGTGATTTCCCTCCCCAGTGCTCTCTGGCCACACCAAACCCCAAAGCAAGATCTTCTTGAATTATTAGGGTCAAAATGGTTGGGGTGGCTCAGCTTTTCCTGTGTGCAAAGCTCATTAAAGAGCACTTGGACATTGGTGGGGCTTTTCATTCACGGGTGGGATTTGTTTTCCTTTTCTTTGGGTGTTCATCCCTGTGTCATTTCCCACAATGAGCTTGGGGTCTGAGCTCAGATATCTTCTAATTAAAGGCAGTGGGAGTCAATAATTGTGAGTTGTTGTTTACACAGAGTTCCTAGGTGAGAAATTCACACACTATTTTTAATAATAAATGTTAAAAATGCTATTAATAAATAATAACAATTAATTTTAATAATAAATTTAATAAACTCATGATAGTCAGTGTAACATTATGTCTTATTTACATACCCATACTTACTTGGTATCACAACTGCACTCAAAAATGTTTTATTTCTGTTTCAATGTCTCTTTGACGAGTAAAAACAAAACAAAAATAAAATAGAACTTCCATAAGCAGGATTTGCAGTCTCTTTTAAGCAAGGTGGTTGTAGCACAGTTGAGATCCTACAAAAATACTGTGCTAGAGTATAGTACACATTCTGTAAAAAAACCTGACCTCAGGGGGGGAGCAGTCCTCTGGCAGTTTTGGGATGCCATCCAGTATTTTCAGGTTTGGCAAATTGGAGAACACACTTAAAGAGAGACAAAAGAAAAAAAAACAGAAATTGAGAAAAATAATCTTGGGAAATGTTGAGAACAAAACAGACACTGATAAAAAATGGACACAAGCATATCTAAAATAGATTTGGGTTGTTGGAAATCTTGATTTGTCATTTGCTGCGGAATTTATCTGATAAAGAGCTAATTAAAACTCTCAGATTTCACTTCATTGCACCACCTTTATATCCTCAGACCCAATAAAGCACATCAAGAATCTGTCTTCCAGCACTGCCAATGAACACAATACCAGAGTTATACCAAATTGCACCAATATTTAATTGCCCAATATTTAATTAATATTTAATTTAATTTAAGAACTGGCAGATTGAGAGCAGAAACACAATTAGGAATTGTTAAAAGGTGGTTTTCTACTTTTGTTCTCCTGGACTTGTAGATATGCAAATAATAAAAGGTGAAATCCATCATTTGAAATGTACTTTTCCCTTCCATGCTGATATCTGCCTCCCTGCCTTTATCAGCACCACGCTGCCAAAGGGATGCCCACAAGGCTAAAGGGAAATATACAGGAAACTCAGGAAGGTTTCCATTAAACATCTATTTTAAATTCCTGCTTTCTTTTCTTCCCCCTCTCAGGAAGCAGTGGGAGGAGGTGTGTCCCATTCCAGACACACTCTGCAAGGTTTATCTTCAAACTATCAACACCTGGCTGTGTTTGTAGTGGGGTAAAACATGGAGCCATGCAGATTTTCTAAGAGTGAGGCTTGGAATAGATTATTTTCTCCTGAATTTCTTGGACTGTAATGCCTTGGATTAGAATTTCCACTTCCAGCGTCTGAGGCTGCTCTGTTAAATCTCCAGCCCATCCCAAAGGCTGCTTAGGGCAGAGCAGCTCCCACAGCCCTGCCACAGGGGCAGGGGAATCCAGAAAAATCAAATGAAGGGACCTTAATTTTCTGCTGCTTTTGATCCCATCTTTCAGGACATCCCCCTGATTCCAGCTCTGACACGTAAAGCAATTTAGGCAGAACCCACCAAGGATGCAAGGAGGCTGAAGAGAGTTTGACTAATAGGTAATTTCTATTAATAAAAGGGAATCTAATTTATCTGCCCTGCTCACTGTCTCTAAACTTGATCCATGGGCTTAGTTCAGTTCCAGAACTGCCAGTCATGCCATTAAGAAGCATCATAGGCTGTTTCTGAATATTTGGGGGCTTTTATCCCATAATAGCTCACTAACCCACGTTCCTGGAGCATTTCAGAGCAGTCAAACTACAGGGAAAGAAAAACCTTCTTTAGAAAGCTCGTTGGGTTTGAGATCCCATTCCTTTGAAACTCTGACAAACATTTTTTTTGTGCTTATCACTTTTGTTAGCCACGAGAGGGTCAGACTTACAGCTGTCTGTATCTTTCCTGGAACTCACAGGGATTCCTCTGGAGGACGAGGGATTCCAGTGGAGTGTGCCTGAAGTCTGAAATCCCCCTCAGGCTCGTGATGTTGTTTTCAGCAAGAGATAAGTGCTGAATCTGAGGGATCTTTGGCAGCTGTCTGAAGGATGTAAAGTGGTTTTTATTTACATTTAGCTCCCTGCATCTGTAAAGTACAAAGTGTATGGCATCACTGTCACATCTGGGACAGAACCCCTACAGCAGGGATGGGTTTTACACACTGCTTTTACATTTTGTGCTGGTTTTGCCTAGTCATGGACTGCCAGATCACACCCCTGCACTTTATATTCCCTTATTCCTTTATATTGTACAGCAGATGCATCATTATTTCTGTTCTCCATACTACAACTCTCCATACACCTAAACACACAGCAGCAGAGTAGCAACAGCTGGATGGTAAAATAAATTTACAGTTGTCATGGTCGTGCTTGGCCTCTCTGCTTGGGTTGTGCTCCCCCATCTCTTCACAGAGATTCCTTCTGTGTGCAACACCTTCCCCTTTTGGCACAGGTCTCCCTGAGGGTGGCTGGACTCATTAACTATTCCCCAGGAATGAAGGGGATGGGATGTGATCTCCTCACTGGGTATTTTCAGCAATGAGCTGATGGGTTCTCACTGCAGCAGCCCCCAGGAGCAGATCTGGCAGCTCTCAAGAGCCTGCTCCAGCTGTCACTTCAGGAAAATTTTGATTTCTGGGCTGTTTCACAAAAATAGGAACAGATTACATAAAAATAGAAGCAGGACATTTTGTCTACCTTGGCAACCTTATGGCACTGAGGTCTGTCAGAGAATTGTCCACCAACCAAAGCTTTTCCACCCGAATCAACCTGTGCAGGATTCTTTTGAGGTTTTCCACCTGGTAAAGATCACCCAGGTCCTGGAAGGAAAGGTTCAGCTCCTGGGAAGGGAAAAAAATAAGAGAAATCACTTTTTTTTTTTTTTTTTTTTGCTTTGTAATAGCTATATCATTAAATATTGAATCAGTCAGAGGCAGTTAAAAGGAGAACACATTTTATGCTGCTGCTCTTGTAACAATTGTTGATACCAAGTGCCAAATCCACCTCAGAATCAGAGTGATGGACTCCCTAATTCTTTGAAAGGAAGAAAGAAACCATCTCTCAAGGAAGAATTTGGTGTCCATCTCCTCCTTCCTCTGTGACTGGGGTTACCAGGTGTGGGGAGGGAGCAAGACTGGGTGGTTGTGGCTTTTTGGTTTGGCCTCTAAACTCAGCTGGCACCAAAGTTCTGTGCAGCAGCCAGGTTTAAATATTCATGGAATCCTCACAGAATGGGCTGGGTTGGCAGGGAATTCAAAATTCATCCAATTCCACCCCCTGCCATAGCCAGGGACACCTTCCTTATCACAGGTTTAAATCTATTAAATGCAGTGAGCTGCCAGCACATGATTATTTGGCTTCTTTACAGCTACAGTCCAAAGTGTTAATGAGAAAGTTTTACAGCACAGTTTTCCCAGTTCTCTTGCAGCCTCTTTTCCCATTTCTCTGTGTCAGTTACTTGTTTTCTTCTTTTCAGAGTATATTCTTCTTTTCTGAAAAACAGCTCTTCTTCTGAGGGCCCTGGTCAGAGAAAAAGATTTACAGTTGAGGATGTGATACAGAACTGGCATTTAGTCCCTTGCTGGAAGAATATATCTATATTGCTGGGAAGATTCTGTAATGAAGAAATATATAGAATATTACAGGTGTGTGACTTTCCAGGCTTCTGAGATTTAAATTAATGGGAAGATTTTTCTACCATTCCCAGGCCCATAATTCAGCCAGCAATCTGCAGTCTTTGTGCATGGTTGGTAAATGACAGCTCTGCTACAGATCAGAATGAAAACTCTTTCTGAAGGGCTGTTCATAAGAAGCTGAGCTCTAAAATCCTTCTCATTCCTTGCCATACTGTGAGTTAGCTTTTGATTGTCCTGAGAAAGGAAAATGTTTGCAGCTTCCAGAGCAGTGCCAAGAACCACCAGCCCCTCTCCACACCTCATTTGTATTGAGACAGACACACACACTAAGACTTAAAGTCTAAATGAAAAGTGTAGAGCTGTGGGCATCTTCAAATTCCTGACTAAAGCAAGGACTGGCTGGAAAATTTCCACTGTTTACTCCCAAACATGCAAATACTGGATTTTAAAACCCATCTGTTCTTGAGAGTGTCTGTAGATTGCAATTGAGCCAATTTAGTCTTAAAACACCAGAAATGTGCCACTGTTTGCAGGGCTGGGCTCCCCTCTTGCTTGGCTGTTTGGCACGTGGCTGCTGCATTCTGAACAGCCAAATGTTAATCAGCTTCTGAGAGAAGTAATCAGCAGCACATTAATACTAAAAATTTTCAGTTTGCAGTTCAGGCAGTTGTTTTTCATTTTGGAAATGACAAAGGATAATTCCCTAATGATTAAAAAATAAAAGCAAGCGTGGGCACTGCGAGCTGGGATCTTCCCCTCTTTCCAGAAGAATGGCAAACTCCAGGATTTCAGCTCATCACTTTTAAGGATGCTCTCTTTGACTCAGTGGAGTTAGGGCTGAAATGTCCAGGTGCCTTTTTGATCTTTACCTTCCCTCACTCGGGGGCAGAGGAGCTGATTCCCTCTCACACCGTGCTCCTCTATGTCACACCAGCCAAGGTACTTGAAGGAGTCAGAAGGAAGCTTAAAAAAAAAAAAAAAGGGCAAAATGAAGATATAAAAGAATCAGTAGAAGCTCTTGAGGCTTTGGCACTGCATTTTCTCTTATTTCTGGCCTTATTACAGCAGAAATCCCCCAGTCAGAGCCATGTGCAGGAGCTGGCGAATGCTGTGGGAATTCACAGCTCATCCTGGTTAACTCCAATAAATTGGCTCAGATATTGGAGGGAGCCTCCTCAGGGCTCATTATCCCCCTGCCCAGAGCTGCAGTTTGGTGCTCAAAGGCTGAGGCAAATCCCCTGCCACAGCTGACCCCAAAGAACAGAACCTTATTTGTGCTCCACCCCAGTTTTGGAGGAGAAAAGGAGGTGAACAAAATCCTCTTCCAAGCTGAGGAGGAGATTTCTGCCTTAGCTCCTCTGTGTCAATGTCTCTCTTCTACAAACCTGCAACCAGACTGGGAAACCCAACACTTACTGGGAAAGGGAGCCTGGGGTCCCAGTTCTGCCCCAGGGTTCCTCTGTTTTGGGGTAAAACTGGCAGAATCTGGTGGGCATCCCTCAGGATGGAGCAGCAGGAGGAGTAGGAGTTCAAGAACTTCTGATTGCTTGTAGTCAGACCTGAGGAACTAGAGAGGAGAGGTTGAGCCAGCCTAGATTCTGTCCAGAGAAATGCAAATTTTGTTGGGTTTGTTTTATAGTTACAGAAAATAGTGACAGAACACACAGAATAGCTGGGGGTAGCACTTGCCAGCAGGCAGCAGCCACAGCCTGAGGCCAAAGCACGAGCAGCCCCCTCACCTGAGCTGCATCTCCTTACACACAGGAGCCTGTCACAGGTGTGTCCAAACCCAGAGAGAGGAATTTCCTGGCAGTTTGTTAGCAAAACTGAGTTTTGGAGAGAATGGAGAGCTGAACTTGTCCAACAGCATGGTGTGGTTGTTCCCTTCTACCCAGGAGAGCCCTGCTGCTGTGGATCTGGGCTGGATGAAAAGATACCTCAGCTGTTTAGTTCATTCCATTGTACATGTGGTATAACTCACTATTTTACTAATATTAGTGCTTTTGTTTTAGTCTCTCAGATATGTTCTAGGATCTGGAGATCCTGGAACATCAGAGAGCTGGAGAAAAGCTGAACTTTGCTCAATAGAGTCTTCAAATCATAGAATCATTATGGGAAATCTCTCCAAGGTTACCAAGTCCAACCTTCAGCTTGAAGCTGTGTGTTCATGTGCTCCCTTAGTCCCTTGGCTAAGAACACCTAAAAGTCACATTTTATACACCCCAAATGGGGCAATTTCTCCAATTGTGCTTCAGAGGGATTGAAGGATGTGCAAGCTGGCAGCTGCAATTTAGGAATTTACCACAGAACACTTGAAAACAATGATTTAATTTAGTCAGGGTGTGCATCCAGCTCTGTAATTTGATGTTTATTCTACAGGCTTGGGGAGCTCTTGCCAGGGAGCCTCAGCATCATAAAACCACTGGAGTCAGGAGCAGAAATAAAGAAATAAACCAGAATAAAAATGCAGCTTTGAAATGGGTTTGGGGAGGGAGGCAAGGATGGTCTCATAGTGGGAGTAGCAGCCAGGCTGAACAGAGCATTGGTCAAAATGCACAATGACAGATTTTTGGCCAGCCCTGGTGGAGAGAGGTGTCCTGGTGACCTCAGTGCAGGAGCAGCCCTGACAAGCTGCTCTCCTCCCCTCTGCTTTATGTTGGGGTCTAAGGGGGTCACAGCAGCCCCAGTGAACTGTAGGTGACTCCCAGGAAGCTGAGTGAGCTCAGCATTTTGGAAAATAGCTGCTATTTACTGAGAGGCTCTTTGAGGTCACCTGGAGGCAAGCAGCCCCTTGGGGGGTGTGTGTGCTGGAGAGCAGCAGGAGGTCACTCACAGCAGCCCTGTGAAAAGAGGATTTACATTGGGTAAATGGTAAAACCCCCAGAAAATAAAAAAAAGGTGCTGGGAATTCTTGTTTAGCTCTATCTTGCTGTTTGTTCTGCTTTTACCTCCTTGTACGTTAAATGAGATCAGAGCAAAGAAATTTGTAGAAATTCTTTTGTGTTTGAGAAAAAGATCTGCTCTTTTGCTCAGTTTGGAAGTGATCTTTTAGGATGTATTCAAATGACTATTTATAACTGCAAGACTTTTCAAAACCTACCTTCCTCTCAGCTAGATCCTACCTCCTCTGCTGAGACAGGAATATGCTCTCCCAGTCCCTGGCAATGTGGGATAAAACATTTGAGCTGAGCCATTTAACATGATATCTGTTCTGATCTGCTGGCAGGAAACCCACTCACAAAACTCTTTATTGGTGATGGCAAGTAAAACATAAAGTTCCAGAAAAAATAAATATGTGATGGGTACCACTTCCCCAGTCAGGTGGGTAGTGAGATTTCCACGGGAAGGAGTGACAGAAAGAAACATCTTCCCTCTCAGAACTGCCTGGGTTTGATAAGCACCAGCTGGACCCCCACATCATGTCACAGGAGATTTTTCTGGAGGACCAAGTGCCACACAGCTTTTCTCTCCCCTGCTTTGTTTACCCCCCTGTTTTGCTGCAGAATTGATGCAAAAGGAGTGGCAATGAAGGAGGCAGGATGCAATTCCAAGCAATTACAGATCTCACAATACATGAAAGGAACAAAATTTCCTGCCCTGATTGTGAGGCCCTTCGGCTGGATATGAATCTCCAATGACACCTCTGGGAGCAGCACACTAGATTATGTCAAGCATTAAGGGGAAAAAAATTAGATTCATGATGTCTGTCCAGGCTGAGTCATTTCCTCTCACTTCGCCTGCAGTGAGAAATTGGTGGTTATCATAAATCATGGACCTAAATTCTTATGAGAGAAGAATTAATTTCACTAATGGAAACCCTCTGTGGCAATTGCATTCCTCCATTCTCCCTCTTTTTGGGGCTGTGGGGGAGTATTTATGATGCCTTTTAAGCAGAGGTACTTGACTATATTTTAAGAATTCTGTAATATAGGTTTGGGAAGGAAACTTCAAAAGGTAATGGGGGGAAAAAATCTTGTGTGTGACCAGCTCCTAGTTTCTGAGGCTGGCCTTCATTCCAGGCTACAGCTTTGCTGCTGACACCAAATCCGGGTACAAAATTATTTTTCATCTCAGTAATAAACAAAACCCCACAAAATTGTACCAGGCAGTTCTTTGCAGGCACCTTGTGAGCTGACAAGAGGGAGCACAGGCTGGGGGGCAGCTGGAAGCACTCATGGCTAACCCCTTGCTTTTTACATTCTTCTCCTCAGTGGAAGTCCCAGTGAGGAATTCAGTGCCTGAAGTGTTTTGCAAACTGTCAGGAATGAGAACAGAGCAGCTCCTGCCTTTTTCAGAGCACAGCTGAGGAGGTATCAGGCTGCACCCTGGAAAACCCTGCCCTGCTGAGCTCCCTGATCAAAGCCCCAGCTCATCAGGATGTCAGTGTCAGCTGGGGGGCTGGGAAATGTTCTGCTCTCACTGACACCTTGCCCAGGTTTCCAGAGAGCCCAGGGTGCTCCAGGTCTCCTGGCTGCAGTGCAAGCACCTCTGGGTCCAGCTGCCTTTCAGGGTAGGACACGTTAAAAGACCACGAAAAGACTTTGAAGAGCTGAAGCTGAGCTGCCTCTGAAACTGCACCAGTGAAAGATATTGAGTGAGAAACAGAGTGAAAAGTGCCTCCTGTGTATACTTTAGCTATTTGGCTGTTAAAACATGAGTGTCAGTCAGATCCTTTCTCCTGATGAAACAGCAGCCTCGACAAACAAACATCTGAGGCTGCAGCACAGGTTCAGCTCTGCTGCACAGAAAATGGGGAGCTCAGCCAGAGATGAGGGAGGATAAAGGGGGTGATGGGCAAACTCTTGCATTTGGGATTTGAAAGGCTTTTTGTCCCAGCCTTTTGAGCAGTTTTGGGGTCTGGGCCAGCTTCTTATCCCAGCTGCTCTTCAGGAATCAGCATCCTCCAGCAGGCTTCGCTTGCACTGAGCCACAGCTGCTTTCCCCTTAAATCTGACCTGCCCTGGATAAAAGGTTTGGGAGCAAGTAGTAGGTTATTTATAACCCTTCACCTATCCAGAGTCAGGATTCCCGTGGTGCTTGCTGCATCCCACCAAATCACAGCCCACATCTGATGGGAAGGGCCCTGCTCCCGTGGTTGAGCTCAGTGAGCTCTGGTCAGGGTCTTCTTTAGCAGCAAAGTGCTCTCAGATCATTCAGTCCTGATGCTGTGGAAGTGAAAAATGTGCACCATTCTAAAGGAAGGAACCAAATCAAATGTGTTTCAAGACCATCTTAAAGGAATAGAAAAAAAAATCTAAACTGCAGAAACTAAGAAAAGAGCAATAAATCCTCCCAGAGCAAAGGGTTTGTATCACTGGGTGAGAGCTGCTGATCTTGCAGGCTCTAAGAGAGGCTCTGGACCTGCCCAAACCACCTGCACACCTAAGTGAACACTCACAGGTTCCAAACACCCAGTTATTTATGTTATCCCAGTCAATGGCAAATGCCAAAGCCATAAATGAGCTGCAGGGATAACTTACCAGCACAGCTTGTGAAAGTATTTAAGAGATGGCAAACTCAGAATCCAGGCTGTGCTTCATTTCAAATGCACACAATTTACTGCTCCAGAGCAGCTCTGCTTGTATGCAAACATTTATTATGAGAACTCTCTGAACTTAGGAGAGTAGAAGATATGGACATAGTGTTTGCATGCTCTATTACCTCTCAATTATTTTTATAGGAGTTTTAGGAGACATTATGCAACATTTTGAAGCAGTTCTTCTGAGCATAATTTAGTGACAAACACACCTGTAAGTTATGGCTACAAAGCATCCTTGCTGATAGCTGTAGCATCAATTATCTTGCTTTATGCTTCATAAAATTGCCCCCCCTCAAGACATAATTAACTTAATTAGGTCCTATCTCCATAATGATACACTCTTAGCATATTAACTAACATTTTCCTCGTGGATCCAGTTTTCACCAACACAAAGCCCACATCTCAATCCACACATTTTCACAACAAACTCAACATTTTTGTTGGGAAAGCTTTTCCTTGCAGCAATCAGGCACTGACACCAAGAAAAACAGCTCTGTTTGAACTCCTGTTTTCCCTGCACAGCAATCTCCTTCAGCAATACAGGCTGGTACATTTTAAAAAGACACTCAATCCTGTAACTCTATCTTTGTTGTCAAAGCATGTCAAGCAATGACTACAGGTTCGTGTCTCCTTGCACCCTCCTACCTTTCAGACATGTCTGGCTGCTGCATCAAATCCTCACATCTTGCACGGGGCTATTTGTCTACAGGCAGGGCTTATCTTCCCATCTCTGGCCCTGCCCAGGGAGGGAGTTCCAGGGCCTCTGGAGAGGGGGAACCTGCCGGGATCCCGATCGATGGATTCGCTGTCTCCAAGGGAACGCTGTCACCTCGCAACGCTGCTGCCACCTCAGGAGCTATTGTTACCAACTTCTTAGGCACATCAAACAAATTCCTGGGCTGATCCAGCTGGTGTCAGTGAGCTGGCTTTCCACAAGGTGCCTAAAGAGAGGCTGGTGATACCTGTAGCAAGATACGTGATCATCCAGCCGAATCTCTGGGCTGCTCGCTCCGGCCGCTTCGCTTTCAGTTCCTTGCACAGTTTTGCCCACTTGAAGTTCGTATTTTTGTTGCCTAAAACATCTCCTGCTTCATTAGTGGCTCGTTAAAGGCCTTATTAGTGTATCTGTTGGATGAAAAGAAAATACTTAAAGAGGCTCAGGTTTTGTGTAATGTTCAGGAAGGTTCTTTATGGGCACCTCTTCGCTCTGTTGGGCGCTCTTGCCTCATTTGAACGTGCTTGGCCATTTCAGGAACATCTTCCAGGCTTCCTTCTTCAGGTTTGCAGCTGAGAATGAGAACAAGAGATTCTTCTCTTGGTGGGAGCCAACAGGCCAGGTTTGTGTCTGTTTTTATATTAAATTTTTCTTAAAACATTAAAGCTGTATGTTCTGAGAATCAGCCCAGTGAATTATTCCCTTCAACAGGCGTTTGATTTCCGTTTGCTCACCCAGACGAAGTGCAGGTGCTGGCAGGGCTCCAGGGTGGGATTGCAGCAGCCCAGAGTGGTTGTGGGCCTTGTTAGTCCCTGCTGAAGTTCCCAGATGGCTTTTAAACTCCAACAGTGGTGATGGGACCCGGGTTTTAGGGGAAGGTCACAATGGAGCTGTAAATTGTGCCCTATTGATCTGTGACTCCCACACCACAGGCACAGCCCCTTCCTCACTTCAGCTCCTGGGCTCTGTGCTGAAAAAAGAGGGGATAAAGAGATTAAATCCAGTGTGGGAAAAGTCCCCTATCCCCTCTGCCCAGGCATATTCAGTTGGAAATGCCATATAGTCAAAACTTCTGTGGTTTACATTTCTCCTTTCAGCTTCTTCACAGAAAGGTTACTCCTTATCCTCCTTTTCCTTCACATTTCTCTTTTCTCTTTTAGGTCACTACAGAGGCTGACCATTATAAGTTCTTTCTGTATAGAAATGTCTGTTCTTTCCCCAATGGTTGCTGAAGGCTCCAAAACCTTCTCTTAGAAATTCTGCTGGCAAATTTCACCGTGCCAGCACAGCAGAGGGGAATGATGGCAATTAGAGAATTCCAGCCCCATGCACAGGCATTCCGTGGTTCCAAATGCTGAACTGATAGGCCATTATGTGAAATTTAACAAAGTAGTCATTCCACCCAGGTTTCATTAAAACTTTATGTGCTAAGAACTGAGTTTATTACGGGGTGGGCGAGGACAGGGTATTAAGAGATTCATCAGGTCACTTGAGCGAATCATTTCTCTGTCTGCTAAGAATAAAGAAATTAATATCTAAATCAAACAAGATTGGAATTTGGGGCCTTTCTACTCACCATTTTTTCCTCTGTCTATAAAATGAAAGGTATTGGTCCCCATCACAGCCTAATGGGCTTCAGATCTTTTATGGCAAATGCATTCCTCATAAAGCCCATGAAAAATTATCTCTGTGCTATTTCAGAGGAACGACATATTTTACACGGTGTCGGCCTTTCCATTATAAACACTATTTTTCAGATCTTTACAACCTGCCCATAAAAATGTGCTTCTGACAAGAAATTCAGCAGCGTGTCCCCAGCTCTGCAAGAAAGGAATCTTTTTTCCAACTTTATCTAATTTTGACCAGTAATTTTGTCTTTGAATCGGGTAAATACAGGGTGGGCATGGGTCTCACCCCTGCGTCTCTGACATCTTTTTTTGCCCCATTGGATTCTTCCCTGCATGTCCATGAAATTTGTAGGAACTGGTCAGAATCCAGCTCATCCTGAGGTCTGATTAATGACAGAAACAATCCCAATTATTCTCACTGCTGCAGGCCACCAGAGGCCCCATTCTGGGCACCACAGAAAGTCAGGAAAACAGAGTTTGCTCCAGAGGGTTTGTGCTCTAATTGAGCAGAGCAGACAGACAAAGAGTAGGAAGAAAGGAAAAAATATTATCCCTCCTCCTTTTATACAGAAATAACTGAGATGCTCAGACCATGAAATCCTGGCACTGTGGGAGCAGAAATTCTGTTCCTGTGCCCAGGGTCAGCATTCACACAGGATTCCCAGCCACTGACTTTGTTAAGACCAGACTGGATGAACAGTCTGGCTTTGAAATCTGCAATTACTGGCTGAGTTTCTGAGCTGACATTTTCTAAACGTTGCTAAAGGATACTTGAAAGAAATTTCTCTGTTATAACATTTTTCTGATTCTTGATAAATCAGTTTGTTGACATAATTTTATGTTCTTTATATAAAATCTTTTTTTTTTTTTTTTTTGTGTTAACTTGATACAAATTGGTGATCTAAAACCATCAGGTCGATATCACCAGCACAATCAGACTTTTACACGTATCACCACTTCAGCACCTGCAGAAAGCTAACTTTTATTGATCTTACCTGCTTGAACATCTCCAGGAACCCAGGGCATTCCTGTTGGACGGGTCAGTCAGAAAAAGAGAATTTCTTGGGCAGTTTCAGAGGTGTGGTGTGCCTGGCCCTGGAAGAGGAGCTCGCTCTTGGTGCCAGGGCTGCTCCGTGCCTGGGCAGGCAGGCAGCACCCTCACTCCAACCAGCAGGTTGGGGTTATCTCGCTGAGTTACCCAGGCAACACTTTCCTTTCTGGGCTGCCCATTCAGCATTCCAGGAAAGCATTTGATTCCCACTTGGAGAGCATTCCCAGGGAAAAGCCAAGGGCAGCAGAAGGAAGCCTTGGGCAGGAGGAGAGCGGAGTGAGGGAAACATTTCATCGGGGTCACCAGGCAAAGAGGAATCAACAACTGGCTGTGTAAATAATTGAAGGGAAAACTGGATGTGCCTGCTTTTCTGAGGTGTTACAAACCCATGGATTCCAAGAGGCTTGGAGGGGCTGTAACCAAGCAACAGGGACTGACATTTGGTTCTCTCCTCTGGAAAACAATGGGCTTGCAAGTGATAATGACAGTGCCTGGTGCTGAAGAGTGAGCCCTTCCTTGGTTTAACAGCCTTTGGATGGAGCTATAAGAAAAGATGTTTATGGGATGAAAAAAGCATTTTTGCTTGGTTTAGGAGAGGCCTATTCCAGCATCAAATCTGCCTTTTTCTAAACAAAATGAAGGTCAACAATTTCTGGATGAATCTGACACTGAGGAAAGACTGCAAATAAGTAACATCTCAAGATTTTCTTTCTCAAAACTTTCATTTCAAAAGAAATCATGGACATAACTCACTGCCTCTTCATTTACTTGTATGAAAGAGTAAACCTGATTGTATCCCCGGTGGATTTGGTGGCACACACCACTCCTGGTGGATGATTTCTGCCATTATTTACCTCCCTGAAATGAGGTCTATTTTCCCTTTCACCTTAAAACATGGCTCTTGCACTGAATGAAGTCATTGCACCCCTAACCCACAGATGCACAGAAGATCCTGATCAACTCTGTAACCCTCAGCAGCAAAGCCACAGAGCTCAGCTGCAGCAGGACCAGACCTGTGTGTGAATGTAGAAAAACCCCAAAGGGACAAACTGCCAGGGACAAACTGCCAGGGACAAACTGCCAGACCTGCCCAGAGGGAATGAGCCTCACACAGCCCGTGGTCTGGGGCTCCCTGGAGCCCAGGGACAAACTGCCACCCCTCTTAATGAGCTCCCTGTCACTCTCCACTCCCCCTGCTGCCATTCCTGCCTGATCCTCAAAATTTAAAAGGCCCAAAGCTGCCAGAACGAAGGAATCAGGCACTTGATGGGACCACCCAGGGGTGAAACCTCCAGCCTTGAGGTCAATCCCATTTCCTCCACCCACATCTTCATCATGGATCTCATGCCTCATCTTCTCACGAGTTAATTGTTAATAATAACAATTCCCCATGGAGTACAAGATTCATTAGGCACTTCCTAATTTATCAAACTCAAGTCTCATCAGGTAATTTTAATCATATGAAAATCATTCTAAATTCATTTTGATAGACAATTTCCTGTTGCAGCCTCCTTTTCCCCTGTGTGGTTGGAAGCAGCATCTCTGGTTATTCTCCTCTAACTTCCACCATTGCACTTCCATCATTTTCTTGTATTTATTTGAAACTGCTGCCAGCTGCTAAAGAGTTATTTTTCCTTTTTTTTTTTTTTAAATTGATTACCTGAAATATATTGAAAAAAATCAGTTTATTTCATCCATCAAACCCCAGCCTTCCTGAAAATCAGAAAATGTGGGAATCCCTGGGAGTCACCAGAGCATTTCTTTATTAAAGTGGCTTTGCCAGGTTGTCATATAGGAGATATTTGAGACAAATAGACATAATCTCTTTAAGGATGGGATGGGAAATAATTGTATTGCTGGGCCAAGGTGGTAAAACCCACCCAGCTCTGCAGGAGCTTGGAAAGGAGGGAAAAACCAGGAAAACATGGAAAAGCAATGCAGCTGAATGACAAACATAACTCAGTTGTTTAAAATTCAGAGCTCCCTGTCCCCATTCCAATCAAAGAAGGAGCTGAGAACTCTGAACACGTATTTACAGGCAGAACTTGTTCCTGACATCTCCCTTTTTTTTATCCCTATTATTTCCCTGAGTCTTATTGCCAAAAAAAATTAAGTTCAAATGAATGCCTGGTTATTCACTGTCTGCAAGGATAACAAAGATGTTCTCTGGCTGAGAGCAGCAAGCAGGGCCTCCTGTGATGGTGGGGAAAAGAGGAGAGGGGCATGATGACAAGAATCAGGGGTTTTCATTAAAGGTGTTGTGTTCATGCAGCTTTTGTCAGGAAATCCAAATTATTTACTCCCCCTTGCTTTCATTTGGAGCAAAAGGCAGCCTTGTGTTGGATGAAAAAAGAATGAGCCTTGCTTCTCTGCAGTGCTTCTTTCCAGGGCAGCAGACAGACACGCTGTGGCTGTCCCCAGTCCCTGCACTGACAGCCAGGAGCTGGCACAGCCTGCCAGAAGGAATTAAATGGAATGGAAATGTGGTCCTGCTCAAAGTCAGGGGCTGCACTTGCTGGATCACATCCTCGTGCCCTGAGGGCTGCAGCACCTCCTCCTTCCAGCACTGCTGGGGGAGCTGAGCCTTTCCTGGGTGGTTTTCCACCGCTTTGTCCCACAGCTGAGGGGCTGTACCTGCTGAGCAGGGCATTCCTCAGCTGCCAGGCCTTCTCCATCCATGAGGCACAGCTGGAAATCTCTGAGAATTTGCAATACAAGAGAAATCTCTATGTTAAACCAGCTCTGCTGGCTTCAGTGGAGAAGGGATTCTGGGCTTGGAAACATTCAAAAGCCAAGGAGACCTTGGAGCATCTTCCCCTGCACGGTTTACCTTGCCTGTGCACAGCAGGGGCTTTGCACAGCAGTGCTGGCACTGCTGGGGCTTCCCAGAGCCCAGTCTGGAGCCCCTGAGCAGGGCAGGGCTCCCTCCATGTGCACCAGCTTCTCCTGGGTTTCACTCAGAGCCCGGTGAAGGCAAACCACGGGCTGGAAGTGAATCCCAGAATCCCAGAATCACAAAATCCCAGAATCACAAAATCCCAGAATGATGAGGCTGGAAGAGACCTCCAAGATCACTGAGTCCAACCTGTGCCCCAACACCTCACCCAGACCACAGCACCCAGTGCCATGGCCAGTCTTGTTTTAAGCACACCCAGGGATGGTGATTCCACCACCTCCCTGGGAAGAGCATTCCAGTGCTTTGTTATTCTTTCAGTGAAATTTTTTTGGTGGAAGGACTTCAGCCAGTGCCTCACTCTGCTTCAGCTCTTTTCAGCCCAAAATCCCCTCTGCAGACAAAACTCTCTTTTCCAGAGGTCATTCCCCAGCTCACATTTTTGCTTTAACAGAGATGAGGTGAAAGGGAAAGTAAAAGGGATGAAACCCCAGACACTTCACATCCATCCTGATCTTTGGGCTTCTCAGGGGCTCCAAGCCCACTGCTGGCCCAGAGGGGCTGTGGAGGGGCTGTTAAACCCCTTGG
This sequence comes from Haemorhous mexicanus, assembly GCF_027477595.1. Lineage (NCBI taxonomy): Eukaryota > Metazoa > Chordata > Aves > Passeriformes > Fringillidae > Haemorhous > Haemorhous mexicanus. The sequence continues at coordinate 23,321,364 of NC_082350.1, forward strand.
TGCCACAGCATTGCCCAGCCACAGCCTGCCAGGTCACTGAACCAGTCCCAGCCATCACCCACACCATCTTGCACTTGGCTGCCAGCTCCATGCTGAATTCCCAGCTGGGAAATGAGGATTTTCTTCTTGCCTCCCACTGGGGGAAGAAGAGAGCCCTGTCCTCATTTGTTAAATGACTGAGTGACCAGGTGTTCTTGCCTTGACTAGGGCAGTTTAATATTTCTGCTGATACCTGTTCTTCAAAGTCTCCTTTCAGCCCTCACAATTTTTTTGCAGTTGAGTGGTGGAGGATCAGCAGCTGAGCTTCAGCCATGTTCCTCCTCATTTTTCATGCTGCCTTGGCTGTTTTGGAGAGCTGCTGAATACAGAATGAAGCTGCAGGAGTGTGTTTGCTCCACAGCCAGCAAGGCATGAAGCCCTTTTTCCTCCAGCTGTGGAGTAGAGCCAGAGCATTGCTAACAGAGTCACTGGGGATGTGACTCAAAGGGTGACATTTCCTACTCTGCTCTGTGACACCAGATGATGAATGCTCACAGCAAAACACGGGGCTGGTTTAAATAAACAAAATTAAATCTATTTCTGTGATTATAGGAGTCGTGTTACATCTCTGAGGGAGCATCAGCTGCTGCTCCCAAGTGCTGCAGATTTGTCAGCTTGTTTAGAAATGCTCTGGTTGCTCACTGGGTTTTCCTGCTGCATAAATCCATTGGCATTTTGGCCTGAGCAGGCCAGTGGGGGATTTGGCCAGCAGGTTGGTGTTCTGCACATCAGCCTTAATCTTGTTTTACACTCAGCAATTCACAGCCTCATACTGTTCCCATTTTCAGCATTAGGGAGACATCATGGCAGTCTGTGAGAGCAGGGACCTTAGCCCAGAGCCAGAGCTGAGGGGGTTCTCCCAATCCTGGATTCTCCCACTCCAGGATTCTCCCACTCCTGGGTTCTCCCAATCCTGGGTTCTCCCACTCCTGGATTCTCCCACTCCGGGATTCTCCCACTCCTGGAATCCCCCAATCCTGGATTCTCCCACTCCTGGAATCCCCCAATCCTGGATTCTCCCACTCCTGGAATCTCCCACTCCTGGATTCTCCCAATCCTGGATTCTCCCAATCCTGGATTCTCCCACTCCTGGAATCTCCCACTCCTGGATTCTCCCACTCCTGGATTTTCCCACTCCTGGATTCTCCCACTCCTGGATTCTCCCACTCCTGTGTTCTCCCACTCCTGGATTCTCCCACTCCTGGATTCCCCCATTCCTGGATTCTCCCACTCCTGGGTTATCCCAATCCTGGATTCTCCCACTCCTGGGTTATCCGAATCCTGGGTTCTCCCATTCCTGGATCCTCCCATTCCTGCCACCAGGGCATCAGTCACCCTCCCCATTCCATGTTGTTTCTGTGGAATGTGTCCCTTGGAATGCAGCCCGAGGGGCAGAGCAGAGCCCAGTTCTGAGCCCTGGCACTGCCCCAGCTGCTCCTGGAGCCAAACCCCACACCCAGACCCCTTCCCCCTGCACTCCCTGCCACGGGAAGGAAAGGCAGGCAGGCAAACCTGGGCTGAGCCAAATTCCAGCAGGGGCTGGGGAGGGCACCAGGGGATCCATCCTCACTGCAGAGGCTGGGCCAGCCCCTCCCTTGGGCTCCCAGATGTGCCCAGCTGGGAAAAGAGCATTTCCCTTTCCTCATTGAAGCCAAATTTTAACAGCAAGGAGCTGGTTAAACTCTGAGATTGAGCCCAGCAATAAATTCTGATTTGATCTGCTGTGCCAGCTGTGCTGGGGAGGGATGAGCCTGAGCTGCTGTGTCTGGGCAGGTTTAGATAGTGTTACAGCCCTGGAGTCACCATTGCCATGGCACACAAAGGCACCAGGCTGTCACAGATACCCCCTGCTTTATCAGATGGTGTCTTCAGGTGTCTGTGCTGAATGCCAGCACACTTGCAAAATTAATACTCCCCAAGCTCTAGTGAAAAAAAAAAGGCTTTGTACAGAAACCCTAAAAAATAAGGCAGGCCTTGCAGCACTGAGGGAGATAGAAATGTAAAACAACCTTTCCACTTGAAAACCTTTCTCCATGGAGCCATCAGGATGCATTTCCTGGGAAAACAGAATTCAGCCCTGCTCCTGAATGCTGTTCAGATTATCATGCTTGCCATGAAGGGTGGGAAACAGGCTGCCAGCTGGTTAATGGCCCTCCTGAAAAATGGCCTTCTGGGCTGCTTTTTGGGAGCCACTTCTCATGGAACTATCCAAATATAATCTCTGTGCTCTTGTCACCCATAGGAGGAAGCACATTTTGAGCAAGTGTTATCAAGGCTGAGAGAGCCTGAATTAACTTGTGCTCAAGACACTTAGTGCCCTGCCAATAAATCCACCAGAAAGTTGTTCTAGAAAATACAAAGGGATACCAAAGCAATCCCATCAGGAGAGCTCTGCCAGCTCCCCCCCAGGGGCTGGGGCTCCTCTTCAGGGCTCTCAGTGGCTGGGGATCTTTGCCAGTGCCCCAAACCTGATATCCCTTTATTCCCCCAGGGCCCTCTGCCTCCCCCTCTGCTCCCATTAACTTGCTGCATTCCCTGCAGTGGTGGCAGGCAGAGGAATTTGCTGCCATCAGTTCCAAGAGGCCAGAAATCCTCATTTAACTTGGGGCACTGAAGGAGAGGAGCCCAGCCAAGGCAGAGACTGAGAAGGGAGGGGGGAAAGAATAATTTTGCCTGAACAGAGTGAATGAACTATGTTAAAACTTGATAAGAAATTAAAGATATCAAGAAGATTGCCCTGAGACCTGTAAGGATCATGCCCTGGGCAATGCCAAATCTCACTGGGCACCAGCAGTGTGGCACACAAAGTCTCTTTATTTGGGGCTTTTGTCACTGTATTTTGTAAATGCATGTTTCCAAAGGCAACAGCCACAAAGTCAGCAAAGCTCAGCCCAGGAATAATAACATTTCTGGAGTTTATCACAAGACAAATACTGGTCTCAACATTCTTTGTCTCTGCTGGGGACTGCTCTCCTTGGGTCAGGCTGGGGTCAGCAGTGGGCAGTGCCACTCTGTCATTCCCAGGAGCAGGACTGGGTAAAGTCCTGCCAGCCCCAAACCAGGGATGTGTCCTTTTTAATAAAACCTTTTTATTCCCTTGCAGGCACCAAGGAAAAGCCCCCCAGCCTCTAAAGCAAGAGGCACAGAGTGGCTTCATTATTTTGAATTATCTCTTGGTTTCATGCAGTTGTAGCTTAGGTTTTGCTTACTCTTAATAGCAAAATAATAACAGGATTGGTGGTTCCCATAATGCACCCACATTTAATGAGTGCATGTGTACACAGACAAAATACAATTTTCTAAATTCCACATCTTGCATGCACACAGCCTCCACCATTTTTTCTGTAGAATCAGTGATTAGAAGCCCATTTCACATTTTCAGGTAAGCGTCCTAAAGTAATTTTTGCAAATTGGGGAAAATTGGGCAAATTGGACAATTTTTTTCTAGTCACAAAACCCCCCAGGTGTGTGAGCTCCCAGCCTGTTATTCAGGGCATGGCCTGAGAGAAACCTGCACAGGCCCCAGAGCTGCCTGAAGGGATGGCAATCTTTTCATGATGGACCACAAAGGGGCTTGGAACAGGCTGCAGATGACAGTGTGCCTTTTCCTGGTGATGCTCTTTGCTCTGACACCACAAGATTGTCTGCTCAGCTGAAGCATTCAAGGTTATGGAGGCAGACATTCCCTAATTCCTCCCTGCATCTCTCCCTCAGGATGATGTGGCTGGATGTGCTCACCAGGGCTGGAGACATCCCTGCCTTTCTGTAAGGCTGACACAAGGCTCTTCTGCTCAGGTCCCAAACTCTGTCCCACATGCTCAAAAGCTCAGTAATTAAGAGCTCACCTGCTCAGAACACTTTTATCTATAAGGATATGCCCATTGAATGTGGAAACACACTGGGAAATAAAGGAATTAAATCACTCCAGTCAGCCTGGTCACCTTGCTGCCCGTGGAACTGCAGCAGTAAGACTGGCTCTGAAATACTGGGATGATTCACAAATGATTTCTGATCAAAAAAATCTGAAGTGAGTTTATAAACTGGAGCACACTGTCTCTGATTTTCTTTTTGTACAGACCAAGGAGAAAATTCTGTGAAGGAAAAATCAATGCAGACAGATGAAAACCAGGCAGCAGCAGCTGAACTGGCTTCTTTTACCTCTCTGGATTTTGCTGGGGGCTTTAATAGAATCACAGAGTCTCAGAATGGTTTGGGTTGGAGCAGACCTTGAAGCTGAGCTCGTTCCAGGTGTCCTGCCCAAAGCAGCTCAGCTGATGAAGACACATCCCTGGTTTGGGGCTGGCAGGACTTTACCCAGTCCTGCTCCTGGGAATGACAGAGTGGCACTGCCCACTGCTGACCCCAGCCTGACCCAAGGAGAGCAGTCCCCAGCAGAGACAAAGAATGTTGAGACCAGTATTTGTCTTGTGATAAACTCCAGAAATGTTATTATTCCTGGGTTGAGCTTTGCTGACTTTGTGGCTGTGGCCTTTGGAAACATGCATTTACAAAATACAGTGACAAAAGCCCCAAATAAAGAGACTTTGTGTGCCACACTGCTGGTGCCCAGTGAGATTTGGCATTGCCCAGGGCATGATCCTTACAGGTCTCAGGGCAATCTTCTTGATATCTTTAATTTCTTATCAAGTTTTAACATAGTTCATTCACTCTGTTCAGGAAAAATATCACCCAGTCACCACCTGCAAAGATTCCAGTTTTGGTTCAAAACCTGACTTTTAACAGTAAATAGAGTAAAAACCTGACTGGCTCCAAACTCTTTTGGTAGCATTGGAATACTTGAAGGAAAGGTTGAAGCTCATCTTTTTCCACAGGCAATTCCAAGCCCTTAATGAGAACATTAAAAACATGATTTAGACACAACCCAGATTTCCTCTGTATCTTTTCCCTTCCTCGCTTAAAAGCATTTCTGCACAAACACAGAATAGTTTTTCTGCAGGAATTTCCCCTCAGTTTGTCCAAAAAGATCACTCTTCCCCAGGGAGGCTGTGTGTTTATGAGAGCCACTAAAACACCTTGTTACCAGCAAAGCCTGGCTCATACCTGAGCCATCACTCCCATTGTGATTGTGTGCCTGAGAAGATAAAAACCCAGGCAATGGGCTCAGTTCCTGGGCTGCAGGGACAATTCCAATTCTTCTCTCAGCCAGCTCTGAGCAGACCCAGAATTTTACAATCAATGTCTGTACCTGGGCTCACACCTTCATCTTTCCCACCTGGCTCAGAGTGAGTGACTGAGCATCCCTCACAGCCCCAGCCCCACTGCTGCTCTGGGCTGCTGCCTGTGAACTGCAATTCCAGCTGCTCTGCCATCCCTCCCTTCTGCCCAGCTCTTCATGCAGCTTGCCTCAGGCCCACAGCAACTGGCCCATGACTCGGGCTTCTAATTAGTGCTGTAAAAGGGAAATCTTCCTGTGGATGCTGTGGGAAGGCAGGGCTGTGTGACAGGAATGTCATTTGAGAAGCCCTTGTGGAGGGGACCACAGACACAGAGTGTTAATGAGTTCCAAAGCATCCCCGTGGGCATTGAGGATGGCTTCTCACGTGGAACTTTGTTCCACAGCCCTCAGCCTGCCCAGCTGGAAGCCCCAGAAGCTGCTGGAGCAGAGGTCCCAGCGAGCAGCCGGAGCCTTCCCTCTGTCTGGAGCCCTGAACCTGCAGCAGCCTGATCCAAACCCTCGGGAAATCCAGAGAGTTTTCCCAGCTAAACCAACCCAGAGCCCCTCCCCAGCTGTGCCAGGGGGTGCAGAGCAGCTCCCGAGGGAAGGCAGCTCCTTACTGCTTTCCTCCTGCCTGCCCCGGGGCTTGGGGCTGCCTCCTCCATCTCCCTCTAATCCATGAATTCCTGATTTCCACTGCAGGGAGAACAGCAAGCACTGCCCAGTAAAAGGGACAGGAACAACTCAAGCATGAGCTTGTAAACACCAATTGTTATTTTAGGGACAATCTTGCCTCCTCCCCAGGCAGGGAGGAGCCCTGACAGAGCTGGGACCTCAGGAATGCCAGGGAATCTGCTCGGGCAGGAATTCCAGAGACTCTGTAAGGGAAGGGGAGAAATTTAGGAGACAACCAGGAGAGAACAGCACATCAATGAGTCAATCCCAGTTATTTATCTCTTGTAGAAAAGAAATTCTGGGTCCTGTAGCAGCAGTGACTCTCTGAAATAATCCCAGCACAGCGCTGGGGCTGTCCATGGGCACAGGCTAAGGAACAATCCATTCCTGCCATTGCACCACACACCAAGCACACCAGGCATCACCCAGGACAAAAATTCCCCTGGGAGCAATGAACTCCCTCCAGCAATCCCTCACCAAGATCAGAATGAGGACTGCAGCACAAAGCAGATCTCTGGGGTTTGTTTCTCCCATCTGTGATTGTTAATCCCAGGAACTGGGGCTAATGATGCTCCAAGCTCAGCATCTCTCATTAACTGTGCTGAGATCTACCTGTGCCTGAGCTCTGTTCAGGACATTCAGCTGTGCAACACCCCCACAGCATTCCTGTCAAAAGGAAAGTCCTTCTCAGCTCCTTAGGATAGAGTGACATCTTGTGGTTTCTTCTTTTGTCCACCACTGACAAATAAAAATTAGCCAGTAAGAGCCTTGACTAAGTTTGGGTTTGTCTCTGGTGCAACACCAAGATCTCATTTCTCTGAGGAACCTCGTGTCCTGGATTCCCACACTGATACAAAAGTTCACTCTGCCACTATCAAGGGCTTGTGGAAGGAGAATGAAAATTTGTGCTTGGAACAGCAACAAACCCATTGTAACTCACACAACATGACAAATTTTGGCTGAGTACAGACTCTGCAAAAACCCTCAGGTGCTCAAGGTCATGCACAAATGAGATTCTAGCAGCCAAATAAGTCAATTTTCAGCAGCAGCACCTCTGCTGAAGGGATTCTTGGGGAAAACCTTTCCAAGAGCAGCTCTGGGAAGGATTCCTACCGGGGCTCCAGGACTGTGCAAGGAAGAGAAGAGGATCCCATCAGCCAACTCAATTCCAGCTGCACCCAGCAGGACCTCAGCACTGTCACACCTGGGTCACTTCCTCAGCACCACTCCAGAAGTGCCAGTGGTTTGTTTTCTGATAGAGCCTCCAACACAAAACAGTTTTCAACTGAAGGCTCCACACCTTAGCTCATAGATGAGCTACAACTGACAAATTGCCCCTGCCAAAAAAAGATGCCAAAAAAAAGACAAAATGATTTTGCTAGCTTGGTGGTGAAAAAGCAGTGGCATCTTTGAAGGGAACATCATACAAAATCTGGAGTAAAAACCATCATGGAACAGCATCCATATACTTATGAACTTACAAAAATATTATAATCTTATTACTACTGAAAACTGCGGAAATAAATCAATTCATGTTGTTGCAAACCAGGTAATTCTCAATTTTCAAGAAACAGAAAAAGGTTATTTTGCATCTCTAAGGCCTGGGAGAGCAGCAGGTGAAATCACAAGTGGTTGCATTTCTGTTCCCCCTCAGGCAATCCTGGGAGTTTGACTTGGAATTTGTGATTCTGCATCATTCCATTGTAGTTTTGCTCAATCAATCCAGCTGCAGGGGCATTCAGTGCATTTGCCTGATATCCTCTATAAACCCTTCTGCCTGGCAGCTGTCCTTCCAAAATTCAAAGCTTTAGCTCAAATCTGTTTTCCCTTAGTAAGGAATATATAAATGCTGCAAGGAACCAATACAGAGAAAAGGCAAAACTGGTCAGGAAGAACTTTTGATGGACCGAAAATAAACACGACTGAAGGTTTCTCATGTCTTTGTCAGTCAGAGTGAACACCACAAAAATAGCCTGAAAAAAATGTTAAAAACGTTCAAAAGCTTAAAAACCAGTTTCCCCTAAGATAACCCACAGGAGATCCTCAGCACATGGTGATTTTACAGACATGAGGGGATGTCCACAGTTATTTAAATGTGAAGAACCAGCCCTTGTGTAACCCACACCAAAGCTCATTTTACCTGCAGTGAGGCAGTCCTTGGTAAAATTAGCCCCTGTTCCTTCTGAGCAGCACTCCCCTTTCCCTCCCCAGCATAACACTTTTAGCTACACAAAGCTAAAATTACCATTTTCATCTAAATTTGAATAGAAAAGCTGCCTCGCCAAGTCCAGACTATAATACAGCAAGGTAATAAGCACCAGCAACACACTTAGGAACCCCATTTGTGAAACAATTCAAGGGGCAGGGCTGGAAATGTGTTCAAAAGCCATTTTTTCCAAGGGAGCATTCCCAGCCTGCACAGAGAACATCCCTCACGTCCTGGTCTGACCTGCAGGAGCTGCACCAGCAGCAGAAAGAGTGAACAATGTGTCAGGTTTTGGAAGTTCTCCTTGCATGAATAACTTTGGGAGCAGCATCTCTGCTGTTCTGAAGTGAGTGATTGCCAGGGAAGCCTATAACTGCACTTCAGCCAAAATGCATTTGTTCCCATAGAATTCCAAAGAGAAAACTCCCATTGATTGAGAAAAACCCATTTATTATCCAAAGGTTTGTATTTATGATCTGTTTCAAAGGAGCTCCTCCCTCCTTTTCTCCTATTCTCTCTCACCTTTTTAATAACCTCTGTTCTTTTTGTATTTTGCACAATGAGAGAGGAAATAATTATACATCTCTCTGCTGACAGTGGATACTGCTCCTCCTCTTCCAAATGGAAACAGCAACTAATTCCCCTGCTAATATTTCCCTTTGCTAGGTGCCATTCTCCTCCCTGTCAGTCTGTTCTCAAGGAAAAGTTAGGAAATGAAAAGGATGATGTTGTTCCCCTAGATAGTTATTTACGAGCTCAACATTTTTAGACACTTAAAATTAAGTTGGGTTTGTTTTGAGAAAGAACATTCTGGAGCCCTGAAATGGGCTATTGAAGAGTAGAACTCCTGTGGGGGAGAAAAAATATGTCCACACCAATGGCATTACTAGTGAACTCCTTTACTTCAGTCACACACAGAGCTTTCTACACTGACAGGTCTCAGATATTCATGCGATCGGGTTTTATTGGCATCATTTGATTTATCAACACTTAGGGGGGCAGTGGCAGTCACATGCAGGAGCATCCAGAAAGCAGCACTTGAGAATCACGTGGGACAGTTCACACAAAGTCTACCAGAGGCCAGAATCAAATCCACTGGGCTCAGTTTGATCCATTTTGTCTGCTGGAGCAGTGCCTCACGGGCTGTGATGGGCCTGCTCTGCCAGGGACAGGATGAGATCAGTGTCCACATGTGCTTCTTCAGCTCTAGCAATGCCCACCAAGCTTTGCCATTTGCATTATTCAGAGCTGCACACATTCTGCTCCTGGCTCATTGATCAAGTCAGTCTTTGGACTGTAAAAAAATTACAAATAATGGATTTGCAGTTTTCTGCTTTACAACTCACTAGAACAAGAAACAATTGTTGACATGTACACAACTTTATTTTAAGGACACAGCAATCACAATGACAGAAACAGAACCATTACTTTAATACTGTAAGCTTTCCTCTGGGAACTGACTTGCACACAGTTAGATCCAAAAGCGTTTTGAAACAGTGTCTTGGGGGAAAACACAGCAAACCTTAAATATATTTAACTTCAAACTTTATGTGCTTATCTCCTCCTTTTGGTGGCTGGTGGCAGTTAAAGCTTTTCAAAGTCGTGGCCACTGGAATTCATTGCCTCGGGGTGCATTACCCTTCCCATGAATAGCACGGTACCTGTGGAGAAAGTGGGAAAGGAGGGAGGGAGGGAAAGGTGTCAGAAGCAGGAGGAGCTGAGGATTTGAAGTGATGAATACAATAACCTCCAGAGCTATGCTGTGTGATTGTTGTAGGAACAAAAGTCTCAGAATGTGGCCCAGGAAATGGCTCAGGAGCCCTGTCCGAAGGGAGCAACCAAACCTGAGCACCTGGGCTTGTCTGGAGAGGAAGGGCAACCAAAGGATTTTTCCAAAAGGTTTCCAACCCCACATTTCTGGATTAGTAACAAGCTTTGAGGCTTTACCTGCGGTTGTTGGCTCCTCTTTCTACATGCAACAAGGGCTCTGCAATTGTAAGAACTGTCCCAAAGTGACCAAGTTCTACTCTGTCCTGATTTGAACTTTTCTTTTTGGGGAGATTTTTGGATGTTGACTAGTAATAAAGGCCAGATACCCTTCTCCAGATATATGTCTAATGTGTCTACCACAGCAATAATATTTAATTTGATTATGGTTAAAAAACCCTAAGAGTTGGTATCCTGCCTTGCTGAGATGGAGTTTGTGGGAAGGAAGTCCCACAAGTGACTCTCCCTAAGCAGACCCATAAAAACCCCGTGGGTGCAGAGCAGTATTTTAGCACATCAGTCACATCCACATCATTACAGCAAATTACAAATACCAGACTCAAGAATTACTTAATCCCTGCCCCCTTTTGCTGGTGAGTGCTGCTCCCACCCCTCACCTGCCACAGAGCACTTGGAGAGCACAACAGAATAATTCCCAGCTGTAATGTCCCTCCATTATGCAAATCATCTGGTACTGGGAGCATATTTCACTGGGCTGACTGCAGCCAAGCTCTCAGGGAGTGCAAGGATTATGGATACTCAGGGCAGTAACTCTGTTCACACAACAGAAATGGTGAATTTTTCTTTTCTGTGAGTGTTTTTCAGGATTATGTAAGATGTTGGTGTTTTATGTGGAGAAATATTCAGGGCCATGGAAAAGGTGAGTCTTTCAATATGGGGTATTTTAAAACAGGCTAAGGAAATGCATAACACAAGCCCAGTCCATTGGTCAAAACATGCAATTTTCCTTTGACTGCTTGAGGATGTGCAGTGAAAAGCTCAGAGAAGTCTGCAATATTCTCACCTGTTCTTCTATTTCTGACCAAAAAGAAGAAGGGATGATCCACTATGACCTGAGGATAGAGCACTGCCATTCTGCTGATGGCAATCATTCCTAGAGGAAACAGAACACAGGCAACTTGTCAAACAGCTCTGCCCCTTCTCCTGCTCTTCCCCTTTGTGCAGCCCCTGAGGTCCCACACTCAACACCAAAAACAGCAGGAAAATACTCACTGAAAAGGAAAGGGACCTGCAGAGTAATTGCCTATTCTGGCTTTAAGAATGATTAACAATGCAGAGTGCTGCAATTTCCCAGGCTGAGGGAGCAGCATATAAATTTTAAGATGCAGAACCTTCAGAGGAGTTGTGAGTCCTGCTCACTCACAGAGGGGAGTGCACTGCATTAACCAGCTCTGCTGGCCTGTTTTACACAGTGGAGAGGCAAAGGGAACCCTTCATAACCAGGGAATATGCAAAAGTTAAATGGGCTGATCCTGCAGCTTTTGGCTGGTGTTGTTCAATATTGCAGAGCTGAAGGTAAAATTAACTGTGAATCAGGCAGAATTTGGCCCTTTGTTATTTTTATTTGGAGGTGCATGGATTTCTCCAGGATGTTATTACTCATTCCTAGTGTTTCATTTACTTCTACATTTTCACTCCACTGTTCATAAAGACTGGAGCATGGCCACAGAGACAGCAGGGCACAATTCAACCCAGACCTGGCCAGCAATTCTTCCTTTCCTCAAAGGCCAGCACAGTAGAGGCAACTAGAAATCAACCAATGATACATATGGGCAACAAATGTAATTTGTTTGTGATTTTCATGTGACAATCTCTAAAGCAAGCCCCAGCCCCCAGCACTGACAGGGGACAGCTCTGGTTGTGCATTCAGCATTTCCCATCTTGTTTTTCTGGACATGAGCTTATTAAAATGCAGCTGCCACAACCACCCTCATCTCCTAACTCTCCTGGATCACATGCCTCTGACCATCTCAATTAGCAGGTGAAAAATGATGAATGCTCAAGTTCCATGAAGGAAACATAAATTGCAGTCTGTACTCTCCTGACAATCAGAAAACAGAGAAGAGATTTTTCACAGGATGCTCAAAACTCTTGGTAAAACATGTTATAAAAATGCCAACACTTCTGATTTGCAGAATTCTCTTCTGCAAGCAGCACACTTCCTATGCTGTCTCCATGCTGCTATTTAGCTTTCCTGGCTCTACAATAAATCAATTGTAAAAAATTAATTAGCACAGAATACCCAGACATTTGATTTAATTCTGCTTTTCAGTCAGGTACCTGAGGCAGCAGCAGCTTCTGATCCTTCCTCATTAACTTCTAGAAATGCCTTGTGAAATGCCTTTGCAAGGTAAAGTTCCTTGTTATCTGCAGAGGAAAGGGGAACACATTTCAAGTGGCTCAACAATAAGGCTGAAGCATTTACAAAACCCACCCCAAACACTGCCAAAACCCCAACACTATTATCCACCTTCTCCAGCAGGCAGGGAAGGAGAAGAACTTTCTTGCATTAAAACACCTTCTGCCAATGCCTTTTAACAGCATCATTTAGCTCACTCAGATTTGTAGTGCCCTCCTACACCATGGATATTAAAATAGCTCAGGACTGCCCAGAGCCCAGCACAGTATATAAAGAGAGGGTAAAAAGAGCCCTTGGACATGAGATTTTAAACACAATTAGTGGGGGAAAAGATTATGACATTATAGGCAAATACTATGTAAGAATTTACTGCAATACAACAATGCTAGACATAAAAAAAAATTCCTTTCTGCACTAAATACAACACAGGCTTCCTCCAGGAAAATGAGGTCTTTTCTTTCTTCTTCTATTATATATTTACAAGAAGCCAAAGAGAAATATTTATTGCAAGAACCACCACAGAGCTAGTTTTCTTTCAATCTTGTTTCTGTTCCATCCTTCTCTGTCAGTATTTTAATTTCAGTCCCAGCCTGCTCCTGCTGCAGTCAGTGGATGTCTCACAGGTTTTTGTGGGATGCTGAAGGATCAGCTCTATTGGAATACTCAGTAGCTGTAATGCCAAAGCAAGCCAAAGGCAGGAGGAGCAGCAGCTGGAAAAGTCTTTCCCCAGCAGAGCTCATTTGCTGCTCTGTACACTCAGCACTGAATTAAAGCTCCCAGTTCAGCTGCTGCACTTCAATCACACCAACAAAAGCCCCAAATCATTCCCTCAGGGACCGTGTGCAGTAAAACACAGACCAGGCTGCTAAAACTGATACCAGGTCTAGACTTCAGTCCCAAGCCTTCAGCAAGGCTGCCCTGAGAGCTGGGATTGAGTTTCCACCCTGTTCCTTTAAAACATGGCACATGCAGCACCCACTTGTCTTTAACATTAAGCAAAAATCTTAAATCCAAATACATTTTTATGTTCAATAAAACACAATAAGTGGAGAAACACCCACTTAGCCTAATCATGTATTTTAATCACTTCTTTATTACTGCAGCACTGAAGCCTGATCCTGTGCCCTGTAATACTCCCAGAAACATTCCACATTTTTGCTCCCAGTGCTTTATTTGTATAGTTTGGTGGTGCTTATGGAACTCCAAGGTGTATTCCTGATGAGAAATGCACCTCAGAAGATTGCTCTCCACCTGGTGGGCTCAGAGCCCCTAATTCTGAGAGCACAAACACTGCTAACATTTGCCATCAGGTATAAAAGGTTGCTACCTGTGAGAGCTTTCAGGGTCTGAGTATTAAAACCAACATTTGAAGTTGACAGGAACACAGAAAGTGTCACTGCAGATGAGACCAGTACACCCAGTACACCCAGCCCACTGCACCAGCTATGGAATTGCTGCTTCACAGGAAGGTACAAAAAGCCCTGTAAATGAAAACTGCAGCACAACTTACAGGAGAAAAATATCCCCTCACCAGCATGTGCCTTGTACCCTAACCCAAGCTTCTCTCCACAGAGTGCCTTTCTTCAGTGCACTATAGAGAGTTCTGATTGCTCTGGAGCAATTTCATTTTTTTCAGTCCTGCCAATCTCAAGGAACACCCAGCAAAGATCCCTGTGGTTAAGTTTTCCATGGGAGAAGCACTTTCTATTTGTTTTCCATTTGTTGCCTTTCACTTCATTGGATATCTTTGTCCTTGGATGATGAAAAGAGCAATTCCACATCCCAAATTACCTTCTCTAGATTCTTCTCTTTATATTGCTGCTATCACATCCTTCTCATTCATCTCTCCCTGCAGTGAATGAGTCTATTTTCCTGAGAAAGCATAATGCTGTCCCTGAGAGTTCAGGCAGCCTTTCCTCTGCTCCAGGTTGGGACTGTCCCATCCCTGACTGCAATGCTCCATCTCCTCAGGATTATCCACCCTCCCTTAAGGCTTTCACAGGGAACAAGGTGGGGCTCCAAGGAGCATCTCCCATCACTTCATTTCTCTCCAGCAGCTTCTCTGAATGTGCATTTCCATAAGAAAATGTGGATTTCCTGATTTGGTTGTGAACACCTCAGGGAAGACCCTTTGGGGATTTGGTGGCAAAGTTTCAGCTTTGTGCAGGAAGGCTGACCCCTGGGGAGTGGGAGGGAGCTGGAGCTGCCCCCTAATGAGCACGACTCTGCTGGCACCACACTTCATTTGTCACTATCTCCATATGTCTGCAAACTCCCACTCAGCTGCCAACTGGCTGCTCTGCAAATCTCATTTTAAAAAAATACCATGTGGGTTTATTGGCTCTTCTTGCTTAGGCTGTCCCAGAAAAATTCTATGGATGTCAGTCAAGACTTCCAAGACTTATTTACTGGACTGATGCTCTTCTAACTACTTCACATTGTGAAGGAAGTCACTGAGATCCCTTCATTGCTCACCCAGGTCACCTTGCATGAAAAGCAGCTGCTTTTAAGGCTCTATAAAACAGCCAGAAATATTATAACCATTTGAAGGAGAAGGGGAGTTTTAGCACTGAAATTAGTTCAGTGCTAAGTCTTCTGTGGTGTTAAAACACTCAAGCAGCAAATTTATGTGATGTGATAAAGTCACAATGGTAACAACTCAAATTGCAGAGGTTGTTTCAAGATTACTTTGGACATCTGATGGAATCAGATGCAAGTAAATACTGTCAAAGTCTTTTCTGAAAGTGAGAGTCAGAATGCAGGAGAGCTGACAGCCCAACAGGAATGTCCTCCTACTCACCTGTGGCAATTGTCAAAGAACCTAATTTCTGCCAGGGAGTAACATTTGCAAAGTGCACCTCATGAACACTTTCCCTTTGGCTGCTCAGAGCCCAGACATTCCAGAGGGCAGAGCTGGTCCTTCTGGGTCCATTTTGCAGATTGAAGGGAAACAGCAAAAAATTCTGAATATTGAAAAATAATCCTGCAATGTGGTTTACATCCACTAAAGCCACAGAGAATTTTGCTGAGCTCACCAATCTGCCTGCAGCTGATGACAGGATTTGGGTTGCTGCTGAAATTGCAGGAGACTTTTCCTGGCAGCAATGCCAGAGCAACAGGACAGCAGGAGGAGAGGATCTGTAAATGCAACCAAATTTCTCAAAAATCTCTTTAGATTAAATTTTATTTATATCTTCCTAAATTAAGTGTCCAATTAAAGGTTTTGTTGAAATGTCTGCATTTTAGACCTCATGAAGTGCCAGATTTTCCAGAGGGGTGACCCTGAGATGCACATAAACTTCCAGCTTCCATTTCCTGATATCCCATTCAGGTGTCTGTAAAAGTCAGCTTTAAACAATTTGTCTTCATGACTTATTTCCCCTTCCTCCATCCACATTTCAAATGATGAAAATTAGAAAAAAGGAAAGTATTCTATATTTTAACTACTTAACTTCATTCAGACAGCATCAACTGTGGGGTTTTCATTAAGGACATTACTTCAAAACCATTTTTTCATTTTTAATTTACAAATAACCTTCTCATGCCCAGGTGGAATAACCTATTTTCGGTGAAAAGCAGGAAAGCTACAGTAAAACTCATGGATTTTCTCTATTCACTGCTCTATACTTAAATAAACAAGTAAATCCTTAAATGGCAGAGGAGTTAATTCAGTCAGGCAGGACGTGGTGTTTATTTTGTACAGTACAACTGTCAGAAATACAAAACTTTCAATAAATCATTAGTCATGGATTAAGACACAAGCATTTGGGTCTGTCTGCCAACCTCTTGATAAGTAGATGTCCCTGATACATAAATGAATTTTACATGGAACTAAAGAAAAGCCAGGTGCTGCCTTTGTGGCTCCCTGTGCATTCTCCATTCTCCTTGGAGCTTTTTCTCAAGTAAATAATTTCCTATAAATAGACCAGAATTTAAAGGGAAGCTGACTTTTCTCTGAGCTGGCAGAGAAATTGAAGGTGTTTTTCTTCAGAAACATGCTATTCCTTTCAAAGAGGGGTTTTTCATTTATTTCAACTCTTTTCATATTAGCTAAAGCCAGTTTTTCCCAAGTTTCACTGGAAAAATGAAGGTGGCAAACCAGTGGAATAAGCTACCTGACAGACTATAAAGAATATTTCAAACTTAGCAAGAATGAAAGGCTGTGAACATCACAAACATTGCTCTGTGAATGAGGGAGGAAGGTTTGCTTTATGAGCAGTGCTTGGACTAAGGCACACAGGTGTGACTGTTCCAGGGTCAGACAGTGGGGAACAGGACTTCCCACCAGCCAAGGACCTGCTGGATGGCTGGGAGTAACACATGGAGCTAAAAACCCCAAAAATCACACAGGTGCCACTTCAAACAGAGCAGCTGTGGCTGCCCCTGGATCCCTGGCAGTGCCCAGGGCCAGCTGGACAGGGCTTGGAGCGGCCTGGGGCACTGGAAGGTGTCCCTGCCCATGGCAGGGGGTGGGATGAGATGTTCTTTAAGGTTTCTTCCAACCCAAACCATGCTGTGACTCCATGAACAGCTTTAGGAGCTATTAAAAGCATAAATATCTCACTTCCACATGGATTTTTAAAGGTACTGGATATTTCAACTTGTGTTGAATGCAGGTGGCATTTGTGATAAATTGATTTTATCTCCAAACTCTTCCTTCCCATGCTGCTTCCAGGTATCTGGGGAGAGGAATTAATTGTGCAACGGCTCAATGCTCCTCATGCTGGGAGCAAAGAGCACTGGAGACACAGAGTGACCCCCCTGGGGTGTGAATCCCACCTGCCACCCAGGCACTGCAGCCATGCACTGCTCCAGTCTGCATCTGCCTCTTGCAGGGGATCACACTTTGTCCCCATCTCTAATGAGACCCAGCTCTGAAACACTCAGAGTGAACCTTCCCAGGTGAAAAATGGATTTCCTCACCCACCCTGAGAGACAAGACAAGAAGTTCTTACCAGACATGGCAGTGAGGTCAGCACTGCTGCTGAACAGCTCTGTAATTCCCAGACCTCTCCAGACATCCTTCAGATCAATTTCCTGTTCTACTGTGAACCTGGAGAATGGAAGAGAACATTACAAAAAGCCAGATGTAAGCACTACTTACTGTTATTAGAAGATTAAATTTTCTAGGTGAAAACACCAAGATAAATAATGCAAAGTAGGAGATCCAGTGCTAGTGACACCTTCCAAAAAATGCTTATAAACAAATGAGTTTACTCACAGCTGGATTTTTCCTAATACAGAAGCAATCAAAAATATGCTAATGGTATGTGCAGCCCCCTGCCCATAAAACTGCAGAGCAAAATTATGCAGCAGCTAATGGAAATGCTTACTTTTTACACAAGAGGTTTTCTCTAAAACCTGAATTTAATTGTGCAGATACCAGAACAGAATATTAAATGAGGCAAAGGGCAGCAGAACTTCCCAGAGAGCTGCTGGCAAAGGAGGAGTAAGATACATACTCCATTTTTACTCAGATAATATAGGAAAGACCAGCTATGAATATGAATATGAAGCATCACTGATTCAGCTTCTAATTAGTGTGGTGGCACAATTGTAATTGGGTTTTGATTGTGAGTAAAGAGCAGGGAAAACAAATAGTTGTTAGTGTAAATGCACGGAGTGTAACCTGGCAAAAGCCCTGTTCTAGGCTGGGTTAGTGTGCTGGAAGGACAAAGTGACATCTGTCCTGAGGGCAACATTCTGGGCAACCTGGGAGAGTGGAAAACAAGCAGAAGCTTGTTCCATTTACAAGCTGATTTTCAAACATTGTAAAAGCTATGCCTGGTGTCAGTAGAACAAAAAAAAGACCTTTATGCATGGCCAGACTGAGACTGGACAGCTGGAGAAACAGAAAAATATTAGTGATGGCAGCCCCAAGCAGAAATAGCAGATGTGTGCAGGCTGACACAGGAGAGTGACTGTACTCCTTGTGAGGGGTGAGCTCTGGGGGCTCTGGAGAATGAGCAATGAATTATTTGTGATTTACAATGTGCTGGCTGGAGCTATCCACCACACAGCATGGTCTGTAGGAGGCTGCTCTGGTTTGTTCTGGTCTCTGCAGCCACTGAGTCAGACCCAGCCACAGCTCAGTCCTTGGTGATGGGGCACAGAAGTTCCAGAACCAAATAAATGTGCTCCTGGGTAGTCTCCTTCTTTGGGATTGCACTCCCCAGCTCCATGGAAGAACAACATGTTCTTTTCTAGTGAAAACCTGGCCCAGAGCTGTGGGCAGGGCACAGCTGATGGAGAGCTGAGATGTCCAACCTTGGCACGCACCAGCCTTGGCAGCTTGAAAAAGAATCATCTGGACATCAAACAGAACTGGATTAGAGTCAAGTGGATCTTCCTCACTCACACAAACCTGAAAAAAATCCAGTACATAATCTACTTTCATAATGAACTTAGAAATGCCACTAGAAGCCAAAAATCTGGGGTGGAATGGATATCATCCAGAATTATCATTATTCAGAGAATAATTTTAGGACTTAAAAAAGGATCTGGAGATAGCTCAGCACTGGTAAATCACTGGTGGCATCAGCAGTGTTCATGCACTCTGTCCAGACCAATTCCAGGACACGCATGGAATAAAACCACAGGAACTGGTTCTTGTGGTTTTATTGCCTTGAAAGTTCTCCAAAGAATCAGAAGAGACCAACAAAACTTCAAGTCCTGAAGAAGCTTCTCATGGTGTTCTGGCAGATCCTGCATCAGTTACTGTGGTGACAAGTCTACAAGTTGCTCATTCAATCAAATTTCCCTGACCTTTAGGATCCAAAAGTAAAACCACTTTTAGCCTCACAACACACTTGTAAAACATGTCCACAACTATAGAGATTTTGGTAAAAACCCTAAAAAAGCTGAATTGAGACTTGATTCCAAATGCTAGAGATAGTACAGTCCAGTCCAGAGGTGCTGTCTGTGCACATTAAAGAGTTCTACAGAAAATAAACTCAGAAATATTTCTTTCTACATTACATTTACATTAAAATGTTTTGAAAACCACTTCCAACTACACCTACTTTACAGAGAATGCAAACCAATGTTAAAATGCATTTTATAAAAGTTTCAGAGCTGTCTGTTTCCCTTTGTGGTTTTTATTTCACCCCAATATTAAATGCATCAAGCTTTCAACATGATTTAGGTAGGAGCCAGCAGTGTCAAATTTGTAAGGTATATTAGGATAAGAAAGCAACAAGTAAAGTCTGCATGGAAAGCAAACTCTGAGGTAAAAATAAGAAAAAAAAAAAGCATCTTTTTCCAAGTGCAGAGAAACAGAGTAAGACAGAAATGGAAATCAGGTGGGTTTAAGTCTCTGGACCATCAGACACAAACACTCATCTGCTCAGAGATGCAGCTGACCCAGAAAGCAGCTGTGGCACAGGATGCTCCTGCACACTGAGCAAGGGAGAGCCCTGGGAGAGGTTCAGGGAAAAGATAAACCTGGAAAGGCTCACTGAGCATGGATCTGAGGAAAGGGAAAGCAAACAGATGGGCTGTAATGGCAAGGAGTGCCTGGGGGAGGGACAGCACAGCCACTGGAGATGGAGGCTCCATCCCTGCCTGGGAGCTCTGGAAAGGCAAATCCTGAGCAGCTAGATGAGTGAGGAGCTGCCCAGCACCCACAGAGGTGAGTTCCTGCTTTTTGTGACCAACAAAACAGACCCAAAACACCACATCAGCTGTACAAATATCAAATCACCCCTTTACAAAAACAAACCTCACTCCTGCCCTTCTTGGAGCTTTGTCTTGTGGTAAAACCCCACTCCAAAGAGATCTCCCCTCTTTCCTCACATGCTCTGAAAAGCAGGCAGAGTTACAGATCAATTATTAATGAGATCTCCAATATTTCAGCTGACATCAGGACCAGCCTTTTCTCAAAAGTAACAGGGCAGCTTCCACAGTCTGAAATTTAATTTCAGGCTCTGCAGCTCAACATAAACATTCAGCAAGAGTTACCCCTCAGTCAGATCTGGATTTCTGTGCACTCTTTACAGACAGTGAGGATGATATTCAAAAATCAAAGCTGACAACCCAGAGCACAGAACTGACACTCCAGCTCATTTCCCAGACTCTGGCAATGCTGAGCTCCACCATACTACCCCTGACACTTGGTTATTTGCACTGTTTGCTGCATATCATGAACCAGATGGTCATTTTTTATTTCCCCCACCATTTTTTAGGTGCTCCTGATGCTAAAAATACTCTGAAAAACTGATTTAAATACTTCAGTATCAAACATCATGGAACAGTAGCAACTGAGAGCTTTAAAAACCACAAAGGGAAATCTGAGAAACAGACACTGAAGAGAAGATTAGGTAGAGAAACCAGCAAGTCTCTGGAGATTTTAGCAAAAAATCAGGACATTTTAATGAAATTTAAAACTTGCACAAGCATTAGAATAAAATGATGCATTTATGTCACTGACATTCTGTAGTTAAGCATTAACATTCCACATCAGGCCATCTTTCTTCTATTTTACAGCCTTTTAAGAAAGAAAAAAAAGATGTGTTCATCTTCTATGGTGTCATACAACCCTTAAAACCCTGAATTGTCTGTGATTTTTAGGTGCTCAAGAGCCAAGGAGGCTGAAGGTACAGAGTCTACTCATCCAGGAGAAGGGAACTGCAGCCTGGAGTGATTCATCCCAAATGCCATCTTTTAAAAAATTCCTGAGGGTTCTGAGTGAGCCAAAACAAAAAACTCCAGGTTTTCAGATTGGTTCTAAGGGATGGAATCCTGCAGAAGGAGGAGCAGAGGAATGGCTGCAGGGCCTGACATCAACATTCCTGCTAGTGATGCCTTGTGCAGGCTGCCCTGGAGCAGGGGCTGGGCAGAGTCCCAGAACAAAGCAGGGATTGATTCCAAGGATCTCCTCCATGGACCCACCTTGGGCAGCACCAGAGCCCAGCCAGGGCTGCCCCCAAGATGACCCAAAATGGCCCCAAAATGCACGAGCGCTCCCGGGGTCTCTCCCTGGGATCAGCTCTGCTCCATTGGCACCTTGCAGTTCATTGTCCCAGCCCAGCTTTAGCCCAGGCACTCCCACCCTGCTTGTTTTTCTCTCTCCAGCCCACGGGGTTTGTGCTCCTGGGCTGAGATTTGGCTCATTTGTCCTTGGTGCCCAGCTGGAGCAGGAATTGTTTTGTCTCCCTGCTCTGTGCACAGAGCTCACCATCCCATAATACGAAACCTAGACTCACACACTAAAGCAGCACAGAATGTGAAACATAGAAAAGCCAAAACCTGAGGCATCATTTGGAGAACAGGCCCTGGGGACTGAGGCACTGCTGGCACCCAGGCTCCAGTGCCAGCTGCTCTCAGTTCCAGCATCCTGGCTGGAATTTCAGCCAGCCTGTCCCCAGGTGCTGGGAACAGCTCCCAGGATTTAATACCCTGAAACCAAACAAGTGAGAGAGCAAGAAAACCCCACCAACTGCAAAACCAGGCAAAAAAAACCCCAAAAAAAACCCCAAACCAACAACCATTAAAGCTGCTGTGGGCAGGGGAAGCAAAGCAGGTTGTGGGATTTCCTCTGTGAAGTTCCCTCCTTCCAGGGCTGAATGTGCAGGAGTTGGGTGGGAATGCATTCCAGGGGAGTTTTGTGTCTCTTCTGTGGTTGTATCTCAAGGACAACCAGCACTGGCCCATTCCTCATCAAAAGGGGACTTGAGACAGCAGGTTAAAAAGCAAAACCAGAAAGCTCAAGGATTTTTTGTTTTCATTTTGGTTTGGATTTATATTGGGTTTTGAGGAGTGATTTTAGCGCTTGCTGTTTTTTCTTTTAAAGAAAACAAGCTTCAGCTAACACCACTTATCATTTTGGCACCATCTAAAGAATTTAAAGCTATTTTAAATGCACAAAATAGAAAGAAGATTGTTACAGAGATTTGGGCACACTGGAACAATCCTGAAGAGGGGATCTGCAAACTGTGGCACCACTATTAGGTACCAGTTCCTCCCATGCTCTTCAAGTAATTTATGTTGGAGAGACAGCTTTGTAAATTAGATTCATGGTCTGTTTCACTCCTATGCAAAAAGTGGATTAAAATGTTGATCATTTTAGTCTGGGTTAAGCTGGAAACAATGATTTGGAAATGAAAATGAGGAAGTATAATTTAACCATTCTGTACAAATCTCTCCTTTGCCATTAAGAGGAATAATACACAATTTCATTTGCACACAGATAATGCAGGCAGAAATTGCAAAGTTGTGATTAACTCTGCTTTGGCAAGTCATTCAGTCCCATTACAAATGTATAAGTTTAAAAAATGTTCACTTTATAATTGGATAGCATCTCTCAAGATATAAAAATTTAATTTTATTCCAGTGCTGCTTTCAATTTCTCAGTGGACAGAGCCTGGAGGCCACATTTCATAACATGCCTTTCTGAGTCACAGCATCAAATATTTATGAAGTGTTTATTTAGAGCATTGACAAAATCCTGTAGATCACCTCTGAATCCCCAGTGGAATCCAACACCTTGGGAGCATGCAATTAATTTTTGCATTTTTTTGTAGGGAGACTGCAGAATTCCTACATGGAATTCCAGGCTCAGGGTAGTTATCTTTTGTAACCTGAAAACACTGAAGGTGATGAGCATGTGTTTGCCTCTGTATAGCCTGAATCTGCAGGTGTTCATCCCATTCTTTGGGGTTCTTGGATAAGAACCAAGCACCTGAAGGCAGAATAAATAAGGACATTTTATGATCACACAAACCCCAGGCCTCAAATTCCCATGTGAGAACCTGGCTCCAGAGAACCCTGGAGTGTCTGCAAACAAAACCCCAAATCACCAATATAAACTGAACCCAAGCCATAAACATAATTAATTATGTTTTCTATGTCATTCGTGTGTTTAGATACCCAAAATACTTCAATATGGAAATTGGTTTTTACAGATTTTCTCCATAATCTGCTGTGGATCTCCCACTCTAGAAATTCTAGGAGAGAAGATGCTCAACTTCAGCACTTGGTGCACAGGCTGCTGTCCCAGGTACAGAAGGAAAGCTTAAGGGTGGAAGAATCCTCAGATTTCTCTTCTCATTCACACCTAGGTGTGCCAGGCCTGCAGAAAAGCAGCCTAAGAGAAAAATCCCCTCCCATGTGTCTTAGTGGACTTTCTGAGGCCTCTGGGACCTGAAGCTCCAAGAGAAAACAAACAAGAGACAAATCCCAGGACCAGAGTGCAGCAGGTTCAGTCTGTATAAAACCTGCAGTGCAGCTCTTTGCTGCTCCTCCTGCTTCTTCAAAGGAACTGGGGCTTAAAATCAGAGAGAAACTCTTACTATGGGGACTGAAAACCAGCCCCAGAATGCTGCTGGACCCTCAGCACTCTGCCTCTAAGCTCTACAGAGGAGTGGATTCCATCTCAGTTTGGGATCAGGGCATGCTGACAGCACCAGTCCATCTCACCCTAATTTATCCTGGCTGGCCTTGTTTGTTGTGCTCAGCTCCTGGACAGTGGTCCCTGCTTTGGAAAGGGAGCTGGGGGACTGCAGGGAGCCTGAACCTGTGAAATGGAACAAGCTCAGATCTCCAAGTCACCTGAAATCAAAGCACTGTTTTAATGATTTAAGGATTCACTGGAGTTTATTTTTTCTGCAGCCATGTACCCACTGCACAATGCCATAAAAATAGAAGAAGTGGAAGTGATTCCTTTCAGAGATGGGCTCCATTGTCACATAAACACTTCCATGAAATCACCATGAATCACTTGAAGGACAGTGTGATCCAGCTGTACATTATTAGTGACATTTAGTAGTAAACAACTCTGCTACCAAGCCAGGCAGAGCACAGGCATGAGGAATATCTGAAGGTGGAAGAAGCAGGATTCCAGGAAAGATCCAAATGGTGTATGTGGGCAAATCTGCCCCGAGCACACAGCCTGTGCCTGCAAATGGACTGACACAAATTTCAGCCCTTCTGGTACTGATGCCTTGTTATTCCTTGCTGCTCTAAGGAGGAAAAGTAGCACTTCCTACAGCTGGGAAAGAAAAAACAACACAAAATTGACTGGAATTACCCCTCAACACTCAACCATTGGTATTTGCAGACACACACCACTAGAACTTCTGAAAATAGCAGCACATAGAAACCTAATTAGCACCTAAATGAAACATTTGGTAGTTCAGACTTCCAATATTTCTGTGTCTCCTGTCTAAATGGAATTTATCCATAATGAGTTCTGCACTACTCTGAGCATCTTTCTGGGTGGATGTACTCCTGATGAGGGAACTTTCTGGAGAGCTCTCCCCTCTCTGAAAGGGATGAAACTGCTGAAATCACCTCACCCTGCACTGCATCCCCAGGCCCTGCTGCCAAAGCCACCCTCCTGTGGCTGCTGCATCACTCCAGGCTTGAGCAGGACACTTCAGGTGTTCCCTACTCTGCTCCTCCATCAATGGGGATGCAATTCCCCCTTCCATGATCTGGGAGCACGCTCTCACCTTGGCAAATACACTTCCACTTTTTGCTTCTTCACAGAGTTAGCCCATTCATTAATCAAGGAGGCCTTGACCAGTGGCTCCAGGGTGGCCAGGGGAACCTCCTGCCTGGAGAGGACAATCATCATGCTGATCTCATCCCCCTCATAGGGGATTTCCAGGACCTGGTAGATCCCTCCTGCTTCATTGGAGCCATCGCTGAACTCTCCTAGAGGAGGAAAACAAGAAAACCCCTGTTAGAACTATTTTCTTTTGTCTTTAGTGTATTTACTAGATACTGGAACTAAAAATGACGCTCTTTAGTCTATATAAAATTTTATATAAAATTGGTTTCTTCCTTGCAGAATTTGAGGCTTACATTCAATTTCTTAAAGAATACAAGCTCAAGCTATCACACGGTTTGTAGATAATCACAGCCCTGGGACATAACTTTCAGTGGTTATGCAGAGAAGAGTCTAACACTTAAAGCTGCTGAGACTTTCAGGGAAATGGGCAGAGATCTTATTCAGGAGAGAGGATTTTTCAGTGATGAGATTGAGCAAAATGCTGCCAGACATTTTAGAACCCTCTTGGAGCTCAAGCTCCAACTAAAAATGATCATTAGTTCTGCTGTTCAAAGAACCTCTATTATACCAGTCCAACAGTAAAGAACAAACATTACTCATTTGAATGTTTAGCACAGCACAAGAAAAATATTTTTGTGATAAGCAGGACTAGCTCAAGAATTGCAAAGAGCCTCAATCCAATGGATAAACATTCTGAAATCCATCCTATGGCTGCAAGCAAGTCATTATAAATGTTGCTACCAGTTATAATACACACATTAGGGAAAAAAAAACAAACTCTGAGTCCCTTCTTTGGGCAAACAGCACATTAAAAATTCTAGGTGGAAGAAGAGACAACAATACAAGTGGATATTACTGCAACAAACCCATTAAGTGAAGATTTAGTGGCTCTAAATTGCTAAAGGTCTAACTCACCGTAGTAGAACTCTCCCTGTTGGTACATCATTGGAATTTGCACTTCACTTTCATCATCTTTAGTGAAAGAAAAAGTTCTGGTATTTTCAGGCCTGAACTGTGACTTCCAGTTGCCTTTAAAGTAGATTGCATTGATGAGAGCCAAATGAGTTAGAGCACCAAAGTCTCTTGAAGACACAAAATCTTTGATCATACCTAAAAAGAAACCCAGCTGTCAGTCTGCATGTCAGAGTGAGCATTAAATCCAAACTTAAGGCAGCTTGAAAAATGCAAGAAAATAAAAAGCAGTGTTAACATGTAATTTCCAATTCAGATGTTTCATTAAATCTCCAATTAAAGTGCCAGTGTTTTGTAAACCTAAATCACAGTGTAGGTGTGTAAACCCTTCCATCAAGGACGTGTTAGGCAACTGTTTCTTGATCACTACTAAATACACCCAACAAGGAAGCCACGTGGAGAAAGGGTCACATTTGGAATGTTTACCCTGCTGCTATGAAACAGTTCAGCACTTCCATCTTAAGGTCAGAACTTGTACAAAGTTTGGTTCCAATCCAGAGAAGCACTTAAATGGGTGCTTGATATAGAGGGGCTAAGTGCACCCACTGCAGCTTCACCTGGGCCAGTTCTGAAGGAGCTTCAGCAATCTTCTGTTGAATTCAAAGCCAGGACTGAGCACCAAAAATCCACATAAATTCCCAGCATTTGTTCCAGAGGCATTAGCTCTTGAAAAGTCAAAGAGGAAAACCATCTAGCATCTGCTCTATTCATGGGAGGTACAGCAGCTGAGCATGGCAGCTGCTTTGCTCCTACTCCTGAATAAGTCATTTACATCAGAATGCAGTCTGGTACCTGCTGTAGCTCATCTCAAATGCCTTGTATTTCATAAAATCGTTCCCAGTTTGGTAAACTGGGTGCACTGACCAGATCTCCCACTGTTCTCCAGGAATTACAACCTCCTTCAGATTGCTTTCTTGCTCACTTCTATTTTTAGCTGACATTGCAATGCAAAGTGTTAAAATAAACACATTCCTCCATCTGATTATTACTCCTTAATCCATGGTTTAAAAAACAAATTAATTCTGCTTTCTGGAGCATATGATCCTGACTAACTGGTGTGAAATTTGTGTATCACAGGGCTGGATTTCTTCCGGGTTGCTGTTTGTACTTCATTTTATCTCGAATGTTCTAAGGAGGGAGGTGTGACCAACACTCACTTGGAGTTGGTAAAAAAAAAACAAAGGGGAAATTAAGAAAGAAAACTTTTCCAGATTTCTATTTGGTACTCATATTTCTTTGTTTTTTCAGCCACATCTTGTTAATACATTAATGAAATGTGAAGAATTTTCCTGCCCAGAGGAACCTTTGATGGTTCTGTTTTCTGCTTCGAGCCTCCCAACATGCTGAACAGGCTGGAACTGAAACCTGCCTGTGCTGTGCTCCTTTCCCAAGGGGAAATCAGAGAGAAGGGGACCAGCTGAGGGACTGGAACCATCCCAACCTGACACCAAGAGCCCCCCAGCTGCCCTGGTGGGCTCTGCTTTTCCTTTTCCCTTAGGCAGACAGCACATCCATGGAAACCCTCTGCAATCTGCTGCATCACTTCCACCCAGCTATTTCTGCAGCCTGAGAGAAAGGGCAGTTTGTTAGGAACAGAATGGCTGCTGTGTTCCCTTGGAACAAACCAGACCGTTTTCAAAAGGGAATAAAAGCATTACAGAAGGTGCTTTTCCACTTTGGAGCTGTGCTTTTCCAAAAGGAATTGGATTCTTAAGTGCTCAGACTACATGGGGATGTGCTAATTCCTTCCAGGTGATTCCAATCCCTCCAAATTCCCAGTGGTACAACTGTGCCAGAGCCAGACCTCCCTGAATTACTCCCAAAATCTCAACCTTCAGAGTGGGCCAGGGGAACCAAGATGAGAACATGCTTTGATCCCTACACCAGGAGACTCCCAGCTATGGGGACTCTGCGTGGCTCCAGGAAATGCCACCTCTCTGGGAGCTGCCAAGCCAAGCAGCATCCTGCAGCTCTCAATGTGCATATTTACAACAGTAATTTTGTGCTTAACTCCCCTGCTGCAAATTTGTGTTGTGAAACTGTTGACAGCGTTCCTAAAATCAACTACCCTCTCAACATGCTATCTCGTTTCCTCACACTGCAAAATATTACATTACACACTCTGATTTTGTGGTTCAAAATTAGCTTTTTATTCCCCACTATTCTATCTCTCAGTACCTTGTGAGTATGAGCTCCTCAGAGGAAGAGTGATACTCCACACATGCAAAGCATAAGCCAATAACCCCTCTGCAGACAACTTTTCTGCCATTAGCAATAATACTTTTGTAAAAAAAAAAAAATTAAAATACTATTAAAATGCCTACCATTCAAACAGTCTCATTCAACAAAAGTTACAGATGGTAAGACCAGAGAACAAATATTCAAATAGATGCCACATGATTAACAATGACTAATATTACTTATGACAGATCAATCCTACACAGGAAAAAATAGAAATACTAGAATTCTTCTCCTGGGAGGAGACACTTCAGTCTCAGAAAGAAGAGATAAAAGCCAAAGCACCAGCCCAACACCACTGCACAAGTCTGGAAGCAGAAACACTTCCTGCAGGAAGTGCACAGAAGGATCACATGCACTTACTATTTGTGTGATTCTCCACCCATTTATTGATCTGAGTAGCAACAGCTGCACTTTGGCTGAAATCTACATTCTCTACTTCAGCTTTGAAGTATTTTTTCACCAGCTGCAGGAATTTGTCACTGACGTGGAACCCGTTCTGCACGTAGAGGGAGTTGGCGATGTCCAGCACGTAGTGACTTTCTTCAGCAGTTGCCATGTCAGAAAGCTCCTTCAGGAAGGCAAACTCTTCACCTGGGGAAGGAAAAAACACCTTCAGTGGTTCAGAAAGGAAAATTATTCCATGGCTTTTCTGCTGAAAATTCACCAAAATGTTTTATGTGAAGGAAAGCCATCTTTTTTTAAACAAACTTGTTTCTAAACCTACACACACACCTTCAGATCTGAAGGAATAATCTCCAAGATCATATTACTTAGAGCCTGCTTTTTCTACTAGCTATAATTAGTCTAATTAACGAGACATTTGAGTCCAACCAGAAGCAAAGCTATCAATCGAAATTCTTTCTACACCAAAAAAGCAATTTAAAAAAAATCTTCTTACAGGTTCCATTTCTTAGCTCACCACCAGAAATTCTTAACAGAATTTTTATTCCATCTTAAATGCCAGTTGTTTAAGGAAAAATGAACTTCAAATCTTGAAACTAAGGACCTGCACAGCCTCTTCTATGACAAAAGCAGGTCTAGAATTACCCAGGAGCCTTAGTGGGGTAGTACAGAATCCTTGGTGGGTAATGAGGAATCTTGAACAGGATTAAAGCAGTCTGCTTTAAAATAGGAAGCTTGTACTGCTGCATGAAGGTAAAAGTTTTAATTTAAAAATTAAAATCCAAGAAAATAAAACTGATGGCAATGATGTGCTTCAAGCAGAAATCATGGGAGGCAAGATGGAGGAATCTGAGCATGTCTTGTCTTTCTTCTTCTTCTCCTTGTCCTCCATCTTGCCTCCTGAACTCCCATTCTAAATCCCCAAAATTCTACTTTTTCACCCTGTGACAAGTTACCTATCATTCTATTCAAACTCTTGTGGCTTGTTACTCTTCACACAAAGTTGGTAATTGTTTCCATGGGTTAAAATGGAAGGCACAGGTGTTTCTGACTCTGTGCCAAGGTCTCTGAGCCCCCTGCCAGGGTCTGGAGTCCTCCAAGGCAGCCAGAGGAATGTCCTGGGCTCCGACAGGTCAGCACCTCTCAGCTCATGCAGAACCCACACCTCTGAGCCTGCCCATCAAGGCCACCAAGAAATCCAGTGCTTTATAACCCATGGACAGCAGCAGGCTGCTCCCAACCCTTGCTCCTGCTTCTCTAGGACAAGAAGAAAGACATGATGCAAAGACCTCACCGTTTTTCAAGCTGTCAAAGCCCATGGAATGGCGGATTTCCTTCAGGGTGGTTCCATGGGCTCCCAGCTCCACCATGCCCATGGCTATGGCAATGCTCAGAGGGGAGAACAGGATGTTCTCATCCTCCCTGCTGGCTCTCAGCTGGTTGTAGACGTTCACAGACAGCTCAGCGGTGGTTTCATCAGGAAAATTGGTCTTGAAGGCTTCGCTTTGCAGAGCAAGCAGGGACAGCAGTCCAAGGAAATACATGACTTGAGATTTTAAGGCCTGCAAGATAAATTTGAGACAAAATAAGATCGTTGGATAATAGAAAATTCAACTTGAGAGAAAGAAGAGTAGTCAACTTTTTAATCTTAAATCTGTGGGGGAAGAAAATCCCTAGAGTTCAATGCACAATGCAGTTAGTTGGAGGAGACACTATTAAAAGAGAAGTAATGATGTATTTTCACACAAAAATAACCTCCTCCCTTATGTAATGCTATGTTTGTGAAATCTCCCAGCCCCAGACCAAGAAGACACTCACAGCTTCTACAGAAAAGACCCCAAAGACAGCAACCCCCTCCCTCCTTCCCTTTGGAATTGTGGCTGTTTAGCAGTGCTGACCTGGAACTGGTTTGTGTTTCTACACTTCTCCACCAAGACGACCCAGAAATTTGCTATTTCTTTCATTTGACCTTCTAATAAGATGGAACTTATTTATCCAAGTCACTTGAAGCCCCCAACAGGTAAAACTGTTTCAAACAGTGTGAGAGAGCTCCCTGACACCCGTGACAAAGTTACTGTTCCGTGATGTTGCTCAGCCGCAAAACATGTGGCAAGCAGCCAAAAATTCTTTGAAAGAAAAAAAGAAATCAATCATGCCTTAGTTACCAAATAAACCCCCTTTTGTTAGTAAATAACAGTGAGAAGTTGGGTAGCTCGGCTAGCTGGGAGCCAACCCCCGCTCAGAGGATAAAGGTACTGTACAGTGAGAAAGATCCAACAGTGGGAACGAAGAAGGAAACTAAATTTAAAAAAGGGTGATGCTTCTGACTAATCCATCCCCCAAGCTCTGCTGAAATGCTCTGGGGTAAGCAACAGTTCTCACTCTACCCTAGTTTAGCTCACACAACTACTGATAGTAGAATCCCAGCTCCTGGAGCAGGGAATGTGTAACTTCAGCCTTCCATTTTTATTTTCCTTTAAACTCTGCGCTCCCTTGGCATGAGACCCACTACTGCTGCAAGCCTTGGGTGAGAAACAGCAACCACCAGAGCTCCTGTTTCAACTCCTTTCCTCTGCCACTCTGCCTCCAAGGCACAGCAGAGCAAATCCTCCTGAAGCAGGGGCTTGGACAGGACAAGGCTCAGAGCTTTATCCACAAGTGTTTACAAGTTGTTGTGCCAGGCTGCAGGGCTCATCAGCACAGCCCAGATTTGTGTGAATGCTGCTGCTCCACAGAATCAATTTGCATGCAGGCAGCCCAAGTGCCTCTCCTTATGCTTCCCAGCAAGGCTGGGGCTGCATTACCAGGTTTTATAGACATGGCACAAAGTGAGCTTTATACAACATTTATATTCTGCATTTCATCTTCAAAGGCCTATGTAGCATTATCTAATTCACTCACACGGCGCTGAATGATCCATAATTTAAATGTTATTACTCGCATTTTATAGCTGAGAAAATACAAAGAACAACAGGGTACACACACGTGCCTTGGCAGCCACTGGTGCCAGCACTAGTTAAGATTCCTCCTGTCCCCCAGCCTCCATCAGCCTTTTGTTCAGTCCTGAACTGAGAAAATTGAAGAGATGAACCAGTGCAGCAATCCCACATGGTTCAGGGGAAAAGGAAAGCCTTGCCTCTCATCTTCCCTGTGATTCTTTTCACACATGTAAGAAATATTCTCCTTCCTAAATTTCCAATAAATTATCTCTGGTGGCATCACTCCACTTCTGTGGATTACTTGATCAATCTTCCTCTAATTCTCAGACAGCAAAAAAGTCCACTGAAGGCTCTTATCCTATTTAGGAACAGCACAGAAGAGTCATAAAGCCTAAAGCACCAGCTTGAATCCTTCTGCCTGCATGTTCCAGTGCACTGACAGAACTACCCAGCACGGCTGCCCAGTGCAGGACACCAGGCTGACCATCATGGTTTATTTCAGAAACACTGAGACACTATTTATAACCCCAAACGTTATCAACACACCACAAACTTCCCAACAAAACTGCTTAATAGCAGTACATAGCAAACCTACCCATTTATAAATTATTGACTTAAGGATATTAAGTTTTCTGCTATAGAAAATAACTGGATTTCTCTGTGATCATGGGCATTGTAGATTTCTTTATTTAAAAGCCCTGGAGCGTGCCTCTGCCAGTGTTACATAAGACTTGAGCCAGCACATCCCCCTGACAGACTGAGCCCAGGTATTATTCTCTTATCCTAAAAGCTGCACAAGGCAAGAAAAGCTTAACAAAGCTCCATCACACAGGTCTATAGTGGCACCAAAAACTGTACTCAGGAAATAGATAAGCAGGAGCTCATCTTGCTTTTGTTGAGGATGAGCCCAAATTTGGGAGCTCTCCCACCCTAATCTATACAAACAAGTTGTGCAGCTCAGTGTGGATGCAATTACACAGAGAGCTGAAGCTTTCCACTCCTGGATCAAGAGCAGCTTGAGCTCACTTGGAGACCTGATGTGCTTAAAACAGATGTGAAATAATCTGCAATTTTCTGAAAGGGAAGCTCCCCAGCCTTGCAGTTGCAGAGGCAGCTGCTCAGCACTCCATCACTGATCTCTGTCCTATGTACTACTGCCAGACAGGCTTAAATAATTGCACAGGGGAAGGAGGGGAGAAATTTATACATCTTAATTAAGTGTTTAACATGCAGGTCAGACTGACTGAAAGTTAATAAAATATTTGTTATTAGACAATGCTGGAACCCCAACATTATATACAAATCAAAATCATATTTCTCTCTGACCACTCACCAAAAGCTCCTCATGTGAAATAATTATGCTATATTACTTTTCATTATTTAGCTGGACAGAAAATGGAGTAAGTACATAGATAGAGACAAATAAAATTTATACTGAAATGCTCTTAACATGACAAAGTACCAAACTTATGTTTTTAACTACAAGCCAAATCCCACTGATGGCAACACAAGAGGCTGAACTGTGCAGAATAGAAGTTCCCAGTAGGAATGAATTAAACCCAAACAATTTCAATTTCCTCCCCGGCCCTTCTACATCATTTTAGTCTAGAGAGGCTTTCTAATGAAGTTCACAGTGAAGTTCCCCATAGAGACACCAAGGGGAAAGGAAGAACACATGGATACAGGAACGAACACATGGATACAGGCAGAGAATTTATCAGCTCCTTTGCTGGCAATGCTCTCCAAAGTGAAAACACAAACATAAATGAATGAGTCCAATGCAAGGGAAGGTGCTTTACAGCAAACTAAAGATCTGTGGGTGCTGGTCAGTGGGGAGGAGGTTGTAAAACACCACAGATCAATCCTTGCCAGCCAGTGGGAAAACAGTCTCATC
The DNA here is from genome assembly GCF_027477595.1 of Haemorhous mexicanus. Classification (NCBI taxonomy): domain Eukaryota; kingdom Metazoa; phylum Chordata; class Aves; order Passeriformes; family Fringillidae; genus Haemorhous; species Haemorhous mexicanus. The sequence continues at coordinate 23,354,566 of NC_082350.1, forward strand.
TCATCCATCTAATGGGAAATGTCAGTGGTAAATTCCTCAGTTCAATTCATCTCACACTTCTGGCTCATGCTCACACTGCTCTGCTGACAACTGGGAATCCAGCTCTTAATTATCATTCCAGCCAGAGCAGTTCTGATCTGCTCCTCTGATCCTGCCTCGCTGCAGGCTGGATTACTTTGGGATCTGGGCTTCCTCAGGCAGGAGGGCTGGGTCCCACCAAGAGCTGGGACTGATTCTGGAGCAGCATCTTCTCAGCATCTCCCGCCAGTCAGAACCCAGGGCGCCCTGGATTGTCACTGCAGCAGCACTGAGAGCATCTCTGAATTGCCTGGACCCTACTCACAAACACACTTCAAGTTGAAGGAAATGAAGCTGAACATTATGTAATGCACATCCAGAAACCTAAACAGTCCCTGGGAGTATCATCAAAATTTTACTCAGTCTTTTCTGTCTTCCTCAGACATCCCCAGTACAGTCTGTCACTGCTGATCTGCATCAATGCAATCTGGTTAAATAATCCTGCAGCACTGGGAAAGGAGTCAATGTCCCCACTGAACAATGTTTAAAAATCAACAATCATCAGTTTCAATTGTTGCTGTGTACATTTTGCTTTCACTGCTAAATGTAAGAATTAAAAAAAAAAAAAAGCTGTTAAAAATGCTTTCACTCCTCAGCCATACAGTTATTAAGGCCAAAGGTATGAACTTCTCATTTGAGGGTGTGTCAGATTCTGAGTTTTGTTTGATTTCACCAATTGATGCATGAACACCTCTCTCCTACTGGGCAATCAAGGAATCAGTGCAAACAAATCCTCCTTGCCACAGCCTCTTCTTGAAAAACAGCTGTGCATCACAAATCCTTACTTGCTACAGAGGTTTGTCAGAGCATATCAGTTTTGTTCCAGCTTGCAACTGCTCCCAGAGGAAAAAAGCAGTGATGGAACGCTAAAACCAACAAGATTCCAGATATCCATCCTTCAGCAGGTACTGGCACTGAGGCCAAACCTGGTTCAATTCCCAGGAAACTTTTTTACTCAGCATTTCAGAAAACACCAGCCCCAAAACTCAGCCCAGCACATTTCCCTCAGTGGCCACAACCAGCTCAGGGCTGCTGCTCGCCTGCCCTGGGCCAGCCCAGATGTGCTCCTGTGCATGGGCACAAGGGACACCCATCCTTGTGATGGCTGAAGAAAAACACTCATCTGATAAATACAGGCCTGCTTCTCCAGCTCTTGCCTCTCCCAGCATAAGGCTGGGATGACTAAGAGGAAGCAGAACAAATTCGCCCCCTCACACCCACAAACTCTGAACTATTCGGTTCCAGTAAAATGCAGAAGGGGCAGGCGCTCTCTGGAAGCTGAGATATTTTGAGATATCCTATCAACAAACTCCAACTGAGTTCACAGACATGAGGAACCACGGATTTTGAAACAGCGAGACCTGGACTCGGCGTAGGAAGGTGCCAAAAATTCAATTAAGGGTTGAATTCTAGTACCTTGTACTTGTCAGACAGGTTGAAAAAATGGGTTATAATTTCCTTTTCTTTTACACCTTTACAGAGGGTTTTATAAAGAAACTAATTTATGGCTTTAAAAACCTACAAAATAAACCTGTGATACATTGCCTTGGTTCCTCAGCACACAGAGACTAAACTAAGATTAGTTGCCTTCGAGATTACTCTTGGCTACCTGCAAGCTAAACACCAAAGGTGTGGGAAGCACAAATAAGAAAAACTGCTGATTCCTGATCACTGTGTTAAAAAAAAAAAAACCCTGGGAGGAAAACAAGTGTGGTAACAGCACTGATTACATTGTCTCCTGTAAAGAGCAGCTGCAGGAGCAGACAGAAGTCTGGCAGAACAATTTGATAAAGCAACAGACGGATTTGCTCAGGGAACAAGACCTGCTGGGTCAGGGGAAAAACCCACTGTGGCTCCAGGCAGGAACTGGGGGATTCTCCTTCCCCCCAAACCCAACCAGAACAGTCTCATGCTTGTGGCAGGTGAATCAGGGAAGGATGTGAGTTTGGTGAAATTCAGCCACTACTGCTTTGCCAGCTGTTAAATACGACAATTGCTGCAGGCACCTTTACTCTGAATGATTTCTTGTTGGCAATCCCATCTACCAATAAATACCAGAGAGAGGCACCACCTAACTAACAATAACAGCTCAGAAAATGAACACAGCTTAGACAATGAACCCAACTTCCCCTCACAAAGAATCCCCGGAGCCCCAGCCCAGCCCAGGGGATGCAGGAGCAGTTGGTGAGATCCTCAGCTGTTCTCCAGACCAGGAATGGTTGTCATGACTACCCTGAAGGATGTGCAGAGGAGGCTCCCAGAGATGTCCACGATTTGCTCCCAGCTAGTTCAGGCTTGCCTCAGGCCCTACAACACCAGGGGAATGTGGCTGCTACCACAAACCTCAGGCTGCTTACAAAGCCACCTGATCCACTGCAGAACAACACAGGAAGGGCCTTTTCAGTCCCTTCTGCTTCGTCCAGCAACACAACCTCTCTGATTTTTATTTGAAGATTGGGCAAAAATTGCACCTCCAGCCAGTACAACTGGAGCAGAAGCATTCTCACCTCCAGAACATTGTGGTTTTACCACAGCAAACCCCCACAGAAGCAATGTGACACCTGCTCCCATCAGCTGCTCCCTGTGTTCATCTCCCTTTTCTTCCCCAGCACTCAGCTCCTCTCTCCCTCCAGCACAGGAACTGTGAAATAAAGCTCAAACCTGAGCTGGCTCCACCTGAGAAATAGTTTCTTTTTTCACAGCCAGGACAACAGGCAGGTGCCCAGGGACAGCAGTGCGGGGGATCAAACAGCCAGCAGTGCCCACCCAGCTCGCTGGGATGTGCTCACACCTGGGGCTGCACACAGAGCCTGCCTGGAGGTGAGAGCAGCAAATCAAACACCAATCCTCACAGCACCACATACACAATTCAGGAGGTGTTACTGCTTAGAACCAGCAGAATACAGCCAAGGAAATGGGAAAATAACTAAATAGCCATTAAATGCTTCAAGCCACAATGGAATAGATAACCAACTGGCTATCAGGGCCCGTGCAAGCAGCACAGGAAGGATCTACAAAGTACTTTGGGCATCAGCAGTGCAGTCCCTGGAAGTGGTGACAAGCCTGGGAAATTCTGCATTCCTTGGACAGCAGGCAGGCACATCACTGCTCACTGTGACAAGTGTTCCATTTAGCCAGCAAGGCAGCTCCTTCAAGTTAGGGGATGGACTTACATTTTCTGTGCTGCAGAAAATGTGTATCCCTAAAAAATGTTTACCCTTAGCCTATGTGAGCATCTGACCTTCTCAAGCAGAGATTCTACAGACACATGTGGAATCTTGTTGGAATCAGTTTGTCTCAGTGCAATGCCATCTCTATCTCAATCTGCACAAACATTTATTAATAAGTTAAGGGATTTTGTCACCATCTGTCAATTATGGTGTCATTGCCTTCTGGAGCAGGAAACCTTGAGGTTAATTTCATTAGAGAGCAGCACAACAATGATATAGGAAATAGTGGGGCATTTAAATCTCCAGTACAGAGTGACTAAGACAAGGAACAGTCATTCCACAGGAAGTGTTTGGGCCACACTAAAACCTTGCTCTCCAACACACAGCCAAGTCATGCCCTTCAGGATTCTTTACTCCTGTTTTTTAAATGACCCCATGGCACCAGGAGCATTGAGAAAACCTGAAAGGCAAATGCTACACTGAAAAATTTCATATTGACAATTTTTTCCATTGAATCCCAAATGTTTTTAAACTTTCATGGAGCTTGGCACTGACTCACTAACCTGCTGAGGCAATTATGCAAGCCAAAGTTGTCTTAATTGCGCTTCCTCAAGCATATTCCCTCAGCTCTAATTAAAAAATAAAAAGAGATGCTGAGAAGCCATGTCCAAAATACTTAAATTTGAATAGCCTAAAGCGAACATCTAAATACATGTCTAGACAATTAAAAAAGGTGGTCTTGTTTCCAAATCTACTGCTCTAAGGCCTGCAATTGGGAGGACTCATATGCAATTTCTCTGTTTGTTTCCTCTGTCTAGGAGAAACAAATTTTTAGAAATACTTTGGCAGAATGCCTTATTTTTGACAGCTCCAGTGTGCCCCACAAAGTAAGAGCTATAAATAAGAAAACACAAAACCCACAAGCTCTGTGAAGGAGAAAATGTGCAGCATTATGGAACTTGGGGATTCTAAAAGGTTCAGAACTGGGGGTGTGCCTGTGGCTCATCTGACAAAGTCAACACAGTCTGACTGGGGAGAGCTTCAAGCTTGAGACTGAAATACTACACAGGATCTGCTTCCAGCAGACCAAAAGGGGGTTTACCTGGCAAGTTCCACAGAATTATCTCAGTTAGGCACAGCCTCTTGGGTTTTGGTGGTTTCACCATCCATTTCTGTCCCAGTGAGGGCTGTCAGTCCCACACAGCTCTCTGCATGAGGTCTCTCTCAGGTGCATTGGTCTGGTGGTGAAGATGTTGACCTTACTGCTGGAAGGAAGGACAATGCCCAGAGGATGGGAAAGTGCCTCTCAGAGGCTCTCCATAATCAATTCTGACACATTTTATCTCTGCAATAACTAGACTTTTCAGTGAAAAAGCCACTGCAGTACTCCACTCAGGGTGCAACCATCCAGGGAAGATCCCCCAAATGAAGACAGCAGCATTCCTTTTCCTCCCTCATTTAAAGAAATCATAAGATTTCCTTAGGGCTATCTGGGAAAGGAAGGGTGAGATCTAATTCTGTAATAGTCTCTTTCCATCAGAAGCAGCAGAGATAGAACACTGCAATCAGTTATTTTAGACACAAGAACAACTTCTTGCCTGCTCTTGCACATACCACAAATTTCCTTACTTACAGTAAGTCCCATTTCTGTTATTTTCCTGTGAAACTCAGCTGATCATCAAGCTCCCACTATAATTTAATTAAAAGGGCAGTAGCTAAGTTTCACCATATGCAACTGCCAGATGCAATCACTGCAGTTGGAGTCTAAAGGCGAGATCCCTGCATGTACTGGAGCGTAGATGTATAAGTGATGAAAGCTGTCACTTATGTCACAGATATTGCTGTAATGCATGGTGATATTACAGCTTCAGCAGCACCAAAATATATTAACAATACATCCTGTGGAAGCATTTCCAGCAAGCGAGTTTGGAATGCAGTGTTTCAAGCATTTTTCTTGCAACTCCCTATTTATACATAAAGTCACTTCAGATACATTACATTAGTCTGTGTACTTTGCCCGGCATTATACAAGCTCTCAAAGCCAATTTTAAACTTTCCAAAGCAGGAGGACTAAAAGACACAACTAATTAAGGAGAAACAAAAACAGAACAGGAACCCTTCACTACTTTGGGTTGCTGGAATAGGGAACACTGCAGGAGAAGTAACTAGAAATTGTGCATCTGTGGAGGAGATTTTGCTGAATGTCTTTTAAAAGCCCATCAACCAACTCAGGAAAAGTCATCAAATATCCTTAACAAAACACAATGAATAATGACAATCTTTAAATCACCCCAGAATAACTAAACAGAAAAAGCACACGGTGTGAAACACCATTTCAAAAGATCAAAGTGGAAGTTAATTCTTCCTTACCTTGTCCAGCTCCCTTCACAAGGACTTCAGAAGAAAAGAGATCAGGCTATGGTATAGCTATGTCAAGATGATGAAGAAAGTTAATTAAAATGCATCAGGATTTCAGAAGAGGAGTCTGTCAGTGCATGAACTGAAAGCAAGTGTGACATACAAACCAGCTTGTTTTCCTACAAAATAATATTGGCTGCAGCCTTGAAATCAACACTGGGCTCCATTTACATTTAGGCAACGTCCCTCTTGCCAGGAGAGTTATTATTCACTTCTGTTAACACTTCTGAGATCAGAATTACTTTCTTATAGTACAGTAATAAGGCAGAGATTGCTTTAGAAAAAAAAAAAACCCAAAACAATTAACCCCAGCATTCAGAGTAGATGTTATACCCTGATTAATTACCAGCAGCAATTTGTCATCACCAGGACTGCTGTTTATGATGCACGGACACCATTCCTCCAGCACTGCCCTGCTCCCCTTCTCCATGGCAAACTGAGGATTGCAGCAGACTCTGCTGAGCTTCCAGCCAGCCCCCAACACTCCTGGGAGCAGCTCACACCCCAGAGAGCCAGTCCTGACAGCCCCAGGGCTGAGAGCAGCCCCAGCTCAGAGCTTAGCCCCACCAGCAGCCCTGGCAGCAGTGCCCAGGATGTGGCCACCAGCTGAAAGAGCTTCCTTGGCATGGCCAGGAGCCAGGCAGGACCTAGGAAAGCCCAGGTTTAAAACCAGCTGAAAGAGCTGTCCTGGCATGGCCAGGAGCCAGGCAGGACCTAGGAAAGCCCAGGTTTAAAACCAGCTGAAAGAGATGTCTTGGCAATGGTGCACAGCCTGAAAAGCAGAGCCACAGCTGAGGCACAAAATGAGAATGGAAAAAGGCTCTAAAGCTGGTCCAGCACAAAGTCTCCAAAAACAAAAGGGTGAGAAAGAAGAGTCACTCAGAGGGGCTTCAGTTCTGAACCAGCAAAATGGACTCACTGAGCAAGGACATTTCAGCAAAATCCGTAACTGAGGGAAAAATTCAGCATTAAGCCTCTCCAAATATTTCTCTAACATAGCAGAATAACATCTGTTACAAAGTACAGACTTTTTTTTCTAAAAACAACAGAATAATCTCGATGCCAAATTCGGCCAGTAGCAGGATTTTTTCACTCTGTATTTTTCACAGTGGAAAACCTCAACAAGGCATTCCATAAGAATTTTTTTTTTTGATCTGAAGGATGTTGATCACTGATCTTCCCAAAGGAGTGAGAAGCATGGGAATTCCACATGGAGAAGAAAATTAAACTCTTCTTTCCTCCCACCCTAAGGCCAGTTCCAATTCTTGCCTCTCAGGCCTCAGCATCCCTGCTATTTACTTTGCTGGTATTTTTCATATATTCTCAATTGTCTCCCTAATCTCCATGGTTTCTACAATTCCACAACTCTGGTTTTATATTGCTTGCACTTGAGAGCAGCTCTGAAAATATCTAAAAAAAGCAAGCAACCCATCTGCCCATGACAGACAAGACTCCAGACACCAAGACAGACAAGCCAGATCTAGGCAGGAGGAATGAACCACCCAGTATGGCACAGCGGCCACAACTGCCACTAAAATCCTCAAGCTTTTATCTCCACATCATCATTCACGTCCTTCCTCCCTCTTGTTTCTTTACAAGCATCCATGAACTTATCAACTCAAGGGAAAAAACCCAAAAGCCAACAAATGGGACAGGAGCAGCCTCATGCTGCTCCAAGTGGGAGAGCTGGCAGGGCATGAAAACAAGGAGGAAGCTTGGTGCCCTGCATGTGTTTCTGAATTGTTCAGAGAGAGTATCTGGAAAAACAGCAGCTTTAAGGGATAAACTGGAACGTTAGAAACAGAAAGGCAGGGAGGAAAAACTACTTCCTGCTGTTCAGGCATCTTACCCACAACAGAAGATACACAACCACCAAATAGTTTTTTCAATCAGAGTGAAAAAACAGCCTCATTTTACTGAGGGGGAATAAAATCCCTTTTTTGTTCTGATAGTTTCATTTATCCTGGCCTTGGAGGCTTGTGGCCATTGAAACGTCACTCTTGGCCCACCATGGACAGAACAGCTCAGTTCAGAGTCCAGCACTCAAGCTGTGCCTGGAAGGTGGAATCTGGCCTTGGAGCTCACTTCTGTGCTCACTGTTCAAGCCTCATTGGTTTGTGTTTATGGGAACTGACGCTGTTCCAAGTACCCACTCCATGATGAGCCATTTAAACACCACATGCAGGGAGCTGAATTTGTCTTAATCCTTCTTATTCTCCCACACAGAGGAGTTTGCATCACGTTAGACCTGACTGTAAACGCTGCAGCAATTCCCATGAACAAGAGCAATCACAAAGCACTGGAGGAACAGACCACTTGTGCTGTGCTCTGCTGGCTCACATCTACACACCCTCCCTGAGGCTCCAGGAACACGCTCGTGCTGTGCTGTTCAGAGGATGTCTGGGGTGGTTTTGGTTGGGTGGTTTTGTTTTGGTTTTGTTTTCTATTCAGATTTTTATAATTTGAAAGCTCCAATACTTTAAAGAAAGGAGTGGAATAATTTCCAACAGCCAGAATGAAAACTGAAAGTTGAAACATCATTGCCTCCCCTCCCCAAACCAAACTGCCTGTTTTCCAGCAAGTCTCAGATGCCTTCTTCTGGCAAGTTCATGTTAATTCTACCTTGTGCTAGAAAGACTCTGACACTGCTCTCAGCTTTTGTATGATGAGCTATGATTCATGGGCGTCCAGTATTTTCCATTGGTGGGTAACACACACACTTATTTAAAATGAGGTTAATCTTTTTAATTAGCGTGGCTTTCAAAACTAAGTAGGTTAACCTGAATTCTTGTGTCTATATATAAGAGCCAAAATGTCAAGCTTTACATGGGTTATATCTGATTTTTATGTCTAAATTAAGTTGTCAAATAGGCAAGGTGGACAGCTGCACCTCAAAGCAAGGCATTCAGACCCAGTTTGTGCCAAGCAGTTCCATCAATAGGGTCACAGAAGGAAAAATATTTCAATTTTCAGTCAATCTGCCTCAGCACCAAACTCATTAGGCAACAAGCAGGCAGAATGCCTTGCCTCACACAGACCTCCCAGAGCTGGTGCAGCTGGATGAGGAGCAGTGCCCAAATGACACACATTTCTTTAGTTAGTCACCACAGGACAGTTATTCCACTGGATCCAAATACACCCCCAGGTGTAAATGGGCAACAGCTCATCTCTCACTGCACCAACTCTGCTAATCCTTGAGGCAGCACACAGAGATCAGCTGGGCACCTCGTGGACTGTAGCACAGCCACCTCTGTCTCATCAAGGTTTATCACTGGGACACATGAGACACTAAAATTACAGCTGGCTCCCTTCAGAGGATGAAATCATCCACCTCAAGTTGATTTCTTCTTTGCTCAAATTCATCCATGGCAGAATTTACAGAATTGTACTACCCTGAAGTGAAGAACAGCACTGAGTTTTGTTGTTTGAAGCAGTAAAGTCCCTGTGTAGAGATGACAGCAGCTCCACTGGATCAAGTGTCCAAAGCTGTGAGACCTTCAGTGCCATGAATTTCTGCACTTAGAGAGCAACCAGCTGAGACATCAGTGCTTGTTTCCATAAAAATACAGGGAAGCCAACAGCAGAAGACATCCAGCCTTCACCAGGAGCCATCTCTTCCCCAGCTCCCAAAGCCCACAGTAACAAAGGCAGCTAATAATGGAGCAGAAGTTAACTACATTTTTCCCCCCAATGCTACATTAAAAAGCTTGACTTTAAACAGTCCAGTCTTCACCACCCAGAGCTGCAATATTTGCGTGCTTACTGTGGCTCCCAAGTACAACATTGGTGATGTCAGACACAGCCACGCACTTGCCCAGGCAAGACTCAAGTTTATGTCTCTATAGAGCCAGAAATTAATAGCTTAACACTTGTTTTCCCATGATTCAGAAGTTTTCAGGAATTGTTACAATGTACTAGGAGGAGCAATGAAAGTAAAATAATGGATTAAGAAAACTCTTAGTACAGCAAGACTTGAAAACACACTTATCACAGCTGTAATTACAAGCCTGAATGGCCACAGCTGATCCCTAACCTCAAACACTTCTGCACTCCCATTCAGCGAGTTTGCATTAGGGAAAAAATCTTTACTGGGGCCTTATTAAACAAACATTTCCTTGTTCTCATTTTAAAGGTCCTACTCGTTTAACCTGTCTTATACAGAAAGAGTCAAACCATGACATTACAAAATTAGAGCTTAACTACCTCCAAGTCCTCAGGTTGTTCAGATTTTCAGAGGTCTTTTTGCTGAATTGTTTCAGGGAGAGAAATATTTACCTCCTATTTGACACTGGCAACTCCCCACTCACTCCCTCCAGGAACTGCTGAGATTACTTTATCCAGAAATCCAGAGTAGAAATTTTCCTCTGTAATGTTCTGATCAAACTGGGGATTTTGCAGTGTATTTATTTGGTTTATGAAACTGTCAAAGAGGTCAAGGTGGTTACTGTGGGGGAAAAAGCTTACATTTGGCAAGCACTCAAGCAGTGCTTTCAAAAACCAGGAGTATTCCCTATGCCTTAGGAATTTTCCCCTAAGATTCAGTGTGACACAGCCTGGCTGCAAATTCTTTAGGGCAGGTGTTTATTTTTTAATTGGACTAACAATGATGCCAGCTGAGGTAGCCAAGTATGAAATTAATATGGATTTAAAAGATCAGACTTGGCCAGTTTGGGGATGTTTTATTTCAGTCCCTCTCTTTGATATCAATCATGGAGGGAGAAGAAGAAAGGCATTAAAATATTGTTCTGATTGTGTATGCACAGTGGATGGGACAAACTGAGTTTCAAACTGTAGAAACAATACATCAGGCTCAAACAATAGAATCTTGCTGGCAAGCACAAGAAAGCTCTGGAAGAGCTTGCCTGGGGGGGTCTCTACCCATAGCCACTACATGCCATGGTGTTGGATCAATGATTTTGGAATTCTTGGCCAAATTTTGGAATTCTTGACCAAAAACCATGCAGGCCAGCATGGTTCAAACCTCTGTTCTGTGTCAGGGGTGGGAACACAGAAATCATCCTAGGTTTAGGGGTTTCATGACTGGCATAAAAACCTCCTCAGGACCCCAGTTCTGTTCACTGTGCAGCTCTGATTTTATTCAAAAAATCTGAAAAATTAGAATTATTTTCCCTTGGCTTAAACTAACACGACAAAAATAATTTGAGCTGCTCAGAAAATGTTGTGTGTTTAGCTGCTTGATCCGTAAGTGGAAAAAAGCTAATTACACAACCCATTTAGGCATTTAATGTCCCAGGGCCAAGTCACTCTGTGGCCACAGAAAACATTAATAAACATGGCTTATCTCACTTTATGAAAGTTGTGATTACCATTTTTCAATAACTGCAGCTATCACCAGCATTTCACCTCTCCTACCTTATGAAACCAAACCCAAACAGCAAAACCTATTTGAATTCAGCTCAAATGCGAATTTACTGAGAACATGTTCTCTTTTTGCTCCTGTGTAAAATGTCAAAATTCAAGGCTGGATTTCTCAAAGTGCAGCACATCAGGGCTCAGCTGGGAACAAACAGGAGCAGCCAAGCACATGAGATCAAATAAGCCTCTAGTTTAATGCCTAAATGGGAAATAAATATTCAAGGGTAAAAAAAAAGAGAACACAAAATAAGCCTGCCTGCTCATTTTCACAATTGTTAACATGTTAAATCTATCTGTAGAAATGGGCCACTTTGCATTTCAGCTACAGAACACACAAGAAATATTTAGAAAATTTCCTCAATGGAATAAAAATCATCTTAGTACTATGTAGTTATAGTCCAAATCCCATTAAAATCAATGGAAAGACTTTATAATATTTTGCATATATGACTTTATAATATTTTGCATATATGACATTATTACATAATATATATACGCTTTAAGTCATATATGGGTTATTGATATCCTACTTTTGAAATGTCACCAAGCTGTTGGCTCCCATTCAACACCAACCAACTGCCTCTTCCTTGTTCTGAAGGCAGACAAAATAATTGTAAATGGGTAGCAAACCCTCATTTTTTCAATTATGAGTGAAAGTGAAGAGATTCCCAGAAAGAAAACAAAATTAGTAACTTAATGTAGCATATAGGTGAGCTTTATGAATTATGTGATACATTATCTTCAAAGGCACATATTCCAACTACATCTATATATATATATATATACACACACACATACATATATATGTATTCCAAAAAATTTACACATCATCAGCCTTTTATATGCTTATTTTGATAAAACATGCTGTGTAATACAGGAAGGTCTAAATATCAACTTACCTTGCAATCCCTGTCTGCATTACCAAATTATGACAGGGATTTTTAAAGCATTTTTACCACATTAAAGGCACTGCTAAGACCACCATGCCAGCTCCTTTTCCTAGAAACTGCCAAAACTTAGAGTGGCTCATCCAATGTATGCACAGAAGATTAGCTCAAGGTTAAGTCCTATGATTTTAAAAGTTTTTCAGATCAAAAATCTTCAGATTTTTATCAAACTCAAGAAGGAGATCTCATTCCCACAAGAACCCTAATCTCAGGTGAATCCATTTCAGAATCCACACGACTCAGGCCTAGAAATATTCCAAAGCAAATGAAAAAGAAAAAAAAAAAAAAAGGGAACTAACAAGAAAAAAATAAGCAATTTCCCCAAGCATTTCCATAGCTTGCATAAAGACATCAATTACCATAGCTTGTCTTCTAAATTAATGATTCACAGTGATGGATTATTCATGCAAGTCGGCCAGCTGAACATTATACTTTGACTCTGGGGAGAAAGTATAGCATGTCTTAATTAACTAGATTTTGTATATGCCAAAAGATACTCAGGAAAACTTTATTTCTCTAGTCAAGCAGGTAAAATGTGAGCAAACAGAACTGATGGTAATCAACATATGCAAAAATCTTCCACAGTCTCAGAATCCACATTTAAAGTGAACTAGCAAGAGCACATTGCCTCAAGTGAGCTCTGTAAAATAGATCCAAATTGCCATTTTGTTGAATGAACTGACTTTAGATCTGCTCCATTTAAGCGTGAAAAAGATGGAAATTTCACATTAATATGCTGCTTCCTGTCTCAGCACAACCTTGCAAGGCTTCAGTGATGGCACAATTTCTTGTTTCTAAAGGATATCAAGTATTTTCTTGACTGAAACGCAACCCAACACTGAAATTTTCCATGAGTGAATGATAGGTTATTATTCCAAATATTTTCCAAATGAATGCTGTGCTCTAATGGCCTCCTTGAAAATACATAACATTTATGTGTTGTGCAAGTCCATTGATGCTATTTGTTACTCTGATCAGGATGGTGCAAAATACCCTTATAATTCCAACAATATCTGGGATTTGCACTTATTGGCTTTCCAAGTGTTCTTCAATCACGGTATTGAAAGATTTACAAAATAAAAATGGGAATGCCATGATAAATGTTGCAATTTATCCTTCTAGTAAGTAATAGGAACGATCCAGTGTCTCTAAAAATCTATACCAGGCTGCTCTGAGCCAGCCAAAATCACCAAGCCTGATGAATGAGATGCCCAGCTAGTTGCTTACATGGCTTCTATAGACTGAGGTTGTTAAAAGTATTAATCACAGTCAAATACACCTTTATCTTTAACAAATTAACCCCAGATGCTTCACAGCCATTATGAGTAGGAAGAGTCTGTTTTCATTTTATACTGGAGAAGGTTAAGTAAAGATGAAGTGACTTGTCCACTACCAAAAGATGTAAAAACAAGGAATTTTTTTTCCCTTCTTCCCTTAAAATTACCCTATCCATTGGTGTTACCTTCTCTGAGCTCCTGGGATAATCCTAGAACCTTTGAAAGCAAAAATTTAATTTTGTCCTTGCTTTCTCAGTGCTTCAGCAATATTCCCAGGGATTCTTCCAAAGCCCTGTACTTCCTAAGGGATTAAGTAATATCCAGGATAGGATAGTTACATGGATAAGGATTAGGAAAGGATGGTGCAAATCAATTTAATTGGTGTCTACCAATGCTGAGATGACAAACAGTGGGAACACATTTCCATACCTCTATCTCCATAGGGCTTTCATTAAAGGTAACAAAGATCCTTATGAGACCCAGCTCCTTGGAACAATTCCTAAATGCAGATTTGAATTTCTGCTGCTTTTCTCCCCTTCCAAACACGAGATGTCCTCGTGTTCTTCTTGGGAAATATGCTTCCATCACTTCAAGAACTTGTTTGCATTGTGACTGAGTGAAAGCTTGTCCCCTTGCAGCTAAAGGGTATTTTGCTGTCACTTCATATATGGGTACCTGCAATCTGTTATGTCAAATGCACAAGTGCACTGTGTTTTAATATTGCATGCACATTTTCCTCCCTCACATTTCTTCTATATGATAAACTACTAATGGCATTTTTTGCTTCATGCATATCAGCCCCTCAAAATAGATCTACTTACAGCCAATTTGATTCTTACTCACTGTCATGGGTATTTTATCTGCCCTGCTGCTCCATATCCCCTGTAATTAAATATTTCTGCTTGCTTTTTTTCTGATATTTGTTTTCCTTAGTATCTTCCCCTATATCTAATTTCCTGCTTTCTTTAGTATTTTAACAGAGGCATGGTAGGAAAAACAGATGGGAACTGTCAGCTAGAGATGATGCCAAGTAGCTTCTGAGCAAGTGGAGGCTCCAAGAGCTTCAAAATCCCAGTGGGGTTTGGTGACACCAGGACATTCCCTGTACCTCAGATGTGAGGAGGACAAATCCAAGGCACTGTCCTGCAGCCAAGTCAGAGCAAGCAGAGCTGGTGCCTGCAGTGACCACACAGGTGGCAGTGAACTGGGGAGCTGCAGCCAGGTGGGCACAGCACAGGGCTGCAGGAAGAACATTCATGAACAATTACAGCCACAAAGCAGCACAAACACAGCTCTGAGTCCTTGTGGTGGTGGCAGAAGTCAGGAGCCCCGGGGGATAAAAGCAGCAGGGATTTGTGAGCACACCCTGCAGGAGCACAGAGCACTGTGGGCACAGCAGAGCTTGGAAGGGCAGAGCCCTGGGGACAGCCTGGCCATGGAGGGAGGAGGATAAAGCAGGCCAGCAGCTCAGATGCAGAAAATGACCCAGGGGCAGAGCCCTGGGGACAGCCTGGCCATGGAGGGAGGAGGATAAAGCAGGCCAGCAGCTCAGATGCAGAGAATGACCTGGGGCAAAGACAGAGGAGCCCTCCCAGGCTTTCACTATCACCAGTTGGGGACAACACATAATCCCAATCTGTCATGCTTAAATCAGCATTGCTGCCAGGATGGAAATGAGATCACAGCAACCACAGACCAGAGCAGTGCTGAATTAAAGGGTTCAGCTCTGAAGCTCCCAGGTTTCATTTCCAGCTGCTGCATGGCTGCTCTTCCTAACCCTTGGCTCTCTTCTCTCCAGATTCTCAGACCCTGCTGTCCTCTTCTTCCCAGCTCCCCAGCCTGCAGATCCCACCAACAGCTCCCTTGGACACACACAACCAGCAGAGCAGATGTGCTGATCCTGTGACAGGACTAATCACAACCAGAGTCCCTTGGCATAGAAAAAAGAAGCTGCTCCATACCACATAGAGTCATGAAACAAGATCTTGTTTGTCACTCTAGACCAAGGAGGTGTAACAGGCACATTAAGCATTAATCTAAAACTCTTCTGTCATCTTCAACTCAAACTCAAGCTTTGTCAAGTGTTAGCTGAACCCTTATTTTAGAAGTGTGGAGTCAGCTTTGGTGTTTTAATTTTTTTTTAAATCAAAATCTCACCCTCTGCCTGTAATGTTACTGTGAATAAACAATGTTACTTTAGGTTTTTATTTACCATATGCAATTGCACATGTTTTAAAGATAAAATAGAATTACTACAGTGTTTTAAAAGTCCATATCCAGTTTAATAAGAGACTAGTTTATTCCTCTTTGGTACTTGTAAGAGTCATTAGACATCTTTCAACTCCCACTAATTACTTTGTTTTTGGCAGACATTAGTGTTTCCTCCTCCTGCTTTTTTGAATAAATCTGAAATTAACAAGTCAATAAACTGACATATTTACAGTAAAAATAACTCGGCTCCCCTGTCTTCTTCCTCCCACTTCTCATATCTCTTAGCAGATGAAAAGGTCATCATTCACCTACAGGCTTTACACACACTGGTGGGGACTTGGGCACTTTCCCTTTGCATCAACCTCATCTCAAGTTGAGGACCCGATATTACAGAAGCTGTTCCTGTCATCTTAGGTTTTGATTAATTACTTTAAATAGTTTAGAAACTGGAGCAATGCTTCTTTTGAGAAAAAGATATCTGAGAGAGAAAACATGAGTTGCTTCAGTGAACTCCAATTGCTGTGTGAAGTACACAGTCATTAAATGCTCCAGGAGCTGCTTTAATTTAAACGTGGAAAGAAAAAAGCATTGGAAAAGGGCAGTTTTGGTGTACCAATTAAAAAATGATGCCTTAAATCTTTAGACCTTTCTTTCCAACTTACATAACTGAGATGTATGGGGAAAACTAGGGCAGCAAACATCACCTCAGACACGGAGACAGTCCCCAAACCCTGGCACTTGGCTGCTGTGCCAGGGAAGGAGGCAATCTCCAGTGGCTGAGTGATGCTGAGGAGTTCCGACAGGCTGTCTTTGGCAAAGTACCCACGCTCTCAACACTACCTTGACATGCCAAGGGCACTTAAAAAAATCACAGTGAAAAGTAGATGTCCAAGTCCTCCAGCTCACTCCAAACTTCCACAGGAGAACCGAGGCTGGAATGGAACTTCTGCTCAAACAGTACCAGATGCAGAATGCAACTGGTGAGCAGTGTTTGGGCGTTTAGTCTTACTGCAAAGGGAATTGTCTGAGCAGAATTCTCAGAACTGCAAAAGCAGAACAAAGCCTTTAGTGTGCAGAAAGGTTAAAAGCCTTTCTGTGGTGCAGAAAGGTTAAAAAGGAAATGGGAGTTCTCTTTTCGGAGATGAGGAAATTCCCCCAAACCTACTGCACACCCAGAAACATGCATGACAAAATTAGAGGAAAGGAAAAGCACAGGAACTGCAGCTCTTCCACAGTCTGGGGAGATCACTGCTGGCTAACAAGCGCTTGGCTTGTACATCTGACACCCCCCTGCACATATGGCACAGCTTCACTTTTGATTGGGACAGAATGGATCTTTCTAGAAGCAGCAGATTGTCCATTAGGCCATCAAGCCATCACGGGGTTGGAACTCTCAGACTCACACGGCAGAGCAGGAACAGAGAGCATTATTAAGCAATTATTTCATTAGTTGTAATGACGAAAGACTTCAGGGCTAAAGCACACAAAGTTCATAAATTACTGCAAAGACAGCCAGCCTGTTGGAAGCTAGTTGGTTAAAACTAAATACAACCATATTGTTTTAACTTTCTTCTTCTAGACAGTAAATTACTTGTCATTATTGATTCTTCCTGAAAGAAGAGTCTCAAGGTCTGCAAAAATATTTCTCAAGAATTATCATAATATTTAAACACTGAACTAAACCAAAAATGCTTTACAACACACAAGGTCAAATCTCATTAACCCAAAAGCCATACACACATTTAACTCATTAGCTTGTATGAATAAGAAATTTCCTCTTTTCCCATCTCACAGCTACAGCTGCTCTGCAATGACTCCAAAAGCCCAAAAAGGACGTGGATAACTCACACAGCTTTTATCCCATTAGCCACGGTCTGCAGTTCTCATAATCATTAGCTTTGAAGTGTATTAAACAAACCAGAACACGACCTTAGAGCTGATATTTTAATCACACCACGTAAGAACAATTCTTTATCACAGATACTTCATTAGGCCACCAAACGAGATGCTATTGAGAACTACCCAAGCCACAAGCAGACAAGGAACTATTCCCCCGTTACTTTATAGCTACAGACCTTCTCCAATACGACCTTCCTAGTGACTGCACTGAGGTATTTAAACCTGAAATAAACACATTCTCAATGGGATCAATACATCTGTACATCCCTGTCATTTTGCACTGCTTCAAATGCCAAGTACAGAGGGAAAATTAGCACCAAAAACTTCCCTGTTATTACGGAACTATGGGATTAATTTTTTTGTCTTGAAGTGGCTACAGCTTTATGTCCTGGACTATCTCACAAAGAAGTTGACAGAAAATGTGTCCTCCTGTCAATTCAGTAATTCAAGACTCAAAGTATTTCCCTGCCTCCTGCAGGAATACATGGTATGTTATTTCCTCCAGCTCTACGTTCTGCTAATGTTTAATCATCCAGTTCACAAGACCACGCTGGGAAGACAAAATAAACCCAAAATTTTTTAAGGGATTTCCAAATTAAACAACTCTGCTTTTTCATACATACGAAGTATGTATATATTCATAAAGACACATTTATCACTAATTACAGCTGACTATACAGACATCTTTCCCTACCATCTGCCCATTATATTGTATCAGAGACATGCAAGCCATATAAAATAGAGAAAACTAAACATTAACTTTGGAAACCATGCTTACACACCAATTTTTAACGTTATTTTGAACACACAGCTTAATTCAGATAAGGACAGCCTGAAGACTCAGTATAGGACAGATGTACCCTATATTAATTCAGCCTGTGCTTTACACAGACAGAATAATGTATTGCCCACACAGAACACAAATTGCTAGAAATTATTTTAAAAGGTATTCAGGCATGCCAACAATGTGTCTTCACTGATGATGAGCAGCCCAAAAAACAAATTTGAAATTTTGAGAAGTAAAACCTTAGTTGCTCTTTAAAGAGCTGGGAGTAGTCAAATCTTGCTGTGAAGAATTCTACCAGCACTAACCCATTTTCATGGCTACGTGCTGTGATACACAAGGTTAAAAACTGAACTAAGCTACACAAAAACACAACATTTACATCAACAGAATAAATTTCAAGAGAGTTGTTACAACAACAGTGTTCCTAGAATTGCTCACCCCTGAATATGAAAGGAGATGACTGACATGTTCATTAATAACTTTCATCTACATGTGAGCAAATCCCTGACAATGGCAGATGAAGAGAGAGCAAATTTAAAAATCCCAGCTCAAATTGGACTAGAGGATGTGAAAATACAGGACAGGCAGTCTCATGAGGTCAAATTTTGGAACTCATGACTGCCTTTAACAGGAAAGTTTACACTGCACAAGCCTTCACATTGCATTACATCTTAGGCTGCCCCGTGTAATTCTGTAGACAACCCACACCTTAAAAAAAACACCATCACCCTTTTCTGCTCCCTCCATTCCCTTGGCAATTATTCCTCATCACACTCAACCAAGTCAGAGTAATTCTAAAAAACACAATGGATGTAAAACAACAAAGTGTGAATCTGGTCCAAGCCTCACGGTCCAACCCCGAGAGCTCCAACCAAGACCTGACAGAATCCAGAAAAGTATCACAAAATCGATGGAAGAGGTAACTATCTTAAGTTTTAGCACCTCTATGACTGCAGCTTTGTAGCTTTATTTAAAACATACTAATTTCACTGAAAGGATAAATAACCATTAAGCAGACGTTTGGCTCAATCTATGCTACAACATTTCACTAAACACCTCTCCCCTACACAGAAGGGTGTAATTTTCCGTTAGACCAAATCACATAAAAAATGAGGGGAAAATTGAAGAAGCTGAGCTCAAAGGTGATGAACAGTACAAAACTCATATGCATGATACAGGTTTTAAGCAGCCCTTTAATACCAGGAAGCATAGAGCATTTCATATGTGAAAGATCTCACTAAAACAAGACAAGGTGGTGTGGGAAGGAGAAAATTCACACGTGTAACAATCTAGGTACCTTTTTTCCTATTTTTCCCCCACCCAGAGCCCTTGTCCACCCCGAAGGAGGAGATGTGGATGGGTGACACATACGGACACCTGCACATCGTCCCTCTGCTCCCGAAGGCACCCAACTCTTCCCACCCTGCCAGCAGCACTGCATGAACTTACAGCCAATGCCTGACAAGTTTAATGCTTCATTCCCATGTTCACATTGGGAAATTCAGTGCCTTAACGTTAGCACTTTTAAAAAGTGAGCGTTAACAGCGACACATCAGAAATGCAAATTCGGACCTAGAACTGAGTTGATGCTTTAATATTAATTTTAAATTTTAATCGCTTTCTACAACGTCATTCGAAACTTCAAACCTCAAACCTTACTAGGAGCAGACAAATAATGCCCAAGTTTAGTTCTTTTAATGGCCAACACTCGGGGCGCACAGACGGTCTGCGGCGCGCCGAGCTGCCACAGGCGGGCGAAGCCCCTCACGGGCGGGCTCTGGAAGCCCAGCTACGGGCTGGGAAGGGTCCGGACGGCCGCAGAGACCCGCGGGACGCCGCGGGCGGGTTCTGGGGCACGGCACCGCGACCCTTCCTTCACCCGAGCACAAACTCCGCCGGGGCGCGGGCTGAGCTCCGCGGGGCCGGACAGAGAGCGCGTCCCTCCCTGGCCGCCCGCAGCAGCCGAGGGAGCACCGGAGGGGCTCCTGGGCTTGCCTGCCTCTCCCCGCCGGTTATCCCACGCCGGAGGAGCAGCTCTGATCCCGAACGCCTCCTCTCCCGCCGCAGCGGGCGCAGCCCGTCCCTGCCTCCCGCCCTCCCTCCGGCGCCGAGGGAACGCCGGCGACCCCCGCACGGGCAGCGGCTCCTCCGCACCGCCGTTACTCCACCAGGGAGCTCCGCTCGCTGTAAGAAACGAGCCGGAGCCGGCCGGTTTATCTGGTCACATAGCCCCTCGAAGGGACGGGCGCACTCACCGGCACTCCCGCCGTCGCCGCCCCGCCCGCTGCCCGGCGGTGCTGCCGCCGCTCCGCGCTCCGCCGCGGCTCTGCCGTGCAGAGCTGTGCTCGGCTCCTCTGAGCCCCGCTCCGCCCGGGCACTGTCCCCGCCCCGGCCCGCCCCGCCGAGCGCTCCCGCCCCCGCTCCGCTCGGCATTGTGGGGCTTGTGGTCGCGGAGGGTGGACTACGAGCCCCAGGGCCCCGCGCGCGGTTCCGGACAACGCCTGGTGTGTGGTAACACCGCGGATCTTCCTCCTCCTCCTCCTCCTCCTCCTGCTCCTCGCGGGCGCTTCCGGCGCGGCGGCGGCGGCGAAGCCCCTCGGGAGCAGCGGGGGCTCGGCGGGCCGGGGCAGGTGAGGTGCCGAGCCCTGCCCTACCCGGCTCTGGCGGGCTGGACGCGGGGCCCGCCGCGCCCTCCGGGGCTGCGAGAGGGGCGGCCGGGCTGAGGAAGCGGCTGAGGGCGGCCTCGCCGTGCGGGGAAGGTGCGCGGGGTGTCCCTTCCCCTCCCGGCCGGGCGGTGACCTCCTTCCTCCGGCCCTGAGGCAGCGCCGAGGGCTTGTCCTTCTCCCCGCCCTTCCCGCGGCCGCGGGGTTGGGGCCTGGCCCCGCTCCGGCGTTCCCGGCCTGGTGCTGGTTCGCTCGGCCCGGGCCCGGCAGGCGCAGGCCCGGATGTGTTTTATTTTTGTGTGTATTATTTTTAGCTCGTCCTCTCGGAGCGGAGCGCTGTCAGGTGGCTGCGGCGGGCAGGGAGAAAGGGCGCCTCGGCTCCTTCCCTCTTCCTGCGCCAGGGGAGGTGCAGGTTGAACATTAGGGAGAAATTATTCACAGAAGGGGTGATTAAACATCGGAATGGGCTGCCCTGGGAGGTGGTGGAGTCGCCGTTCCTGAGGTGTTTAAGGAGAGGCTGGACGTGGCAGTCGGTGCCACGGTCTGGTTGACAAGGTGGTGTTTGTTCAAAGGTCAGACTCGATGATCTTGGATGTCTTTTCCAGCCTGATTGATTCTGGGATTCCTTCTCCGCAGGCTTCCCCCCGGCTGTGCCCCCCTTGGGAACTGAGCAGTCAGGGCAGCTGTTCAGGGCTGGGGTGTCCCATTAAGTTGCTCACTGAACTGGTGAGTTGGGTTGGTGTTTTTCCTGTAGCTCGCACATACTGGGTGGATGAAACCTTGTGCTGTTCCTGTTATCAGAGGAACTAATTCTCCTCTGGTATTTGTTCACACGTTGGAATGCATTTTTGTCCCTTTGGAACTGTGTCATACCTGTTTGTGTTTGGGAAAGTAATGGCTTCACTTTCACATTCCCAAAGAGGTGAAAAAGAAAGAGAAACGGGGATAGTTTGTTGTGGTTAAATATTCCAACATTTGTGACCTGTTTCAGTTATGCTGTATAACAGTTCTGGTGTTGCTGACTGCTGGAACTGGAGCACAGGCTGTAGGGTCTCATGTGAGACACACACTGGCTGTATTGGGACAGATTAAGTCACTTCCATTTTGAAGTCCAGCAAAAGAACACTGACTAATTATAAGCCTGACTTCAGGCTAGGCTTGGTTTTTGTTTTTTTGAGTTGATATGGTTCTAAAAATAGACATCTTGGATTTATCACAGGTCTGTGTCATTTCTGAATTAGTCATAGAACTGCTCTTACAGTAATCAAATGCATAAGCAGTTCTGCTTTGCCAGAGTGAATTTCTCTGCAGGTGACTGTTACACGTGTGTGGAGATGTTTGAAAACTGCATTTCTGTTCTGCTGAGGGGCATTTGAAGACATTTTCAAACTTCAATACTATTTGCTGGTGACATTCCTTTTATTGACTCTGCACTGAAACTGTTTGGTGTAAGAATCAGCAGGATGTGGAATCAATTCAGTCAGATGCCTTTTCAGTCTCTTTTTATCATTGCTGATTATAAAATACAGATTGTTATCCCAATACTTGATCTGTATGCTAATCCCAGTGAATCCACCCATATTCAGTTTAAAAAAGAAGGAAAGTAATTTTGTATCTGAAACACAAAGCTTTGAAGCTTTCTATCAAATAATCTAAGTTATACAATGGGAAATAATTGCAATTGATAATTAAAATGCAGTGGCAGGTAAGGTAACATCTGACCCAAAAAAAAGTGTGGGTTAGGGTTTTTTTTTTTTAATTCAAGTGACCATTAATGACAGAAACAGTTACCAAGACAGGTGTGGGGTGTGTATATAGTTAAAAGAGCAAATTCTGCAATTTTTTTTTTACTTCCATAAACTTTACAACAGCAGTAGTAAATTATCTACACTCCCTCCTCCCATGCACATTGCTCTTACATTTTGATTCAAGCTCTGCCTCTGAAGTCAGGTGGAATTTATGCTGTTCTTTCCCTTCCCCCACTCTTTCTTCCTGGACTTGAATGAATTTTTCTGGTAACTCAGGGATCTCAGATCAGGTTAAAGGCGAAATCTCTTCTTGAATCCTCCCTGCAAAAAGTGGAGCAGAACCTCTTGGCAGTAAGGTAGTCTTTTCTAGCAGGAATGGAGCTGTGATTTTTGCTAGAAGCCAACCACTGAAATAATAATATTTGTAATCACTGCCTTGGGCATTGTTCCTCTGTAGTACTTTTCTAAAAAAGAATATTAATGTCTAAGCACTTCCCAGATCTAGGGTGGATGGAGCCTGGAGAAGGGAATAGAGACAACATCAGTGCAGAGGTAGATCTGCTGATGACAGAGCTGAAACCCTGCCAATTGATACCAAATATTTCTGTTGGTTTAAAACTTGAAAAGTTGAAATCATGAGAGTCTGCTCTCTTTGCTTTAAGCACTGCTTCAGAAGATTGTGTTACACAAACACCTTTCTTTGATGGAAACCTCTTCAGCCTGGCCTAGGAGCAGGTGTGGATTTGGGGAGGATCCTGCCTGCTGTAGTTACCTGGGGATGGTTGTGTTCTTATTAAGCAGCTTGATTTAAGTGCATGACCAAAAGTCTGTCAGTAAATGACACACAGTAGAGAAAGCCAGTTGTCACCTTAGACACTGACAATGGTGTTTGTACATGTGGGAAGTGTGGTGGTTTGTGCTCTTCACCCTTCTTGGCAGGAGTTGGCTTTTTGGGTTTTTTTCTGCTAAAGTTCAGTTGAATGATTTAAAATGTCATTGGGTGGCTATGGGGGAATAGGTCTGTCAAAGAACCTTTCCAAATCTGTTCCTCATCTAAAATATACCAGCACTCTCCATGTTTGCTGACTGGCTGGGATCATATTTTAGTGCTGAGACTTAAAGGTTAGAATGTAAGATTTATCCTGACAGTGAAAGCACATATTCCATGTTAGTGCATCTCTTGGAATCCAGCCTGGTGTGTTTGATGGGTCAGGGCTGAGCAGTCAGGCTTGTATTAACTGTATTATTTTAGCACAGTTGACAAATCCAGATTCTGTTTCAATTCCTGTATCATTCTGTCCATTCTCTCCCAGGACTCTCATTGCACACCCGGGGATTTGGGTCTGTGGGGTCCCTGTAACACACAGGAGGATCAGGCTGACACTCAGCTCAGTGTTTGGCAGTGTCCTGCTGCCTTCTCCTCATCTGCCCCCTCAGACCAATTAACAGGTTTGCCAGCAGAGTAACACCTTTTCTGCATCTTACAGTTTTCCAGGATTTTCTCAACTCTACCACTCCACTGGGCTGTCCCAATAAATCACATTCTCATGGAATCTTATTCCCACCTTTTTTGAGAGTGTAAAATAAACCAGATGACAGATGAAACTAGGGTAAACTCCTCTCAAAGGCTCTTTTGGGATTGGAGGAACTGAAGTTAAGCTGTTAGAAGACACTGTCAGGAAGTCTGGCAGCTGTGCAGAGCTGCTTTTGATCACATCCTAAAAGAAATGCTGAAAGCTCCTCCTTGCTGCTCATAATGTGCATTAAACTTTGGCTTGAATCAGGCCATTTTGAAGGTTAGTGGACTTGCTGATAATTGATCTAATTAGAACAGAAACTTCAGTTTTCACGAGGATTTGGTCCTTAATCAGGATTGAGACCACCTTCAAGAGTATTTGGTTGTCGTTTAGTGCAGCTATGACAAACTGACTTTCAGTAACACAATGAACCCAGAGTTTTTGTGAAGATAATTATTCTTTCTATTTAACACTAGCAAAGATTGAAGTGAATAAGTTGCATCCAAAAGATGTGAAGTTGATTCCTAACTGTAAAGATAACCAGTTTGAGAGTTTTAGCAGTCAGGTCCTTCATGACACTGTGATGCTTCCTAGTGTATCTTCTGGAAAACAGGAAGATTTCTAAAAAAATGAATAAGCAGTGTGATAAATTGAATATATTTCTTTTCATACCTTGGCAACAAAAGCATTTGGTGTTCTTAAATATTTCTTGTGTGCACATATATATAAACCCACCTCTTCAGTTGCAAAATTGGTATCCTTTGTGTTAATATAAATCCAAGTGTTGTATTTTTTTTTTTAGGAGTGTCAGTGTCTGGAAAAGGGGTAATAGATAATGTATAATTGTTTTTATATGAGGGTTTTAACTGTACCATGGATTAGTAACAATAGCTTATGGTTCTTCGGGAGAAAATGAGTTCTTCATGGTAGCTCACAGTGTAATAGGTTTTCATCATCATAAAAATCCATCATTTCACTTAGTATTTCCTTTTGTGTGTGTGTGGATACTGCTAACCCATAAAAACAAAGTAATTGTATCTAATGGCAATTTTGTCCTTTTTTGCCCTTCTTCCTGTGATAAAAATCTTTTGGGTAGAACAATGTTCAGTGACCTGATTTAACTATTTAAAATCTTACTCTGAGATTACAGATAAAAACGTGCTATAAATTCATCTGTGAATGCAGGTGGTGCTTGTCAGATGTGTGAGTGGACATCCACTGAGCTTCCAGAAAGGAGGGATTGAACAGCAAAACAAGCAGATCTCCATCCAGCAGGGAATACACATGGATAATAAATGGGACAGCTTGTACCTGCAGTAGGGAGTGAAAACTTGTTCAGACAAGTTCCCTCCCCCCGTGTGAGCAGACCTGGCATGAATTCATGTAACTGAAACAAGTTCTTGGGAAAACACTCAACTTTTTGAGGAATGATGAATATTCACTTGTATTCCTCCATGTTCTTGGCAGCTGTAAAATACCAGGGGTGGGTGATAAGGTTGTGAGACCCCTGATTATTGCAGTTCCGTCCCTGTGGATGGATTTCATCCATCCAGACCCCTTCCTAAAGCCTCAGGAATCCTTTTCTGGGGCTGGAGGAATCAGCTTATCTGTGGCACTTGGAGGCTGGAACAGCAAGAGGAGCAAAGTGAGGTTTTGCAGTGAGCAGTCCATGTTAGAAGACTTGTATGAAGTTTTTACTGTAGTCATGTTGAATTTTTTTTCAGCTTTTACTGTTCCCAAAAGAGAAATGCGCAAGATTTGTAGTCATCCAGTTTCTTCTCTGTGCTGACTGTAATCAGTAACAAATTTCACTTGTATAATTATGGCTAAACAATTATAGATCTGCTCTGGACAAAAAATTCCTGTTCTTCTGTTTAAACAGCCTGAAGATCTTTAGCCAGTGCACAGCATAATGAGGAATATGGCTTGAAGAAATGTCTTGGCATGTTCTTAACCTGTTCATACTCTCAGGAAGTGATATTGATTGCTGGAGTAGTTTCTGCTTTTTCTTATCATTTTACTCTTTTCACTTCTTACTAAAATGTCAGTAAATTACATAGACATGCAAATGCCAGGTGTCTGGAGCTTGCTAGGAGAAGAAAATCCCTCCTCTGGTGCATTAAATCCTCCAAGCAAATCTAAAAATTAAAAAGCTTAATATCTTTCTTTTTATCTTTATTTCTGACTTGGACTTCATGTCTTTAAACTCAATTATGTCATATAAAATATTTTTTAAAGAATCTGATTAATAGAAAATACAGCAGGCTGGAACAAGGAGTTTTTATCAACTGTAAGGTGACCTTTTTTCTTTTCCACATAATTTCTGGGTCTGAGCAGTCGTCCTTCCATGTTGGATATGATGAGCTGGGCTGGGTGGAGAACTTCCAAAACAGAGGTTCAGTTACTGGAACAATAATTTTCCATTGAGTTAACATAGCTGGTGGCACACCCTGAGTGGAAACATGACTTCAGCTTATATAAAACCAAAGATGTAGTGTTCACGTTCAGATGGGTGGAAAGTAAGCACTGATCTCCAGCAGAATCACAGCTTGATGCATATGCAAAACTATGGAGTATTTATAGGTAGTTTTAATAGTCACAATGCATCTGGATGAGGCTTGGGCTGCATATAGTCCTTTCCAAGTTTTTCCTGGGTGGGAGTGGTCAGGAACCTTATGCTGCTGCCTATGAGTGGTGGCAAGATTTTTGTAAGTAGCACATAAAATTCCTGCTTTAAGGAGAATTGATTCCATAAGAACTTGAAGGGAAAAACACTTGGGGTAGCACCTTTTCTTTAAAATACTCATTTAATAGATTTCAGTTAGAGTTTTGAAGTTACACCAAGTGGTCATTCCATGTTTGCTTGACTCATGTAATAAGAGATCCCTGGTTTCTACACAGTAGAACTCACATTGATCTCTGCCTTGTCATTTTTAGAACCTGTCCCTCTCGAGCATTTGTAATTGTGTGTTTGTTTTCTCTTTTCTCACACACCCTAAGGACAATAGATATCACAAGTTCTTCAAGTATTCTTGCACAACGAGGAAAAAGAAGAGACATTTCAGTGAATGAGGAGTTTTTTGCTTCTATAGTGTTTTCCTTGAGAAGTGGCTCTTTGAATGAGGATGACAATGGAAGAGATGAAGAATGAAGCAGAGACCACTTCTATGGTTTCCATGCCTCTCTATGCTGTTATGTACCCTGTCTTTAATGAGGTGAGCTCCAGTTTACCTTGGAATGCAGTAATCCCCTTTATTTTGGGAAATGAGGCCACAGTAACATGCTGTTCATCTTGGGAAAGCTTTGTCTAACATATCTCTCTCTGCATTGTTTCACCCTTCTTGCCATCAGTAGTTTCATGCTTATCAGAGCTTGCTGGTTGTCTTGATCCTGAGCTTTTCTCTTACCTTTAACAAAGGATTTTCACAAAAATGCCAGCTCTGGTATTCTCTGGCAGGAAATAGCACACAGTCAAACCTGTGAACAGCTTGATGCATTTTAATTTTACTGCTAATGGTTGTAATTTAATACTAGTTTTTTTCTGAATGTCAGAGATTGCCAAGATGTTCTCACAATCTTCTGTCAGACTTTTGCTGCAAAATACATCCAGTGATTTTTGTTTTCATTTATGGGGGGGAACTCTTTCCTTTGGGATTAACTTTATAATATCTCTGAAGTGAGACCAGCAATTTGAAAGGTTCTGTCAATCCCCCTTTCCATTCTGCTTTATGGGGCAAGGTGTGATTACTTGACTTGTTTTGATAACAACAGAATGCTAATAATTAATTCTAAACTTTTATTGCAGCTAGAAAGAGTAAATCTGTCTGCAGCTCAGACACTGAGAGCAGCTTTTATTAAGGTGAGAAGTAACTTGCACTTAAAAATGGTTGTTTCAAAGTAAGCTGTGTAAGATGAAGCTAAAAGGTCAGCTCTCTTGTTTCCTTGTCTTTTTATCTGAGACTTCATCCTTGATCCAGTAGTCTAAAAATAAAGTGGACAATTGCATGAACTGGAAGTTTGAGATGTCTGCAGATGTCATGAGTAGAAATCTGAATGAGCAATTTTAAACAGACTCTTCTCTTGTCCATATAGAACAAAAGCTTAAATGAGGGAGCAGTCAGTGAATAAATAAGCAACTTAGTCTAAAACCCACAAGATTTGTAGAATAGGCTCTCATGAGCAATAGGCACGTAGCAGACTTTGAAATTGGTTTACAAAGGGAGTAGTAATGGGATTTTTTTGTGGATGAAGTTCAGTGTTTGTGTAGAAATCCAGCAGTAAATAGAAAAAAAAGATTTTCTGACTTTTCCATTGTATTCTTAAGGAGTGAAAATACAGATATTCCTTTACATTGCTTTATTGAAGTGATGATCTTTTCAAATATTGAAACAAACTAATGGCAGGCATGACATATCTGAGCTGTGCAAATCTGGGGTACTTCCCTGTTCCTGCACTTAAATCTTAACCTTGATGGGCTGAAGTCTCAAAGTGAGCTCCTGCAAGTGTGGGCTGGTTTTGTGTGTTTTCACAATTGGTGGGAAGGAGCTAAGCTGGATGCAAATAATGTTAAACTGAGATGTTGGTAAAAATGGTAGTGCCAGCTAAAAAACCCACGGAGGCTCATTTTTCTTCCACACAGAGCAGTTTTCTGGTAGCAGCACAGGTGATGTGAACAGCTCCAGTGTTAATCCAGCTCTGTACTTAGATATGTCATCAATCAAAAGCTGGGTTTTTTCTGAAAGAGCAATTCCCAGATGATGTCTGAGCATATGATGTGATTCATGAGAGGCACATTTATAAATGTCAGGGGGAAGGTGGGGGTTTTGGAATGAGTTAAATTCCAGGGGATACCATATCTTTGTCTCAAAGCTTGGTGTTTATGAAAATATAACAGGATAGAGACATTTATTAAAACCTTTCTTACTCCAATTAAAATGAGTGCAAGGGCTTATTGGAGAAGTTGCTTATACGAAATCAATGATGTAGTCCAAGAAAAATGAATTTTGTAGTGGAAAAATGTGTTTAATGTAAACTACTGGTCTAAAGCCATTAGACATTCAAAGCTTCTAGCAAATTCCTACAGCATCTGAAACAATTTACATTAAAATCTTGGTGCTTGTAATGTCCAGGTCTTGCATATTTAAAAATATAAGATTTCTCTGCTTTACAGGCTGAAAAAGAAAATCCAGGTCTTACACAGGACATCATCATGAAAATTCTGGAGAAGAAAAGTGTGGATGTGAATTTCACAGAGTCTCTCCTGCGTATGGCAGCTGATGATGTAGAAGGTAATAAAGCCTGTGTTGGATAGCTGTATTTTTAATTACACTGTTAACTAGGAACATGCAATTCTCTATTTCTTTTTTTTTTTTCAGAAGAGATTATTTGTTTCTTAGTAGAATTTTTTCATCATGGTAGAAGAAAATTTGTATTTTTGAATACTGCTACTGGAGAAATTAAATCTCCCTGAAAACCACACTTGACTAATAAGAGAAGGAAAAAAAAGGAAATAAATGTTCAGAACTATGTTTTTATGGATGTTCAGAACTATGTTTTTATGGGTGCATAGTTCACCTTTTGCAATGCTAACAACCAGGAAGAGGCAAATATGGAGTGTAACATCCTCTTTTTTTTTTTTCTACTTCAAATTAAAAGCAGCAGTTACACTGTCACAGAAGGAGAATATACTGCAGGCTTTAAAAGTTATTTTAATACTGAATTTGATGACTTTAATGCCTTAAATAAAGTAAGATGGGCTCTTTTTCCACCATGCAGTAATGAAGGTGATTGTTGCACTGTCCTGGTTCACACAGGGGTTATTCACTGCAGTTCTCTGCTCGTGGCTGTTTCTGTGCTGTTCACCTTCAAACTCACCCTGGCAGTCCTGCTGCATTTTGTGTCATGTTTTTTGCTGTCACTACAGACTTGAGGACAAACTAATGGTGCTTTTGAATATGTTCTTTTTGCCAGAGTATATGATTGAAAGACCTGAACCTGAATTCCAAGATCTTAATGAAAAGGCACGAGCACTTAAACAGATTCTTAGTAAGATTCCAGATGAGATCAATGACAGAGTGAGGTTTCTTCAGACAATCAAGTAAGTACAATATGATGGATTTTACTGCAGGTTGAGAGGTCAAACTTACTGTATTGAGGTGTGAATGTTGAAATTCTGTAGATGCAGCAGCATTGTTCCCGTTGCCAGAGAGCCTTGATCCCACTTAGAAATGATGAGGATGTTACTTGACCAAACTTGCTGGTTCCAAGGCTGCATTCCCAGGATGCTGCTGTGTCGCTCTGCATTTGGTCTCCTCCATCATGTCTGACACTTCCTCTGTGGAGACTGCCCTGAGAAATACTTGACTGCTAGAAAGGGATTCAATTCCAGCATTTCCTGGGATCTCCTGAGGATATTGAAATTC
Source organism: Haemorhous mexicanus (assembly GCF_027477595.1). Lineage (NCBI taxonomy): Eukaryota > Metazoa > Chordata > Aves > Passeriformes > Fringillidae > Haemorhous > Haemorhous mexicanus. The sequence continues at coordinate 23,385,079 of NC_082350.1, forward strand.
TCTTTTTCTTGCCCAACAGGGACATTGCAAGTGCAATAAAGGAGCTCCTTGACACAGTAAATAATGTCTTCAAGAAATACCAGTACCAGAACCGGCGGGTACGTGCACCAGCTCTTCATCCACTATTTTTGATAGCAGCACAAGAGGCATCCTTGCATCCAAGGATGAACAGCAGAGCTTAGCTGGGCAATGAAACCATGCTTTAACAACAGAATGGTTGTATGATAGGTCTCAGGAATTCTACAGAAAAAAATGATTCCTCTTTGTTTCTTCTAAAGACCAAAAAAAAAAAAACAAAACCAAAAATTTTTATTCCCGATGTAACAATAATTAATTTCCTGATCAGTTTAACCTCAAGTTTCTCACTGTACCCAGAAATATGTGAACTGAGTCTCTGTTCCTGTTATTTTTGGTTTTGTAGGCACTTGAGCACCAAAAGAAAGAGTTTGTAAAATACTCCAAAAGTTTCAGTGATACTCTGAAAACCTATTTTAAAGATGGAAAGTAAGTATGCTTTTGTCCTGTTGTTTCAACGATTTACATAATGACTAACAGGAAAATAGGACAGGCATAAGCTGCCTTTTTTAAGAGTTGTCTAATTATTTCCTTACCTGTGTCCTCTCATTACCATGGCTGCTTTAAAATGCTGTTTCTTTGCCTTTGAGGAAAGGGAAAATTGTTAAATTCACCACCATGTAACACCCATGTGTGGTGTTAGTTTTGAATTTGAATGAAAAGTTCAATTTCCTGGCCCTGTGTGGGTTTTCTCAGTGCATAAACAAGGACAAAGAAATTATGGATTTTTTTGTTGAGAAAAGTAATTTACCTATTTCAAGTATCATTTGCAAATACAAAACATCTGTGCAGGATTCTCTTTGATTTATATTTTTATTTCTTTATAGACCCTTTCTTTATAGGCCTTTCTTTATAGACCCTCACTGTATCTGGAATGATTCAGCTGAATCTTTTTCTAGCTGAGCATTTTAGCCCTCAAACTGAGGCTTTTTCCAGGTCTTCACCTTGGGTTTTGCAGTCACTATTCCTGTATAATTCACTGTAGTGATTCTTTTGGAGGATGAGTGGATCCCCCTCAGATTCTGACAGTGCCAAAGTGTTCTGTTTTAAAGATGGAACCAACTTTGATGTCAGCTCTTGTTGAGCCTGGCAAAGGCTGAGAGCACCCAGGAGATGGTGCATTACTAAAGAAGAGAAAAGTCTTGAGACCAGCTGGGAGTACAGTCCTGCTCCCATCAAAGCATACTTGTTTTTCTCTCCTTTTCCTGAAACTGGGGCTAATTTGATACCAAAATGAGAAGTTTAGGCTGTAGTAGCTTTGATTCCTGGATAGAAGTACTGTGTTCTGGCCTTAAGCTTAAAGTGTGTTAATTATTTGCAGTAGTGTAAGAAATTTCATCCTATATTTCCCATCCTTGGGAAGTCAGGAGGAATTTCTGTCTGAGCTGCACATGGGGTGAGATCCCTGCTCCCCCCAGCACTAAACACAAGCTGTGCTCAGACGTCATTCCTGAGCTGAAAACTTGAGTGACCCCACACCTTTCTGTGCAGAAAGGTAACTAAAATAGTGTGTTGCTGTCTCATGTGGGCACGTTTAGTATTCCTTGAGGGAAGAGTTGCCAATTCTGGAATTCCTGGGGGGTGAAGAGCTCAGCTTTGGAAAGGTGTTTAACAGTCAGAGTCAGAAAATGGCTGTGACCTTAAAGATCATCTGGTTCCAAGCCCCAGTCATCTGCTCCATGGTTTTCCCTTGGTTATCTGAATCCCAGAAGGAAAGGATTGAGATGTCAGTGATGATAGAGAGCCAAATTCTTTTTAAATTCCTGCCAAACCAACACAGCCTTCCTGGGAGTAGCTGTGCAAATGAGGCTGGCTGGCTGCCAGCTGGGAGCTTCAGGTAGGTCAGCACAGGGTGGAACATCCCTGTGCTTCCAATTCTCCAAGCCCAGATGCCAGTGATGCTGGGTTTCTCCACTGCCATGTTTCTAGAAGTGTCTGAAGCAATATTCTTCTCTTTCCACAGGGCAATAAATGTGTTCATAAGTGCCAACCGACTAATTCATCAAACCAACTTGATACTCCAGACCTTCAAAACTGTGGCCTGAAAACTGTATATGTTGAGAGTTGTACTTTTCAATGGTGGATAGGGTACCTTTATATGTAAATTTTAAAGTTTTGACTGTATAAATTATCAGCCCCTCTCGAGGGGCCTAATGCAGGATTTTGAATGGGATTATTGCCATCTTACACCATATTTTTGTAAAACATTGTAGCTTAATCATAATCTCACAAGAAAGATTTTGCATCACTTTTTGCTATTATCATTCTTTTCAGAATTATAAGCCAAAAGAATTTACGCCTTAATGTGTCATTATGTAACATTCCTTACAAGAATTGTAAATATTTGGTGTTCTGTTTCTGACATTTTAACTTGAAAGCGGAAAACTGCAAGATTATGTATTTAACAATATTGGTGGCAAATATTCAATAAATAGTTTACATCTGTTAGACTGTCTTTTTGTATGTGAACAAAAGTGCATAACTCATCTTTCTAGAACTGCAGAACATTCATTCAATAGAAAAAGAAATTAAAATTATTTGGGTGCTTAAAGCTACCGGGAGTTCAAATCAGTGTAAAATGAGGGGTTTTCCTTAAAACTGAGATTTTGGCTGTTATCTAGACCAGAATATCAGAATAATTATATTAAAATGTCTTTGAGAAAGTAATAAATAAACCCAGAAGTGAGATGTGCTTTTGTTTTTGATAGAAACTAGATCTCACTTCTTTCTTAGTCTTCTGTTAGTGGCAAGTTAACAGGTTTTTTTACTCCTAGGCTTTTCCAAGGTTCGGAGCACAGGTTTATTTGAAATATATGCAGCAAAGATTGAATTTAAAACTATTCAGATAAATGGGTTTCAATTTGTCCCCTTTGGGAGGGAGGAGGATTGGAGCTAGAACTCTTCCAGGTAGCACTAGTGATATCTATACTATGCATGCCATAAGGCAACTTTGTTTTTTCAGGGAATTGAAATTATGTGAGACCTCGACTGACAAACCTTGGCTGTGTAGATGGTTAAGAGCTGCTGCTGGACAGGTGGAATTTTTCTCTTTGTGATTTCCTGGTGATGTTTCACAAGTTCTGACGAATCCCTTGGAAGTGCACCTCGAGCTGATTTGGAAGTAGAATAAACCTCTGGAAGTTTGCAAAATCTGTGGCCATTACTAGGAAGTTTAGGGAAGAATGTGAAGCAGCTTCTGAAAGCTGTTGCAGGAGGAGCACTCCAGGCTGAAAGAGCACAATTGCTCCAGAACTATTCCTTGTTTGGCTGTAAATGGTGAAGAAAAGGTCCCTGCAGATTGTCTGGCACACTGGCCTGGTGCTGTACTGCTCATCTGGGGCAAGTGCCTTATCCCAGGTACAACAGCTGGGTCCTTGCATTTGCTGATCTGAAAGGATCAAAAAGGGGGGAAATGCAAACTGCAGCCTCCCAAATAGCACTGGATGTTCTGCTGTCTATTTGTGCATGGAATTGTTTCCTCGATGAGAGCACTGACTGTAGTCAAATAGAACAATGTGAAGGAGAGTACTGTGTAAAAGTGAGTTCTTTGGGAATGTATGTTGTGCAATTTTTGGTTACACATAGAGCTATAAGCAGGACGTGGTCCTTAAAGCTTGCTGGGCAGCCTGTTCTCTGTTCTGACAGTGGTGTCTCGTGTCCTTAGCAGAGTGAGCTTAGTAAAGGGATGCAGAATCAATTTATAGTTCAAACTTTCTGGTATTTCTTAAAGCTTGGCCTGCTGAACTGTCATTTTTTGGCAAGTGGTAGAGGAACAGTAATGTTCGAGCTGACGAAATTAGAGTGATGTTTAATTTGCATCTTTGCATTCTGTAACTAAAAGGTTTGAGTAGTCTCCTTGTGGGTGATTCTCAGTTAAGTCATAGCTCCAAAGGGCTTCATGAAGATCCATGAGTCAGAGAGAAGGAAGGGAAAGGCCCCTGGAGTTTGTGATACTTCATCTGTCTTGGAAAGAGTGTTTGGTACTGGAGAGGCTGCAGCAGTGGCTGTAGAGAGAGAGAAACACAAAAGATTGTGTTGTGGTTTATGAGTTGGACCTGATTCCCATAATGTTCTGAGATTTCTCTATTTTCTTGGATTGAGCAGGACAGTAATTAGTGCTGGCAATCATAAGTTGAATAAGACCATGTCTATGTCTATGGGTGGTAAAAAATACATACAAAAAATCCACCTTTGACTTGTGTCCCACACAAGCTGCTGTGTTATGTCCTGCCAATTGGTTCCTTGTCAAATCAGAGGCTATTTCATTAAGAAATGAACTGTTCCTGTTCATCAGTTCTTCCCAAAACCTTTATTGGTAAAAGGTACCAAATACAGGGCTAAGCTTCAGGTTGTCTGGCCAATGTGTTCTGTTTTATTTATAACCTCATTGTGATTTCTATATGTTACCCTTAAAAGTAATGGAAAATTATTCATTGTAACCAATGTCTGGTAATGGGAAAACTTGAAAACGTGTCTTCAGGTCACACTCTTCTGTTGTGTGCAGTGAATCCATATCTAGTGGTCTTATAAACCTTTCTTTTCCACTGACTATGAGCTGGGACATATGTCTGTCAAATTTTATTGTGGTTTTGCACTTTATTATTCAAGTTACCTGAGTAGCTAAAAGTTAAGTTTCTCTTAAGGATTTCTGATACAGCAGTTAGTGTTGCAAAATGCTCTTAGAAAATTTCTGCTGTGAATGTGGGTTATAACTGCTATGATAATGTTAACATACAGAAAACCAATCTAATAAAATAAAACTTTGTATATTTGTTAATGAAGCAAAGAACCGTCTTAATCACTTGTTTTGATTTTCCTCAGCCTATAAAGAAGTGAAGAAAAGCTTAGGCTGGCTTGTTTTTGGCTGCAAGCTTTAATCCTGATCCCCAGATTTGTGTCCAAGTCTGTGAGAGGTGCCAGGTGCCCAGCTCAGAGCAAGGTTTATCTTGAGCTGAGGGGAAGTGGTGAGTATGAAACCTCACAGTGTCCTGGTGTCAGACCTTCCTTGGCTCCAGCCAGCACGAGCAGATAGGGTCAGTCTGGATTAAACATGATCTTATCTAGATCACCACCAAAGTGCTCCTTTTAATGTGCTGTTCAGATCTCACACTGTGTGTCCAGGGCAGCCTTCTTTGTTCTGCAGGTGTTACCTCCTCGTTTTACAGAGGTGGGTGGGGAAGGAAAGGAAGGTTGTGGAGACAAAGTTGCCACAAATCTAAGCTTTAGATTGCTACATTTATTTGATTTCCCCTTCAGACTGGAGTAATGTTTGCAATGGTAATTGCTGGATTGGGCACAGCAGTGATTATCCCTTGCCCTTGGAGGAGGCCCTGGCAGTTCTGCCTGAGAATCTTGCTTTGTCCTGCTCAGCCTGGCTCCTCTTCCCCCAGGACTGCCCTTCTGGGGAAGCACTGCAGGCAGAGTGTGCTGGGAGCTGTGGGAGCTCCCTGAGCTGTGCCTGATCATCCTGGGCGTTGGCACTGCTCACTCCTTTGCTTTTCCTCATCCACGTCTGGGCTGATGTTGCTTTTGAAAGAGAATGTAGGGAACAGGGTTCCCTAGCAGCAGCCTTGGTGCTAAAAAACAGGACTGAAAAGAAGCTCCTGGCTCATTTGGCTTCTCTTACAGATGTTAAAAGGTACTGGAGAATGTTGGTCCTAAATCTGCCCAGCTCTGTTTTAAAGCCAGCTTCTTTGTCCTCACTCCTTTTGTTAGATGTCATTTTAGAACAGTCTGAAAAGATAAAAAAACCCCTTCAGAGATTGAAGTTTAATATGCTGCATAAATTTAATTTATGATGAAGAATTCACTAACCTTGGCCACAGCCAACTGTTCTTTTTCCCTCTTCTTTACTTAGTCCTGGAGTGAATTTTGTACCACCACGGCCTTCACTTCTTACAGGTGCACAATCCCAAGGGTTTGGCCCTCTAAACTGAACAAGGTGTTGGGCAATGCTAAATTTGCTCCTTTGAGGCTGAGACAACTATTTTTTCCTCATGCTGTAACACAATCTTGAAATTTACTGCAAAACTCCGTGGTGCTGTTGTCTCCAAGGCAGAGGAGGAGCTTTGGCTCACCTGGAGATGTCTGTGGAGGGATGTCCCTGGGCTTCTCTGTGCCTCTCCTGCCCCACAGCCTGGCTGTGACACACACTTGATGGCTGAGACAATGCAGGATGCTTCCCCCTAGGTTTGCTTGCTGGATTTCCTGAGCATTTTCTCCCTGACTTCTGATTTTGCACCTTGTCCCCCTTGCCCCATCCAGCCTGGCTGCTGTGACAGCTCGGGGAGCAGCAGGGGCTGGAGCAGCACATTGTCACAGTGAGGGGACAGCACCAGGACTGACTCCTTGCTGGTCACCTGGCATCTCTTCCCCAGCCTAGCTTGGCATCCTCACAATTATTTTTGCCAGATTTGGGCAAGTTCATGGCTTTAATGTTCATTTAAGGGTCAGGAGTGGAGCTCAGCTGCACTTGAGGCGCAAGGCTGTGAGTTTGGGCTGCACTGCCAACCTGGGCACTTTCTGAGTCTGTGATTGTATGATAAAGGGTTTTATCTCTTCCCTCTCTCTGCCACCTCACAGTGCTGCTTATCACCATGTGAAGATCACAAAGGCTTTCCCTGGCAGCACAGAGCCACGATTTGCAGTTCAGGAGTTGAGCATCCCAGAGAACCTTGTGGTGTTGGGTAAAGATCTGTGCTCAGACAACTTCAGTGAAAAGTCTGGTTACACTCTGCTACTGCTGTTCCTTTGGAATTTGTTCCTTGCTGCTAAAGGTTTATAAATCATGAGGATTCCTTTGCTGAGCAGTGACCAGAGGTGGCCATGGGGGGAGGAGGAGTTGTTTTGGGGGGGACTGTCAGTGACGCTTCAAGCACTGAGAGGAAGAGACATTAAATTCCTCCAAGAACCAAGAGGAAGGGAAATGGAGTTCTGCTCACTCTGGAGACAGAAGTGTTCTACTTAGTGTATCCAGAAGGAAAAGTGATTTTTTAGTGCTGTAATCCCATTATTGGTGGCAAGGTAAGCAAAATAGATTTTCAATTGCTGATTTCTAATGCATGCTCAGATCTGCTGCATAAACACTTGTGGATTTGCATTTGGTATCACAGTCAAAGGAGTGATTCCACCTGATGGATAGAGAAATTTCAGAGAATATCTTGTACTGTTTCACTAAGCTGAGTATAAAACCCTATATCTAAATTAGACGTGTCTTTGACATTTTATTATTTCATAATTGCAACTCCTAGACTTTCCATGGTAGGTAATTGCTTTTTTCCCTGAAGCTGCCTTAGTCTCCAAGGATAAATGATGGGTGAAATAGACGCCTGAGTTCCTGAAGTTTTAAAGTAAAGAGAATAAAGTATGAGCTAAAAGTATAATTCACTTAGTTTCCCTTCTTGCTGCTGGGTATCTAATCTCCAATAGAGCCACAGTGAAAAATACTGTGAAAAAAATTAAAAGACTGAGCTACAACCTTTAAGAAAAGGCATGGTGAGTGAATTTCTTAACTAAAATATTAATTGGAAGGATTTTACCTTGCTTGTTGAGGAAAATGTGGTAACCAATTTTTCCCTGCTGTTTGCACAGCCATGTGGTATTAACAATTTTGTGTGGTTCTCTACAGCTGCTTAATGAGTGACAAACAGAATTTTCTTAAGTGGTTTGGAATGGGAGAGCAGAAATTCCTTTCAAGGCTGTAGTGCAGTAAGGATAATAAATATTGCCTGTGAAGGTTAAGAGGAAAACCTCTCAGAATCACAGAGGTGATGAGGTTGGAAAAGAGCTCCAAGGTTGGACTCGGTCTTTGACTGATCCCCACCAGCCCAGGGCACTGAGTGCCACCTCCAGGGATGGGGACTCCCCTCAATCCTCTGGATCTGCACAATCTCTGCAACAGCCATATCTAAATAAAATCCCCTGTGATCCTTTAGCTCAGCCCCAGTATTTAGGGAGCCTGGGTAGAGTCTTGTCAGACACAAATTTAATGCACTCTGAAGCCCCACAAAGAGCCATGGTTGCTGCAGGTAATGGGAGGAAAAATCCCACCTTATTTCTATTCAGTAAGAATTACAAAGCATAAGGGGCAAAGGAAATGTAATTCAGCTGAGTTTTGCCTGCCTTTTTTACATGACTTTAAATATAAACCCAAAGCAAACGTTGAACAGTAAGGCCTTGTGCAAGTCAGTATTTTTTATTTGAATGAGAACTGAGCTGCTCTTTTCAAACCCAAATGTCTGCATTACCAAGACATAAAAGCAAAGTATGGGTTTTTTTTTTTTTCCTTCCAGCATAAGGAGAGAGTTTTTTGTCACGAAACACGAGCAGTGCCAACTGCTGACAGTGCCAAAGTAAGTGAAGCTCAACCTGTTGACCTCTTGCTATCTGGAGCTTTTTTCTCATGAACGTGCAATAATGGTTCTGTAATTCCCTGCCAATAGAAGGCAGCAAGTTGCATTAGCAGAGTAATGCATGAGGAAAGGAGAGCTGAGGTGTGAAAGCTCCTGTTGTACTCTGTCTGGCAGGCAGCAGTTAAACAGCAAGGCTGGCACCTGCAGCAATTAAGGATCAAAGCTGCTCCTTGGCCAAGTCTCATTTCCTGAGGGCGTCAGGTGTGATGTGCAACTTTGTCCCAGGGTGTGCTCCACAAGGATGTGGAGCCCAGGGGGACATTCCTGGTGTCCCAGTGAGGGAGGAAAGCAAAAGCTCCCAGTGTGAGCTGGTGTTGCTTTGTTTACCCCGTTCTTGGGCCAAAACAAGCAGCATCCACATCCTCCTCCACGTTATGTGGCTGCAATTCTAGGTGGCAGAGAAAGATCAGGTGCAAAGCCCCCCCTGACTGTTTATTTAATGAATTTGGTACAAATCCATCCTTTATTTCTACAAGACTGCAAAGTGAAGCTGTGGGTTCTGGGTGTGGGGCTGGAGAGTGCCCTGTGCCCCTGCTCTGCCCTCAGCCTTAGCTCAGGGTGGAACTTCCAGCCCAGACCTTGTGTTTATTTCCAAACCCTTTGAGGCTGCTGAGGATGGATGGGGCTGCTTTGCACAGGAACACCTCCACACACATTTATTTCCACTGCAGCAGCCACTGGGCTGTGTTCTGTGCCCAGCTCCCACTCCAGCTCTTCCCCAGGCCATCCATCACTGTCCTTCCAGCCCAACTTCAGGAGCAAGTGGAAAAGTTCATCACCAAAAATGCCTCAAGTAAATGGATTTTGCTAGGAACGGTTCAGCTGCAAACTGCTGCTGCTTCTGTTCATCTCTGGATTGTCTGTCTCTCCAAACCGAGGACCCAGAACTAAATTTTACCAGCTGGCAGCTTTGTGGGTTTTCTGACTCCTTAAAAGCCAATTCAAAACCTGCAGCTCCTGCTGCTTGTCTGCCTTGCAGGCAAGACTTGTTACTTCTCCCTTTCCAAAATCCATTTGGAGGAGAATTATGTGGTAGAAATTAATTAAAAACATGGACTTAACATTTATTTTCTTGACCTCTGAAAATTATCCCAAGTGGCAAGCATTAGTCTTGTGGGTTTGTTTTGGATTTTTTTGCTGGGGGGTCAGGGGATGATGATTACAAATTAGTTAAACATTTAAATAATGTCTCAAGATGTTTCCATATTAATTCATAAATGTGGGGTCACTCACCACAGGGGGAGCTGGGTAAGAATTTTGGTTTTACATATCTTATATATGGTTCCTGTTGTTGGGATGATATTGCTGCCCTTCTCACTGGCAGACTGTCCCTGCTGTGCTGAAATCTTCCATGGGGCAAAGGAGCTGTAAAAGCTGTTGCATCCCTCAGATTTTGTAGCTGATTTAGCAGCAGAAAGGAGAGAGATCGTTCTGTATGAATTTTATCCCTGAGCTATTAGAGCTGGAAAAGCCAAGCCTCAATCCACATCTCTCACACATAACACACCTACAATGCTCTTTCATTCTCCATGGTAAAAAGCTGCTTTTAGGCTGATTTATCTTAGTGAAATAACTTCAAACTGGACAGAGGAACTCACACGATGGGCAGTGGGGCATGAAAACTAGAGGGACAGTGCTGGAAATTGTGTAATTAAGTACTAAAATGAGGTTTGACATTTTCCTTGGACCAAGCGGGGCAGTGGAACACCATTCCTGAGAGCTGCTGCTGTTGGTATGGAAAGATTGAGGGGTTTTCAGGGTTAGGAGGAGAGTGTTGGAGTGTGGGGAAATCTGCTGGGACTGCTGCTCCTGCTAGCCCACAACAATTCCTTCCTAGCTAGGAGCTCAAAAAGCTGTGCCTTTGTTTTGCCAGCACTGCCTCCACCCCTTCCCAATGTGTAGAACAACCCTCAAAATGAAACTCTACACATAAAAAAAAAAATTTAAAAAATCTGTAATTTGCTGTTTCAGAGAGGATTCATTTTCCTTTTCTCATGGATCACCTTATTGTGAAAAACCCATCCTCTGTGCTCCCGTGTTCATCAGTGTGGCACTTGGGAAATAAACACCCAGCCCCTTTCATGTCTCTGGCAGGGGACAAAGGTGGCCTTGTCCCAAAGAGGAACGTGGTTCCAGCCAGCCCACACTTCACCTGAGCCATCACCTGCTGGATTTTCTGTGCCTCGACCTGCCTGTGCCTCAGGTAAGGAGTGCACTCAACAGGGCCCTGAGTTCAGCTGCATTGCTGTAAAAATAATAAAAATGTTAATATTAATATTAATATTATTATTAATAATAATAATAATAGGTATTTCCCAAGCACAAAGGAAAGCTCTGCAGGCAGGGAATGTCACGTTTTAGAGTGCTGCAGTGTTTGGAATGAGAACCATTCAATGTGAGCAAAGGCAAATCACTTACAGAGTGGGAACACTCCAAAATTAGATGGTATCCTCTAAATATTTCAGAATTGAGATGAAATAAATAAGTCAGTATCTTTTTAGCTAAAGAGCTCGGATAATTTTCTGCATGGATTATATTGCCAGGAGAAAATGGGAGAAGCAAATACTGGAGGAAAATAATCATAATTTGTAGAAAATGATTGTGTGGAGGGTGAAAATATTAACTGTTTCACTCATCTGCTGAATGTTTTCTTCCTGGAGCAGGAAGATGCTCAGGTACCTTAAACTGCTCCTTCATCCCTGACACAAATCCTCCTCCAGGCAATGCTGGCCCAGGTGCTGCTTTGTTCCAGGTGAAACTCTGGGCTGTTCTAGCTCCCTTTTGCCAGAGAGAGGAATGCAAACCCAAAAAGGGGTCTTACCCACCCTCTCTATATGGTTAAATTAGTTTTATTTACCTCACAGATAGAACTTTTGAGCTATTGAACATGAAAAATGAGACACTGGTGCCTATCTTGGCAAATCATCGCCCTAAATATGGAATAATTAACAATTACTACATTTTTCTCTTTAATACAGCAACAATTCTAAGCAGTCTGACCGTGGTGCACCTCAAGATGAGACTTTGAGGGTCCTATGCTGGAAAAATGGCTGATTTTTTTCCATACCTGGTACACACAGAACATCTCAGGGTTGTATTGATCAAAGAACTATTTTGATATTTTTCGGGGTCCCTTGTGGCAGGAAGGAAATGATGAATCTGACTCCATGTTCTTAGAAGGCTAATATAATATAATATAATATAATATAATATAATATAATAAAATTATATCATAATTATAATATAATATAATAATTATATTATTATAAATATATAATTATAAATATATAATATTACAATCTAATTATTATATTATATTATATTATATTATATTATATTATATTATATTATATTATATTATATTATATTATATCATATTATATTATATCATATTATGCTATACTAAACTATACTAAAGAAGAGAGAAAGGATACAGACAGAAGGCTTAACAGGACAATAATAAAAAACTTGTGCCCTTTTCCAGAGTGTGACACAGCTGGGCCATGATTGGTCATTAGGTAAAAACAATTCACAAAAAACCAATCAAACATGCAGCTGCTGATAAACAATGTCCAAACCAATTCCAAAGCAGCAAAACACAGGAGAAGCAATCAGATAATTATTGTTTTCCTTTTTCTCTGAGGCTTCTCAGCTTCCCAGGAGAAGAAATGCTGGCAAAGGGATTTTTCAGAAAATGTGATGGTGACAAAGAACCACTGTGGTCACTGCTGTGAGAGCTGTGAGAAAGACTCCCGTGGATTTCTTCTGAAACAGAGCAGAGGAAGCACCCTCAGCAGAGTCAGGGAAGTGTTTTATGGCAAAAAAGGACAGGGGGCATGTGGAAAAGTGGATTGCCACCATCATGTTTTCTGGAAAAATCCCTTCACGCAGGATTTCTCTCCTGGGAAGATGAGAAGCCTCGGAGAAAAAGGAAAATAATATTATCTCATTTGCTTCTCCTGTGTTTTGCTGCTTTGGGATGTGTTTGGAGATTGTTTATCCAGCAGGTGAATTGTTTCATTGGTTTCATGTGAGTTGTTTTGACTCTCTGGCCAATGAGGGTCAAGCTGTGTCAAGGCTCTGGAGACAGTCAGGAGTTTTCATTATTATCTTTTAGCCTTCTGTAAGTGTCCTTTCTGTATTCTTTAGTATGGTTTAGTTTAGTATGCTTTTATATAGTATAGTGTCATAAAATAATAAATTAGCCTTCTGAGAACATGGGGTCAGATTCATCACTCCTTCCTGCCACGGGGCACCCTGCAAATACAACAGGGGATGTGTGGAAAGGTGGATGTGTGGAGCAGTGGATGTGTGGAAAAGTGATTTGTGGAGCAGGGGATCTGTGGAAAGGTGGATGTGTGGAGCTGATGGGATCTGTGGAGCAGTGGGTCTGTGGCACAGTGGATGTGTGGAGCTGATGGGATGTGTGGAGCAGTGGATGTGTGGAGCTGATGATGGGATCTGTGGAGCAGTGGATGTGTGGAGCAGTGAATATGTGGCACAGTGGATGTGTGGCACAGTGAGTATGTGGCACAGTGAGTATGTGGCACAGTGAATATGTGGCACAGTGGATCTGTGGAGCTGATGGGATGTGTGGAGCAGTGGATGTGTGGCACAGTTGATGTGTGGCACAGTGAGTGTGTGGCACAGTGGATGAGTGGTTCTCCCCCTGCTCCACGGGATTGTCGTGACTGCAGTGGGAGCCAGAGAAGAGCTGCTAACGAGATCAAGGACCTTGATTAATCTTTTTGTGATGAGAGATTAAGCCCTTGGCTCGTTCAAAACCTATTCAAGGTCATAGGAGAGATTCTGAATCTCCTCTCCAGCATTTGGGGTGGATAAAAGGGGAGCTGCTGGGGCCAGGAGCTGATGGGAGTGTGGGGTCGAGCTGTGGTGGCCAGGCCATGCCCACAGCCCCTGGCACAGGGACATCCTCCTCTTCCTGGAAGAATTCTGTGCTCTGCTGGGAAAAGGAGCCCAAATGGCTGAAAGGTGGGATGGGAGTCCTTGGAACCGCTGTGTGACTCAGGACAGGAGATGAGATCAGGTCTATAAATACCTGGGGCTTATCTCCACCCAGTTTAAAGGCTGCTGAGCCACTGGAAATATTCCCTCTGTGCCCATCACTCGCCTCAGCCGGGCACTGGCTGGGGCCAGCCTTCTGCTTCTGCCCTCCTCGACTGCTGTAATTTGTTTTTTATTCATTTTAGGGCTCTGTGTGTGTGGCAGGGAGGATGTCTGGGCGTTTCTCACCTTGCCTGAGCGACAGATTTGGCTGCAGGAGTCAGGGCTGGGGGGCAAAGTGGAGCAAAAGCACCTGGGCAAAATGAACTCATTTTGTGTGTGTGCATTACAGCAGCAATTCCCTCCTCCCCCTACAGAGGTCCTGGGAATGGTGAATTGCTTGGAAGGGGGCTGGGACCTGGGGGAGTGCTGGTATAATGTAGGGATCAATTGAAGCTTCACTCTCAGGGAGCTTCTTCAGCACAAAATTCTTTTGGCATAAAAAATGTCACTTTGGACAGATTGCATCTAGCTCTAAAAATGGATCAAAGCTTGTTGTTAACTAGAAAAATAGAAGTGTGTGTACGGGGAGAAGATTATTAAGAAAATCAAGATTACTTAGCTCAACATTTGCAGAAGAAGGTTTTATCCTTTTTTAAAAACACTTACATTTCAGGCATTGTTTTTTTATTTCTTTAAATCTGAATTAAAACATCTCTAGCAGAGGAAAACTCCTGATTCAGCTTGAAGAGTTTTTATACATTATAAATATAATATAATTTAATGTAATATAATATTATGTAATATAATATAATATAATATAATACAATATAACATAACATAACATAACATAACATAACAACATAATATAATATAATATAATAATATCATATAATGTCTTAAAGCTATAAATATATAAAATAAAATTTTAAATTATTTTCTTGCCCTTTTTTCTTGAATTATTTTTAAACATAGAATTTTTTTTGGGTAAGTCTTTCCTAGGCTGAGGGAGGATGTGATGGCATTAATTTATATTTTTGGGTAATAAAGGGTGTGGGGAAAATGTAGCCAGGTAAAAGTCTAGCACTAGTACAGTTTTATACATAAATATAAATTGTCCCTGAATAATTTAGGTGTGCAATTCTTATTAGAGCAGCTTGTCAGTGGTACAGCTGTCCAGTGGGAACTGTAAGAAGAAAATAGAAATTACCAAACAGCAAGAAAATACCCAATTGATGTTGGAGCAAAGTGAGAGGTGATTAACTTTGGGGAAGACTCTGTATTTTGCTGCTCACAGCATCAGAGGATTTGGAGGTTTGTGCTGGTGCTGTGTCTGTGCATGACCTGAATGAAATGCAGAGGTGGGAAGGGAATTTATCACTGAATCATGAGGTGATGGGAATCACAGGAGGAAAAGGAACTCTCTCCTGTCATTTAGTCCTTTCCCTTGGCACATGAGCATGAATTCAGACTCACTGCTTGAGCTGTTTCTAATATTCAGGATGAATTGCTCTCCTCCTTGCTGCCTGCCATTCCTCACATTTAGAACCATTCTCCCACACTAACCAGGGTTTTTCTGCTTGTGTTGGCTGCCTCCAGTGCCCCCCAGGCTTTGTCCCCCCTTGTTTGTCCCACCCAAGCTGGACACACTGAGCTCCTGCAGTCCCCTCTGCCTCCTTGGGGAGAACAGCCACAGCAGAGATAGTAAAACATTAAAATGCAGAAATCTGCAGGCTGAGGACTGCTGTGAGAGGGGATCTCTGTGCTGCAGCTGGTCACTGCAGTTTGATAAATGCCCTGGTTGGAAATCCCCAGAATGACAAGTTCTGGTTTTCCTCTTCAAGTCCAAAGCAGCGTGGGCAGGTGAGGGAGGGGATTCTGCCCCTCTGCTCTGCTCAGGTGAGACCCACCTGTGGTGCTGCCTCCAGCCCTGGGAACCCAGACAGCAGAGAGACCTGGAGCTGCTGGAATGAGCCCAGAGAGGAGCACAGAGCAGCTCCTGGAGCCCCTCTGGAGCCAGGCTGGCAGAGCTGGGGGTGCTCACCTGGAGAGGAGAGGGCTCCAGGGAGAGCTCAGAGCCCCTGCCAGGGCCTGAAGGGGCTCCAGGAGAGCTGGAGAGGGACTGGGGACAAGGGATGGAAGGACAGGACACAGGGAATGGCTTTAAACTGACAGTGGGCAGAGATGGATGGGATATTGGGAATGAGGAATTGCTCCCTTGGAGGGTGGGGAGGGGCTGGGCTGGAATTCCCAGAGCAGCTGGGGCTGCCCCTGGATCCCTGGCAGTGCCCAAGGCCAGGCTGGACACTGGGACTGGGAGCACCTGGCACAGTGGGAGGTGTCCCTGCCGTGGCAGGGGTGGCACTGGGTGATCTTTAAGGTCCCTCCCAGCCCAAACCATCCTGGGATCCCAAATCAGCTGTTGCTGTGTCAGGCCTGAGCTGTGCTCACTGCTGGGGTTCCCTTTTTGGGGAGCAATGGATGAAAGGCTCCTTCCCCCCAGAGCATCCCCCTGCTCAGGGGCACTTCTGGCAGGCTCAATCCTTCCTGACCTCTGGGATTTGCTTTTTGCCTGGTTTAAGTTGAGAAATCTTTGGGGGGCAGATCCCCCCTGGGGAAATTCCCAAGCAGGGGCTGAGCTGCTGTCCCTGCAGGAGTCTGGAGAGGCTCTGCAGGGTGTCTGGGTGGTGTGAGAAATGGTTTCAGGCTCTGTCAGGCACTGTCACACAGCTGAAAACCCAAGGCTGTGCTCGTTCCCAAGCAGCTTTAGCACTGCAGTTCTCACAGCTTTATCTGAGTTCTCCCCGTTCTCAGCACTACCATGAAGGCATTTGTTCCATCTCAGCTCCTGCTCCTTTCCCCCACTTTTCTCCTCTATGAAGTTTATAATTTGTCTCATAGTTTGATGTTATGGAAATTACTTCAACATCACCTTTTAGTCAGATGTTCCCTGAGGAGCCTGACTTACAATACAATTTAGTCAGAAACGAATTTGTCTTTGTAACAAACTGCAAATTACCAAGCTCATGAAACACCACTTCTCATAAATGCCTCTTACAGCCTTGCAGATTTGAGTCCTGGAGCAACAATCAGGCTCCAACCTTTCTTTATTTGTCTTTCTGTACAGACTGCAGAGCAAAAATTACAAAGGCACTTGGGTTTTGAGTGGAAAGTTGTGCATTTTGAACCTGTTGTGATCATCCATAGAAGAGCTTTGCCTTTGTGGGGGAATAAGAAGTGTGTTTGTAAACACTGGTACCAGGTTTGCTGTGCTGAGGGAAGCGTGCAGCAGCATGGACAACGTTCAGGGCATTGAGGAGAAATCCCTCCAGAGCTGTGTGTGCCGTGAAGTGGGAATGGCATTGATCAGGAATGGTTGAAGAGGTGGTTCCCAGACTCTCACTCCTCATCCCAGCTCCAGAAGCTGTGTCCCACAGGGCAGGGCAGTGCTCCCCCTCCCTGGATCCCTTCTGAAACAGGAGCTCCCACACCTTGGAGTGCTGGTGCCACTGGACTCCCCCCAGGACTGAGCACCCACTACCCAGTGCACTGTCAAACTCAGTGTATTGCACCCCACACATGCAAAAATCCCTGGCAGGGCTCCAGGAAGAGATTCCAGCACGAGAGCAGCCTGGCACTGGAGCAGGAGCCCTGGGCAACTCCCAGGACCCATCCCCAGGTGTAATTCCCACTAAATGCACTTCCTCGTGGGCAAGTTCCTTCATGGCTTGCTGCCAGCCTGCAGGGGAACTTTAATTTCTGTTCAAGTTCTGTGCCTGCTGCTGTGTGGATCAATTTCTTGAGCTGCTTCAAGGTTGCTCCTCCTTAAATGCCTTCATTCCAAGAGCAGCCAGGGATATTAATGTACTCCTGCCGGTGTGCAGAGAACCTTCCTTGCAAGAATTGGTTTTCAGGATTGCCCAGGAGTCCCACAGAATCACAGAAGGGTTTGGGTTGGAAAGGACTTAAACATCACCTCCTCTCACCCTTGCCATGGGCAGGGACACCTTCCACCAGACCTGGTTCTTCAGAGCTCCATCCAACCTGGCCCTGAGCTCTTCCTTTTCACTCTCCTCTATCTCATCTTAATTGTTATGCTAAAAGCTTGAAAATGAGTTCTCCCGACTAATTTACCATGATTTATTGAGATGACTTTGTGTGTTGTGCCAATATTTTTTCACCTGCGTGTGTGTCAGCCATCAGAGTGAATTATTGCATCACTTAGAGGGTGGCTGTGATTTCATCTGATAAATCAGCTTGAAAGAAAAGAGAAGACAGAGTCTGGAAAATAGGCTGGGTGAAATTACACATAAATGAAGGTGGAATTAAAAAAAAAAATATTACCACTGTAAAAAATGGTTGCATTTATATAATAGATGGAAGATGTCATCCACTCCTTTCCTGAGAAAGGGGATATCCCACAAGGTGAAATCTCTGTCTCAG
The DNA here is from genome assembly GCF_027477595.1 of Haemorhous mexicanus. Taxonomy (NCBI): domain Eukaryota; kingdom Metazoa; phylum Chordata; class Aves; order Passeriformes; family Fringillidae; genus Haemorhous; species Haemorhous mexicanus. The sequence goes on from NC_082350.1 coordinate 23,403,012, forward strand.
GGCAGCAGAATGTGGTCTAGGGAAGGTGTGTGCCAAACCCTGCTTGATTTCTGTGATTTCTGTTTATTCCTTGTCTGCACCCAGTTATTGACCCCTGCCAGCCAAGGGAATGCTGCAGGAATGTTCCAGGAGAGCTGCAGAGATCCCAGCCCAGCCCCTGCAGGACAGGACACTTCCTCTGGTCCATCAGCTCCTTGAGAGCTCCTCCCAGCACAGCCAGTAAACTCCAGTTTGGAGCCTGCCTGTCCCTTTATGTGCACACAGACCACGGTGTTCCCACCTGAGGCTCCTGCTCCAGCCCCTGGGTGATCCCACAGGGGATTTTTCCTGGATCTCTGCACAGCTCCTGCCTGACACTCCCAGGTCTCTGGAGACCCTTGCAGAATGCAGGTCTGCCCGTGCTGAGGTTCCAGCTCCTCTCTGATGATTCTGATTTCCTTCTGAGTGTGTGAGCCAGAGACATCAGACACAATAGAGGCTCTGCTGCCTCTGATTCACCTGATTGTAAAAAAAAAAATAAAAAGGTTTTAATGCGGACACATCACGTGGGAAAGGCACAGACTGTGGGCAAGGAAATGAGTGTGATTGATGAGCTGAGATGCACAAGTGTTGCAAGCCACAAACATCTCTGCAGCTCCTTTCTTCTTTTGTAAAGGAATGTGAAAGGCAGAGAATAAAATGTGCTGGAGTAGGAGCAGGATACTGCTGGAATAAATGTGTGTTTATGCAATGAATAATAGTACAGCAGGACCCTGACTGTTGACACAAAACAAATAACAACTCTTTATAGAGCCAACCAAAACGTGTTTAGTTGCAAATGAGGAAAATAATAAGCAAGGCAGACCTTCTGCTGTGTGAGCTATTTGTTCCTGAATCCCATTCTGAGGCAAGACCTGGAGATAATTGGTGAGTTCTTTGTTATGTTCACAGGTGCTGAGGATTGGGGGCATTCAGCATCAGCTGTGCCCCCAGAAGATTGCTGGTTTCTTCCCAGAGATCTGAAATGCCATTCTTCTCTCTGTCCTAATGAAGCTCAGAGGTGCCCCTTCATCTCCCCTAATAATGAGCTGGTGTTCCTGCCAGTGGAGCAGGGAACTTGCAGCAGGGTCAGAGGCAAAGCTCTGCTTGGATCCTGGGCACCTCAGTCCTGGGGCAGCCAAGGGAAAAGGCAAACTGAGCTTCCTGCATTCCCCTGGAAAGAAAAAAGATAGAGTTTGAAAGTGTGTCACTGGAAAGGATTTCAGAGATGTCAGAGGGGTGGAAAGAAGCAAGCCCTAACTTTAATGGGAGATTTTCTCATAATCATAAATCATTGAATGGATTGGGTTCAGAGGGACTTTAAAGCTCACACAGTGCCACCCCTGCCATGGCAGGGACACCTCCCCCTGCCCCAGGTGCTCCAAGCCCTGTCCAGCCTGGCTGAGAGCATCACTGGCAATCTGCTCCCTCTGCACAGAGTGCTCTCAGGTTAGAGAATTAATGGTTCTTGAACAGGTCTCTCAAAACAATAAAAAAAGATTACTTTAAACTCTGATGGTGAGGAGTTCTGTTGTTGTTTCATCAATGGGGACCCCAGGGCTGGAGCCCCTCTGGAGCCAGGCTGGGAGAACTGGGGGGGCTCACCTGGACAGGAGAAGGCTCCAGGGAGAGCTCAGAGCCCCTGGCAGGGCCTGAAGGGGCTCCAGGAGAGCTGGAGAGGGACTGGGGACAAGGCATGGAGGGACAGGGCACAGGGAATGTCTGTAAGCTGCAGGATGGTGGATTTAGATTGGATTTTGGGAAGGATGGGCAGACCCTGGCACAGGTGCCCAAGAGCAGCTGGGGCTGCCCCTGGATCCCTGGCAGTGCCCAAGGCCAGGTTGGACAGGGCTTGGAGCACCTGGGACAGTGGGAGGTGTCCCTGCCATGGCAGGGGTGGGATGGGATGAGCTAAAAGGTGCCTTCCAACCCAAACCATTCCATGACCCCAGGATTCACAGGGGGACAAGGTCAGATGTTGCTCCGTGGTGGTTTGGGACCACCACCATTAAATACCACAGCTAATCCTGGCTGGAATGAGCATCCCGGGTTTGACATGAAATGTTGGACTTTCAGTTCATTTTTCTGAAATGAAATACTGCTCCAAGAAAGCTGGTAATAAAGTAATACCCACGTGAAGGAGAACAGAGTCATCTCAGCAGAGCTGTAAATACAAGCCTGGTAGTTTATTTAGATGAATCAGCTCCTTCTATAGAGCAAATCTGTCTCCCATCTATAAATGGATGTGATTTAGATTACAGATTTATTTCCCTCAGAGCTTTATAGTTCTTAGTATCTAGATTTAAACCTATTTTCTTGCCCTGTGGCCTGTGTTTTTTATTACTAAAGCTATTTTTGCTTTTAGTATCAGGAACCATGGTTGTGAAGATGATAAATACATCTAGGGCAGGTACCTGTGAAACTTGTGTTTTCTGGGCTGCAAATGTGCATTTTTCACCCTCACTGCTCTATTGGGTTTTGATATTCCCTGTCCTGTGTTTTGTTTTCCCCTCTGCTGTTTACCATTCCCATTTTGGATGCTGGTTTTCTTGAACTGAGCAGTGCCTGCTGTCCATCTGTTGAGTTGGGCACGTTCAGCACCACCCATTGGTAGACACAGAGCTGGGTTTTATCAGAGCTCATTTCTGGGAAGGCCACCACACTCAGGGCTCAGCAGAGCTGGGGGATGTGCTCCCTTTCCACAGACAGCTCCTGCAAAATCTGAGTTTTCCACGTGGGATTCTCCCTGCAAGGTTGAAAAGGCCAGGTTTAACTGTGCAGCTGGACACTGGAAATGGGTGACAACTGCCAATAAGTGAGTTACTAAAAACACCTCTTTGAAATTGCTAAAAAGGGGGAAAAGCCTTGTGTAACCTCTGATCCAGAAAACTGGGGTTTGCACCAGCTGGGGAGAAGAGTTTGGAGTGGAGTGCTCAAATCAAAGCTGCCTTCAGCATCCTGAGTGGGAGCTCGGGTGGGAGAACCTTCACAGGAGGGACCAGCCTGGTCCTTGGCTGTGAAATGCTTCTAAGGGCAGGTAAATCTCGAAGTTTACTGCTTTAATAATTAAATCTCACCAGAGCAACAATGAAACTTCAGTTTCTAGAGGTTATGTGGGGCTGTGACCATAACTGTCCATTCCTGAATTAATTTCCCCACCCCTCTTTTATATTTTGGTGTGCAACCACATTTTCTGGTTTATTGTATTTTCTACCTGCAACAGCAACTCCCATTTCTCAGTGTCAGCTCTTATAATTTATATTTTTACTTATTTTACCCCATTTCTTCATTGCCAGATATGAGCTTCCCTCTCACACTGCTTGTTCAGACTACCTTGGGTGAGCTGCTCCTCAGCCTCTGGGTGCTGGCCACAGAGGACAAGTGGCTCTCAGGAGGCAGCCCTGGGCCATTAGAAGTTGTTCTAAAATATAAAAAATTTCAGGTAATGGAGTCTTCATTAATTCTTTAAATAATTTCTTCTAGACTTATGTTCTAAAAAATAATAAAAATGGTTATAAAAAGCTTCTTCTGGGGTCTAATTAGAATTTTCCTTCCTGCAGTTTAAGGTTCCCAAAGTTTTTTGGACTCGGATAATGAGGAATTCCCTCCCTGCAGTGCAGGAGGTACTTGGGGATTGTTGTCACAGCTTCCCTCAGTCCCCTCTGAGCTAAAATAACCACACAGCTCTGCCTGGTCATCTCCTTGATCCACAGATTTGCTGGACCTCTTTCCAGCACTGTAAATATGCATAAATGTGTGTATAAATATTCATATATTACAATATATCCTTACCTCCTGTGTTTTGTGGAAGAACAGCATTTAAAATAACCCTGGTCTCTAACTTTGCTGGCAGGTGGTGCCCCCCAAATCCGTGTCACCAGACCATTGCCATCACCCAGGTGGCACCTGGAGCTGCCTGGCACCAGGGTGTTTGTTGTTATTATTCTTGAAAACAGCAAAAACCAACAGGTGCTGAGCTCACCCTCCTGTGGGGGTGAACCCTGGGTACCCCCTGCTTTGCTGCTCTCCTGACTGGGTTTAATCTTCACAACTCATGAGCAGGGGCTGGGCAGAGTCCCAGAATAAAGCAGGGATTGATTCCAAGGATCTCTTCCATGGACCCACCTTGGGCAGCACCAGAGCCCAGCCAGGGCTGCCCCCAAGATGACCCAAAATGGCCCCAAAATGCACGAGCGCTCCTGGGGTCTCTCCCTGGGATCAGCTCTGCTCCATTGGCACCTTGCAGTTCATTGTCCCAGCCCAGCTTTAGCCCAGGCACTCCCACCCTGCTTGTTTTTCTCTCTCCAGCCCACGGGGTTTGTGCTCCTGGGCTGAGATTTGGCTCATTTGTCCTTGGTGCCCAGCTGGAGCAGGAATTGTTTTGTCTCCCTGCTCTGTGCACAGAGCTCACCATGCCCTGGTGTGAAGCTCAGACCCACACACCAAAGCAGCACAGAACCTGAAACATGGAAAAACCAAACCTGAGGCATCACAATGATGAAGAGAACCTGTCTAGAGCCCAGATCTGAGTGCCCTGTGCTGCTCTGGCTGTGGCAGGAGCTTTGTCCTTGCTCAGGCTGTCCTGGCCACTGCTCACCTCCTCTGCTGCCAGCCCACTAACATCATTATGTTATTCCTGATCACTTTTTTTTTCCTGGATGGAAATAATGCTGTCATGTTGTTCTGTCCTCCCTTTGCTGGCAGGCAGGGAGAACAATTGCCTTTTCCAATTTCCTGCTCCTGGGCTGTTTTCCATGGTGCCTCAAAGAGCTGTTGGGCTCTGAGGTTCAGTGCTCAGACTCTGCAAACATCTGTCTGCTCCCATTATGGTCCAGCCCATCCCAGGGACAGCCCTCACCCTCCTGTCCTTGGTGGTAACTCCCTGCTTGACACCTTTAATAGGTCTAATTAAATAATGGATTGAACATTCTGGCCTTGGTGTTGCTGAAATCTTTCTCCAAAGAACCAACATTTCCCCCTGGTTTCCCTCTTGTCTTTGCTCTTGCTTTACTTTGCCTAGGAATAATTTTTTTATTATTTTTATATATATTCCAAATATATATATAATATTTATATTATGTAAATATACTGTTTATTATATATTAATGTATTAATATATGTTTTTATATTTTTATTATAAATTTAAAAATACTTTTTATCCTTTCATGCTTGTTCAATTGTACTTTTCAATGCTCTTGATTCTGCTAGTTGCTCATAAAAATTTATATCTATATAGATATATGTATTAAACCTTCTGAAATTAGTGATATTATCATGATAGCTCCCATGATTTTTTTAAATAACTTTTTCCCCCATAACTTTCCCAGCATATTTTGCAAAAGTGCACGATTTCTTAGTAGATCAAATAATATCTTCTTTTTTGTCATGTTCCTTTAGCATTTGAGCACCCTGTACTCTCTCAGTATCCTTCAATAATCAGCAGAGAGCTCAGAATGCATAAGAAAATACCAACATTCATGTAAAAAGGAAATTTAATTATAATCAGAGCTTAGTTTTGGCTCTGCTTGAGATTTTTTTTAACGGCAGAAGCAGACTTTGTAATTGGGGAAGTATGAAGTGTATTGCTTCTCAAATGGGCTTCAGTAATTAAATAAGAATTTCTAAAGGGCAGCATCATGCTGCCTCACTTCAAGGAATTTTTCTAAGGATGCAAGAAGAGATTTCTGATGGCTTTGACCAGATTTTGCTACAATAGATCAGTGTCATATTTATGGCTTTAAATGATCAGAGCAAGTGGTGGTTTGTGCTGTGAGGCTTCAGCAGTTTTGTTTTATGTGCTGGCTGCAAACCTCGGGGTAAATTCTCAGGTTTCACTGGCACTGGGGGGTAATACAACATTTAAATTTGGGTTTTAAAGCCCCAAGAAAGAGAGAGAAGCTTTTGGAAAGAGAATTTGGAAGGTGATGCCAGAGCCACGGGAGGTTTGGGTTGGGAGGGACCTTGAAGCTCCTCCAGTGCCATCCCTCCATGGACAGGGGCATTTCCACTGTCCCAGGCTGCTCCAAGCCCCATCCAGCCTGGATTTGGGCACTGCCAGGGATGCTCTTGAGCATCAAGCACCTGTCAGTTCTAATTTATAAGCCCAGGACCAGGGCTGTGATGGTGCAGTCAGACATGCCACGTTCTGCTGGTGATTCCTTGGCTTTGGACTCAAGGCCAGCAGCAAACCCAGCTCTCTGAGGGGAGCCTGCAGCAAACAACAGGAGTTTGTTGTCCTGAGGCCAAAACATGGGGAAAAACCCCAATGAGGATGGATTTTAAATGAAACTTCTCCTGTTTTTTAACTGTGATCTTACCAATGAATTCTCAGTTCAGCTGCTGTCTCCTCAGGCTCCTTAAATTCCATTTTCCAGGGGCTGTACTTGTGGTGCTGCCCTGCTTTGCCCCTGCTGCTGTTCCAGAGGAGTGACCCAGCTGCTCCCTTGGAAGCTCCACCACTGTGGGGTCAGAAATCTTCCCAATGAACTGAAAAGGTGGGGGGGAAATAAAAAATCAATGCTGAGTGCTCCGTGACGTGCATTTCAGCTTTCAGCCTTTCCCAGGTTCAGAGCACAAATGTAGGAGATGATTTTAATGAAGATGTATCAAGGCAGAGTCTCTGTTTGAGCAGTTCCTGCTGTCCCCAGGTAATTAGCTCAGACTCAGAGCTGCTGCTGCTGCTGCCTCTGCTGCAAATCCAAGTTGTTGTCATGGGGATGCTGGGGGTCAGCACCTCCAAGCCAGCAGGACCAGCCTCTTCCCCCAGTGGAGCTGCAGAGGTGTGGGGAAGCCCATCCTTCTCCTTTAGCCCTGCAAGGTGTTTTCCTGTCTCACAGTTTCACCCACACTGGTACAAAATGGCCAGACCAGGGAGTTGTTTTGCCCTGCCTCGCTCAGGAAAATGCTGAAGCTTGTAATGCTGGTGGGGAGATGGAGTTTGGTTTTATCCCTCACCTAAACCCCAGGTCACTCACAAAAACCACGACCTGTAATCCTTGATTCAAGGACTGGGCAACATATGGTAGAAATCCTGCTGGTTTTAACTCGATTATTTCCAGCTAAATGAGAGAGGCTGTGTCAGAAACCTGACAAAACCTCTGTGGGTTTGCTGCCCTTTTCAGCAGTGCCCACAAAACCCTGCACTGTTTGAGACTCTGGGAAACCCCAGCAGGAGATTTAGGGGGAGAATCCTCAGTCAGAGACCTGGCATCAGACATTTACCCCTGCCAGAGGGAGGTTTTGCAGTGGGGTCTGTGGTGGTGCCTCCCCTGCCTGTGTGCAGCCAGGTGCTGCTGGGTTAAAGAATAAATAACAATTAACAGGTTTGTAATGCATTCCTGCTCCTGCACGTGCCTCACAGGCAGGAACTTCTCTCCCTAATGAAAATTCTTTTAAAATGTTCTGTTCTCGTTGCTTTGCTGTACAAAGATCCAGCCTGAGCCCTTCTGCCTTTCCCCATCATCCAGGAGGCTGCAGCTGAGGTTAATGTGAATTAAGCTCTTGGCTTTGTCTAATTAGAAGTGCTCTCACAGGAAGGTTATTTCAGAGAAGCCCTAATAAATGGTAATAATAATATGCATTTCCTGGAAAAGAGGCTTCTCTTAGTGCTCCATTAGGGCTTGTCTAAATACAAAAGTTCTGCCTTAGAACATTAGGTCTCATCAGGTCCTCTGAGTATTGTACCTGCTTTCCATCTCCACTTTGAAAAAGCTCATTACAAAACCATAGCCCTGCTTTAAATAATAATGAAAAAGCCTGTGCAGTGGTGAGGCTCTTCAAAGAATAATCTGGAAGTTCAAATCTTAAGAACAGTCAGAATTTTACATTTCTGTCCAGAAGCTGAGGTTGAGTGAATCCAGCAGGGATGGTGCAGCAAGGGAATTCCTTATCTCAGTTTTCCTGTCCTGTAAATAAAACTTGAAGATGGAGCCCCCCCTGAACCTCAGAGACATAAAACAAGCACATGCAACACCTTTGAAATCGATTCATGCCATGAAATATGCATATGTTGGAATTCCAGCAGGTGAAATGCACTCCAGCTTACAATGGCAAACACCTCCTATCTCCAAGTCCTGTCAATATAAATTATCACTGCATGAATTAGACTGCATTTAAATGAGATGTGCCACCAGTGTTTCCCCCAAACTGCATCTTCTCAAAAGCTGTTTTAATCTGCAGGAGCCAGACTGTAAATTAACCAAAACCAGCCTAGGAAAAGCAAATATTGGTGCAGAGCAAGCAACAGACTTTATTTTTTATTGGGTTTCAGCTTGATGTTGGACTAGTCCTGGGAAAACTGCTATACAGATAAAAAATCCATAGTGAGAGGGGTGTGATGTGACCACAGCAGCTACTGATTTGTCACCTGATTTTTCTTTGCTTATATATTATTTTTCCTTTATTTTTTTATTTGCTATATTGACTCTGAATACAACAGAGCATTTTTCCTGCTCTGCCAATGCCAATTTCTTCTTTTTTTTGTTTCTTAATTAGCAGTTTGATTTCACTGTCACCATGACGTTGGTGTTGGAAAGAGCAGATCCACTGGCAGTAAAGAGGATGAAAAGTGTGATATGCTGGTACAGGTGCATGTTATAAGAAGAAGCAGGCAAAGATGAATGGCTGAAATGTATTGTTTGCTACAGTTTTTTTTTTTTTTTTTAAGATATAAAAATCTATCAAAGCCTGATTTCCTCCCAGCTGAGTAACTCCCTTGGCTGGTTGGCAGCCTGGTGCAGGAAGAAGATTGGGGGCTGGCTGCACATCACTAAATTGCTTTAAAAGCTGCAGCACCATGAAGAAATGCCTTCCCAGATCTCTTGCAAATTAAGGCAGCAGCTGTCCTCAATAAATCCCATTTCAATCCATGGGTCTGTCCATGTTCAGGTGTTTACTGCACTGAATTGACCAATATTGACTTCCTAAGGCTTTGTTCTCTCTGCTTTGCAGTGGACAAGAAAGGGCACTTTAAAATGGCTCAGGCTCATCAAAGCACTGAAATGATAAAGGGCACTTCTCTGCTAGGTTTTTATGCCAGTATTATGAAAAACATTGAGGCATAATTTCCAAACCTTACATTTGTAATTCCAAGAATGCAGAAGCTGCTCTGGCTGAGGAGAAGACTTGCACTGCAGTTGTACACTGTGAGAGGAGGAATAAAAAGGGACAAATTGCTTTTTGTGTCCTTGTCTATTTTCAAACTCTCCAAACAAATATCTTTGTCTTTTAGGACTGAAATTCAGGAAGGAAAACACCAGGTATTGGGAGGGAAAGGCCTTCAGTGCCAGAGGTGTGTGCTGCCTCTCTCTGTGCTTTGTAGTGTGTATTTAGAGTATTTCCTGGGTTTATGGAATAACTCCCAGCTGCTCCCAGGGATGGGAACAAGCTGCTTCTGTCCACATGTGCCTGCACAGGAATTATGGCTCCTAAGCAGCCAAAACTCCCTCTGAACCTCTGGATCAGGGATGTTTGCAGTGAACCAAGGATAATGCTCATCATAATGTTGTTTTCAGCAGAGAGCTGGGTCTAAACCTCACCTCATTCAAACTGCATCATCCAAATGCTTGTTCTGATATATTTTTTCTTTATTTTTGAACTCTTAGAGTGAAGCTTTATTTGGCAGGGTGAGTAGAAAGTCAGTGATAATCTAAAGACACCAAAACACTCTTGCACTCTGTAAAATATTGTTGTAGACTGACTAAGTTCTGTTTGCATTCTGCACATGAAGCAGGACTAAAGGTCTCTATTTTGGTGAAGATCAATGTATTTTCCTTCCTGCCAAGCCATTGAACAGTGCCACTCTTCAGCTGGGATCACTTCACTGACTCACCCTTTTTTCTCCCTAAAGGCAAATGGGGAAATTAAAGACAAGAGTTTTGTTAGTGATTATTTCTGCTTCCTGTTTCTATCAGGCAAAGTCTCATTTCAATCCCCACGGGAGAAAAGGCTGTTTTTCCAATCTGTTTTCCCTGACTGGAGCTGGGCCATGCCCACCTGTACCTGATACAATCCTGCCACTGGGACTCCTTGGGGAGATACAAATTTTGCTGTCTGGTTCACTTTGTCTCTTTCCAATCAATAGATAAACAGCAGTGGAAAGAATTTCATCCCTGAAAGGCTTCATTGGAGATTCCTTGGCTTTCACAGAGCTCTCTGTGAGTGCTGCCATCCTGCTGGGTGTGGATCACTGGGAAAGCATCCACACCTCTTCAGGGGGGAGGATTTCTGTCCCAGGGATGAAGATCTGAGTCTCTGTGAGACCAGGGTGCCACTGTGCTTTGCTGGTAACAGCTGTTAGGAGATATTGATATGATTTCTGAACCTGTTTGAGTCCCTGTAGCCATGATCTGACAGGAACATGCTGGGAGCCTGTTCAGTGCTGCCTCTGCAGCAGTTCCTGCTTTACCTTTGATTTGTCAGCAGGCAGCACTTTTATGGCAGCTCTGCTCAAAATCCAGCTCGACCTATTAGAAATAATAATTGTGTTTAAGCCAGTCCAGATAAAACACTCCTGTGAAGTAGTGAGGTGTGACTGGATTAATTTCTTTGAGACTGGTTTGTTTGTGCATCTTTTATGAGGGTAATTACAGCCTTCCACCTGAGCAATGGGAAGCAATTGTCTGTTCAGGCTGGAGGAGGGGAAGGGGGTCAGGATTAGTGTCCTGCCCTAAAATGTGTGCTGCATTCTTGCTCCAGACACAGAGAGCAGGATGGATCCATCATCCCGTGGATCAGTGGGAATCTGCCCTTGTTTTCACACAACCATCCCAAGGTCCTGGCTGGTGCCCAGGTGGGGCTGGCCAGGTGTGACCTAATCCCAGAATCCCAGATGGGCTGGGTTGATTTGGGAGGGACCTTAAAGCCCATCCCATTCCACGCCCTGCTGTGGGCAGGGACACTTCCACTATCCCAGGTGTCTCCAATTTCTATCCAAAATGGCCTTGAACCTTTCCAGGGATGGAGCAGCCAGAGCTTCTCTGTGCCAGGGCTGCCCATCCTCCCAGGGAACAATTCCTTCCCTGTATTTAGAATCAATCTCCTTTAGTTTAAAACCATTGCCCCTTGTCCTGTGGCCACAAGCCCTGATAAAAAGTCCCTCTCCAGCTCTCCTGGAGCCCCTTTAGGCACTGGAAAGGGCTCTGAGGTCTCTCTGGAGCCTTCTCCTGTCCAGGTGAGCCCCCCCAGCTCTCCCTGCAGAGCTGCTCCATCCCTCTGCTCATCCTGGAGCCTCCTCTGGATCTCTCCAGCAGCTCCAGGTCCCTCCTGTGCTATCCCAAGGGCTGGGGCAGCTCTTCAGGTGGGTCTCACCTGAGCACAGGGGCAGAATCCCCCTTTTCCTGCTGCCCACACTGGGCTCAGCCCAGGGCAGGGGGTTTGGGGTGCCAGGCCATGTCACGTCCAGGTTTCCACCCTCCAGCACCCCCAATTCCTCCTTAGGGCCACTCCCAACCCCTCCACTCCCCATCCTGCATTGATCCTGGATCATTCTGAGTATCAAGCACAAATGTACATTGATATTGAATTTGTGCACTGTGAATGCATTTTTTTTCCCCCAATAGAAGCATTTTTCCCCCAGAGGTGTGTGGGATGTGTGTGATTTACAGGGCAGGGACTAACAGGCACAGCTGGTGCCTATCACTGTGCAGCCATCAAAACCTTTGTGCAGCACGTTGTGCATGAAGGTACAATGTGCACAACAAAAAAATTAAAAATATTTCAGACTTAGTGCTCTGTGTGATCCTTCCCCTCACTGATTTCCTTTGAATGGGGGTGTTTTAGGTATTTCAGGGGGAGTTTGAGGTGCTTCAGGGGATGTTTTAGGTATTTCAGTGACCTCCTGGCTCAGCAGCTCCTTGCAGCACAGACAGCAGCTGAAGCATTCCAGCCTTTCATTCAGGTGCTTTGTGATCCTGATGATTGCAAGTCCCACGTTTGCTAACAGAGTTGGCAATTACACAGGCACTGAGAGGAGCCACAGCCAAAGATGCTGGCCTGGCTTTAAGGAGCCCTTGGAATTGTCCCTTCTTCCAGGTCTAGCAGGGCAGTGGGGAATGGCCCCCACAGTGGGATGTGCTGGTGACGTGCAGGATGGTGATGTACATCTCCCACTTCCTTAAAATCTTTTAGCAATCTTATCTTATCTTTATACAATTCCATTTTCCCCCTCTTTTTTTTCCTCAGCATCAAACCCATGTGGATCTGCAAGTTCTGTTTGCCTTAGAAAGGGGAACTTTCCTAGAGCACATGTATATGATAGCAATTTCCTTCTTCCTTTATTTATGAATGTAATTTCAGCTCAAGACTGGCTGATTCATTGGAACCTCATGTTGTTCCTAGGAGCTATGGTGGGAGAGCTGTTTGGAACAGCAGCCTGGGAAATGCCAGCCTTAAGCTGTGCTTCAATCCTCCAAAGCCTCTGCAGCCCAAACCAGGTGAGAAAGCAACTCATCCCAGAGATTTTGGTGAGAACCCGAGGTGAGTGCTGTGTTTTCCTGTGCATATCATATCCTGGGAGCCACTAAATTACTGATAATTGAGTGCAGAGTGTGGGGGTTATTTACAGCTTCGTCCTGCCAGAGTGACAAAAAGCAGCCTTGAGGTGCTGCTTGCTCTGCTCAGCTCCACACTTCCAATATTTCCTCAAGGCTGTTGCTGCTGTCTGCTGTCACAGACCTACATCAGCATTTCCATGCCATTACCTTCAGCGAGGAGCATTCCCTTAATTCCTGCCTTGTTTAGTCCGGGACCATAAATAAAACTAACGGCTCAGGAAAGCAAGCCTTGCAGAGCCCTGCCCTGGAGGCTGCTCAAAACCTGAACATTTCATTGGTTTGGCAGTCTTTACAGACGAACATCTAATCTATAATAACCATAATGCCAGTTGGAAATCCATAATTAGGGCCCACTCTGAGCTGTGGCACAGCAGATGAGGAATAATGTCGAGCACTCCGCTGGAGGAAGTGCACTCAGGCCATTTTCTCTGTATGATTCTTATTCTGGCTCTCTCTCCCCCCCCAACTCCCCAGCCAGTATGATGAGAAAATAAATACAGATATTTATGCCCATTTCTGGGAATGCAGTTGTCTCAGCACATACAGCACCCAGGAGGGCTGTAAGAAATAAATTAGTGCTCTACGCTGCGGATGTGCCAGGCAGGATGCATGTCTGTTTGACTGCTGCTAAGGAGCTGAATATTTCACATGAGGAAGGTTTATGGTGCTGTGAATGTCACTGATATGTCAGAGGAACAATAAGCTTGTGGAGCTTTTAGGGGTTTATTCTTCACCCTGCTGCTGGGAGCAGTTGGGCTGCCCGTGCTGTGGGTTCTGCGGGCCCACAGAACCTCCCCAGAAGTCATGAGTGCAACGTTTAGGTGAGAGAAATTTGTTGAATTCTAAAATATCAAAATTCAAACCAGCGTGGGCAGCAGGTGAGGGAGGGAATTCCGCCCCTCTGCCCAGGTGAGACCCCACCTGCAGAGCTGCTCCAGCACGGGAGGGACCTGGAGCTGCTGGAGAGATCCAGAGGAGGCACCAGGATGAGCAGAGGGATGGAGCAGCTCTGCTGGAGAGCTGGGATTGTTCACCTGCACAGGAGAAGGCTCCAGGGTGACCTAATTGTGGTCTTCCAGTGCCTGAAGGAGCCAACAAGAAAGATGGAAAAGGACTTTTTACAAGGGTCTGGAGTGACAGGACAAGGGGGAATGGCTTCACACTGACAAAGCAGGTTTTGGTTGGATATTGGGAAGGAATTGATCCCTGTGATGTTGGTGAGGCCCTGGCACAGAGAAGCTGTGGCTGCCCCTGGATCCCTGGAAATGCCAAGGCCAGGTTGGATGGGGCTTGGAGCAATCTGGGACAGTGGAAGGTGTCCCTGTCCATGGCAGGGGGTGGAACTGGATGATCTTTAAATTCCCTTCCAACCCTTCCATGTCTCTATGAATACCCTGAGCTGGAATGGACCTGCAGGGATCACAGGGTTCCCAAGCATCTCTTCACATGCCTGGGAGTGTTTTCCAAACTCTCCTTGAATTCTCCACCTCTGGGGCTCCAGAAGGAGCCAGGCCAGGAGCTGAGGTCCTGCAAGGATCCAGCACCACTTCCAGCAGGTGTGGAGACAGCTGCTGGGTCTGGTGGCTGGGATGTGCAAAGGGGGCAGAGCCGCTGTTGTGCTCCTTAGAGAAGGGTCTGGAAGCCTCCATGGCCACCATCTGCTGCCTTGTTTGTGCAGTTTGATCATCCCTCAGTGAATGGCTCCTCGGAAACTCCGTGATTAATCTCCGGGATCCGAACCCCTTCAGCAGCCTGAGGGAGGGCAGGATTCAGCTCGTTAAAATAAAACCCTGTGAATGTGCAAATTCTCCTCAAAAGAGACCAGGATTCACGAAGCAGCTCAGTACAAAAGTGGGGAAATGAGCTGTGGCTTTTTGTGCTGCCAATTTACAAACACAAGCTCCTTGATAAAAGCTGGGAATATCTCTCGGAGATGAGCGGTGACTAAAGCAGCCCTGTGATGGTGCTTACAGGACTTGTGGAAGGCACACAATGTCTGAAGATGATTTTAATGAGTGGCAACAATTTCAGGGAGCTGCTAGGAGGCTTTTCTCTCTAGATGGTGGAAGGAATATTTCACTGACAGGTGTTTTAAAGTATTTCCTGTACAATGAGTCGGCTCAATTTGTCCATAATGAATAAAATGAAATTTAGGGATCATTTAGGGGTTATTAATGGCCGTGATGTATTAATTATGCAGCAAACTTTAATTGTCTCCTCCTTAAAAAACCAGTTCAATTAGAGTCCTTGGAGTTTTTAATAGTGTGTTGAAATAGTTTTTCAAACAACAAAGCATTAAGTCTCGTTACGGATCCATTTCTCTTTTTATGGGAAATGATTTGACCATAACTGATCCTGACAGGGAATTTAAATAGTTTAAACCCAGCCTGGCAACAAGCACAGAATCCTAATTTGTGCAGCCTCCAGCCCATGGAATGGTCCTAAAGTCACTGGGCATTTGCGACAGCTCACTCTGGGTTTGTGGGGGCTCTTCAGCTGATTCCTCTCTGGAGAAAGTGAAATAAAGTCTGTTGTTTCTCCTGGCCGTTCTTTGAACCTGAACCATGTGTCTTTTTCAATTGTAAAACAATTTGAAGACATGCAGATTTATTTACTATGCTCAAAGAAATCTGTCCATTGGGTTGCTGATTTATAGTTTTTCCCCCTCCCCATCTACATTCAGTTTCACCAGGTACTTTCAGTCCTATAAAGAAAGCTGTTTACAAAGTGAGATTTACTTTGGAGCACTGTATTCATGAATAGGAAATAAAGGTACAGCTCTGAAAGAAGCTTGTTTTCTGCTGTAACCCTTTCTCATTTTGCACTGTGCAGGGAAATGAATCCTTCCAGCAGCCACCTGCAGGATGTATTTCCTGTGGAGAGAATTGATTTGCAGGTTTGTCCCAGCCAGTGTTTAAGGAATGGCTGGAACAATAAGGCTGTGCACAGCAGAGGCTGCTTCAGTGCAGAATTGCTCTGATGCCTTGAGAATCTGTCCTGGAGCAGGGGCTGGGCAGAGTCCCAGAATAAAGCAGAGATTGATTCCAAGGATCTCCTCCATGGACCCACCTGGGGCAGCACCAGAGCCCAGCCAGGGCTGCCCCCAAGATGACCCAAAATGGCCCCAAAATGCACGAGCGCTCCCGGGGTCTCTCCCTGGGATCAGCTCTGCTCCATTTGCACCTTGCAGTTCATTGTCCCAGCCCAGCTTTAGCCCAGGCACTCCCACCCTGCTTGTTTTTCTCTCTCCAGCCCACGGGGTTTGTGCTCCTGGGCTGAGATTTGGCTCATTTGTCCTTGGTGCCCAGCTGGAGCAGGAATTGTTTTGTCTCCCTGCTCTGTGCACAGAGCTCACCATGCCCTGATATGGAACACACTAAAGCAGCACAGAACCTGAAACATAGAAAAGCCAAAACCTGAGGCATCTGCTCAGCCCCTTTGGTGTGGGAGGAGAAATCTGGAGCTCCCATGGAAGCTGTGCAATCCTGGGAGGGGGCTGAGGGCAGGGTTGGATGCTCAGGCTGGAGCTCCAGGATGGCCACTGATCAAGGCAGTCAGGATCTCCTGGTAGATCAGGTAGGTGAAATCATAGAAAATGCAGCTAGAGTGCAAGGAAACCAGCCCACTGATTTTTGTTCCCTGTAGGACAAGGGCAAATCAATCAATTTTTACTCGTGGCTTTAATTTTTGGTGTGGTTTGGTTTGGTTTTAGCAAAGGGAAAAATGGAGCAAACCTCATTGCCAGGTCTGAGCTCTTGAGGGAAGTCCAGGGATCCATTTCAACCCAAGGAGTGCCCAGCAGGCAGCTCAACAAAAACCATTCCATAAATAAGATGAGGAGGAGCAGACTGCCTTTATCAATCCTCCAGGCCCAGGATTACAAACAGCAAGTGATGGGCCTTGGGAAGCTTCCAAACTCCTCCTGGGTATTTCTTTCCTGAAAAATGTTTTTTCCAGTGCTGGGTCCCAGTGAGAGGGTCCAACCCCACTCTCTGTGCAACTCGTGTGGAAGGCTGGAGTACCTGAGGAACAACTTCTCCCTCTTTAGCAGCACTTGGGTAGAAAGATGAACTATAAATAAAAAGCAGCTGTGGTCTGAGAGTTATCCTGACTTCTAAAAACAACACTTTTAAGAACCTCTCTGTTAGAAATAAATTCTCTGGCTCTGCAGATGTCCCAGGGGAGAGATGTGCTTCCCCCCCTCTCTTTTTTATTCCAGGAAAAGAATGACAACTGATATATTTATCTGTAGGAGAGCCTGCTGATTTTATTTGAACATTACAAGAAATTATTCAAGCTTCAAGCAAACATTTCGTCAGTTTTGTTTTTTTTTTTTTGAATAAAAATCAGCAAATTGAAAATCTTGCTTGTCTTTCACAGGAAGGATGTTGCAAAAAACAAGTACAAGAACAAAGGCTGATGAGGATGAAGACAAGAAGAAAAGCGACTCCTTTTTTTTTTTTGAAGAGGAATCTCCAAATTTTGGAGATAAACAGTTATTTTACTTGTAACTTATACAAGGGGGCATGCTTTGACATATCAAAATTAGGTAAAAAGCCAAAATAAAAGGGATTTTTCAGAATAAATTTTATTAAGGATGATGGAAGACAAGATTTGATGGTAAAAGAAAACAAACTGCCTTCAATTTGAACCATTTGTCTGTTAACACGACAGAAATTAGATTTCAAGTAAATTCTTGCTTTCTCAAGTTTGCTTTCAGTTAGGAACTGAACCATCATGTGATGGGCAAAGAGGAAATGGGATTTCCCAGCTCCATCATCTGAATCACAAAAAGAGTTAGAATTGAAGGGGATTTGTTATATGTGGGGTTGATTCTCTATGGGGTATTAGCTGAAGACTGAGCACAAGTAAAAGGAACATGGAGTGAAAAGCACTTTTTGTACACTTTCAATCTGGAATCCAGTTCCAGAGCATTCTCCCTTGACTTCATTCTATAAAGCTGTCAGAAATCACACCTGAATTGTACGTTTTTTTATTCTGACATGAAAACAGAAAATGGCCCAAAAGGTGCATTTTTCCCAAGGAATTGCCATTTTCTGCCTGTTCCCAGCCATGCCAGCCAGGAGAAGAGGTGTGATCCCCTTCTCCCACCTCCCAGCCCAGGGGGACCTTGGCAGAAGGTTTCTTCTATGAGTTTTCAGAGTGCCTGGAACAGAAACAGATGAACTTGTTCCACTTTTGGTACATTTTTACCAAAAGCATGAAGAAGAAACTGGCTTCTAGGTGTTCTTGTAAATATTTTACTAGAAAGTGGCTTCACAAGGGATTCTCTCTTTTGTTGGAGCCAGATTCCATAGAAATAGGGCTTTTAGTAAAAATTGCTTTGGGATCCCATCAACATGTTCTACTTTCCAACTCTGCAGCAATGTGAGGTATCTCTTAGAGTATGTGCTTTTTTTGGAGACATTTATGGCAATGCAGAAACCTCTAGACTGGTTACTAATTTTTCCATAATTAAAATTTCATTAAAAAAAGATGATTAGAAGCCTTATTATGTAAGTTGGATTTCTGGCTGACCTGCTAAACATCTTGTATTTGTACGAGTAGGCTGTGATTTGGGGATTGCTCTTTACCTGGCCTGAAACCCTCCAAAACGGTGAGGAAACTTTATCTTGGATTTAAAAGGTTCTTGGTGTGACCTTAAATTGCTGCAACTGGATTTGTTGCTTGTGTTTGATGGTGTCCTGGGCTGTAAGATGTGTGTGTATTCAATTCCCATCTGTCAGAGCTGTTCTCTGTAGGTCTTGGGGCAGTTTTCTTTCTCTCTCCCACAGCCAACCCTCCCTCCAGGAGATCTCTGCTGTCCATGGGCCATTAATTATTAATTATCCTCTGTCCATGGCCAGTGAGTGTCCCTGCAGGGCTGAGCAAATTCCACCATCCCATGGGAGATGCTCCACCCAGGGGAGGAGCCAAGCATTCCTACCTGGATCCAATCTGAGGTGCTGGGAACAGCCCAGTAGCCTTTGCCCACTGCATTCCCAGAGGAGCAGCTTTCTCCTGCCCTGCATTCCCAGAGGAGAGCAGGCCCATCTCCAGCAGCCCTGGAGCTCCAGAGGAAAACTCCTGCCTTGTGCAGGATCCCTGCTCCAGCAGAACCACAGCTGGCACTGCAGGAGGGCTGAGCCCCCCTGGGATGGGACTGTGCCACCACCCTGAGCCCCCCTGGGATGGGACTGTGCCACCACCCTGAGCCCCCTGGGATGGGACTGTGCCACCACCCTGACACACAGGGTCTCAGCTCCTGCTCTCACTCTGGCATTGCTGTTTTGTATTGCTGCATTTTTACTTTAATTTTATTTTTTTCCCTAATAAAGAACTGTTATTCCCACTCCCATATCTTTCCCTGAGAGCCCCTTAATTTCAAAATTATAATAATTCAGAGGGAGGGGGTTTACATTTTCCATTTCAGGGAGGCTCCTGCCTTCCTCAGCAGACACCTGGCTGTTCAAACCAAGACAGATGGAAAAAGCTGCACAGCTGTGTGTCCCATCCCTTCATCCTCCCGTGGAAGCAGAGGCTGTCTCAGAGGGGGAAGCAGCTTCTTGCCCAGAGAAATTGGGAATGCTCCATCCCTGGAAGTGTCCCAGGTTAGGCTGGGATAGTAGAAGGGAATGAGATGAGTTTTTAAGTCCTTTCCAACCCAAACCATTCCAACTCCTCCTTGGCTGCAGACAGAAACCTTTTATCCTGCAAGATTTCCTCAAGGTCTGCTCCAAGCTGTATTTCTGTATATCCACAACTATATCAATATTTCGAATAAATATATAAACTGTGCATATATGAAAAATCTCTCCCCAGATGCTCTGCAAATACAGATGGATCTCACAGTTTAAAGCTCAGGAAAGCACCGAAGGTGGCAGCAAAAGCAGGACCTCAACAAGGGCAGGCTCAAGGAGGTAACTGCTCCTGGATCCACCCCCAGGGATCCTCCTCAGCCTGACCTTCAGGGAGACACTGCCTTCCTTCTCCTGTCTTTGGGGACTCCACGAGAGATTTATTTCAGTTCTACAGCTGATTTCACAGCATTTCTGCTTCTGGTCCAGGATCAAACTGAATCCCAGCTGAGCCTTGGTGTCTTTGTTTCAAGTGGCATTGAAATATCTCAGCAAAAAATGATGTGCTGCACCTGAGTTTTTCTCAGGACAGAATTGTTTGCACAAAACAAAGCAGTAATTAGCACTATTAATTATCTTCAAGAGGCTGGCCCAGTTTCCCAGCACTTGCTGCACTTGCCTGTGTTCATCTTAGTTGGGAAGAATCCTGCCAGAGCAGGCAGTCTGGGCTTTTAAACTGAAGGGGAAGCTGGTTTTAGGAAAAACCTGGAACATTTTATTTCCCCTAAAAGGTAATCAGGAGAAAAACACCCCAAACAAAACATGTTTTTACTCTGTTTAGAATTTCTGAACACTTTTTTGCCTGTTACTACATTATATGCCTGGTAGAGCAGTGTTGCAAAGATGAGATAAGTTAACTCGGAGAAGCACAATTCCATTTGGTGTTCCAGGAAACCTGGATTTGAAGGGTGTGTTTGGGTCACTGAGTGCTGGAGCCCTCAAGGAGACTGATGGCATGAACCAGTCTGACTTTTCTCCTCTCCCTGAGAAATACTTTGGGGAAAAGACAGCAGAGCAGTGCTGGGAAAATCTGTGTCCTCCCAGGCTGCTGGGAAATAAAGAGACCTTCATTATATTCTCATTACTCCAGCTCTCAGCACAGAAAGACAAAAAAATATAAAGGTCACTAGCTTTTACCATCTGTGCTAAAATGAGATGAAGGTAATAGAGAACTCCAAGATTTATTGCTTAGCAGCTGATTTGAGGCTCCAAGTAAGTGGTGAAACTCTTAACCCTAACTCAACACTTCCTTATTTTGTAAAGGCACGTTCCAGAACCCCCTGAATTTGATGGAAATATCAGAACTTCCTTCATCAGGGACTGGATCAGACTTCACAGGTTACCTGAAAACACCAGTCTGGAATACTGGCTCCTGAATGGGTTTGATCGAAGAAAAAGGATTTTAATTTGTGAAATCCATGGGAGTATGAGAGGAAAATTACATCTGGGGATTGCACCAGGTGATTTCTGTTTAATAAGATGAGAGACTTCCCTTGGTCCATTTGGAAACCACTTGACAGGGTCTGTGCAGCTGCTTAATTGGATGCACTAAAGCATCTGACTGGTGCATTCATCAGTGTCCTTGCAGCCTCCAGGAGGCTTTCTGATGGCTTTGGAATCATGCTTGGCACTTCCTCGTCCTTAGAAAGGCTCCTCTCCAAAGCTGACAGCTCCCAGCCTGCCCATGGTGGGAAGGATGAAGGATTTGGGCACATCCAACCCTGCAGGCTGGAGCTGAGCATGGGCTGTAGATCCCAGGATCAGGAATTTGGAGGTGAGAGTTTGGAGCTTTGCTGTGAGACACGTTCACTCTGGCTGTAGATCCCAGGATCAGGAATTTGGAGGTGGGAGTTTGGAGCTTTGCTGTGAGACACGTTCACTCTGGCTGAGATGGATTCGGGCACATCCAACCCTGCAGGCTGGAGGTGATCCCAGGGCTGTAGATCCCAGGATCAGGAATTTGGAGGTGGGAGTTTGGAGCTTTGCTGTGAGACACGTTCACTCTGGCTGTAGATCCCAAGATCAGGAATTTGGAGGTGGGAGTTTGGAGCTTTGCTGTGAGACACGTTCACTCTGGCTGTAGATCCCAGGATCAGGAATTTGGAGGTGAGAGTTTGGAGCTTTGCTGTGAGACATTTTCACTCTGGCTGTAGATCCCAGGATCAGGAATTTGGAGGTGGGAGTTTGGAGCTTTGCTGTGAGACACGTTCATTCTGGCTGAGATGGATTTGGGCACATCCAACCCTGCGGGCTGGAGGTGATCCCAGGGCTGTAGATCCCAGGATCAGGAATTTGGAGGTGGGAGTTTGGAGCTTTGCTGTGAGACATTTTCACTCTGGCTGTAGATCCCAGGATCAGGAATTTGGAGGTGAGAGTTTGGAGCCTTGCTGTGAGACATTTTCACTCTGGCTGTAGATCCCAAGATCAGGAATTTGGAGGTGGGAGTTTGGAGCTTTGCTGTGAGACACGTTCACTCTGGCTGAGATGGATTTCAGAGGTCGATAGCTCAGCCCCCAGAAAGAAATGAGGTGAAAGAACCTGATTGTGTTGGACGCCCTGCAGCTGACTCAGCAAGGCCAAGTGTGCAACCTCTAAATTAAATACTTTGAAGCTGATTTAATTGTCACATGAGCTGTGAAATTTTTAATCAGGTGCCTGTTTGTATCTGACCAAGGGATGCTATTTCTGGGTAAGGATGATAGCAGCAGTGCTCTCTCTGCTTTTCTGTGGAAGGCCAGGTGTAAGCATTGTGTCATTTTTATTCAGACAATTCCAGCATTTCAGAGCTTCCTCACTAATTTAGTTTTAATTGTCCAGACCTTGCCCTCATCAAGCAAAAGAAAAATGGGTCTGGCACTTCCACGTTACCATGAGCTGCTCAAAATGAGAGATAAATGAGGGATAAAGCCATTAAAATGATGTGGGCAGTGCAATTTTAAAAGCCAAACTGGAGTGGAGCACGCTGGTTGTGTGTGAATATCCCCATTACCAAAGTAAATAAGCCCAGCTGTTGGCAAATCTGAATTTCAGCTCTAAATGGCCTTGGCTTCTCAGTGACCTCTGCAGAGAGGGAACAGCTGGATTGTTCACACAAATCCCTGCCACGTCGGGCCAGTTTTTATCTGACTGAATATTGAGGTTTTTCCTGCTCTGGCTGTGCTGCAGATGTGGGCACTGGGAGCTGATTTGCTGTTTGAGGCTCTGAGCCATCACTCATTAAAGCCACTCTGCTGCCTTTAGGATCAGGCTAGCAGTAAATCTGTGTCACGTTCTTTTCTGCTGCTAACTTTAACAACTCCCAGTCAAAAGTTTTCTCATTTGAGGGTGTGTTTAAATGGCTATCTTGCATCTGAAATTAAGTCCTGGTAACGTATTAATTAGCCTTTTTTTTTTTTGGAGTTTAATGTACCTTTTAATTAACTGAAGCCAGAAACACAGTTTACACATTTAAAATCCTAATCCTTTAAATCATTGCAAGTTTTGTCCTAAACTTACAGAAATCAATAGATAAAGTCCTGTAGCTTTCCCAAGAGCTAAATGCCTGTAATTACAGCTGGAAGGTGAGACTCCAGAGTCTGGACAAAAAGTTGCCTGGGATGCTTTGCTGTTTGTGCCCTCAGCACTCAGGGCAGTCCTGCCTGGCCAGTAATGAGCAGGGCTCCAGGAGCGTTGTGTACTTTTGCTTTGATTTGATTTAATGCTCTCTGCAGTGATAACAATCACTCAGGCATCAAGTCCAGCCTTTGCCTGCTGCTTTCCTGCCTTGTTAAATGCAAGTGCACTCTCAGCTGAAGTGGCTGCAGCAATTTGAGATCTGTGCCCGTTCCGTGCTCATCATCTCGGTAACAACATCCGAAATTCCCAGCCAGGCAACTCCTCAGGCTCCCTTCCCCAAGAAAGCAGCACAGCCCTGCCTCCCACACTGCTGCTGAGAAGCTACCAGGTGTCATAGTAACAGCTCAGTGAATGTCATTGAATTCTTACCCATGAATTAGCCTGGCTTTAGCAGGAGGCATTGATGCACGTGAGGAGAAGGAATCTTGTCCGGGACTGGAGGAATCCTTGGAGATCATCCCTCTGCATCCATGCAAATAAATGGCTGCAGGCTAAACCTGCTCAGTCATGCAGGCCTTCAGGGAACAGTTTTAGGGCTCTTGTTTCAGTGGAGGATAATTTGATTATTTTTTTTCAGTCCTTAATGGCAGGAGTTTTAATAAATTAAAGGAATGGAAACTTGGAGGAGGAGGGGAAAAAAAAAAAAAAAAGCCAGTCCAGACTCCCTGAGTTAAGTAGGGGATTGATTTGCCCCTGTGCAAAAGTCAAAAGCAAAGTTCTTGATACAGGGAAGGTTTTGGAAGGGGTGGCACATGAAGGTGGGAGGCCTCTCCCTTTGGATGTTTCAGGATCTGCAGCTGATTTTCAGTCCAAAGGGAAGGAATAAAATGGAATGAGCAGTTACAAAAGCACTGCTGCAGGCACATTGCCAGGGATTTTCCCTTGAGATGGAGTGGTTTGATTTTGGTGCCCAAAGAGGAGCTGGCTCTGGGTGAAGATTGCCCAGGAAGGGCTGCTCCTCATCCATCCAGTCTCTGCAGGAATTCTGCTCCCTGAGATCTTCACCCTTCTGTGTCTAATGCTGAGCAGGGGGGAGGGTCTGCATTGACCACCATGACCTTAAAGGTGATTTCCAACCTTAAAAATTCCATGATTCCATCCCATCAGATGTGCTAGACCCGCCCAATGAACACAAAGGGTGTGAAGCAGAGATGGATACACCATGGCCCTCAGTGCTGAACAAGTCTCAGGTCCCTAACTGAGAGAAAAATCCCCAAAAATCTAAAGTTTTCAGCAGAAGTGGAAGCAGAAAACCCAGTGTTTCCCTTGGAGCAGGGCAGTGTTTGAGCTCTGCCTCTCATTTTTCAAAATTCTTCCTGCAGCCTGATTTTCACAGTGCTCCTCACCAAATGTTCCCCTGGTTTTGATGTGGAATTCACTCCTGTTTTGTAGCCTTGAAAGCAATATTTGATGAGAAGAGCCTGTTCCCAAAAGAAATTCACGATCCTGAACAAAACAAGCGAAGCAACTCTGTCAGCGAGTGTGGAGGAAAAAATAAAAAGAAATAAGCAACAAGCAAAGCTGGCAGAAAAATAAACCTCCTCTTCCAAAGGAAGGTGTGTACACAGAATGCAGATCCAGGGAAGTTGTCTTTGCTCTGTGCCATGAGTTTTTTTCCAATGTGTTCCCTTTTTTCTTAGGAGCAACATTTCCAGCCATTACTTGGGATCTCATCCTTACCCAGCCCTTAGGATCCCCTCCCTCCAGCTCGTCCTGGGTTTTACATCAAAGAAACCAAAATCAGGGAGGTCACTTTTATGCTTTATTTCTTGTGGTTTGAGTAATTTCCCTGACTGAAATCCAGATGAAGTTTCCAGGCATTCGGATGCTCTTGGAATGTTTTAAAAGTGTGAAGGATCAAATCCTCCTCTGATTTAAACCAAATAGTTGGAGTGAAGTTACTTTTCAGTTATTCACTTCCAAATGTAAGGTTTCCCCTGATTTCCCTGTTTTAACCCTAAAAAACAAATGTCAGTGTGAGCCCAGAGAAGAAGCTGGTGCTTGCAGGGATTTTCTTCCCCAGATTGTCCCCAAGGTTTGACATCATTAATCCAGAGTAAGGAAGTGCTGACCCCCAGCCTGATCTCCCACTAGTGCCAACCCATCCCTGTCTACCAGGGAAGCCACATGAAAATGGAATTAGCAGCTGAGCTGGATGCTGGATTGGATCAGGTGGTGGTAAAGCATTAATCATGGCAATGGTGGATCTTTTCAACTAAAAAAAAAAAAAAAAAGGAAAAAAAAAAAAAGAAAAAAATTTTTTGTGCCTTTGAATATGAAAAAAACCCCACTATTCTGGCCCTGTTTTACTCTAATTTCCTCTTTGAGTCTGAAGGGCAAGAAATCTCTGTAGACAACCTCTTTTCCTCCATTTTCCAGTTTAATACCTGTTCTGGATAAATTTGGGGAAAGTAATTGAGGATTCAGTGCCTGCCTAAACTGACAGCAATGTTTTAAGAGGTACTTTCTCTAAAAACTCCAGCTTTAATTCTTTCTCTGCCGGGAACTTTGCTGTTCATTAAGGAGCAAGGTCAGACTGTAGGAAGAAAACAATGAGCTGCTTTCTTACCTCAGAGGCAGCTTTTGCTCAGGAGATGCTGCTCTCTGCAGTATCTGGTTGAGTGTTTGTCATCTCATTTCTCCTGGAAAATATTTTGTTACTAGAAAATGGGCTTTATTCAAAGCAATTTACATATCTTACTGCAATAGTTACTATATTGGCTCGTCCTCAAGTTTAAGTCAATCTGCAAAATATCCTCTTGTAGAATAATTTGCATGTGTAATTTGCCAGACCAAATCCTGCAGAGATTTGAGTCACGCTGAATTCAGGAGGACTATTCAGGTTTACATATGCTTCTGAAAAAATAAATCCTAAGTGCAGAGTTGTTTACAAGGTCAAAGCCTGTTTTTTCCCCAGTATCACGTAAACTTCAAAGCAAATAAAATCTCCTCCTGCAAGGACACATTTGCAGAGTAACATGATAATGAGTGATGTCAAACATGTATTCATTAATTTTGAGCCATTTTAGCATCAGTGCTGTGGATATGAGAGCCATGGAATGGTTTGGATTGGAAGGGATCCTCAAGTCCATCTCATTCCAGGGACACCTTCCACTATCCCAGGCTGCTCCAAGCCCTGTCCAACCTGGCCTTGGACACTCCCAGGCACGGGGAGTTTCTATGAAGCAAAGCAAGCTGAGGAGAGTTAATTAATTAAGCCAAAGACTTGAAGAATAGAACTTTAAAGTACTTTTGTTCCTTTTCCCAGAGCTGTATCTTATCTCTCCCGTCTGTATTTTCTCTGATAATTTTTTACAGCTCTCCTGTGATATTGCCTTAACGACTTTAGGACCTCAATTACACGCAGAGTAGATGCTTGATGCTTTCTAAGTGGTGAAAAATTATCCTTGCTCTGAGAAACTCTAACTCTGAGGCAGATAATTAAAATAATCGAGGGCACAGGGAAATGAAAGCAGCAGTTCCTCCCCCAGGTGTGTGCCTGGGGTGGCAGGGTGGGAGCACAGGGGGTTTGGCTGAGCTC
This sequence comes from Haemorhous mexicanus, assembly GCF_027477595.1. Classification (NCBI taxonomy): domain Eukaryota; kingdom Metazoa; phylum Chordata; class Aves; order Passeriformes; family Fringillidae; genus Haemorhous; species Haemorhous mexicanus. The sequence continues at coordinate 23,429,375 of NC_082350.1, forward strand.
TGTGGGGTCACAGGGCGTGGGGAGGCAGCTCTGGAGGTGACAGAGAGATGTGTCTGCCACTGCTGCAGGGGCACAGGGACCTTGCCTTCTGCCTGCCTGATGCTTGCACTGAACCTTTTCTTCTTCGTATCAGTTAAAGTTAATTTCAAACCTGAGGAGTTTCTGGCAGAGGCCAGTTTTTAAAAATGGATCTGCTGTAGCCATGGCCTTTCATGCCTGGGAATGGAAAGCCAGGGTTGCACGCCTGCCCCAGATCTGCTGTGCAGGGCTGAGGTGAAAATGGGACACAGCTCTGCTTGGCCCTGGGACTTAGGCCTGATTATTTCTGTCCTCAGGGCTCAAAAGGAAACCTTTATACTCTTGAAGAAAGAAAATTACCACCTTCCTACAACTTCTAATCCAAGGAGATGGCAATATATTGGACTTTCAACCAGTGCCACCTTAATGCAGAGAAAAGCCTTTTTGCTCAATTTCAGAAGTTTCTAAGCCGTTATTTATGGCATTCTCTTCCCTTAAAGCTTGAGTAGGCTCAGATTTAAAACAGGCAGAGTGACAATGAATGTTTGTAAGGAGGCCACAAATAATGTTTTTGTACAACCCCGGCACTCCCCGGCTGGGTCATCCATCACTGAGTCACACCCAGCTTGTCGTGCCTCCTGCAGGTGACAACAGCCTTATCTCCAACCCATCCAGATTAAAAGCTTTCGAGATGTTCTATCATCTATTTCCAGTGCTTTTAATGTCACAGTATTTCTCTGGTTTAGATTAGATTGCTTTTAGCCTAAAGCTGTTTTGTTCACGTTCAGCTGGTGATGGAGTGAGGGATGGGTTTGCATTTGCAGGGTAAAGGCTGAGCCACAGCCCTGTGCTGACCAAGGGGGGTTTCTCAGGCTGCTTCTGACTCCTTTTTCTATGGGAAGGAAGGAAGGAAAAGGGCACAGGACAGAGCATTTCCCTATGGGGACCACACAGGACAAGATTGTCACGAGGCCTATGTAATGTATTAGTTACAAATGCAGAGCTCTGAACTCTGTTTCAGAAGAGGTTGCAAAGTAAACGAAAATGTCAGGTAAATTGAGACAGAAATGAGCATTTCTTAAGGTCTCCTAATCCCATTAAACTGAAACCTTGTTCCCTCCATTAATTTCTTCCAAAGGCAGCCCTGACAGCCCAGCGTTCACTGCTCGCCTGTGGTGGCCCTTGGTGCATTAATCAAATTGTTTTTCATGTTAGGCTTATCTGTGTCCTTGTTTTGGGCTTTATTTTTCAAGGCAAACCTGCTTTAACACCGACCAGTGGAGAGGTGTGACACTGTTTTCCAGGTAGTTGTGCATGCCAATCCTTCCCAAGGCTTTTGGGAACAGTCAGTGTGGCAGGGATGGGATTCACAGGGGACAGAGTTGCAACAGCAGCCAGAGACAGCCATTAACAGAGGAAAGTTAAATATTTTAAGTGGTGTTTGGTATTCCCAGTGCCCAAATCTGGGTTAATTTTGCTTAAGCTTTAGGAGAAGGCAGAGCTCTGTGTGGGTTTCTGTTCTTTCCCACAAGACCACAGAGTTCCTGATTGATCTCAACAGAAACTTTAGAAAACTTGACTGAATTAAAAATATATTTATCTCTGAAACTTAATGTGCTTGGGCACTAATCCAAAGTCCATTAAAGCAAATGGGAAGAGTCCCATTGGTTTCATTCCTTTTCAGCTGATGCCTTTAGGACAGTGCAGGTGATAAACAGCAGGATGGATTTGGGGCAGGATTCTCCCAAGAGCTGCTGAGATGTTTTTAAAATCCCCTTTTCAGCTCCCTGATGTGATTGACGTTTATACTCTGGGTTAAGGCATTACAGAGATCCTATTTCTTTGTATCCTGCTTGTCCAGCAATAAATAAGATCCCCATGAAAGAAAATAAATATGTTGTGGCAGTTCTTTGAATGGAAGAAAAGGGGGCGTGGGTGTTGGTGATCCTTTTGAAGTGGAATTCTAAGTCAATATCTGAATGCCTTTCTAAAGGAAAGTTTGACTAGGCTTCCCAAGGATCAGAAAAAAAAAAAACAAACCAACCATTTCTTATTCTTTAAATTTTTGCCAGGATTTTAGTCATCTTGACTTTAAAATTCTGAAGGGAAGCACTAAAAAATTGAAAGTCCAGGTTTGTATTTGCCATGAGAGCACACTCTCTCTGCTACAGAGTGCTTCTCAATAGTATTTCTCATTATTTCAAAAGAACTGAAATAATGTATGGGCTTGGTTTTGTGTGTAAGACTGATACAACATTTGTGGACAAATGAGACAATCCCTGAACTTGTTTCACAGGAGGAAACAAACTCTCTTATTGTGTCTGTGAGTGGAGCATTTAAATGAATGTGTTCCTTATCCAAATAATACTGATAAGAAAGCCCTAAATAGGAATTTTAACTCTCCTTGACATGGATTTTTGTGGGATTAGATCTGGCACCCATTCAGAGACAGGAGTTTTCATTTTATACCCAGTCCTGCTCCAGGTCAGAGATAACTCTCCCAAAAGATGCAGGCAACTTCCTTCCATGAGTAAAGACAGGGAGCAATAAAACTTCAGACAATTCAGTAGTTTTATCTAATTTTCTCAGGCAAGAGCAGTACTTTGAAGATAAATCACTTCCCTGGTTCCAATAATTTAATTGGTTTCAATCACCTGGCAGGGAAAAAGTGCAATAAACAGTGTGATAACAGCAAGTGTGTGACAGCAGAGCTCTGCTTTTGCTGGGACGTCCCTGAGCTGCCAGTGCTGGGGCTGGCTCTCCATGGGGCTCTTCACCCCCTTGGTGCTGCTCCAGTGCCTGAAATGGGGCAGTGGGGACAAAGAGCAAGCCCCTAAAAGCAGCTTTGAGATGATGGTGAGTGTCTCCTGTCCTGCTGCTGGCTGTTCTCTGGGAGGGATTTCCTGCTGCTGCCATAAGTTGCAGCAAATCGTTGTTTAAAAGTGTTTTTCACGTGGTAACACCTACAAATCTATGTAAAAAATAACTCTAAAACAGGGGGGTGGCTCCTCTCACAGGCCACCAGTGATGGAGGAGAGGGAACGACCTGGAGCAGCAGGGCAGGGTCAGGATGGACAGCAGGAGGAATTTCTTCATGGGAAGGGTGGTCAAGCATTGGAGTTCAATTCCAGCTTGCACAGGGAATGTGGAGCTCCCCTGAGCATCCCAAACCAACCTGGGACAACCAAGGATCTGTTCTGTGGCCAGGCTTGAGCAGGCAGGGAAGGATCTGAGCCCAGGGCTGCTGTGTGTCCAAACTGAGCTCCTCACTCAATTCCTGGGAGGATTTGTTCCTACCACAAGAGATTTCTGGTGTCACATTCTGGTCCCATGTCAGAAATTTGTTGTAGCTCCATTTTGTTCTCAGCTTTCCTTAAAAAGTGTTCTCTACTGACTTGTTTCAGCTAAGTAAGGCAGGCAGTGAAACATTAAAAAATTATTTCAAAAGGCAATCCCACAGTTTTTGATAATACTTTTTCAATGTCTGCAACCTGTATGGCACAGATGAATTCATGTTTTAAAAGCAGGACTATTTCCATCCCAGAAGGGATTCTTAGAAAGGCAATAAATCTGTTTTAATTGGTTTTATCATTCCAATGCAATCTCAACAGGTACAGTCACAGATTTGCACTTGGAATAAAAAGTATTCAGCACATTGAATGCTGCTTTGAGCTGTTTCCTTTCTCAACTCTCAAAAAAATTAACTTACCAAGGGACCACTTGGCTTTCCTCAGGTATTGATTGTGCAAAGGTTTGTGATGCAAGTCTGGCCTCTCTGGCAGGTGATTTGGAGCTGATAGGATTTGTTTCCCCCATCCTTAGAAATGTTTGAGCAGACAGGTTGCAGGAGGCAGCAGGGCTGTGAGTGCTGCCAGGTGTCCCTGGCACCGAGGGCTCTCCTCAGGCTGCCTGGTGGCACAAGATGGCCTGAGCAGAGCTCTCCCTGCAGGGGGACAAACACACTGAATGAATCCATGCTGAAAAGGTTGTAAAAAGGAGTCTCAGAAGAATGGAGCAAGATGAGCAGGCAGCTGAAGAGAGGGGAAAGGAAGCTGTAATAAACTGAACTGATGGAGTGGCATGGAGCAGCTTAGCTGTAATGCTGGTGACATCAGTGGGAGTGCTCTGGAACTGCAGCTGGCTCAGGCTTCACAGAGAAAAAACTACAATCAAAGAGCTGAAGATTTCAAAACAGGAGTATTCTCAATAAAAACAGCCGATTGTGCAAGTGATTTAAAACCCCACCTGTGTCCCAGCATGCTGCCCACACTGATCCTGCCCCTCTGCTCAGGTGAGACCCCACCTGCAGAGCTGCCTCCAGCTCTGGCTCCCAGCACGGGGAAGAGGCACCAGGATGATCAGAGGGATGAGCAGCTCTGCTCTAAGGATGGGAGAATTGGGATTGTTCAGCCTGGAGAGGAGAAATCTTTGAGGTGACTTTATCACAGCTGTTCAGTTCCTGAAAGGAGCTGAGAGAAGAGATGGAAAAGGACAATTTACAAGGGCCTGGAGTGATAGGAGCAGGGGGAATGGCTTCCCACTGACAGAGAGCAGGTTTAGATTGGATATTAGGGAAAAATTCTTCCCTCTGAGGGTGGGGAGGCCCTGGCACAGATTCCCAGAGCAGCTGGGGCTGCCCCTGGATCCCTGGCAGTGCCCAAGGCCAGGCTGGACAGGGCTTGGAGCACCTGGGACAGTGGGAGGTGTCCCTGCCATGGCAGGGGTGGAGCTGTACTATCCTAAAAGTCCCAACCCAAACCATTCTGGGATTCTGTGAACATTTCAGCTCCTGACATCAATTTATTAGAGAACCACCAGATCTCCCTGGCACACCATCTTTAAATTGCTTTTTTTTCCGTGCGTTGCTTTTGAAATGCCTTTCATTGGGTATTACCCTTTGAAGGAACTCATGAGGTTAACAGACAGATTTGCCATGCTTATGCTGAGCTGCATTTTAATTTTTTTGAGTGGTCCCTGAGCCTGTTTGTGATGGTGAGTGCATCATAGGGGAGGGAAGAACTCGGTCATAAATCACTGCACAAGTCTGAGCTGCAGGAGGATGGATTAGGGCTTAATTCTGAAGGGGTGGCTTCTTTTTATTTCCCACTCTACTCCTGCAGGGTCGATAGCATCCTCAGCAGCCATCAGGTTGTGTTTATGGGAGGGCTCTGAGCGGGGGAAGCATTTGAACACCACCAGGTCTGTCATTCTGGCTGGCTGCTCATCTTGAGGGTCACACCTGGGGGAATTTCACTTGGGGGTTGCCAGGATGCAGGCAGAGAGAAAAAACAAGTGGGAGGAAGGGGAAGGGGGAAAAAAAGAGTGGTTTTCTCTCATGTTCTTTTCACACTCTTGTCTTTCATTCTGTTCTCTATCCCCCTGCTGAGGTTTGCCACGGAATGACAAGGCAGCCTCCGTGGTGTGAACCTGACAGGAATGTTGCCAGTTCTCACAGACATCTAATTTCCTTCCCCATCACCTTCCCAAAGCTTGCTCTGAGGAGCTGTTAGGGAGGGGAGAGCGTTATTGATCCCTCTCAACTTTGTGTTTCATTAAAACAGAGCTCTGGGCACGGAGCCAGCCCTCAGTTCTCCACAGCAGCTGTGCCAGGAGCTCCAGGGCACTCGGGATGTGGTTTGGGCTGGATAATGTGGGGATGGAGAGTGGTTGGGCACTCTGGATGTGGTTTGGGGATGAATAATGTAGGGATAGAAAGTGTTCTGGGCACTCTGGATGTGGTTTGGGATGGATAGTGTGGGGATGGATAGTGTTTTGGGCACTCTGGATGTGTTTTAGGATGGATAATGTGGGGATGGATATTTGGGCACTCTGGATGTGCCTGGGGATGGATAATGTGGAGATGGATAGCTGGGCACTCTGTGTTTGGGGATGGATAATGTGGGGATGGATAGTTGAGCACTCTGGTTGTGTTTTAGGATGGATAATGTGGGGATGGATGGTGTTTTGGGCACTCTGGATGTGTTTTGGGATGGATAGCTGAGCACTCTGGATGTATTTTAGGATGGATAATGTGGAGATGGATATTTGGGCACTCTGGTTGAGTTTTAGGATGGATAACATGGGAATGGATAGTTGAGCACTCTGGTTGAGTTTGGGCATGGATAATGTGGAGATGGATATTTGGGCACTCTGGATGTGTTTTAGGATGGATAATATGGGGATGGATGGTGTTTTGGGCACCCTGGTTGTGTTTGGGGATGGATAATGACCCCACCACAGCTACTTCATGTTCCTCCCATGCAGGTGGTGATACCACAAGTGTTTTTGGGGGGGGTGAGGAATTCTCCCTGCTCCAGCCACTTTTGTCTGACACATCATTTAAAAAAGCCTAAAAACTTTACATTTACTCTTGCCAATGTCCTCCACCTTCAAGAAGGATTCATCAGGAAGGGATGGTATTTCCATGGCAACAAGGGATTTTTTTCAGAGAACTGGTGAATTTCCAAGGCACAAAAGCTTGTTCAGAGCCCAGAAGTACCTGGATAGAAAACAAAACAGATGGTAAATCCTCAACAGTTTTTTTCTCTTTGTCAGAATAATTTTTTTTGCCAGTTATTCTCCACTTTCCCCCATGTCCTAAATGTTTGCTTTGCAATGAATTTCTGATCTGTGATGGATCCAAGGCACTGCCCAGTGGAATTGGAAGTCAGCAGCACCAACAGCTGATCTGGGAGGGACAGGGACTCCAAACTGCTCAGAAAACATCTGGGGTTTTCTTTAGATTCCCAACCCTTAGAAACATTTCTTAATATTGTCATGCAGAATGATTTTGGATAAAGCTTGGGGAATTGGGACATTGGGAATTCACCAAGCAAAAAGTTTCTGTCTTGGAAAAGTGCTCTAAGGATGGACTTGAAATGTTTTTTCCTGAGATGCTGCATTTTTCCCAGAGAACAAGAACTGGTATTTTAATTTAAATGCGTGTTCTCCATATTTATCAAATATTAATTATTGCTTTCATCATCATCAATTACTGAGCAAACCTTTTGCCTCTATTTGAACCATTTTTCTCACAATCATGGGAATGATCAGATTTTGCAACAGTCCCAAAAAGAGGAGGGGCTCAGCTTAGGCCAAGCAGCTCAGCTCTGGGAGTGGTAGGACAAAGGAATTACAGCCCAGCTGAGCCTGGCTTAAGGAAGTTCAGGAGGAAGAAGAGAAAAAAGTCGTAAGTAATCTGTATTTTTCAATTTTTCTTCTTTTCATTATCTTTTGTTGTTTGTCAGTGTAAAAATACAAGGCTTGACAAAGAAATTGCAAGGATGTCCGTGGTTGTTTCTCATAATTGAATTAAAAACAAATAATTTGTTTTTAATTAAGGAAGAACCTCCAACTCCAGGACACCCAGGACTGCTGCCTCCTTTTTTCTGTTACACCTTGGAAATGTAAATTTTGCCTTTAAGTTTATTTCTGTTTTAGTTTTCTGGTCCTTAATCTGCTTTTCAACTTCTTTTAAAGCTGAGCAATGATTTATTACATCCAGCAAGGATGCTGGGAGGGAATTGGAGGTAATTTAACTTTGTTTTTATGATGGAGTTTGCCCGTATCAAATTTTCATTTGTAACCAGCACATTTTCAGTTGTGAACCCCTTTCCTTGAGCATCTCCACTGTCACTTAGATGTTCATTATTTTATGCCATTTTATGTTTTCCATTTGCCAAAGGGGTGCTAAGAGGAGACAGAAAATTCCCTACATCATTCCACACTACCATTATTGACAAAATTACTTAATGAAAAAAAAATATTGATGTTTTCTGATGTGAAAACTGAGCTAGTTCTTAAATTAAGGGCTGGGATAAATGGCAGATAATTTGTAGGATAAAAGGGAAGGGAAGGGAAGGGAAGGGAAGGGAAGGGAAGGGAAGGGAAGGGAAGGGAAGGGAAGGGAAGGGAAGGGAAGGGAAGGGAAGGGAAGGGAAGGGAAGGGAAGGGAAGGGAAGGGAAGGGAAGGGAAGGGAAGGGAAGGGAAGGGAAGGGAAGGGAAGGGAAGGGAAGGGAAGGGAAGGGAAGGGAAGGGAAAGGAAAGGAAAGGAAAGGAAAGGAAAGGAAAGGAAAGGAAAGGAAAGGAAAGGAAAGGAAAGGAAAGGAAAGGAAAGGAAATTTCTGCTTTTACTGATTACATAATTGCTGTTTTATTAGGGTCTTCAGAGATGAATTATAGAAAGCCTGGGGCAAGGAAAAGCATTTAGAGAACTCTGTGGTAGCTGGGCTGTAATATCCATGATGTGTTTAGATTCCTCTTGTTCAAATAAATAATAAGTGTAGGTAAGGTCAGCTTAATTGATAAGAAAAATGGAATTGTTAATGTTCTGTGACATTACCTATCACTGTGATATTTTCTAATGCCAAGGCCATTTAGCAACTGATGAAAACCCAAAGTTCACAGTAATGATTAGCATTAAATAAATTCCCCTTTCCTTTGAATATGTAGGCCCCATGGTTTTTGGGAGTGCTGAAAAGGATCACTGGCTTTAAGAAATATAAAGCTTATAAGGTCTAATTTCTGAAACTAAAATCTCATTATTAATAATTAACTACAGTTTTTATTCATTAAGTGGTAAAAAAAGATGAGGAACTTAAATGTCAGAATAAGAATTCTGTTTCTGTAGCAGCTTGGTTTTGGCCATGCAATAATTGCCTGCTCCTCTTATTGCAGCTCTCAGGGAGATGCATTAGAAATCCATATTGATTAATTCATGCACGCTGTGACTTGGTATCTAATTCTTTCCTTTGTCAGCTTGCTGGAACTGGAAGAAAATATCTGATCTTATTCCTCTGCTGGAATGATTTTTACATGAATTTTTAACAGCAAGACCTTCACTTGTATTTACTTGCAGGACCAATGTTTTAGTCTCTAACTCTGGCATGCCAGCAGAGATGATGAATTTCTATTGCTTTTTGGGACAAAGAAAGGTCTCCACTGAAGCTCTTCTAAATTAGAAGCATTTTTTCCCCTTTTCATTTTTTGTTCTTAATCCAGCAGATGCTTTGTATTTGTTTGGTTTTTTGTTGATTTTTTTTTTTTGCAGTCACAAGGTGAATCCTTTCCTCTGTTTGCAGGATTGTCAACAACTTCCTGATGGATATTTCCACCTGTGCCTGGTCATGACCCCACAACCAGACTACAACATTTGTACTCTGAAAGCATTTTTCTTCAAACTTGGACCATGTGCTAATTTCTCCCCTAAATTCTGGTGGAGCCATGAGCAAGGGTGTAATTTAAACACTCCTCATGTACTTGTGAGATAGGGAGTGCATTTTTTGTGGGATTTTACAATGAAAAAGGGCCCACCTGTGGGGTACCAGTGTTTACAATGATTACATTCAATTATGGCATCCTGTCAGGAGTGCTCTGTGAAAAACAAAGCAGGAATTCCATCTGGGAAAGAGCTCTGGCATTTTCAGCAGGATTCAGGCAGAACTGAGATACCTTAAAGCCAAAACCACAATGTAAAATTCCAGAATCCCACCTCTGCTGGGAGGTCAAAAATGTTGGAGATCCCTTCCATTGAGATGGTCAGGGACAAAGTTTCCCCCTTTTTTGGAGGGATATGGAGCAGATTTTGTGAGAGGTGGATATACTGACAGTTGTAGTTTTTAAAATTAAATCAAGAAAGGAATTCTTGCATGGAATGAAAGAATTTGCAGTCAATGCTTTGGATGAGCTTCCTGTGATGTTTTCCTCTCCCATCCACTGCCCGTAAATGGCTTATCCAGAGCTCCAGGTTCCACTCAAGGAATGAAATGAGCATTTCTGTTACTAAATTCATGGAGGACAAAAAGCTTTACAAAGTTTGCATCTTGCAAACTTGTACAGAACTGGTAAAAGACATGTCTCCAGACATTTGGAATTCTGATGGCCTGCAGCAAGAAATTCAAGAATTTCATAGAATCCCAGAGTGGTTTAAAAGGGACATTAAAAACCATCTCATCCCACCCCCACCATGGGCAGGGACACCTTCCACAGTCCCAGGGTGCTCCCACCCCAGTGTCCAGCCTGGCCTTGGGCACTGCCAGGGATCCAGGGGCAGCCACAGCTGCTCTGGGCACCTGTGCCAGGGCCTGCCCACCCTTACAGAGAAGAATTTTTCCCAATATCCCCTCTCACCCTCCTCTCCTTATCACTTGCAAAGAATGTTTTTTAACAGAAAGTTTCCCAGCAACTTGAACCAGGAATGAGGCGAGTCCTTTTTTTAACACCATTGTTGCAGAAATGATTGAAAATTATATTCTAGTTAACAGATGCCTAGATTAGTGAATCAATATAAAGTTAGCATAAGTAGCAGTAGTTATGCTAAGGCCTCATAGGCCCGGTAAACTTCAAGTGAACTTTAGTGCTTTAGTGCCAGGTAGATCGGAAGATGTATTATCTAGAAAATGTACTAAACCTTATCTATGGAATGCACCTTTTGGCTGAGTAACGGATGTCAGGGTGTACCTAATAAATCTCTGTATGCTATCTCTAAAAGTGTGCAGGGAGATGTTGGGTGTATCATGACGTTGATTAAAAATGCTTAGCAATGCACATGGAGTAAATGAAGCAATCATGTTAAGAAAGATATATAAACCCTGTAAATTCTGTGGCAAATTGGGGCTCTGACTTTGGACAATAGTCCTCAGGTCCCCAGGGCCCTCAATAAAGCACCGCATAAAACAACTTTGTTGTTTTGTGTCTTTCTACTCGGATCGGGCAACAGTTTTCTGGCGACCGCGGCAGGACTCCGAAGGTGGCTGGGGCGGTTCACGTCCTGATCCACTCCACGCCGGCACCGAGGGATTCTCGGGGAGTCATCGGTTCGTGCCCGACCCCTGCGCCTGTCGGACGACTGTGAGGAGGTAAGCCCGAAGGTGCTTTATTTCTGATATTGGTATTGGGGTGCCTGTCCATAAGACGAGGTTGTAATCCTCGCAGGATTGGGCTAAGACGTCTGGTTGGGAAGCCTAGGCGCCGGCTGTCAGACGCGGCGAAAGCTGCGCAGGTCCGGCACTTGCCACTCGCGGCGACGAGAAACGGCAAGATTGGTTTTGGTTGGTTTGGTATCTAATAATAATCACGCTGTTGTTTTTGCTGTTTATTTTTGCTGTTTATGTTTGAAATAATTGAGCTATTGATATTTATAGTTTTGTTGGTGGTGCTTGGTGTTGTATTTGCTGTTTGTTTTTGCTGTTTATGGTTGGAATAGTCGAGCTGTTGATATTTATAGTTTTGCTGGTTGTGCTTAGTGCTGGTGTGTATTGGTGGTTGCGGCTGATTGCTGTAAGGTTATTGAAGTAAGATGCCATTTAAAGCGTTTAAAACTATGGCCCAGTCTAACAATAACATACCGGGAAATACTCCGCTAGGTTGCTTATTGAAGCGGTGGAGGAGTGAAGGATTTTATCAGGATTTGGAAAAGGAAAAGATGATTGATTATTGTAATCATTGGTGGCCGGAATATGAAAGGGTAGGACCGGAGTGGCCGGTGAACGGGTCTGTGGATTATGAGGTGATCACTCCTTTAATGCAGTTTTTAAGACGAAATGAGAAATGGGATGAGGTGCCGTACTTGGATTTATTCTATCTCCTAAGGGAGAAAAAGGAGTGGCAGAAGGAATGTGGAATAATGGTTTTGGAGTTAAAGAATGCGGAATGCGGAGGGTGCAAAGAAAAATCTAAATGTACTCAGTGCTTGGCTTTAACCTCCCGACTAGAGGAGGATTTATCCCCGTTCGTGGCTCCAAGTGTTCCCTCAGCCCCTGCTCCGGTTTCCCTTTCTTCATACCCGCCGCTACCTAGAGATAGTAGTAGCGATGATAGTGAGGAGGAAAAACCGGGGGAAAGTAAGAAGGAACGCAGAACTATAAAAATACAGCCTCATACCCCCTCTCCCGGCCCTTCTGGAAATGTGCAAAGAACCCCTCTTGCGAATAGGACAAGGCAAGGGCGAAGAAATCTTGGGGAACCCAAGTTAATAGCTCCCTTGAGGGAAGCGGTGGGACCCCAAGGGGATAGGGTACTGATAAAGGTGCCCTTTTCCCCCGGAGATCTGGTTATTTGGAAGCAGTCTGCAGGAAGCTATCGGGAGGATCCAGAAAGGATGGCGCGGGTGGTAAAAATGATAATTAGAACGCAGAACCCGGACTGGAATGATTTGCAGGTGTTGTTGGACACATTGATGGATTCCACAGAAAAGGAGATGGTTTTAAAAGCAGCAAAGGAGAGAGCTAGAGAGGCTATAAGGTTACAGTTAGCAGAAGGAACTGTTAATGATTTGGTCCCGAGTGAAGATCCGGGATGGGATCCGAATACAAGCGGGGGTATGAGTGCAATTAAAGAATACCAGGAATTGTTGCTGGAAGGGATCAGAACCGGTATGCCCAAGACATTGAATTGGTCTAAACTGTATTCAGTAAGGCAGGACAAAAACGAGTCCCCATCAGCATTCCTAGAGAGACTGAAGGAAACTGCCAGAAAATATACTAATTTGGAAGTAGAGGATGAGCCAGGGAAGCTACAGCTTGCATTAATCTTTATGGGACAATCTCAAGATGATATCCGAAAGAAGTTACAGAAATTAGAGGGAGAGGATACCCGCAACTTGGATAAAATGCTGGAGGTAGCCTGGAAAGTATATAACAATAGGGAAAAAGAGACTGCCAAGAGGCAGCAAGCAGGGATTCTAGCAGTAATTCAGCAAACTGGAAATAGAGGGAGGGGTAGAGGTGGATCTATGCGGGGCCGAGGAATGGGTCGCGGTAGGGGAGGATTTCAAAATACAGGGGGACGGGGACAAGTTCTGGGACCCAACCAGTGTGCCTTTTGTCGCCAGATAGGCCATTGGAAGAACGAATGTCCAGTAAGGAACGGGATGAACGGGGTGGGAATGAATAGCAGTATGCCAGCAAGCTACCCGATGACTCCAGGAGATGTCGCTCAAGCTATGGTCCTGGGAAACTATCAGAATCAGAGCTGACTAGAACAGGATTTGAAGGTTAGGTTAGAAATTGAAGGGAAAGAGCAGGAATTTACTATAGATACTGGGGCCACTTATTCGGTTTTAAATAAACGATTGGGACCAATCAGTGACACTACAGTGCAAGTAGTAGGAGCAATGGGCCAGTTGGAAGAAAGGCCGTTCCTACAGCCATTAAATTTAAGATTTGGAGGAAAAGAGTTAGATCATCAATTTTTATATATGCCCAATTGCCCCAAGTCACTATTCGGAAGGGATTTGCTATCTCTTTTGAATATGAAAATTCTGTTTGAGGATGGAAGAGTTAAAGTAGAAGTCCCTGAGGAAGAAATAGCCAAATTATTTGTGATCAAGGAAGTAGAACCCACCCCTATCCCTGAGGAGGTGGAACAGGCTGTGGTACCATGGGTATGGGAGGCAGGAGTCCCGGGGAAGTCCAAAGCTGCTCAACCAGTAATAGTGGAATTAAAAGAAGGGGCACAACCTGTGAATATAAAACAGTATCCTATTAAACTTGAAGCCAAAAAGGGGGTCGCTCCTCTCATAGCCCAATTTTTAACACAAGGAATACTGGAAGAATGTGAATCAGAATACAATACCCCTATTTTCCCCGTAAAGAAGCCTAACGGTAAGTATAGATTGGTACAGGATTTACGGGCAATTAATAACATTGTTAAAGATATTCACCCGGTGGTTGCAAATCCATATACTCTGTTAACATCTGTGTCTGAAAAATTTAAATGGTTCACTGTGATTGATTTGAAGGATGCATTCTTCTGCATTCCCTTGGCATTGCAAAGTAGGAAATATTTTGCCTTCGAATGGGAAAGCCCAGACACCGGTCGTAAGAAGCAACTCACCTGGACGAGAATTCCCCAAGGATTTAAAAACAGTCCCTCGATATTTGGGAATCAGTTGGCAAAAGAATTGGAAGGATGGCAGATGACTGAGGTAAGAGACTCACCGTCCTCATACGTGATTTTGCAGTATGTCGATGATATTTTTCTAGCCACTGAAGAGAAAGAACTGTGTTTGAAACTTACAATAGCATTGTTGAACATGCTGGGCCAGGCTGGATATCGGGTATCAAAGGAAAAAGCACAGCTAGTAAAGGAAAGTGTGATTTACCTGGGTTGTGAAATCATTCAGGGTCAGAGACGGTTGGGAATCAACCGAGTGGAGGCCATTTGCGCCATCCCGCTCCCGAGGAGTCATCAAGAATTAAGATCTTTCCTGGGGATGGTAGGATGGTGTCGATTGTGGATTCCGAATTTCGGGTTATTAGCAAAACCATTGTATGAGGCCCTGAAGGAACCACAGCTGAACTGGGACAGGTTAAGGAAGAATGCCTTTCAGAATTTAAAGCAAGCCCTGAAGGAGGCCCCGGCTTTAGGGCTCCCGGATCTAAGCAAGGACTTTCAGTTGTACGTGAATGAAAGACAAAAATTGGCTCTGGGAGTGTTAACTCAACGGATCGGGTCATGGAAACGGCCGGTGGGATACTTCTCGAAGCAGCTGGACACAGTTAGTGCTGGTTGGCCGTCGTGCTTGCGGGTGGTTGCGGCCACGGTGATCCTCATTCAAGAAGCCAGAAAATTGACAATGGGCAAGAAAATGGAGGTATTTGTGCCCCATATGGTACTGGCTGTTTTGGAACAAAAGGGGGGTCACTGGTTATCATCTAGCCGAATGCTGCAGTACCAAGCCATATTGAGAGAGCAGGATGATGTAGAATTGAAAATAACTAATCATATCAATCCAGCAGAATTTCTCCGCAGTGAACAGGAGGAAGGGGAATTGGCGCATGATTGTGTGGAGGTTATCGAGCAGGTATACGCGAGTCGGATGGATCTTAAGGACACACCACTGGAAGATCCAGATTGGGAACTGTTTACGGACGGATCAAGCTATGTGGAAAGTGGTACCAGGTATGCAGGGTATGCCGTGGTGACTGTTCATACGGTGGTAGAGGCAAAAGCTTTACCTCCTGGCACCTCAGCTCAGAAGGCAGAGATAATTGGGCTTACACGAGCCCTTATTCTGAGTACTGGAACGAAGGTTAACATTTGGACTGATTCTAAATATGCCTTCGGGGTAATCCATGTACATGGGGCATTGTGGAAGGAGAGGGGACTACTCAGTTCACAGGGAACTTCTATCAAATACAAAGAAGAAATCCTAGCCTTGCTGGAAGCAGTACACAGGCCGACAAAAGTTGCGGTAATGCACGTAAGAGGACATCGGAAGGAGGAAGGAAAAATTTATCGTGGAAATGATTTGGCAGATGTGACAGCTCGAAAGGTGGCACGAGAGGTATGGACTCAGATGGCATTAATACCTGTCAAGGTAAGCCCAGTGAATCCCTTCCTAAACCAGGCACCCAAATACACAACAGACGATGAGAAGCTGGCAACGTTATTGAATGCACAAAAGAACACGACTGGATGGTATGTGACAACAACGGGACAAGTAGTGGTACCAGCAAAAATAATGAAAGTCATCCTTGAAACAGAACATAACAAATGCCATTGGGGTGCGGAGATGCTCGTAAAATTCTTACGGAGAGAGATAGTTTCGAACCAGATGTTAACACTTGCAAAACGGGTGAATGCAATGTGCCCAGTCTGTTTGAAAAACAATCCGATTGTCAGGAAACAAATTCAACTGGGGAAACTACAGGTAGGACCGGAACCAGGAGATTATTGGCAGGTAGATTTTTCCGAGTTACCAAAAGCACAGAATTTCAAATACTTATTAGTGTATGTCTGTACCTTTTCAGGATGGCCAGAAGCCTACCCCTGTAGGACAAATCAGGCTAAAGAAGTGGTCAGGACATTGCTCAAGGAGATAATTCCCAGGTTTGGAGTACCTCTAGGGTTATCGTCAGATAGAGGTCCACATTTTATAGCTGGAGTCGTTCAAACAGTAGCCAGGATGCTGGACATATCATGGGACTTGCACACACCTTGGCGACCTCAATCAAGTGGTCAGGTTGAAAGAATGAATCAAACATTGAAAGGGCAAATTAAGAAAATTTGTCAGGAAGCTAAAATGCAATGGCCGCAAGCATTACCGTTAGCTCTATTGCGAATTAGGATAAAGCCCAGAGAGAGGTTGGGAGTAAGTCCTTATGAGATTCTATATGGGAAACCTTATCATGCTACTGTACTGAAGGGAGATTTGCATGTACAAGGGGATCAAGTGATATTTAACTATGTAATGTCACTAAACAGAACTCTCAACAGCCTACGGGGAGCCCTGCAGTGGAACCGACCTCTACCACTGGAGAACCCCGTCCATGACATCCAGCCTGGTGACCGAGTGTATGTGAAAAACTGGTTTACTGATCCACTGAAAGAAACATGGGACGGTCCTTACCAGGTGATCCTGACGACATACACAGCAGTAAAGGTGGCGGGAATCGACACCTGGATCCACTACACTCGAGTCAAGAAAATTCCAACACAATGGGAGGCTCAGATGGTCTCCCCGACGCGAATGATATTTCGCGCAAAGCCGCATTCTTAATTATTCTGTTACTGGTAATGATGAAATTGATACCTACTCAAGGTGTTGTGGTTGTTACTGTTTCAGAATCTGTTGTCGGAATCATGGAAGGGATGGATGTGAATCTGACCTGTGCTGTTACCAATGACCAGAAAGCTGAAGCCCGAGATTTACGAGTATTCTGGAAACAAGGAGCTGGGTACCCCAAGGCAAGTTTTACTACCGTTTGGGATAGGGATGCACAGAAAGGAAATACCACATTACAATTAAAGCAAGTAACCAAGGAAGATATGGAAATCTATATGTGTATAGTGCAAATTAAGTATAGCTTTGACTATAAGAAAATCAAATTGAGGGTGGTATCTTGGAGATTACGGGAAGGAACTGTCTCTCAGGAATCGGTGTCAGTTAAGCCAACATCCGCAATTCAAGACATGTGGGACGGTCCCCCGTTAAAGCTCAATTGCCCATTCACGCTGACAGAAGCATGTAAACAAGATGTGAAGGTTAAGTGGTGGAGAGAACAACAACAAATGTGGGAACAAATTGACCAGGGGGTGAGTTGGTGGAAAGTAGGGGACAGAGGAATTGGGTGGTTAAACATCTCGGACCCTAAACAAGGCATGGATGAAGGGCGTTATCTGTGTTTAGTTATGTGTGGATTAGATGCAGACTATGGTATCCGATCGTCAATAGCTAAGGCACATTTGGGAGAAAGGGTTAAAGCAACACGTGGAATATTTCGAGCAGTACGGAACAAGGCAGTCATTCTAGTCTGTAAGATAGAAAGGGATGTACAGTTTATTGAATATGGATGGTGGTTTAAGGGAAACAATATATGGGACAAGGAAGGGAAATATCGCAGGGAAAAACGATCAGACCAAACTGTCATCCTTATAATCAAGGACGTACAGCCTGAGGACGAGGGATATTACTGGTGCTGGATTAGCAAGGATTCTTGGTGGGGACATTCAAGGACGATGGTCTCACTCACTCGAGGGAAACCAAGAGGAGTAAGAGAAACCAATATCACTATTCAAAATGAGCAGGAACAAGAAAATCTGATAGTAGGATTGATCAGAGATTTTGGGACAGTACAAAATGTCTCACGAATCACAGCATGTCTTCCGCTCCCACAGGCAGCTGGGGAACCTATTCCATGGGGAGTGATTCCGGTCCCAATGCCTCCAACAATACAAGGGAACATGACAGTCATGTGTCAAATGGAGGTTGTGGAGAAGGAGGTAGTAGAGATTAAAGAAGGCTATTCCCCTGTATGGAGATATTCATCAATTTGGGATTGTCGGGAAAAAGGAGGTAGATACGAACCAAAACCTGGATTGTATGGAGGATTAGGAAATTATGGTTGGTGTTTTGATAAGCAAGACCAACAAATCAAGAGGAAGCAATTATCCCGGGAAATGCAATGTCATAATATGACACAAGAACAGCCCATATGGGACCACTGGGAGGCAATTTGGGGTCCAAGTTTGCTGGAACACTATAGTTATATTGGGCCTGTTGATTGGTGTGTACAGTGGTCAGGAAGTAAAAACCAATCACATGACGAAGTGTCGGAGATATATACCTCAACTAGAGAGAGGGTGATAACAAAGGAAAACTGGAATTGTACAGAAGTTTATACATGTGATACTCCAGGGGATCAAATTAGCCTAGTCCCGGTAAGGGTCCTTTTGAAATGGGGATGTGAATGTAGGAAATACAATCATACAGTACCAGGCAAACCCCTTATGAATGGATTTTATGGAAGGGTCTCCTGTAGAACAACTACACTCAGAAGTCCAGGAAATTTGGTGTGGGTAATGGAACATGGACAGTGGACCACTCATCTCCCTTTGGACGGACCAGTGACACAAGTAACTTTGGGAATACCAACGCTATGTCCTTTGTGGAAACAGTCTAAGTTAAGGGAATCAGGGACTAGGAGAAAGAGAGAAATTGATGATGATTTGAATTTATTAGGAGATGAAGATCAATGGCATGAACCAGACAGCGGGGTGAAGTTTGGATGGGCATTGGAATCTTTGTTTGCACCAATAGCTACATATAGAAATAGAGAAATGTTATTTAAGTTACTGGGACAAACAGAGAGACTGGCAGTAGCAACTAGAAAAGGGTTCACTGATTTGAACTTACAGTTGCAGGCTACTTCCCGTATGACTCTCCAAAATAGAATGGCTCTAGATATGTTGTTATTGAAGGAGCATGGAGTCTGTGGGTATTTAAACAAAAGAATTGACCACTGTTGCATCCATATCCCAAATGTAACAATCGAGGTAGAGAAGGATATCTCCCAACTAGAAATAGTGGAATCTGGAACAAAGGAAATTGAAAAGGAGGCCCAGCACAATTGGATAGGAGCCTTGTTAGACTCAATGGGGCTTCAGGTTTCTGGTTGGATATCGTCAATACTGCAATATATATTGTTGTTTGTGATTGTACTAATTGTTGCTTGGATAGCATATAAGTGTGTTTTAGGAATAATAACCAAGGAAACAAGACGAACCCGAAGATTGGTAAAAGCTATAGGAAGAAACTACGGATTGGGAATTCCCCCGCCTAAATACGAAGAGGTGGCCCTTCCTGCCCTTCCTAGAAGAACCGAAGCTGAAGGTTGAGCATCCTTGCAGAAGATCTGAAGAATGCTCAAAAGGGGGGACTTGTTGCAGAAATGATTGAAAATTATATTCTAGTTAACAGATGCCTAGATTAGTGAATCAATATAAAGTTAGCATAAGTAGCAGTAGTTATGCTAAGGCCTCATAGGCCCGGTAAACTTCAAGTGAACTTTAGTGCTTTAGTGCCAGGTAGATCGGAAGATGTATTATCTAGAAAATGTACTAAACCTTATCTATGGAATGCACCTTTTGGCTGAGTAACGGATGTCAGGGTGTACCTAATAAATCTCTGTATGCTATCTCTAAAAGTGTGCAGGGAGATGTTGGGTGTATCATGACGTTGATTAAAAATGCTTAGCAATGCACATGGAGTAAATGAAGCAATCATGTTAAGAAAGATATATAAACCCTGTAAATTCTGTGGCAAATTGGGGCTCTGACTTTGGACAATAGTCCTCAGGTCCCCAGGGCCCTCAATAAAGCACCGCATAAAACAACTTTGTTGTTTTGTGTCTTTCTACTCGGATCGGGCAACACCATTAGGATTTTGGAGGATGCACAAATTAATTTTGCTCCCCCCCACCCCCTGTCCCTCCTGCATCCCAATGCCCCAGTAGGGTTTGCCTGTTGAGCACAGTGATTCAGCAAATCACAAATGACAGCAATGTGACCTCTAGGGGCTGATATCCCTGCCAGCCCAGAAAAGCAGAATCTGAGATTTTGATTTTTTATGTTTCAATAAGCCACTGCAGTGGTTTAGCTACGAAAAGGAATTTAATACAAGCAGACCAAACCATCCATGTTTCACACACAGTCTACTAAAACTGCAAACTTTTGCAAGACAGAATTATTTTAATGACTATATTAAAAAGTTCTTCTCTAGCTCATCTCTCTTTCTCCTACAGATGTGCTAAATAAGCAACATTTCCTCATATTTGTAAGCAATTCCAGTGAAAGTTCTTTAAAAGATGATCTGTTGGCATTCTGGCTGTAAAACTGGGCTGTGATCTGCATTCTTTTTTGTGTCTTCCCCTCTTTTATAGATGTGGAGTGGTTGAACTATTTCTACCAGGGCTATGGGGAAATGATTTGGTACTGCTGCTCAAACTAATCATTATTCACATATAAACTGCCCATTTACTGTTTCTCATATCCAATTTTTGAAGAAAATATTGATGATGACACCCGAAATAACTTGGCAAGGCTTTGAAGAAGCTCTGCAAATCTGTTACAGAGATGAATTGCAAAAGTGAGGTGCACTCACTAACTATGCCAAGTGAATGCCAATGGATAAAGTTCAGTTGAGGATTTCTCAGTTTGAATCTTTCTAGGCAGTTTGTGCATGTTATTGTAAGCAAATTCCTGATTCCTGGTTTTTCTCATTGTGGAATGGAAAGGAACTGAGGTGCTGGAGTTGTGAAAATGGAAGGAAAATGTTACTAACCACTTCAAACCACAGAATCCTCTGCTGACTTTAGGTAAAGGCTGCCCTAAAGCAGCCGGGAGCTTCTTTGAGACCTGCATTAACAGCAAATCTTGGAAAGACAGCAAAAGTCTTGCAGTGGCTGTGAAAAGCAGCACGGAGGAATTTGGGATATCAGGAAAGAACAGCAGGGCTGTGAGCCCGAGCACCAGAAGGAAGGATGCAAGGTGAGTTCAGGCTCACATCTGTACAACCCTGGCCATTTCAAATGAGTCATCATGGATCAGGCGAGGAGAAGCAAAGCAAATTCAGCCCAGCCTTCCACAAAAACCCAGCTGCCATTCCCTGCCCACCCAGGAAAAATCCTTCTGTCTGGGATCCATGCTGCCATGGTGACTTCAGCCTGATGGAGACATCTCCTGATGGGCACACCTGGAAAAAGGCAGTGCTGGAAACCCTGCTGGCAAACCCATCTCAGCTCTGGAGACCCCTGAACTCATCTGGCTTCCTGCTTGTCTCAGGTTTAGCTGGGCTGTGTGCTCTGTCCCCACCTGTCAGAGCTGGGGCAGTTCTCTCTGTTCTTTGGGAGTTTTCTTTCTCTCTCCCACAGCCAACCCTCCCTCCAGGAGATCTCTGCTGTCCATGGGCCATTCATTATTAATTATCTGCTGTCCATGGCCAGTGAGTGTCCCTGCAGGGCTGATCAAATTCCACCATCCCATGGGAGATGCTCCGCCCAGGGGAGGAGCCAAGCATTCCTACCTGGATCCAATCTTAGGTGCTGGGAGCAGCCCAGCAGCCTTTGCCCACTGCATTCCCAGAGGAGCAGCTTTCTCCTGCCCTGCATTCCCAGAGGAGAGCAGGCCCATCTCCAGCAGCCCTGGAGCTCCAGAGGAAAACTCCTGCCTTGTGCAGGATCCCTGCTCCAGCAGAACCACAGCTGGCACTGCAGGAGGGCTGAGCCCCCTGGGATGGGACTGTGCCACCACCCTGAGCCCCCCTGGGATGGGACTGTGCCACCACCCTGAGCCCCCCTGGGATGGGACTGTGCCACCACCCTGAGCCCCCTGGGATGGGGCTGTGCCACCACCCTGAGCCCCCCTGGGATGGGACTGTGCCACCACCCTGAGCCCCCCTGGGATGGGACTGTGCCACCACCCTGACACACAGGGGGCCAGGGCCTGCTCTGACTCTGGCAGTGGTTTGTTTTCTTTTTCTGTACTATTGCATTTGTATTTTTAATTTTCCTAGCAGAGAACTGTTATTCCTATTCCCATATCTTTGCCTAAGAGCCTCTTAATTTCAAAATTATAATAATCCAGAGGGAGGAGGTTTACATTTTCCATTTCAGGGGAGGCTCCTGCCTTCCTTAGCAGACACCTGGCTGTTCAAATCAAGACACTGCTCTTCACACCCATCCTCCACTGAAAACCTTCAGGAAAAGGCTTTTCATAGCCAGGCTCCCCCAAGGTCTGGGCATAAAACACCATTTCCCTCACGATGGGGAAGCTTTTGAGTCAAAGGGAAGGATGATCCTGGGCAGAGGTGGAAATTTCAGTGTGGAATGTCCGCAAGGCTGTGCTTGTAACCTGCCTCACCCTGTGATCAGCCAGGAACTCCCCTGCTGCTTCACTTCAATACCTGCACACAAACAAGAGTTGTGTTCTCTCTTTCCTACAATTTGGAGGAAAAAAACCCAAAACCATTTCTATTTTTAAAACCTCAGAATGCCTCGATGCATTAACAGTCTTCTGCACGAAAAACAGAGACTGTCTAAAGATTCAGAAAAACAGGATTAGACAAAGGTAAACAGTTGTGATGTCTTTGGCTATGAAACAGCAGCTAAATGGTTACATTTTTATAATTTCTTAAGCCATTTTACCACATCTATAACTTAATTTGCCTTGTACAGACACAGCAAAAGATTCCGTTTTGCTTCTCCTGATATTTTCTTTTATTTTTGTAGGGCTTTGCCATTAAAGCTGCTTTAATCTTTGTAGATAAATCTTCAGGTTTTCAAATTTTTCTTTTCTCTCTGGAGACTTCAGCTGTATTAAGTCTTTACATTTCATAGTGTTTAAATATTTTAGACAATTTGAAGTCCTATTTATAAATGGATATCATTAAGATTAGGCTTTAATAAGTGCTAATCTTTCCCTCCAACCAGGGAGATAAAGCCTGTCTTAAACCTGAATGGCTTAAAACAAGTTCATTTTTTTTATCCTCATAAAGTGAACAAATCAAACACTACCTAGCAGCTGTATTCATTGGAAATAATCCTCCCATTTATCACAGCAAAGTGCTTTTCTTTGGAGGTGTCAGCCTGCTTTACCTTCAGATGTGCAGGCTGCAGGTCACAGAGCCTGAAATGTGGTCATGAAACCTGAAAATCACCTGGCCTCACAGAAAACTCCCAACTGGGCTCCAGTTTTGGATACTTTAGGTTGGGTTTTGGGTCAAGCAGGGCCAATAAAGGCCCTGTGTGTTTTTAGTTCAAGGCACACATTAATGGCCTGCTCTGCACTGCACACCTCGAGGTGAACACTCCTCTCTTTTCATCAGGGAAATTCTGATGCTTGGAGGTGCTGAGTTCACTCCTGCCTGTGCTTGGCTGAGCCCAAGGTTTGTGATCAAACCAGGAGCTCTTCCTGAGCCAGGAAATTTTTTTTTAATAAAGAATGCTAAGAAATGACTGAACATGGCAATTCCATGTGTTGTTCTGGGAAGTGTGAAGGAAAATTTTGGCAGTAAATCAAACCCTGCTTGGGTTTTGCTCCCCAATGGACTTAATTAGCCCTCTCCTATCAAGCAAAATAGATTTAGGGTTGCCCTAAATTTAAATAGTTTTAATACTCCAGATCATGTTAAAAGGGATCTGATGTGACTAAAGGTAAAAGATCTTCATCTGATTGGTAGCTGTTATTCCAAACGTGCCTCTGCAGCCAAAAACAGGGGAGGAAGAGGGAAAACAAGGTTCTTGCTGCATGGCCAAAATGGAGCAAAGAATTCACCACTAATAAGTAACACAATCTCCTCCTGAGGACTAAAAATACCCTGCTTTTATTGAAAGTGCATTTATTGAAAGCCATCAGGTAAGTAAAATGGTGTTGCTTCTGTTTCTTGCCTGGTCATAAGAACAGGCAGTTTCAGAGCAAATTGAAAGCTCATTTCCTGCAGATCCTGGTTTACGAGATTCCAAAGCTGGCCTTTGGTAAATGGTCATGAAAGTGGAATTTGAACTGCATGAAAGTTTGTGAAAAGTGATCAAAGGCAGCTTGGAAAAAATTAAATTCTATTTCCTGATCATTCTTCATTTCCAGTATTAATGCAACTCGTAGCCCTGCAAGCTCAGAAATTTTGATCTGGAACCTCACCTAAAGCCTGAAACAAATGTGAGGGATTGCAAATCCAAGTAGGAATGTGGGTTGGTACAGGCCCCTAAAAGCCACTCTTGGTCAGTCCCTCAGTCACCTCTGTGCTCAGGAGTTCTTTCTAACAGTGGTTCTAAATACAGAGCTTCAGAAACCAGTTTAAAATCTTTTAATATGGATGAAAAGCCCCACAAAGTTAATAAATCTGGTTCATTTTTGTCAGGAGCAGTATGAGAACAAAGGAAGAGAATGGCAACAGAAGGTTTATAACTTATAGTACAACTCCACCAGATGGATCTGAGTTGAATTTCAGTTTTTATTTTCTTTATAAACTTTATGTTTACTTCCAATAAAAGTGACTCTGGGAGAAATCAGGCAAGCACTGACTTCTTTGTGTGATCTACACTTGTGAAAGATGATTGCAAAAATAGGGAATTACGTTTTTGAAAATCAGATCTTGGTAAATGAAACAAAAAATACAACTGAGCATTGGAGGAGACACATAAAATGGCTGGAAGTTAAATAATCTAATTATAAATAAGATTATGTACAGGATGCCAGCATCAAATCCTGCATCACTTCATCTCCCATGCATGTAAATCTAAGGGGATAAACCTCAACAGAACAGGCTCTTGATGCTCCTCCAGTTGAAGTCCTCGATCCAGAGCTCACAAAGTCAGTATGAATCATTTAAGTTTTGGATGCTGAGTGCAAATTTTTCTGCAGGAAATTACCTTTCATCTAAAATTGCATTTTTTCTAGAGGAAACTTCACAATTAAAAATAGTCTTGAGTATTGTAACACGATTTATGTAGAATAGTGTATTGCTTCTACTTTCTTTGAAAAGAACAGATAACTATCCCATGTACAATGGGATGTCTTTCAGTAAGGCATTATTATAAAATATTAAAACCTGTATTCATCTGGCTGCTAAGAACATGATTTTCCTGCAGGGAAGAACATGTTATAATGCTACAAAAGAACACTCCAAGCAAGGTCCAGAATACAGAACATTTTCAGGTTGATTACACATTATGCAAACTACTTGAGTTCCTTCTCAAGATCAAAAAATCCATAAATCCATATGTGTTTCCACAGGCTCTCCACTCGAATTGCCTGTCAGAGTAAAAAAAAAAAAATCTTGGAAACTGTGCTGTAACCAGGATGATGAAGGAAAATTACTGCCAGACAGATTATATAGTGGAGAAAAACGGGCTAAGTTATTGTGTGCCTCCTAGCCTGAATACATATGGGACAAATGCAAATTTGCCAAATGAAATACAGCTTAGAGTGCATAAATTTCAAACAGATAATACTTTGTCCTTATTAAATCCTGGCTGGGATCATGGAGTGCTTTTTTCCTGAAACTCCAGCTTTTCTGTGGAGGCTGTTTGTCCCCTAAAGGAGCACCAATTATAAATAATGGTCAAGCCACCAAAACTGGAAGGACACAACTCGAAGCAAATAAACTGCAGTAATATAACCGATAAAAACTCAAACATTGCCATGCACTCCAGGTATCCTTTAAGGGGGAGGCATGGGAATTATCATTTATTGGCAGAGACATAAATAAATACCCGGGCTGAAAGAGCCGAGGTGTGATACATGGATCTACAACTGCACAAATCTACAGGGTGGGCATAAATAGAGCCTTTGTGAAAAATTAAACATCAAAAGGATGTTTAGCTCTGTGGGTCCTGAGCACTAACTAAAGGATAGTGTGGATAATGGGATAACTTGTACAAAAAGCCATTTGAAGCCTCCTTGAGCTCGGTGAGGTTGATTTAGATTTTACCTATTTAAAGCACGGCACTAAATGAGCAGGAAGAGCAAATTGCTTCCTCCAGAGTGGCGAATAAATAACAGGTTAAAGCGACACCATAGAAAAGCCTGCATCCAAAGACAAACAAGGAGATGTTTTGAGAAGCTCTGGAATAAAGGTTGGAATGAGACGAGAGGGGGCTCATTAAAAAGAGGGTGAGGGACTTTTTAGAAGGGCCTGGAGTGACAGGACAAGGAGGTAATAGTTTTAAATTGAGGGAAGGCAGGTTTAGATGACAGGACAAGGGGGTAATAGTTTTAAATGGAGAGAAGGCAGGTTTAGTTGAGCAGGGAATTGTTCCCTGTGAGGGCGGCGAGTCCGTGGCACAGCGCGCCCACAGCGCCGGCGGCCGCTACATCCGTGGAAGCGTCCAAGGCCAGGCTGGGCGGGGCTGGCAGCAACAAGTGGAAGGTGTCCCCGCCTCGTCAGGAGTGGCACTGGATGATCTTTAATGTCCCTTCCAATCCAGCCTATTCTGCCATTCTGTCAAAAGTGAAGCTCTGCCCTCAGCCGAGCTCCGCGCCCCCCCCCACGGAATCGTCTCTCCCCTTGTCCCCCCCACACGGCAGCGCTCAATGGCCTCTCCCGCGCTGCCATGGCAACGGCGCCACGCTCAGGGACCGAGGGGCGGCGGGGCCGGGACCGTCACAGGGACTGGGACAGCGACAGCGACAGCCCCCGGGACAGCGACAGCTCCCGGGACAGCGACAGACCCCGCCGGGGTGAGCCGTCAGCTCCTCCCCAGCTCCGGCCGGGGTGCGCCCTCAGCTGCCCCCCAGCCCCCGCCGGGGTGAGCCCTGCGGGTTCCCCTCAGGAGCCGAGGCTCCCTGCGCGCAGCCCGTGCCCAGGGAGGGCTGAGAGTACCCGGGGCAGGTGTGAGTTGTGTAAATGCTCCCAAAGTGTGCCCGGCAGTGCCCTGGGCACACACCCGCACTGCTGGCACTGTTCTCTTCATCGCCCCTCTCACGCCTTTCCGGATTTAGGTTGCAATCCCAGGCAGTTCCTTCTTCCCTGCCCCGCCGAGTGAAAGGGGGAAAAAAAAAAAAAAAAAAAAATTCGCAAACAACCCCACACTTTACTACGGGGCTTTTTACACCTTTATTTCTTGCCTGCCCTTGTGCTCTGCTGTTTCCCCAGAGCGACCGTCGGGACCGAGAGCAACCCGCAAACCCATCGCACACCGGGCCTTGAGCGGAGCTTTGAAGGCAAGTTCTGACTCTGCTGCCATCATCCACCTGTTGTTTATCGCCCCACCTGTTGTTTATCACCTCATCTGTTATTTATCACCCCATCTGTTATTTATTACCCCACCTGCTTTTTTTTCCCCCTGCTTTGCTCAGGGTAGAGCTGCTGCAGCTTGCAGAGCAGTGACTGTATCTCCTAGTGTGGGTAAGAAGGTTTTTCTCTTGAGAAATGTGCTTTGTAATGTAAGCTGGTTTTTTTCTGGTTTCTTTTTTTTTTCCTGGTTTTGGTTGTTTTTTTTTTGTTGTTGTTGTTGTTGCTGTTTGTATGTTTGGTGGTTGTTTTTTTAAATTTCTTTTTTAGTAGACTATGTGGAAAGGCTTAGACCCTCCTGCTCATGGCCTTTGTGTTTGAAGTTATTTACAATACACCTGAAATTACAGTTCTCAGTTAAACACTTGTAGTGGTTGACTATGTTTTTTCCCCTTAACTGCTGTAATTTTTTTCCCTGACTGAAAACCAAGCTGTTTCAAACCACCACAATGGTGAAGATACGCAAACCATAGAAAGAAGTGTTGAGTTTGCAGAGTTACCAAGAGAATGCATCTTCCCAAAGTGTGGTGAAATTGCAAAATATGGTAAAAGGACATAGGGAAAATGGCATTTAGTAAGTTTTGTGGTGTTTTCCTGATCTGACTGTGTGTGTTGTAGAGTGTTACACTAGAAATGGATAATTGGTTTAAAAATAGAAAGTGAAGTTTGAAATGGTTGGTGTCACAGATGTTGGGGCATGGGGAATATGAATTTATTCTGAAAGGCTGGAATTACTTCAGCATACCTGAATTAAAGCTTATGTGTAATTTTTTTCTTTCTTATATTTTTAATGTCATTCTTTTCCTCTTTCTTTGAAGTAGTCAGCATAATATTAAACGTTTGGAAGGACCAGAAAAAGTTTCACTCATTGTAATTAACAGCAAATGGGTGAGGAGTGGTGATAGACAAACTTTATTGCACTTGGAATAATTCTTCAAAGGAAATAATTTCGTTTGAGTCTTGATAAGTGGATGGAACTTAGTGTAGCATGAAATCCACATTCATGGAGTTGATAATGGGATGTGAGCTATTGCATAGGCAGTAGCATCCCTTTGGATTTGATGGGTTTATTGATGTGAGCAAGCTGTTGGGATTTGCCCTGGTTAAGCTCTTGTAGTGTGAAATAAACTACAGCCCTCTTCAGCTGTCTGTAAGTTATAAACCTGTCTTTAAATTGATGTGGAATTTGGGTTTATTTAGCCATGTAGTCTTTAAAGTTGACTCAAGCTCTGTTTAGCCCAAACAGCAAGTTTTGGTTTGTTACTTTTAACTGTACATCCATTATCAGCACAGAGGAACCTGCTGGAGTGATGAAATTTGAGTACCAGTGTGGCAGAGGAGCAGGCAGAAAGGATGTGGCTAATTAGTGCTTGATTTATTTATGTTGATGAGGTGCTTTAGTGTTTGCCTCACTGGCAAATTGTGTTGCCTAGTAGAGAGAAGAGGGATTCATTAAAGAAAAACCAGACAGAAAGAGGGAACTCCTCTGTGTAATTAAATTCCAAGTCTGTTTCTGAGGAGTTTGGGATTGCCTTTGCTGCACTTCCCTGGCATCCCTGAGGGCCCAGCTCAGGGATATTTCAGGATGTGCATTTCCCCATGGGGTTTGTTAACTTTGACTCTTCCAGTCTCAGTGTTTAACAGTTGTTTTTATGCTTTATCTGTTCAATAATTCCTGTATTTTCTCAGAATAATTCAGGAGGTTGATTACTGTCTATCCCGTTATCTACAATTTGATGCAGTTTTTTCTCCACCCAGTGTTCCTGAAAATTTGTAGGGCTTTTTATCTCTAATATTCTCACACAGCATCTCTGATATTTATCTCTGATATTACCCCATTTTTAAGTTATCTCTTTAAATATTTGCTTTCAGTGGAATATGTTAAAGTTAACTTGTATAAATGGTATTTTTTTTTATTAACTACTTTCCCTCCTTGAGCTTGCTCAGCTGACCTGTGTCATTTGCCTCTGTTTTTACTATTAAATATCCTTTGGGCCCCTCCAATCCAGTGTGTGACCTCCTCCTGTCCAGCTGTGCTGGTCCTGCCAGCTCACATTAGCCAAGAGAAAAACTTTATTCTGTTCAAAATTAATACAATCTTCTTTTGTCTTGGAAAGTGATAAAGGAATAACTGTTTTGAAATGATGTTAGAATTGAGTGCCTGAGTTTTCTGACACAATAAGAAATATGTTTTGTGCACAAATCTGATGCTTTGCCAGCACTGAAATGTTGCATTTTAGGTTCTGTGGCACCAGGTGTTTTAAGTTCCACGTGCCATTGAGGTGTTTGGCCCTATGGGTGGAGATTTTTGGGCACATTTTGTCTATATTAGTGCTCAATTTCAGGTTTACCTGTGAACTGGCAGTTTTCCATTTGGGATATTTCCAATCCTTATCATTTCCTAGGTCCTGCTCTCCCCAGGAAGCTGAGATCCACGAGGTGCAGAAGAGTTTCCAAGCACCCTGGCAGCTGTAAGTCTCTGCACTGTCAACTTTTGTTTCTTTTTCCATTAGCCATTATTCCATTCCTTTCCCATTATTTCCAGCAGCAGCCCAGTTTTGCACTGAGCTGCAGTTACCCACAAACATTCCAGCCCAGCAAGACTCTGGATGTTCACCTTTAACTTAAACCCCCTGCTGTATGAATTTGCTTTTTGCAAGAGTATTTCATTTTACAACCTGGGTTAAAAAAAAAAAATTAAAAAAATCATGTATTCAAAACACCACTGAAGTCTTGAGAGGAGGGATTAACTCTGCTCTGTGAGTTATTGTGTTCCTCAGTATCAATTTGTCTGTGACAGAAGGAATTTATCTTCCCAAATCAGGTGAGATGGTTTCACTTCATAGCCATTGGTACAATTTTCTCCTCCTTGGTTCTTTCCATGGGTTTGGTTCAAGAAAGCTGGGTTTTAGTTAATATTAATCTGCTTGCACATGAACTTTAGGGAATTGCCCAAATGAAACAGCCAAGTAAATCTTTTCCCTGGTATCATAAATGTAATAAAAAGGGGTTTTTTTTCCCCAGTTAAATTTAATTTTCAGTTGCTCTAGGATTTTATTGGCACTTCATATAAACAAGTTTTGTGCTCCATTTCCCTCTATATATGAATGGTTTTGGATGTGTAATGAGTTTTTTACTGTTTTAATTTCAATCAAATTCCCATTTCAACAGGTTCCTAACTCCAAATCATTGAAATTCTCTTTTTTTTAGGAGAAGTTATACTGGGCATCATGAATGGCAATGATTTTGTAATTCTCCCAGGCTCAAAAGCTGGAACCTCAGTGAGATTAAAAACAAAGTAAGAGCATTCAATCTGATTGGGATTGAGATGTGTTTTCATAATTTTTAATAAGTTTTAATGGAACATTAACTAAGAGAATGCAAGAACAAGAAGAATCATGATGTGTTTTTTTTCTAGCATTTTCTCTATGCTTTTATCCACAAACCTTTCTTTTCTCAGGCTTTAATCTACTTCCTGATTAAATTACAGGTTTTATAACCAACCCTGTGAATCCACTGGATAATACAAGCATACTAAAGAAATCAGTGGATTGTTTATTTTAATATAATTATACCCCAAACTTTTCTGAGTACAGACAGAGTTGCATCAGTTTTTTTGTTGGAATTTGTACTTGACCTGTCCTAAATTTTCCAGAGCTGTTTTCAGTCCTGCTGGGAGACAAAGAAGGGATATAACTACAATAATAAATTTTCCAGCTTCTGTTTTTCTGCTTTAAACTTCCTCAGGTACCTTACTCAGTTCCAGGTAACTTCTAATAAATATTTCACTATTTCCTCCAGAACTGTCAAGGAAATGCAGTTGGAGAAAGCTCAGTTAGAAACAGAAAACAAAGAGATGGAGAGAAGATTATTGCAGCTGCAGTCAAGCATGAGCAGAGAAAAAGAAGAGAGGAGGCAAGTTCAGTTTCTCTCTGGAAAAAAGGAATCCAGTGAGATGCTTCCTCCACACCTCCAACTCCCCACATGGGATCTCTTGAAGAGGATCTCTCTCCAATCTTTCTTCCCAGTGTTAAACTTGCTTCCTTATGACTTTAATTTGAAACTCCCAAATGATATTTGATCTATTTTCCTCATGTATTCCCTCTTCTCCCGTTTTCCCCTGTCTGGCTGGATTTGTCCCCTTAGTTTTCAAGCAGGAGACAGAGTAGTTTCTCCTGCACCCTTGTTTATTTCTGATGCTTCTGCAGAGGATGCTGTTGTTATTTTTGATCCCTTTTTCCATTTGTGTGGCCTCCCAGGGAGGCCTCTCCTGCCTGATGGCAAACAGGGCTTGGAACCAGGCACAGTGTAACGAGGCAAATGCTGGGGTGAGGTTTAAATCTGACTCACTCTGAGTGTTGGCAAATTCCTGCAGCACCTGCTTCCTTTTCCTAGAGTTTCTGCCTGCTGTTTGTCCCTGGGAATGCAAATACCTTGGATTTGGATCCCTTGGTGCTGCTGAGCTGTTGGCAGCTCTGTGAGCATTGCCCTGAGCTGCTGGGGCAGTGTTTGCCAGGTGCTGTGTGGCACTTTTGTCTCCTTGCTATTGTTGTTTTGTTCTCAAGGCCTTGTACCTGCAGCCCCTGATAGGGTTGCAGTGCTGAGCTCTCAGGACAGGAGGCTTTGGCATTTGCACTGCTGCAGTCATGGAGTGGTTTGGGCTGGAAAGGATCTGAGAGTTCCTGCATTTTTAGCAGGGCTGGATGAAATCCTGCGCTAAACTGGGACAATGAAGGCTCACACAAAGTGTACTTTTGTTTTTATTCTTCTGAAACCAACCTTTGAGAATTGATAAGATTTATTTTTTTTTAAGTGTAAGAACTTGGACCAATTTAATGGTTTAAAAATAAGTACTTTCTCACACATTTGTTGTATTTGCTGTTTTTAAAGTAGACTTGAAGCAGGTTTCAATGGAAGGGAGTATTTGTGCTTTGGGGAATTGATTGTCCTATAGGGAAGAATTTTATTTTTGTGATGTTTTGTTCATATTTAACAAGCTAAAGGAAAAATTTTATGCTTCTCTTGCTTGCAGAAGGCTGAATTTTGAAGTATTTTCTTGCCTTGGTTTGTAGGAAGTTAGGTGCTTATCACTGGAAATCTGGGCAGGCAGGACCAAGGACCCCCCAAACCCGAGCTGTGGCACAAAATAATGAGAACAGGAAGAAGGTAGGAAACCATCTTTGCAAGTAAAGCTGCTTAAAGTAAAACAAGATTTAGAATGGGATTTATCCTGCAGAGAAGGAAAACTTCAAATACTGTTTGAGCCCCATCTGAGTAAAATTCCTGGCTGGTTATTTTTCCATGCCAAGCTTCTGATTCCCTTTGAGCTGGAGGAACATCAAGTTTTGTGGGGTCATCTCTTGGGGTTTTAGTTGTGATAAACAGCAAATTATCCCTGCTCCTCCAGATTTAATCCTGTGAGAGTGGCACTGGTAGTGGTGGAGCTCATCAGGAGCCTGTCCTTTGGCTGGCTGGTGCCCAGGATGGATCTGAAACACTGAAAGGCTTTGGGTGAAACTTTGAGTGCAAATTCTCTGCCTTCCCAGATCAAATACACCACAGTTAAAGTCTTTTCTTTAACTCACTTATATTGACTCTTGTTCTGTCACATCTTTGCTCAGACCTAAAAGAAGGGATGTAGAACTTTCCTGCTAAATCTTTGAAAAATCTGTTTTCTTTTCAGTATGTACAAATGGGGTACTTATCTTTTGGAACAGTCTCTGGCAATTATTTTTAAACTGGCAGAAAATGAGAACTCAATAAAATTGCCTCCTTGTCTGTGAGAGGAGAGGATCAGAATGAAAAGGTTTTCTTTACCCACCTCTTTCCCTTCCCCCTTCTCTGAGACAAGGAACTTGGAGCTGTTGCTGCTTCAAGGACTTCAGGTTTCAGCTGGGGTGGCTGAGGAGATGAATGGGGCAGAATTTTAAAAACAGCAAAATTAAAATAAAGGGTGAGTGAGGGGCAATGAGGCTGCAGGGAAAAACTGAGGAGCAAAAGTGCTGAAAATCATGAATTACTGGGATGTTAGATCGTGGAAGGGTCGTGTGGACAATGTTTCGTGTCTGGGGAGGTGAACTGGTCCTGGAATTCATGGTGGTCATGAGCAATCCATGGAGTTTTCTCTTTAAATGCATGCCCTATTTCCCTAAGCTAATTTTCATTCTGTAAAACTTACTGTTTATTCATTAGCATTAGAACCTTATAGAGACATATGTAAATATTCTTTCCTCTAGGTTTCTCCACAAAAAGTGAAGTTACAAGTACTCAAAGAGATTCAAGGTAAAGACATCTTTCTTAACCAAATAAAACTTAAACTTCTGATAGATTATTGCTTTGTAGGGGTTGCTGCAATTAAACACTGAAGAAATCAGAGAGTGGAACACTGGGTTAGTTCAGGTTTTTTGATTGCTTTGTTTCAGAGCCAGTGAAAAAACCAGTTAAGCCTAAAAGAGGAAATGTAGCTCATGAAAAGTTGGGAGTGAGGGGAGTGGCCTATAGACCACCTGAAATTAAGGGTGGGCTGCTGGTAAGTAAAGGGTTTAAAAATTCCTCTCAGTTTAATGTGTGCAGGATTTTTTTGTGTCAGGATGTAGACACACGTTTTTCTTTCTCTCTGATAATTACTTAGTGCCCATAAAGTAAAAAGAAATTTTACACACAGATCTCCCTGAATACAAGGGAACAGATTAAATTGTACTGTTGTCAGAACTGTGACCACTTCTTTAACTGGTAACAGTTAAAGAATTTATTTAAACTGTGTTTTTATTAACTTGCCCAGCGTGTGGCCATGGCCGAAGGGGCTGATCTCATCCTTAACTAAAGAACACTTCTCTGTGATTAAAGTAAGGGGTGTGGTTGCAGGCCAAGGGGCCAGAATTAAGTGGTCCATGAATATTGTGTAATTTTAAATCCTTACATAAAGCCCAGGGCATGTGTTGAATTCTGACTGAATTCCAAGCTGGGACCTTGTTGGCTGTGTTAGAGTGGAAATTTCAATTATCAGGTATGAGGCGATTTCTACTTAATAAGGGTATTTTTGCCTTTTAGCAAGTAGGAAATAGGAAACAAATAATAAATAGGAAACCCAGCCTCCAAAGTGTGGTGTAGCCTCATCTCGATTTTAAAGTAATTTATGTGAATTTCCACTGTTGACTAAAAAAATAACATCTTTATTCTAAAAAAAGTAGAATCTCTCTTACAGGGATCCCCTCCACATCCTGTAATACACCATGTGATTTTTTTTTCCATTTTTATTAATCCAGTTGGAGCTGCTAACCCTCAAAAGGAACTGATATTTTCTGTGTGTCTTTGTAATGCTTTTCCTTTGGGGAAAAATACGTGCGGATTTGGAATTTAAAAGAACCCGCCAACAAAACCGCGGGGACTTTGCTTCCGTGCTCCTAGTTTTATTACCTCTCACGGAACAAAGACCTTCGCACACTGCCAGCAGCGCAGATCGTGCGCGTTTTGTTTTTTCCAGCGGTTTTTAGGGAGCGAGCCCGGCCCCGGAGCGCGGGGGCGGCCGCAGTGCCGGGGATGGCCGCCCGAGGGCGCTGCGCCCTCGCGGGACGCTGCGGCCGCCGCGCCTCCCGGAGCGCTCCCGCATCCCCCGGGGGGGAGAATCTCTCTCCCGCATCCCGGGGGGGAGAATCTCTCTCCCGCATCCCCCGGGGGGGAGAATCTCTCTCCCGCATCCCCCGGGGGGGAGAATCTCTCTCCCGCATCCCCCGGGGGGGAGAATCTCTCTCCCGCATCCCGGGGGGGAGAATCTCTCTCCCGCATCCCGGGGGGGAGAATCTCTCTCCCGCATCCCGGGGGGGAGAATCTCTCTCCCGCATCCCGGGGGGGAGAATCTCTCTCCCGCATCCCGGGGGGGAGAATCTCTCTCCCGCATCCCGGGGGGGAGAATCTCTCTCCCGCATCCCGGGGGATCCAGCCGCAGCAAGAATGGGGCTGGAAATCCCTGCTGCTGCGGGGAAATGAACTGCGAGTCGTTCGAGTTGTTCCCTGCTGATCCCCTGTTCGCACAGTGAACTTTGTGCCGTGCTCACCCCGCACTGCAGTGAGAGGATCGGGGAATGCCCTGGATATGCAGACACTGACACCTTTAAAGGCAACGTTTATTGCTTTTGCGAGTTACAGGTGCCATTGGATGTGCAGCCAGCCCCTGGATGAGTTAAAGCATAGGGCAGGTGGAAATAAGGGGTTGGGAAAACATCCTGGGTGTGTAGGGGCTGCTGATATTTGACTCTCATCTTTCTGCCTGTACCTTTGCTGCTTTGTTGTGGTAAGAACAGGTCACTCACTTGGAGAATGTGTAGACAAAGGATTTTTTTTCCCATAAATACGTAAATTATTTGGTGGTTTTGCTTGATAATCATCCAAGAATTGGTAATGAAAACCTTCCACAGTAATTTTCTTTGTTCTAATAAAGGTTGAAAAACCACTGGGTTGAAAGTCTCAGTGTAGGACTGTTTTTCTCCTTTTGTAGCTGTTCTCTATCAATCTCATCAATTACAGTTTAGACTTCCCTGGACTGCTGTATTAATGGCTATCCCAGTTAGCCCCTTAAATGACCATTTTTCTCTTGCTGACCTCTCCAGATGTGCCCCTGTCCACTGGGAAGCTTCAATAAGCAGCTCTTCATTAGTAAAGCACATAGCTCATAAATTCCTTTGAATGAGACATGCTGCATTAAATGCCTCATTTAATCCCCTTGTACATAGGATGTGGTGTCCGTGGCTTTATATCCAAAACATGGGATGTGGATGTCCATGGCCACTGCTCTGATACCAGAAACCTTTAAAAGCAGGGCTTTTGTGGGTTTGGTAATAAAAACTTTTGTCTTTCTTATTTAGCTCTTGATAGGTCTTTGCAGTTAAATGTGAGCAAGATCACATAAAATGGGAGTGATCTTAAATACCAGGTAGCTCAGCTGAACCCAGAAAAGTGGGTGCTGCAGTTCCACAGCTGACACTAAAAATGTTGCTGCTCCTCAGAAATGCTTTATCAGTAATGTTGTGGAACTGATTTAGGAACCAGCCTCAGCATCAAGCAGTGCAAGCCCTGGAAAGCAGGACAAAGGATTGCTGCTGAGTGGTGTCTTTGATGAGAAGGCATCTGCAAACTCTTTCCAGGAAGCTTTGCTTCAGTGGAGAAGAGGTGAAAGTGATCCTGGAGGAGGTCTGTGTGCCAGTGAGGTCCCAGCAGGTATGGTTTGTTCTGATTTGTGGCATTTTAAATACAATAGGAGCCATTGGGGGGAGTTACATTTTAGATTAATGAAGGCAGATACTATGAAGCCAAGAAAACCCATTTTATTCTTTCTCAGTGTGCCTTTATTAACAACAATCATCTCTGAAGGGTTTTTTAAATGATACTCAGAGTGTTTAGCTCAGTTTTTGTAGTGGCCAGGATGTCCAGCCCATGTCCCTGAACCCTGCCATGGCTCTGTGTCTCACGTGGCACTTCAGCATGAACTGCAGTGCTCAAACATAAAACCAGTTTTAAACTGAGGCAAGGAATGTGCAGGGCTCAGGATTTTGTGTGTTCCATCCAAGTACATTTTCTGCTTGCCTTCCACAGGCTCTTAATATTTCTTTGTGCCAATGAAAAGCTGCAATCAGCTGAAGTATGCATGGAAAAATATGGAAAATTCCTCTGGTCTGATTGGATTTGTGCAAATCCAATCTGTGTCTTGTTCCTCTAGTCCATGGATGGTGGTTTTTCTCTCTGGCTTTTTGTACAAAATAATATTAAACTGATTTTTTTTTCCCTCTTTTTCTTCTTTTCTGTGGGATTTTGATCTGTGGAGTCATGGATTTCCATCCCCCCCCACTCCAGTGTGTAATCTGTAATAAATGAGTTTTTATGGCTGCCCCCACTACTGCCTGTGTTCTGTAAATATAATATTGCTGGCCACTTAAATTTTGGAATAATGCAAAGACTGAACTAAGCACAGACCCAAATGTGATGTTCATTCAAAAACAATGCAGGTAAAGAGAACATTTAAAGCCTTAACTGCTGTATTTTTTTTTATTAATTCTGACAGCAGCTGTGGGTAGCTGTGAGGTACAGACCAGTGTTAGTGCTCTGAAGGAGCCTATCCATGTGGAATTCCAGGAGGATGGTCTGAGCTACATGGAGAAACTCCTGCTGAAGAAATACAGAAGGTATTGTTGAATCTGCTGCTCCTAATGAAAGAATTCAGAAATACCTAATTAACAAAAATCCAGATGAAACTTCTAAAATATTGGATATACTACCAAGAGTCATGGGGCGTGTGTACAGGGGGCTTTATTTTAATAAAATAATGATTATAGCCAGACTTGATCACTTGATAGCTCAGAATTCCTGCAGAGGAAGTATTTAGAGGGATTCTCTTTGCTCTCAGTTTATTGTAGAATTTGAAGAATGGTAATATTTGGTTACTTGATTTTGGGGCATTTGCTACAGCAGTTTTATAGAGTAAAGGAATTTTCAGGATTCTTTTGTGGACGTTCCAGAGTTGTTTTATGAGTTATTGAGAAGCAAAGTCACCTCAATGAAATTAGGAGGAGTTAGTTAATGCAGTAAATTGGCTGGTAGGGTTTTTCCCTTTTTTTTTTTTTTTGGTGATATATTTAAAAAGATGACTTTTTAAGATTGATTTTTATTTTTTTCCTATTTCAGAACTCCAGTTGATCAATTTTTTGCAAGTTGCCTGAAAGATTCAAGGCCTGTGCAAGCCCTGAGTGTTCCACAGGCTGGGGCTGAAGGAGGAGGTGATGATGATGATGATGACATTGAGGAGTTAACAGGTGTAACAGATTTCTGTTTATTCAATCTAAAATACTTTTTCCTTGAGATTTTTCTATGATTGCTGAGCATTTCTACTCTTCACCAGCTTGCTAAAAGCAGCAATAATAAAATGAGAAATTAGTAGGTTTTCCATAATGAATAAAAATGTTCAAAACACACTCAGGTTTTGAGTGTGTTTTGAACAGGAAAAACTGAAATGCATGAAATTATTTCTATTTCCCAGATGAAGAGGTGAAGAAATACTGGGCATCTATTTACAGAGCTGAGGAATCCAACACTGTTTCTGAAGATGCAGAGTCCTCTTTG
Organism: Haemorhous mexicanus; assembly: GCF_027477595.1. Lineage (NCBI taxonomy): Eukaryota > Metazoa > Chordata > Aves > Passeriformes > Fringillidae > Haemorhous > Haemorhous mexicanus. The sequence continues at coordinate 23,467,513 of NC_082350.1, forward strand.
AAAATTGAGTTCCTTGATGATGTGAGTGCTGATAAAGGACTTGATGAGTCCCAACAATAAACTGATTTGTTCAAGTTTTGATCTCTTATATGTTGAAAGTTGCAGCAGTTAAATAACTTCCAATGAGGAAGAATACTGGAGCATTGTTTGTTTCCCATACAAATGTGGAAAACTGATTGTTCCAAAAGTTCCCTGTACTTTTTTCTGTTGCATTCAGGGACCTGCACTGTATGGGATTTATACATAAATAAAGTCTGGCAGCTTTTCAGCACTCTTTAATTTTTTCTTTATTTTTAGAATTTTAGTTTTATTCTAATTTTTTTTTTTGTTCTTTATTCAGTCTCAGAGCGAGGACTTGGAAGAATCTTCAGACTCTTCAGTGGAGGAAACTGGAGATGTGGGGATGAATAAGCAAGGAAAAACTGACCCACTGGAGGGTGGAAGGTATCAGAAATGCAGAGACTGTGGGAAAGGAAAGGAAATCATCCCAAATTTGTGCTAGTTCCTAAGAAATGGGGGCTTTTCTTTGCAGGCAGTTAGATTTGAGTTATGTGTGCAGTGTTTCAAAGCCATTTAGGAATATTAATTGCCTGTAACTAGAGAGGCATCACTTTGGAATCCTAACCCAGATGGGTAAAGTGCATTTCTTTGCACTTGCCTGTCCTGAATTTTAGTAAAATTCTCTTTTCTGGGCTCTTACCTCAGCAGGAGCAGGGACTCACAGGTTTTACCATGGATCAGTGCTGTGCACTTTGAAGATACTCTTAATTAACCTTGTAATTCCAGACAAGAACAATAACTGATATGTCTGCAATTCTTCTGAGCTCCCAACATTTATTGGATTAACTGTGACCTCGTTTGCTTTTTGTATCCTTCTGATCTTTTCCCTTCCTCTATTAAAGCTCAACATTTGCAGACCAGAACACAGAACCAAGCCCTTAAAAGAGAAGTGGGTGAAATGGGAAAGTCTTCTTTCCATTTAACTTCCTCAGCTGAAACTTAATAGATTTTACTTTTTCCTCTCAACAGAAATCCTGATTCTCCTGAAGAAATTTCTCAAGGTAAATGGGAGACATTGTTCTTTGTTGAAAATACATAAATGTGTTCAGTTTATCATTCTCTTATAGGTTGGGGTAGTCAACTATGGTGGCCTAAAAAATAATTAAAGGTCATTAAATTAGGTCCCACTCACTGGGCTATCCCAATTTGCTTTGATTACAGTGTGATGGGCTTTGTGAGTACTGTGATAAATAACCTGAAACAAAGAAAACCAACTTAGAGAATCATTCACAGCCTGGTAGGATGGATTTCAAACCTTAGAATGCTTTTAAGGAAATTTTATTAAATTTCCACCATTGCATTTTTTTAGCTTTAATGGAGATTTAGTATTTTAAGTTCATGAAGAAAAGATAGTTGACTTGGAGTTTATAATCAATATTTATTACAAGTATTGCTATTTTCATGGTTTTGTTGTACTCCTATAGAAAAACTGCTTGTCTGCAGTGATCTTGAAATAAATGCAGTGGAGGAGGAGAGCATTGAACCAAAGGCTGGGAGAAGATCACTGAGCTCCTGTGAACTTCCTGGGGGGATCTCTGACCCCACTGAGGGAGTGAGCAAAGATCTCATTGGGGCTGAACTGAGGAGCAGCAGAGCTCTCCTGGAGACAGAACTGCAGCAGAGCAGGAGAGAGCCACAAGAGCTGGGCAGGGTCTGCAGCAGTCAGAGCTTGGTCTTGCCTGGAACTACAAAATCTTCAGCAGTAAGTTGTGGTGTCTTTAATTGCTAAATAGATTAGGGATGTGGCTTTACCTGCTTTAGGTTTAGGGGATTGTCACTGCCTGCCATATTTGATATGAAGGGCATGAAAAGCTCCACTTTGTGGTGCCAGGTTTTCGTTAAGGTTCAAAAAAAGGAAAAGAGAAACTCTGTCTCAGACATAAAAAAAAGTTGTTGGAGGAACAGCTCTTACCATGTTTGTATGAACAGTACTTCACCTATTGTCTGAATGACCAGAAAATGGTGCTCTATCTTATCTAGCAAATTATTCAGATCCTCATTTGCTAAAAATAAAATCAAAGCAAAAAATAATAGAAAAGGTTGGGACATAGGTTTGGAGTCATTGGTAAACAATGGTCACCTTCCTTTATGTACCCAGAAGTGAACACAAAGAAAATTTGCTTTTCATGTCCCTAGTGAAAGAACAGACTCAAGCTCTCCCAACATGAGCAGTTTTTAGGATTTTAAAGCATATCTTGAGCAAAAACATCATTCTCATGAATATCTATTATATCTGGCTAAATCAGTCTGAGGTCTATGAAAAGAGCATTTTATTAATCTAAACTTGCAAGGGCAATTATAAAGTTTCCTGTTTGTAATCTCTCTGTTTTATTCAAGTTGCAGGATGTAGCCAAAAGACAGAAATGTGGTTCTACATCATATCAGGGACTTGAAGGTTTCTTTGTTGTAGGTGCAAACCCTAAACAAGAAAAGCTGGAGGCACCTTCTTCCCTGGCTGCTGCCTCCAGCCCTAGGGACAGGAGAATCCCCTTTCCAGGTACTCTTGTGTGAATAAATCCTCAAAAATATATTTATTTATCATCTTTTTTCAGTTCCCTTCCATCCAGCTTGCTTTAGGAGTCACTTCAGGGTGACAGTCATGCCACACAAGTGGTGCTGGGCAAGGATAAAATAAATTCCCTACTTAGAGGTAATCTAGTGCCATAAATTTAATCTTTATAATGATGATTAAACTGTATATTATTATACATATTATAGTATGTATTATGTATAATCTATATATATAATATAAATGTAATTATTTATACAAATATCCCCTGATAATAGAGTTCCACGAGGTTCCTACTGCTTTTCTTGGTGTATATGAAACAACAAGTGAACATCATTAATCTGATTAAATGTATCCCTTGAAATCAGGCTTTTAGTCTCTTCCATATCTGTAAACAATTTGTTGCCTGGCTTCTTTAATTCCCACATTAAATGCAGCAAAAATAAAAGAAGAGTAAATGCATATTAACACAAAACCTGCAAATAATTTCCTCTAATAATGTTGAGTTTCAGGAGATGAGCAGTGGGTTTCTGAGAGGAGCCTGAGTGAATATGCTGATGACTCTGTGGTTCAAGGTGTCTTGGAAAGTCAGCTGAACAGAGCTGCAAATGCTTTCCAGGCTCAAAATCAACTTTCTCACCTGATGGCAGCATGGAGGCCATGGCCAGGTAGGGACAGCCACAGCTCTGAGCTCCTAATTAGGTTCATTTTAATTGTGGAAAATGGAGACACTCTGTTTGTCATTTCTATATCTTCATTTGTGTATTTGTATTTTGGGTTTTTTTGAATAGGCTTTTTATTTTAGTCAGGGTTTTTTTTTTTTTGTGTATTTGTATTTTAGTGTTTTTTTGAATAGGCTTTGGAGTTAAAAATGACCTCTTTTCAGCTATCACCAAGAATTCTTTTTATTTAGCTTAGTTTCTGCTTCTGCTGCTCCCCTTTTCCTCCCCTCTTAGCTTGAATATTTAGAGAATAAACCCTCCAGAAGAAGTTTCTGTATTTGTGTGTTGGTAGTCTCTGATACAATTTGGGAGTGATTTAATAAAGGATTTCTTCTGCTACAGAAGCAAGTCTGATTATATGAACTCTAAGGAACAGGGACACAAGTAATAACTGGATCTGCACTTTCGTGTTACCTTTCTCAATTTCAACTGTCTCCATCCCAAGAAATGTAGCTCTGCATTATTTCTCACATCATGAGCAACCAGGTTGACATTTTAATTTAAATAATGCTGTGTGCAGAAATCGAAGCTGTCAATTTTGAATCCCAGGAAAATATTGGAAAGGGTCTATATTTTATTCATGTTAGTTTAAATTAAAAAAAAAAGGAACCAAACTTTAGAGCTTTCTGCAATCTTTCAGTGTCTCCTCTCACACAAAATTTGTGGCATTGTGCAGAATACTTAAATCATGTGTTTCTTTTTTGAAAGATACTTCTGAAGTATGAAGTGGTGAATTTGTAGGTGTTAATAAAGTTACAAATATATTGCAAAGTACAATCTTAATTTGTATTGATATTTTTCATTAGCTAGAGTTGGTTTGAGACTTTTAATGGCAAGTTTTTTTCAGTATTTTGTATTTTTTTCAAGCTGGTAGTGGAGATACTGCATCTTTTTGTTCATATTTGCTCCTAAGACATTTCAGGCCCTGAAAGTCATTCCAGCTTAGCTTGTGAAGATGGACCCTCCTCCAGCAGAGCTGTGGAGATCATCTCTGGAAATGCAGATTTCCAGAACACCCTGGAGCTGAAAGACTATGACACATTTGATATTTTTGGGTAAGTTCAACTTGCTGGCTGTGTTTTTATGAAGTTTTAGATTATTCAAGATGCCAACCATGTCAGAACTGAAATAAAACCAGCCCCAACTCTCTTGTAATTAGCAGGTAATGCACAATTAGAGTCAGCATGGCCTGTGTGGTGTCTTGTGTCCTAAGCCCCTTCTCAGGCAGCTCAGAGTCACAACTGAGGGATCTATTTTGTTGTTTAGACTCCAAATGATAAATTTGGGGATTGTGGGTTTTTCAGTGCATTAACACTGAGATTTATTTACCAGTGGTGAATCTCTTAAAATCATCTGCATTCTTGGGTTGTTGCTCACCATGTATTTGTTATTTTGCCTTGGACACTGAGGAGATGACAACTGGAAAAAGGAAGTTCCTAAAGTTCTGTGTCTCACTGGTTTTTTACTGGGATCTCCTCCCCAGCAGGAGTCAGAGGAGCACTGAAGGAACTCCATGCTGTATGATTAGAGCTGATTCAGAGATTTGTGACAAAAACTGAGGGAAAAGCTGAATTAGAGTAGCTTGTACTGCCAGCATCTCCAGTAAAAGGTTTTTTTTTTTGTGCCTTTTAGTTCAACATAATATGTTCACATATGTCAGCAGGGCTTAAAGGAGAGAACTTGGGGAATTGGAGGCACTGGAAGTCACTGGGCTGTGTTTCTTTTAAGGGACTGGGAGGAAAGCCAAATGGATGCTGAGGAAGCAATTCTGGAGGACAAACAGCAGGTTCTGGCATTGCAGTGAACATGGAAAACTCAGTTCTGTCTTCACCTTTGCATGGTTCAGAACCAAGAAGATCAAGAGGTGTTTTAAGTTCTGCTCAAGACATCATTTACTAAGGAATATTCTGTAAAGTTGTCATTAAAATTTCTTTAAAATACCTTGATTTGGCTTTTAAAAAATTTTACTATGAAGAAATAACAGAATAAAAGAGCTTCTCTTGTGCTGCTATTTTTAGGATTGTTTCATTTATTATTTTTAATTCAATATAAGTTTTCTTGTCTGCAGGTGGAATTTTGTGTCTCCAGATGTGGTTTTATGTGGCCAAGCTGGAAGGTGGCACACCAGGGGTATTGATGGGAAAAACTGGGGTTTCTGTATGATCAGGTTTGTGGTGGGGAGCACAGGAGGAGTCTCTAAGGTCAAGTACCCTTTGTCAGATGTTTTAGAAGGGACTGCACCTTGCAGAATAGAATTTAACAGCTTTCCTCTGTACATTTAACTTCTCCTGCCACATTCCTTTCTTCCTAACTGCAGCAGGGAACCCAGACCAGCAGCAAACCTCTGCTCAGAATCAATTGGGAGTGAATTCCCTTTCTTTCCCTGCTGCAAAATTCCAGTTCAGAGGGATCTGTGTCCAGGCAAATCCAGCTGTGCTGTAAGTTACTGCCTTACAGACCTTTGATAATTAAAAGAACAAAGAGGAAATGCAGTTAAAATCATCCTGGGTGGTTTGAATTTTAACAAACAGCCCCAAGTGTCCTTTTGAACTTGCTGTATTTGTGTTGTATAAAAAGCTTTTTCCTTCCTCCTCCCCAGGAAGTGTAAGGTTTAATGCAATTAATATAATTTCTGTAAAAGGTCATTTGGCCAAGGTGGTGCTTTGATGTAAAGAGGGTTTGGGGACTTTCTGCTCTCTTGTTGAGGAGATGCTTAATTGTACCCAGTAATTGAGTGGCTTTGAAATTACCTAAATGGTATCTTTCACTAACATCTTTAGGATTCTCAGACACAGCAGCTTTCTTAGCTTGAAAGTTCTCTTTCCCTTCATGTGCCTGACTCTTTCCTCCTTTTGTTTCCTTCACTCTGGTTTTTAAGGAAAACTTCCCCCTTCTCCCCTAGTTTTGATAATAAAGGTGTATCAAAAGCAGTGACAAAGATTTCTTTTTGTGTTGGGAAACTTTGAGAGTGGGATTAATTAGAAGCTTTTGTCTGACAATTGTTCTTAAATGTTTATGGGTGAACTGCCTGGCAGGGCTCTAAAATTCATGGAAGTTGTTATCCTCAAACTTACCTTTAGGAAGAGAAGCTTTAAATTCTGCTTTTTTGTGTTCAGAGGTGGCAGGTGCCCTTCACTAATGGATCAGTGGAAGCATTCCAGTCTCTGATTTGGTTTCTGGCAGTTAAACCCACTCTGCTTTGGATTCTCCCCACGCCCCAGGACTCTGCTGTGTTATCTGCCCACCCCCAGCAGCTCTGCACTAATATCAGACAACACTGTAATCCTTGCAACAATTTCTTTTACAGGAAAAAGTGCTTCAGCCACCCTAATTCATACAAACTAGAGGCATCGGGCTGAACAGACCATTGATTTGATTTCCTGCCTCATTTCTTGTCTTAAAGGTGAGGGCATATTTTCCACCTCAGTTTTCTTTATAGAGTTTACCATATATTGATGTTTTATTACAGCAGTTCTTTGTCAGAAATTGGGAGAATAAAATCACAAAGCAGGAGTTCTACTTTGGAGATGGAGGCCAGTGCTTTTCTCTCATCAATGTAACCTTTCTTTTTCAGTTACTCTTCCAAATATTCCTATTACACTCATTCCACTGGCACAGACAGCCTGACTGCTTCCATGCTGTTCCCAAGCTTTTTTAACAGGAAAACTGATGAAGCAGCTGCTGCTGCAGTGTGTGCCTCGAGCCCTCAGCAGGCAGGGTAATCCTTTAAATTTGGGCTTGTTGGAGATAACCAGAAAGTCACTGAGTGCTTTCAACATCTGATTTTTAAAGTTTTCCCTTTGCATCACTTCTGCTTGAAAGAGAAAAAAAAGCTTCTGATAACACCTGCAACAAAATTTGGGCTAACAATAAGCTCCCTTCAATGTATTGGTGATCTCTGTTTAGGCAGTGATGATTTTAATATATCTCATTTTTGTCTTCCTGATTTAAAACATCTGAAGCTATTTTGTGTTGTTTTTTTCCACCTCTGTTTAGGATATCAGTTCCACCACTATAATTTAAACAGACAACCAAAAAGAGTATCTGAGTTGCTGCAGTTCTGTGCTACAATTGTTGCTAACAGAACAAATCTAGTGTTGGAAAGTTGAAAGCTGTTTATTACTATGAATGTGGTTTAATGTAATTTTATGCATGATCTTTAAGGTGCCTTCCAACCTAAGCCATTCTATGATCCCTTGATATCAATACAATCTACAAATGATAATGTTAATTTTTTTCTAGGTTTTATTTTTGTTTCTACCTGTGCCTGTTGTAGGGATCCTGATCCATGCCCAAGTGTCAAGGGATTTGCACGGAAAAATCATCTTTCCAGTCCATTTAGAGAAAGAGAAAAGGAGGAGGTAGAAAATGAAAGAACAGTTTATTTTTTGGAGCTTCTGGGGTGAGTTTGTCTTTTTGTGTTGACTTTTGGTAATGTGATTGTATAAAACAGAAATCCTGGGAAATGACTTGGCCATCAGTTTGGGTTCTGAGAGAGGACATCACATTGATTAGATATTAAAGTGTTTTAGGATTCCTGGTGAGGAACCTGGCAGGCTCCACCTGCTTGTGTCTGACTTGTCTGTGGCCATTTTCTGCTCTCAGTGTGATATTCAGCAGGGCAAATGGGAATAACATCAATGCCACAGGATTCCAAGTGCTGGAATTCCCAAACCATTCCCCTTGTCTTCATCAAGTGCATTTCAGGGAAGGCCAGAGGGCCAGGTGAACCATCAGCCTGACCCTGCCCTGGGGCTGGGATGCGATGCCACACCCTGACCCACATCTATGAGCTTGCTTCTCATCAAACAACCCAATTCCCACTAATGAGCAGATTGACAGTGTAAAATGAATGTTCCTTGTGCTCAAAACAACCCAATTCCCATTAATGAGCAGATTGACAGGGTAAAATGAATGTTCCTTGTGCTCAAAATCCAGACCAACTTACCAGGGAGTCCTTGAAATATTTTCACTGGCTGCTGTTTGGCTGCCAGAGTTTATTTTGATGTAGAAGGGCCACTCCAAGTCAGAGAAACCCCACCAAGTGTTTCTCAGCTGGCTTTGCACACGGGGATGGGCAAAGATTGGACACTGAAAACTGAGGTTTTCCTGTAGATGTTTCTTTTCAACCAGCAAGGGATGAATTCCACTGAAAACACAGTGAAGGTCTCTGCTCCTTGTTCCAGAGCAGAGCTCTGCTTTACCCTTTGGTTTTACCCTTTAATAGACTTTAAGATGCTGTCATTTGCTGCATCTCATTTATAAAAATTAAGAGTTGTTCTTTCCTCCATCATAATATAGCTTACATGCATCTCATTTAATTATCAGGAACACATAAACCCAATTAGTTTTAATTTATCCAGACCATTTGCATCAGAGACAAATACATCTGTCTTTTTCATTTCAAAAATGAATCCTGCAAATTGCAAGCCATCAACACAAGGGCATTTCTAAATTATTTTGGTCAAGAGAACTGTTCCATGACTTTCTAGTTAATTAGGATTAATTAGGTTGTTTAATATGCTTATGCTTTTGGTGAGGGATGGAAACATAATAATCTATTTTATGTTAATAATACAGATCAGTTAACAAGCCCAGGGAATGGAAGCCTCCAAAACCGATTTTCCATGTATTGAGGGATGTAAAGACCCTCAAAGAAAAGCTGTGGTTTATTTCAGTAAAACTGAGGGATTTCAAATGCTGATTTCCAAAGGAACTACAACAGAGGGGCTAAGGAGCAAATGTCCAGCAGAATGAGCTGTGAAACCTTGCTGGGCATGGATTTGATTCTATTTTAGTTTAACAAAAAATCTGGAAATAAACCCCAAACCTTAACAAAACCTCCTCAGCAAATCCTTCAGGATTTGGCCCAGTGTGTGTCTATCATGTTTCTCAGGGCATAATGCAACAAAAATTACCCAATGTTTGTGTTGAAGAATACAAACATAATTTTTTGTTGGTTATTTTTATGGGGCAACATTTCTTGTGGTACTTCTACTTTTTTTTTTTCCTAATACTTGGCGAGATGAAATAGTATAAAACTCCATCAATTTTATTTTGTTTTCCTTTGTTTGCTGTGGTTCTTGCCTGTGTTTAATTTACTGCAGATGTGCTGATTTTTGGTTAACTCTTCATTGGGAGTGGCCTTCCATAATTTCCTTCTGTACCCAGTTTTTCTGTGCCATGAAATAATGGCAGTGGATGCAGAACTCTGAATAAAGATGGAGAGGTGATCAGTGTGAGCTGGGAATTAGGCTTGGATCTTCCAAAATCCTGTTTAACCTGAAAATGCTGTGAATTGGACAATGAAAAGTTATCAATATACAGTGGCCCATGGTGTGGTGCCCACCAACCATTTCTACCAATGCTGCTTCTGCACCAGAGCCCTGACAATTATTTTATGTTTTTTATTATAAGTTTGAATCATTTATACAGGGAAGCCTGAAGAGAAGTTAATTGAATGTGGCTCAGTTTGAAAAATGTGAACACTTTCCTTAAAGTGCTCTGAAACAGCCTGGAAAAATCATGCTCTGTTGCATTATTTTTTTCTGGCTGCTGGAGCTTGCCAAATACAAATATACTTTCTCCTCTACTATATTTAATTTTCCTACTTATATTACATTAGAGTTACTATTAAATTATCAAATAGATACATCATATGTTGCTTGAAACACAGCTGCTGTTATTTGCATTTAGCTGTTAGGGCTGTAAAACCACTTTTTATGGTCACAATAAGAACACCAGCTACAAACAGAACAAAGAGGGGGTTTTAAAAAAAAACCAAAAAAACCAGCAACTTTTGAGGCAGAGAGGAATCACATCATCTGGCCTGATTCCAATCATTAGGCTTGCATAGGTTGTTTCTCTCTTGGCCAACCTGTTAATGAGGGTTAAAGTTTCATTCTGCTACATTTTTTGTAGTAGTTGAGGTGAGCCAGTCCTTAGAAATGTCTGGCCTCAGAATCAGGTGAGAAAGGAGTAAGAGAACAGTTATGATAACAATTTCTAGATCAGAAAGAGCTGCATGTATAGATACAACCTTTCCTTTCCTGCACATACCTCCCTGTTTTTTCCTTCCTGTCTGTTTTTTGTTGTTTTTTTTTTTTTTTTTTTGGTATTTTTAAGGTGACTTTTAGGGCTTGTATCCATTTAAAGAATGAGTTGCTTTTATTGTGTATTTTTTTGGAAGGAGATCAAACTGGGAGTCGAGATCAGGGTTCTGATTTCTTTTTCCTACTTTTTACTACTTGGTAAAAAGCAAAAAGCCTCCCCTTCAGCACACATCATGCAAATGGCTAAAACGTGGATGAGCAAATCTTAGAACATGCAGGGACAGCCTCAATCAGCTCTTGATAAAGCCTGTGGGAGGCTTGCCAGTGGAAAAGCACATCCTGTTCTCAGTGACATTGTTGCTGTCACACACAGTTGAAATGACTTTGGGATCCATTTTAGGGAATGTCCTTTCTAATGCAGAGTCTTTGCTCATCCCTGTAATGGATCCAGTGCCTGCCCCTGCTCGGCCACTGGAACAGGATTTGGGAAGAGGGGCTTGGAGTGCCAGGAGCTGCACTCCTGTGGATAGTTTGTTAAGAGAAGAGCTCCTGGAAATAATTTCCAGCATCTTTCAACTGCTATAAACTTCCTCAGGTGTAGGACACAGGGTTCAGGCTAATAAACTGCCTGGGAAAGGGAGAGCTGAGGAAATAATCTTCAAACAAATGTTCTGGTACAGGGAACAGACTCTGAGCCCAGGGTGAGCTGCTGGCTGGCTTGACTTCTGCTTTAAAACCTTTTTAATTTACCCAAATTTTACAACTCCCTGTCCATTTTTTTTCTTGTTTAAAGTTATGATAGAACTACTAAAATAACTTTCCAGACGTGCAAAATTTCATTGCTAGGAAGCATTGTCATTGTCAGGCCAAAGTTCTCACATTTTGCTCTCTAAATTCCTTGTGCTTATTTTGCAGTGCTTGCAAGATTAATGTGGGTGGAAATAAAATCTTCAGCTTGGTTGTAGGTAGACAAATATCTCCCATGCAGGAAGATGTAGTGTTCAATAGGAGATTGGTTGGAAATTAATCTTTTCTCTTGTGATGTAGCCAAAAGTGGGAAAACTCAAGCTGGGTGTAAAAATGGTTTTCACATGGCCCTTTCCAAATGACTTGCTTTGAATTTTCATGGAATCAGTGTTTTTGGTTGGAAGAGAGCTTAAAAACCTTCTCTGTCCACCCCTGCCCTGACCAGAGACACCTTCCACTGTCCCAGGCTGCTCCAAGCCCTGCCAGCCCGGCCTTGGGCACTGCCAGGGATGAGAAATCCACAGCATCTCTGGATTTGTGCATTGTGTGGGGTTGAGATGGAAATGGGGAAAAGAAAAACCCCACATTTTCAATTTTGATGGAGCACAGCATCAAACTTCAATTTCCCTGTCACTATTAAGCAAGTTGATGAGACTATTCAGTTTTCAAGCTGGAAAGCTTCATAGCCAACGTGGAAGACATCCTAAATTAAAAAAACATCCTAAATCATTGCTAAATCAAACAGATTAGAGTTTGCTCTGTTTGTAGGAAATGTAGAGCCAATAATCTGCTTTCTGTGGAATATTTTTGCTTGTTTTCATTGGGAACAGAGGTATTTAAGCAATTTCAGCTGTTTTCTGCTGATGATTAAGAACTGCTTAGATCAGGGAGCAGGCTGAAGGTTTAAGGACTGGCTCAATCATGACACCATTGTCCAGGCCAAAGTTAAGACAGATTAACTGACAATAATAATAAATAACATTCAGCATTATCAATATTATTGTTGCTGAGCCAGCTTGAATTTTACCAAGAATTTCTTAGGTCTGGTTGGCAAGAACCTGTTTTCATGGAAAATCTTGGAAATTGGATCATAACTTGGGTTTAAAGGGTACTGGAAATCATCCTGATGTTTTACAAACTGTGGGAAAGAGAAGATTTAATGTTCTGAGGAGTTTCAAATGTTGTTCACTTCATCAAAAACCAATACAGGAATGTGATGGTTACCCTTTATTTCTTTTGAATTGCACTGGGGACATGAAGTATCTTTTTATAATTTACCAGACATTTGTAATGTACAGCACTTCAAAAGACAGTGTTTTATAGTTATCTGCAATTCCCTTCTGCAGTACAAATTAAAACTTGCTGAACTTTCTTGGAAAAGCATCACCACATAACATTTCTTATGCTTCATGATGTCTGTTTGGAAAGTCAAAATAGCTTCCTAGAGAATATTTTTCATGTTAATCTTTCTACCTGAATTTATTTGGCAGTGTAATTCTGTGAAAGTTGATGAGTTTGCTTGTATAACTTCTGTGTACAATGCTTTGAATATCCCAATCATCTCCAAGTAAACCATTTTCCTTCCTCTTCCCTCAAGCATTTTCTACTAAACCTGTAAAAATGGGGATGTTTGACTCCTACATTACCATCCCTGGTGTTTACATCGTTCCTACAGCAGAAAGCTGCACAAGGAAGGACTGGGAAGCAGCACCAGGAGCAGGCTTATGGCACAGCATGTGGGGAGTGCTTAGAAAATCACACCAGACAGACAATTTACAGCACTGGGGGTTATTGTTCACTCCAGGACTTTGATCTGGCTGCAGGGTGTTTATCAGGACTGCTTTGCATGGCATCTACGTTTAATAAGGCAGCTGAAGAATGATGAGGCTGCTTTCCTGACAGTTTTCTAAACAAAATAGAATGCTTGCTGCTCAACAAAAGCTTTTTTTTTTTTTCCATTTAGTCAAATATCAGAACAAGAAATAACTGCAGAGTTGTATTAGTTGCAGATTACTTGCCCAGACAGCTGTGCTCTCAGCATGTCATCAAAAAAAACCTGCTCTCAGAAGCCAAAGCAGCCTCAGAAGCTGATCAGTTTAAACACAGAGCAAAAGTTGTGGCTCACCCCGAGGTATTAAGGGTGTTAAATGCTCTGCCAAGGCACAGGACCATCACTGTCACAGCACTGCAGAGATTCCTGCTCCTGCTGGGGTTCCTGCAGGCTGGGAAGGCAGAAAGGAGCTAAGGGCAGTGGTGTTTATTAACAGCTCATCCAGGGAAGGAAGATGGCCAGGGCCAGGTGTCTTCCAGGTAAAATCTATTGGGAAGGAGGGGGAAGAGCTCTACTGGAAAAACTCTGAATCCCTGGTGGCATCTCCTTTGCACTCTTCCTCCAGAGCAGGCAGCAGGGCCTGGAAAATGTCCCTGCTATGGCAGGGGTGGGACAGGATGAGCTTCAGGTCGCTTCCAGCCCAAACCATTCTGGATTCTGTGGATTATGGTCTTGGAAAGGCTGAAAGGGCTGAGGAGGTTTGTTCCTCCTCTCTTGGGAGCCTCAGTTCTATTCCCAGCGTTGTTGCCTGTGCTGTTGTTGTGACTGTCCTCAAAGGGACACAGGCCTTCAGTTCAAACACCTTTAAAAAATGTCTCATTTCCTAAACTGCCTCTGTGTGAATGGAAATAAGCAATGGAAGGGAACTCAGCTTTGTGAGGCTTGGCATGAGCTTCAGGTGAGAATGTTCTGTCTGTCAATTTGGAGTGATTTTCAGAAGCACAGTGAGATTTCAGTGCTGGACAGGGGGATTTGAGTCAAAATGAGAAAAGAAATATGGATATAGGCACAAGCTTAATTTAAATGTAACAAACAAACATTCTCAGAATTTTTTTTTTCCTGACAGAAATAGTACACAGGAGCTGGATGCCTGTTCCTGGCAGCATTTATTTTCTTATGGTGAGGCTAAATTGGACATGAGTGAGTCCTCCTCTGACAGTTTTTGTTTCCAAGTGTCCTGCAGCACTGCAGCTCAGGATGCAGAGCACCAGCTGGGTGGTGGTGCCCATTTCACTCCTGCCAGTGACTCTTTCCAGGGCTTCAACAAGTGCTGGAGGAAAAACATGCTGAAAAATCTCATTATCCTGCTTGGTGCTCTTGCTATTTCTTGTTAATTAAAAATAAAAAAGAGTTTAGTATTGTCTTCTGGTGGCACCCGCTCAATATTTGACTCTTCATTTTGATTCAAATTCCATTGTCTTATAATTTACAGCTCAACTAAACATTTCTTTTCATGAATGACACCCAAGGCTTTGTGCCTGCAGGTATCACTGCACGGAGTGGGTTATTTAAAGCAAAAATCTGTTTGCTTCCAAGAGAAGAACAATGCTCTGTGTGTGAATGATGTGTCAAAACGTCAACCAAATTGTCACCTGAATGTGGCACCTGCTCCATTCTGAGGTTCACACTAAATGAAGATAGCTGAGGAGTGTTGTAGGTGGCTTGGTTTGTTTTGTTTAGTGAAGGTGCTGGTTTCATTAGAAATGCTTTTTCAGGAATTCTCTTTGACAGCAAACAGCCAAATGGTTTTACCTGGGTTTTTGAATGAACTCCTGCTGCCGAACTTTTCTCTGCAAAGTATTGTTGTGGGTGTTGGACATCACTGAGACCTGGCCCAGATTCCTCCCACATTGTCCTGTGCTCTCTTTGTGTTCTCCAACCAGCCTGGCTCCCTCTCCTTCCAGCAGTGCTCATCAAGGTGCAGTGTATTGCAAGATAAATCTAATCAGCATTTGCAGTTCCTTCTTCTTTTCCTGTATCCTCTGGTGCAGGAGGCATTTTGTCCCTGCTCCTCAAACTTTTCTTGTCCTTTGATGCCTTGTGCAGGCTGCCCTGGAGCAGGGGCTGGGCAGAGTCCCAGAATAAAGCAGGGATTGATTCCAAGGATCTCCTCCATGGACCCACCTGGGGCAGCACCAGAGCCCAGCCAGGGCTGCCCCCAAGATGACCCAAAATGGCCCCAAAATGCACGAGCGCTCCCGGGGTCTCTCCCTGGGATCAGCTCTGCTCCATTGGCACCTTGCAGTTCATTGTCCCAGCCCAGCTTTAGCCCAGGCACTCCCACCCTGCTTGTTTTTCTCTCTCCAGCCCACGGGGTTTGTGCTCCTGGGCTGGGATTTGGCTCATTTGTCCTTGGTGCCCAGCTGGAGCAGGAATTGTTTTGTCTCCCTGCTCTGTGCACAGAGCTCACCATCCCCTGGTGTGAAGCTCAGACCCTCACACTAAAGCAGCACAGAACCTGAAACACAGAAAAGCCAAACCTGAGGCATCACCTTCACCTGTTCTTTTCCCTCCCCTTGCAGCTGGTAATGAACACGTGGAAGGAGAGGAGAGAACAAAATCCTGTGGCTGTGCACAGCAGTTGGACTTTACTGGTGAGATTTCTGGTTTTTTCACTTTTTGCAGAAATGTCTGGCTCCCAGGACTGAGGTATCCAGGCCTTTCCCCCCAGGCAGCCCTTGCTGCAGCCAGGGGAAGGTTCTGCTGACGTTGTCAGGATTCCCTGCTGCTCAGCAGGGCCTGGCTCCAGCCCTGGGTTCTGCCCTTCTTTGGCTGGCAGCCCTCAGCAGAGAGGCTGCTGCTCCCTTCCAAATTCTTGGGATCCAGCTCAGGAACCCCAAATAATGGAGTGCTGTTCTTTGGTGTGTGTGGCAGCCAGGAACCAAAAACTCCTGCAGGATGCACAAAACACTCTTCTGCACAGTTCCAACTTCAGGTGTGTCCATTTCCACCCAATGAGGGGTTTACTTATTTTGGGTTATTAGAAATGCAGCCTCCAGTAGACAAAAACCTAATAAATTGAGTTCCAGGATATTCTTTACAAGATGTGGGGCTCTGGGAAAGGAAAAACAGAGAAAACCAGAGTAGGTTTAATTGTACTGATAAAGAGAATGTGTGTGACAGTGAAACTGAGGGACTGTTGTGTATTGTTTATAGGGGAAGTGGATTTAAATAGGAAAGATTACCTATTGCAAGAGCAGGGATGGATTTATAGATGCTTAACCCTGTGTTCATGTGTTTTCAGCTGGTGTGTGTATAAAAGTAAATTGCTTAATAAATGCAAATGATTTGTAACACAATTTTGGGCTATAGAGCAGCTTTAGTATTATGACTTTGGTCAGATTCCCTTCTGTTCCTTCACATAACCCAGCCAGAATGGTGGCAAAACCCCACAAAGGCAGGCATCACATCTGTAGTTGAGTTTTCCTAGGTAAATGATCCTGCAAAATGTGTTTTCTGTAGGGCTTGTTGGACTGGGTTGGCCTTTGTAACAGCTTTATTCTCTTCAGCATCCTCGAGTTTTGAGACAAATCAATAAATTGAGCAGGAGCACTGCACAAAGAGCAGATGGTCCTCACCCAGTGCTGGTAAGGGAATGAAAATGTGAAATCACCAGCCTGCTGCTGTGGGACACCACTTAGATCTGCCTGGGTGCAGAAGGAGCAGCAGGGAGGAATTCTCACCCCAGCCTTTGTTCCAGTGTGGAGCTGAATTCAAATCTGACTTAGCAGAGCATAAAAAAATTCAGGTGCTCAGAGGAATGGACAAACAGATGTTGGGGAGTTCTGTCTAACTTTTATGGAGATAAACAGAACCTGGAAGATTTTAGGAGGAGTTAACCAGTATGAGGATGATGTAATTTACATGTTATGTAAAGATTTTTCCAAAAAGCCTCTCAAAAAAAAAAAAAAAAAAAGCTTTTTAGGAAATTGAGCAAGAGTTTGGACTAAAAATTAGGCTTTTTAGGCATTCACAACTTACTAAAAATGTGAATGCCTAAAACTCTCTATTTTTAATCCAAACTCTTGTTCAATTCTCTATTAAACTCTTGTTCAATGTTCTCTTAAAAAGAAGTGAAACTGAAGGACAGGTTTTCACGTGGAAGCAATTCCAAGGCCTGAAGAAATGTGGCCTGGAAGAGGAAGTAAATAGGTGACAATTTGCTGCTGATGCAAAATGACTCAGAGTATTCTAATTAAAACTGGCTGTGGGAGCTTGCAGAAATTCTTGTGTGACTGAGGAAACAGAATATTGATAAATGAGTGACTGGCTGTGGGTGGGAAGGGACCTTACTCAAAGTCATGGCTGAGTTCTGCACTTGCTGGATGGGAAATAATCCTTGTCTGGTTTCTCCTGGGGATGTGGCTGAGTGGCAACTGAGCTGCCACCCATGGAATTCCCTGTGGAGCACAGTGAGGCCAACTTGTGCTCTGCTCACTGGTGATGGAATGGTGGAAGAATTTAAATTCTCTCCTCTTTGGGAAGGAAATTCTCCAGGAAAGGCCTTATTTTGCAGACAGCACATGATTTTTAAAAATTATTTCAATTATTTTATTTTTTTTTTAATTTAATTTCTTTTTGCCATTTATACAGTGTTTGGGAGGTGCTTCCATAACCTTGCTGCTCTAAGAGTCAAGCTGGAAACTTTATCCCACTTCCAGATTAACTTTGATTTTAATTTGACTGTCAGAAATGTTTATTTCTAACCAGCATTTTTAGTTTGTAAGGATTTTCTCTCTCCACCAGTGCTTTTCTTTCAAGTCACTGTATCTAATGAGAGGCAGCAATTAAAACCTCACATTAAAACTTTGCTAAACTGATCAAAGATAGTGTCTGGCAGGAGATTCCCCTTGGTCCTTAGGATAGGATGTGACTAATTCACCTTTTTATGGCTCCAGCTGTGTTTGCTGTAAAAGCTGTGCTAACTCCATTGTTTAGTAATGTAATTAAATTTAGGAGAGGTTTAATGCAGCCAGTCCATGTGATGAAGCAAATGACTTCTGAGATTCCTTGAAGAGTGAATGTATAATGCTCATAAAATTCCTCCTTTGTTTCAGAACTTCTATGACTTCACAAAAAGTGAAATCTGGCACTTGGCAGAGCCAGAAGGGAACATCTGGATGCTTTTGATCAAAGATGCTTGAGGAAAATGAGACTGCAGAGCATCAAGAATGGCACAGTTTGAGAAAGGGAAAGAAAGAATGGAACTCTCCTCAGCAGAAATTGGTAAATTTGGGGGGAAATTTGCTGTGTAGTTTCTTATTCCTCCAATAAAGCTTAATGCTTGCACAGAACATTCAAATAAGTGATTTTAAATACTGGGGGTTTAAGACTGAAGCTGAAATATATCTAAAATTAAGAAAATTAGCTGCAGAATGGTCTTCTGCAACATGTGGCAGAACTTTGTTAGTAAATGGAAGCTAAATGGTTTTCTTACTATCCAGTGTTCAGCTTTCTGCAAGAGTAAATAATTTCTTTGAGCAGCAGTTGAGTAACTGGAAACACTCTGTGTCTGAGCTAAAAGAGTGATTTATCTTCCATTGCTCTCTGAGTGCTGCATTATGTTACAAATCTAAAGCTATTCAATAAATTACAAAGAATTTGTGTATTTTTTTCAGGGATGTGATTTCTGTAGTTTCCTGAGCACACAGAACAGTGGAGTGGACCTTCTTTGCCCATTTGCTAGAGAACAGTTGATATTACATTTGACAGTCCTGTAATCCAATTTATATCCAGCTTGCTGCTGGCCACCTGTGAGCAATTTTATTCTGTGGCTTTTTGTTTTAATCTTGAGAGCACTCATTTGTCTGTGGAAGATGATTCCCTTGGACTGCCTCAGGATCTTGAGCCCACCACAACAGCTGGGTGCTTAATTCAGACACTTGGAGTTACTGAATCCTGATTTTTGGTAGGAGTTCCAGTCTGTGGAAAGAGTCCTGAACTCAGAAAATTGCTTTTCATGCTGTGGTGTTTGCTGCCATTGTCCTGTGAAGGTGAAGTTGTGTCCCAGTGTGTGCAAAATGAAAAGTAAAGGAACCTGACTGGCTGACTGCTTTTTTAGACAGTAAAATGAAACAGTCCTTAGCTCCTGGTAATGGTAGCAGCAGTGTTTTCTTGATTTAATAATCTAGAAAAAATGATTTTACTGTTTAAATTTCATTTTAGGGGGTTTGGGAGGGGATGTTGTCCCCTGTACTATGGTCTTGCTCCTCTGATCTCCAGCTCAGGTATTTACATTTTCCCCTTGGCTCAGTGGGTGTCCCAGGCCCTGCAGTGCCAAGGCCAGGGATGCTGGGGGGGCTCTGCTCTGGCTCTGCTTCATCAGGTTCCAACACTTCAGCAGCTTCTGCCTGCTCAGGGCTGGGCTGGGGTGGTTCTGGGGGCAGGGGTGGAGGGAGGTGCTGAGATACCACAGCAGGCTCCATTGAATATCAGCTTTCTCAGCTCCTCTCAACTCCTCTGGTCTACCTGCTGCCCTGCTGGCCAAAACCATTCCTTATTTAGATGTAAATTTATTGATTTTTTTTTTTTTAATGGCCAAGCACATCTGTCAGAGTTGTGTTCTGTGAGGTGTGGGTGACATTTACTTTCTGAAAGCTGAGATTTGTGGCCACTATGTAATACTGAATTTTCTATGTCTGACCTGATGAGGTGCACAAATTCTCTTTTCTCTGTGACTGCATCTGTGTCTAACAGAAATGGGGGGGATTTCAGAGGAAGGCTTTTGTGTTTTCTATTCAGATTTAATAGCTGAATTGTAGTGACATGTCTGAGCCAATTGGTAAAATTCAACTTTAAAGGTGCTATTTGAGCAGAAAACTAAATTCTACTCTCTTACCCCATGCACTGTTGAAGGGTTGATGTTGTTTGTCCAGGTAGCACCTAGGGCAGAGGTGAAAAGCTGTGCTTGGACTTTGCTGGAATGAGATTATGTTTAGGAGTGCTGTATTAATTACAGAAGGGGAATTTGCATGTGCATTTCTTTAGATCAGTGGTGCACATTTTCATGGTGTATTTTGAGTGTTGAGATGGAAGCTGAGACTCTGTTTTGGGAAAAGAAAATGAAATAAAAGGAAGGAACGTGACCTGAATTAAATAAGTCTATTCTTATCTTGAATGATAAAAAGAACAGGGACTGGTTGAAATTCTGCTCTGACACAAAAATTCCCCACAGACAGACAGTGAAACCTGAAAGCCTTGTTCCTGAAAAAGTCATGGAATATCCTGAGGTGGAAGGGACTCTCAGGATCATTGAGTGAAGCTCCTGAACCTGCCCAGGATAGCCCCAAAAATCCTGAGAATCCAGAGAATCTTGAGCCTGAGCATTGTCCAAATGCTTCTTGAGCCTAAATCCAGCCCCTTCCAGCCTCCACAGTCCAAAGCCTCTAAGAGCAAAAGGAAGCAAATCAAAGTATAAATCTCATTTTACAGCAGAGGCCTGAACACATTCTGTAGGTTCTGATTTCCTGGGTTCTGATTTCCTGATATCCTCCCAAACTGCCCTAAAATGACCCAAATGTGATCAATGTAAAATGTGCTCCAAAAGCCAGATATCTGGGAAGAAATTTTCCACTTTTTATTTCACCACTGCTGCAGGATGCTGCCTGAGAATGCTGCACAACCTCTCTGCTGGCTGCAGAGAAGGATGAGGAGAGGACAAAGCCTGCACCTGGCTCTTCAGCAGCATGAGGCACCTGGGCACAGGTGAAAAGTTGGACAAAGAATGGAAGCTGAAGCAGGAACACATCAGTGATGGGGGAGCCACAGAGGGGCCTCAAGGCAGCCCTGCCACCTGATGGAAAACCAGCCACAGCTCTTCAGCTGCTGGAGCAAATGGAAAATCCCCTCTGAGAGACACCACTGGGTGATGTGGGATGGACAGCTTGGGCCATCAGTGCTTACCTTTTTGGCCACATCCACCTCCATGCTTTTTTAGGAGCACCCTCTTGGACATCTGGCTGCAGCCACAGCAGTGAGAGCTCTCACAAGGAGAGAAGGGTGGGTTTGGATTCTCCAGAACTACAAGTTTGCCTGCCTTGATAGTTTTTTAATGTGTTTTATTTTTGCTTTCCGTGTCTGATAGAATTGTTGAAATGAATGATGTCGTGCAGCAAACTTTG
Organism: Haemorhous mexicanus; assembly: GCF_027477595.1. Classification (NCBI taxonomy): domain Eukaryota; kingdom Metazoa; phylum Chordata; class Aves; order Passeriformes; family Fringillidae; genus Haemorhous; species Haemorhous mexicanus. The sequence goes on from NC_082350.1 coordinate 23,488,554, forward strand.
GGATGCCTAGGGCAGCACTCAGACACACTGAGTGGAAATATTAAAAACCTGTCAGATGGGAAAGGGCTCCTTCCTTTCTTAACTGCCAATGTTTTATACACTGCCAGAAACACCTCTGCTGCTCCTGTGCTACCTCAGCTGGTACTGATGAAATTTGGTTTTCACTCACCCAGCTCCAGTCATTGCTCAAGGGCCTGAAGGAGATGATTACTTAAGTCAGGGAGCAATTTAAGGGAGGTGGAATGTGAGGAGCTTTCTAAGGAAGAGGTAATGGAGTTAGGTTTAACTCTTGCTGTGACAGCAAAAAAGTTTTGCCTTTCCTTCAGAGGATGTGTCTGTCCAAAGTAGCTGTGCATTTTCCTTATTTATTGCAGCTTCTGCAGCTCGGTTTGTGCAGGGAGTGAGGTGAGAAGGAACCCTTATCTCTTCCAGGAGTGGCCACAACATTTCTGCTTCATTGTCTCTTTTCAATTCTCATTTGACGGAGAAAGAATCATCTGTGAGTTTGAATAAACATTTAAGTGCAGGGAGTAATAAACCAGTGTTTTATGGCTGGTAATTTTTTCTGGTGGCTATTTATATTTATTTAGAGACTCAGAGGGAGCTCTACAGAGGCTTTTTGCTGCAGCCTGGAATGGTGGCAGTCCTAAGGCTGGTGTCAAGCCCTGCTTAGAGTCCTTATGGTCTGCTCAGAGTGCTGAGAATGACTGATCTGTGCAAATAAATGTCATCTGTACAGTTTTGCAAACAAATATGTCTGGGGCAGACACAGCTTGAGGTCTTGTTAGTTGAGAAAATTTTATTCTAAAGCAATAGGTTAAATGGGTAGGATTAAATAAAGGCAGCTCCAAGAGCTGTTTGTTGTGTCATATTTAGGTCCAAATCCAGGTTTTAGGTGTTTGCTCCTCAGTTTATCTGGATGTTGAATGTGGGGGAGGAGAAACCTTACAGAGTCTTTTCCCTCTGGTTGTGGAGCTGTTACTGACTGAAAGCAAAGTATAAATTGCAATATTGATTGTAATTTTGTATTGGGAAATGTAATGAAGGCTTTTTTAAAAAGATTTTCCCCCCATTCCTTCAAAGGAAGGGGCTCCTTCATTGAAGCCTTTAATGTCATTAACATCTTCCTCAAATGCAATACTTGAAAGTGTTAGAGAACAGGAAAAAGAGGAGATTGTTCTGCCATTGTTTGGTTGAGAAGGAAAATGGAAATTGTGTGTCAGGCTTTGAGGATTCAAGAATGTAATATTGACTGAATAAGATGTCTGCAAATGGCTTCTGATGTTGAAGGTGTTGTCAAACGTAAAAGCTCTGCCAGCACTTCCCAGAGCATTTAATTTTGAGGAAAGGAGGTCTAGAAAAAAGGAATATTTCTTGCTTCTGCAAAAGCAGAAGCCAAGTCTTGAGTGCATTTTCAAGAGAAAACAAGTTGCACAACATCAGTGCAACAATGCACAATCAACAGGAGATTCTGGAGATGCTCCTTTTTGTAAATTCAGCAGCACCACAGGGGAAAAGTGCTGAGCCTTTGAAAACTGTAAAAATCCCTGCCTCTGAAGGCATGTTAGCAGCATGGGTTCAGCAATTTTAATAACCAGCTTTGCTTGGAAACTTGCTGTTGGTGTGATTTGCTGGCATGACTGCCATGAAAACGTTTATAAATTGGGTCCTGGAAGACTGGCAGATGGAATTGCAGAGCCTCTGTGCTGGATTCTAAGCAATACTTACTGCATCCACACACAAGTGTGGTTCTGCAGCACCTAAAAATGATCTCTAATCCAATTCCTGCCCATGGCCCCCATTTTAAATGTTTTTGGGTTTTTTTCTGTAGGTGTCACTATAGCATAGCAGATAGAAACCACTTTCCTTAATGAAAATGTAGAATCCCCACAGATCTGAAGGAAGCTGTAATCTGGTTTTCTGTGCCATGGTTGTCATATCAACAATGAGGTTTCTCAGCAACTAACAGAATATTTTATAGATTTATTTACTTATCCTTTTTAATAATGAACTTGATACAAGAGAATTTTTTCCCCTTTATAATTATATAGCAATTGAGAAAGTCTTCCCAAATCATTTACATTTTGTTGTCATGTTAATGCCAACAGTTAAAATGAATCTTGTTAATAAATGGGAAGCTGATAGGATTCATCAATGCACCAGAATGTAGCCATATCATGTTGCAAAACTTTTGTTTTTCTACTTAGCTGGTTGCTGAAAGAACAATTTGTGTATATGGATTTGATGGTGTTGCTTTTCATGGCTGTTCAGGATGTAAACTTGGCTTGGTGTGTGTTGTTCTCTCTGCTTGCATAATTTCTGAAAGTATTGAACAGAGCTTGCTGTTAAAAGTAGGGTTGAAAGAGATGCCTTGAAACCTGCTTTTTATTGCCAGCATTAATCATAGAATCCTGGAATGGTTTGGGATGGAAGAGACCTTAAAGCTCATCCCATTCCACCTCCACAGCTTCCACCATCCCAGGCTGCTCCAAGTCCAACCTGGCCTTGGACTCCTACACACTCCATCCTAAGTGGAACTTCCCACCTCCAAAGGAGCAAATTGCTGCTGTCTGGTGGTTGAGGCACAGTTTTAATCCTTGCTTTCAAAGAGAATTGAGAATTTTGCCCTCTGCCCTTATGGCACATTAATTTGGCATGGTTTGCCTTCCTCTCCTTCTCCTGCTCTGCAGGATGCTCGCTTGGGTGGCAGCAGCAGCAGGGAACAATGTGGTCTGGAATCCTCTGCAGGGAGATTGTTGTGCCCTGTTTTCCCTTCCCTGGAGGATTGTTTTAATTGTTGAGCCATTATCTGATACTCTGGCAATCATTTAAAGCCAATCCACTTGTTCATGTCTGGCAGCTGTGCTTGGAACATTTGGGGTCTCCAGGAGCCCTTCTGGGATTTATTCATCTGCTCCTCAGGCTTGGATTCTTCAGATGCAACTTTAAAATCTCCCAGGCAAAAGGGAAGACTTGGTGAATTTCTCACCTAGGCAACGAGTGAGAATGTGGGTGGGTTTTTTTGGATGGTGATTTTGATTTAAGCTCTAAAAATCTGTGCAAAGCCTTTGGGAGTTGGGCTTGGCGTGCATTGCTAATGGATCAAATTGCTGGAGATGCTGAGGGATCACACTTCCTCGGGGGCTGAAATAAGAGCTGGAAACCAAGTTCTGCCCTTTGGCCTCTCAGGGAGTAGGTGTGTTACAGAGAGATTTCTTGCACTCAAACTGTCTTGGATTTCCACTCTGTTCAAATTACTGTGTAATTTATACCACACCTCCTAATAAACTCTCCCTCTGCTTCCTTGGAGAGTACAGCACTTGAAGTTAATTAAATAGAGGAGCTCTGTGAAGCTCAGAGAAACTGGAACAGCTCTGATTGTCTGACTGTAGGAGATCATCTCAAAGAGGTGTTTGGGCACTTTTTAGCAAACTGGGAAATTACATGTGAAGAAGCAAGGATTGTAGATGCTGTGCAAAATCTAAGGAAAGATCTTCGTCCAGTTCTTAAAAAGGTGTTCAGGGAACAGAGAGGAAAAAAAAAAACCCAACTGGTGAGCAATCAAAGGAAACTTAATCTGCTTCATAGAAATAGATTTGCTCTCTGTTTGGGCATAGAAGTGGAGCTTTTATTTGCATAGAAAAGACTTCTTAACTCACTGGCATAGAGGCTACTGCTTTATGTTGGTTTGAAATGCAGTATTTTCAGAAGATGTGACAGTCACTCAGGAGGCCTTCCCCCAGCCTTTCTGTCCTGTGATGACCTAAAGCCAGGGTAGTAATACTGGGATAAAGCTGAACTTTTTATTTGAAGGGGGCTCACTTGTGGTGACTTGTTTCTGATACAGATGTCTGTGGTAACCCAACAATAAATGAAACTGCTCCTCATAGGACATTTGTTCCTGTGTGCCATAATTATGTTCTGGTGGGGGTTTTGTTCATCTTTTGTTCATCTTTTTTGATTCTTTGTGTAAGCTTTATCACTCCATTGCCCTGATTTTTAATATATAATGAGTGAGCTCTTGGGAGCTTCAGCTTCTTGTTTCCTTTTCATGCCCCATCCTTCAGCCTCAGGGACCATCATAATAAATTAATTTTCAAGATTTGACACTTTTATTGTTTTTCTCTTTTCCGCACTTCAAGAACCTGGCCAAGTTTTTTTTTTCCCTTTTTTCTGACCTTTGGGCATTTGTGTCTCTTTGTCACTACTGAACTATGTAGGAACTTTCTTAAGACCCTTCTCAGTGTGCAGCCTCCACTCTGCTGGGGTTATTTCTCATAAGAAATGAGTCCTGGAATATAAATGAGCACAAATCCCCAGAAAAGAAAGGGACACAATAATCTTCATAGTGGGAGAGAAGATATTGTAGTCTTAGTACTAATTATTAGCTTTAGGCACCTTCTGATAATTTTAAGGAACCAAGATAAGTTTGTGATTCAGCTCAGCATCTCCTGGGAGTGGTGAGATCACTTTCCTGTAAGGTATAATCAGTACAGTGTGTATTTGATAGGTGTGTTTTTAAGGACTGATAAGTGCCATTAAAATTTACCAAGACTGTTCAGCTGCTGCTTCTGTGTTAAATCTTCCCTGTGATTGTCTCTCTAATAACTGGTTTATGAAGGAAACATTTTTGAGTCTGTTCCTCTCAGCCAGGAGCAATGGAGTCGTTCATTGTTGGTTCAAATGCTTCATATCTGTTTGTCCCAATAAGGCTCCAGATCAGTGCTGGGATAAATCTGTTTATCATGGGTGGGAGAATGGAGTCTGCTGTTTCCCTGGGATGGAATTACCAGGCTATTATTTCTCCTGCTTCAGGATACAACCAGACCATTAGATAAATTCAGAGATTTTTCTTCCTATCCTGGCCAGATCCTTTATGGTTTTTGAAAATATTAGATGTTTCACTTGAAAGAGTGCTGCAGACAAGAGAAAGCTATTGGGCATTTCTTGAACCTTCATCAGTCTTAGATTCCTCCCTCTTCAGTCTTTTTACCCTATCCTCCCACCAAAGGAAAGAAAAGAAATTAAAAAGGATGAAATTGGATCCAATGCATTGGAATTGCAGGGGGTATTCTATACATCACTTGGTTTATTGTACTTTTATAGTCAAAAAGTCAAATGTGGTTATTTTGAATTAAGGATTTTGTTGCAGAGGATATAGAATAGCAATATAATAGAGTGAGGAGAAAAGGAACTAAAAAATAGGAGAAGAAAGAAATGAATAATTTATAAGAAATCTCTTTCTTTAACTCATTAAAATGGCCTGGCAGTCATGGAAACTTTAGATTTTTTCTTGTTCAAAAAGAAAGAATGCTTGCAAGATGAACTTCTAAAAAACTAATCAAAGGAAACTTTTCTCCCTCTTTAAGTTTTTTGAAAGAGAAAATTGTTAGTCAAATAGTTCAGATGGAAGTTTTTACTACAATGAAATTTAAATTTCCATGAACAGCTGACTATGAAGAACTAAAACTGTTTTAAAAAGTCACTCCACTCCTTGAGTTTCCAGTGACAGGTGAGTGATCTCAAAGTAATGACAGATTTCTCTTTTTTTCTGTTTCAAATAGATTTGAAGAGTCTGGGAAGGTAAGGGAACAAATGTGGTTTTCTGTGTGGGGCTGATTTTTGGGGGATCTTTCTGTAGGTGGTGCAAAGACCTAAGAAGGAGAATTGGGGACTGAAAAGTGGCGTTAATATTTAAAAAAATTCTTCAGCTGCTTTTGTGTTAAAGCCTCACTATTTGTGTTTGTGTTGTTCTCTGCAGCAGTTTCTTTCAAGGCCAGGAGATTTATAGTAATGGTCCCTTTTTCTTAATAATTTTTAGATCTTCATCATAATTATAAATCTTGGAACAAAATTTTTAACCGCACTCTTTTCTTCCTTGGAAAACAGCAGGGGTGATTATTTTGGTAGGGGAACCTTCAAGGGATGGGGAGGTGTGAGAGGAACAGTGTGGGATTTCCTTTCTTGCATTTCTGAGCCTCCTCCCTGAGATTACCACACCCACTTCAGACCAGAGTGGAAGTGACCAGATTAACATTTAGGGCAAAGTGGGAATGCAGAGTTCTGGCTGTGGTTTTTTCCTGAATTAAGCTGTCCCAACTGTTTCAATTGGGCTGAAATCTCATTATTGACCCTCCTTTCCCCAAAAGAACTGATCAGTCTGTGATCAGAAGATGCTGAGCATCACACCCCATCTAGTGCCAGCTGGGGGAACTCCTGGAGAGCCTGTGGCCAAGGTCCTGGACAGATTATCAGGGAATTCCTGGAAAAGAAGAGAGGCAGAGTGGTGCTGAACAGTAATAACTGCATCATCTGTCTCCTCTCTTAGGCTCTGCAAGCAAAGCCATGTGTTCTAAAAGGACCAATCCTGAAGATCTTGGAGGAGCACAGCTAAAAACGGAGTTTGATTTTCCATCTCACAGTTTTCTGATGGGTGAGATTTTTTTCAACTTTATTTTGGTTCTCCAATATTCCATAAATGCATTTTTGGGGGTATGACCCATTGATTTTAACTTCCCCTCAGCTCATTTTTTCTACTTGCAATATAAAGCACTGATGGAACAGGTTCATGAGGGCTGGCATCCTGCAGTTATGCCAAACTATTTATCTTTTTTCTGACTGTTATTTCTAATTTTAAAAACAGTGTGAGTATATTTTCCTGTTCCTGTTGCCATCCAAATAAATTCAGGGAAACAAACGAAAGAAGAGCCTTCCTGTTTGAAAAGAAATCTTCCAGCTCTTGTTTGATCCATCTTTACTATCACAGCTTGGGCTTGCATTCAGCTTCTATCCATCACTTGAACTGGATTATTGTGTAACTGCTGTTCCTGGCTTTGCTCTGCCCTTAGAAGGTTGGGGTTTTTTCAATCCTTTTCATCTGAAGCTGTTCAAAAACGCCCTGAGGAGCCATTCTTGTTGTTCAGATGGGCACTCTGAGGGTGCTGTGTGTTTGTCTGGGTGTTGGACATGGAACAATGGGATCTCTCAGAGCTGCTCTGCAGGAGGAGTCAGTGACCTGCTGAGCTCAGAAACCTTGGATGTGTTTGCCAGGCTGTCTCTCAGAGCCCCAGCAGCCCTGGCTGCTCCAAAAGCCTGAGATTTAGGGTTAATTTGTGCATTTACAGCAAATCCAGTGCATCTCCAAAGCACTGGATTTACTGCATGACCCAGAGCAGCTGTGCTCTCTTCTGCATCTATTTGTGCCCAGGAAATCTCAGGCTGGAAATAAAACAGCCAGGCTGGGAGCTGAGGCTGTTTCATTTGCACAACATCTCGTGGCAATAGAAAAGACTTAAAAGCATAAAATGGTTTCTAAGTGATTGCCTGGACTAAATATACTCCTTTGACAGATTTTTCCAGCTTTGTGCCTTTGTCAGGAAAGCACAAATGCCTGGAGAGCTCATCCCTTAACCCTACACATCATTTGTTCTGCTTTGGAGGAAGATCTGTGTGAGGAAGGGATTCTGAGTGAGGGGGAGAAAGGGTTTTGTCTTGTGGGGTTTGAACCAGGAGAGTCCTGACAATTAAAAGGGTAATTTGGACTCTGTTAATTTAGATTATAGGGAAGTCCTTCTCCAGAGTGGAGCAGGTCCCACCCACCCATCTGGAGCTCTTCTTTGCACAGCCATCTTAATCCTGTTCCTTTCCAGGGTGAAGGAATGAGCAGCAACACTTGCTGGATAAAACCAAAACAGAAAATTTAATTATAACAACACATAATACACTCCCAGAGCCCCAAATTCCAGCCCTGGCCTGGCAGCCAGCTCAGCTTTGTGGGAGATGGGGAGATTGAAGCTCTTGACCAAGGACTGAGATCTGCTATGGGAATAAATCCCACAGACTCTATTTTTTCTTCTTGTTGCAAAAAGGTCATTCTTTATTCACATAGTACATATAATTTTATACAGTTATAATAATAATTGTAATCTATACAGTTATAGTAATACACACATTTTTATCCAGTTTTACAGCCCTTGTGTGTGACTCCATGGGTCAGGAGCTCTCTTGCCAATCCCTTCATTGGGCAGTACAAGTTGTTATTCTGGATTTATTGGTCACTCCAAGCCTTGGTGTGGACGTGCTGGAAAGTTGTTTGTGAGAGACAGTTTTCATTTTTCTCAGGGTGTAAGAACAGTTTATCCAGGGGCTGGTTGTTTTTGCCCAGGAATAGATTGTTCTGTTAATGAGCTGCTCCCACCAGGATTGCTTCCACGTGGGAATTGCAAAGGGATTCCTTGACAGGCCAGCCAGGAGAGCAGGATTGATTTTCTGAAGCCTTTCTCTATGATTTTTTACCTTCCTGCAATGCTCTGGTGCTGTGCCCATGTTATTCCAGCTGGGGTCTGTGTTTGGGCAGTGCAGCTGAGCCATCCCAGCTCTGCCCCCTGCCCACGGTGGCACCAGGAAGATCTCACACCCCTCCTCAGGTGCTGCTCACAAGGCACAGCAGGATTTCATGTCCTTGCTTTTCTTATCCTGCACAGTTTTGACTCTCAATAGAAGGACTCCTTTAAGATCAAACATTTCTTTATGAGCAGATGAGAATTAATTGAACCTAAACCCAACTGCAGAGCTATTCCAAATAAGCTGAAATCTGGGAAACAACAAAAAGCCCCAAGATACCCTATCTATCCATTACCATGGTTGTATCTTTAACAATGTTGCTGCTGTTCATATTTTTTCCATTTGGGTAATGCCTGACATCCTAAATAACAACTGAGATTTTTATTTTTTTCAACAGAGAGTTCTTATATTTTTAAACTGGCCATGCACCATAATCTTTTGTAGCTTCATGAGGAGCTTATTTCCAAAATATGTGGTTGTAAAATATTTTTAAGGCTTGCTCCAAATTTCTTTTGATAAACAGAAAGCCAATCAATGTGTGATTTTTTTCTATGCACTTACATGCCTCTGAATAGAAATTTTAAGTCCCATGTGCTGCTCTTTAAAACATTTCCTCGAGCTTTTATATAAAGGATACTCAGATTTTCTTTTAGTTGTTTTTCTAAGCCTCTTCTATTTTTTATTCCTACCAGAAGAAATCTCTATCTTTGTTACTGAGTCTGTGGCAGCTCACAAGAATGCACAGTTCAAATGAAATTCTGAGTTTTTCCTCCAGAACTTGACTGGATTCAGCAGGGCTCTGGGATGCTGCATAATTTTTCTAGAACAAAATGCAAACAGGAGTCATGTAGCTGGGAAACTGACAGCACTGGTGTCTTATAAAGGCAGTGCTTGTAGTCTTCATTTCTCTGCTGGAGGGCACTGAAGAAATCCTGGGTTGTGAAAAGGGAAGAAGTGGAAATTTTAGAGGTTTTTGTGTTCCACTGACAGAAGTGAAACCACCTGTTAAGGAAAGTGAAAAAGCCACTTTAGAGAGGGGCTGGTTGTGCTATTTCACAGCTACTCTGGTGATTTTCAGTGTCTCCTCGTGCTCCACTCTCTGACCATGCTTTGGCCCTAAAGTGACACCACTTGCAATTTTCTCATTATTTCATTGCCAGCTCTAGGACAAAACTTGTCCTTTCCAGCTGTGCATGGTTTTCCTTCCTCTCCTGTGGTAGCAATCCAAGAGAGAGGTCAGTCCCCCTGGAACTGACTCAGCTCCTGCAATTCCTGAGGATATTCTGATAAAATAATCACCCTGCTGACAACTGGGTATGAATACACCTTGACAGGTGCTGGAGTTTTGGGAGGGCTCAGAACTAGACATCCCACACCTCCCAATGGTTCCCAAATGGAAACCATTTCTAGAAACTCTGCCTGGTTTTCCACTTCACTCTTTTATCTTCTGCTCAGATTTATTTATTCACATTTATGGTGTCAATGATGTTGTGTGTATGTGAAATCCTCAAACATCTCAAACCAGCCCTTGTCAGGAAGACATCAATTTATTGCTTTTGCCACATGATGTTTAAAGCTCTGCCTAAACTGAGGCACAGAGCTGGTGGGATTTTTGCTGCTTTTCCTCCCCTCCCCTTGGGCAAAAAGGAAAGACACAGCTTTTATGCACAGCCTGTGCCTGTACTTGCCTTTTTCTTGGCTACAGCTCAAGCCCTTGAACTTGTGACATTCTTTTACCTCCCTGGATCTGTTTCAAGATTAAACTGTGGAGTGTGTCAGCTCTTCAACAGGAATAGGCTCTAAGTTTTCTCCCAGAACCTGTTAGGAAGATGATTTACCTTCTGCCCTAATTGTTTTCCTCCTCAAAAAGTTTGTCATCTAAAAAAGAACAAAGCTACCAAATATAGCTGAAGAGTCAAAACAAATCATCTCAGACTGACCTTTATTGGCCTCAACAATTTAGCAAATACAATGATGGTGTAAGTGTGGAACTGTGCCCAGTTTGCAAACACAAAGCTTCTGTCCAGGGCTCTGTTGTCTGGCAGCATTTTCTGGGTGAAATTCTGAAATCTTGGGGTGAGACAGGAGGTCTGAAGTTAATTCCACTTCTGTTCTCTCCCTGGGGACTCTGCTGGGTGCCTGGGACTTGTGTTCTTCCCAGCCCCTCCCAGTGATGCTGCCCAGGGATTTCCTTCCCCAGGAGGAGATTGGATTCTTGTGAGGGCTGGGAAGGCTCCCAGAACGTTTAACCCTGAGGTCCTGCCTTCAGTAATGAGTATTTCATTAACATGGCTGCCTAATTAGCCACAGACAGAGGTCTCCTACTTTTACTTCAGCTACACAGGGCTCCTTGGAAGGCTGGCTGCAGGAGCTCTGCCTTGCCAGAGAGCCTTGGGCAGCTCTGCATAGGAGCAGCCCTTTCTATGACACAACAAAATTGGAGTGTGGTGAAAATATGTGTTTTCCACAGTAATCTGCCATAACTACATTTCCAGGTTGTTTCATGTTTTGCAGATCAGACCTTCCTAGGTGAGCCAGTGGTTTAAAAGCAGGCAGCTGAGCACTTTGGAGATCCATTTCTCACATTTTCTTTTAAAGGGAAGGGGCTTTCATTTTCTCACATTTTCTTTTAAAGGGCAAGGGGTTTTAATTTCTGACTTTTTTGTAAGGACAAGTGGCTCTTTGTGCTTTGCTCTGAGGGTGCCAGTGCTGTTTGGATGAGTTCAGTGGGCACAACTCTCTCCTGTGTGCTCAGTGTCCTTTGCTCTTGTCCCTTTAACTTCTTCCAGGGACTTCTCCAAGAGAATCAGAGTTTGATTTCTGTCAGAACTGGGACAGATTTTATGTGGGAACTCAGTGCTGGAATGTTTGGATTTTCAGCCTGTTGAGGGATCCCCATGCAGGTGCTAATGGGGAGCTGCAAAAGAACCTGTTGGGATTTCTTGCTTTGCCAAACCATCCTCCCTTTGCAGAACAGGCATTCCTGGTTATTTTTGGGGCCTGACCTATGGGATGTTGGAATACAGGTGGTCTGGATTTCAGCATGCCCTGCAGTGCTAGGAGTCAGCAGTGATTTTTTGCCAAGTTGGAACTAGAGAATTAGGAAAAAGGCCCTGATAAAGCATGAACAGAATTGTCTGTGTAACACCTGGGCAGAGAGTGCTGAGGAATCTGGGTTAATAAGCTCTGCCTGCTGGGTTACCTAGTTTTAGTGCAAATGATTGTCTGTTGAGTGAATCCACTGCTGAGTTCTGTGCTCCCTTCCTCAGGCCCCAAAAGAGGTTAAGAAACCCCAGGAACATTCTGCTGAATGTCTGGGGCAGATTCATTGATGTGCCCTGGCTGTTTTGTGCTGCTCTGCTGATGCAAAGCAGCCATAAACCTGGATTAGTGCAGGGCAGCAGTGGGAGGCTTCAGCACAGAGACAGGATGGCTGCAGTTTGCTGTGATATTTGTTCTCTCAAACTCTGCCCATATTAATTGTTCAACTTAATAAAATTGTCATTTAATGCAGTTCAGCTCTTCTGGGAGTCAGGAATGTAATAAAAAGGTGATTTTTTAAATTTTTTTTTTTTTAAGAGGCCTGGACCTAGGAGTAAGTCTTCATCTGTTTTAATTAGTTATTTCTCATAGCCTTAAGGGGCCTGCCCTTAGCAGGGCAGGATGAAAATGTCATACCCTGTATCTGCAATTTTGCCCAAATCTGAGAGAACAAGACCAGACAACTTGCTGCGTGTCTGTGGAAGGAAGAAGGAAGAGTAAGGTTATTTGCATTTTTTGTTTGATTTTTTTTTTTTCAAAAAGTTGTATTAATTTAGACTCAAGAGTGTAAAGAGTGTTAAATCTCAGAGTTTGGGGTCAGCCTAGATCAGCACCTTGGGCTGAGCCCTCGGGGCAGTGGGGGAACCTTGTCCTGCAGAATGAGGCTGTCACAGTGCCCACTGTGACACAGTGAGCAGCTGACATTAAACAGATTGTAAAATGGAAAGCTTTATTTCCAAACTCTTAAAGTTATATACGAGCCCATTGCAAGGAGAGAATGGAGCATGCATTGCAGTGGGAAGATAAGGCTGGGCTTCCTTCTCCCCACTACAACCCAGTGTTTTATACCATCATTTTCTCCTTATTATATTTTATTTGCACTCTATTTCAGCACAATGAACTAAATCTTGGGGGACATAAAAGTCCCAGAAGTGCCTAATAACCAACTTCTCCCCTTTGAAATGGCACACAAGTTAAGTAAACTGAGCCAAAGTAGTTAATATTTTGTTTTCTTTGTTAGTAACTACCAGCCCCTCTTTACAGTTGTGCTCTTTGCTTTTGTCCAGAGAACAAAGTCACAGAAGACAGAATTTAGTAACTTTAACACAGAGTAAACTCATGACCTCAGTGACTTTTGCTTGTATTCTTTAATTGCTTTTTTAGTACAGAATTGATGGCATTGAGGATTAAACTCCTAAAGCACTGGAATCAAGTTCTCAGTGCTGAATTTGCCAACTTCCCCCATCACACTGGATTAAATACAAGTGATCTCACGTGTGTGCCCTTCCCCTTTTTTATGTAGCTTTGGAGAAACATTTTGAATTTACGTAATTTAAAGGCATTCCACATAGAAAATAAGATTAATTACTTGATTCCTTATGCTGATTTTATTCTCCTGGACTACTCCCAGGCCAGATTCAATGCTGAGCCCTCCAGAGCTGAGCTTTGGGAAGCTGAGATGAACAATCCAGCAAAGCCTGTAGCTCTTTAGTCATTCTTGTTCTCTTCATATTCAAAGCATCACTCAGGGCTTGTTTATATGCATTACTGTACCTCTTTAAATTAAGGTGTAATTTAAATCAGTTTCATTAAGCTGGTCCAATAGGCTGCTCAGCCACTCTTATTGCAGCATAAACTAACTTTATTTCATGTTATTGTAAATCAGCCAGGAACATTGTCAGCTTAAAATGTAATAATCCATTAAATTAGGCTAAAATTGAAACATCCTCACAGGAGTTTGGGCTGGCATGTACCCACTTAAATTAGCTGGAGCAAGTTTATGTGTACACAGAGAATTAGAAATGGAATCCAGCACCTCCTGTGGTAAATTCCATCACCTGGAGTCACTCAGAGTCAGAGGAATTGGAATGCAGAGTTGTCAGAGCAGTGTCAGTGGTCAGGGCATGTCTGGGGACCAGATCTGCCCCCTGAGTTTGTTCCTTCAGCTCCTCAGAGGTTCCATGGCTTTGGGTGCTGTCACCAGCCCAGAGATGCTCTGGAGGTTTCCAGCTCCCCACCTGCCAGAAGTTTCCTCTGGATTTTCCTTCTGACTCTTAGGTGTGGATGGAGGAAGAGCCTAATGCCAGGAGTGGTGGTTTTGCAGGAGAAATGAGCTGTGGATTATTAATCACACAGAATCCCAGAATGACCAGGTTGGAGGAGACCTTCAATGCCATCGAGTCCAACCCAGCCCCAACCCCTCAACTCAACCCTGGCACCCAGTGCCACATCCAGGCTTTGTTAAACACACCCAGGGATGGGGACTCCACCACCTCCCTGGGCAGCCATTCCAATATTTTATCACCCTTTCTGTGAAAAACTTCTTCCTAATATCCAACTGTGTTTCCCTGGGGCAGCCTGAGACTGTGTGCTCTGGTTCTGGCAGTTGTTGCCTGCTTTGCCCCAGGTTTTTTTAGGAAGGAAATATTCAGGTACAAAGTGTAAAAATCACCTTTTTTTCCATCTGGGGAGTTCACAGCCCCAGCTGTGCTTTGGCACAGCTCTCATCAGCAGAGAAATACTCCAGTGCTTCTCTTCCCTACTACTGCTGATTTCTTCTTCTGAGTTGCCTCTCTAACAAAATTGTGTGCTCAGCAACATTTACTGATTTAGTCACTAAACTTTCCTTTTGTTACTTGAAATGAATGTATGAAAGATGCATTTTGGGGGCTGTGGTTTTCCTCCACCTAATTTAGGTCCAAGTTTTTCTTTAACTTGACTCCTGCAAAGCTGAGGAGACAGGGGCAGAGGAAGGGATGGAGAAGGTCCCTGGTTGTACCAAAGCTGAAAGTACCACTGGGCTCTCCAGAGCAGCACTCGACCTGCCCAGAGCAGTGTCATTGTCATGCTCACAGCAGCTAAAAAGCTCCAAACCTCAGCCTCACCTCGGGGGCAGCTGCTTGGTGTCATATTGATACTAAACAAACAGGAACTAAAGCAAATACTCCATGTTTTCTTTGGTGTGGATGGGCTTTTTTTAATTTTGATTTTGCATGGTTCCATGTCAGCAGCAGTGAGGACATGCAGGCAGCTTTTTCCTGTATTTTTTTTTTGTGTGCTGTGAAAAAGCACAAGAGGCATTTAGGCTTCAGTCACTCCCACTGCTTATGTGCTGGGTGTGATTTGCATCAGAATAGGTATTTTCCCTTTTTATCTGTAAATTCATTTACATAATATTCATCAGTATGCAAGTTGTGCTAGTGAAAGGATTGCTGACATGTGGAGACATACCTCAGGTTTTGAGCTTATTGTTCAGGCAACAAGTATATGAAGGTGCAGGTTGCTAATTATAGTGTACACCTTGTCAGTTCCACAGGCTTTATCCTATAGAAAAAGGGCTTTATTAAATTTCTACTGTATTATTTTGTCACCAGCAACCCTGAAGTATTAGGATATGAGACTTTTTTTTTAGTAGAAAAAAAAAGCCAGCATCAATTTCAAGATGAAATTGAGCCCAGGCTCTTGACAGGCAAATCTGTGAACTTTGGGAATGCCTGACTGCAAGCCCCACACATATTTTATATCCCTCAGCCAGCTTAGAGAATGAAACATTTAAAACAAAAAAAGTTCAAATGTTTGTTGTATTGTTAATGGGAGGTTCTAGGAAAGGGAATCCCTGCTTCCCTCAGTTTCTGAATTCAGGTGGGGTTTGTCCCAGGGGACTTACAGGAAGAGTCTGAGGATCCCTTGCCTTGGTCACAGAGAAAATCTGGTGAAGGGGGTCCCCAGTGGTTCAGTCTGACCTGAGGTGTTCACTGTCAGCCAGATGTTTGCTGAGAGTGCTCTGCTGGGCTGAATAGTGCTAACTCAGGATGTACAAAGAAAGTCAAGTTACTTTTGTGCTCAGGTTGCCTGAAGAAAAATGATGTGTTAAGGGGTAACAGAACTTTTGTGAACTTAGAATATTTCTTAGCTGGAAAACCAAATAGATTTCAATTTCTATTTTTTTTTTTTTTTTTTTTTTAGAAATGGCAGTTTCCTGCTAGGTTAGTTGTCTTTTGTTTCATTGATGACTTTTGCTTTGAATTTTAGGATGAATGAAGCTCTCAAATGTTTATATATTTAAAATGTTTTTTCTCAAGGAGAACATACATTGGTGTTATGTATCTTCAGAGACCTTTGCTATTTAAAGAGGCTTTCTTGAGCTAAACTCTTTTACTGTCAGTCGTTTGCAGCTTTTGGACTTTTTATTTTTTTTGGTGGTATTTTCAATGTACTTTAAGCTGCTGTCCAGAAAAGAGATCTTTTTGTGCTCTCCCTTGTAGGTGCTGATTCTTCAGTGACCCCAGATCAAAGTAGGATGAGGACAAATCTTGGTTCCAAGTCAAAATATATGACTGCCAAGACAATCCCCTGGTACCTGCAGCTCTACTATGTAGTCAGGAATTTCTGGTGTTCTGGGATGGAGGGGTTAAACTCAGAGAAGTTAAAATGTGCCAAGGAGCACAGATTGTTTATGGGAGCATTCCAGGTTCAGCCTCACTTTTTAATCCTCAGGGGAGCCACAGCCTCCAGTTTTGTGGCTTCCTCACCTCATGAGCTCCTGCACACCGAGGCTGGAATGCTGCTTTTGGCTTTTTACAGCACACTGTAGGAAAATGAAACAAAGTGGAAAGAACAAAGTGCTCTGGAAAATCTCTCCTGCCACAGATTCAACAGGAAGGGGGGCAAAAATCCCCAATGAGCCAATAATAAAGAAAACTACCCCTTCTTTTTTTGTCTTCTGGAGCAAGAACCACAATCCTGGTTGCTCTTGTCTGTGGCATTCTTGGGATGGCAGCAGGTGAGGAGGAGCAGTCACTGCACAGGGCTTGTAAATTCTGAGTTGGCCTTTCCTCTCTCAGAAACAAAAATGCAATTACAAAAAGAGGAAGAGCATCAAATAAGGTCTCAAATAATAAGGTTGGACTCCATGATCTTGGATCTGCTTTCCAACCCTATTCAGGGAATCACAGACAGGTTTTAAAGTCATAATTAGTGACAACATTCATAACTGAGGTAGTTGTTTGCTTTGCAGAGCTGAACAGCAATATTCAGACCTTTCTTATCCTCAGTGCATTTATTTTTTTAATCAGATATGCATTTTAAGGCTTCTGTTTGTCAAATTTTGTCTTTGTTACTATTCTGGCCAAGCTGTTTATTTTTGCCAAATAGCTGATACCTGGTTGATTTATTAGATGTGCTGTCAGCTCAACTCCTTATTCCATTAACTACTCATGTCTTGAATTTATTTGACAGTGCTGATGAAAGTGGGAAAATTGATGTAATTCCATCTGCTCAAGCCAATTCCTGCAGAGAGAGCTGAGTTGTGGCTTGGAGGAGACTCCTGTCCCCTTCATATGAAAATGTCATCCTTTGGTACAGCTGAGCTTTAAGAATTCAGAGATCTCAGAGCAAAACAAGTGGGTGTGGCACTTGAGGGTGTGGTTTAATGGGGAACATGGCTGATGGTTGGGCTGGATGAGCTTAAAGGTCTTTCCCAGCCTTAATAATTCCATGACTGTGTGATTCAGTGCTGGGCTCTGTGTCCATATCTACTGATATTGTTATTATTGGGGCAGGTACTGAGCAAAAGAAGAGCTGGGAGTTCTTTGATCAAAGAGAGGACTCCACTCTAGAAGGATTTATGTGCCAAAATCCTTGTGCTGAACTGAAAACTCTGTAGCAGTTGCCTGGGCTCTTAGAGCACATCCTTAAACCTCTCCTTTTGGAAAACCAGCAGCTGAACGTGCCCTGGAAATGTTAATTGGGCTCTGCCCCTCCGTGATTCACTCAGGGAGATGCTGGTACCTCATCCCAAGGGAATTCCCATCATTGGGCTCCCCAGTTCAGTCAGGACCAGAGGCACCTCTTTTATTGGGAAACCTGGCTGGATCAATGGCCCTGGCAGTTCAATCAGCAGATGATGAAGCTCAGTCCCCAGGCAGTGGGGAGAGGCTGCTCCTGCTCTGTGTGTGCAATGTGAGTGTGAAGGTACAGAAGTGTTTATTGAGCCACTAAAGGCTGGACTTGAGAATGGAATGGCTTCTGTCTGAATTGGATCTCATAACAGCAGGATCAATAAAACCCTTATGCTGAGTGAATCCTAAAGGTGATTGTGTATCTCTGAGCTGTTTGCTGCCTGCTTTATGTTCTCAGCTTGGTGCAGCTGAGAAAAAACCCACCAAAACCTCTAATTTAAGTAAATTTCTTTTCATCTTGGCTTGATAAATGAAGCTCTTTGAAAGGTATCATGTACTTGAATACATTTAAAGGGTGACAAGGTCTTACCTATTTTGGAAGAGTGTGAGGTTGGAAATGATAAGATTTGATTTAATTTATATTTAATTTGCAATGCATATTCGTTTTGTATATATAGTTCAAATTGCATACTCATGTAGTATATATCCTTAATTTGTCCTGCATATTTATTTTGTAAATGGTATTACCTTTGGGTTCAATTTTTTCAAGAAGCAAGGCAGCTGAAGATCACATTTTTTTGGCTTTGTACCTGTGTTAGCAGGTGGGAGGCAGAGCTCTCTGGGCAGTTTGAAGATGTGGCTCCTCTCAGTTCTTCATGTTCTGTGAAACCACGTGGTGAGTTCTTCCTTCTTCCACTTCTAGTTCCATGATCTTTTAGACTCTCTGACCTCGATGCAGAACTTTTTTGCATGTGTGTGAGACACCCAGGAGGAATTGTAATAGGAATAATTTTTTATCAATCCAATGTGAGTCATAAATAATTGTTCAGTAGCAGAGTGTTCATTGTGCTCTCCAAAGCTTCCTTCTTCCTCCATGACATTTTATGGAATGCTGACTGATCAGAAGGATTTTGAAATGACTGAAGCTTTCCTCCACCATTTGTGAACATTTATGCATTATTAATCCATGCTACAAAACTGGTGAAGTACTCAGTTTATTTTTACAGCAGTGGAATACAAATAATTTTCCCTTGTGAATGGGATTTCCTCGCACTCTACAGGATGTTTTTTACACTGCAAAAGTTTTTCTAGACTTCTTGTACGTTTATAATTGTGTTGGAAAAAAAGCAGAATCAATCATCTGGAAAGATTGATGTCAAAAGAAATTAAATAATAGCCTCAGTTCTTCATATTTTGTCTTGTTTCTGTACAAGAGCTGAAAACTGAAACTTGTAAATATGCATTTAAAGATGCCCAGTGCTAATTTTATTGTGTGTAGGATGGACTGAGAAAATCAACAAGGATTTGGGCTGTACAGTCTCTTTCTCATTAATACATTTTGGCTTCTGGAATAATGTACTGGGAGGATGGATCAAGAGAAGTGTTGCAATGCATTTCCATTGACAAGAAAACACTGGCAGGAAAATTGCTTTATGTATATATTTATACACACTTAAAAAATACATATGCATGAAAAGAGCAAAATGTGTTTCCTAGGCTGAATCAGTGCTTTAAGTAAGGGCTGTTCAGGTGTTTTGACAAGGGGAGTGTGGGGCTGTATATATTCACATTACTTCTGAAAAGCTTTAAAATGCCTCTGCTTCCATCTATTCTCACCTCAGCTCCCAGTGTGCCTTTCCCATCTCAGTGTCTGAGATTCCAATCCCAGAGTGATTGGTGTGGGAAGAGACCTTAAAGATCATCCATGGGCAGGGACACCTTCCACTATCCCAGCTGATCCTTGTCCAGCCTGGCCTTGGACACTCCCAGGGATGGGGAGCCTGGAAAGCTCTCTGGAGCTGTTCAAAACCAGGCTGGGTGGCCTTGTAGCTCAATCCTCTGTGCTTCCCTCCTTTTCACTCATTTCCTGAGGTGTTCTGAATCCTATCCAACCCCTAAATTTCACATTATATTACTGAGAACTTCCTCTGTTTCTGTTTTCTATCCTCAAAGAGGGCTCTGCCCCACTCTGCTCCTCGGCTTTCCCCACTTTGCTTTCCTTTCTCTGCTCTCTCCTTCCTCTTCTCCATTTTATCCTCCTGCCTTTGAGCTGAGCAGCAAATATCCTGATGATATTTACAGGAGGAGTAGTATTTGGACAGCTCTTTGTTTGGTATTTCCATTGGAAATACCACAAGCAGTCATGTTTCCATGATATTTCCATTGACATTAACTTCAGGACGACTTCCTTTAATCAGGTTTAGTGGGGAGGAAGCTTCATATTCCTTGTCAGCTTTGTGTATTTGCTTTGTCCCCTTTGAAATCATGTGGCAAATGAACCAGGAGGAAAAGATCACAATCAGTTGGCTTGTCTTTATTCAGAGTGAAAACTAAAACAAATGTAGCTTCAGCAGCAGCTCGTGTACAGGGAGAACATATTGAGGTGATGTAAATATTTATAGATGTAAAAATCTTCAGCTGCTGAAAGACTGCATGAAAGAGGAGACATCTCCTAATGCTTGAAAACTAAAAATAATGAGACATGAGGTTTTAATTGTTGTCCAGGTATAAAATGCCTGATTTTAAGGCTTGACTTGTAATTAATTCAATCAACATAGTCAATGTTTATAGGCTAAAAATTCAACCTAAGCTGTGGTGTTCTGCCTAAAAATTCTAGCAACAACAAACCAAACCAACAAATTCAACCATGTTGAGTTTAACAAGGAAAAGTGGGCTGGTACTAGGACAAAACAGTTTTAATCCTGAAGAAGTAAATAGATTATTTTGGACAAGAATTGAGAGTAATTAACTTCTGCATTTCCAGTGTGCAGCTGCAGTGCGTGGTGCCTGGAAGAATGTTTTTTGTGGAATTAGGCAGGAGACCTGGATTCTGTTCCTGGCATTTTCACAAATTTACTGAATTTCTCCAAGTCAGTCATTTAATCTCTGTAGTGAAGTAAAATAACTTCTCTACTTCATGGGAATATGAAATGAATATTAAATTAATGACAGGGGGAGCCAGGAGCAATGTTGGCTGTGCACATGTTTAGCTAAATCAATGCTTTAGGATGCACATTTGCATAAAACCATGCTGGAAAATTAGTCAGAGCCAGCCAGGCAGTCTGGGTTTGGCCTGGGTAATATTTTACCTTAATTTGCACCTGACAGAAGTTATAGGGCCCAATGGATTGGAAGGTGGCTGAAATATTGCCCAGTTTAAAAGGAAAATGCATCTCATTGTAGCAGGTGCTCGGTAAAATACCAATGAGTCAAAATATTGAACCATTTCAGGCCATTTAAGTTCCTCAGATTCTTCCCAGGGGCTTTGCCAGGATTTGGGATTGTTTGGGAACATGGGTGTCCTGTGAAGACTGGAATCCATCTGACAACAGAACCCTATTTTAACCCACAGTTTCCTGAAAGGTGAACTCAACATGACACAGAAAAACAGAATAGAAAGGAAGATTAAAATATCTTAGAGTATTGAAACTGCAATGTGATTTCCAGTACAGGAGTTACATTTTATTTATGTTTTAAAGGAACTTTGGAATTTTCCTTTGATTTTATCCCTTATTTTTCAAGCTTCCCGAAAAGCTCAGAAGTCCAAGAGTTCCTGTGAAACTCCAGCCAGTGCAAGGAACCTTTGAAGGAGAAGGGTAGGTTTAATGGGATATTGGGAAGGAATTGCTCCCTGTGAGAGCTGGAATTCCCAGAGCAGCTGTGGCTGCCCCTGGATCCCTGGCAGTGCCCCAGGCCAGGCTGGATGAGGCTTGGAGCAGCCCGGGATGGGATGGGATGGGGTTTATTGTCCCTTCCAACCCAAGCCCATCCCATGCTGGGATTCTCCAAGGAGCAGGGGCACAGTTTTTCCAGAGCATAGTTAGGAAAATGCCATTAGACAGGGAGAAGATAAGGATCTTGAAGCCTGGATAAGCTTTGGCTAAAGATCCTTCTGGGATGCTTCAGCCTCTTCAGCAAACTTGCTCTGCATCTTTTAATGCGGAACGTGGTGCCTTTGCATTAACATGCTGCAGTGTTCTTATATGCCTTTTAATCAATTTTTTAATGAGAAGATAATTATGTTCTATACCTTTAATCTGACAGATCTGACTGAAATTGTCTAGCAGTTCCAGAAACTCCTCAGGAGCCTGCATGCAACCCACAGACCTGGAGAAAAGTCAGCTATACTTTTAACTCAGATTATTTTATGTTTTATTTTTCTTCTCGTTAATTTAGCCACCCCAATGATGAAATAAACCCCAATACCTGGAATTTGTGTGACTCACCTGCTTCTTCTGTGCTGGCTTTCCTGTTTATATTTTTGCTGTTGCCATTGCCCAGCACATTGAATGGGGAGAAACTAAAAATTCCTTGGATCAATGTTCGGGTGATGGACCCTGAGCTCTGTGCTGTGATTCAGAGTCAGAACAAGCCTGGGGAAGTCAGAGGTGGCAGGGTTGGTGTTTATTCCTCAGAAACACAAATGTCAGCAGCAGGAGGGTTATTTTAAACACTCCACCTCTCCTGACAAAGTTGTGACAGGCTGGTGAGACCTGTGAAGTCACAGGACAGCTTAATTGGAGATGAAGATCTGTGTCTGAGGGGGAGGAACAGTGGTGACAGATCCAGCTGGAACCAGAGCTGGATCAGCTGGGTGAGAGCCTTTTACAAGACCCTCTCAATTTACTCCTTCTTCTTCTTCTTCTGCACCCTCTGGGAGCTCAGCTGGTGCTGGTGCTTCCCCAGCACCTCTGCACACCCCGAGGGTTCCATCAGGGACCTTCCAGTCTGATTTCTGCTGGAAACAGAGAATCCTTCCCCTGGGATTGCCTCCAGTGAAGCTGAAGAGATCAAGGTCATCTAAAGAGCTCATGCTCTCTCTCCTCCCCTCACTTGGAAGGTACTTTGTAAACCACTATCATAAATTTTAAACTTCTGACTGGAAGGATGCCCAGCCAAAGTCTTTGAGTGATCAGATTAGTTTACATAAGACTTTTTTCCTCACTTAAAAGAAAGTGCTGGGAGCTATCATTGAGGCATTTGCTTAATCAAAAGTGTTTCAAATGAAACAATTTTGTTGTCAGAAAATGAAGAAATGACCAAAAAAAATAAAAAAGAAAAATCATGTGAGATGTAGTTTAAGGAGGGGAAGAAAAAATAATAATCTAGCAGTGCACTGTAACAGGATTTCCTTATCAACCCCTTCCCAGATGCAGTCACTGTCATTTAGGCCATGCCAGTGACTGGTCTTGTGCCAAGCTAATACAAGTTGGTTCCACTTGTCACCCTTTCAATTTCCCAGCTGGACTCCCTTCTAAAGGGCATATTAGCATTATCAAAGTGATCGTTAAGATGTGTCTTGGTTTTCTTTTAAATCTGGGGATTTTTTTGTTTGTTTTTATTTCTAAATCATATTACTGGAAAATATAAGTGCTGGGAAGAAAAAAAGATATGTTATTATCTTTGGGTGGCATCAGATGTTATGCTCTCAAATTAAATGTATTTTCTTCTGCTTTGTAAAGAATGTGAGGTGTCTTCTCCAACACAGAAATCACTTGCACAGGGTGCTGAAGAATCCCTTTTGCAGTCCTGAATTCAAGTAATGTCTATCCCTGGTTATTAAATCAATTATCTGGGAAAAAAGCCATTCTCATAACTTTCAGAGGAACCTAATTTTTGTATTTTAAGTTGAAAATATTCCAAAATTCAGTATTCAAAGCAACAGAAGATCTCACTTGCTTTTCCATCTATGTTATAAATTCTAAAAGTAATTTTTTATGCTTTTTGTCAGACCTTTTTAAAATTGCAGTGTTGGAGAGGCCTTGTTGGTGATGTTCTGTTCATATATTATATTCTTCTTTCTTTAGTTCTGACTGAGATAATTAATGAAAATCTCTTGGTTACCCAGAGATATCCTTAATGGTGTTTTTCACAAATATCAGGGTTTGTGGAGTTAAAGAAACTGAAGATGGGGTTGGAGACATGAAGTGGCCTTTGGGAAGGAAGGATGAGCTGATGCCTCAGGTTTGAGCTTTTCTGTGTTTCAGGTTCTGAGCTGCTTTGGTGTGTGGGTCTGAGCTTCACACCAGGGGATGGTGAGCTCTGTGCACAGAGCAGGGAGACAAAACAATTCCTGCTCCAGCTGGGCACCAAGGACAAATGAGCCAAATCTCAGGCCAGGAGCACAAACCCCGTGGGCTGGAGAGAGACAAACAAGCAGGGTGGGAGTGCCTGGGCTAAAGCTGGGCTGGGACAATGAACTGCAAGGTGCCAATGGAGCAGAGCTGATCCCAGGGAGAGACCCCGGGAGCGCTCGTGCATTTTGGGGCCATTTTGGGTCATCTTGGGGGCAGCCCTGGCTGGGCTCTGGTGCTGCCCAAGGTGGGTCCATGGAGGAGATCCTTGGAATCAATCCCTGCT
Source organism: Haemorhous mexicanus (assembly GCF_027477595.1). Taxonomy (NCBI): domain Eukaryota; kingdom Metazoa; phylum Chordata; class Aves; order Passeriformes; family Fringillidae; genus Haemorhous; species Haemorhous mexicanus. The sequence continues at coordinate 23,512,418 of NC_082350.1, forward strand.
TTATTCTGGGACTCTGCCCAGCCCCTGCTCCAGGGCAGCCTGCACAAGGCATCAAGCAGAGGTTTCTCCACTCAGGAACCATCAGGAACCATTTTCAATACTGAATATTGAAAATTGCTCCTCCCAGAGCAGTTCAGTGTCAGGATGCTCTGGGAGCACAGCTGGAAAGGAAAGTTGTCCTCCTGGATAAGGTGAATGAGGCAGTGAGGAACAGGGAAATCTGGATTTAATGTCTAGAATTATTTGGGTCTCTTCATTTTAGCATGTTCTGTATTGGAATCTATGTCATAAATATATTTCTTAAACCTTTCCTCCCTCTTTTGTCATTTCCCTTTTGTTTTTCCCTTTTTTCCCTTTGTATCCAAATGAACTGTTTCTGTCCCTAATGAGATAACCTCTTTTGTTAATGATTTCAGAGCTGAGTGGGCTCCTGCTGATTGTGCAGCTACAGAAATATTTCCACCTGAGGAGAATTTCTAGCCAAAATCTCAGCCTCTCCTCTCTTTCCTTCAGCCACTCCCTTCTCCCCCTTCTCTGGGCATCAATCTTTCTGAAAGCAAAACTTCCCTTGGCAAGAGAAGAATCCATTGCTTGCTTTGTTTTAACCTTTCCTGTCAGTTCCCAGATCATTTAATGATGGGAAATTTTATTTCATCTGTCCATCCATGTATAAAATTATCTCACTAGAGGCTGCTATTTTTTTCTTCTCTGTTTTTCCATTAAGTACCTTGAGGTCAGTAGAATTTTGCCAGTAAAAGACCAGGACTAATGAATACTGCTGAAATTTATTCTTTCTTTCACTTGAGTAAATCTAAAGGAATTCCTAGAGAATTGATAGGAAATCTGCTGCTTATCTCCTCAGTGTTTTATTTGTATTCATTCAAAACGTTCACCTTCAATTCCTGTAAGAAATTCCTATCACTTTAACAACAATTTTTAAATATATTCGAGTTTTCTTGTCCAAAAAGTATGAGAAATGTGAAGTTAAAGTGCCACAAGTCAACTAAAGATTAACATAATTGTAAAGATATTTTATAAAAAAATAACACAGATTTTCAGTATTAGACTTACAGGTGCAAATTCTGTTCCCATCCTAGATGATGCCTAAGCTTAATTAATTTTAATTTATGGGATGGCACTACTTCAGTGGGCATATTTTTGCTCTTAATGCCCAGCTGGATGGTTTTGCATTATCACACAACTTTTTCACCCGATGCTGGAACAAATAAGTATCAAGGCACGAGTCAGATTAATCTTGTGTTTTTAGAGCAACTGCCTTAATCTGCCTCAGAGAGAAAAATCAGAGTACTTGTTATCATATTTGAGCAATCCATTATGAGATGTGCCAGGAGTTTCCACAGACTCCATTTCACATTGCCTTGATTGCATTTGAATACTGCTTGTTCTCCTGAGAGCCTGCCTGGATTCGTTTTATGATAATTCTCAACTCTTCTACCTGCAAAAGGTGAAATTTGGGATTGCTGGGGAGGTGGATGCATCCAGTGTTTGCCATTAGAGTGCTCCTGTTTGTTAATTTGCACACAGAATTTGCTGGGGGCCAGCTCAGCCCTGCCCTGCATGGGCAGGAATTCCAGGGAATGTCTTGCCAGAGTGATGTTTTAGGATTTTACCTTTTCCATTTCCACCTGTCTGTGACCCTGCAGTTCTTTAGTGTGTGACTCTGAACTCCACAGCCAGGCTCAGCTGCTGCTGTCCCATTTTGGGCAGACACAACAATTCCTCTCCAGGCCTGGCAATCAAGGACACCTCACTGCCTCAGGGCCAGAGATGGGAACAAAAGTGAGCTGGGGCAGCAAACTGGGGGTCAGTGCCTTCATTGGCTGGGGCTGGGGTTGGAGGATGAACCCCCAAATGGCCCAAAGTGATCCAAGTGTGAAACCCGTGAGCCGTGGAGCATTTTGGGTGCAGCCCTGGGGGGCTTGGGCTGCCCTGGGTGGACCTGAAGGGCTTCAACCCACAGAACTGCTTCTTATTCCCTTAATTAATTCTTATTCTTAATTAATTGTCTGCCCTCTGTGTTTAGGTAGCCCTAACCAGCGTCAAGAGGAGCCATCAGTGGGACAGCAGGATGGAATTGTGCCTGCAGCTCTCCTGTCACCCATCCCTGTCCCACGCTCTCCTTTTTGTCCCACAAGATCCCTCTGGGCTTCTCCCGTGGCTTCAGAAGGATTTAGGATGGGATGACAGGAGAGTAGACTGAGAGATGTCCCAGGTTGGAGCAGGGACAGTGGAGGGGGGCAGAGGAGCCACTCCTGGGCTGGTTTGGGGACACCAGGCACAGGCTGAGCCCTGGCTCCATGGAGGAGCAGCCTGGGGCAGGGAATCTGTGCTGAGGCCAGAGAGGAAGGGCTGGATCTCCCTCAGCTCTGGGGTTTTATGGGCATGCTGGGCCAGTGGTTTTCTCTTTACTGTGAGTTTAATGCTCATTCCTCCATTTGCTCCTCAGGGCAGGGACAGCACCAGATGAGAAGTCATGGTGTGGATGGGAGAGAGAAAACAGCCTGGAGCTGGCTGGGCAGGGGGAAGGTCAATTTTCTACCCCACTGTTGAGGGTTGTTTCCACATAAGGATGCTGTGCTGGGCTCAGAATGGGCTGTGCTCCACAGGCAGCAGATAAAAGGAGCAGATTTTGTGCTCCACACCTCTTCAGACTGCAACACCCTCTCTGTCTTCAGCCTTCTTGGAGTCTGGCCTCAGGCCACTGTGCTGTTCTGTCCAGGTAATGCTGGAGATGAAAGAAAAGGCTGTTCAGAAAACTTAGCTGCTTTATAAAAACCTTCTAACTTGTGCTGGTTACCTGGGGGCCAGGAATGGCCTTGGCTGGGGGAAGCAAAGCAGGGCTCCCTCATTTCAGAGCAGCAGAATGTCCAAGATTTAAAGTTGTCAAGAGTGCTGTCCCAAGGCACAAAACCAATTTGCACAGAAAGCCAGGCACAGTCACCAGAGGCTGATGCTGGAGATGGGAGGAGCAGGGAAAACCAGGGAAAAGCATTGGGACCTCATCCTTGAGGAACTTGAGGAATAATTGCTGCCATGGGAACCCAGTGCAGGGCAGTGTGTGCTGTACATGAGCTGCCTGAACATTTGGAGGATTTGCAGCTGAGGGGTGTGCAGCTCTCTCAGATCCTCCCATTAATGCTGATAGATAAACAGAGAATTTTAGGCTTCTCTTTATTGATCCAACATTTTTCTTCTTGACTGAAGCAGCTCTGTTTTGATCTCAGTACATTTTTTTAAACTGTTTTTTGGGGCTTTTTTTTTTCATTTTGACTGGATGGAGGAAAATCCTGTATTAATGGATTATTAATAATGCTGAAATAATGTGCAATTAAGTTACAATTTGCCTTGCTGCACATGAAGCAGTGGCATTATCCAAGGATGAGCATTATCTCAGCACAATCTCTGTTGGGTTTTGGTTGGCTTGAAGTTCTGTTAGGAGTAAGATACTCCAGATCTACTCATCCTCCCACCAGACAGCTGACAGCAGATGCTGAAGAGGCTTTTCCAAATATCTTCATCTGGAAAGAGAGTGACTTCTCCCTTTTCTTCTTTCTTAAGGCCCTAAGGGAATTTTGGAAATCCTTGGGAGAATGAAAAAAAAGAATAACTGGAATATTCCACAGTCTACAGTGTGATTGGAGCCACAGAGAATTGCATCTGTTAGCTGGAGAAAAGAAATGCAAAGAGACACTGGCACTCGTGTTCTCTTGGCCCAGGCTGAGCCAGAATTCCCTTCTGTGGCCCCATCCTGGAGAAGTGTTAAATGTGCTTTTCAGGCTGGAGTTCCCCCTCTTTTGGTCTCCTGGTTTGTCAGGCATTCAGCTCAGCAGTTCCAAAAGCCCAAACCCCAGCTGTGAGTGGGGCCTGAAGGGCCTGAGTTCCCCAGCTCAGGCTCTGTGACTGTGGCAGCTCAAAAATGCATTTTCCTCCCAAGTTAGCAGGATTTAAAGTGGTGGGTTTGCTCCTGGCCAGGAACAAACTGCTCTGGGTGTTGAATAGCATCTTCTTATCTCCAGATTCCCAGATGGGCTCGTGGATGTCCCACTTCTGATGGTTAGCATTGAATAGCAAGTTTTGCAAATGATTCTTGGCAGGAGCACTCATCACATTTCTATTGAGATTTATCTCCACAGCTGAGTTTTCCTTTGCTTTTTTTCTCTGTACCATGCAATTAAATGGATGACCATCCTATGCAGAAGGAAATGCTTCTATCAGGGATGAAAAGAACTCAGAGTGAAGCCAGCCACACACAGCACTGGGTTTTAAGCCAGCTTTACATCAGCTTTCAGAAGAAATGAAAAAAGAAATGCATATGTTAGGTATTCCTGGGCTCTGAGATACCACACACATTTTCCTTCTACACGTGCTCATAAATGTACTGCATTCTTAACTCAGCCTTTTGGACTGGAAAAATACACTAAAAGGGAAGGAAAAAAATAAAAAAAAGGAGTTCTCAGTTTCTGTCATTAGGTAATGAGAACCTGTCTGCTGCCTTGCTGGCAGCAGTAAATATTTCCTGTCGTGTTCTTTATTGCCATTTGAACAGCAGGACTCCCCAAACTGCCTGGGCACTGCATTTTGTTTTGCAAGAGAATATTCAGAGGCACTCTATGGATTGGAGAGCCCTGTTCTATTTGCCAGACTTAGCATGTCTGTAACTCTGCATTTTCTTAGTGCTTGGAGAATAGAAATACTTGGAAATGAATGAACAAACCTGAATATCACTTAAGCTGTGCTTCTACCCATAGGTGATGCACTCTTGCTTTGTTTTCTTTTTTTCAAACATGAAATTTGAAACATGAGGCATTTGGCTCAGGAGAATATTTCAGAATTCTGGAGGATTCACTGTGGACCCTGCTGGTTTTTGTGGAGGATGAGCAGATTTGCAGGCTGCTCTGGAGCTCCGAATTTGGGATTTTTCCTTGAGGTGTGCTCAGCAGAAATGGGAACTCTGCTGTTATTTGCCAATAGGTGGCACGAGTGCATTGCCGAGGTTGGCAGGTACAGACTGCAAAGAAATAAATGTTTGACTGGGGGGATCAGCAGAAGGCACCGTGTCTGTGTCAGCAGTCACTGGCTCCCACCTAGGAACCACTGGCTGCACTCTGGCACCTGCTGCCAGGGGTGAATGAGGCATTTGTGTTACAGAACAGGGAAAAACCAGCAAAATTAATGCATAATTGGTATAGCAGACAGAAATGGATTTAAAGCTGTGGTCTGAAATCAACCACAGCAGCGTTACACACACAGACAAAAAAAGGTATGTTCTTATCAATTAATAAACTTTAATTTCTGGCTAGTCTGAAAGAAAAAAACCCAAGCAGTAAAACCAACCAAAAACTCAAGCTTTAATAGAGGCCAGGTCCAAATCCTGCTCAAGGCTACTGAAAAAATAATCAAGTTTATTTGAAATTGTGCAACAGTTGGAACATAAATCTCTGCTGTGCGTGGGCATGGGGAGTTTTTTCAGGGGAGCTGCAGGATGGAAGAGTTTAAGGGGTGAAAAGTGGAAGTGGTGTGGTGATTTCTATGGAATTGCAGCCCCTGGAACTGTCCCTGCAAGCTGTAATCCACCCTTTCATTGGATTTCAGTGTCCCATTGTGCCCTGATCACCAGAGCAGCACCAGCCTGAAGCCACCTCTTCCCTTTGGCACACAGATTCCAGCTTGGGATGTGGAGTCAAGGGAAAAGCTCACAACTAACACCAGCAGGGTGGAATATTTGCCTGTTTAATGAGTGGGGTTTTTTTCAGGACTCTCTCAAGTGTTTTGCTGGCTGTGGTCTCTCAGAGATCTCTCTGATCACTTTCTAAAGATGATTTACAGGTTGAAGAGCAGTTACCAGGCTACAAAAATCCTCCTTTGGGATTCTCCACCCTGTGTTCCACCAGTGGTCAGTCAGAGGCTGAGAACACTCCGTCTGCCTTGAAGCCTGGGAATCGAGTTGTGGGGTAGGAATTGGAACAAAGTGTTTGGGAAGTGCCCAAAGAATGATTTTAATCCTTGCCTGGATGTTCCTTTCCTTCACAGCCCAGGCCATCTCCTGAATTTGTTGATTCACAGTGAGTGAGCAGGATAAGGGAATTCTGGGAGTTGGAGAAGGTGTAGGTATTTCCTAGCCCACTTTTGTCATTTTTGTGAACTGAAAACCTTCAGAATGGCAGCATTTACTCTTCTAAATGCATTTCTTCTCTTTTTCCTCATGGGACTATAAATATCAGAATAAATTGGAGTTTGATACAATACACCTTTGAGGACAGGGAGTTGGGAGTATTTAGGATTTCATTTTTATTTTCATCACACTTTTTGCAGGCAGCAGGGTCTAGACTTCTGCTGCTTTGCATGAAGATCTCCCTGCCCATTCTCCTCACTCAGAATTACTAATTGAGTAAATACTAATTGCTCAGCCTGTTGGCTGCTTGCAGGTTGTGGCAGGGTGGGAGGACTTGGTGTGGATGGGGCTGTTCAAGGCTGAGTTGTGGGTTTGTTGTCAGCCCTAAAACACACAAAAGTTGGATCTTTCCAAGATTTTAACTGCATTTTACTGTGGCATTAGGGAGGGACATGCTAGAGCAGAGGAAATTGGGGATTTGGTGTTCCCATTCCCTCTCCTGGCCTGTGTTCCTTCAAGTCGTGCAGACCCCACGCTGTTAAAATCACAAAACAATTGGTGTCCCCCAGTCTGAAGTCTGAGTTAGGTGTGTGCTATCAAGGTCTGACATTTTCCACTGCTTCCCCCATAAAATGATTTCCTAAAAATACAAGTTCTGAGCAGCCTGCTCCAGTGGCAGGTGTCCCCTGAGCTCAGCCCCAGCTGTTGCTGGCAGGGACAGTGTTGGTGACTTGAGCACCTGAGTCAGGATCCAGCTCCAGCTTTGGATCCCCTGGATCCCATCCCATGGATCCAGCCCATCCAAGCCATGGAAAAACCCTGGGATGAGCCCCAGGCAGAGAGACACTCCCAGAAAAATCAGTGCCTGGGGGACAGAATGTGACATCCCCAATCCTTCTGTGCCAGCCATGTCCCTCAGAGGGGACAAGGGGAGGGGACACTTGTCCCAGGGCACAGGAGGATCCACACCCCAGGGGATGGGAAGGGCTCTCTTGATGCCTTGTGCAGGCTGCCCTGGAGCAGAGGCTGGGCAGAGTCCCAGAATAAAGCAGGGATTGATTCCAAGGATCTCCTGCATGGACCCACCTTGGGCAGCACCAGAGCCCAGCCAGGGCTGCCCCCAAGATGACCCAAAATGGCCCCAAAATGCACGAGGGCTCCCGAGGTCTCTCCCTGGGATCAGCTCTGCTCCATTTGCACCTTGCAGTTCATTGTCCCAGCCCAGCTTTAGCCCAGGCACTCCCACCCTGCTTGTTTTTCTCTCTCCAGCCCACGGGGTTTGTGCTCCTGGGCTGAGATTTGGCTCATTTGTCCTTGGTGCCCAGCTGGAGCAGGAATTGTTTTGTCTCCCTGCTCTGTGCACAGAGCTCACCATGCCCTGATGTGAAGCTCAGACCCACACACTAAAGCAGCACAGAACCTGAAACCTAGAAATAAAGCTCAAACCTGAGGCATTGCCCTGACAGGCAGCAGTGCCAGAGCATGACCCAGTGCTCAGGAAAACAAACTGAAACAGGGATTTTTTTGGTTTTTTTTTTTTTTTTCTTTGTCTAGGCTGAGCCTCCTGCTGCAAATTTCTGGGCTTTTTAACTTGCTGTGCTACCTGTCAGTCTCAGAACAGATGCACAGCCTCCAGGCTCTCCGAGCCTGCCAGCTCCTGGCATCCTGCTGGGAGCTGTGGGAGGACTTTGAGGGGGAACCAGGGCAGCCTAATAATAGCAGCAGCATCCACGGAGCCTGGTGCCTGCACAGAGGCAGGAGAGGGAACCTGGAGCTCTGCTGGTCTGCAGCCAGCCCAGGGATGGAGAGCAGAAACCACGGGGCACTGACTGGAGCACTTGCTTGGCAGCAGGATGCTGAGTGCCTGGGCCAGCATAAGCAGATGTTTGAATTTCCCCAAAGCTGAAAGGAGCTGTGGAGCTGTAAAAATAAACTTTTGGAGGCTGGCATGTTTCTGCTCAAAATGGGCTGGGTCTAATTTACTGTTTGAGTAAAAGCAGAGGGGTAGAAATGTGTATTTCTATTTTTGCTTTGTGTCTTGAGTGGAAGTTTTATTGTTCTTTATCTTAAAAGTTCCTGAGGGTTCAGTTGTGTGGTCATAAACCAGGTGTTATTGGAGTGAGGGCATTGTTGGGGTGGTAGACACAATATAAAGCTATTAAAGACTTTTTCCTTCTGCTCCTTTAACAGGAATGCAGCCCGGGTGACACCATGGGACACCTCAGTGACAACACAGGAGAGACTCCTGATGTTCCACACAGAAATGCTGGGGAGGGAGTGGGATGGGTGCTGTGACACTGGCTGGGAAAATCCTTCCCATCTGACCACCTTGGCAGGTGTAGCCACCAAATGGTTTGGTTTTGGTTATTTTTAGGACACAGCTGCTTTAAACTTTAATTTTTTGCCAATGGTGACTCTTTTTTAGGAAAAAAAGAAGTGATATTGAGATTAGAATTGACAGGACATGAGGAAAGAGAAATCAATATTAATATAGGCATCAAAACATTTTAATTTTGGCAATTAAATTTTTTAATTTGAAGGAATAATGGGATTTGTTGATCAGAAACACCATCTGGCAAGGCAGGCTCCCTCAGCTGGTTATGGCAAATTGAGCAATGGTAAATGATTCCTTATATTTATTTCTGGTTCTGGAAAGAATCCCACAAATTATTCTTTTGTAAAGGTTATTCATACATTTCTCCAAGCCATTCCTGCCTTTCCTTACCTCCTAGCATTCTGTGTGTTAGGAATGGATGGAACAGATTTATTTTCCAGAACTGGGGGAGGATCCTGTGTCCTGTGAGGGGAAATGGGGATGGAAATGGAGCTTTGGGCAGAGCAGTGTTGGGATAAACTCCAAACAATCTCTGTGCTGAGTGATTGCCAGGGATGCCCCTTTTCAGTGGAGACTCTTTAGGGGAACATCAGCAATGCTCAAATCTGGACTGCAGTGTTCTCCTTTTGGGAATTTCAGTCAGGAATTGATGAAAAATTATGGGGAAAAGATCCTAAAAGTGAAGGGAGGGGAACTGTGTGCTGGCAATGCTGTTATCATGTGTGTTCTCCTCTTTTCTGGCTGGACCTGGCTCTTCCAAAGCCTCCAACTGCAGTTCTGGGCTCTTACAAAGATTATAGACTTTTTTTTTTTCCCTTAAAAAAAACCCCAGACAACAAAAAAAACCCACAACAAAAAACAACCACAAAACCCCCCAAAACTCATGCTACTTTCTGCAGATTCTCTGCAGACCAGAGAATTGTATTTGGTTAAAAATGTCCCCCCACATGCCCGGGGTGGGGGTGATGAAATATAGACTCTCCAGTATTTTCAAGGCCAATTAATTTTGTAATTAACTGAAGTATACTTGAAAATATAAAACATTCATTTGTGGAAGTTGGTCTGTTTCCAGTTATTGCTGGATTCATTTGGCAAGTCGTGATTTTTAAAGTAGAAATGAAATTTCTTGTGCAGAATGATAAATTATTTCTCTTCCATGGAAGTCTTTAAATTACTTCTATTTTACCTCAGATTTTGTTGTAATTTGTTGTGTTTAGATTGGCACCATCTCCAGCATTTCGATTAAAAAGTGTAATTAATTTGAAATAAGATTTCATTATGGTTTTCAGTGCTTGGTTCCAAACAACTTCTAATTTCCATCAGTTTCTTAAGCACTTTTCCTAAATGGCCCTTGGTTTGACTCCTGCAAAGCAACCAGGCCCCATCCCCACCAGGAATGTGCCAGCAATGCTCATTCATTGCCTGAAGTTGAAATAATATCAAAGTATTTAGTGATGTTCCAGTTCCCTTGTAAATTGAAATAATAATGAAAATGTTTTGCAATTTGCAAATGTTCCTGCATTTTTTTCTAGAATTTGCTGCATATATATAGATTGTCACTGGTGTAGGAAAAAAATGGTTTAACTTCTGCTACCAAAATTAATGTCAGAACTAATTGACCTTCATAGGCAGATAATTTTATGCTTCTTCAAACATGGTCTGTTGGATCACCCCATGAATATTGCATTCATTTCACTTTTCAGAGATTACTTTTTCCCTCCCTATAAAACTCCTGCAGTGACTTCCCAGAATAAAAAGGAGAATTATGGAAATCTTAACGTTCCCATCTTTATTTTTTTTCAGTTGTGGAGTCAACACTGAGCTGTGTGAAGCTGATGGTGAAATGAAAAAACGGGGAGGCTTCCACTTGGAAAAAGGTGCTGTAAAAAGGGAAGTTGTGTTTAATGTGGAGAGTGGTTTATTTCTTTTTTTAGGGATTTTGGTGTGTGGAATAGCTGATGCGGTTTTCTCAGATTGGGTTTTTTTGCTTTATATATTTGCAAAGAGAAAATGTAGGAAGGAAAAAAGGAAGGAAGGAATATCCTAAAATCTGGAAAGTTTTCATGTTTTGGAAGGTCCCTCCAACCCAAACCATTCTGTGCTGCTGCAGTAGTTTAAAAAAAAAGGCAACAGAAAGTTCAGCCCTATTGTGTTGGATGGCAGCTCCTTAAATTACAGCAGATTCATGCCTCTGTTGGGTTTTTAATGTTGTGTTTATCACATCATCTTTATGGGGCTGCCATTAGGGATTCACTGCAGTTTCCTCTGTACATCAGGGCCTTCAGGAGTTCATAACTCAGCCCTCCTAATTTGTGACACACTGAAACCCTGCAAATAAATTGTCCCTCTGTATGCAAGTTGTCCTGGGTGCTTCAGGAGCTGCAGTTGATTGAGCCCTTTGAAGCCCACAAAGGGTCAGATCTAAAAATCCCCAAACATTTTAGACTTCAAGCAGTGAAATTCAAACTCATGCCCCCAGCTGGGGCACTGCTTATCTCCAGAAATTCCCTTTTTTTTTTTTTTTTTGCCTAATATTCAATATCTTTGCTCCAAAAATAGAATTGTCTCCAGGTCTCTGAAGGACTGGCTCTGAGAGCAGATCAGGATGTGTCTGCATGGACAGACCAAAGGAGGAAAGCCTTGTGAGTAATAATAATAAAAAAGTTATATAAAAATATCAGAAATTGTAATAAAATTATGCCTGTTCTAGTAAAGGGAAGATCTGGTTTGTATGTCCCTTCCCAGACAGGGGAAATATGAAATTTAACAATTTTAGAAGGGTATTTTCATTTTAAAGAGTATTTTAGTGCTACCCATAGTGCTGGTACAGGGGTGGGGGAGGTTTCTCAAATATCTGGTGAGGGATCTGGTGCTGTGAGTGGGAATTGGTGGATCACAGGGGATGGGCAAGCACAGAGAACCTGCTTTGGTAGTCACTAGCCTGAAAATCCCATGAAAAGCTAATGAGAATTTGGGTTTTCCAAAATTGGAACAACTTTTGCCTGAAAATCTCACTGAAATGAGGGTTGATTTAAAACCTCATGAAAGAGTTAAATTAGTCAAGGGTTTCACCACGGCCTGTGATTCACTGTTGAGGTTTTTTTTGAGCCCTTCATGTGCATAGGTCATCAAGATTTCCATTTCTGACGGGTTTGCAAAGCAGAAAACCAAACGTTGCTACCTGTGCAGGCAGGAGCCTTGATAAACTTCCTTCAAGCTCTTGTCATGCAAAAGGTTCTGAGCACAAGGAGGAACATTGCATATCTCTGCCTGCCAAAAGGATCCTTGGCAAGCTGTGCCTGAGCAATTCTGATTTGTTTCCATTTAATTAATGAACACTTTCCTGCTTTGTGAGTATTGTCCTTGCCTGAAGTTGTTCCCATTATGGAGATGAATAAATAGTTCTTGACATTAGTTTCTACCTGCTTTGTAATTTGTTACACCATCAGGGACCTGCAGCTTGTCCTTGCTTTGAGTTCCTATTAATTCTGTTTATTTTTGTCTTTTATATGATTTCTGTTTTGTCCTTCACAGTTTAAAAAAAAAATTGTAGCACTGGTGTTCTTTTATTGCTAATACAAATACCTTTCATCTTTTTTCCTTTGTCATGGAATAGATTTCTTTGATTGAGGTAGGAGGCTCTCTTCTCCTAAATTTTGTACCTCTTCCAGGAGCTGTTTGTGCCACATAAACATGTGAGAGGAAGATAAAAAGGGAGATAAATTAACACAGGCATTTGCAGAGTGCAGCAAAGGAATTCTCCCATTTTGCTGTGGGTTTTGTATCTCTGTTCTGCTCCCTTGAAGGTTCTTATTGAAGTTGGATTTGGGCAAATGGAGATCTGGGGTGTGGGGTGAAGGGGCTCCAAGCCCAGAGTGTGGTTCAGAGTCATGGGATGGTTTGGGAATGGAGAGACCTCAAAGTGAGCCCTGGACAGGGTGCCTGGAGCAGAGGCTAGGCAGAGTTGAAGAATAAAGCAGGGATTTATTAAAAGGCCTTCAAAGGATCCACCTTGGGCAGCACAAGAGCCTGGCCATGGCTTTGCCCAAGATTGACCCAAGATGGACTCAGAGTCATGAGTTTTCACACTTTTATAATTTTGGTCCCTTTCCACGTTGGGTTATTGTCCAATTCCATCCACAGGCTCTGCAGTCCCACCCTCCCAGTTTCCCTCCTCCATGCCCTGCTGTTTGCACTCTTTGGGCTGGAGCTGCAGAGCTGTCCTTGGTCTGGGGCTGGACAAGGGAACTGCTGGCCCTGGGTGTGGGGTTCAGTCACACACTGAGGCGGTGCAGAATCTGGGAAACATGAAAGCCAAATGTTAACACATCAAAAGCTGCTCTCATTCCAAGCCTGCCATGGACAGGGACACCTCCCACTTGACTCTGGAGCACGAGGGATGACAGAGAGATGTGGCTGGAGCACATTGCTGGGGACAGCTCGGGGAGTGGCTGCCAACAGCCGGCAGAGCCGCGCCGTGTTCTCCATTTGTAAATTATCAATAAATGACTCCCACAGTCAATAGATAAATCATTCACAAAGAAAACAGCAGGTTCTAATCATCTCCAGATTAATGCCTTCCTGGCAGTGCCTGTGCTAACACAAATAATTGCCTTGGCATGTGCCAAGCTGTCCCGCGGATTTCAGCAGCACGAGGCTGCCCTGGGCGAGCTGTCAGCCACAGGTAACACAGATCCCTCACCATTCTGGGGCTTTAAACCCTGTGTCCCATAAACTTCATGCAGAGCAGATACCTCTGGTTATCCTAAGGGGGAGGGCTGGCTCTCCATTGTCCAGCTGTGCTCACCCAGTGATGGATGAGCATGTGTCCTGGGCTATAAGATATTGTGTTCTGTTCCCATCTGTTGGAGCTGGGGCAGTTCTCTCTGTTCTTGGGGCAGTTTTCTTTCTCTCTCCCACAGCCAACCCTCCCTCCAGGAGATCTCTGCTGTTCATAGGCCATTCATTATTAATTATCTGCTGTCCATGGCCAGTGAGTGTCCCCGCAGGGCTGATCAAATTCCACCATCCCATGGGAGATGCTCCGCCCAGGGGAGGAGCCAAGCATTCCTACCTGGATCCAATCTGAGGTGCTGGGAACAGCCCAGCAGCCTTTGCCCACTGCATTCCCAGAGGAGCAGCTTTCTCCTGCCCTGCATTCCCAGAGGAGAGCAGGCCCATCTCCAGCAGCCCTGGAGCTGCAGAGGAAAACTCCCCCCTTGTGCAGGATCCCTGCTCCAGCAGAACCACAGCTGGCACTGCAGGAGGGCTGAGCCCCCCTGGGATGGGACTGTGCCACCACCCTGAGCCCCCCTGGGATGGGACTGTGCCACCACCCTAAGCCCCCTGGGATGGGGCTGTGCCACCACCCTGAGCCCCCCTGGGATGGGACTGTGCCACCACCCTGAGCCCCCTGGGATGGGACTGTGCCACCACCCTGAGCCCCCTGGGATGGGACTGTGCCACCACCCTGACACAGGGGACAGCTCCTGCTCTGACTCTGGCAGGGTTGGTTTGTGTACTGCATTTTTATTTCAATTTTCCTTGTAAAGAGCTGTTATTCCTACTCCCATATCTTTCCCTGAGAGCCCCTTAATTTCAGAATTATAATAATTCAGAGGGAGGGGATTTGCATTTTCCATTTCAGGGAGGCTCCTGCCTTCCTCAGCAGACACCTGGCTGTTCAAACCAAGGCAGCACAACATTCAAGCTTAGCTTGAATCCAAGCTCAGATCTTCAGGGCTGGTTTCCATGTCCCTTTGGAAACTGGGGGGATGTTACTGAAGTGGGGCAGTTGGTGAAAATGAGAAAAAAAAAACAAAACAATTCCCAGCAGGAGCTTTCTCCCACACTTGATTTGAATGCTTGAATATGGATATGTTGGAGTTTGATCTTGTTTATTCTCTGCACATAATTCCTCCTGCTTTACTCTGAATATATTATTTGAGACTCACAGGGCCAGCAGAAGGAAAACTTGTTTGCATGAGTGTAGCTGGATTTGCTGGCTAATAGGGCAAATTCAGTGCCAGGGGACTGGCAGGGAGCAGGCTCAGGGACATTTAAAGCCTCTGTGAGACTAAAAGAGGTCACAATAAATAAATGTGTGTGAGAATGTTTCCTCTACAGGGCTGGGGACAGTTTCATAATTCTGAAATCCCATGAAAAGCTAATGAGAATTTGGGATTTTCCAAAATTGGAACAACTTTTTTCCTGAATGTCTTCCAATCTCACTGAAATGAAGTTAGATTTAAAACCTCATGAAAGAGTTAAATTAAAAACAGCCACTGAGGTGTGAGTTTTCCATTTTGAGCCAGTCTCCTTTTGGGAACAGGTTTGTTGGTCCTCACATGTGCTGACAGATTGCAGAGCTGCAGTGGCAGTTTGAAGTGCAGTTTATCTTTTGGAATTAAAATGTCTTCAGGAGAGAGAAAAACCTGATTGTTCCTCTCTCTGGACCCAGCAGTTTTGTCACTGCAAACTCAAATATTAAGGGAATAATGGTTAGGCCAAGTAAAAACTCCTGTTGTTTTGACATAGACAAAAATAATTTAAATACTTAAAAAAAAGACTTGGTCATGAGAGGGTGATAGAATAAGATTGTCAATTCATCAAATTCTTTGAGGAAAATGGGGTTTTTTGGAGCCTTCATGAGAGATTGGCCTTATCTCCTCTGAGATTTTTTTCCAGCAGGGGTTTCTCAGTGGAGAACCCATGGAAGCAGCTGCAGGAGGATTCCCCCTTCCATCAGGAGCTGCCAGAAATCAGATGTGAAGATCCTGTGATCTCCATCATCCTGCATTTCTCCCTTGATTTATGGAATCTGTTTTGCCTTGAAATATTACATTTTTTATGACTCAAACCACATTTCTGGTGCTGGTGGTCAGAGGTTCCCAGACAGGGGGATACAATGTTCTGCTGAAGGATAAAATATATTTAGGCCTTTGTTAGGGAAGCTTTGGTACAGCTTCAAAGTCTAAGGACAGGAGCTGCTCAGACCTTTACAGAACATGGAGAAGATTCTGTGCCTCTTGATAAATTCTAGTGATGAGAGAACAAATAATGGAAAATCTAGGATCTAATCCATGGCTATGTCTGAATTATGGAATCCCAAGGCATAAAATCAGTTCAGTATCATTTTTTAATCTATTTGTATAGCTAGGTCATAGATTTTGAGTAGAATACTTTTAATAAAAGTTATTGCTTTTATTTAATAACTGATTAAAAAGTCTTATTTTTTTTTTATTTTTCACTTTAACTCCTCAGTTAGTTAATCCTCACTTTAGTAATTATCCTTGTAGACTTTAAACCCACATTCTTAAATGTTGCTGTGATCTTTTTTTGGCAATAAATGGCATTAAATCATGTCCATAGGCATCTCAGGTGAGGTCAGAAAATCCTGGCATTTCTCAGGAGGTTGTGACATGAGAACAAAACTTTAAGGAAACTGTGCTGTCACCTTGATGTTATTGCTTGGCATTCTTGCTGCAGAGCCACAGTTAAAACTCCAAGCTTGTACATGCTCTGCTGGGAAAGTTTCCTTTCCTCTCAACTTTCTGGATTTTTTTAATATTCTTTCCCTTTTATTTCAATCTGTGTCTTATGAAATACCTTTTTTTTTTTTTTTTGAAGCTCAGAATTTCTTTATTTTTTAAATCAGAAATCCTAATCTTCATGGATTATGAATTTATGTTGTAAAAGAAGGTGTTGGTTTTTCCTCTTAGCAGCTGTTTATTATTTATATGAACTCAGTTATTTGCAGCTCGTTCAAAATGAGACACAATTGCATTCTGGAGATGTGCTGCTTTTCTTCTGGGTTTTTTTTTATTGTGCACTCGGAAGTTCTGACTGAAATCAGCAAAAATATTGATCAGTATTGCTTGTGGCATGGCATGGATTTGGTCAGGCTGCTCCATCCCATAGGGAGTTTAACCAATAATTCAGGAAGGAAAAGTCACCTCTATGGGATAGTTCACATCTGCAGTTTCTCTCTGGAAACAACCTCTTAATCAAAACTAAAATTTAAATGTAATAAATATCCTTTAGAAATAACCAATAATCTTTCTTCACTTGTAGAACTGATTGTTAAAAGAAACCAGTTAAATCCTCTGACTGATTTTACTGATGCCTGGAACCAACCAGAGCATTACAGCCCCACTTATCAGTGAATAATTCATGTCCTATGAGTGAAAAACCAAAAAATAACCCAAACCAAGGTGGGTAAATATCTGTGCTTAAGAGTTTAACAGCTCATCTTTTGGGTAAGACTATTATAAAGTCATTTGGAGGGGGAAGCTCATACATAAAAATGAATGTTGCCATGCAACAAGTACTAAAGAAAGAACCACAAGATTTAAGCTGTAATTAATTTCCCATAGCAGCTGGGAGTGTTCAGGAATAAGGAAATTTGGAGGCAGCAGTGTTAATTAAGGCTCATTTGCTAGAAATCTCTGGTCTGTAATTGATAGCTTTGATGTGTGATGTGATAAGAAGTCCAAGTGATGTTTGCCATGATTGTAGCAATTTCTGTGTTGTTTACTATTTTTGTAAGAGAATTCTCTGCTCCTCTGATTTGCTAGAACTGCTTTGCCAGGGTGTGGGGCCTTCAACAGAGACTGGCTTTGTAGAAAAATCAAAGAGATTTTGGGACACAATGAACCTCTAGCTTTTTCTTTTTGTGATTGAGTTCTTTGTAGATAGAGCTCGACTCATCCATTGAGTGGGAGGCAAGAGAACAGAGCCTTTGGTGATGCTCTCAAATATGGAGGTGAGTTGATGACCATAAAAGCATGGAAGTATAAACAGGAACAGTTTTCATTTTAATCTGAACCTTCTCAGTGAGGAGCTGAAGCATGCACAGCCACGGAAGTGATTTAATGCATGTAAACAGAAATTGTGGATATTGGTGGCATTCAGGAGGAAATATTCCTGCAATCTGATCACACCTTCCTGGGGCATGTTGTTTTTCTTGCTGAAGGAATTAATCTTTGCCTCACAGAAGACAAATGATGAAGGAGGTGAGTTCTCTGTGAGCCACTGAAATGACGGTTCATTTTTGAGCGCTTTCCACATGATCCGTGGAAAAGATGAACACAAAGGTTAAGTTCTGCTGCATGGCTGTCATGCAAAGGGCAGGTTTCTAGTCCAGCAGGTGCTGAAGCAAGCAGAGACATCCCACTCCAGGAGCTGACACAATTATGGATTGGGTAGGATTAGGGAACATTTGCATCATTTCTCTGTTTGTCTCTTGTGTCCCACCCCGCGTGCCTTTGCCCGTTGTTCCAAAATCTCTCTGGTTTCAGGTGGCTGTGAAGGCTCCTCTGAATTCCAGTGGCAGGGGCTGCCTGAGGCCTTGCTGCTTTTGACCTTCACTGCACCTTGGAGGCCTGGAAGGACTTGAATCCCTTCAAGCCCTGCAAGGAGTCCCTATCTTGAGAGGATTTTTATCTTTGCTGTCACCAAACACGACCCGTGTTGGCTGCGAAGGGACGGGAGCTGTGCTGCCTTATCTCAGCCAGCAGAAAACAATATCAGCCCTGATAACCCTCCCTCTGCAGCCCTGGCTGGGTCAGAATCAGGTCCTGCCCATCACCTTCACACCACCAGATGTGCCCCATGCTGCCCTGCTGGCAGGGACTCTGCAGGGAGGGGGGACAGCCATGGCCAGGGGTACCAGTCCCTCTGAGATGATCCCAAACATGCTGCAGCTCAGAGATTAATAGATAGCATAAACTAAAATTACAGATCAATGTGGCAAAGGATCATTCTAATGTGTTTGTAATCATCCCCCAGCCATTGGCTGGGCTATCTCCCTTATATATTGCCAGGGTTGCTTATCTGGAGGTAGCACAACAACTGCCTGAGCGTTTTATCACCTCCTTTAAAAGTGGAGTCAATTACAACTCCAGATTAAAACAGTGATGTACTTCAGGGAATAAAAATGATATCCTGTGATGTGTTTTCTGAAATGGCTGGTAGGGCCTGGCTGAGCCATAACTCAGAACCTAATGGAATGAATGGAAAGGCTTTGGGGTTGATCCCATCTGGGCTGGGGGAGGATGCAGCTTCCTCCTGCCCTGATGGCATGGGCAGGACCTAAAGGCAAGAACCCCAAGAAGGGCAAAGAGGTTTCATCTGCTCAACATCAGAGAGATTCAGCCTGCTTATTAAACCAAGATTGTGGAGGAAATTTGAGGAGGGCTGTGCATCTTTCCCTGTGAGCCAACAACTGATTATACCAGAACTTCTCATTGCATATTGCACAAATCTAATTGTTCTGCAGAGGGAAAAGGTGTCAATGGCCCTCAGATATGTCAAAGGTTGTTGCAGAATCTTCTGTGTTTCCTTTCAGGGCAGATTGGGTGAGAGGCACTGAACTCTAACTGCACCAGAGACATTGTAGATGGTAGGAAAGTTTTCTTAGTGGTCAGAGGATGTGTACCAGAGCAATGGTTTCACTTGAGAATGCTTTTGTTCCTTTCTAACCAGCTGGATGTATTTTTGTGCAGCTCTCTGGTCTGTTAAGTGGCCATGCTCAAAATAGATACTTCAGCTGTTTCACAAACCCCTCTGCATTTGCAGGTGGATCTGCTGAGACCCCACTGGAAGCAGATTAAGAAAGAAAATCCTTAATATCAGGTAAAGTGTGAAAGGAGGGAAATAGCTTTGGGTTGGGGCATTTGCAAAACACAAGTTTCTGAATGTTTTGTTTTAAAATTCATGTTTCTTAAAACTTTACTGTGAAGTTCTTGACCAATTCTATTCATTTCTGTACCTACACAAGAAAGAGGCATCTGTGCCTGTTCAAATATAAAAAGGTTTGCTTTTCTCTTCCATCCAAATCTTGGCTCTTATTCCTTAAATTGTTGGGTATTTTTTCTTCTGGACTGAATCCAGTTCAATCTATGTTAAAGTTACCTGGCAGTGAGAGGAATTACTGCCCATGTCTTAACATAAAGATAAAAAAGGGTTTTCTGGCAAAGGAGGTCAGAGATGATAAAGACAAAATTGAACTGTGAATGTTACTGACTTGAGGAGGGGGAGCAGAGTGTGGGATGAGATTGGGAAGCAAAGGATCAATGCAAAATGCAGCTCCAGAGCCCTGAAAATGCACCCTGAGGTCAGAGGTTGGCGTGGGGCTCGGATCTGGAAGTCTGCTCCAGTGACGTGTTACATAATGTGAGATATTCTGAGGCTCTTCAATGAGGTGCCAGTTCATTTTTAGACCTTGCCAGTTTATTCAGATCTCACTTGGTGTGACAGCCTTCCAGCTCAGATTGCCTTCATTTGATCTGCATCACTCAGAAAGGAGGCACGGAACAATTGGGCTCTGCATTTAGAGAGCCAAGCCAAATTCTGGTGCAGTTAGGTGGAGGAATAGTGCCTGGAGACCTCAATCTGGAATAATGAGGGTGAAACAGCTTTGCAGGGGCTGGGAGATTATAGGTTTGAGTAGTTAGCAATGTATATTCTGTGTCACATCAGAAAAAATAAAAATTTTATATATATATCTCTATATATATGTATGTATGTGGTGTATGTATCTGGGTTTCACTTAAGTCAAAATGTGAAGAAAGATAAAAAAAGTAGTTGGAGAATTTCCTAGTTGATAAACAGGAAATATTTATGTCCATGGATGTATGGTTTCTTTAAATGTAAGTTTAAAAGGGTTGCCCTGAATTGTTTGTTTCTGGTGTTTTTTAATAAAGGAGTGTTCTCCAGGATAAAATCTGGGGGAATGCAAACAGAGATTGTTTTCAGAATGGGATTAAGGACAGAATTAATCACTGTGGTCACAGCAAAACAAATTTAGTAAAGATAAACCCCATTTTTTTGGCAAGGCGTGAGATGGGAATTGGAGCTGGGTGTGAGGGACAGAGCTGAGCAAGGAGATCTGAACCAGACTGGGCTGGAATACAGAGATGAGATAAAGAACAGGGAAGGGAAGGACTGGCTTAGCCACATCCAGATCCAACTGTTTAATGTGGCAGGACAGAGACACAGGACAGGGACATGCCCATTTTGAGAGAATTCTCTGCAGTGCCCAGGTACTGAGGGAGCTCTCAAAGAGGGGATGTCTTGGGCAAGGTGCACTGGTTGAGTGCTCAAGTCCTGGGGCTGTTTCCTGCTTTTCAGACATGCAGGATTTTTTTTTTCTCCCCAGGAAATAATGCAGATCCCTTTTTGACATTTGGCTTTCACCAGTGGTTCAGTGTTGAGAATATTTCAGTGGAGCCTGGAAAACCAAGAGGATCATACATGGTGCAGGGAATTGGGCTGGCAGACTCTTGAGGTGTTCAGGCACCAATTCAGGGACTAAATTTTTCCTTCCAAACTGTTGGCTGTGTGGATCTGAGAGAGGGGACTGTTATCTTTGGGATTTATCAAAGAAGCTTTGGGCAAACTACTCCTCAGGCAGGCACTGGCTGCTGCTCACTCCCAGCAGGTGTAGGGCAGGTGATAAAATGAAAGGGCCACAGAGCTTTGGGTTCCTTCTAGGGTTGGTTTTGCTCCCACAGGATTCAGCCAGGGCCTTGCCATTGATGTGGAAGGAAGTCATGGATCTTTTATTGAGGGGAGCCCCCACCAGTGGCTCAGGACAAGAGAAGGAATAAAATTCTGGTGTTGATCTCAGTGATGTGTCTGCTCAGTGACCTTTGTCAGGGCTTTGGAGAAGGATCAGGAATTCAGCCTGCAGGAGATGAGGAGCTGCAATGCTCTTGCTCACACCAAGTTTTAGAAGGCTGCCTTCTTCCTGTCTCCTCACAGTGCTCACTTGCTGGTTTTCCTGGTCTGTTCTGTGACCCATTTTGCTTTCAATTACTGTGACAGGAACTTTTCTCAGCTCAGGAATTCCTGGCACTTGCCTTGACTCCAGCTCCAGTTTCTGTCTTGCACTGTGCTGACTGCCACAGCTCCAGACATCTGATTGCCAACGGGTTGCAGGATCTCACATCCTGTTGCCTTTTTAAGCTGAGCTCTGACTTTCAAAGTGCCCAGATAAAATAGCAAGAGCCTGGTTCTCGCAGCAGTCGAGGAGCTGGGGTGCCTGAGGATGCTTTCAGTGGGAGTCTGAGAGCACTTTCACTCAGCAGTTCCAGCTGCTCTGCCTCCTTGGCAAATCCTGACTCTGGGGTTTGATGTGTGCCACTGGGATGAGCTCCTCATCCTTGCAAGGCTCTCATCCACCAGGTTTGGTGGGAGTTAAAATAAAATCTTGCTGCCATTTCTTGTAGTTTGAAATCCTCACAGTCAGACTGTGTTTATCAGAGATTTCCTGCTCTATCCCACCTCTGGCAGAGACAAAAATGTGACGTGTGCTGTGCCATTCTGTGGAGATTTATACCCAAACCCCACCTGGGCTTTGGTTGGAGTCTTTCTACACCAACAAACTTTGCAGCAGTTTTTCCCTTTCTGTTACTTACAATAATTACTGTTCCTCACTCAATAAATTGACGTTTGCATTCGTCAAAGTCTGTGAAAATAAATTCAGGCATATTGAGTTTCTGAGGAATTTAAAATTAGTTCAGGGAAATCCCATGGCCTGTGCTCCCCTTGGTGATCCCAGCTGGTGCTTTTATCCTGTAGCCTGCTCATGGGTGATGCCTCTGAGAGTACAAGTGAGAAAAATAGGGATGAACAACTCCAACATGCAAGACCTTGCTCTTTTCCTCCAAAATCATTCAACTCATTCCATTTGGTGAATTTCTGAATGATGTCACAGAGAGCACAAAGTCCCTTCCACACGACCCAGCTGCTGCTCTTTATTCTAAATTTTTCATAAAATGAATAAACTGTACCCACAAGTTTAATTTAACATTATCATTTTCCTCTCTGAAAAGCTTTTGATAAGTAGCTTAATGCAAAAGCTGTGTAGTTATAGGGGTTTTTTTCTTTAAATGTTTTTGAACAGAAGCCTCTATCCCAAAGGAAGGAATTTATAAACCTTGATAATCTCACTTTAGTCCAGCGTTTAATTAATTTTTATTTCAGTTGCTCAGTTTCAGGGAATCTGTTTTGCAGGAAGAAATAGAAAATGGGAGCATTGTGAATTCTCTTTAAATAGGAAAAAAAAGGCATGAAAACAAGTCCATAGGAGAGCAGTGCCTCCATTCAGAACAAAACCTTTTTATTCAAGTTTCTTTTAATGAAAACCATTCAGCTTGCTGGTGGTTTTGTTATTCTGGGAGATGGAGAGTTTGAATGTTTTGCAGGACTCCTGGACCTCAAAGCAAGCTGAGCACAGTCAGTGCTTGGGCTGCACTGAGCTGGAACCTGAATTTTGTCATTAGTGAATGGATTATTCACTGCCTTTTCCTGAGCCTCAGGAGCAGGGGGCAGAATCAGACACAAAAAAACCCCCAATTTACACCTGAATGCTGAAGCTGGCCCCAGACAGTTCTCCTATAGATGAGAATTCCAAAACAGTGAGAAAGGGCTGTAGGGAATATTTCTATGTGACACAGATCATTGGACTGGTGTTGGAGGCAGCCTGAAGGTAAATTTCAGGGATTTGCCCCTGTTCCTAGAGCTTTCTTTGGGACTGAGATTTTTGATCTCTCTGAGATCTAAGCTGAGATTAGGGACCTCAGTCATGGGGTAAAGAGCAAATGCTCTTTTGCTGATGCCTGATTTTCATCTTTGGGGAATGGAGAAAAGTTTGGCACATGTAGTGAAGATAATGAAGTTGTCTATGTTGAACACACCTCACCGAAATAGAAATCCTTGGTTATAATTTGGTTTTGAACAATGCCAATGAGGGAACCATTCCTTTATCCTTTTTTCTTTTAAAAGTTCAGGTTCTGGTGGGTTGACCAACATTTCAGTGAGGAACAGATTTTATTCTTTGATTTTTAATTTTTTTTTAATTGTGATTTCTTTGTGCAAGGTGAGTCCATGATGTTGGCATCTGGTGGAATCATGGTGCTGCAGGAGGATGAAATCTTTTCCCAGTTTTTTCCCAATGGAGCATCCAGGGCCATCAGTGTGGGGTTGGTGTTGTTTGGGAGCTGTTGAGCTGTTTTTCTTTTCCTTCATCTAAGACAGGACACCTCTACAGAGAAAGTTCATATTTGTCTTCAATATATAGAGGAGATGTTAAATTTTTTTCCTATTTATTAAAGTTTTCTGAAGTGGCATAGTGAGATTTACAGATGCTGAAAGCAGAACGGCTTGTAGATTTTTTAAGAAAAAATTTAAAATATGCTCTGTAGCTGCTAGAGTCTGAACTGATGAAGTAGCAGGTTCTTTTTGGGGTTTAGACTTGTGTTTTTAGCTGCACTGGAGCCTTTCTCTGTAGAACTGTTGACTTTTGCCTTGTCACAGACCATGGCAGAGCTGTGCTGCCATGTGTGTTAAAGAACTTCATTCTCAGGGATGTTTACATCACTTTTAATGAGGTGCAATTAAAATTCAACCAGCAGTGTCCCATGCCTGTGGTGCTGACTTTCAGAAATGTAAGTAAACATAAATATCTGCTGTAGTTTCCTTTGTTAATACATTTTTCTTTGAGCTTCTTCTGTCGGAACAGCGACTTTGACTCGTCGACTGCAAAATCAATAAATACATTTTACATTTATTTCAGGATTGTGCAAAACAGCAGAAACCTTGCTGTTAAACATCTTATTTGCAGAGCTACCATGCTTCAAGTAGTTGATGGTTATTGAGATTTTTGTCCCTGATATTGTGTTGCTGGAAAATCCTGTTTTTATCAGGATGGGTGTCTGGGGGAAGGCAGAGATGATTTGTGTGTGGTTTGAATCACTCTGAGCAGCAGTAAGGAGAGGCATGTTAAGCAAGGATGAAAATAATGAGAGATAATCATGGACAATACATCAATTACTTCTCTTACCTTGGCCACTTTTCTTCCTTGAGAAAAACAGTTCCTGAGAGAAGGGAATTTAACAGGTATTTCCCATGGAAATTAGGGATGTGTGCTGCTCTGTCAAAGCTGATTTACTGATGACAGCCACTTTATTCTGATTTGTTTCTCCAGCCAACCATCTTGAAAAAATATTTTGTGCAGTTGACAGATGAGATTGTTTTTAGTTAAAAAAATTGAAGTTCTTGTCTTGAAAACTTCAGAAGAAATTGCAACATATTGAGCCTGTAAAATTGAAGTTTGGCTTCAGTTCCATCATTTTTTCTGACCTTGTTTCCATCAATTCAGATTCTTGAAAGGAAATACCAAAATTGTTTCAAACTCTGTGGGTTTTTTTCCCCCCTATATTTGCAGCAGATTTTGTGTATTCAGTTTTTATTTTAATACTTGTGACATTCCACTGTCTGTGGATTGATCCTTTCACATCCCTTTTCAAAATGTTGTTGTGCTGCTCAGTGTTCTAAGACATTTAGAATTTTAGAGGCTTTTAAATTTATTTATTTATAATTTTATTTATTTATTAATAATTTATTTTAGAGTTAATAATGTGAATTTTATGACTAGGAAGGGGTCTGGCTGTTTTCTTTGGATGAAACTGTAGGTGTGTGAGAATTCCCCAGGAGCTCAGAACGGGTGGAAGGAAAAAGTGAGTTTTAAGAGTATTTTATTTTTAGGAAGTACAGTTTTTCTCAAGAAAACCCTGGTCCACGTTTGAATTGAGAAGCCTGAAACCACCCTGGTGTGCTTTCATCCCATGGGAAGGGGCTGTCACTGTCACATTTTCTGGAAAAATCCCTTCGCCAGGATTTCTTCTCCTGGGAAGCTGAGAAATCTCAGAGAAAAAGGAAAACAATAATTATGTGATTGCTTCTCCTGTGTTTTGCTGCTTTGGAATGTGGTTGGAGATTTGTAGTTAAGTTAAAACAATTCACATGTTGGATAAACAATCACAGGCTGTGCCAGACTCTGGAAGAGGTCACAAGTTTTCATTATTATCTTTTACCTTCTGTCTGTATCCTTTCTCTATTCTTCAGTATAGTTTAGTATAGCATTCTTTAATATAATGTAAATACATAAAATAATGAATTAGCCTTCTAAGAAGATGGAGTCAGATTCATTCCTTCCTTCTCCACTGAAAATCCCACAAGGGGTAGCTGCTCTTTCCCAGCCATCTGCTTGGTTTCAACTCCAGTTTTGTCACTCTGGTTTCCATGGCTTTGCCTGGAAATTTGGTGGTTTAAGGCAGAGGAAAAACTGTGGAAGAGAAATCCCTGGAAAACAATGAGAGATCCAAGATGGCAAATCCTGTCCTGGGGAGGAGCAGGGGGGATCTTGTTCTCCTGCCAGGGGAGGATTCACTCAGCAGAGGATGCTCAGGTCACTCCAGCACTGAACACAGATTTTACCCAGATCCAGTAACCCAGGCAGGGTTTGCAGCTCATTCTTATCTCAATAGGAAACAAATAATTAATTGAAACCTTGAGTGTTTTCTGGCAACTGCTGAGCTGCAGATGAATTCAGACACAGAGCAAAGACCTTTTTCCTACATCTTGCCAAAAGTTTATTTTTCACCACCTTATCTTTGAAAGTCCTGAGAAATCAGGACTTGGAATATTTTCTTTTTGTTGCTGTAATCTTTCTAGGAAGATAAAAGTATTCCTCTTTGACATGGAGGACAACATTAGGGATTTCAGATTTCCCTTTTAACTCTCTTTTATCAGAAATATTGACTGTCTTGCTCTATTTTTCCCCCTCCTGTACAGCAGAGCTTGCAGATGCCTCAGTCTCTGGGGGGAACAGCAGCATTTGTATGTGAGGGGTAGAAAGGTGGATGAAAATTTGTTCAGCATTTACTGATTTATTATTTATTTTTTCTTTTTTTTGCTGCAAACACAGCCCGTTGTGTGGGTTGCTATCATAAAAATCTCTTCTCCAGTGTTCCTCGTGTATAATTATTGTCCACATCATGTTCTCCAACTCTGTTAGGTTGTTGAAAACTTCTAAGAAAGCCTTTTTCCCAATGATTTTCCCATTTCCTGCTTCTGTCCAGCCTGGAACTGTTCCTCCCTCCATCCACAGCAGTTACAGACGTTGGATTTGAAACCATCTGAGCTTGCTTCTATTTTCAGTGGGATTCACAAGCAGAGATTTCCAATATATAGAATATTTACAGTCTTGATTCCAAGCTTTTCTTCCTCCCTTGTATGGATGCAGCTTCCTTGGGGTGTGTGAGGTCTGGAATTGTGTCTGTGTGGCCAGGGGTGGTGGAAAAGGGATATGCAGGGGGGTTTGATCCTTTTACCTTCCCTGACACCTAGCTCTCACAGGGTTTGGTTTAATTCTCTTGCAATCCAGTGGCCTCTTGTTATTTTGCTGCTCTACCACAGGGATGTGGAAGTTTTTGAGGGTTTTATAAAGCAGCTCCAACTCCCTGCTCTGAAGTATTGGAATAAAACCTCCTGTCCAGCAGGATGGAGGTGCTGAGACTCAGTTGGATGGGGGGAAATTTGAGAGGAAAGAAGTGCTGGAATTGATCTTTGATAACTTTAAATTATTTTATTATAAAATAAGAAGAAAAAGAAAAATAACTCCCAATCTGGTTTTTTTCCTTTGTGTACCCTCCACCCCTCAGAGCTGTGTTTAAAAATTTACCTAATAGGAAAAAAAAGAGACATTTAAATGAAGAGTCATGTTTTTCACCTGGTTTCATGTTACAGTAAAATGGCACATTTGTCACTGAGGTGTTCTGGGTCACTTGCTTGGCTCAGAAAAGTGTGGTATCTAATTAAAAATGTCACTTTGTGTGCTGTAATTGTCACTTCTTGCCACGGAGGGGCCAAGGAGGGGGACAGAATGCAGCTGAGCTGTCACAGAATCACAGGAGGGGTCAGCCTGGCAGGGACCAAGGGCTGCTCTGTCCCTCCTCCCCCCCTGCTCAGGCACAGGATTGCATCCAGACACTCCTGGAATATCCTGTCACCCCTGGGCTTATCTGAACAGCTCAAACTTGAGAGATAAAGGATGTCTGTGGGTGGCCCACGCTGCTTCTCTTGGTTATCTCCAGGTAAGTTACATGACAGTCAAATTGATAAGAAAAAAAAGGTAATTTTTAGATAGAGCTTTTTAGTAAATCATGAAGAAATAGCATCACATTGTTACTGGTTGTGCTGCTTTTAAAATGCAAGCTGAAATTCAGAGGCATTCTGGTTTCTGTTAGAGCTATGGGATGCACTGTTTAAGTGTTGCTAAAAGTGTTTTGGAGGAAAATTAATCCTTCTTCAATATCAGTTTGCAGAGTTCTTTTAGGCTGACGGGTAGCACTTGAAAATGTTTGTTGTATTTTTTTCTCACTCGTCACCCGACTACAGCGCAATGAAAGATCAGAATTACACTCAGATTCCAAAGCAGCTGAAAGCAAATATTGTGAAAGGAGAAAACAGGCAACAGACAAAACAAAACCTATTTATCATTTAGTGAAAGAACCCCCCCAAATCTGTCATAAATAAAAGGGCCCCTCCTCGGGATGTAGGTGGTGGTTTCAGGTGTGGATTTGTGAGGCACTGATGCAGTTGGGTTGTTTTGTGAGAACAGATGAAGTGACAATTCCCCTCCAGTGGTAAGAAACAACAGGCCTGTGTGGGATCCCTCTTTTCATGCAGAAGAACACGTTTTTGGGAAATGTACTACTCATGTAGATGGAGGGAGAGGAGGGGAAGCCTCCTAAGCATGGCATGATCTTAGGAATGCAGTCAGCAATTTTGTTGTTCATTTTTATTAAACGCACTTTATTGGCTCCTTCATGCTTCAGAGATGTGTAAAACACAACATATTTGTAATTTCAGCCTCCTAATTGACTCTGATATTTTTTTCCCTCCGAGTCTTCATTAAAGGGAAATGATTTTGCAGTCGATACCTTATGATTTGTTCTAATGCAAATAACATTTAGCACGTCTTGTAGGCTGTCTGGAGAATTCCCACAAGCTTCCCTGCAAATGTCATCTGACTCCTCAGTCGAGTGGAGCACTGCCTTCCCTCTGCCTTCCTGCAATTTGTCATGCTTCATACTCGGCTGGATCTGCCAATTCCCATTGTCCTCACTGACAGCAGCTGTCACCGTGCCACTTATGGCTTGGGAACTCTTGGTGGCAGCATCCTCCAAGCCACAGGGCTGAGGAGGAGCCTGAGAGGCTCAGAGATGTGGGGCTGGAGCCTCCCTGCTGCCTCGTGCTCAGGTGTTTTCATGAATGGGACGGGACTGCTGGGATGTGTTCTCTGGGCTCTGATTTTAGTATCAGCTTCATTACAGGGTTGAGTCACAGAAAGATGGCAAAGCTCAGGTCCTGCCAGCAGCAGGTAAAGATTTCTTTGTTCCAGAGCATTTTAAAAACTTTCCACCCAGTGGCACATTGCCAAAGCTCACAGACAATTGTTCTGGCCAACGACCCAAAGCACACCCACAGCTGCTTCATACAGTGCTTGTTTGCTCTCTATTAACAACACACAATTCTCCATTATTAAGCTTAAACCTTCTCCTATCTTGCTGAGCATATTTTTCTGCAGTCTTAAGCTCTGTCTTAGCCAAGCCCAAAACTCAAGCTATTGGTTCATGTCCTTGCTTCTGTATTATTGTAACTTTTCTACTTTCAGACTTTGCAGCTGCAGCTAGTTTGAAGATTTCTTTCTGTTTCTAAGGCCTGCTTTTACAGCTTTCTGGAAATCTTACCTTTACTATTTCCCATACTCAGGAATGGCACCACAGGATCCCTGGGAAGGGAAAACCCAGTGGGATGTCCCAGAGTGGCCAATGGATCACCAAAGTCATCATTTTCTGCTGCACTGCTCTGAGGAGCTTGTGTTGACCATGATGGAGTTAAAGTCCACTGGAGAAGCCTCCACGTGTGGTAAAGGGAAAACCCCTAAAAAACAGCTCAGTGCACGGTGCCATCAGCATGGTCAGGCTTCACAAAGCTGTGACCAGAACACCCAAAATCCTAAACCCAATAATCCTTGCTCCTACACATCCCCCTCTGCCTAAAAAACCCTGTGGAAATCTGAATTGTTTTGTAGGGATTTTCCCAAAAAGTGGTAAATTTCCTGCAGTCAGCCCCAGAGAAGCCCCCATCAGTCAGAGTGGGGCTCTGGAGAGGGCAGCCCTGGGCTCAGCCTTGTGCAGGCTGCCCTGGAGCAGGGGCTGGGCAGAGTCCCAGAATAAAGCAGGGATTGATTCCAAGGATCTCCTCCATGGACCCACCTGGGGCAGCACCAGAGCCCAGCCAGGGCTGCCCCCAAGATGACCCAAAATGGCCCCAAAATGCACGAGCGCTCCCGGGGTCTCTCCCTGGGATCAGCTCTGCTCCATTGGCACCTTGCAGTTCATTGTCCCAGCCCAGCTTTAGCCCAGGCACTCCCACCCTGCTTGTTTTTCTCTCTCCAGCCCACGGGGTTTGTGCTCCTGGGCTGAGATTTGGCTCATTTGTCCTTGGTGCCCAGCTGGAGCAGGAATTGTTTTGTCTCCCTGCTCTGTGCACACAGCTCACCATGCCCTGGTGTGAAGCTCAGACCCACACACTAAAGCAGCACTGAACTGAAACACAGAAAAGCCAAACCCGAGGCCTCATTTCCTGGGCTGAGTTTGCTGCAGGGAGGGTTTGAGCAGCTCTGCTGTTGCATGCAGAGCTCACTGCTGCTCTGGGCTGCTGGTGCAATTCCACCCCAGGGCAGTCCAGGCTGTTCAGCTTCCTCTCCTGCTGGAAGGAGTTTGGAGCTGTCAGTGCTGGGGTGGCTGTGGAGGGGTCAGGTGTGCTGTGAGGGCTCTGTGGTTCCTGGAAGGGCTGGAATGTCCAGGGGGTTTGGGCTGGGCTCTGGCTGTCACTGGGCAGGGAAGGTCATTTTGCTCAGAGGGGTCAGTGCAGGAGTTTCCACAACAGATTGCCTGGAGCTTTGTGGAGTTGGCAACGTGGAATTTTTCTAACTTTGGGGGCCCTTTCTAATTTGGCAGTGCAGTTATAGAGTAGTTTAACACGAGGTCTTGCCTTAGGTCGTGCAGAACAGATCTGCAGCCTGGCCTAGTGGGAAGTGTGCCTGCCCATGGCAGGGGGATTGCAGCAAGGGGATTTTTACATCCCTTCCAACCCAAACCACTCTCTGATTCTCTAATTCAACAATCACTCTCTCTCTACTCACATTTTTGCCATGCTGTGATGTCTGTATGGCACCCCTTGCACGCCCACAGGGACTCAGCCATGTTTTCTGAGTTAACTTTTAACTCACTTCCCACATTTAGCTTTGCTCAGGAATTCTGTAGGAGCTGCTGCCTCATTGCTTGTTTGCTTTGCTTTCAGGCAGGTTTGCTGCTGAAACCTTTACAAGTGCCTGAGACAGCAAATCCAGCATTGCCCAGGTGCTTCCAACCAGGCTGAATTCTCCAGCTGTACCAATCACATCCTGAGGTGATCAGAGGTGCACCTGGTGATAAATTGAATCATTGTCCTCTGGCTGGTGTCTGGGTGAGAGCAGAACCCCAGCACCCCTAGAAATGTTCTTTAATTTTTGATTTGTTCTCCTGTTCCCCAGTGCAGCCTCTCAGTGGTTTATCTGCAAACAATGTGTGCTGTCTGCAGAGAATGTGGGTTTCTCTCTCTCAGGAAAATATCATTAGCTCCTGCTACAGCAGAATGTGCTTTTGTTTCAGTTTATCAGCCAGAACTGGGGATTTGCATGCATAATCTAGTGGATCACGTGGAGGCCAAAGAAAAGTTATCCCAAATCACCAGTATCCTTTGTAGCTGTTAAAAAGAGAGGTAATTCCTGCCTCCTCTCAGGGCCTGAGGTAAGAAGTGCCTGTCACCTTGGGATCTGTGTCCTGCTGCACATCCCAGAGTATTCCAATCTTGTATTTAGCTCTTCTTTCATATGCATGTATGAAAGAGCTTTGCACAGATGGGTAACAGTTTTTATCCCCATTTCTCTGTGGTTTAGTGTAGTTACATCAGGAGGAGTAATTATTTCTATCAGCAAGATTGTGACAGCCACCACATATTATGGAAATTTCCTTCATTGAAACGTTAACATTTTTTCCCCCCTTTTGTTTGATTCTCACAGCAACACAAAGAATAGTTTAGAAATATAATTGCAATCTCCAGGAGAAATATAAGCAGCCTGGCTGTGAAGCTGAATCACATTAGAGCACTGGGAACAGAGCCACCTATGAAAGAAAATGAGCAGGAAGAACATCCCATCTTGGGAATTGCATTTGTCAGGAGAAGGGGAATCTGTGCTGAGCCACCACGGGGAAGGGGCAGCTTGGCAGGGATGGCTTGGAGCTGCCAGGGCTGGGAAACTCAGGAGGGGCTTCTCAAACAGCAGAAATTGCTTCATTTGCCAGCACAGGGTGTGCTGCTGAAGCTGCATTTGTCTGATGGGATGGGATTTGGGGGTAACCCTTGTGAGAGGCTTAATGCACTTCAATTCCCTGTCAGGACCTCGAGCAGTGGGCACAACCCTTCCCAAACCCAGGAGCTCCACTGGGAAAGCAGCTGGGCTCTGCTGCCAGGCCCTAAACCTGGCAAATGGGTGTGGATACAGTTCTACAAGTTCCCAAGGAAAGCTGTGTGAATTCGAGGTACTTTGTCTGCTGAGTGCCTTCATTCGAGAGACAAAGCCTGCAATGGCTCATCCTTTCCCAGCATGGTGCTCACTGACCAAAACTGGGTAAATCACACTCTCAGATATTGGTGTAATGGCCTTTTTTGGCTTTCTAGTCTGCAGTATCATGTGGGAACTGCTTGCAGAAAGTATTACTAATATTGCATATTTCTATGTCTGGTAATATTAAACTAGTCTAGATTTTTTTGTCACTAAAGCTCGTGAAAGTCTTGTGAGAAATCTTAATTAGAGTTTTACAGGATTGAGACACATGTTCCCTTGTCAATCCTGGTCTTCCCATGTGTTTTATTAACCTGAAACTTTCACATTGATTAACCCTCATTGATCAGCAGTTCAGGCCAGCACCTCTCTCACCTCTGCATTGTGAAATCATGACAGTCATAGAAGGATATTTTATAAAAACTAGGAAAATGTGAGCTTGCAGCAGCATGGGATAGAAAAACACACATGTTCCTATTCCAACATTGCTGCAGAGCAAAATTATTGTCCAGGACAACCCAGAAATGAGTTTAGATCATCTTAAATGCCATTGAGAGCCTTACATTTAAAAACAAAGCATATTTTAGGTTGAAAAAGAGAACTGTAACCTTCTGACACTTGAAACTGGGATAATTACCTTTTATTAGTGTATAATTGTAGTGCATGAGCACAGAGATAGCACCTAGAATTAATTGCTGGGTACAGAGGTATGATTTGTAAAATGCTTTTATATCTGCAAATTTAAAATAATTGGCTTCTCTATGAAAATATACATTTGCCTGTGGAGTAGGGCGAAACAGAAATGTTTACTTCTTAATTTTAGTAGGTACTAGTTAAAACATTATTTAAATATTATTGGATGTTTTCTTGCCAAGTCTTGAGTGCGTCATCAAATCAGCAGCGTGGGAAAGGTGACACAGAAAGGGTTTGTGTCCAGGGGAGGAATAACTGGAATGTTTTAAATTCATCAATTCCTTACTGGTTTTGATCCTCCTGGGACCATTTCAGCAGATGGTGAGGAGCAGATTTACTGCAGTTCTACAGCTCTCCTTGGGAGCTCTCAAATGCCAGGGAGGATGGAGGGGATTTTTCCCACCTGAGTGATTTTCCCAGCCCTCTTAATGGATGGAGACTCCATGGAAAGGGACAGTTTGTGTGGTGCTGACCCCACAAGCTGCATTTCTGGTGGCACTGCTCCATCCTTGATGGTTTTGTGCTTGCTGTGGGATGTTTGTAGGTGGGGAAGGTGAGAGGGTGGGTTGTGAGAGGTGGGGAATGGTCTCACAGCAGGGGTAGGGTCATGGAGGGGCTGCCTGGGGCCAGTGGGAAGAGATGGCATTAAAGGATGTTTAACATACTTGTTATGTATGAAGTGACATGTGTGTATGTGTGTGTGTATGCACATACAAAAATGTATGTATGGAGGATAAAACACGCATCATTTACCCCAAAAGCAAAGCCAGAGATCCAGGGCCTGTAGGCAAAAGCAGTCATTTTTTAATTAGAATGGCTTCATGATTGAAAACACGATGAGATTTTGATCTTCCAGCTCTTTGACCGGGTCCCAAGAAGTGATTTGTTCTTTTCCATCCACATGAGTTCTCCTAAACAAAGAAAGAGTGTTCAGGTGTGGTATCAGGCTCTCCCTGCACTGCTCTATTGCAGCCACCCCTGCAGCCCAGGGAAGTGGGAGCACAGGGAAACCTCAGCAGAAAGCCCTGGCAGGTCAGTACCAGGCAGCACTTTCTGTTCAGCTGCTTTGAGGCAAGCACCTCAGTGATGGAGCAGGTCCTGGGCACTGCTGGGCTGTGCTGCATGCCACAGTTTGCATTTCCAGGAGCTGGCAGCACTGTGAGGCTGCTGCTCAGGAGGTGGGAAGGTTGCACTGTGCAGAAGTGGAAAATAGCTGCTGCTGTGCTGATGGAGCTGGGAAAAACAGCTCTGAGCTGGGCTCCCTTGGAATTGGTGAAGCTGTGCCGACACAAGCTGGAGGAAAACAGAGCTGAGTTCAGTCCCAGGAATTTCACAGGGAATCCTAGGGGCTGTGGGAGAGGTGTGTTCTCAGGCAAGCATTTCAAATTTCATGTGCTGGCTTTTAGTATGGGTGTCACCACTAATAAAAATATCATGGAAGTAGTGCTGGAGAACCCTGCTTGTGTCTGCTCTCTGATTTTAACCTATTGAGCATTTAATAATTTCTTGTACAATTGCTTTGCTTTGACAGCTGCTCTTACACCAGAACAAGCTTCAGCTGCTTGGGACTGAGAGGTTAAAACCTGTCAAAAAAAAGCAGTGATACAGACTTGAATCTCTTTGGGGTAAGAAATTGGATACAGATATTCCTGTGCCTCTGACTAACCCAGCTACTGAGCAGCCAAATAAATGGAAGTGATATTTTCTCCCCCAGCTTTTCCTTTTTATTTTTTTGCTAGCTGAGGAAAAAAAAAATCTTAATTTATGAGGGTGTTGTGAGGCCTTTACACAAGGGGCCTTGGTGGTGTGGTGAGTTAAGGACAGTGATGCATAGAGCCAGGGAATTGTGGGGTTTGGTTCTGGTTGGGTTTGAGGGGTTTTTTTTCTTTTTTTTTTAAAGTCCTGTGGCCTGTGTCCTTTTATGAATTTATCCAAGTGACACCAAAAAATCTGTGTATTTAAAACCCAGCATTTTGAAATATGAGTATCATTAAAAGTCAATTTTAAAATTAAGGCAAACTCTTTTGAAAAACTTACCCTGGGACAAGTGTCAGGAAAAATTAAGCTTTGCAGGCAAAGCGTGCTGAGATGCACAGTCATTTTGGGAAACACTTTTCCTTGGTAGCACAGAAAATGCAGACACAGAGAGAGCAGCTGATTGCTTTTCACTGGGGAATAAAGTTGAGTTTTTCAAATTCCTTGGACTTGCTGGCTTCATGAAAGATTTTTAGTGAGCAAATGCAGCTAACAGTGCTTTGATTCTCAGTTAAGTGGAAGCTGCTAAACCAGTTGTCCTGCAGTTTTTGCAGAGAACAAAAGACACAAATAATTGAGGTTTTATATATGTTGGGAGCAGTAGGAGTAGGAAAATATTCTGTCTTAATAATAGGCTTAACAAGGGAAGGCAATAAATCATTTCTAATTACCAGCCTTGTCGATTACATGTTTCCTCATTCTCATCTTTCAAATTGCCTCCTAAGCTGAGGCTTCTTTGTAAATGAGATTTGCTTTTCTTCTCCTTCTTCCGTTCTGGGGGATGTGTCACCCTGCAGGAGCACATGTGTGTGTCTGCTTGGATCACAGCAGGGTGGAGGCCTTTCCACAGCCATCTGGCACTGGCTGGCTCCCGTGCTTCCAGGGGAAGAACATGGACAACATGGATTCTGCTCTGCCTGCTCAGGCCACCCAGGTAAATGTTGATTCCTTTCTGTGTAGTTGGTTGGTTTGAAGTCTGTCATTCTTGTTTCCATATTGAAAAATTATTGAAGAGTTAAAGCTTTGAGGGTGGTGTAGGAAGACCTGAGGTAGGTTTGCTGGAAGATGCATCTCCTCCATCATTTTAGGAGAGAGGCTGGTACGCAAAGCTAGATAAAGAAATAATCATAATTTTATCTTCCTGAAAATTAAATCGGTCTTTTGTTTTTATCTAGCCCTTGAGGCTTGTGAATAATAATAAAATATACTAAGAGTGGGGGAGAGCTTGAGATGTCTGTCCTGCTCCTGCCAGTGCATGCCCCACCACACTCACCTTGTGCTCTGATATAAAAAGGATAAAAATTCTCAGAGAGTGAGCATAGGAGGACCCTGTAGAGCTAAGAATTCAAAACCAGAGGGGCACAGACTGGTTTGGGTTGGAAAAGAACCTTAAAGCCCACCCAGTACCACCCCCACCATGGGCAGGGACACCTCCCACTGTCCCAGGTGCTCCCAGCCCCAATGTCCAACCTGGCCTTGGGCACTGCCAGGGATCCAGGGGCAGCCACAGCTGCTCTGGGCACCTGTGCCAAGGCCTGCCCACCCTCACAGCCAGGAATTTCTTCCCAATATTCCATCAATCCCTACTCTGGATTGATGGAATATTGGGAAGAATATTCCAGTGAAGCCATTCCCTGTGTGCTGTCCACCCATCCCTTCTCCAAAGTCTGTCTCCATCTTTCCTGCAGCTCCTCCAGGCCACACTGAGCTCAGCCCAGAGCTTCTCCTCTCCAGGTGAGCCCCCCCAGCTCCCCAGCCTTTCCTCCCAGCAGAGCTGCTCCATCCCTCTGCTCATCCTGGAGCCTCCTCTGGATCTCTCCAGCAGCTCCAGGTCCCTCCTGTGCTGGCCCCAGAGCTGGGGCAGCTCTGCAGGTGAGTTTCACCTGAGCAGGGCAGAGGGGCAGAATCCCCTCCCTCAAAATCAGGTGATCTTAGGATTTTGCTTCTTGGCTACCTGCTGTGTTTAAACAGAGCGTGTTGATTAAAAAACAAAACACAACAAAACCACTTAAAATAAAGGAACAGCATTATTGAGTCCCTCTGGTGTCCTAGGGCTTCTCTGAGATGTACTTATGCCCAGGAGTTCACATAAAAGCAGCTTTGTTTTTAAGTGTCTGCAGAGTGATACCTTTACATTTCTCTACGTTGTTTACTGCTAAATTGGCAGAAGCTCTGGCCCAGGAGAGTGGAGAATTACAACCACAAACAAAGCCCTGGTTTTTCAACCCTGTCCCCTGTGGGCTGTCACTTGCTGCCACAAGTTGTCACTGCAATGAAATAATGATATTTTTAAAAATTTCTTGGAGTGGTTTTAATTGCAGCAAGAGCAAGAGAGTGAGAGCAGTGAGGTGAGAGCTCTGTCCCTGCAGTGACAAGGGGCTGGAGCTGTCCTGGTCCTGAGGAGCTCCCCCTGGGCACGAGGAGGCTCCACGGAGGTGTTGGGCAGCCATCAGAGAGGGAATGACTCCTGCTGGGAATTATGTGGGGTTGTTCCCTCACCTGCTGTCCTCTGACACATCTGGTTTGCCAGAGGGATCTGTTCTCCCAGAACTGGGGCTGAGCCTTGTGTGACTGCAGGAGGCTGCTGAGGGCAGCCTAGAGGGGGGTTTGGTGTTGGGACAGCTGTGCTGCCATCACTTCTGCCCTGAGCTCAGGAAAAAGAGTCAGGAAAACCCAAACCAGCTGCCTCCCATCTGTGGGGACTCTGTGACTGCTGCAGCCTGGCAGGGTTGGGCTGGGTGAGCCTTAAAGGCTCATTCCAACCCAAACCAGCCCGTGATTCTGTACCATCTGTTCTTTTGGAAGGTTATTGGGGTTTAGTTTGGGGATAAAAGGGTTTTTTGGGGGTTAATGCTGTGGCCAAGCTCTGGGGAGCTGCTGAAGGGGATCAGGTGTGGGCTGGTCCCTGTTCCTTGGGACACTGGGGAGGAGCACCCAGACTGGCACTGGTGGCTCTGCTGGAGCTGTCTCCAACCCTCCCCAGCTGTGGAGACTCTTCTTGTGCCCAGCCTTAGGGGAGGGAAAAGTGGAGAGTGGAAAATTAGAATGTCATGCAGGATAATTGGTCCTGAACTTGATGTAGGTTTTTTTTTTTTCCTTAATTAAGAGTTTAAGGTAGAACAAGAAGAAGGTAAGCAAATAACAATGCCCTGTGTCTTGCAGGTGGTTTAGGGAATATACTTTACAAACTGTGAAATTAAGGCAGAATGCAGATTGATCCATTTATTTTTGTGCAATAGATGGAGTCTATGGGGTAGTGGCTTAATAAATATTAAACCCAGAGATTTTGTAGTTTTATTGTTAGCAATTTATGTTTTTAAATCAGAAATGGGATCAAGTTTATGGGTGAAAAAATGATGTTGAGAAGGTTTTTATGAGGAGATTTAAAGAAGCTTAAGGTACAAGGGAAAAGCTGAGAACCATCCCATATGTTGTGTTAGAAATATTTCAGCAAAGTTTTGCAAAGCTTTTTAAAATCTCTGTGCTTTTCATATTTAAGAGAACTATTGTGCACATCCTCAGCTCTGGCTGTGTTCACACAACTGCCTTGATGCAGCTCCTGATGGTGCTGGCAGAAATTGCAGCAACATTTCTGAATTGCTTTGTCACTGATGTGGCACAAGCCCCCAGCCACACCACTAAACCCCTTTATCACCTGTTGAAATATTTACCATTTTCCTTCCAAATTAATGGCATTAAATATCTTTTAACAGGCTGTAGATGAACCCTACAGTGTGGGTGGGTGTAGACAGTGGGAGGAGGTTGGAAACAGCTGGTGAAAATCTCTGGCCCTGACAAAATTAGTGGCAAAAACTCGGGGGTAATGGAATTTTGTTGGACCTTCTGTGCCAAAGTGCAAAACATTTTCCCACCTCGAGAAATCCTGAGGCAATGGTAAAGGAAATCCTCGAGGTTCTGCTCTGGAGTCAGACACTGCTTCCCTTGGACTGGGCACATAAAACTCCCTGAGTTTGGAGGTACATCAGGAATGCATCTCCCTGCACAAAGTCTCCTGTCTGAGCACTGCAGCTTCCCCAGGTGATGCCCTTCCCTGGGCACAGTCTCAGGGAGGAGGGACAATTTGTATTCTCCTGTCTGTACCTGTGGAGCTCCAGGCAAAACACCCTGGGGGCTCCCCTGGGGCAGAGCTGCTCCATGTGCTGCCCAAATGGCCCATAAATTATTTGTTCACCTGTTCTGAATATTTACAGCTTCAGCAAAAGAACCCCTGCACAAAACTGATGACATTGGATTATTTCATAGACTGCCTCGTTCTTTTGATTATCTCAACATTTTGAATTCAGATTGTCTTAGCTGTAAGTTAAAAGTTGTCTTAGTGTGGGAACATGAGAAAAAACATTCTGGCAGAAATTTGTCAGTAGAATTCTCACTAAAAGGGTAATCAGAGCACAATTTGAGAAATTAAAACTGGGTTTGAGGGGAGGATTTTCTTCCTTCTTTAATCAGGGCAAGTTATGTTCGAGGACTTGCAAATATAAAACCAAATTAAGCAAATCACAGGAGTGAGAAAGTGCAATGCAAAATTGCTGTCAGCACAAAACACAAGTTACTCACATAAATCTTTAGGACTCCTTAAAAACTGGAACGAGAAAATAATAATCAAGTAATGTATCAGCTTGATATTGCACCAAATATATGGGGATTTTTTGTCTCAAATGGCATTTAGTACTGATCAGAAAAACAGATAAAACTCGATGTAATAACCAGATCCATTCTGTTTAGTGTCTTGGAATCTTGCATTTAGCAGAACAGTTTCACCACAAATGGTATTTTAACTCTGGCTGTTTCACATTTTAATTGAAGTCTAAATTTTCTAATGAAGTTTTCATTATAGGAAGCTCACTCAAGTGCATTTCCAGTATGGGAATTGCAGCTTCCTGGGGGTGCCAGCTCAATGGAGAATGACAAAATTAATGTCAACATCCTTGGTTAATTACCATCAGGATGGAGGAGGTTTCAGAAATAAAAGAGGTTTCATAACTTGGCCTAAATAATACAGAAATTTAATGGGAAAATGAGAGAGTGGGAGTGATTTGTTGGCCTTGGGTAGAACTGGATAGAGGAGGTCTGGTACCAGAGTGGTGCAAGGTGACAAGACTGGCCTTTGTGACACAGGACACAAAGGGTCAAGATCTCTGGGCTGTCACCTACATCATAGAATTTTTGGAAGGGGCCAAGTTATTTATCCAAATTCATCCCAAAGACTTCACCTTGTGTGGGTGAGCATTGTGTTGAGAGCAGGATTTTTTTCTGCTGTGTCCAAGCCTGTTTCACTTATCACTAAGTTTGTTAGTTAATAGAAAACTTTGCCCTCACAGGTGCCTCTTTAATCATCCAGACACCTGATTGGAGAATTCAGGTAAAAGGAGATTTAAAAGTGTCCTGGGTCTGGAGGGAGACAAGCTGTTCTTTGCTTTTAATGCCTTGGCTTTGTGTCTGCCCTTTTCTGTATTTTCTGCTGCCTGTTATGCTTTTAATGGGTATAAAGTTGTCTCTCTCAGACCCAAATTTCCTCAGCTAGATGGTGTTGCCTGCTCACCACCACACCATTTCTACTGATCTCTCCTTCAGGAGAGAAAAGGAAACACCATTTGATGTTGTATTTGAACTCAGACTTTAAAACAGAGCTCAGGAGAAGCAAAGACTCTTGTCTGAGTAAAGATTTGATTTAATCAGAGAGCGAAAAAGATTCACCCTTGTTACCTTTCCCTCTTTTCTTTCATCTCTGTTTAAGCTGGCATTATGACTGTGGGAGACAAGCTTGTGTAATCTCCATTTTTCTCCTGGGGAGAGCACAGTGGGAGCCCTCAGGAGTTTGGAATGTGTTGCTGCAAGGGGTTTTAGCATCCAGTGCCAAATGTGAGGTGCTGGCGTGGAGTTGAAGTAGGTCTTTCTACAAACACCTGCCTGATGCTTTAAATGTTTGACAAAGCAGACCTTGTCCCATCGTGGTGGTTTTGTCACAACCACAGGTGACATGTCAGGTGTGCAGTGCTGGGGCACAGCCTTCTGTGCTCACTGCTGCTGGAAATCAATCCTAAAATCGTTCAGAGCTGGTAATTCCTCCTGAAATAATTGAAGGTATTTTGGTGATCCCTTATGCTGCTTCCCAGTGTGAGACTGGCAGTGTCCCCTGGGTGTGAAAACTTTGGGGGAGAAAGCCACAGATTTTGAAGAAACATTTTGAAGCTGTAGAAACATTGGAAATGCAAACAGTGGCTTAAACCAATGGTGGTTTTTGTAAATGTTGATCATTCTGGTTAAATATTCTGAGTCTTGCATGTAAACTTCATCCTCATCCACTTGTGCAGCAGGTTCAGACCCCTGGGGAGGGGAGGTTTCTTGTGTTACCCCTCTACCCAGATTCAGCTTTGGGGTAAATTTGCTCTTTTGCAGCTCTGTGTAAGCACAGGCTGTCAAACACAGTGATTTCATCATTACCTTTAGCCTAATGAAGCACAGCTTCAAATCACACTTTTTGTGAGGGAGAGCTTTCACTCCCAGTGGCACTGACCTCTCCTTCCTCACCAAATTACCCTGGGTTAAACTTCATCTCTGCATCCACACAATTAATTCCAGCAGGCTGCTGCAAAAGTCATTGTCTTATGCCAGAGCAACCTATATAAAATGCAGCTCCACTGTATATATTAAACCCTGCTCTTTTCTGCAGCAGTGCCAGCTCTGTCAGCCCCTTTCCTTTGGGTTTCTCTGCCTAAAGCTTCCCAAAATTGTAAAGCACTGAGAGAGGAAGTGCTCCCTAATTGGCTGTATGGTAAACAGAGAAAAATCTCATTAAGACTGAGGAGTTATTTGTAGATGTTGGCAAAGAAAACAAACCTTTGGAGCTGGAGTTCACTGCCTTATTTTAATGGAGTTCATCATTATTTTAATTTATGTGTGGCTTGGACCTAAATACAAAGGACAGTCTGGGTCATGCCTGTGGAAATTCAGTGATTAACAGCTGTTGCTGTTTAATCAAGGCAGAAGATGCTCTAACAACTAAGGTACATATATACAGATATTTTACTGTGAAAGAGAGCTGCTTTCACCATCCAGAATTCCACAAGGGAATGGATAGTTTTCTTTTTTTGTTTATTTATTTTAAGATTTGATGGAAAATTGGTTGCTCAGAGAAGCTGTGGCTGCTCCATCCCTGGAAGTGTCCAAGGCAAGGTTGGACACTGGGGCTGGGAGCAGCCTGGGATAGTGGAAGGTGTCCTGCCCATGGCAGGGGGTAACACTGGAAGGGCTTTAAGGTCCCCTCAAACCCAAACCATTCTGTGGTTCCATGACATTGGTAAATATATGGTACAATGGCTGCTGTTTGTGGTGCTGCTTCTGCATCATTCCTCATTGGTTTTATTACCATATATTTACTTTTCATGAGAGAAATGAGAAATACTTCTCAGGGAAGTTACT
Source organism: Haemorhous mexicanus (assembly GCF_027477595.1). Taxonomy (NCBI): domain Eukaryota; kingdom Metazoa; phylum Chordata; class Aves; order Passeriformes; family Fringillidae; genus Haemorhous; species Haemorhous mexicanus. The sequence goes on from NC_082350.1 coordinate 23,554,295, forward strand.
CCTGTAATGTGGAGATCCGTTCTTTCTCTTTTCCACACCTACCTTGGGTCTAAAAGATGGAAATATATTCATCCAGTGTATCTGTGCACAGCTCCAGAGATTCTAAGAGTATCTCATCTAAAAAAAATTTATGAGAGAGAAAACTCCTTTTGTTTGCATTGTTTAAGGCCAGAAGAGAGTCTGTAGTCTGACCTTCTGTAAATGTCAAACCTTAAGAGCTCCAGGATTGTTCTTTGCTTCTAACAGAAAGCAGGCAGCCCTCCCTGTGACTGCCAGAATTGTTACTGCTTCTGAAGGCCTGTCCATCCAAGAGTTCATTAACTTGTTGTATTCACTTCCAGGCTGATTTGCCATCCTCAGCCTCGAATTTTTCTGTTGAATGACAGAATTATGTTGTTAATATTTTGCTCTCCAGATTCCTGCAGGGCTCTGTGGAGATGCCATTACAGAGACAGTGGAAGTCTGTGAATCATAAAATTGTGGAATGGTTTGGGTTGGAAGGGATCTTAAAGATCACCCAGTTCCACCACCTACCATAGGCAGGGACACCTTCCATTATTCCAGGGTGCTCCAAGCCCTGTCCAGCCTGGCCTTGGACACTTCCAGGGATCCAGGGGCAGCCACAGCTTCTCTGGGCACCTGTGCCAGGGCTCCTCACCCTCACAGGGAGGAATTCCTTCCTAATACCCCATCTAAACCTCCTGTCTCACAGTGTGAACCTATTCCCCCTCGTCCTGTCACTCCGTGCCCTTGTGAAAGTCCCACTCCAGCCTCCCTTCAGGTCTGGAAGGCCGTGGAGTGGTGGATTGTCACACACCACGACCCTTCCGGAACCCTGAACACGACACACGCGGTTCACGCCCGTTAAACAGCCCCGTTGTTTTGACTAAAGCAATTTGTGATCATACAGGCCAGAACACAGAGCCAGCCGACTGCTGAACGCAATTAATCCTTCAAATAGCTCTTGACAAGTAGATTAAAAAATTTCCAGCCTGATTCTGCGCTATGTCTTTTCATTTATTCATGGCTGCGAACACGGCGGCACCCGCTGAGGACGCAGCGTATGTTGTGCCACCTGTGCCATCCACTGCCTTCCCAAACCAGCCACGGGCTGCACTCCTGGCTCCAGCAGCTCTCTGTAGCTCTGGGAGCAGGACTCCAAAGCTGGAGTAGCAGAGAGAACAGAATAGAAAAGGCGCTGGATGCGTTGCTCTTTCCGAGGGCAGTGGTGAGATCCTCGGGAATATTCAGCCAGTCGCTGATTTCACCACCACATTCAGTGACACAAGATGACAAGCAGGACGTTTCTAGAAGCTCACTGCACATCTCAGATCACTTTTGAGATAATGAGGCTCTCAGACCTCTCTCTGCTCTTACTCTGGGCCCACAGATTCAGAATCGATTTCACTTTCAGCAGTTCCATACCTCTGCCAGGTGCAATTATATTTTCATTCTCTGCAAACAATAGAAAACCCCAAAGTATTTAATGGTTTTTTTTTTTTTTTTTTTTTTTAGTTTTTTGTTTTGGTTTGGTTTTTTTGATAATGGAATCAAACTGGTTTGTGTGACAGCAAAAAGTCTTGAAAGCCACTGCATGAATCTGTGACACCGAAGGGGTAGAACAGAAAAGAAAATTAAATTTGACTGGTGTTCTATGTTTTCCAGAGCTTCAACGTTAAAGATAAGTTTCCAAGGAGGAATATTGCTGATATACAATCCAACTGATGCATTTATTAATTTTTTTTGCATGTAGAGCCCTTCATTGAGACCATCATTTAAAGGCTTATAGCAAATGTGAATTATGAGCTTGACTACTGCATTATAGGAGATATTGAGAGCTGGAATTTAGGGAAGGCAAAAAAAGGGAAAAGAGCCAGCACTGTTGCAGCTCAGGAATGGGTAAATCCTTTCCTGGTTGGGGCAGGGCAATCTGCTGGCAGTATTCCACTTGTGATGGAAGATCTGGGAGAGAAACAAGAATTTGGAGTCATGGAGATCCTCTGGTCTGAGCCACCTAAGTCGTGAGTAAGGTAAGAGTGGAGGCATGTGTGGGTCTGGAAGCAGGGGAGGAGCAAAGAGGAGTAACTCCTGGGAATGTTTCAAGGCACTTCAAAGCTGTGCCTCTCTGGGCCATGAGCTTGGCTTAGCAGAAATGAGGGGAAAGTTGATGGTGATGGGGAATTCTCTTTGCAAACACTAAAAAATTAGAATTGGTGAGGATGGGTTTTTGCAAAGAGTTGACCAACCAAAAAAGAAAATATTCAACAGCTTTTTAAAAGACTTCAAAGTTTCTTGTAGGTTAATTCCGTTTTATGGACAAGTCAATTTTGAGATTGTTTCCTTACAGTGCCCTCTTCACCAGAAAAAGAAAACATTACTGCCCCTACTGATTTAAGACCCCTCTGACTGACAACTGTGTTGGAACATTTTGTCTTTCTGAAATCTTATGAAATCTCTACAAAGAGATCAAGAATTGTTTTCACTTCTTAAATTACCGTAGTTTGCATGCAAAACCAAATATTCTGCTGGTTTAGTTAGGAGTGTCTTTTTTTGTGTTGAAGGTAACCAATTTCCAGTCTCTAGAGACAAAACCTAATCACACTGAAACTCCAAAAATGTGGATTCATAATAACAAGTTCTAGGTGAACCTGTTACTTAAATGGGTGCTGGGTGTGGTGTTATCACTGTTCCAGATCTGTGGCTTTTTCAGTACCAGGAAGAGAAAAGAAAATGCCTTATATTGTTGCCTGCCTTTTTTTCTTGTATAATTATTTTGCTGTGAAGACCTAGAATTAATGCAGCTAATAGAGAAACCAGCCAGCCTGTAATGCTTTGCTTTTCTGGTCAAATGGATTTTCATTGAGCACAAACTTTGAAATAGAATACTGTATTTCCTTAGGAAAATCTGGATAGCTAACAAGCATAAGAGAGCCTTTAGATGATTATTTGGGGTTGTATTTATCAGAAAGAAAGATGTTTCCCTTTTAATATTATGACAGGGAGAGGAGGCAGACCAAAGGTCTGAAGACAGACTCCACAAACAGAGGCCCCATCGATGCCTGCAACACAAATGCTGGAAGGGACAATCTGTTTTAGTTATGCTTTTGAGCACACTTTAAATGTAATTTTAGTGCACAATAAAAATGAATGCTCTGTTTTCCAAATGCATCTGCTGAGCTCGAGTTTCCATACCAGATGGCTTTATATTATGTTAAAACCCCACATACAGTATGCTAGTGCTCACTGGAGCTGCTGAAAGTGACCTTGCATTTTTTTTCTGCATGAGCAAAAGATATGACATTCATTAATTTTGACATGCAAAAATGTTGCTCTTTCCAGCTCGTTGTCATGTTCTGCTTTACCTGGGTTTAGGGGTTGGTTGTTTTTCCCTGGTCAGAAGAGTGTGGTGTTTCTAATTTAAAGATGGATTCGGGTACAGGCAGTGCCCAAATTGCACATAAATCTTGTTCAACGCACGCGGTGTTGATGTTACTAAATACCAGGCATAAATCACGTCTGGGCTATTGAAGTGGGACTTTTATTTTTGAGTTTGCAGCTGGCAGATGTCCAGCTTTATCTTTCATTCATCCCTGAGCCTGCTCTGCCCTCTCCCTGTGTCACTGCATCCATGGATGCTCTGACCCAAGGCGTGACACGGAGCCGGCGCGGCGACGCCTTTGGATGGGAGTCAGCAGCTGTCCCCGCAGCTCCGAGGGCTCCACCTCGGGGGTTTTGTCTGCCCAAGGCTCTGTGGAGAGAGCAATGCCTAAAATTAGACTGTGAGTAACGCCTGGGCTGCACCTCAGCAGCGAAACCTGGGTGAGAAATGAAATGTCACCGTGTCACTGACATTTGCGCCGCTCCCTCCACAGAAACTCCGTGTCCTGCAGAGCTGGAGCTGTGCAGAGGGTGTGAAAACCCTCCCCTCTCCTTTGTTTTTTCCTGCTGTCTCCTTCAGAATGGCAAGTGACTATTCCAGCTGTGAATAGCTAATTATATATTGAATTTCAAATCCCTGTCCTCAGCTTGGTCCTTTTTTGAGAACAGGGTGAAGTTTTAACCACGACGACCTGCAGAGGTAGGGGATGCCTGACCAATGGGGGTGTGCAACTGGATGTTTCTGCATCCCTGTGTGGCTGCCAGGAGCTGATAACAATTCATTTTACCTGACCTTTAGGCAGCAGACATGCCATGCAGGAAAGAAGTGCTCCTCTGGCTGATTCCTCATTGATTCTTTCATTACTGAGGCCATATTTCCCACTTGGAGGTCATGCAGATCACCTGTTTCTTGGTGATTGTGTTAATTTGCACTTTGTTTACTTGGCTCTTTATTAATCTGAAATTTGGTGTGGTTTCCATCCTTTTTTTTATTGTCTCAGTTTTCAGTAATTGTTGGTGTGTTATTCCTCACAGAATTTATGTTCCTTGCAGCCCTAAGTGAGCTGATTGTGGAGGCATTAATCTCTGTATGCAGAAGATTCCTGTTGCACACCCTTTGGAGATTTTGTGCTCATCCAAAATCAGTTTAATTTATTCCACCAATTTTTTCATGTACGACCCAGACAAAAAAAAAAATTAAGATTAGGTTTATTATTTTAGACTTCTTTGTATGTTGTGATGTTATTGAATTACTGCATTTTACCACAATTTGACAGTAATTTATGAAATATTTTGTATGATGGAATACAATTTCCACGCATGACTGTGAAACATGAAAAGCCATCTTATTATCAGTGTGTTCCTATTAATATTGATGTGATAACACATTGTTGCATCCATTGCAATAAATGGCTCAGATAAGGAGAGCAAACAGAAAACGTTCCCAGCAAAGTTATTCAGACCTGACATGCAGAGCAGCACTGGCAAAGTCAAGCAAGGAGACTTTGCAGTGGCATTTTACTGAATAACTAAAATTTTATTGACTTGTGTTCCACATGATGGAGCATTAAGCAGTCCCCCACACCCTAATTCCTTTCTTGATGGCAGCAGGAATGACCTGCAATTCCCATCAAATTATGTTTCCTTGTGGTTTTGTTGACTTTATGTTGTTTTTTTTGTTTTTACTACGTTTTTTTCCCCTCCTCAAGCATATCTCCAGAGTTAAGGATTTTATTTAGAAAAGTTTTAAAAAGTTCCTTTAATGTGTTTTGAGAGACACAACTTTTCACAAGATTTGCCTGTATTTCACTCTTTGGAAATGCATATTTTTTTTTATATAACACTTCTATTGATAATAAAAGGAGTCCTACTTATCTGTGGGCATCCTTCACCACAGAGCAGACATTGGAAAGTCTTGATTCATTTCCCCAAACCACAAATGAGCTGAGAGATGACAATGCTGTTGGAAAACTGCTGATGTGAGGGCTCAGAAGTTGTCTTTTAATGGAGTGGTTTTGAGGTTCTTTTAGGATTCTTCTGCCACAGCAGCATAATACAAACCCAGACTGGTACTCAAGTACACACAGGGCAGTGCAGACAGATTCTGTGGGTTTAAGTTCAGTTTGTTCTCAAAAATGTCCTGGAAATTGCAGGAGAAGCAAGGATAAAATGTTAGTGTCCTGAGCAAATGGTGGCTTTCCTGCTACTGCCTTAATTTAAAAGGAAATATTTGATTTTGCCACCAGTTGCATGTGCTCAAACGTCCCAGTCTGATAATCTATATGAAAAAACAGCAGGGAAAGGTGAAAAACTGGGATTTGGGCCTGCCATCTCTCCTTCTGCCTGGGTGAGGGAAGGACTCAAGCTAAGGAATTGTTTGGATGTGGAAAGTGTCTCACTGTTGGTTTTTCCCCCAGAGAAGTGAACTGAGAGGGGCCCCCTCGGAAGGCAGCACTGGATGGGGGTAAACACAGAGCTGTCCTTGATGCCTCAGGTTTGGCTTTTTTATGTTTTCCAGGTTCTGTGCTGCTTTAGTGTGTGGGTCTGAGCTTCACATCAGGGCATGGTGAGCTCTGTGCACAGAGCAGGGAGACAAAACAATTCCTGCTCCAGCTGGGCACCAAGGACAAATGAGCCAAATCTCAGCCCAGGAGCACAAACCCCGTGGGCTGGAGAGAGAAAAACAAGCAGGGTGGGAGTGCCTGGGCTAAAGCTGGGCTGGGACAATGAACTGCAAGGTGCCAATGGAGCAGAGCTGATCCCAGGGAGAGACCCCGGGAGCGCTCGTGCATTTTGGGGCCATTTTGGGTCATCCTGGGGGCAGCCCTGGCTGGGCTCTGGTGCTGCCCAAGGTGGGTCCATGGAGGAGATCCTTGGAATCAATCCCTGCTTTATTCTGGGACTCTGCTCCAGGGCAGCCTGCACAAGGCATCATCCTGAGCCTCCACACTCATTTCCACTGGGGAACTGTGCTCAGCTGGATTTCCTCCTCCTCAGCATCTCCCAAAGCAGCCATCTAAACCTTTTTGGGGTGAAACTCCGTAAGTTTGGCCTAGCAAGGTAAAAAACTCTTGATTGTGATGTTGGTAGAAGTTTGCAAAAATCAGGAGAACATTTCTCTTCTTCTACCTGACGCTGGTTCTTTTCTCATCTATCAGAATTCCTGCAGGATGTCTCAGACCCTAGGATTATAAGAACAAGTGGCACAGCCATGTTTCCCCTCCCAGGTCCCCCAAGAAATGAGCTGCAAGACAGTAATTATGAATTTCTGTACTCTGATGTCAACCTGGGGCCCTGTCAAATATCTGCCTTCTGAGCCTTTGTGGAACTTGGCCTCTTCTTTGGGCTTCTGGGTTTGTATCCATGCTTTCATCCTCTAGCAGCTTTGGAAATTCAGTGCTTTATCTTCATTTTTGCATCTCTGGCTGCCATGAAAATGAGATCTCTCACTAGAACACAGACCCTGAGGAAGCCAGATGTGCTTATGGGGCTCAGGTGCTCAACCAAAGGAGCCACAATCCCATCCAAATTTCCAGTTTTCCCCATTTTTTGAGTAGCCATTCTTTCCACTTTTACTGTGGTGTTTTGAAGGGCATTTGCAGGAGGCAGCGTGTGCTCCTGCAGACAAAACTCACTTCAGCTGTTCTTGTATCACAACATGCAACTGCAAATGGCCAAAATTCTGTTCCAGCTGGTCCCCTGCAAACACCTTGGCCTCCTCCCAGCCTCCCTGGTGCCCGAGCCCTTGCCAGAGACATTTTCCATGCACGGAATGTACACAGAAATATTTGTAACCTGCGTGTGCGCTGTGAAAATGAGATGCAGTTCCAGTGAAAGATGCAACTTTTGATCCTTTACTGGATGAATTCCATGTTTTGAAGTGTTTGAAGCAGGGAAGACCACAGCAGGCCTTTCATCTTTCCTGTTGGTTGATCTCTGTAATGTCATGGTAAGGGGTGCTGTATGACAAGAGAAAATGCAGCCCTAAAGGGTTTTTCCTATTCCTCCTTGTTGTTTGTAATTTGTTAATTTGTATTAATTTCCTCTCAGGATAATCTCTTATCTGTTAATGATATTTTTTCCCTTGTAATCTTGCTAGTTTGATTTAAAGGAGTGATTTGGAAAACAAGGGCGAGACAGTCTGATGAATAACTGTGAAAATACCTGATGTGTTGGAAAAGTCTGAACTCCTCAGGCAATGTTTTCAGCTGACCTCCAAAAAACACTTTGCAGGTGTACGGATCTGAATATGAAAAGACCAACATTTGCATATGCAAATCCCACCCCTGCATTTGCACAGTGTAGCTGGATGAACAATTGCAATAATTGTCATTTCTGTGTAAAGTGACCTGCTGGTGGCTGTTTCACCCCTTTTTTATTAATGTTGGTTTTATGACGCTGTGCCTGACTGTGGTTACTTTCTGTTTTCAAGGTAAAAGAGACAAATTTTCAGAGCTGAGCATTTTCAGAGCTGGGTGGGCATTAGAAGCTCTGAAATCTCCAAACAGCACTGTATTGTGTTTTTCTTTAAATCCACAGATCATAACACAGCTCTGCAACTTCAGACTTCTCATTAAATATTAAATTGCAAAATCTGTATTTTTATCACTCTTACGCAATAACACCACTGGAAATTATAGACCTAAGATTGCAAAGAGTTAGAACAAATCACTCAAGGGTTCAGCACTGAATGCAAAGTGCAAAATCTAATAGAACAATGTGAAAAGGCATATTTGAAAAGTGAATAAGTTAAGTTTTGTCTGATGCTCCCTGCCTACTCTTATGGCCTCTTTTCCTTCTCTTCCTGGGGACAGAAATTACTCAGTTCTGTGGTCAAACTTTATAGAGGATAATATGGATTTTTCTTTTTGTGGTCTTTTTACAAGTTTAGCTTGGCTTTTTATGGTTGCACCCTAAAACAACATAAATACATAAATCCCAGATGTCTCCTTGGGTGAAGGATAACAAAGATAATTACAGCCTTCTCCTTATTATGTGACAAATTCCTTACCTTGGTCATGCCCAAAATTCTTACATACTTCAGGCTTCACCCATGGACTCCCTTGAGTGCTGAAAATTTGGGTTCTGGGCATGCCAAGCTCTTTGATAGAAAAAAACCAAATTATCCTCCTGAGGTTGTGCCAGGGTTGCACAGACTTCAGAAAAAAATCAGTGGGTGGGTGGGGTTGGGTGGTTCTGAGCTGGGTTCCTCATGAGCAGCTGGGCAGGTGGAATGGTCAGCCAGGGGCACCCAGGGGCTCTGACCTCCCTGGGGGTGTTCAGATGCCCCTGTTCCTCAGGAGATGGGGCAGCTCCACCAGGGTGGCACAGCTGTGCTCTGCCTGACAAGATCAACCCCAGAGAGCCATGGGTCACTCTGGCAGGGAGAGCTCTCAGGCGAGGGAGGGACCAAGTGAGCTCTTCATCTCTTTGGGTTTTTGTGCTGGCCAAAAATACATGGGAAAAAAAAAATAGGATAAAAAAAAGTGTAATTTATTATCCTAATCTTGGAGCAATCTCCGGGGATGGATTAGTTCTGGAGCTTTCACCACTGGCTGTGCCAGTCCCTAAGTGAAGCCATGAAATAGTCATGGGAGCTTTTGTCACCCTCTCCAGGGTGCAGACGTTATCCATCAGGGGAGGAAATCTTTTCTCTGCCTGTGGAAATGAGAGTGATCAGGCAAATGACCCACAAAAGAAGCAATTATCAGCTGGCTGAACATCATGGCTCAGGTGGAGCAGGAGGAAAGGAGCTGGGCTTGCCTGTCGGAGCAGTGAGGGCTGGAGGAGGTGCCCAGGATGGGAGTGGGATGCTGGTGGTGGCTGATGGAGTTAGGAGGGATGATGGCAGCTTGGGCCTGTCAGTGTTTATGGAATCACAGGATCACTGATGTAGGAAAGGCCCTCCAAGAGCATTGGTTCCAACCTGTGCCTGACCCCCACCTTGTCACCCAACACAGAGCACTTAGTGCCACGTCCAGGCCTTTCTTGGACACCTCCAAACCCCCCTGGCCATCTCCTTCCAACTTTCCTCACTTTTTCATCCGGAAATTTTTCCTAATGTCCAACCTGAGCCTCCCCTGTCACAGCCTGTGGCTGTTTCCCCTTGTCCTCTTGCTTGTTAGCTGGGAGGAAAAAACCAATGAAATGCTCATTTCAGTGGGAGCCAGGTAAACCTGGATTTTACAACCCTTGTGAATCAAACCAGACAGATTTATGGAAATGGAAATGTCCCAGGTTTGGTTTTCTGAACATTTGGTCAGCCTGGCAGGAAAAGTGAATTCCAACTGCAGCAGATTGGGCCTACAGATACTTGGGAAACCAAGTCCTGAGGAGTGGGAATTATGTGATGGTAAAGGAATAAATCTCAGTGCCCAAATGTAAAGAAGGGGGGAAAAAGACCCTTTTGAGAACCCTTTTTTGTTCTCTTCTCGTATGCATCTCTTCTGAATTACATTTATATTTTTTTCCAGGAACAATAAGGCTTCTTCTCCTCACCTGTCAGCAGTGACCTGTTCCAGCTACAGACTGGACAATGAGAAGTGCTACTCAGATTATTTTCATTTGGTGTTTATTTTGCATCCTTTACCTTATCACAATTTTTTTAAATGTAATTGTGATTAATTTTAGCCTTAATTTTTGCAAGCTGCAAAAGTGCTGTGACACTGCAGGAGGTGTGATGAATTACTAAAAAACCAGGGGAGGTGTTATCTCCTGTTTTTGCTGTGAGCACAGGTTTTGTCCTACAGGGCTTTCCTTTGTGTTCTGACACGTGCTTGTTTCCATCAGGTCCCCAAACAGCACATCTGGGGCTGGTGAATGCCCTTGTGAGCAGATGTACTCCAAGTGTAAGTTGGTAGTAAGCAGTGTCATTTGTTAGTAATTTGTGTTTAAAAATCAGCCACCGTTCCATTTGCAGCATTACCCATTTCCACAAGCAGCACATATTTTATCAGTACTCCTCTTTATCCAGGAGGAAGATGTTGATCAGAGTTCTTGTGGTGCTTTTTGATGCTTTTATTTTTTTTTTTTTCCTGGCACAAAGGCAGTATCTGATCTGAGCACAGCCTGGTCCCACAGAGGCTCTGTCTGCTCCTGGGCTGGACCTGCTGACTGCAGGGGAATCTCCACAGCAGGGGCTGGATCTCCTCAGCTGGGAGCCTCTTCCAAGTGCTGTACACATTTACCTCTTAGAGGAGCTCATCAATTAAACAAACAGGGCACCTGCACTGGGGAAATTGAGTGTTTTGTTCATTCAGCAGACAGAGGTGATGAGAACTTCATCCCAAACACCAATTCATGGGGAGAAGGTGGACAGCCCATGTCATTCCTTGCTCCTCATAAAGATGTGACATCTTCATTTTATCTTGTCCTTCAGAGAATTTTTCTTTCACACCGAAGGCAAAGCTTCATTTGGATTGCAGAAATGCATCATGTTAATATTTCCATCATTTTTATAGGGAGGAAATGTTAATGACCATGCCAAATGAGACAGTGTTGTTCTAGAAGGGTTTAAATTGCCCTTAAAATACTGTTTATAATGTGTCCACAGTGCATTCTCACTTTTATATAAATCTGAATTTCCTTCCTGCAGGGGGACTTGGACAACAGGACAAGCAAAACCTTTGCTTGAGAGGGAACGTGAAGGGAAACTTTTTTAATAATGTTGATGGTGCAGTGGGTGACAGAGGAAAAGACAAGGGTGAAAGAACAAGAGCAAATCCTTTACCTTGGAACAACAAACCCTAAACGTGTGATTGAAGTGACCATGAATTGCCACCATTAGTATATTGCTGACACAATCCTGATCCCAAAATTCCTTTAAAAATCTTTCAGCATTTGAGTGATTGTGGTGCTAATAATAGGATGATGCTGCAATTTTATTGTCAGGGTTGTTCTTGGGCTTGACATTGTCTTTATCAATCTGTTAATGAAAATAATGCTTATGTAAGGTGTTATTATGAATTCCTGGTTTGGAGCCAGGGATGGGGGCAATGATATTCTGTAGTCTGGCATGTTACAGAGTAGTTTTGTTTAATTTCTTTTCTCAGTGAGCACTGGAGAGAGAAAGATTTGGGTAGTGGAGTGTTATTTAAAAACCCCACAACTGTTCTGAAGCAAGCAGTGAATCCGCCCAAATTGTCTTTCAGATTTGAAAGACATCAGCACAGAAAAAGCAGGGAAAAAGAAAAAACCTGGGAAGTTTGATGTTTCATAGAATCTCACTGAATTTTTTTTCAAACTTGAGGCCCATTTCTAACATATTTAAAATATAAACAAGTCTGGGGCTTTGCAGCTACGGCAGTGCTTGCAAAATCTGAGAAGGAAAGCAGATAGATTGCTGTTAAATGTTTCTCATACAAGTCACAGCTCCATGTTATATGCCCATATCAGAAATATTTCCTCATCTTTACAAAATTATCCCATCCCTGGAGGTGTCCAAGGCCAGGCTGGACAGGGCTTCCAGCACCCTGGAACTGTGGGAGGTGTCCTTGCCCATGGCAGGGGGTGGCACTGGATGAGCTTTAAAGTCCCTTCCAACCCAAACCATTCTGCTACTCTGTGATTTATTTCTAATTTTTTTAATTGTTGTTGTGAATCCTAAATTTAGGGACATTACACCAACATTCTTTTCCCTGGTTCTGCAGGAAACTGAAGCATTAGAAGAGGCAAGTACTGGTGGTGCTGTACAATTTGTCCCTGCCAGCTGATTCCCAAAGTCTTCTTCTGGGAGAGAGCAGAGTTTCAGCTGCTTTGCAGGCAGATTGTAAACTGGCAATCTAGGTCATTGTAAATACAAAATAAACCAGCTGCCAATAAAACTGAAATATAATTCTCTATTCCCAGTACATGCAAGCAAAGAAGCAAATCCAAGACATTGGCAGTGACAGCTGACATTCCCTCCTCTGTTTGTGGCGCCGTGTTCTTCCACTCTCTGAGCAGCCCCAGGTGTTGCAAGGACAAAGAGATGATGGGGATGCAGCCTGAGAAAAAGTTCCATTCTGTGGCACTCACTCTGTAGAGCACCTTACTTTGCAACCAAGCACTTGGCTTTGGGCTGATGTATTTGTGGGATCAGACACTGCCAGGGGTGGCTGAGGGCAGCAGGATGAGACACTGGGTTTATTCTGACAGAGACCCAAGGTTTGTGGTGTCATTTGGCAGCTCAGAGTCCCAAACCCATCCTGGACTCCATTAGCCTGCAGGATGAAAAAGGTCAGGTAGGTCTTTAATTGCTTCCAAATTCCTCCCAAGCTGCCTTCCCCCCTCGTCATGTAATCCCAGCCAAAAATATAAACACAAGGCAGTTCTGAGAAGGTAATTAAAGGATTGTTGATCCCACAGACATCCTTTAATTTGTCAGTGTCACCAATTGCATTATTTGTCGGTGTTGGTGGACTGGATGGTGCTTTCTGCAGCCCCAGTGAATGGGTTCTTGGGCATTTTTCCTAATAATCATCTAATTGTCCCAAATCATGGACTTTGGTTCATTGTGATGATTTTCAGCTGTCAAAGGAGGTGATACCAACTTCATTGGCACTTATGGTTTGTGGTTTTTCTGAGTTGTATGAGGTAGAAACTTTGGCATTCCCTCCTCTGATATTTTCATTGACCTGAACCTTGGTCTTGTTCTCGTTAAAAATCCTGCGTGAGGATTATTATTCTACAGTTTTAAGAATAAGAATTGGTCTCACTAAAAAAGCCAGATCTATATCTTATTTGTGATGTAATACTGACCTAAGAAGAACTAAAGATCTCTTCTGACAGATTTCTGACCACAAAAGAAATCTGCTGAGATGCCATGGACTCCACTGGAGTCAGTTCTAGCTGCTTTATGCTGGGACAAGATCCAAAAACATTTTGAGCAAGAGTTCATTGTCTCTTAGACAGCTTTAGTCATTTCATTTGCCAAGTTTCTCTCACAGCTGGATTAAGATTTAACAATTTTCTTTCCTCCTCTCCCTTGGATCAGTCAGGAGCCTGTGGAGATGAACATGGCTCTGGAGCAGAGCCCAAATCTGCTCAAACCCAGGCGTGGCTCGTGGGGAGGCTGCTTTTGGTTTTGCTCAGGCACGGTGTCACAGGCATTTGTGAAACACAAGGGGAAAGTGAGCAGGCACAGCCTTGGGGGTTTTACACCACAGAAATCCCAGAGCTCGGGAAGGGACATCACAGAACCAGCTTTGGTCAAATAATTGGGGGAATCTCAGTCTAAAGAAGTCAGGCATTGCTTGCAGAAAATAGGAATTATGAGAAAGCTCTGGAGGGAGGGGAAAAAAACCAACTAAACTATTTTTTCTATAGAAAAAGATTATTTTTATTGTGATTTATTGATGTAAACCCCCATTCTCCCCTTACCTTTCTCCAGAGGCATCACCCAATATTCCAGAAGCAAACTGCAGAAGAGAAGGATGATTAACAAACGAGTTCTCATGAAGACCAAGCAGCAAAGAGAGGTTGTTGTTCCTTTTCCACTGCCCCTCCTTCAGCAGTGGATCCAGGCTGCACTGGGGAGAATGGAAGGATTTGGGCTGGCAGCAGTTCACTCTTGGGTGAGACAATTTATAAGCTGCAAAAGTTCCAATCCAATATTGTGTGTGCAATTTATTCACAATGGAAATTTCACCCCCCAGTTCAGAGAGACCAGACCATTACCATAAAGAACTCCATATATTTCTGGTAACTCTGATGCTCTTTCCACACCCTTTATTGCAATCAACAAACTCCACTGTGCCCAGGGAAGCTCGGGAGATGCAGCTTCTCTTAAATCCAGAGTTATCTGTGTGTCACACCAGGCCTTTCTGAAAGTTTGCTATGGTGATCTATGTTTAAATTAAAAAAAAAAAGAGAGAAAAAGCAATATAAAAGAGGCAGCAGAACACGGGGCTAGGGAATGAGATGTCTGGTTTCTCTTCCAAACTCTGCCGGTGTGACCTTGCACAGCCCCTTCTCCGAGTTTCAGCAACCACCACCATAAAATGTGAGTAATGAGGTTATAAATGTATCATTTTTATTGAGTAATGGCATTGCTCAGCTCGGTTTTGTCCTTTATTTCTGTTTGCTGTGTAGTTTAATATTTGCCAGTAAAAAGCATGCGAGTGGCTAATTGCATTTGGGGGCCCTCGGTGCTCGGCTCAGTGCAGCCTGTGTGTTTATTTGTTTCTGTGCAAAGGTGTTATTAATCACTGGCAAACTGCTGCAGCCAAGTTAACTAAACACAGAGAACCAAATGTGCAGGGCTTTTGTGGCTGCAGGTGCAAGGGAAGCACTGGAAAGTTTTCTAGCACTCACTCATCCCCTAAAACCCATTGTCAAACCCCTTCCTGCCTCGAGTCCGTGTAGTAAGATTCAGTTTTTTTTCTCTTCAAGCAGTTTGCAAAGCATTAAAAACATGTTATGTCTTAATCTTACTGCATTCAAATTATAATTCCTGTTCACTTGTTTAATTTGATCTTAATCTGTTCACCTTTTCCAGTATAAGAAGTCACCACTGGAAGGTTTTCAGTGCACAAACTCTCCAGGTAATTTTCTTTCTGTCTTTGAAGTGACACTTTTGAAGCTGCAAAAAAGTTCTAAAAGGCTCCAATGTCAGTGAAATTATATTTGTCAATTTACAATAAATTTCCTGATAATAGTAAAGTAGTAAAGCTATACAGAGTCTGCCCCTGTGGTGTGATTTTTCTTTGAAATTGTAGCAGAAAGGAAAATGGTAAAAAACCTGTGGACTTAGAGATCTGCAGAAATATTTGCAATAGTTTTGTTTGTTTGAGGCTGAGTGTGTTATTTAGATGAAAACAGGATCTGCTGTGCCCATTGTAATAGTTTATCACATGAGCACTCCCCCTGGAAATTTGAAGTGTCAAAATGTGCTTCAGGGTGGCTTTGTGGTGCAGTAATTAAGAAAAAAGGGCTTGTGTTTTCTTCCCATTAAAAACCTTCTCAGCACACTTGTCATCAAAGCATTTGTGACAGTAAATTTAGCTACCCTTTTGTACTTCAGATCACAAAATTATTTTTGAGCTACATTAGAAAGATTGAATAGAACTTTCACATGAAATTGCTTTAATGATATTTTTGCAGCTCTCGGTGCTTCTCTGAAAATACACTTCATTTTCTCTTGTTCTCTGGTTTCTCTATTTATTATTAGATACCTGTGGAGTTTAATAAAAATATACTTTATGTCAGCCTTGTTGTTAACAGTGAAAATTCTCTCTTTTTTTTTTCTCTTTTTATAATCTCAGCACACCCTGTGAAATAAAACTCCTATTTTTTTCTAGGAAACAAATACATGGATTATGTCTATGAACCAAGGGAGCTCGTGGCTGCTGGAGCAGCCTTTTGGAAGTGATGCTGGCTGCTTAAAGGTCTCCTTGCTGGAGGTGCCTCACTCCCCAGCCCGTGGTGGTCTTAACCAAAATCATCATTAAAAGCTGCAAACCTGCCAGAGCTCTGGGTGGATCTACATGGAAAACACCAGAGCAGCTCTGCTGAGCTTGTCTCAGCGTATTTTATAACGATGATATTTCTAATTCTGTAAGTTCTCAGCTCCAAGCTGCTCCCTTTCATCTCTTTGAGTCATCCTTTAAGTAAAAGTCTTTGATTTTCCTCATTTAATCCCAGTTTGCCCCAGGCAGGCCGTGCGTCTTCCCCTCCACGGCCATTTGTTTCTGCATTTCTCCAGAGCGTGGTAATAAGGAAGGTGGGGACTTTTAAAGATGTTAAAAGTTGTCTTTTCAAGGGCTCCCCGAGTGTGAAATTCCTTCATTTGTTTAAGTTGGAATGTTCAAGTTTTGAGGCTTTCCCACTGATGTGCAGTACCAGTTAGTGGGTGGGAGGAGCTGCCAGTGCCATCAGCAGGTACAAAGACACATTTTTACCTTTTGGGGTGAAATACAACTTTTCTGAGGTCAGTTGACTCATATCAGTGTGGCTGAGATCTGGGACTTCTCTTTCCCGTGGTTTATCAATTTATCTAAGATAACTTATTTCCTCTGCCCCTTTTTTGTGTGTGTTCATCTCAAGGACATTAGCTTATCTACATATTCTTACACGGATATTTGCTTTTATGATTATTTTTGCAGATTTTCAGGTTGGAAATTAAAGAGGAATGGAGAAATCAGAAAAGGTAAAACTGATAAGCAGAAATCATGGGTACTGTAAAAAATCCTAACAAACAAAACCAAACCAGCCACTATTATTTTTATTACAGCAGGGCGTAAAAAAACCAACAGAGATTGAAGATTTATAGTGCTGAAAACTTCACAGATAGTTACAGATAATTGTTGCTTCAAAAGAATTAAACACAGCAGGCAAAAAAAATGTCATTTTCTCCAAGTGGCACACTTGAGGCTGGTGGGAGGATGAGGAGTTGCCATGAAGTCTCCTGGCTATCAGCTGAGCAGTCAATACTCAGTCAATAATTCACAACACTGAATAGATTTCCTTCTGGGAAAAAACAAACAAACAAACCACAATGTGGTTTAATATTTTAATTTTGACTGCCTTTTTCTTGTTCTCAGCTTTTGTGACCACAAGGGGCTCTCACTTAATGATTGTGGCTTTAATTAAACTAAATTATCATAGAATGCTTTCAGATATTTTAAGCAGAAATTCCATCAGGCCTCTGTGGTCAGGCAGGTGTGTATTTTGCAGGGAAAAGAACAAGAATGAATTTTCTGGGTATGGGTTTTGTAGAAAATGTTAAGAATTCGTGTGATAGGTGAAAGGAAGGATCAGAGGTGCTGGGCACTCGTGGCATGTCCACAGCTGGGCACAGTTTCTGTGTCAGATCCAGCAGGGAGTGCCACCGTGGGCTGGGAATGGTGAGAGGACCAAGGATGGAGGAACAGGTCCAGCAGAATGGCCAAGCTCAAAAAAACATCAAGAAGGGCTGAAAATTTTCCGCTTTCACCAGTTCCAGATGTTCCTGAACAAAGAGGGGGAGGAGAAGATGAAGGGAGCTCAAATTACCTCTGGTTTGAATTTCTGGCCATATTGAGAAACCGTTTCCAGTTGCTTCCAGCAGGTTCTGGATTCCACTCATGATCTTGATGATGAAGGATGCCACATCCCATTAGCAAACTTCTGAGCCAGGCAGCTCTCCTGAGAGCCTGTTTCAGGGAGGTGGCTGGTGTTTCTGTGCCATGCATACAAAATGTATTTTACAATTAAAGTATTTTCTTCCATTCGTCGTCTAAATCAAATTACAAGGCACTTAAACATTGAATAATTTATATTCCCCAAAAAGATGTTAGGCTATTAAATAGCAGGAATAATGTTGGATTTATTAGATTGTTGTAGAGGACTCTATCTTTGGTAATGCCTCAAACTCATAGCTCTTATCAAATAATTGTTTCCATCTCTGGTGTGATTGTAGGGTTATTTCAAGAGAGTTTTTTTCTGTTTGTTTCTTTTACATTTTGGTGTTTACTGGGCAAATCTTTTCAGTACAGGCATTCCCCAGCTGGTTCACCCAGTCACTGAGTTCTGGAAAAGAAAGTTCTTTTACCCATGTAGTCTCTGCTTTTGGAGACAAATGCCCAAATCCTTTCCAAGGTCTCCATTTCCCTCCTGGCAAAGGGCTGTATGATTCCTCAGATGATAAATTAGCATATTTATAGGAATCAGTACAGGTCCTGCTGAGAAGCTTTCAAAGAGATGCAGAGGCATGTGGGGGACACTTGGTGGATTGTTGGAATGCTAAGTGAGCATAACAGCAAAAAGTTACGGTTGGTTTTGCCCCTGGATTTCAGCAGGGTGATTTCAGGACCCCCAGACTGTTCCAAGGCTGAGGGAGGATCCATGGGGTTGGGAATTTGCCCTTGAGAGAGCTGTATTTATGGATAGAATTGTGCAGACACAGTGGTTACAATCCCAGAAGAAAAAGGGGAAAAAATTTCACTGAGATTGGTCAAGTTAAGGCTGTGTTTGAGGGAAGAATTAAATCCACGGTGCAGGGGACATTTACAACCCTTACCTGCTGCAGAATGAAGAAAAGGCAGCACTCAGAGGATGATAACAAGGATATTATGATGGGCAGCACACCTTTGAAGTGCCAATGGAATGGGCAATTCCAGAAGCCCTCAGGAAAACAAGTGTTGCTGGAACATGACAATTTATTGAATGGATTTCCTGCACCCTTGTTACCATATTTTTTTCCTTGCAGTACCACAGTGAATTCTGTCCTGGCTTTTGGTGCAAAAAAAAAAAAAAAAAAAAAAAAAAAAAAATAGGGAAGAGGAAAGAATGTCAAGCAGGAGCAGGGTGCCAAAGCCTGAAATACCTGTCTTCCCAGATGAGGAGGATGAAGTTGCTTGGTTGTCACTGCAGAAGATGAAGAACTTCTCCACAGAAGATGGAAGGTCCAGACTGGCCAAGGAATTTACAGTAAGGTCTGTCTTATCTCACTTAAAACATTTGGAATAGTAGTGGGAGGTTTAAGAGTGAGGTGGAAATATTATTTCCTACCAATTTGGAGCAGGACAGTTTTTACATGGAGGGGAATGGAAGAGGGGGAAAAATCAAGGTAAAGAAACAGAATGGTTTGAGTTGGAATGGTGACTTCTAAATTTTGGTTACTAAAAATACAAACAAATACAAGCCAAATTGAAAAATCATTTAATTTGGACACTAACACCACCTGTTTTGTTTTATGGCAAAATTCTATCAGTGGTTGCTGGGTGTGAGGGCTGACATCTCTTGGCTTGCTTGGACATCTTTGGGAGCCACTCAGAGCTGTATTTGGTGGAAAGGCAGATCTCAGTCCATAAAAAATAGTGACCACATGAACCAGCTCTGTTCCTTACCCCAGGCAATGCCCTGAACAGCAGCCACACACAGTGATTATTGTGTTTATTGAAATAAAGAGCAGTTCATCATGGAAGTGCAGCCCCTATTTATGGTTATATTGGCTGGTTTGGCTGTGTCCAGTGACATCAGGTGACATCAACCCAGAGTGCAGCTGGTGACCTCCCAGACACTGTGAACTGAGGGGAAGGAGGTTAGGAAGGAAATGAAGCATTTTCAGGGAGGGAAATTGCTTGAGCTCATAAGTGGAAATTGTCAGTGTATCCTTCAGCACAAGAGGGGAAGCTGGGAATTGAGGGTTTCCATGTCTTCCACCAAAGCACTCCCAACTGCAGCCTCGGGGATTCATGTTAAACATGGATTTTTGGGGGCTGGAAAGGGAAAACTACACCCTTTCATCTCCAAGGTGTTCTGTCTTTCCCCCTAATTGTGTCTGAATCTGATCACTAAATACAGAATATGGTGTTTTCTCTGTAAAAGAGGTAGGTGCAGTCCTTCCTGGCTGCAGTGGAAAGAAAGATCTTATCTAAGCTATAGCTGAGGCTTAAATCCTTTGGAAAAAAAGTCTGGTGAAAACAAACAAAATCCTTAGTGAAAACAAACCAAATAGTTTCTAGTTTACAGATCAGCAACACTGAGCTAACTCAGGTGTTAATGGTTCTAATGGTTTCCCTTAAGATCCTGTTTGCACTTTTTCCAGTGAAACTGAATCTTTTGAGGAAATAGCTGTTGGTATGGAGGGTTTTTTGGTTGGTTATTTTGTTAGTTTGGTTGGTTTTGTTTTTTTTTGTGTACCAAAATGTTACAGAAAATGCCTAAGTACCAGCAAGTCTCAGCCAAACCAGTTGTAATCTAACATAAGAGTCTTCCCTGGGTGATACTACAGTGATTCATTTTAATATTAATTGCTCTGGGTTTGGCTTTAGCCACTGCTGATTAACACTCCAGTGATATGGCTTAAACCAAGGCTGAAATACTTTGTGGCCAATATCTGTGAGCAGATCCAATTTCCTTCTCTGCAACTGGAAGCAGTTACAGTCCCTTTTAGTGCTGGGTCCAGTCTTTTATGTGCTTTTAAATAACTGGGGAGCTGCTGGCTGGAGAGGAAGGGCTCTGTGAAATAAAGGAGATGACCACAAAGAGGGACCTTGTGGGCACGACAGCAGAGAAATATTTGCTCGGCCATGAAACATTGAGCCAAGGCTGAATCCCAGCACTTCCCTCTTCCCAGCGAGTCACTTAACCTCTCCACATTGCAGGGCTTTTAAAATAAAATCCAGTTAATTGCCTGCCTTCGGGAGGAGTTGGGAGACTAATTAATGGATGTTTGCAAAGTACTCGAACACTGTAAAGTGCAGCACTGACTGCTGAGTGTCGTTGCCACCTTCTGGAGGCAGATCCAGCGGAGCAGTGGCTGCTGCTGTGGGTTGGTGTGGAGGGCTCTGTGCTGGGTCAGACTCTCTGATTTCGCTGATTGCCTCAGAAACCTCCAAAAGAAATAAACATTAAAGCACCCGAAAGCCGAACCCTCGGCTGCCCGCGCCTGTTGTGCACATTCCCAGTTTCAGGATGGTGTGGCCCAAACTCCATCCTGCCCTGGAGCTGCCTGGAAAGGAGAGTTTCCATTTACATCTAGCAAAATTTCCTGGAGTGCACAGAAAGTTTGCATGGAAGCACCATCATCGTGTGCCAGGCATTGGCAGTGAGGAGCAGCAAAGACAACAAAGAGTGCATTAATTTCTGGGAGCTTGGAGAAAGCCTCTCCTCCTCTCTTTATCATGCCCAGATGATTTTTTTGTTTGTTTTCCTGATGGATCATGGCCCAGGTGGATTTCCCATCCCACTTCTTCATGTCCTGTCCGTGGCCATCCCCTCTCTCCGTTCATTTATTTCTCTCACCTGGCATTCTGTGCCAGCAGGTTTCTTCTTCAACAATCACAGACAAAATAGGACAAATGTGTGAAGAGTCCAGTTTCCATAGCAATTGTAAGAGATATTCATCCCTGGGCGTGGAGTTTTGTTGTATCAGCTTTGGAATGGAAATGACCAGGTGCAGATTTCTGGGACTTCCACTGCTTTTGATGTGATTTCATTCCATTTACATAACACAGCTCCAAAATGGGTATCTCAAGAAAAAGGCTAAGGAAAGGAGTTAAGATTTGTAATTATTATTGCACATATAATTGTATCTTCTAATATTCATACATATAGTATATATAGATTATATACAGATTATAACACAGTATATATAGATTAAATATTATATGATAGATGTACAAATGGGCAGAATATCATGTAAATATATATACCTATTTATTAATATATTATTATATTATATATTAATAAATATAAGGAATAATTATATGTCATTATTTCACTTATATGTTATATAAAATGCACTATTATCATTATTTTAATTATTATCATTATTATCATTTTATCTTTGGAATACATGATAGATTGCCTAGAAAAGTGCTAGCCCACAACTGAAGACTGCAGGACTTCATTGGAAAAAGAAAACAATATACAAGTTTTCCTGACATATTTTTATGTTTATTTGCATGATAAACTCTTTATGACATTGATTCTGAAATTGTCTCCACAGACTTATCCTTGCATGCATCTGTCTTCTACCGTGTGGCTGCTACATAAATAAAAATGTTTAATAGGTAAAAGTACAGCCTCTTTGCTGTAGCCAAGTCTGGGAGTAGATGAATTGTTAATTCAAGTTAAATTGTTTTGATGAACCTCTTGTTCATTTATATTAATTGCTTGTACTGACCTGACCTAACCTACTTAGGTGGAACTGCAGAAATTAAAGATGCTCCCCTTCTGCATGCACAAAGTGCACAGAGAGTTTCTGGCTTAAATGCACTCCCAATGACTTCTTGTACAAAAATGAATAAAACTCATTGCTGCAGTGGCCCAGTCAGAGTTGATGTGCCTTTGACAGCCGTCCATGGAATCACAGAATACAGGTGGGATCCCCTGAGCCAGCATTTCTTGGCCAAAACTCAATCTAGACACGATGGGCCAGCCCCCTGTAGAGCTGGATCTTGAAAGTGTCCAATGTTGTGGAATCCCTCACTCCCCTGGGGAGATTATTCCAATGGCTGATTGTTCCCACTATGAGAAAAATTCCTTTTGTGTCTAACTGGAATCTCTCCATTGCCCACCCTCTTTTCCAAGTGACTCCTTGTGAAAAGGGAGTCTCCATCTTTGTAGCCACCTTCAATACTGGAACAAAAAGGTGGTTTTGAGGTTTCTACCTGTCAGGATTGAGGCTGTGCTTCACAGTGGGACAGGCTGAGATGGTTCTCTTGGGGTTTGAGTGTCCTATGGATTCAGAGGTGTTCCTGTTGTCCCAGGTGTGCTGGGAGGCAGAGCTCTGGAGATGTCCAGGCTGCCTGTTTCTGATCTCTCATCAGGGAATGGTGCAGCAATAACTCCTGAGGGTGCCTTGTCCTCCTTCCCCCTCCCCTGCATTTTCTGGGATGGTTCCATCATCTCTCTGGAGCTCTCTTTGTGCTGGCTGGTCTCATGGGACCTCAGGAGGAGGTTCAGTTCTGGGGATGGATGGGGACAGGGAAGATGTGTGCTGGTGCCTTCACAAACAATTCCATGAGTGAGGGATGGGTGTCAATGGCTTTAAAATGGGGCTTAATGTCTGCACTGGCTTTGGGCAGCAGGTTTGGACAGAGCCCAGGCACTCTGACTCCTGACCCAGACAAGGGGGAGTTCTGGGCTTTGGGGTGAACTTCAGGCAGCAGGTTCCTTACAGAGCCCAAACCTTTCAGCTCCTGACCCAGACAAGGGGGAGTTCTGGGCTTTGGGGTGAACTTCAGGCAGCAGGTTCCTTACAGAGCCCAAACCTTTC
Organism: Haemorhous mexicanus; assembly: GCF_027477595.1. Classification (NCBI taxonomy): domain Eukaryota; kingdom Metazoa; phylum Chordata; class Aves; order Passeriformes; family Fringillidae; genus Haemorhous; species Haemorhous mexicanus. Next base: position 23,577,357 of record NC_082350.1, read on the forward strand.
AGCTCCTGACCCAGACAAGGGGGAGTTCTGGGCTTTGGGGTGAACTTCAAGCAGTGGGTTACTTACAGAGCCTGGACATTTCAGCTCCTGACCCAGACAAGGGGGAGTTCTGGGCTTTGGGGTGAACTTCAAGCAGTGGGTTACTTACAGAGTCCAGACATTTCAGCTCCTGACCCAGACAAGGGGGAGTTCTGGGCTTTGGGGTGAACTTCAAGCAGTGGGTTACTTACAGAGCCTGGACATTTCAGCTCCTGACCCAGACAAGGGGGAGTTCTGGGCTTTGGGGTGAACTTCAGGCAGCAGGTTTGGACAGAACCCAGACATTTCAGCTCCTGACCCAGACAAGGGTCTGCACAGGCCTGAATTTGGGGTCAAATGCCAGGTTCAGGGGGATATGAGGTAGGTGATTCAGAAAGGCTGCACCTCCTGGGTACCTCAGAGAGGGGAAAGGAGGAGGAGGGCAACGAGTGTCCAGAGTTTGGGATAAAAGGAGGCTTTGCCCTTCAAAAACCTCCAGAGAAAACCTGGTGGGGTCTCCTTCTTTTACCCCAGTAAAGCTGCAGGATTCTGTCTCCTTTATGGACACTGCCTTTTCCCAGTGGGATTTTCTGTACAGGATGGGGAGGAATTGGCCAAAGGCACAAGGAGACCCTGGATGTGTTATGGAAACAACTAATCCGAGCTCAGCTCCTTGGAGGATCTTCTCTCTTCTCCATCACGCCTCATCTCAGGACTTCTCTTTTGGTAAGCACAAATGGACATGGAGATTTTATTTCAAGTAAGAACAGCTCTCCACAGGACCAGAAGCTTTGGAATAGGTTGCCAAAGTCATCTTGAACAGAAGGAGCTGGTGGAAGCTATATATATATTATAATTTTGTTCAGTTACATAAACCAAAAAATGAAGGGGAATGCTCTAAGGTTCTCAAAGTAGGCAGGAGAGGGAGCACATGTTGCAGCAAAGCCCAGCATCTTTAGGAATTCTGTGTTTTCATGTCTGGAGCTGGAATGGTTCCTGCTTTGTACCACCCCTAAGTGTCCGTGTATTTCTACATTAATTGTGATTCCAATTGATTCCATAATAACTTTAAGAGTGTAAGATTGAGTGGCTTCTGTAAATAAAGTAGAACTAAATAATGGATATTTTGTATTTCACTTTTGTATTCTCTCTCCTTTGGATCTATATTTAAAAAAAATAAAAAAAGGAGATTGGAAAAAAAAACCTTGGCATTTCATCAGATATCTCTAAAATACTTTTCAAAGCTCAGAATATCTTTTTATATGCAGCATTTGAGGAGCAGAACTATTACTGCTACCTTCTTATTTAACCATATCCTGCATGCTATTGGCTGTTTTCTTGCAGCAGAGCCCTGTGAATACAGGCATGAAACAGTTTTATTTTATACTGAAGCACATTTTTAGTCATTTTGGCTTCAGAGTGACTGTGGCAGCCTTCATCCCTTGTGGGATCAAAAGCCAGAAAGCAAATACAATAAGACTGATAATAATATTTATGATTGTCAGGTTCAGAGCTGCTCTCTCCCTTTTTGTAAAGCAGGGGAATTCTCACTGGGAACTTGCTTGTTTAGCCCCTTGGGTATGGTTAAGGCTTCTAAAAGGTTTATAAAGCTCCCAAATAAATATTTGTAAAAGAACTACTAGCACTTGGAGAGAGAATGCTGAAAACTGGTGATATGGCAACTTAACTCAATACACAGTAATTATAGATCTTATTTCCAAGACTTTTTTTCCACAGATGGCTCCTTTGCAAGGGAAGGAATAAGAAAAGACAACAGTTTATTTTTATTTTTCTTGGGTTTTTTCCTTTTTTCTTTTTTTAGGTACACCAGAGTTTTTTATTTTCAGGAAAGAGACTTTTCCATTGAAAGACGTGGTAGTCTGTTAGAAAAACCAAAATGAGCTGCAAATGAGGAGGTGATGAGGTGCAAAGAGAGTTGGGAGAGAACCATGGGGCCTTTAGAAATTGAAGCCCACAGGTGTTATGGAGTCACAGAATTGTTTGGGATGGAAGGGACCTTAAAGTCCATCCAGTTCCACTTCCTTCTGTGGGTGTGGGCAGGGACATTTCCTCTCCCTCAGGATCACCCGTAGATTTTATGGGTGTGTGTGTGTATATATATATATATATATATATATATATGGGTTTTTAGGAGCTCTCTGTAGTTTTCCTGGTGGCCATGGTGGGATTTGACTCCTGTAACCAAGGAACAATAACTGTGTCTGCATTAGGAATAACTCTGCCTCCCTGTGCAGCTGGTGACCCCACCCTGGAAATTTGGGCACCGAGCTGCTCTCCTAGAGTCACCCCCAGGGTGAGAAACACAACTCAGCATTTACAACAGTTTTTGAATTGAAGTTTAATAAGGGATAAAAGGGACAGCATCCAGCCCTGGTGTGCTTGGCATTCTAAGGTAGGTTGAAACAATGTTCTTATATATTTTACATTACAGGGGTTAAATGCATATCAATGAGGGTTATACATATTCAACCATTCCTGGGGGTTTAGGTGTTCCCAGAATCCTTTTGCTTGGCTTTGACCTTTGACTTGTCCACGTGCCATCCTGTAGATTAAATCAATATATTTTATTTTATTTTATTTCTTCTCGAGGGTCCATTCTGTTGTTTTGACACTTCCTGATAACTGGAGAGCCAGTAAATATTTCTCATGGTGTCCTGGTTCTTGTCACTGTCACCTTATCATTCAACAGAGGTATTTCATATCATTGTCTGAGTTAGTTACACTAATGAAAGTGTTTTAGCAGTATTTTAGTATCATGGGAAGGTCTGAGCTCTAACATGTTTATCACACCACTGTTTATATAAGCTGTGTAATGTATGCATGAAGCTGACAGATGACACTACATCAAAAGGCAGTTATAAGGGGTAACAAATTGCACTGTATCAGAATATTTGTGATCAATAATATCCTGCAAAAGCCAACACAGAAATGCAAAAGTCAATAAGTCTATTGCCATTGATACCACCCAGGGTGACTGGGGGCAGAACCCAGATGTCACTCCCACATCTCCCTACTGCAAATTCCCGGCCAGGATCTGGATCCTAAAGCCCAAAGGAGCATCAGAGGGTGGCTCTCCCTTCAGAGCCTGGAATGATTTCCAGGCTTTGGCATCTGGGAGGCAGCAGGGGGGAAGGGGGGACGGGGCTGTGCTGGGTAATTGATGCATTGGATGTGTTGGGTGCATGCTGATAACGTGATTGCTCCTTTCCATGGATTCTGGACCCTGATGATAAACCACAGCACAGCTCAGAGCCTGCAGGAATCCAAGGCTGGGAGCTTTTCTTTCCCTCAGCAATATAGGGAAATAACAAGTAGATGGCATTCTACCTCTATTTTTAAATACAGGCACAGCTGCTTAGGATGTGGAGTGTGTTCCTTTCACTTGTTATGCTCCATTGTCAGTCTGAACAAAGAAACTTGCATTTATTTAATTTAGTGCTTGCAGCTTCTGCCTTTAAAAATAGAGCAATAAATATAAACATGGTGTTCAGATTAATTAAATTAGTTTGTGTTAATTAAACAACAGTCAGTGAGAATTTTGAACTTTGCTCATCTCCTGCCTGCTGGAGGAAGAGGTGCTTCAGGAATGATGGTAAATGTCTTTCCTTTAGCTGGGTTTGTTTTTCTTTCCCCTGTCCTGATCCTGATCCAGCCATCCTCAGCTCCAGCTGGATTCCCTGTGCTCATCACAAGGAAGGGCACAGGAAATAAAGATACTGACTCAGGTTACCCAGTTATTCCCAGCAGGATTTAAGGTCAACACCAATTTTCTCTTTAGGCTTTCAACGAGGCCTAAAGTACCTGACTTTCCTCTAGGGCTCTGCACTGATTAACTCATCCATGACAGATTGAAATCTATGGACTTCTGGAGAGATTTTTTTTCTGTAGGATCGTGCCTTTCCCAGCATTGCTCGCTGTAATGACAAAAAAAAAAAAAAAAAAAAAACCTGCTAGAAGAAAGAACCTTACCTTAAAAAGAAAAAAAAAAAAAGAAAAAGGAAGGAAGAAGTGAAATGCTGCTTTTTCATGTAGATTTCCTTGATATTCTCCCCTTTTTGGGCAGGTTTGTTTGCCAGGAGGAGGCTGCAGTTTGAGGGACTTGCTGTTCTTGCCTGAGGGCTCTCAAGAAACCACCTCACCTTAAAGTGTGGCTTTGACTAGAGGTTAAAAATGCAGTTTAAGCTTAATGAATAGCGATGGAGTGTTAAAAGGCAAGGTGTCTAAATGAGAAACAAAAACGCGTTTCAACTCTAGTCCCACAGGCTCATTAAAGTCAGATTAAAGTTCTCTCTCTAGGGAATGCCCAGACTGCACCAGGGTTTGCAGCACTGATGGACACGACTGGTAATTTGGTAAAGTGCAGAGAAATATTAATTTTATTAATCCATTTTTTGATATTATGAAGTGCAAGATTTTTTATGAGCTTCATCACCTCTGAGGGTCCAGATTTTTGCAGGAGGAGGGGTTTGTCTGGATCAGAATTGCACAGCACTGCTGGAATCCACTGGCCAGAGCTTCAGCAGGGGGGAAATGGGGCAACTGTCCCCTAAGGGAAGAAATTTGTGTCAGTCTGGATATCTACAGCCTTCATTGCAGGGAAATAAAGAAATCATCAAAACCTACTTAATTAAATAAGTTAATAATGTGAAGGGATGGTAAAATGCTATATAATTAGTAAACAAAGTGAGATATTTAAAGTCGATTCTACAGGCTATGACTATAAGCAAATTATACATAACAATATATATACCTGATATATATAAAATTTTAAAATACCTATAACATGTTTTCTAGGATAAATATGGTAGAATATTCTATAGCTATCACAAACATGATAAATTTTGCATTAGGAAATGCATCTGGTTGGTGAATGTCAGCATTCTGGAACAGTGGCCAATTTGTTTTAAACTTGTAAATCCTCAGTAGATTGTTCAATATTCTCAGTTAGAAACTCGGGGCAGAGAAATGGTGACAGCAATTTTATTAAAATAACACTCTTGTAGATTGCTTCAGTAAATCTAGGAGATCATCAAGATAAATGAGGGAATTAATTAAAAAAGCACAAAGGCTTCATCCCCAGTGATATGACCTGTTGTACAAAGAAGTGGTGGCTCTTAAGTAGAAAAGTCCACAAGTTGAAGGGTTCAGTGGAGTTTATTGTGAAATGTTCCTCTTTATTCAAGTTCTTACTGCAGGGGTTATGTTTCGTGTGATTCTGGTATTTTTTAACTCAAGAATCAGAAATTATTATAAAATGAACCTTTACCAACAATTGCAGCCCTTGATATTTGAGGCTGAAAAAAACAACATATTTATTGAAAGGAAGAGTGGAACAGCTCAGAATAAAGATAGAAAAAACCTCAGCCTCAGCAATAATGGCTGCACCCATTTAACAGAGGCTGGTATTTCCTTTATTTGGGTATTATTCCCATTTTATAATGGAATAGGTGCAGTCTGTGAGCTCCAATAACAAAATAAATGAATATAATAATCCTTGTTTGTGCACCAACCAGCCTGTGTCACCTTGATCCTTTTCCTGTACGTGCCTGGTAGGATTTTGCCAAAAATATGTGTATTGCTTCAAACATGGGACCATAATATTTATCTATCAATTGATCAATCTTAATTTATCTTAATTAGAGTGCTTGTTGAAGGGGAAAAAAGATTTAAGTAAGCCTAGAGTCTATAGAGAAAATGTAATTCAAAAATTATTCAACAACAACAGCAACAAAAATATCTGGAAAGTTTATTTTTAATGCCCTGGAAGGAATGAGAATTATCACAATTATAAATCTATGACAGCATACACCTGGTTTCTTTTCTGAGGATGTTGTTGACTCTGTTTTTCTCCACAAATGCACCTGGGATGATAACCTGGAACCAGTGGAAGGGATGCTGCAGGCATTTGATCTCCAGTTCTGAATCTGTAATGTAAACTTTGGAATGATTGTCATATTGCTGCAGGTTCATGCCATGAATATAAATGACTGCTCCTGTTGGAAAGGCTTCCATGGGAGAGAAGTGGCTTTTTTAAAAGGAAGGTTTTGTAATTTACTCCAGATCTGAGGGTGATCTTCCCTAAGTTTGGGAATTCAAATGTGGAGCACTGGAATGTTCTTGGAGGAGCTTTGACTGGAGAACATAATTATTGGAATAATATTGCAGTGTTTTAAACCCACATCCATTAACTCCCAAATTTGGGTTGGGTTTAATGACTTTGTGGGGCAGTGCTGATGTCAATTCCACACTGGGACTTTTAGGCAGCCATTTATCCACAAGTGACAAAAATTTGGGAAGCTCTGAGGGTCAGAGCAAAGACATAATTTAATGGATGCTTTCATTTCTCACTAAATTATTTCCTGCTTTTTTTTTCTGATTGGATAATCTGCATTCAGATTTCACGTGTCCCACCTCCCCCTTTTATTTCTCTTTTAATAATATAGATTTCAAGCCATGCTATTTTCCCCTTGGAAGATGAATCATATTTTCTGGCTGTTCAATATTTATAGTTTTTTGCCTATATCCAGCAATGTGGGTGCAAGGTTGACACCCAAATGTTTTCCTTGGCCTGTATTGGTGCTATAGAATGGCTTTTGCTAAAAGTTTAATTACGAACTAGTAAAAAAATAATGCTATAAATGATGAGATCAAGCCAAGTTCAAAGCTCTGTTGGGCTGTCAAACCCTTAATGCATTTGCCCTATAGGTTTTGTACAAATTGAAAATACAACTTGGTCCTTGATCTGCCTAATGTAATTTCCTCTGTGAGGGTTTTATATATATAATTTTTTTTCTTTTTTTTTTTTGCCAAGGCTGTTCTCCTGCTTGTATTTTAAGCATATATACTGTCCCTGTTGCTGCTCCAGCTATTGTCACTTTGCAAAATCCTCCCTAACAGCACTTGTTCTCTTTCTGCTTGACAGGTGGCCTTCCCTTCCCTGTGCCCTCTGCGTGCCTGGAATGCTGATGGCAGGGATGGGATTTACCTGGAGCTCTCAGGTAGAGAAAAACCCCACTTGCTGCTGCCATTTTTATTGATAATAAAGGCTACAGTTGTCCCCAGCCCTTAGAGAGGAGGCTTCACAAGGCTGTGAGGAGGTGATGCCCCAAGACCTGACCCTTTATTTAGACTCTCTCAGCAGAGCTTTGGGCTCGTGCTGTTGTTCAGGGCAGACATTTCATGGCATTTTTGTATTTCAGGAATGGAGAGGCAGGACTTTCTGCATTGAAGATGCCCAGGGTTTTATCTGCAGCTCCTTCTGGATTTGTTATTCTAAAGCATCTCACTGGCTTAGATATCTAAGTCCCAATGAAAGTCAGTGGAACTTAGATAAATGGATTTTAGGGACAGGGTTATAAGCATTTGCTATGAATTTCAGCACGCTGCTCTTCACGGAATCTTAATTACCAACTGGGGTTGCCACATGCCTCCAACTTTATTTTGAGCTATAATAATTATCTTTGCAAGATACCAGTCTTGCTAACAGCAAGCTGGGTGCCTGGGCTGCAGAGGTGAAAACCTCACTATTTATTTTTGACTCCCTCCTCTGCAGCTCTGGAAACCTCCTCACCCCCTTTGGCTGCATTCCCCTAATTTAATGGACTGTGCTTGTCCAGAGTGTAAATCAAACACTGCAGACAATCAGGTGAGTCCTTGTCATCTGTCAAATAATGGGGTTTTAGGTGCACTGAGGAAAACTTGGCAAAGTAGGGTAGGTCGCGTTCTGAAGTTTAAACCGAAGCTCTGTTTGCTCATAACACAAAAGGAGCATTAAGAGATTGATAGTCTATTTGAAATTCCTTTGAAAATATATCCCAGGCCAGATCTTTTTTACTGCTTGTCTCTCGTGAGCCTCTTTTTGAGAAAAAGCCATTCTTTTAGATCCACACTGCCATAAAACCAGAGAGCTGTCAGAGCCCTGCTGATCCAATTACAACTTTAAAACTTTTAAGCTTTTGATTTACAGTAAGCTCATTGCAGTTAAATACAGAGGAATCTTTTTCTTAATCTCTACATTGTTTAGCAGTGGTTTTTGCACTGTATTTCATCCCTTTTCCTCTTATTTATGGCAGATTGGCAGCATGGTTTGGGTTGGGAGGGACCTTAAAGGTCATCCCATCCCACCCCTGCCATGGCAGGGACACCTTCCACTGTCCCAGGTACTCCAAGCCCTGTCCAGCCTGGCCTTGGGCCCTGCCAGGGCTCCAGGGACAGATTCTCTGGGAATTCTATTCCAGGTCCTCCCCATCCTCACATGGAGGAATTCCTTCCCAATATCTCTTAACCCTGCCCCCTGGCAGTAGGGAATATCATAAATTCATATAATATCTATTACAAATATCATATATTCATATAATATCTATTACAAATATAATATATTCATATAATATCTATTACAAATATAATATATTCATATAACTATTACAAATATAATATATTCATATAATAACTATTACAAATGTCATATATTCATATATCGAATACAAATGTCATATATTCATATAATATCTAATACAAATATTCCCTCTTTCATGTTGAAGCCATTCCCTGTGTCCTGTCACTCCATGTCCTTGCAGGAATTCCCTCTCCAGCTCCCTTGGAACCCCTTTGGACACCGGTTTTGTGGTTTTTTTGTGGTTTTATCTGGTTTTGTTTTGCTTTTGTGATGTAAAACCATCAGGAAAGTGCTGGCAGAGCCGGTGCAGGGCTGTGGAGTGCAGCAAACCAACTTTGCAGCAGTGGTGTGAAGGTTTCCCAGGCTTTATTCACTTACAATGCAACCTTTGGACAGAATAGTTAGGGCAGTTTCGACTTGTGCTGCTCTGACTGAGCTGTGTCATTAATCTCTCTCTTTAGGCTGTCTGGGGCTCTCTTTAACAAGAGGATTCCTTGTCTCCCCAGCTGTGCACTCAGAATTCCTTGCTAAGATGTACATGAGGAGGCTGCTGGGAAATTTGGTTATTCCTGTTTTTTTTTAATTTCCCCACCACTCCTCAGCCCACCAGGAACTCCAGAGCTGTGGAGTGTGGAGAGTTTGTGAAATTATTTCTGGTGAAGCCTGCTGGAGATAGTTTGTGTGCAGGGTTAGCTCAGCTGCAGGGAGGCTGCATTTCTGAAGCAGGGAAATTTTGTTCCAAAAAGAAGGTACTTCAACTATTTCAGTCTCCAAATAGTGAAATAACTCTTTTGTCAGTTTGCTGATAGAAATAATTAGCATTTAATTTGATAATGCTCCCTATAAACCCCTGAATTTGCAAATATACTTGCTTATAATTTAATAATAATTAAGTTTTCAGATGGAGCATTGAAAAAAATATTTTCAGAGGTTTTCTTTGCTGAAGATCTCAGTCCATAATGCACCCAGATCTGTGTATTCCTAAAGAATAATAAGTTTATCAACTACAACATTGCAGCAGATTTACCTTCTGTATTTACATTTAATTTCTGAAGAGATGCCATTTTCTGATGCTGAAATACTTTTCACCTGAACAATGATGAAGATTATTTCCCATGTTTTAAAAGATGGACTCTGTGAGAATGAATTGCCTTGAAATCGATTCAGCACAAAGCAAATGAAATCAATAACTCTGCTTGTATGAGGTTCTTTACTCCTCTTTGTAACTTTTTACCAGATCAAGGCTGATGAAACATCAATTCCCTTCTTCACTAAGCTCAGACTGGAACAGTTGCTTGATCTGGGGAGATTCCTACTGAGGAAAGACAGTGCATGGTAAGGAACCCACAGCTTTTGATTCCCAAATGAAAATTATTATTATTATTATTATTAATAATAATAATTGGTTTAAATAAGAAGGTAAATTTCCCTTCATTTTTTACCAAGGTTCAGGCTGGAGCTCAGGAAATGCTCCTCATGACCCCTCAAATGTACTTTTTAAAATTCTGTATGCAAAGTTCATGGCAGGAACTCATCCTGCTCTTTCTCTGTGAGCTAAAAGCTCCAGCTGAGCAAATCCATCCCATCCTTTCTGTAATTCAGTTTTCAGTATTCCTAATGTTTATTTCTTAAAATGTATTTTGAGTTTACAAAGAGTGTCTTTGCAGTGGAGAAGCATTCTCACAGAGTCTATACCTGCTGTATAAATATTTTAGCTCGAAATGTCAGCATGGATTTTTCTTTAATGCTCTTTAAAAACATCAACTCTCTTAAATAATGATGTTGTTCTGAAAAGAAACGTTCAGAAAACCACTAGATAAATGGTGGATAAATCTAGGGGATTAATCCCCTGGAATGATGGTGGCTACCTGGGACATAGAGAGTGCCAGAAATTCACCTGGGGACAATGCTCAGTCAGAGGTGTCTGCAGTGACAATTCCCCTGAGCACGAGGAGACCTTTGAGAGATCTGTTTGAGCTCATGAGTGCTGGGATCCCAAAGGAACTTGCTGAATAATCCTCTCTGGATCTCCAGAGCAATTCTCAGGCACAGCTCAAATGTTTGCAGGGCTGCTGGTTGGTGTGGATCCTCCTCAGGGCTGTTTCCAGAGCTCATCTCCCAGGGAGCCCTTCCAAGGGCTCTCTTCTGTGGGAGCAGCCACGCTGGCACACTCCAGGCACAGCTCCCACAGAGCCCAGAGCATGGTGTGGAATGCTTGGAACAAAGTGCTGGAATGACAAAATTTCTTCATCTTACAAGGAATTCTTGTAAGATGGTTTGGTGTCAGTGGTCTCTGCAGTGTTTGTAGGACAGGGAGTGCTCATCACCCTGTGGTGGGGAAGTGCAGATCACTTTGGCACCTCCTTAATCTCCTCCATCTTCAAGAAATGTGACTTGAGAAACCCTGCAGGTCCATTTCTCTAGAGAGAATCTCCAGTTCTGTTAACAGAGCTCTTCCACCTTGGGCTCAAACACTAAAACAAAGGATCATTCTCTTTTTCCCAATCCTCTTTCTCTTGGCTGTACAATTTTTTCAATGACATTTCCTCTCACTCCTCACATTTATGTTTTTACTATAATTCTTTCTTCTTAACTCCTTTCTTCTTCTTTCTAACTTTTTTCTAATTTAATCCTTTTGTACCTGTGATCTGCTCCAGTCAATCTTGTAATGTCCATTATTGGAATTTCTACCCTATTTTCTCATCCTCTATTGACTTGTCTCCTCTCTCAACAACTTTGACAACCATTTCTTCACTTTGCTGTCCCACAAAAGGTCCTTTGGTGCAAACCCCCGTTCCTCTAGAGGTCCTGCCATCTGGAACAGCCTCTCTGAATCTCTCTGCCTCAGTGACTTGCTGTATCTTTTAAAATCTCGTTGGAAAGCAGCTTTTCTCACTTGTCTGAGCCTCTTAAAATTATATTTCATCGCTTCCATTTTAAGCTATTTAATTTGGTGATTATAGTATTCTAATCTTTAAGTCACTCTAGAATACTGTTTGGAAGAAAAATGTCTTGTGCTATAATGCTATTTTATATTCTACACTAGCTTTACTGGAATAAAAATCACATTAGAATGTATTGATTACAAATTTTTTTTAATACTTTCTTTGAGTAGGTTTTATCTACTAGTAAAAATAAAAGTAAAAAAAATTTTTTAGCATATTTTGAAGGTGTGTAGGACAGGAAACTTGGGTGGCTGAGTCAAGGATGCCTTCCACTAGGCCAGGTTGCTCCATGTCCCATCCAGCCTCATGAACACTTCCAGGGAAGGGTTGATATTAATTAGTTTTTAATCAAGGGGAGCATTTTGGTCCATTTGGAGATACCCAGGTCTGACAGGGGGAAGGTTGGCCAGCCCAGCCCCAGGCATGTGGCAGGAGCACAACAATATTCCTGGTGGATATTCCATGTACAGAGGTGCAGCTCAAGAGAAACGAGTGACTGAGGATTGGAGAGGGAGGGTCAAATGTGTGACTGTCTCTTCCAAGAACTGTCTCCCAGGAGGCTGAAGGGCAGCACCAAATTCTCTTTCCCTGGAGATCCATCCATTAATGATGTTAATGACTGTGGGCTGTGCTCAGCGTGATCCTATCAGCAGCGATGATTGATCACACCACGCTGCACATGGAGACAGTCAGCAAAACCTCCCTGAGGGTCAGCTCTCCCTAAAAACATTCCAGCAGCATGCTCTGGTGGCTGCTGCTCTTCTGTGGGTGCTGCACGTGTCGCTGTTGTACATCAGGCAGGTTCTTGGCTGTGAGGGGAACATGGGAGTGGAGGGAAGGGAAGGCGATTTTCACTCCAGCACTGGCGGCTTTGCTGCCTCTCCAAAGCTGGCTCTGTTCACCAGCCTCAGCTCCCTGAGGGTGCCCTAAAAAAGGTGGAAACTGGGCTGCTGGCACCCTCAAATCTTTCAGAAAACCACTTGCCACTTCTTTTTTCAGGAGAACCTGTGCCTGTGAATGGAGGAAGGCACACTCAAGTGTGGGTTTAGATTCCGTCGTTTGTCTGGAGCGTCTGCCTGGGCTGGGAAGTTTGGCTGAAGGCTACAGGAGTCTGCTGCTCCTCTGGAATGGCAGAATGGAGCTAAGCAGGAAGCTCTGTCCCACTTACAGATCTGGGAATTCACATGGATGGGGTCACCTGAGTCACTCACCAGATTTCTTTCTTGGGATTCTCTCCTCACCCCATTATTCCCGGTTAAATCTTGGAAGCCCTGCCTTGTCATGCTCAACTCAGATTATCTAATTCACTATTAATGTAAAATCTCAATTTATCCCAAATCCAGGGGGAGAAAAACCCATAAATCCTGGTTTGGCAGAATGCACAGTGGGACACTTGAGGCCGAAATCTTGGATTTAGGCTGATTTCCATATCCAAACCTCCTTGAAGCTTCAGGTGTGGGATGGGGACCCATTATCCTAATGCATTATGTTAATGCTATAGATGAAACTCCAACTCAATCTTCTTCATCAGGAAGCCTTTGACATGATCTATTAACCATCAGATCCAAAGTAGACTGACTAATTATCATTGAATGCAATTGAACACCAGGGTTTGTCATTTGCTGAGCCTGGCTGGGCGGGGAATATAAATCTGTTAGCATGGGTATGGTTGGGAACTTCAGATGGAAGGGAGATTAAAATGCCCTGGGTGCAATATTTATTCACAGCCATTACTCACAGAGGGACGTGCCACAATGCCATAAAAAGGCCAACACCCACCTTTTTCCATTCACAGCTGATTTTAGGAGGAAGATGAATATGGTCCAGATTGTAGTTTATGTGCTCTTATTCTTTGAGAGTTCTCCATGGTTAAACAGCTCTGCACATCTCTGAATTTACCTGGAAGAATCCTGTGGGTGGGCAGAGATTCCCTGGGTAAGGCATCAAAATGCCAAAGGAATAAATCCATGCTGCCGTGGGGAAATTCAGCCCAGACTCATCAGTCCACTCCTCTGTCTCTTTCAGATGGGCTCGGGCCACCCTCATTTTTTGTGCTGATCCTCATCTACACTGCTTTAACGAGTAATTTCCAGCATGGCCATTAATCAGCTGTTTTACTGAAGTCCAGATAGATTAGATTGATCTCATTTTCCCTTCTAAGAAACTAGTTCTTTTAGAGGGAAAAAAAAAAAGAAAAGATAAAAAGGAAAAACCAGTAGGTGAGTAGAACTGATCTTTCCTTAGAAACTCAGTGAACATTTAAAGTTTTCTATATTGTAAATGCCCATATTGTAAATTTCCATGTATTTTTCTTCAATGTCAAAGCAAATTCAAACTGTATCTGCAGTTATCTAAATATGATCATAGGATCTTGTAGAAAATATTTTAAACAATCCCAACCAAAATTATTTTGCATTAACTTCTCAAAATGATTTCAAGCCACTGTTTTGTATCATTTTATATCTGAGAATTTCTTGCATTATTTATGTACAGTAATAACCACTGAGTTTTTTAATTGTGTTTTATTTTCCTGCGCAGTTTTTTCATGCTTTGCTTTAGTAATGATTTATTTATTTACTTTCACTCAATGTTTTATTTTTTTCTCAGCTTAAGCCACACAGCTCTTCTGACCCTGCCTCCCCTTCACATCATCTCAGGGATTGCAGATCATATCAGCACAAGGTGAACAATGAAATGTGGTTTTTTGCTGGTAAAGTGTAGCCTCTGAAATATGTCACTCTTAAAGTGTACAAAGGGATATTATGTGGGTAGATCCTATCTTCATATCAAGCATGCTCCTTTATTAAGTGATGTGAAAGGCCAAATGATGTGTCACAGGTTTTTCTTGCTTTCACTGCCCGTTGTAACAAATATAGAGAACTTAATTAAAAAAACCAAACATCAAAACAGTCACAAAAAGGGGGTTTAATATCTGAAGGTGCCTCTCTTAGAACATTGAATGGATCCCAGTCTTTTAGCAAGGGAAAATTAAACAATGGGTACAGGTGGGGTCACCTAAAGCAGCTGATGACCCAGCCAGGAGCCTTTGGTCCTCACGAACAGAATGTGCAGTCCACAGTCAGAATTAGACACACATCAGAAACCCTTTCAGTGTTCAGCTTTGTAGGAGTTCAAAACACAAACACTTTATAGCTGAGTTGGTGTTCTTCTTGGATCAATTTGTATGAACCTCTCTGGTGCTGATCTACATAAAATTCACGTGAAATTGTGCAACAGTTAATACAGAGATGATATTTTTAGGATAATAATCCCTGGAAGTGTCCAAGGCTGGGCTGGAGCACCCTGGGACAGTGAAAGGTGTCCCTGCCATGGGACACCATGAATTTCAAAGTCCCTTCCTGCCCAAACCAGTCTGGATGCTGTGACAGGACTGTAATGTTATCCAATATTTATATGATGCCTCTCAAAGACTGTAAATCACATTCTGCTGTGGGCTGTGGATGTATGGATCTGCACAACCACACTTCCCTTTTGGAAAGGACACCAGCATTTTAAAGCCAGCTCCAAGCATTGCAACAAAACTCTCATTATTTGGGCAAATGTCTTGGGATTTTGAGGCAGTTCTAATGAATGATAAAGAGGCTTTGACAAATTTGGAGTTTAAGTTTAGAAGTTGCTAGATTTTTAACTATGACATATTTGCTGCAGAGCGGAGGGGATGTTCCAGATTCTGATCTGCAGCTCCTAATGAGTTATTAGATGGGGTTTTCCTTGTTTTCTTGTGCCCCCTCATTTTGCATGAGCTCAGGGGTGTCAGCAGCTCTGACATCTTGCTGGCCTGGCAGCTGCCTCCAAATCTGGTGTGCTGGAGGGCATGAACGAGGTTCAGACAAACAGTCTGGGCTGTTTTCCAAATGATCCCATCAAAAAAAGGGACTTCACTAAATATGTTTGCCCCAGCTCAACAGAGACCCTTGCAGACCTGAATAACCTTCTCTGTCACCAGAGGAGTTCCTGAAGTACAGCAGCAAGAATTTGAAATGTGGTGATGTGGGGATATGCAAGGATGTACTTTCTGCCTGGTTAAGGGAGAAAAGTCTCTGGAAAAGGACTTGCAGGGCATGAGAGCCGAGGCTGTGAATTACAAGATCTCTCTGGTGTGATTCTCTAATCCATTCCTTCGGCAAACAAAATTACTGAGGGAAATAAAACTTGATTCCCACGGAAACAAAAGGCATATGACACGATACAATCGATTTCATTGTTATTTATTTTGTTCCAAGGCTGTACTTGTTGGAAACTGGTGTTATCTATTCAGCATCTATCACTTTCTCCAGCATAAGAAATTCCCACTGTCCTGAGCAACAGGACTGCCCTCGGATTGGGCATAATTACATGGTTTCTTTTATATTCTCTAGTGGCAGTGACAGTCCTACATTGGCTGGTTCATGTATTAATGTTATTACCATGTAATTTTTAATGCAACTGTCCTTGCTGCATTCAGTGTTGTCAAACTAATATTTCTTTTGAGCCCAAGAGGGGGAAAAAAGCAAGTTAAAAGCTTTACAGATCATAATTTACGGGTGTGCTCATAAATATCTTAAAATATCTATGAATTTGTGATTAAACCAATTTGTGTGTAAATACAAGAACTAAAATATCCCCCTCAAAAACGTTCTATAAAACAAAGTCTCTGGGTAATGAACACGCCACAGGCACTTGCAAGAGGACATTGGGGAAAAAAAAAAAAACAACTAATTTTTATTTATGACAAAATCTTGCAAGCACTTTTCAATGAGGTCCATTTTTAGCAAGTATATGTATTTCTGTCTCTAATCTTGTGTGCTGTAATACCACCCAGTGCATTAGATCCTGTCAGAAGGAAAAAGAAAGGCAAAAATATCATTGTTCTCTGGCCCCACTTATATTTTTTCGAACCTTCCTCTAACAATTTAATTTCTGGTAATTAGAGTGGCTGCAATCTTTCAGGTTAGAAGGGTTTAGTGTTTATTAAGAGGTTGCCTTCTGTGTTGCAAGCTGGTTGTCAGCATGGCTCCAGTCTGGCAGTGCCACAGACATCACATCCAGGGAGATGTTTTCTGCCTCCTGCCTCCTCTAACCTGCAGGAAGACATTAGATATGGAAGAGCTCCTCACCTTATTCATGCTCTGCTGGTCACAGATTTCCTCTACAACCTGAATCAGGAGGTAGGGACATATTTTATGGAGACACAGAGCAGATCACCCCAAATCAGCATTCTCCCTCTCTAATGAGACTCGGTGTGAGCTCTGGGAATTGCGCCAGGCGCGTGAGGGGATTGCACAAGGGGGGCTAGGGGGAGGATGGGGATTCAGCAAAAGACAAAAGGAGGTGGCAGGTCCCATGATGTAATCTCTTCTCATACCGTTTTTGACAGAGTGGAAAAATCGGGTGTGTGAGCTCAAGGTGCCCTGAGGCATCTCGACTTGCCAGTGGTACTTACTCAGCCTTGGCGCCGGCTCAGGATCCTGTTCACTCACAGATGAGCTGCTCCCGGGAGTTTATCCCAATCCCAGGGCACAGAGGGGTTTATCCCCATCCCAGGGCACAGAGGGGTTTATCCCAAACCCAGGGCACAGAGGGGTTTATCCCAATGCCAGGGCACAGAGGCACCTGGGTGCCTCCCCCTGCCTGCCTTCCACACCTGGGCAGAGCCCACAGTGCTCTGCAGAACATTTGGTTTTCAGCAGGTACTACTTTGGAAACCCAGCAGGAAGGGAAATTCCCATCGTTTCTGAGACTTGCTGCCCACTGCTGTCTGAGTTAAGCTGGACTTTGTAATGAGAATTTCAGATTTCTGTGCTGCCAGGCACTGACCCCCAGGAGAACCCTGCACTGACCTGAGGCCCTGGAGAAGCTTCCAGAATGGAATGACAGAACTGGGATTGTGGGTGTGGAGTTTGGATAGAAGTGTGTGATACCACAGGGTGGGAAACTCAGAGGTGAAGGGTTTAGAATGTAGTAATAGATAGAAAGCAAGGTGGAGGTTTTGGGGCAGAGGCTGCTCCTTCTTCTTCACCTTCTTCTCCATGGGTTTGGGTGGTTTTGTGTAATTTAATAAAAAATAACCAACCACCCATGCCATTGCCAGCATGGGGGGTTGGTTATTGGGTTAAAAGTGAAACTAACTGAGGTGTCATTTCTTAATTGGACAGTTTATCCTTAAAAGGCCTTGGAGAGAGAGAGATGGGGCTCCATGTTTAGTCTGTTGGAGTGAAGTGCTGCAGAGCTCAGGGTTTGTGAGACTGTGACATGGATAAGAGCTAACAAACATCTGAGTCCCAACAAGAAATACCATCTCACACATTTAATCTCCACCCTGGCAAAAAAGAAGCAAAGCCTCTCAACATTGGTGAGCAGAGAATTGAGGATTTAGGGTTGGCTCCTGGTCCATGGCATGTTCATACTGACGTCTTCTCACAAAGTTTGGATGGCTGTTCAAAGTCCCCACATTTCTGAGAAGGACATCTCTGGTTTTTGTCAAAAAACCGCCAAAACTCTTCCACCTTTTGACAGAATATTGAAGTTATCTTTAGAAAAAAACCTCACATTACTTGGTGAGAGGCTGGGGAAAGTAATATGGTCCCTCCTATATATTACATGTCTGAGAAATGACAGCAGTGCACTCATAGATATCTTACTGCTGTTCAACTTAATAGCTGTAAATTTGATTTATTTTAGAATATTTGAATTTGTGGCTGTACAATCGGGTGGGATTCTAAGATACACTCAAATATCTATTTTTAAAAGTAGGATTGGTATTTTTCAAAGCCAGTTTTCTTTTTGTATCTAAAGTGTTTCGAATCCTTGGCAGGTTACCTGATCACACTGCTGACAACTTCATTGCTGTGGAATTGTTACAAGATGTCTCTTTCTATGAGATTTAAAAAATACATGAGGGGAGTATTTTCTATCTCATGTCGTTAAAAGCAGAGCTTTGTCATTTCAGGTTTCAGAGGATCCAAAACAAGTCAGCATCCTGGAAATAGTTCTAGATTGTTCTTGCAGATTTCTTTTCCAAGGTTTTTCTGATGGTAAATTATACTCTTCATTTTCTTTCTGCTAAAATTATTATTAATTTCTGATGGCTGGTTATGATCTGAAAATACTCAACATGTAATATCTGGGACATTGATCTGAAAATATTTCTTACTAGAATACCTGTGGCAAAATATTTCTTGGTGTTGGTGTACAACTGTGTGCAAACACTAAATACTCCTTGCTGCAATTCAGATCATCTCAGCAGAGTGAAAATATGTCCTGAATGCAAAGAAAGCCAGAGAGAGAAGAACAAGATGCTCATGGGTCACCCCTTGAGCAATTCTTTGGTCCCAAAGGATGTCATGGATCTGTCTTGTCCTTCAGAGTGCCAGGAGCTCTGGGACTGTCGTGGCTGTAAAATGCTCTGTGCCACCAAGGTTCCTCTTGTTCTTCCAGCCTGTTTTTCCAGGATTCCTGCAGGATCCTCCCCCTGGTTGCTGTTTCCCCCAGCTCTGCAGCAGTTCTGCATTCCCATTTCCCATTCTCTGTTTTCTCTAGTCACAAACTCAGCCCAGGGCTGGGTAATGTTGAGCACCTCATCAGCATTCCAGAGACTGCCACAGGCTCACCTAGGGATTCAATTCCAGGCCAGGAGTCACTGACAAGACATTTCCTACAGTCTCCATTCTTGCTGCTCCCTTTGTTTCCATTGGCAGCTCCCAACTTCTCACGTTCCTGTTCTTTGAATATTATTCCCAGCATCTCAAGCTCTTGCCGTGCATAATGCCATTCTCCACGTCTCTGGTTTTTAGTATAAAGAGTGTTGCTCGTGTCACAGTGGGCTTTTTAACTCAGCAGTCAGTAAACTGCTTTTGTGGGGGGGAAGAAAGGGTGTCAAGTTGAACCAGCTGAAATCAAAGACAGGAGCGAGACATTTCAAGGTAGGGTAGGGGAAATACACGTGGCCTTTGCAATAAAGGAATGGAGCAGCTCACAGAGGGCTGAGAAGCTTTTGCTGGAACATCCACACTACTGGAGAAGAGATTGCAAGGGATTGGTGTTTTGGCTTGGCTGAATTTGCTGCGGCGTTTGGATTTTTCCAGTGGATCTTGGTCAGAGAAATATCCTGCCTCTCCCTAGGCCAGCATCCTCAGCTGCAGGTTTAGGCTTCTGAAAAGTGCCTTTCTCCTTCTTAACCAGCTGGCCACGGATTTCTGTTTGAGCATCTGCCACTGTTTTCTGAAATTCCCTCAGTTTTACTTCTCCTTTGCCATCCACTTAGGTGTCAGCCCTGGAAGGGGCAGGAATGCCAGGAGTGCCAGTGCTGCTGGAGGTGCAGGAATGGCAGGAGTGCCAGTGCTGCTGGAGGTGCAGGGATGGCAGGAGTGCCAGTGCTGCTGGAGGTGCAGGGATGGCAGGAGTGCCAGTGCTGCTGGAGGTGCAGGAATGGCAGGAGTGCCAGTGCTGCTGGAGGTGCAGGGATGGCAGGAGTGCCAGTGCTGCTGGAGGTGCAGGAATGGCAGGAGTGCCAGTGCTGCTGGATCCTTTCTGGAGACAGTCTGAGCCCAGGAGAGCCTGCTCAGGCTGCAGGTAAACCTGAGAGTCTGCCAGATCCCTCCCAGCTACAGAACTGCATCACAAAACCCCATGTGGACACAGGTGAGTGTTCTCCAGCTTTTAATTACCAAACGGAGTGGGCAACTGAGCTGCCCTTACATAGCCACTTGGCTTTAATGATTTTTTATGCTTTATTTAATTTCAGCAGTAACAAAGCCTTGTTTCCCCCCCAGTTTTCCTCCGTGGGATTAATTTAACTGTGGAATTTTTCTTGCTGGACTGTAGTTTTTATGCATGATAGGTGCCCAGGTGAATATGTTACTAAGTTAAATAATCTATACTCAATAGCAAGGAAATCAATTTTTATTGAGATAATTGTCAGTAGGTGGATTTCTGCATGGCATTAATTAAAAAATTTCCAATTCCCTTCTGAGCAGTGTCTGCGTGTACAGGTACTGTGCCTGTGTGTACCTGACTCCCCTCAAGAGCTATGTTTGCCAATGAATTAAGATTATAATTATAATTATAATTCCTGCTCATTGGAATGATGTGATTCAGTGCACAAAGTCTGGCTGTGATGGGATCTGATCTCCCCCACTGTGTTATGGAACCTTTTTGTTTCCTAACCCTCTGTAGTATTTAATTCCTCTGGTTTTCTTTGACTCTGCTGTGAGGTACCTGAAATACATCCATTGCTGGTGGGGCCTTTTCAGAATAAATTCAGAAAGTTCTTCTCTACCACCAAATTCCTGAAAAACAGTGCAAATTAGCAGTATGGAAGCTGAGGACTTAAGATTTTATGTTTGCACAACTTGCAAGCCCTGGGTAAGGCTCAATGGTGTGAACAGAAAAATTAACAGATTTTTCTCCTGTGGATCTGGCCATTAAATGTTGAAATAGCTGGCAGAAGTATTTATTCTTTTATTTTAAGTGGTACATTCCAGCCCTAACCTTTACTGTTCATTTTCCTTCAAAAGTATAAAAAGATTTATTGCTATAATATCTCTTGCTAAGATGTTCTGGAGACTCAGTGCACTACAAAGAAATCAGAAATTATTTCTGGGGACTTTATCAAAGGAAGTTTTCTGTCTTTCTTATAAGTCTGAGGTTTTAAAAACTTAGTCATTACTCCAGAGGAGTTCCTCACCTTCCCTATGGGAATTCCTTGCCTGCTTGTTGGGCATATCTTATCCAAGAATTCCCATGATTACTGATGCAGCATCCCTAAGATTCAGTAACCAGCAAAGGACATTATTTTTTGGCACTTTTTGGCACCTGGACTGGATCAGGAAGTGCAGACACATTCCTCTCTTCTGGGTATTTCTGTGCAGGGGCTGCTGCATCAGACCACTGGTGCACAGACTGCAGAAATGAACACAAACTGAGTCACTGAAATTGCTGTGAAAAGGTAAATTAATGAGGCTGCTTGGGAGAGCAAAGGGCCAGGGGAGGACCTGAAGCAGACAAGAGCCCACCTGAGCCCTGGAGCTGCTGGGGATGGGGGGGAGTAGCTGCAGAAATCCTGGCAGTTCTGCCAGCTGTTGGACAGCTCTGATGTCCAACCCTCTGCAGCACCACTGGAGAAAATTCCCTTGTTTGGCCTCATTTTCCACCCACACCAACGCTGGGATCTCCTCCAAAACTTCTCTCCAACCAAGGCTCTCATTTTTCACTCCTCTACCTTTATTTTTAGCACCTTCATCGTCTTCACTTCTCCTTGTCTGGTCAGGACCACCTCCTGCCCTGCATGGCTCCAGAAATCACAGCTGGAACCTCTGTTTGGCCCAGATTTTGTACCCAAACCAGGTAATTCTGATTTATTCTTCCCGGGGCTCTTGAGATTTTTGCCATTGTCCATTTCCGACCACTTTGGCCCTTTCTCATCTTCTCATTTGGGTTGCAAGACAGAGTTTCACACTCTGGGGAATGAAAGCCAAGATCCTGGCTTGTCCTTTGACAGTGGAGATGGATAATGGGCACTTCAGTGCATTTTTTTCAATGCAAAACCAGCTGAGCTAACTGTTCCCATAAAAGTCCAATTGATTGCTGTAGGCATTATATTCACTCTGACAATGATAAAATGATTGCTTTAGTATCTGGCTGCGTAACCCACTTACAGCATGTGCACCAGGATTAGGAGAATGTTTCAATTATGAAAATCATTGAGATGTAAATGTCATGATTATAATTTATCTTCATTAAAAATTCCGTCGGCGGAGGGGAAATTAATCCGTGTGCTGTAAGGAGTACCAGCCACTAAAAAGTAATATGTTACAGTGGAAACAGGGACTTGGGAGTGGAGCTCCATCAGAAAATGACTCAGGAGCACATCCTGGTGATGTGACAGGTGGTTATCTCAAGGGCACTGCCAGCAATATTTTATTGGCTCCCAGTTCCCATGTGGATGGTGGAACATTTCCTCTCCCCCTGATGGCAATCCCAGCACCTCCTCCCCTCCCCAGCACAGACAGGAGGCATCATTGTCCTTTAGTGCCCAAAAATCATCACATCACCTCAAGCTGCCTGCAGCTCCCAGCACAAAAAGCAGCCCTGATTTTATTAATGGCCCTGGAAAGATTTCCACTAAACTCATGGATCGTCAGCTCGCGTTATTTCTGCTGTAGCTGTTCATGGCTCTTTTATATTTCATGTTTTCATTCTTTTATTTACTTGTTGGTTTACATGATGACAGTGAAGTTTCTCTTCAGAGTGCTACATGTATTAGTTCAATCTGGTATTACTTTTCCACCACAGATCTAGAATTGTCTGACTAAATATTTGTTAAAAATTTGATTTTTTTTCCTCCTACCATAGATGAATTTAATCTGTTCTCTTTTCATAGGTAAAGTTCTCAGATGTTATTTTTCCTTTATTCATTAATTGTATGGTGTTCATTTTTAATTTTTTTAATCCAGTCTAAACAAAAATTTTGATTTCTGCTCCTTTTCATCTGTCTCCTCTTTTCTAATAAAATAAACTGTGTTTGGTTGGTTTGAAATCAATTAATTTAATTGGAAAGCCGTGGGTGACCACTGAATATTTCTAGATTGATGTTGATTAAGTATAATATCTTTTATTGCTCTGAGACTTTTTAAAATTTTGTCTTTTGAGAGCATGTCAGCTCCTTGCCTGTGGTTCTCTTATAGATGGGATAATCCTGGGGAATTTCTTCTTAAAAGAAAGTGAGATATTCGTTGTTTATTTGACATGTTCTATAATTGCCAAATCTCTCTTTAAATGCAGAATAACTACCAAATTTATGGTACAATTTTATTTTCTTCTATGTTTTAATGATTGTCCTAAGATTATTTTTTTTAGGTTGTCTTTCTGCTTGTACCCCCACTGGCAGGGCACAGTCTGGTTGTGTGGCCAGAGCTGATACCAAAGCTTTGTGACATGATAAAGATATTTTATGACTTGAGAAGTTAATATTAACTGTCCTACTCTAGCTATTAAGGAATTTAAAGGTGTACATTTTCCCCTGAGTGTTGGATTCCATCAGATATCCCAGGTTTTTGTCTGTCAGAGCTGTTTGGAAGCAGAGTGGTGAAAAATCTGTTGGAACAGGAGAGGGAGCCCTGAGCCTGGCGATGAGGGAGGGAAGGGCAGCGCTGCCCCCGGGCTGGGAAGGAAGGGGAGCTCCCCTCTGTCCTGAAAAGCAGAGGAGAGAAGGGGTCAGCCTCACCTGCCACCCCGTGCTTTAGCCATGAGTGTCATCCTTTAACCATAATTATCATCCCTTAGCCATAATTAATTATCATCCTTTGGCCACAGTTATCAGAAAGGATGGAGAGCGACTGACTTTGAAATGAAATAAAAACAAATAAAGAAGGCAGAGAGTGGATTAGAGTGAAAGGAATTATTTCCAAAGGCGGATGATGGGGACAAAACTGACTTGGAGTGAGTGTTAGAGAGAGCCTGTAAAGTTTTAATTACCAGAACTTCGTTCCTGTTCTGCTGTTGATGATGCAGATTTCACATTTACTGGCTGGAGCTGTCGCCTCCTCTTCCCTGCACATCCATATGCTCATGGGTATAGGTGCAGGAGCCCTTCCACAGGCAGGAAACAAAATCTGGTGGCTGCTGGAAAAACATTGGCAGGACTTTTTTGGACTAAATCTCCACAGGAAAGCATCAGCTGCCTCATCAGGGCCCCTGAGCAAAGACTTTGTTGGAGGCAGTTTGTCTCCAGTCCTCGTTGACTTTTGTTCAGAGACCCTGGAAATGCTTGTCTGACTTGTTTGGCTTCCACTGATTGGGACTGAGTTACTTCACAATTAAATTATTTGACTTTTGCTAAAGACTGTGTGGAGGTTTTGAAGGCTCCCATAAAAATAGGAAAATACACCAAATAAGCACAGAAAAGTGTTTCTAGCCTATTTCAAAAAGAAATATTTGTTCAAAATCAGTTTTTTTATTATTTTTCATATGCCGAGAGTGGAATTTTACCTTGAAGGAGAGATGCCTTAAAACCAGGAGTGGTACTTTGTAACCCCATGGGATCTGTCATCTTCAGTGCAAGCAAAAACCACCCCCAAACTCTCAAAAATCCCCAAATATAAAGTACTGCTGGCTGCTCAGAGGGCTTCATTTGTGTTCCCTAACAATGTACAGTGGAAAACCACAATACTGATGGGATATAAATTGGTGCACATTCACCTCCCACCACTAGGGCTGAAATTCCCTGTGGAATTGGGGCCAGTTCCCTGTGAATTATGAATAATTTGGGTGCTCTACACAGTAGTGGTTCAGCTTGACCAACTCTTAGACAGCTATCCCAGATTTCAACTATGTGCTTATTGAAATTGGTGAGGCTTTTATGCCACAAAAACAAAAAAACAAAAAACAAACAAACAAAAAACAAAACAAAACAAAAAAAACAAAACAAAAAAAACCCAGATGAATAGAATGACAATGACAACATGGGTTTGATAAGATGATAATAAGGACAGAGGTTTCAACTGGAATTTTATTTAAATTTTTAGTTGTTTATTTGTTTCATTTGCACCTGTGTAGAGGGAAGGGAAGCCCACCAAAGCCAGCTGAGCTGGAAACCTCAAGTAAACATTCCTTCACTTTACTGAAAACCTTTCCAAAAGGGGAAGTTTTGGGCAGAATGTTGAAAACCACTGAAGCATTCTGTAGCAAAGCTTATGAATGGAAATGTACTGGAGGCAGGTGAGGTAGTGGTCATGTCTCAGTTTTTATGGTGGCAAAGGTTTCAGAAATATTAACGAGCTTTGGATTTGTTCTCTGTTTCCATCTTAGCCTGTGGCTCACATTGATATCTGAAAATTGTGTGAGAGGAGGCTGTCAAATAAAGCAAACGAGAACATAAATGAAAGCTGCTGCTTCAGAAAACAAGAATGTCAATATAAAATGGTTTAGAGGGACTCCTAATGATCTGCTTGATCTTTAAGGAAAAGTCCTCAAGGATCCACTTGTGCAGAGTCAGAAATCCAACATCACTTTTCAGAGTGTTGCTCCATTTGTTGGTGTGTTTTACCAGGGAATGAACAGTTCTTTTGCTGACATTCAGAGTGCTGAAGTACCATTTTTAACTTAGTATAAATGCATATTATTAAAGCTTTAACAGCATATGGCAGCAAGTAATAACATCTGTGCCTCTCAGCCTCGTGCTTTCACAACATACTTGAGGCACATTTTCTTTTCAAAACTGTGTCAGAAGCAAATAAAAGTCTGTTTCAAAGAAAACCAGTCAGGAATGTGAAGTGTCATCAGCAGTGACACCAAATCTGGGCTCTGCCTGTCCTTGAAGAGTGCCTCAAACAAAGGTTTTCAATGAAGTGAAGGATTGTTTACCTGAGGTTTCCAGTTCAGCTGCCTGTGGTGGATTTCCTTCTCCTCTGCATATAAATAAAACAAACAAATGAGAATCTAAATTCAAATCCCAATAGACTTGAAACCCTTATTATCATATTATTAAACCCATGTTCTCATTGCCATTCTATTCATCCACCTTTTCTTTTTTTGTGGCATAAAAGGCAAACTCTCCCCTATTTCAACAGCCAGGCAGTAGAAACTGATTCCAGTTCCGAGAGCTCCTGGATCAAACCAGTTTAAATTCCCAAATTCAGCCCCTTTTTGGGCATCCCTGACCCACAGGCTATTCCACTTCTGGGAATGCTTTTCATCTCCTTGTGTGTTTGGTTGGATTCACCATCTGGTCTCTGAGTTTTGTAGGAGGTTTTAGAGATCTGGTTTTGATATCACCTGATGTGCTGAATGTGTCCTGTGCCAGTCATGAAGGAATTATTTAGGAGAGGGTGAAGTTTTAGATATTCTTCTCAAACAAAAGAGCACCAAGAACTTCTCAAGCACATTAAAATGCACTTGAACAGTTTGTTGTTGTCATTATTACTCTTATTATTAATTTCCCACTAATGTGCAACAAGAAGCACAAATCAGGACTATTATCCAAATGTAAAATAATGTAATTTTAAAGCAAAGGTTTTTATTCCAAAGGGGAAGTTGCAGAGTCTTTTTTCCCTCTGTGAAGTGAGGTCCCTGCCTGTGCCAGCTGTTACAACACTTGCCATGAGATCACACCACTCTGCCATACAAATCCCAATTTTATGTGTGCCTGCCTTGGGTTAATTACCCCTTAAGGGGAGTGATCCTAATTGACCCCTTCTGTAAATGGGCTCAGTTCCTTAGGACAGCAGTAGGAACTGACCCCATTTTTCTGCCTACACTTTGTCTGCTTTCTCTTAAACACCTGTTTTTTGGTACTTTGTTATCTCTTTTATTCTCTCAGAAGAAAAATGAATTGCTGGAAAAATTCTCACCTCACTCTGCAGCAATTTAACCACTTACAGCGCAACCTATAATTGCCTTTTTTATCAAATTTTTGGTCATAAAGGCAGTGGTTGTCCTTGAATAAGGAAAAATGTAGATTTTAGAATTGGTGGCCAACTCAGGTAAGTGAATTATCTTGAAATTTATTTATTGAAAAATATGTTTTGAAGAATATATCATTTATTTTCTTAAAAATTGTAGCTTTTGGCAATGATCAGTCCATAGCTGTTGCCACCATGAAAAGACAAGCTTTTATGACTTTTGGGTCCATAACATAGTGGGATGCTGTCAGTACTTGAAAAAGAATATTTTGATCAGGTTTGAGGCCTTAACCTCCCTTTCAGGTGATTTGTGGATTAAGAAGGATCCAATTGTTAAAAATTGATTGTGTAGTGTTTTGTACTGTGGCTGGTGGTGAATATAAAATACCTTGGTTTATGCAAGTATCCTGTAAGAAGTTAAACATTTCCCTGGTGCCCTTATGTGTTTTAAAACACCAAATAAATAGAAAACAGCTTTAATGGGTAAAGGACCCAAGAGCTTTTCCCTGTATGCTTTGCAGGACATATTTTTAATGCATATAGAAATTATTCTTACTATCTGAAAGAACTAATTTGCATGTGGATTTATTTGAACAAGCATATTTTGAGTTACCACACTGCTGCCCGCTGTAATAATTGCTACAATGCTGATTTTTAGGGGTTTCTCTGATTGAGAACTACCTGAAGTTTTGTATTAATATTAAGAATGGGGTCATTAAGAATGTGATTGTGTTGGAAGCCATGGCCTGGATTAATACTGAGAAGTGTTTGCACAGTAAATATCAGAACTGTGTGTGTGTTAGAGGCAGATGGAGAGCTGGGAGAAAGCAAAATTGATGTCTTCCTCAGAAAGGCAAAATCCAGGAGCTCTGATTTGCAGAGCAGTTGGCTTTATTTCACTTCTCAGAGGCAGCTCCAACACACCAACAAGACAAGAGCCAGCAGATTTTTTTAAAATAATGATTCATCTCCGACCAGTCTGATTTCTTTCTGTAACAGAAGGCTTTGTGGGGGAGTACAAGCTTTGTTATGTGTCTTCTGCTGCAGTTAATATTAGATATTAAAAAACACTGAAGAAACATTGATTAGGAAATTACACTGGATGAGTGGATAAGAATAAAGGCTGATCCTACCCAGACATAAAAAAACCACCACTGAGCAAGGCAGGGGTGGCTGGGGAGAGCAAACGCAGTGAGGAAAACACCTCAGCTCTGTCAGAGCCTCTGCAGGATGGAAATTATTTGGTGTGGGGCAGAAATGTGTTAAAATAGGTGCAAGAAGGGGCCAGCACAGTGTCCTCAGAATGTCACAACCTCGTCTGGGAGGAGCTGTAGATGAGCACAGACAGATCTGTGCTCAAACTCCTTGTTCTGCTCAGACCATGCCCAGCTCTGAGCACTTCATCTCCAGGCAGGTGAATCCATCAGGTGGAGAAGGAAGAGTACCAGTCTCTGGAAATTATCTACTGTTTTACATTGGGTTTGTTTGTTTCTAGTCAAGGGAGGCATAGCAAGACTTCTCAAGTGTGTGAAACAGGGAGGAAAGAGGAGCATAAAAATCTATTTGGACAGACAGGGTGTGAAGGGTTTAGGCTGCAGACAGAAAGATTTGGATTAAACCAGGAGGGAAAGGGCAGAAAGACAATGCACCAGCTCGCTCAGGGTGCTTGTAAAGCCCCCAGCAGAAGGTCAGAGCACGGTGGAGGGGCAGCAAGTGTCTGTCAGCACAAATGAGGTTCAAGCAGCCCTTCCTTTGGGCAGGGGAAGGGAGCGGGTGACCTCGGAGTGCCTCCCCTCCTGGAGCTCCATGGCTGCATGGAAAACGTGTCTGAGAGCTTCAGCCAGCAGCCCCTGGGTGCTGATTAACGTGACAGGGCTCGTTAGCATTAAGTGACTTAATCAGGCCTGCTGTCCCTTCCTGCAGGACGAGCACGGAGCGAGGGCAGCAGAGGGATGAGCCTGCCAGCCACCAGCAGGCTGATTCCTGAAGAAAATGAAGTTCTTCATGAAGGCCAGGCAGCAAACTGGCATTTAATTTTCAATTAAAAGTCCTCCTGAAGCAAGAGTAATGGAGGTTTGGGTGAGGAGCAGGAATGGTGAAGGCTGAAGGTTGTGTTTTATGGCTTGGATGATGGAGTGGGGCTGGAGCTGAGGGAGCACTCGGGTGATGTGATGTGTCTAAATCACAAAATCCCAGTGGTTTGGGCTGGAAGGGACCTTAAATCTCATCCCATTCCACCCTCTGCCATGGTGACACCTTCTACCACCCCAGGGTGCTCCAACCCCTGTGTCCAGCCTGGCCTTGGGCACTGCCAGGGATCCAGGGGCAGCCCCAGCTGCTCTGGGAATTCCATTCCAGGGCCTGCCCACCTTCCCAGGGACCAATTCCTGCCCAAAATCCCACCCAACCCTGTCCTCTGGCAGCAGGACACAGCAGCACCTGCTTGAAATGGGCACCACCAGGTTCAGCCCCACACCTCAGTATTGATTCACTAATTTCTTTGTGTAACCTCTTTGAATTTACTCCTTGAATTTACTCTTTGAATTTACTCTTTGAATTTACTCTTTGAATTTACTTATTGTCTTTCAAACAGCATTCCAACAGTGAGACAGCACCACGCTTGCTTTGTGGGGTCTCTGCCTTCAAAGCCATCCAAAGCAAATGGGCTAAAGCAGATTTGAGAGTCTGTCTCTTGTCTAGATGATAATCTTGATTTTTCATAGATTTTTTTTAAAAAAGGAAGGATTTTCCAGGCAGCATCCATGCCAGGAAGAAAAGGATATCTGTCTGTGCTGAGCCCATTGTCTGGGCTTCATTCTGATTGTTGCAGGCTTGACATAATACATGAGAATTAAAAAATTTAAGATACTAGAGCACTCCTGGCCTTTATTCAAACAGCAAATCCACTCAAAGTGAAACATCTGTCTATAGATGAAGATAGAACTCTTTCAACCTCCCCACACAATACCTTTTTAAAAAATTTCTTATAATTTTTTACTGTGAATACTCACAAAAGAAATTTGCTAAGAAAGTGTTTGCTTTCCCTTTTCATAGACAACATTAGGCAAAATTTTTATGTCATGATTTCATTTATTATTACAAAAATGATCTTGTATGGAATTCATCGAGTGACATTCTAAAAGTAGGAAATTGATCTTCAAGAAAACATTGGGGTTTAATAAAAAATAGACTTTGTTAAATATTTGAATCAGCCCTTCAAATTCTATGACAGAAATCCAGCCCTGATTTATTCCAGAAGTTTAAAATTAATGCTTATTATGATAATATAATATTATGTAATAACATAATGAACCCCTTATCTCACAATGGGAAATATTTTTCTGATTCCTATTAGAACCTCTGAAAAGTATGGAATGTTCTCATTTGGCTTTTCAGTTAGCTCATGGTGCTCCACAAATGTGTTTGGATATGAGGTGGGCTCAGCCTTTTCTCTCCTCCAGATTTGCCTTCCCCACAAAACAGTGAACCCCAAATGTTCTAAAGGCAGCCTGAAACTGAGGCTCAGTTTTCCTCTCTGTACCTCATTTTGTCAGCTTGACAGTGACATTTGTGTTCTCTGTAAAGCACTTTGAGCCTGATATGGAAAAATGCTGCAGAAAAAGCTCCGTTTTTACTCATTTAGCTTTTACAGTTAGATCATCACTGAAATAGTCTATTCCTATGTAAGCAGCATATCCATGTGATAAGGATTTTTTCTTGTGTAAGTGTAATCTGTTTCTGCCCATTTACCCCAAATATGAATGTACTTAATTGGAATTTTCCATGTTTTAGAAATTTCTTGTGCTTACCTAACAAACCAGCAGCAAGGAACTCTTAAGTTGCTCAAATTAGATTTCTCTGAGACAAATTATATTTCTCTGAGACAGACAGTGAGTGTTACTTTTGCTCTTTTTGTGGTTGCAGCTGCTGAGGCTAACGGTGACACAGCACATTCTTCCTGCTTTGGGGGAAATGAAACCATGTAATGGATCCACTCTGCTGAAGGAACAGCATCCTCCACGAGCAAATTTATAAGTTCTCCTTTTATACTTCCAGAGCAAGGTGGGATGTCTTCTCTCTTAAAAAAAACTTCATTTGCCTGAAAAGAGGCAGCCCACGAGTCACACAATACCAGAATTTCATGGCAAAATGGTAAAAAAGGTGTCCTTGAATCCACTTAGGGTGAGACCTCGAGCCTTTCCAGTCCCTTTACATTGGTACAAAGGGGCCTTAACACTGCTGAGAGCAGGGCTTTGATCTCTCTGAGCTCACATTGCCTAGTAAGAACTTGTTCTTGCATAATCCCAAAGAATTAAGAGTGCAGCAGAACAGAGGGAGCCACCTGTATTCTGAGAGAAGCACAAAACCCCAGAGTTTCCCTGGAGGGAAAGGGCTCCATGTGCCATGGAAATGTTTCAGTGGGGCAGCATGAGGTGGAAAAGTGTCCAGGTTATGGTGGGTCCTGGGTCTTCAAAGAGACCAGAGCAGTTGTTGGCTGCTGTAAAGTTGGTTAATGCATGAGTGCATCAGTCTGGAAGGAGTTCAGAGCATTAAAGTCTGTGCTAAAAACTTTCTGGCAGAGTCCTGAGCAGAAACAGCAGCAGCTCCCCCACCTCCCTCTTCTTCTTCTCCTTCCTGCACCCCAATGCAGGGGTTTTATTGATAAATCATCCAATCAGCTAAGAACATGATTCTAAAACATTCTTTCCACGCCAGTCTGAACTTAATTCTCATGTGTGAAAGTAGTGTCACTTCTTACATAAAATCTACGTGCATCATTTTATCTGTTTACACAAATGGTACTGCTTCTTTTCTCACTTAAACTTTACATGTATAATTTTATCTATTTGTGTGAAAACTTCTATCTGTTCTATCTAGGAACACAAGCAATGTTCTGCTGAGTGTTTGTTATGTCTGGAGCTAAGCTAAACTAGGCTTTAGGGCTTTTAGCTAGCATTCTCTTAAGGCACTTAAGATGTATTTCTAATTACTTAAAAGTAAAACTTACACTTCTATTTCATATCCGTGTGGTTTAATATATTTCAGCTTCTCTAGAGGTTCTAATTCAAACCCAGCATTCTTTTCTCTCTCTGAGGGACTCTATTTCATGCATTCCAACAGCAAAGCATTTTAGAAATGATGGAAGGAGAGCAATGATGTCCTGACAATTTAGGCCAGAATTAAGGAGAGTCTTTTAGGATTCTTGTGGTCATTCCCAATTCAAAAACCCAATGCTGCCCAAAATGCAATAACAATGAAAAAATAGAGATTAAACAACAAGAACAAAAGGACCCTGTTGCATGGCAGAGAAGGGTTAGTGAAATGACAGGTAATTACTCCCCACTCTGCCATGGAGTTCATCAGAGAGCAGAGTGAAACTGCAAAATCTCATAATCTGGAATAAACAGCACTGGTGGTGGTTGCACTGCAAAAATTACCCAGGCCCCAAAAGAACAGCAAAAGAATCCAGGTAGGTTTTCCTGGTGAGAGAGTCATTATTGCTGCCCTGGTGACAATAAGTGAATAAAATTCAATTAAAACAAGGAACAAATGTTGGGATGAGGAAAATTTTGTGCCACATCGTAGTGGGAGAGACAAGGAGTTTACTTCAGAGCTGATGAATGGAAAAGCACCATGACCCCAAAATTCCCTTTCAGGACTCACTGGCATCACTGCCAGGCACAAAACTCCTCTGAATTTGGTGTCTGTGTCCTCAGGAAGGAAAGAAGGGAAGTTCTTTGTCTGGTTCCTGCCACTCATGGGATGTGTGGTTTTTGTGAAGCTGTGGTGTCTTGCTCCCACACATTTCAGGTTTAGAGCACAGAATCATTCACAGGATGTTCCTTCCTATACCTTTACAAAATACTTAGGAAAATAATAGGTTTTATCATCTCATCATAATAATAATCACTCACAGACTGTTCTCATAGGCTTAAATCCTAAATAAGCACTATAGGATTTGGCCTAATTACCCAATTTTCCCTCTGCTGTAGTCAGCAAAATCTTTTTCTCTGACTCAGTGGAATGCATGGATTTCCCTGTGCAGATAGGATTTATCTGATTTTCGTTTTGTGTTTCACTGGCAACTGAACTGATTATTTTCTTTTTCCTACTAAAAATAGATTCTACTGAAATGAGCTCAAGATTTGTCAAAAATTGTCAATTCCACTCCCTAAAGTTTGTACTTCAGTTATTTTGAAATGACAAAAATCACACTTAATGTGTGGTTTCACACATCACACATTGACCTCACACTTATGTGCACAGTGCCTCATTTATTATTTATTAATAATGCATCATCTCCATGAAAAAGTGATGACATCCTTGAATGCAGATGTGGTTGCAGAAACACTGATTTGGATCCATTCTTGTGGTTTAACACAGCTTGGTTTTTAGTTAAAGAGAAAACTCACTGCAATTCTAAATACAATTTTATTCATTGCTCGCTGCATTCTCTTTGGTTGATTCCTGAGTGATATTTTATTCAAATTATGCTCTGTCTCTTCTTCAGAGCCACTCAAAGGGCTGCTTGCCAGTGCCCCACCAGTGCATGTCCCAAAGTGTGGATTGGGTTGGAAGCAGTTAATGCATTTTATTTCTTTCAACAACTTTGGGTTGAATTTTGGAGACTTTGAACACAGATCAAAATAAGGTGGTTTTAAGTCAATGGATATCAAAGCAAGCTCTGAAATGTTAATTCACTGTCTCTGTCTCTGGGAACAATTCTGTCAGAAATTCCCTCAGATATTAAAAGAAAAAAATGTTCTTGAGAAGGTTTCTGGTAAAACATAAATTTAATGCAAATTCCTGTCTGTATATCAAGATCATGCAGTTCATGATAAAGTTGAAATGAAAGTTTGGTGCTGGAGTTGTGCAGACCCCAGTGAATCAGTTACTGCTTTTAGAAAAACAGGGATATTTAACTGCTGTGGGTTCCAACAAATGGATCCTTCCTTATGGGATAATGGGAAAAATCCGTGAGGAGCATAGAGATGGATTGGTCAGTTAAGCTGTTAATTAATTTCTTAAGGAAAATGTGTGTTGGAGCCATAAAATACGTTTATTTTCAGTGGCACTTGCTATCCTGGCCACTCTGGGTTTGTATTTGGGGCAGTGCAAGAGAAGCAGAGTGACACAGTTGGGAAAATAAAAAAGGAGGAGGAAAAAGCAAATAAAATAAATAGTAATAATGGAGAAGGCTTTTTCCAAACCATGTCCTAAGACTCAGGAATTGTCTTTTCAAAGAGCATTTAGGAAAAAGTATTTCCATGGAATGATTTGTACTAATTCTTGCACACTGTTATTTGAGCAGAGTAGTTCTGTAATTTGAGCTGGTTTTATTGTTTTTGTCAGATTTTTGTTTTAATGATTTTTTTTTAATGCAAACTGTACAAGAGCCTTTAATGGGTTTTAAACTTATTATGGACTCATATTTCTTTAGCTATTTCTCTCTTTTCAGGATTGAATTTGGATTCTTGTACTTTTTCCTCTTTGAAATCTTTTGGTCTTGGATCTCAGCCTCTTATGTGTCCACCCATAAAACCTTAAAATTGACCCATTAAAAATATCATCTTGCAGAACAATTTCAAGATCTGCAGGAATACTTTCAGCTGTGGAAGTGTAGCACCAAAATATTCATCCTTTTTATTCCAGGTATGTACATTTTTAGAGATATTTGATTTTGGAGAGCTTTTCTGGGACAGGACACAAGATTTTTGGAAATCCTATTGCTCTGGAGTCATGGGCTGTGTATGGCAGGGTAGATAACTCATCCTTGAGTTTACTAGCAAGGATCCAAGATTATTTATTCTTTTTGTATCCAAGATTACTTATTCTATTTATATTATTTATTCTATTTATTTATTATTTATTCTCTAAAAGAGCTTTGAGCTGGACCTGTGTACAGAGCTTGGCTTTATTGCAATTGTTTCTCCAACTCCACAATGCAAAAATAAATACCCACCATATGGGGACACAGGGGAGGTTAATTCATTAATATTTATAGAGCACTTTTAGACATTTTTATGGAAGTGGCTATAAAAATGCTTATACAGATGAGGCTATAAAAATGGGGAATTGTATACCTGCTACTTGTAAATTTTTTGGCAGTAATGGCACCCACCTTGTTTTCATTATTGGCTCTGTTCTTTTATGCAAAGCCTTCATTTAGAAGGGGACCATTTAAATCTAGTTTCAGTAACCTAAAATTTAGCTGTATAGTCTAAGGCAGGAATTAGTGTTCCTGCCAGAGCTAGAGGAGAGAATTCAGCAAATCTAAAAGGCCAACTTGAGGTTAATTTTTAGGTTCTGGACATTTCTTGTGATGAATTCCATCTCTGCAGGGGAAATGTCCAGCACCCATCCCACCCTCCTGGCTCTGACACCTTTCTGGAGTTTAGCAGGTTGCTGATGTTTCTGGACTGGAACTACTCTGTCCAACAGTTTGGCATCAAATCCCTTCAGATATTCTCTTTATTTCCTTGTTAGCCAGTGCTAATCCCAGAAACACAGCTAAAAATGCCTGCGCTATGTAGATAATGAAAATATGTATTATTTCTCATAATTCACATAAGGAATACATGAATGTGTGCCTATTTATCCTTCATGTTCTTAAAAAAAAATCATGCTTTTTGCCACCTGGAAATTACAGGCTGGATCTTGCCTGTGCAGGAATGGGAGGACACATTTTCTTCCATGAAACCTGAGGAAATTTCACTACAAGTCTGAGTGTGCTAAAAATAATAAACTTCTTAACTGTCACACTCATCACTGAAATACTTTACAGTGCAGCCTTTTGCATGAGCATTAACTAAACCCTGGTTCTCAATCTCTGAACCAGGGGAGACAGACAGGGGAATTCTATCCATGGCTTAGATGACAAGCATTTTCAACAGTTTGCACTTGGCAATACAGAAGAATTTGATAAATTGCATTTTCAGATGGTTCCAAAGGAATTTTGCTTCTGTTCATTCACAAAATAACTCATCTCTGTCACAGAGCTGAAGCTTAGCATGGAGTAGAATATAAGAGATGAATATGAGTTATAACTGCCCCAAAAGAAAAACAAACTCTTTCATTTTTTCCTCTGTCATTTAAGAGCCAACTGGAATCTCTCTCATAAATGAAGTGCACACTCACATTTTCCCACAGCAGGAAGATGTGTGAGCTAGGACTGGTTTAAACCTGAGAACTGTAAGAAATTCTGAGCTGCACTAAACAATGATTTCCTTCTTGGAGGATCCAGTTTTCCAGCAGGATAATGATCTGACTGTAATGAACCATGTCTGCTTGTTGTGAAAAAGAAGCAGCCACAGTTGTTGCTCAGCCCTCCTGTGTATCCTGTCTGACAGCTCAACTTGTTTTCCCCCAGATGTCTGGATTTGCTTGTAGGGAAATGGCAGAGCTTATCTCCAGCCTCAGTGCTGTAATGTGATAAACATGTTTTCCTTTATGCACAGCAGACAGAAATGCAGCCCTGCTTTTCATTTATTCCAGAGGAAATCTGAGCTTTGCAGTAATCCCTTAAAATCCAAGAAACCTTTTCCATGAAAAGAGCCAACCCTGCACCTGCTCTGCTGCAGCCTGTACCTGTGCTAGGTGAGCACAGCCTGCATGGTGGGGAAGTCACATTTCCAGTGAGTTCATGATGGAGAGTTCCATATTTATTTTGTTTTTTTGAGAAATACTGTGCATAGAAAGGATGCTATTCATTTGTAATGACTGTAAACACAGAGAGAAGCAGAAAAGAACCAAAAAGAGAGGTGTAATTCTTCTGATATCCCTGAGACTCTGGCACTGAATCTGATATTAGCCCTGAGTTCAGGTAACTCTTTTATGAATGCACTGTAATTGAAGCAATAAACTGTTATTTTTAAGCTCTATTTCTCACCTTTTCCCAGCAGTTTTTCTACATAACGAGTTTATGAATATGTCTGTATTTTAGCTGCTTGAATTGATGGAAGCAGCAATTTCACATTGATTTCCAAACATAGAAGCCCAGTCAGTCAAACAACTAATTCCCCACTTTTCAGTATTAACAGAAGAGCTGTTGTCAGTAGCTGCCAGCTCATGGAAACAACTCTGGAACAAAAGCAAATATCCTGGCCTGAGGTGGGGAGAGAAGAGAACAGCAGAAAAGCACTGATGTCACACCCCTGGTGGTGGCATTTGTCACTAAGGAGGGGCAGGAAGGTAAATCAAAGAGAAAAGAGTTGGTATGTCAGTATTTTCTAAGAAAAGGGAAGAATGGGATGGCTGGCAGGGCCTAAATTCATGACAGGCTTAAGATGGTGCCTTTTAGCTCAAGATTTGGGATTTAGGAGATCCTGGAAGGTGTGGGCTGTGTGAGAAATCATTTACATCCTCTAAAGGGAGCACACCTGGGACACCTCCCCACGTCCCACTCTGGATTTGCACCCAAAAATCTCTGTGAGGGCAGCCAGGCTGTACCTGGGGAATGCTCCAAATCCCAGATTTAGGGAAAATCAGTCCCTAGAAACGGTGGGAGTGGTGCCAGACTGGTGTCTGATCAATGAGGCTCTTTCAGGCAGAATAACCTGCCCTTGACAATATGAAGGACGTGTCTCATGTCAAATTAAGGAGAAAAAGGATTGAGACAAGACCTGGGAGTGCTTTGGAGCTTTCTGACTTGTAAATATAATCAAAACCAAAGTGGAGATGATCCCATTTTGAAGAACATTGGGCAGCTGAGGGGGAGAGAGAAGTTTCTGATGAGGAAACAGAAAGAAAGGCAGAAAATTTCTATATATCATCCAAGTGAGGCCTTCAGTTTCCTTTCTTATTTTAACAGAAGGTGAATTTTTAATCCAGAAACTTAAAATTCTTAGGAAAGGAAAACATATGCTTTCTTTCTGTCGTAAAGTTTTGAACTTTAATTAACTTTCTCCAAAGGGCTGAGGCCCTAGACACCGAAGAGAAAGCCTTTAATAAGTGTACAATGGCACACCTGCCATCTGATGGAATCCTTCCATCCATACCCAACAAGATTGATGTTCTTGTGAATAAATATTATTTGGTTATTAGATGAAAAATGGGAGCAAAGTTGAAAAATACAACTCATTGTTGTTCACCTAAGGAAAGTCCTGCAGAAAATGTATTTCTAGATTGTTCTAAAAGTTAATTTAGTTGTCCAAAAACTGATGCTATGTTCTGTCAGAAAACACAATATCCTGCCAAATGATTTAGACCTTTATACAGAGGGGTTAATTTAGTTTTATTCTCAAGCAGAAGTTATAGACCTCCAGTATGAAAATAATAAATAGGAGCAGGTCCAACACTACAAATTATATTGAAGTCAAGAGAAAATATAAATTAACTAATGCTAAAAGGAGGATCAATGTGTTGGCTGAATCATCAAAAACTGGTAGGAAAATATATAGAGAAAATTACTTTCCTTCAACTGAATTCAAGGTAGCAGAACAATTTAAGAGACTGAAAAAACCATATAGATATTGAGCCAAGACATGCTTTAAGTGTTGACCTTCTCTAAAATTCTGAAGATATTTCCTTCAGTCTTCAGGGAAGGGGAATTTTCTAGAGCACGAAATGTGAATCGAGATTTGGTCTGAATCCAGACTTTCTTCAAATGAAAAGATGTATTTTCTGTTAGGTAAAAATCAGGACAAATAGCGAAGAGCCACTGAGCAGTGCGGGATAAGATTATCAGGAATTCCACATTCCTGGATTTTTCCTCTCTTTATTGGACTAGCACAGTGCACATTAAGCCAGGCCTGTCTCTGTCCTGTCTAAGTTTGGGGTAATTTTGTCATGAATTTGATTGAGTTAATGACTTTTGGTGATCATGTTCATAAATATGGGGTCAGTTGGCAAGGGGATGGGCTAAAAGAACAACTCTGGAGTGCTGTCACTGTGCATTTCCAGAACATATTTCAGGTATCTAACAGAGGCTTTATTGTGGATATTTGATCCAAAGTGTGGAGAATAACCCACCTTGTGTGGTTTGTGTCTGATAGCATTGATTTAACACTTTGGAGAACATTTCATACCACAGTGTTATTAAATAATTTTAATGGATTGATCCATGCAGCTGATGGGGCGAGAATTATCTAGTGCTCAATGAAAAAATATTGAAAGTGAACACATTGTATGTGATCAAGTCTGATCATCTAATTCCAATTTTACCATCAATCATGATTGATCAGTCCATGAGCTGCAAACACAGTGATGATATTTTACTCAAATACATTATCCCTGAGGAATTTTTCCCCCTATATGCCACAAATAGTGCTGCTTCATTTTCTCCAAAATTAAAACCTGTATTGCTGAGAAGTAATGAGCAGATTAGTTATGTGCTGACAAAAGCCCAGTCCTCTGTGGTGGCAGGAGTGGAGTCTCTCTCTCCTTACTGATTGCAACTATTCACACATCTTAATGCAGGCACCAACAAAAGTTGCCAAGAGCACTTGAATTAACCTTTTATATTGAGAAATACAGCAAAAGAGACTCTTGCATATGAAAATGTTCACCAGGTGGCACAGCAGCTTTGCTCATATTAGCAGAAAACTCTCAGAGTCGTTTGTGGCTAATGGAACTTCTGTGTGCCCAAGGAAGGCTTGGTTCCACTTTGAAATTTGATTTCTGAGCTTGTGTGAGCTTCTAGCAATCCACAGGCTTTTTTTTATTTATTTCTCTGCTGGGTTTTGCTGAACAGTGATGCATTTTTTGACATTTTCTAACCTGCAAGTTCAGGGCTGTCTGCACTCTGGGATGAGCAGTGAGCTGGAAATTTAGGTGTTCTTGGAATATTGAGTCATCTTCTTTGTTTTTTTTTTTTTTTTACATTCAGCAAACACCCCTGTTCCTTTCACATCTATATCTCTGTATATCTATGTTTAACACACCTACATCTCTATATATCTGTGTATAACACATCTCTATCTCTATATATCTATGTATAATATCTATATCTCTGTATATCTATGTATAAAACATCTATATTTCTGTATATCTGTGTATAATACATCTATATCTCTATATATCTATGTATAA
This sequence comes from Haemorhous mexicanus, assembly GCF_027477595.1. Lineage (NCBI taxonomy): Eukaryota > Metazoa > Chordata > Aves > Passeriformes > Fringillidae > Haemorhous > Haemorhous mexicanus. Next base: position 23,617,163 of record NC_082350.1, read on the forward strand.
TATCTATATCTCTGTATATCTGTGTATAACACATCTATATCTCTGTATATCTATGTATAATATCTATATCTCTATATATCTATGTATAACACATCTACATCTCTGTATATCTCTGTATAACACATCTATATCTCTGTATATTTCTGTATAACACATCTATATCTCTAGATATCTATATATAACATCTATATCCCTGTATATCTATGTATAATACATCTATATCTGTATATCTATGTATAATATCTATATATCTATGTATAACACATCTATGTCTATATATAACACATCTATATCTCTGTATATCTGTGTATAATACATCTATATCTCTGTATATCTATGTATAAAACACCTATATCTCTGTATATTTCTGTATAACACATCTATATCTCTAGATATCTATATATAACATCTATATCCCTGTATATCTATGTATAATACATCTATATTTCTATATATCTATGTATAATATCTATATCTGTATATCTATGCATAACACATCTATATCTCTGTATATCTGTGTATAACACATCTATACCTCTGTATATCCATGTATAACACATCTATATCTCTATATATCTGTGTGTAATACATCTATATCTCTGTATATCTATGTATAATACATCTATATTTCTGTATATCTCTGTATAACACATCTATATCTCTGTATATCTATGTATAATATCTATATCTCTATATATCTATGTATAACACATCTACATCTCTGTATATCTGTGTATAACACATCTATATCTCTGTATATCTCTGTATAACACATCTATATCTCTATATATCTATGTATAATATCTATATCTCTGTATATCTGTGTATAACACATCTATATCTCTGTATATCTCTGTATAACACATCTATATCTCTATATATCTATGTATAATATCTATATCTCTGTATATCTGTGTATAACACATCTATATCTCTGTATATCTATGTATAATATCGATATCTCTTATATCTATGCATAACACACCTATATCTCTGTATATCTGTGTATAACACATCTATACCTCTGTATATCCATGTATAACACATCTATATCTCTATATATCTGTGTGTAACACATCTATATCTCTGTATATCTATGTATAAAATCTATATCTCTGTATATCTGTGTATAACACATCTATATCTCTGTATATCTATGTATAACACATCTATATCTCTATATATCTGTGTATAACACATCTATATCTCTATATATCTATGTATAACACATCTATATCTCTGTATATCTATGTATAACACATCTATATCTCTGTATATCTATGTATAATACATCTATATCTATGTATAATACATCTATATCTCTATATATCTATGTATAAACCCACCCTTCTATACATGAATGTATAGAAAAAACGGCAAAAATGCATTTAAAACACCTAAACTAAATTTGTGACTAATTTTTTTGGGGAAAAGGCCGTCATTGTAGTGACATTGTGGCACAGTTGCCAGAGATATTTAGCAGCTTTTAGCAGCTCTTGAAACCACCTGTCCCATTTTGGTGGCAGACTTTTAGATGAAAAGAATATTAATTATTGTGGCAATTCAAAGGAAAGCTGAAAGTGGGACTTGGCTTTGCTTCTCAGAGAAAATCCAAAGGAGGACCCTGCAACTCTCATGACATAATTAACTTCTTCTTGCAGCCCTCCTAAATGCAGGTGTTTCCATTATGCAAAACACACAGGAGCCCTCTTCTTGCAGAGAATTCAGCAGTGAAATCAGAGGAGAAGTTAAAAGATTTCCCAGTGAAGTGTTGCTTTGGAATCCATTGTGTGTGGAAAGGTAAAGATAAAGGGGGTAAAGATTTGAGAAGTGGTGGAGTTGCTGTAAATCTGTAAAGAATTCCATCACGTCATAGGAAAAGTTAGAGTGCACTGATGAGCCAGGGTCATTTATTACTGATCTCTTTTCTCCAGAGCATTTTGTGATGGCATTTCTCCCACCCTGCCATGTGAATACCCCACAGCACCGTGCCTACATGATAAATATCCACACATATGTGAGTTTTTAGATGTCTAGACTTATTTAAAAAAAATAAATAACTTGATTTCACACAGTGGCACTGATTTACCCCAGATTTTTCTGAGTGTAGTCCAAACTGGATTACCAAATATCAAAAAGTGCGTGCCCAGAACTGAAATGTTTTGATCCAACACATTTTTGGAGGATGATTGGAATTTCAGAGCAATTTCTTTGTGTCCCGAGCCCACAGCCTCAGGTGAAATGCTGATTAATGTTGTACTGCTCCATTCTCTCAAGGACAGCCTTGTAAAAGTGACTGTAAGGGCTGATTGTGAATACCCAGACTACAGATGTCTGGAATCAGCCTGTTCCCATCTGACTGGAATCATTTTGTTTGGTTTCATATTCATCAGTGCTTCATATGTAAAGTTCAGTGTTCTAATCTCTGGAAATGCAGTGTCTGGAAAGTTTAATTACAAGTTTTTACCTGCAAATGAACATCTGGAGCTTTTTGGAGTTGCATCAACTTCTCTGTTAGAGTTTCTCTCCCATTTGTTGCTCCTGTGACTTCAGCATTAATTTTGCTTTGGAGAAAGGCTCATATCTTATGATTATCTGCTTTTGATTAACTTCATTGAATTGCTGAGCCAGGGCTCCTTTTCCATCTGTGGTAGAGAATCTGTAACAGGTAATGCTGCAGCATGACCTACTTCCAATTTTCAGCCACAGAAGCAGAAGAAAAGGATTAAAAATGTCAGCAGCAAGGGTAACACTCATTTTGGTTGGTTTCAAAATGAAATTTTTCTTAGCACAGGAACTCTGCTCCATTAGGAACTCTCAGAAAGTGCCAACTCACAAACTTCCTTCTGAATCATGGTGATTTTTCCTCCTGGAGGTCTCTATGTTTCATTCCTGCTGTCTAATAAGTATTTAAGGACTAACCTATGCTTGTGTGGAAATAACAGTAACAGAAATTAATACATGTTAAGAAAATTAAATTGAAAACAGGAGTCCTGCACTTTCAGCTAAGAATATCCTTTTTCTGCATCCATTTTAATCAAACCACACTTCCCTCAAGCACTTACTCAGTTAAAATAGTCATTCTCCAACCTCCCTTGGGCTTAAACTTGTGAGAGTTAGGACATGTGTCAAAGTTTATCTTAAAGAGTGTAAAAATAAATAAAAGAATTGGATTAAATAGAATAAGACAATGGGAATGGAATAGGAATGAAACAGAATAGGAATGAAATACAGAATGGGAATGAAATATAGAAAAGGAAGGAAATTGGAATGGAATGGAATGGAATGGAATGGAATGGAATGGAATGGAATGGAATGGAATAGAATAGAATAGAATAGAATAGAATAGAATAGAATAGAATAGAATAGAATAGAATAGAATAGAATAGAAGAGAAGAGAAGAGAAGAGAATAGAGAAATACTCTTTGCCTCTGTCCTGGAGCAGCAATAACAGCAATGAGAGTTGAAGTCCTCTCTTCCCCCCCAGTTATATTCTCAAATATAATGTGGGATGGTGGAAATAGTTCAGATGGCTCAAGAGTGCTGAGCTGGCTTTTTGAAGTGATGAATTGCTCCCAGCTACAGGCACAGAGCCAGCAGCTGTTTGAAATGGCAGTTCTGGAGAGCACACAGAGGATGAGGGAAAGGAGGAAACCTTTCCAAGGGAAAAATTGTTCAGCACCTGCGTGCTGCAGTGTGTTTTGTACCTCTGCCCAGAATGCCAAGGACTGGCCATTCCAATAAAATAAGATGCTGAGCAAATGAACCATTCATCTCATCACCTTGTTAGCTCATGCATTTCTGTGCTCCTCTTCAGGCAGGAGAATAGTGCTGGCTGGGATAATTGTGTAATTAAGCAAAATTGTTTTCCATGGATCTAAAAGGAAAACATGGTTGGCTTCCCACCTGTTCCTTCTGAGGAACTGTGCCTGTCTTAATAAACTCTTTCTCATTTACATGAAAATATGATGGGGTACAAGATGCTGAGTGGTTTTGCTCTTGAACAATGAATATCCTTTATTCCAACCTGAGAACTCAAGAACACAGGAACTTCAGGGTTGCAACCAGGACTCCAAAGGCATTCAAGTACACAAATAGTTTCTGTTACTCAGCACTATTCCATATTAATGTTTTATTTTCTTTATTTGGTCTTGGCTTTGTTTTGGTTTATCCATGGTGGTTGTTTCTAATTTCTCTAAATGAAAAAAAAAAAAAAAAAAAAACCAACAAAAACCTCCCAGTTAATTTATTGAGTAGACATTATGTTATGGGAAATTACAGTCTGAACACTCAGTAGCTCTAAGGTAAGGCTGCCATTGATTTTTCCCTCAGGTGCCACACCCAGATTGTATCAGTGTCTTCAGAGCAGTGGTAAAAGTAAATTAAGTGACTGGTTGCTAATTACCTTGGATGGCTGGTAATAATTCTCTACATTTGTGATTTTATATTCTAAACCTGATCTGTGGATAGAGCTTGCAGCAGTGAATTCTTGCCATGGCTTAGGATCCATTCCCATGTTTAGCCTCCAGATCCCAATCATCCTATTTGTGCTTTCTATAATGCTTAATAGTAACAGCAGAGCTTTGGTGTTTCAGCTAATCCTTCCTTTTCTTTGAAAAGAAAACAAAGGGATGAAGCAGAAAGAATAGAGTGGCACAAGTAAAATTTTTTTAAAATATAAAACTGATACCTCTTACTCTCAAAATCATCCCATCTGTTGTGATAATGAATGTAATGGGAAAGAGTTTTAATTATGGCTGGCATAACCATCAGCCACAGACTTGCTGTCAGAGCTGACTGAAATGAGTATATAAAAAATCTGCTACCCCACATAAACAGGGATGTTTAGGTATTACAGCTTGTTAATTACCTCTTTATTAAATCTCATCCTATTTATCATTGTAAAAATATTTCAAGGAATGATTTTGTCATCACAGAAGTGCCAGCTCTGACGGTGCTGTGAGAGAAATTGAAGTGTGTGCAGATATGCTTCATATTTACATGTATTTTATACTTACTCATGTGAGGAAAATCTATTATCTTCACATAAATTGCATTTATCAGCTTATCTTTGTATTATATTATGAAGTTATACACGTATATATTTATCACACACAGATTTTCTCACATATCCATTATGTCTTGTGCTCTTATCAGACAAATCAGTTGATCTCCAGCCAAATGTGACACCAAATGCTGTTAAAATGCATTGAATATACAAAAAAAAAAAAAAAATCACACCTAAGAAGAAAATTGTTGTAACTAAATTAATTCTGGAAAATTTTTCATTTCACTTTAATTACAATGTGCTGTTCCTGTGTGTCTTGCAGTGTTTTATGTAGACACATAATATATTGTAATGATCCCATGGAAAGAATTCTATCACATGTTCATTGGACAGAGGGCCATATTTGTAAAATTTGATTTCCCAGCATGTTTAGATCTTTAGTGGAAATCTCTATTCCATTTAATAAAGCAGCAAGTCTCTATTCCTCTGAATGATCCTAAACAAATCTTTACTACATTTGAGAGTTTAGACACTCAGCTGGAGGGTTTTTCATTTATTTTTCTTGCAAAGCAGACCTGGCAGAACCCCCAGATCCTGGACATCTCACTGGGAGCAGGAAAAAGAACCTTTAAAAAATAATTTCATTTACTTTAAGAGGAGGTGATCCCTGAAAAGGTGAGTTGAAATAAGTCACAATGGAAGTCACAGTGCAGTGGCTTTGCCTTTCTTTTTGATCTCTATTTCCTTCTTTCTCTTCAGTTCCACCCAGAATCAACAAAAAAATCTTCTGTTCAGAGCCTCACCCAGTTCACAGTGAGTGAGAATCTCTCTCTCTTGTTAAGGCTGCACCAGTAAAATCAGAAATGCAAATATTCCAGGTGCTTAAAATGTATGAAGAGATCACAGGGAATTTGTAATGAAGCTATTGTGAGTTTGTCCTGTGAACCTTAAACTGCAGCAGGAATTTATAATTATGATGTCTGCCTCTTCAGATGAAGAGCTGAGAGTGTTCTGCATTTTTAACTTGCTTCAGCCCAAAGTGGACAAGAAGAAAATGCTTTTGAAATGGCTTTTTTTTTTTTTCCTAGCAGAAATTCTTTTGGCCAAGTTACACTTAAAAAAGTGGAGGAGTACTCTGATATATACGGCACATTTCAGAGATACCATCTCAAAAAGAAAACACAGATAATTAAATGATCACAAACTGTAGTGCAATTAGAAGACTTTGATGAAAGATGTGATTTAAGTAATACAAGTTTTAATGGCAAAAAGAGCAGTTCTCCACTCAAATGCATATTAATCATCACAGTATGTGTGCTTTGTTGGCTGCTGATAAACTGATTATTTCTTTCTTTCTTCAGTTCACTCTGAATAAACATTATTCCCAAAGGCCAGCCATGGCATTGAGTGGAAAGAATGAGTCCTTCTAGAGCCTGGCTGTGCTCAGCAAAGGGTGCAGAATCAGTGCCACACCAGAGGTATCTTTGCCTTAAAAACAGTGGCAAAGAGTGGAGTAATGTTTGGGACCAGCAAACAAAGTTCAGAAATTTCATAGATTGGAGTGCAGACCTTCAAAATCCCCCCTTTCTCCCATGGGGAGATTTCTTTACCAATCTCCCCATGAAATGTGCTAAATGCAGAAGGGTTTTGTTCCTCCTGGAGGCACCAGCAGGGCAGGTTGGCTCTGTGAGGAGGACCAGGAACATCCTCCCTGGGGCAGGGGCTCAGGGGCTGGGGGGGCTGGGAGCTCTCCAGGGCCTTTTGCAGGAGAGCTCATCTGAAGCTGATGCTGTTTGGGGTTTTGCCTTTTTTCCTTTTATTTTCTCTGTATTCTTCACACATATTTGTAACTCTACAGTCTATTGTATTGTGGCTCCTTTTCCCAGCACTTTTCCATGGCCTTTCCCGAGGCAGAAAGACCAAAAATTCCAGAGCTCCAAGCCCCAGGAGTGCAGGGCCCCAGGGCTGCCTTGGTTCTTGCTGGGAACCAAGGCTGAGAACAACTCTTGGAGATCCCTGCCATGGACAGAGCCATGGACAGAGCCATGGACAGAGCCATGGACAGAGCCCAGCCAGTGCCAAGGGGGCTCCAGAGAAGGGGCTTGACCTGGGGGGGAATTGCATCACCACTTGTCCTCCCAGCTGGGGCTTTTTATCAATTATGCTAATTGCCTAAAACCCATAAAATGTACTCAGCCCTGTGGGGATGGGCTTTTGTGGACATCTTTCCATAACTGCCCTTGAAGGCCTTCAAATGAAGATCCCTTTCCTATTTCCTCCTTACTAAAATCATCTCCAGTTTCGTTTGCAGGTTGGGAAAGGGCAGCAAAGCCTCTGAGGTGGCCCAGGAGCAGCACAGCCCTGAACTGCAGGTCTGCTCCTCCCAAATCCCCAGGGCTTGCCTGCCCTGTTTTTCATTAGCACAGCAGCGAGGTTCCCTTCTGCCCAACACCATCACGTGCCTGGGAGGTGAATTTCAAAGTTATCTGCAGACAATTCTCTAAAAATTATGTTTTTCCCCCCTCTGCACAGTTTTACACATTTTCTGAAATTGGATTTCCCTTCTCATTTTCTTACTAGCTGTTCAAAGGCCTGTTTTGAATTAACACCTCAGTCACTAGGATGTGTTTGAAAGTAAATGTTCCATAAAAATGTAGGAAGGAAAAAATTATTAACCTCCCCTAACAAGTGAATTGTCCTGGATCTGGGGGTTATATTGCAGCCATTACATTATATGAGAGAACAGTCCTAGCTGTGGGGAAAAGGCACAGACATCTGCAGCCTCATGCAAGTTACAGAATTAAACACAAAGGGAACATAGAGAAACTGGTAAAAATTATGCTGTTGGATGGCTCAGTGAAACCAAATGTTGCATAACACGTTTTTTGTTTTTGCAGTGCTTCAGCATTCAAATTAATTAAAGAATCTTCCAGAATGAGGTGCAATGTTGCTTTGGAAGTGCATTGCTTTAGCAGGCTGAAATGGGCAACTCAGCATCCTTCTGTAAAATCAGTCTGGAACTTGTACCAATTAGAGTTGCTATGCTGTAAATGAATTTTTTTTTAAGATCCCTCTTTCAGAAAGCCTTTTTTAAATCACAGACTCGTTAATGCTTCTGCAGGCAGTTCTAGTAGCACACCACTGAAGCACATTCCAGTTGGTTATCAGAGGTTAATAAAGAGATGATGAAATTTCACACTGATTTTCTTTTTCAATTCACAGTGGAGAGGAGCTCTCTTGTTTTAGTCCAACCATCAAAAGAAAAGGGATTAAAGCCACCACACAGCATCATTTCTGTTGCTGTTACAAACATCCATTTCATGGAGACTGAGCTGAAGATTGGACTCCGAGCTTAAAGGTGGGCTGATTTCTAAGGATTAGAAATTATGTATATTTAGATAATGTAGACAGAGCTGTAATTAAGAAAATAACAAGAAAACAGGCCTAGTTGCAGCAGCCATTTGGAGCCTCTTTAGGACAGACAATAAAGCCAAAAGGAGAGGAACACCTCCCTTCAATTTTACCTGACCTGTGATCAGCACCGTGTCATCTCCCCTCAATTTGGAAAAATCGAGAAAAACAATTTACAAATTAAAATGAGAAAAATAATTTACAGATTAAACAGCCTTCAGAGTTTTCTTTGCTGATTTGGATCCTTCAGTTTGCTGAAATAAGAATGTTTCCCACCAACTGAACATCAGCTGCAGGGGTTGAGCATGTGCAGGGGAAGATGTGATGGACAAGTGCTGCACTTTGAGGTCTGCACCCACAGATGGCTGCTTGCCTCAGGTAACTGCAAAATCCCAGTAAAGAGAGGCTCATCCCATAAAAAGCCAAGAGGAAAAGGGATGTTCACAAGCATTCCAGCATGATTCACCCGAGCTCTAAGTGACTACCCACAAATGTTGTGCAAGGAAGCAGAAAGGGAAGGGCCACTCGGTCTGAAATGTGCCCAGAGGAATCTGTGAGCATGAAGGATGTGCACTGCCTTGGAACTAAGGGAATTTTTGATTGCTTAAATGCTGCTTTTTTCCTTTTTTTTTTTTTTTTTTTTTTTTTTTTATGACATGGGTTAAGTACTTTACAGCACATTCTTGATGGTAACTCTGTTGTGGTTTTTTTTGGTGATGTGGTGGCCACCACTGAGCCCGGAGCTTCTCTTGGTCTTCAAACCACCATGGTACTGCCAAAGCTGAGCTGAAAGACCAAACAATGAATTTTAGAGAACGCTGTTGGGTTTTCATTCCCATAAAGGAGCTTTGCCTTGGCATTTAGGATGCTTTTAATCAATTTCTCCCTAGCAATAGCGTGTGCTCCCTGCAGGACCTCTTTCAAGGAGGTCTCTGCCTGCAGGAGCAGGGGCTCCACGTTCAGACTCTTGGAAAGGTGACATTAACTCACTGCCCAGGCTCTTCTTACCAAGATTTTTGTAAAGTTAAGCTGACAATTGCCACACTTGAGTGGCAGAGGCCTTATGGAAAATTTACCTCACCAGACATTTAAAAGTTGGATATTTACATCTAAACTGGTTATCCTTAGCTCCCTTCATTGGCTGATAGAGAGGCTCATCAACATGAAATTTATATTTATTTTCGTCTACTGACTATGTAGGCACCTAAGCAGAACCAGACCTTCAGCCTCTTTAAACCTCAGCACCTACTTTACAAAACTTTGAGTTTATTTTTTGTTTTAATCTGAATTTTTACATTGTTTTTATTCATTGTTTAAATAATTCTTTGCTGAAACACTGTCCTCATCCATTTCTGATGATTTCAGTAGAATTATGGTTCTATACAATCCTGTATTTCTTTTTTACTGCTCTGAATCTGCTACCTGAAAGACATTAACTAATTCTTCATCTGCTGGAAGCTCATTAGCATGAAAAAATACGAGAACAAGAAACCCTGCCATGGTGTCACAGAGGAATTCAGCTTTTGATTGCTTCTGAGGAGTTTCAAGCACTTCTACATTTCCAGGATGAGGGAAGTGAGAACTGGCTCCTCAGCACCTCTCAGACCTTTTGTATGGAATCCTTCCCTATCCCCACTTGTTGATTTGAAGATGAGATCTTCAAATTGGGATAAAAATTGGGAACACTTTACATTAATGCTACTGCTTGCAATAGTGCATCAAGTAAATCTCAGCTCAAGCAAAGGTCTTCATGTTACTCTTCTGAGAAATGGCATCACGTAAACCAGACCTCTGAGTCTTCCTGACTGAAGGGATTATTTCATCTTTTTTTGCCTCTCAGTGATGGAGAGATGTCACACACCTCTGGCTCCTTCTCAGCCCAGCAGCTGCTGTGATCTCTCCTGCTTTATCTCCTCTGAGTGAATGTTTATTTCAGTTCATTCTGAAGGAATTTGGTTGTGTCTGTTCCGAGGGTGCTCGAGCTCAGTCACACCTGGTGTTCATGCAGAGAGACGAGCTCCTCTTTCTGTGTCACTGTCACTGCTGGCCTGGCTGCCCCAAACATGGAAATGTGAAGAGTTGAGGACTTGGAAAACTTTGTGCTCTGCTCAGGAGGCAGAGCCAGCACAGGGCTCACTCCTTCTGAACTGTAATTTCATCTGATCACCAGCTATGGAGTTTGTGAGTTTCCTGAAAACCATCCCAGGCTCCCAGCACTGCTGTGTAATGCTCCACAAGGCCATGGAAAATTCCTTCTCAGGGCAGATGTGCCAGGCTGGACCAGCCAGTGTGTATCAAAGCCAGCAGGACTTGGTGAATCATCCACTTGTAATCTCTGCCGTGCACGAACCAGCCCAGCTCCAGCCTTGACAGGATTCCATTTCCATCAAAAAAGTTCAGCTTCCCTGCATTGCTTGGGAGACAACTCAGAGACCATCCCTAGCAGAGAATGAGTTCCATGAACTTCAGGGAGTATTTGCTGTTTGTATTCCACAGCCATCACTCTCAGAGCTGCAGCTGTTGTCTTTAAGAGGTACAGCTTCTGAGATTTTTCATTGAAAGCCCTGCCCAAACCCCCCTCATGCAACACCTTTGAAAACAAAACTCAACCCATGGAGTCCATAAGGGCACCACAGAGTTGTTGTTTTTCTAATGAATCAGAATGTCAAGTCTTCAGGGGCCAAAAATGAGCACAAAATATCTTGAAAGCAGAGGCCATGTGGGTGAAATAGAAAATAATTTATTTATATGTGAATATGCACCATGTTGGGCTGGGGTTGTTGTAGTCCCAGAGTTACAGCACAAATATATCAGGAAAAACTGAAGTGTATAGCCAAGCTGTACTGTATGTTGCATGTAAAAAAGTCTCAAAATTCAGTTTTTAAGAACATCTTACCCATGTTTTGTCCATTTGCTCTCTTATCAGTGCCCAGTATCATTTATCTTCATTTACTGAAATTGGCTGAGCAACAGGACATTGCTCATCCCTGTCTTTGTGGCAATCTCTGACAATGTTCATTACTGTCTGCCTCTCATCACGTCACCACTTGGAGCTGACATTGTTTGTCTTTGCTCACCCTGCCTTTATCTGGTGATTGTTGGCTAAAATCATCAGTCTTGGGTCACTCCTGCCCTCTTGGCCATCACCAGCTGACAGAGTTCACTTATCCTGGGTCAGCTGGCATCAGTCAGTGCTGAAAGGAGGAAGAAAATCTTTCTGGGATGTTCCAGAAATTCAAATGGGAAGGTCAGACTCACCAAAGTGCTCATTGTTCTGTCCAAAGAGAAAAGCTGAGCTAGGTTTGAGGTTTCAAAGAGCTCATCAATTTGTTAATTGAGGACTGTGGAAAACCAAATCAAACCAAACCCCCCTGTACCATAAATGAAACAAACCCAGGGATGTGTTTTCTTCTCTCTGGACTTTCAATACTTTATACAATTTTTCTGATGTGACTGCATCTATTTGTGGGACCTTATTTTAAACTAATTTTAAAAAGTCAAGTTTGTTCCTCAAGGATCTACAGTCTAGAAAGCAATTTTGTTTACTTTTAAGCCTTAGCATTGTTTTTGTCTTGTTGTTTCAAGTTCTCTTGTCAGCTGCTTTGGTTTCCCCACCTTAAAGATTGAATGCTGCTAATACCTTGGAAAAAGCCTTGATTTAGGAGTGTTCAGACAGGGTTTTATGTCTTCAGAGTACTTTGGAATTGCTTTGTCTTGGTTGCAGTGATGGCTGCTGTCAGGTGAGAAAGACCTGGAGGTTGATACATTTGAGAAACGTCCTTGTTTTGTTATATAAGAAAAATTATATATAGCTGATCATATGGAGCTCAAACAAATTGCATATGCAAGTGGCAAACACCTGCTGCCAGTCTTCCTTGGGAAAGATTCCAAAAGAGTCCAAACCCAAGCCAGAGCCCTGGAATATTTAACTACAACCAAAAAAGTGCTGAGTGTGGGTAAATGCACCGTGTGAGGGTTGAGCTGTGCCTTGGCAAGGTGACAACGGCACCGTCGTTAAAAACCCCGCGATTTAAATACAGAAAACTGAAAGTTCCTGGTTGGCATCCAGTTCCCCCTCTCAGGATTGTCAGAGAAGTGCTAAGTGAAGAGGCTCCAAAATCTTGGAGCTCCAAATTGTGCCTTGCCCGTGTGGAACAAAGGCTGGCTGACCTCCATTCCTTGGGGGCTGTTCCCAAGATGAAGCTGATGACAAGTCACCAAGGCGGAGCTGAGCTCCGCTAACAGCTTGGTGTGTTTGAAACCATGACAAACAGTGTCAGCAACTTCAGCTCAGCTGCTCTGGGAGGCAAAATAGCTCCTCTTCTGCTTGGTGTGGAATAAAACAGAGCACAAAGTCAGCCGTTGTTGAGGAGCTTTTGAGTGCCACCCTTTTAAAGGTGATCTGTGACAAGTTGAGTATTATTATTATTATTATTATTTGCTTGAGCATTATTTAACACAAAATAATACAAGTACCACGACTTGAGCAGCCTGTACAGTTTTTGTTGTGATGTTTTTTATGCAGCATCTCAGAAATAGAGGCCAGAATTTCATCTCCAGAAATAAAAGAGCTTTTGGGGGAGATTTATGGATACTTTATGCTTTCTACAGGCTTTGTATTCTTTACATGCCATTCTAGATATAGCTAAACAGACTTGGAAGAGGGGGAGATGATGACTAGACTTGATTGTGTTTCAAATATCAGATGCCTTTTCTTATCTAGCTGGATAGTGTTCATGTTGTTGATTTGTTCTGTAACCAGCTCTGAACAGTTGGTAGACAATTTAGAGTGTTTGAGATACCAACAACATTTATTTTCTTAAGAGAAAAAAAGAATAAAATTGTAAAGTCCCCTCCAAGCCAAACCATTCTGCAGTGCTAAGAGTGGTATCTCTCAATACAAATTATAATTTTTGCTCCACATACTTGTGCTGACACCGATATGTCACTGAAGTGAGAGGACTTGTACTTGATAGGGAAATAAGATTGATTCTTCCCCTGCTGTCTGTAAATCAGTATTTGATCCCAAACCTCTTGGAGTCAGTGGTGACTTTTCTCTTGCTTTGCTTTGCCTGGAATTACACCCAGCTAAAAAAGTCTTTAATTCATGTAAAAAAAAAAATCAAAATGCCAATTTTTGAAAAGTACAGGTGATAACAGAGAAAAAATTGTAGCAGTATATAAACAAACTGGAGCAGTTTTTCCATTATTTCTTCCAACTCTGTTTTGTTGGAATAATTCTTTGCCATCAGGTTCTTGTGAGTAGCATTTTTTTCCTTTTTTCCCCCTTTTCCTTACTACTCCAGCATCTGCATGACTATGGGATGTGGTTGCCATAGTGAATGCTGTCTGACATCAAGGGGCTGACAGTCAGGAGGAGTTATGAAACTAGAGGATGTGCTGTTCAGATCATTCATCACAACAATTATTAGCGTGGAAACATGATGGGATGTGCTGGAATTCTGCTGGTGAAGTGAAAATAACTCTGTCCCTTTGTTTTAAGCTAAAAATCATTCTGTGGTATAACTGCCTATATATGTATTTAATGAAGAAAAGCAGATTTTTTTATCATCCCTTTGGCTGCATTCTCAGGATCCTTTCCTCCTGCTGTCACACTGCTCCAGCTGAAGTGTGCAAGAGAGGCTCTAATTAGCAGACAGCACCAGGCCACTTGTGGCAATTGATATTTATTATCAGGAGATGCAGAGAAGGCTTTCATCCCTCTGGGGCCTCAGTCCAGCTCTTATCTAGGGAAACTGAGTGGAAAAGTGGTGCTTGATTCTGATTCCCTTCCCTGGACTGCACCAGCTTCCTGTGGGTTTAATATTGAAGCCCAGGAAGAAATTCATTTTTGTTTTTCTCCTGAAGAACAAGACTGATTCTGGAGGACTGAAAAGGGACAAACTATTCCTTAAAAACTCATCTCATGATGGAACAGATAGAAAGGCATTCCAGGATCTCAGGCTCTTTTCTGGAAGGGGGAAATCTCATCATTTTCATTCAACATTGCAGCTTACTGTACCTCCCCTTTATTCCTGTATTTAGGAGGGTTACAGGCAGCTATTTCTGTAAAGAAACCTGACTCTAGTCCCACTTCTCATCTTCTGTGATTATTCAGTGCATAAAAGAAATCAGCAGGTATGGTTTGCATCAGTATTAGTCATTTAGGCAGAAGGAACACAAGGAATGCAGGAAGAAAACAGAAAAAGGAGTTATTTTCTTTCTGCCTTCCCTCAAAATAATAGACCTGCAACCTTCACAGCCTTTGAAGTTTATATTTTATGATGTTCCTGCAGCTAATTCACTGGAACATTATGCAGATCCCATGATTACAAATGTTAGTAGGGCTCCACTCTCTCCTTGAGTTACTGAGGAGTTGTTAATTTTTGGGTAAAGTGGAAATGTTAACCTGTGATGTTGGCAGATCTTAGTCCTCAGTTTGCCTGTGCAGACAGTAAAATCTCCTCAGGTTGTGTTTGATCAGTTCCCATTAGTGCCTCGAAACAATCAATATCACACTGGCTTTAAAATCATCTTTTGAGGGACACAGAGTATGAAGGTGGAAAAAAAAAATCTCGAGAGACCAGCGTGAAACTAATAAGATTTACTAATAGCTTTTGCTTTCATAATTTGCAGGGAAAGCAAAGAGTAGATTCTGAATAGCTGGATTCTTAATTGGATATTGATCTAAACAAATATTCTCTTTCTAAGTAGCTGTTAAAATCAGTTACTGCTATTTGGGAGGACACATTATATTTATCCTGATTTCTGGAGAAGTGCTGCTGCTGTTCTGAGCTGTATAAAGAAGCATTAGCAGAGCACTTTTAATAGACCTATTAAATTCACTTTGCTTTGATTTACTCAGTGTTGGAGTGGAGGCTGAGTATTGTGTACAGCTGCAGGAAGAGGAGCACTGAAAATAATGTGATTATCACCATTTCTGCTACTATTTATTTGGTTAATTTGCAGGGAGCTGCACTTTATGGAGCCTTTGTGCTGGATCTACTTTTAAGCATGCCTTATTCGTGGCTTAATGCTATTTACAAGCCACTTTTGGTAAAAGATCCTGCTTTCAGTGCGGATTGCTGGGTTGGATTTTGTTTGATGACTTTCATGTTTTTCCCTGTTGAAGTGAGACAACACAGCATTATTCCAGAGGTTGTAGATCATTCTTTTTCCAGACAGACTCTCTTTAAGTTAAAATGGTGTAACCATGCAGGCAGGGCTGTGACAAGCAGACAGAATAGACCAGTGGCTTTTCTTTTTTATTTCCACTTTGCCAAGTTTCTTCCCATTTAAAGCAACAAAACCCCAAACCAAACCTGCAAAACCAATGAATTAAATCATTTATTCACTGTAAAGGTTAAAGGAATATTATGATGAATGTAAATTTGTGTGGATTTGGCTGTGGCCCTCTACAGTGCAAATCAGGGTGGTGAATTTCAAATCAAACCCAATTAATAATTTAGAGAATTGTGATTAATTCTTATTCTGCCCTATTCACACCTGATTTTATTTTTCTCTAAAAATGGTTAAAATAGAAATATGATCTATTGGGAGATAAAAGAGCATAAAAGGCAGTGGGTGCAGTTATATCTCTTTTAAGCAAATTTCTACACTCCTTTCCTTGCAGTTACATGATTATAAAACCCTTTTAAAAGTGTATCTCAGCCCCCAAACAGTATTTTTATTAATTTTTTTTTAAAGGCAATAAAATGGATAGCTTGATTTTACTTAGTTAGAAAATTACCCACATTAATAGTGATTGTATCAGTTAAGGAAACTGAGAGCTGGCTGCCCCCTGAGCCTCAGACTCTGGAGCTATTGACCCCAGATTTATTTGGCAATAACAGATTGGGCTGCTATGGCTGAAAAATTACTCAAAGAAAGTAAAAGTTTTGGCTAAACTTGAAAATATTCAACATTTTCTGACTGTTCTTCTCAAACATCTGTTTTTATTAAACTTAAAGCGTCTTAATCATGTTTAAATCTCTTACTTTTCTGTGGAATTTTTTAAGTCTGCCAGGGGGTTTGAAAGTGGCTGGGGGTTAGGAGGAGTCAGAAATGCCAGCATGGAATGAGACTGGATAAATCAGTCCCCACAAGGGAGGCCAATCAATGGAATATTGTGATTTTCTCCTGTGCAATCCCCAGCACAGTGAAAACAGACAGTGCCTGGTGTGGGGAGTGGCTGCTGCCAAATGCTGAAGGCAGAGAAGGAGAAAATCATCTCTGTTAGGAGGGAAAATCCTGCTTGGAACAGGAGCTGACCACAGCAGGGGACTCCAGAGAGAATTTCTGGAGAAACCTTTAGTGGATAAAGCTCCTGGTGGGGAGGAGGTGGCATGGGATGGGAGATGCTCAGAGCAATCCTGTTTGAGGTGTTGGTGTCCAGCTGCAGGAATCCCATCCTGCAAAAATCACACCCTAGAAAAATCACACCCTGCAGGAGTCATCCTGCAGAAATCCTGTCCTTCAGGAATCCCACTCTGCAGAAATCATCCTATAGAAATCATCCTGTAAAAATCATCCTGCAGGAATCATCCTCCAGAAATCCTATCCTCCAGAAATCCCATCCTCCAGAAATCCCACCCTGCAGGAATCACATCCTGCAGAAATCATCCTCCAGAAATTCTACCCTGAAGAAATCATATCCTGCAGGAATCCCACCCAAAGGAATCACACCCTGCAGGAATCATCCTGTAGAAATCATCCTCCAGAAATCCCATCATTCAGGAATCCCATCCTGCAGAAATCCCACCCTGCAGGAATCATCCTCCAGAAATTCCACCCTGCAGGAATCCCACCCTACAGAAATCCTGCCCTGCAGAACTCCCATCCTGCAGAAATCCCACCCTGCAGAAATCCCACCCTGCAGAAATCCCATCCTGCAGAGATCCCATCCTGCAGAAATCCCACCCTGCAGAAATCCCACCCTGCAGAAATCCCATCCTGCAGAGATCCCATCCTTCAGAAATCCCATCCTGCAGAACTCCCATCCTGCAGAAATCCCATCCTGCAGAAATCCCACCCTGCAGAACTCCCATCCTGCAGAAATCCCACCCTGCAGAAATCCCATCCTGCAGAGATCCCATCCTTCAGAAATCCCATCCTGCAGAACTCCCATCCTGCAGAAATCCCATCCTGCAGAAATCCCACCCTGCAGAACTCCCATCCTGCAGAAATCCCATCCTGCAGAACTCCCATCCTGCAGAAATCCCATCCTGCAGAAATCCCACCCTGCAGAACTCCCATCCTGCAGAAATCCCACCCTGCAGAACTCCCATCCTGCAGAAATCCCACCCTGCAGAAATCCCATCCTGCAGAAATCCCATCCTCCAGAAATCCCACCCTGCAGAAATCCCACCCTGCATCCTGCCAGCACCACCTGGGACAGTTCCATCCCATCTCCAGGAAAAGCTGGGCATGTGTTCCCATCTCCCCCCTGAGCAGGCACTGATGGCTCCTGGTGCCATCCCAGTTTGGCAGGAGGCAAAACCCAATGGATCTTGACAAAGGCAGCACCAAACCAGTGCAGCTGGTTAAAACAGCTCAGTGATTTTCTGTTTCACTCAGATTTTTAGAACAAATGCACTGAAACATGGGAGGAGGACAGAGCTGCATTTTGAGGTTGTTGTGGGTTGGTTTTGGCTTTTTTTCTGCAATATATTATTCTGTTTGTGACTAAGATGAAGAAATACCTTTGTCTCTGTTCCAGCAATGCTATTCTGTTGGGAGTTTTTGTTCCAATCACAGGTTTTTTACATGATATTTATATTTAGCCTAAAATATTGAGCCTTGAACAGACTGTACAGCCTTCAGAACTATGTCTATATCTGTCTTATTTATTTGTCCTTTGAACAAATGTTTTCATAAAAAAACACCACACTTGAAAATACCAGCAGTGACAGTGACTGGGATTAGACTGACAAGTTTGAAAAGACCTCAAGAGATCATTTGTTCTGTCTCCCCATTTTCTGCAGAATTATCTTTTTCTGTGTGGTTTTCTTTTTTTTTTCCTTTTATCCTAACTATTTCTTGAGGAAACTTTCCATATTTTTCCCTTTATTTTGCTATTTAAAAATACTTTAAACTTTTTTATTTACTATTTTAAATATCACTACTTATTTTTACTCTTTTAAAAAAATTTTTTAAAGCATTCCCATATTTTTTACTATTATGCAATCTCTATTGGGTCTTCTCCAACCAACAACTGCAACTGGAGAGTCTGTAAATCACAAACACGAGTTTAAATAGCAACTTTTTAGTTATTTACCTTAGATTTATGGGGTTAATTATTCCTCTCTGGGTTCTGCTTGCTGCTTGCAGGTTTATCAGACCCCATCTCAGATTTGCTTCAGTAACTCTGACTTCTCTGCTGTCCAGAGGAGGCTTTCTTCCCACTTTTAAATGCACAAATTTGAATTTTTCCATCAATCCATGCACAATCTCATATATATTTATATTAATTTATATTAAACTTGCACAGTTTATTGCATTTTGAGGGTGGGGAGGGGCTGGGCTGGAATTCCCAGAGCAGCTGGGGCTGCCCCTGGATCCCTGGCAGTGCCCAAGGCCAGGTTGGACAGTGGGGCTGGAGCACCTGGGACAGTGGGAGGTGTCCCTGCCATGGCTGGGATGGCACTGGGTGGGCTTTAAGCCCCTTTTCCAACCCAAACCTTTCCATGATTTCCTGTCTTCAGGTACAGAAAATATCAACCCTACCTGACACATCTTTAGAAATTTTAGAGAGAACAGCTAAAATTCAGGTAAGGTGAAAGTTTAAAAGAATGATTTGCTCTTTTATGCATTCAGTTCTTTCCAAGCCTAGCTCTTAGCTGTTCTAAGTCATTATTTGACTGAATGTCTCTGTCACATAGAAATAATTTCACTCAAACACCAGTGCCCAGCACCCTCAGGTCTTGTGTCATGATTTAAAGGACCCTGGCCAAGGCATCACTGCTGATTGTTGGGACTAATTTTTGATTTCCTCATTGAAACTGGCATCATAACTCAACAAGACCTTGAAGCACAACTCATTTCCAGTTAAAAGGCAAATAAAAATTAGAAATATCTTGTAGCTTTGGAGAGGAATAATTTTTAAAAGTCAGTTTGAAGTACCACAGAGAGGAAAGCTGAGCTGGAGGACTCGTGTCTCTGCAGAGTTGGACCAGGGCACCCAAGGGATTTCCACACTTCTATTCAATAATGAAAAATGTTCCTCCAGGGAAGGGACTGTGCTCTCCAAACATCTGTACATGGTTTGGTGATCTTCATGACTGGATGGCCAAAATTGCTGGCTCTGGGAGCACAAGCAAACAGAACACACAGCACAAGCCTGCTCCTTCTATCTCTACCCACAGCTGGAGCTGCAGTGCTTGAGACAAAGGAAGTCATAAAGAAAGAGGAAATGTGGCTCAGGAGAAAACTCAGCCATGGGCCACAAGTTTAGAAGGGAATTCTCACAAGATTAAATGGATTTTTTTGTCTTCAACAGGTTATGGAAGCATTCCTGGGAATGACCACATATAAATGGTGTTAAACCATGGCTGCTACAAGGTTCCTTTGGAAAACATCTTGGCTGCAGGGTGGAGGTGCTCTCTTGGGTTGGTTAATCCTGCCCCTAATAACTGTGTCACCTTTGGGCAATTAAATTTCAGACACAGCTGCCATGGTCTGCTCTCAAATGCACCCACAGCTGGAGAAGCTGAAAACTTTTCTTTTATTTCTCTGTAGAACTCTCTGCATTTTTACAAACTGTACCTTGGAGTGAATATGATAATCTCAGCCTTCAGAGTGGTGAGTAATGTGCCAAACAGCAGAGGCACGGGGTAAATCTGTTTATAAATCAGCAGAAATTTACTGAAGTGGATATAAATCCCAGTGAGATCCAGCAAATGCTGTGTGTTATCAGGAAGGCAGGTCAGATTAAATTCTCAAGTGCACTCCCTCAGCAGCCTCATCAGTGCCAAGGGTTGGACAAAGAATTGCAGTGGCCTGAGTTAGAAGCTTTAAAGCAGAATTCAGTGGAGAATTCTCAAGTTTTTTGCTAAAAATGTTAAGAATTATAAATAATCAACACTGACAAGCAACTAAGCAACTTCATACTCTTAGCCATATTTATAATCTCAATGAATTATTAATTGCTTGATAATAATTTGGGCTGAAAATACCAGGGTTTTGTTTAGAAGTGACAAAAGCCACTGAAGTGGAACTAAAGATGAGAAACATGACAGAGTTTAGCATTTAGGAACATGGTGATTTAAACAAGAAATCCATCATTTTGGAAAAGGCTCTGAATGAAACAAAACCATTACTTACTGGAACATTTTTTAAAAACACAGAAAATATAGAGATTCCTTTAGTTCCATGGCATGGATCTGGTGTAACCAATCAATAACTGCTTGAAGAGATAACTTGAATTTTCCAAGCTTCTCCATAGGTGAAAAAAGTCAAGTGAAAGAGCTTTTGTACTCTTACATTATGAGATATTCTGTCTTGTTTACCCCAGAGTTGGGGGGATTTCTGATCTGATCATTTTCCAAATGTCCAAAAGAATCTTGTGGGATAAGAAGGAAAGCATTACAAACACCACATGAGCCAGCAATTTATTAAAGAGCTGCTCCTTCCTGTTTTTATTTTACAGATTATGGTTCCCTCCAGTTCTTTCATAAAGAGCCCATCAGACAAGGGCAATATGCACAGGTTTTTGGGACAGTTCAGCCTGGAAATCCCTTTCTTTCCAAAAAGAGACTGACCCTGGCTGGCCTGTGGTTAATGAAGCCATAATGAGAATTGTTGTTCCTGTTATGTTTTGTTAAATGAGGCTGGTCTCATTCTTAGGGAAGTGGAGACTGAGAATTTCCTTGTATAAAAAGGAGTAGCTGAGAACATCCAACCCTTCCAGGAGAAATCAGAGCTCTGTCTCCATTATCTGTTATTTCCCATCATCTAGAGAAGCTCAGACTGGTCCATGACCAATCCTGTGTTCTGCAGAGACTCAGGGCAGACCTGGTTAAAAGAAATTCTTGTGCCAGACAAAGTGAGCAGGCTCTGTGCATTGTCAGAAAAGTGTCACTTCAGGCGAGTTTGGATAGTTCTGGAAAATCCCTCTCTCTTTTCCCTGTCATATTTGGTGACCCCTGTCACAAGTGATTGGTGACTGCAATAGAATTATGCAGATTCAGTGGCCCCATGTACAAACCCATTGTCCACAGAAGCCCTGCAGAACCATCTCGTTCCTCCTGTTATTGCTCACTGTTCTCATTCCTTCACATGTTTTGGTGGGTAATTTGAATTACCACTCTCTTCAAAAAGACATTTATTTTTTCACCTCCTTTTCCCAGTTTTCTCAATAGATAATTATAAACAAATGGAACTCTTGCCCCAGTCTTCTACACTGAAGTATTTCCTGATCACCCCAAGGCTGTTGGGATCTGTCTTTTAGGTTTCCCAAAGCTGATGGAGGACTTTGATCACGTCTTCATCTCTTGCAAGTGACATTTGGGCTGCCCCACCTGCAAAAAACCTGATGACATCACAAGCTGCTGTAGGAAAACTCTGGTTTTGGGGTAATTATATCTACTTTGGTTTTCTCCTCTTCATATTTGCTAATTTTAATATTAGTGCAAAGAAATTAGTGAACTTAATTTTTTTTCCTTCCTTGGGATGCTCAGCTTCTCTGGAGCAAAATCAGATCAGACCCAACCTTCTTGAAAAACACTGACCACACCTTTTCATTGTGCTCCCCATCCTGATCAGCAGGAGGAAAAACTGCTCTTTAGTGTAATTAATGGAATATAATCCAAGTTTTTAACTCCTAGTTTTGGTTCTATAACAGATGCTTGAGACTTCAGAATTCATTTATATCTCGGTATTTTAGGTACCTTGGTTCAGAGCATATAAATAATTTGCACTAACTTTAAAAATTATAACACTGAAGTAGAATTGGAAGCTGTCTATGATGACAATTGTGTTTTGAAAGAGGAATTAAAAAAATAAACTTCTAAAGCCCTTCTTTCTGTAAATACCCACATGAACTCAGATGAATAACTAAGGGTGCTCTGAACAAAAGAATTAACTGATGCTGCCATGAAATTTTAGTGTGTTTATGATCTGTATTATTTATTTCACGTTCTCAATTTATTTGTTATTCTGATAAGTTGTGATTATTGAAATTCTTCTAAAGCTTTTTAAAGCTTAAATGCATCTCTGAATTTTATGGAAAGGCTTTGTGGCAAATCCTCAGTTCGTTGCTGACTATACCAGTGTTAGTCTGGGGCAGACTCTTGGTTGTCTCATTTCACAAAATAATGCAAACTAAATATTCATATCATCGAGAGCTGTCTGTGGGAAATCTTGCCATATTAAATGTGCTTTTTGGTTTAATTCCTTCTAGTGTTGCATTAAAATTCATGAACAACTATGTAAACAGAAAGTTTCCTTTCATCATTCATTAAAAACAACAAAATGCACCCAAACAGCTGAAATTCTAACATCACATGAAAATTTTTAATGCATATATCCAAAAATTACTGATCCGTTCCACGAGTGGTTTTGGGTAGGATCTATTCAGAAATATGTTTGCTTTTATTGAATTCATTTGAATACTGAAGTGCAGTGAAACAAAGTGCCCAGTAAAGACAAATGAGAGGATAAATTATTTAATGAAGTGAGCTTGACAGCTTAATTAATGAACAGGTTTTCTTTACATGAGTTAAGTCTTCCATGCTCTGTCTGGAGCTGCTTGAGAAAGTTTTGCTGGCAGGCTCCAAGGCTGATTTCTTCTGCCCTTGATAAGAGACACAGAATACAATTTATTCTGGTCCCAAACTTCATCCAGGACATAAGTTTGCCAAACAGAGTTCCTACAAATAACTCCTGGCTGACATTTGCTGTAGGAGCACACAAAACAAAGGCAGGAGGATTAAAATACCACCAGCAGGAGCCCGGAGAGTGTTTTCTCTCCAAGGGTTTGTAGGAGGTGTAGATTCTGTTGTAGCTGCTGTCGTTGGCACTGGATGCTTCTGTCTTCAAGGGCTGGTGGGGCTGGAGCTCCTTGGTGAGCTCATGTGAATTTTACTGAGCTGTCAGAGTGGATGAATGTCAATAAACCCTGTCTGGATGCTCCCACCCAGGGGAAAGTGAGGGAGAGCCCAGGTGCGAAATCTAATTTGACTTTGGAGGGAAGCTTGTACTTTGAATTTTGTCTTTCCAGTGCTCTAAGCTATTCCTGCTCTGACAGGGAGGTGTGGAGCTTCCTGCAGCAAGCAGGAGTCATTTGGGGAGCTGTGACCAGATGGAAAAAGTCACACGAGAAAGAGAAAGTTCTGCATTTCTCTTATGGCCAAGGCAGCATCACGTTGCTGTTAATAATTGCCAACAGCAGGGAGTGTAGGAAGAGATGGCCTGATCAACTGAGTGGGGATTTTATCTGACTCCAAGGGAGCATGAGGGAGGGCTGAGTGCTTTTTGAAGATCCCATCCCTAAGGAGACAAGGTTGGCCTTAGCAGGATGAGTCAATGGTTGTGTTTAACTTCTCTCTCTGCTACTAAATTACACTTTTCCCTGAAACTCCAGTTATAGTGCCAATTTCCTCTGAATCCAGGCCAGAATTTGAATTTATAAATAAAAATAATGAGGTGTAACTGGTATTTAAGGCTCCTCTAAGGAAACATTTCATAGCTCAGTATGTCAGAAACACGTTCTACAAATTCTTTGAATTTTCCACAGCCCAGAACTCACCACTAAACTGATTTCAGAATAATTCTGAAGTTAAACCCTCTGTCCAGAATCCATCACTGGCTTATGTTTTTCCTTAAAAATCTCTTTATTTTTAGGGGCTTTACCTGGTGTGGCTGTGCTGGAGGGAAGTGAAGCATTCCCAAATCCCTGCCTCTCCCAGCTCAGAGCCTTCCACACACCTAAGAGCACACAGAGCCCACAGTGTGCAAGGACTGCACTCATAAAATGCATCACTGAGGGTTTTAAATCCTCTGTCAAGGAACTCAGTGATTTCCCAGGGAATCCAGTCTGGCAGCACAAGGATTTTGCTGTCACCTTGTGAAGCTGCTGTCTCAGGCCGTGGTGGGATGAGCTTTGTGTACAAACATGGCATGAAAAGCTTGGCTTAAGAGGGGAGTCTGTGATTCCTCTAGCAGGAGTGGAGCTTTGGGTAATGACAGAGTGTGAAATGAAGGTTCCAAGCCACTGACCACAAACACCTCAGCTCCCACCACGTCCTGTTCCGCTGGGAAAATCTGGCAGAACTTCACCTTCCACCTTCCATCCTCCACCTTCCATCCTCCACCTTCCATCCTCCATCTTCCATCCTCCACCTTCCATCCTCCACCTTCCATCTCCATCTTCTATCTTCCATACTCCATCCTCCATCTTCCATCCTCCATCTTCCATCCTCCACCTTCCATCCTCCATCCTTCATCTCCCATCTTTCATCTCCATCTTCCATCTTCCATCTTCCATCTATCATCTTCCATCTTCCATCTTCCATCTTTCATCTTCCATCTCCATCCTCCATCTTCCATCCCCATCTTCTATCTTCCATATTTTATCTTCCATTCTCCACCTTCCATCTTCCACCTTCCACCTTCCATCCTCCACCTTCCATCCTCCACCTTCCATGCTCCACCTTCCATCCTCCATCCTTCATCTCCCATCTTTCATCTCCATCCTCCACCTTCCATCCTCCACCTTCCATCCTCCACCTTCCATCCTCCACCTTCCATGCTCCATCTTCCATCCTCCACCTTCCATCCTCCATCCTTCATCTCCCATCTTTCATCTCCATCCTCCACCTTCCATCCTCCACCTTCCATCCTCCACCTTCCATCCTCCACCTTCCATCCTCCATCCTTCATCTCCCATCTTTCATCTCCATCCTCCACCTTCCATCCTCCACCTTCCATCCTCCACCTTCCATCCTCCACCTTCCATCCTCCACCTTCCATCCTCCATCCTTCATCTCCCATCTTTCATCTCCATCCTCCACCTTCCATCCTCCACCTTCCATCCTCCACCTTCCATGCTCCACCTTCCATCCTCCATCCTTCATCTCCCATCTTTCATCTCCATCCTCCACCTTCCATCCTCCACCTTCCATCCTCCACCTTCCATCTTCCACCTTCCATCCTCCACCTTCCACCTTCCATCCTCCATCCTCCACCTTCCATCCTCCACCTTCCATCCTCCATCCTCCATCCTCCATCCTCCATCCTCCATCCTCCATCCTCCATCCTCCATCCTTCATCTCCCATCTTTCATCTCCATCTTCCATCTTCCATCTCCATCTTCTATCTTCCATATTTTATCTTCCATTCTCCATCTTCCATTCTCCATCCTCCATCTTCCATCCACCTTCTATCTTCCATCTCCATCCTCCATTGATTCCAGGCTCTTTCCCTGCAATTTCACTCACCAAATGCACGTTTCCATCAGAAATATCTCATTTTGCACCAAATGATTTCTTTTAATTCTCACATAACCGCTCTCTGATTCTGTGGTTTCACTCCATTGCTCCTGCACCTGCACAAAACACAAAAATCACAGGGAATTGTTCACCTGAAGGACTTATAAACCTTGCTGAAACAGGATCAAAAGTAAAGCAGTTCCAGTTCACTGTATTTTAGACAATTTTATAAGAATCAACTCTAATCTGTAATCACTTTGTTAGGGACAAAAATCACAAATTTATTATGAGGAAAATGCTTATTACAACTAAGGAATTGTAATGGTTGGAACATGTGAGAAAATACATTTAATTCAGAGAAAAAAGAGGGAAGCAAAGACAAAGAAAGAAAGGAAAGCAAATTTGTTCCAACAGAGGAGAAGTAAAATATTTTAGACATTTAAATAAACAGAGCTCTCTAAAGCAACTTCCAAGCTTTTCTATTGAATGTATAAAATCCCTCCAGCAACAGTTTTAGTTTCAGCATGGGAAGAGGGAGGGAGAGACAAAAAGCTCCCGAGTGCTTTATTAGCTGCCAGCTCTTCTTGAGTGATTATAAATAAAAGATATTTCTCATGAAATAACGTCAATATTTCACCAGGAAAAAGTGAGTCTAAATTTTTTTCTCATGGCTGACCTTAATGACTCTTAAATTTGGAAGGCTCTTGTGAGCTATGAAGCTTTTATACTCATTAAAGTAACACAGTAATTTGAATTTTCTATTTCTAAAAGCTTGAGGTGGAGATTGAATCAGATGATCAAGAAATGTCTTCTAACAAGAATTAAAATTTCTTCCTCTGGGAACCCATTTAAAAAGGGGCACATGAGAAAACAAACTAACAATTTTTTTTTTTTTTTTAATTTTAAGCAAGGCTGAGCCACTGCCATCGACTCCTTGCTTACATTGTATTTTGATTTTTCCCTCTGTTAGGAATGAAACTTCCTCAAATACACTTTCCATCCAAACCCTGCTGCTGGGTTGGTCCTCTCCACTTCTAAAGTCTCAGTTTATATTTGTAATTTCAAATATGTTCCTTTGAATCCACTTGGTGTATTAGAGACTGGATTAAAAAAATAATATACACATATAAATTAGTGGAGCATGATTTACTTAAAGTCCAGCTGAAAGAGCTGATCCCAATTGTTTAAGTTTTCAGCTAGAGCTCAGTTTAAGTCACTTTTAGAATTATAAAAGGCAAGGAAGCAGCTAATGAAAAAAAAATGGAACAAAATGGAATGAGAATGAATGTAATTTTTTTTTTTTTTTGGGTTTAAAGAAACCTTCCCAGTGTCTTTAGGGCAAATCAGGTTAAAACAAATCTTCTGCAGTCGAGTACAAATCATTTGGAACTTTTTTTTGGAGTGGTCAAGAATCATTTTCTCAGGATTAAGTGATTAAAGAGATCAAAGAGCTCATCACTGCTTTAAATAATGCCAGCAAAGCTCCATTATTCCAAATGCCAGGAGAACAGGAGAACAGGTCTGCAGCTCTCCTCCCAGCCCAGGGCTGGCCCCAGAATTGCCCTGTGCTCTTTAATTAGGGAGGGAATAAAATAATTTTTCTCTAGGAGCAAAAAAAGGCCAAGGGGCCCTCTGCTCTCAGCTCTTCCCATGAGGATTTGGGGGAATTCTGGGGTTGTCCAGCTCTGTCTGGGGACAGGACTGGCACCAGGAGGAGCTTCTGGCACTCCAGGGATGCTCTTTTGCTGCTCTCCAGCATCAATAATCCACAGAAATGGGGATTTCCCCCTTACCCTTCCAGCTGGAAAAAATCTCCCAGGATTGTGTTCTCCAAGGTGATTTTTGTTTGGATCAGAAATGTCACAAATGTTTGGATCCAATCTGTCACAGGAAAAAGAGCTGGAATTGCTTTCATAACTTAAATTTATTTTATTTTTTAATGGATCTTAGAGCTTAAATGAAAATAAAATCAAGAGGAAATGATTCTTAGTCTCATTCCCACATTCTCCCTCTAAGCTGTATGGAGTATTTCAATGATTTACATTTAGAGAATGCAGATTCCTGGATTAATGCCTGTTGCTGGTGGTGCTTTTCTACAGAGTTTATGTGGCAGCTCTTCACTTTTCCCTCTGAACCCTCCTGACAATATTTATGGGAGTCTTTGAGCTGTTATTTTGAGCACATGCAGAGGAAATGGGGAGCTGCTCAGATGTTTTTGCAGACACCAGCCTGACAATTCCCAGCTCCCAGGACTTTATCACCCTGGCTGCACTGCTGAAACAGTCAGAGAAAAAAGCCAGCAGAGAAAGGGAACCATCTCCAGGAGCTGAGCTGCAGATCCAATCTGA
This sequence comes from Haemorhous mexicanus, assembly GCF_027477595.1. NCBI lineage: Eukaryota > Metazoa > Chordata > Aves > Passeriformes > Fringillidae > Haemorhous > Haemorhous mexicanus. Next base: position 23,645,356 of record NC_082350.1, read on the forward strand.
CTCTTCATAGAGGTACATGACAGGTCTGAAATGAATATTATTCCAATCTGTTATAAACCAAAAAAGAGGAGTTGAATGGAAAATGGAGTGAAAACCAGTTTTTAAACGCTGCTGGAGAGTTGTACTTGAAAAGCATCTGGATGGTTGTGAAGCCCAGGTTTGAAAAGTATTTATGGCTTAATTTCTTATTAAAGCACTTCGTGTTAATGATACTATAATGACTTCTTAGTCCTGGAGAGAAGAAAAACAGAGAAACCAGGGCATGGAATTCAGTGTGTTTTAATGGATCACACTTTGTGGAGAGTGCTCCCCTCAGTATTTATGTCTGAACTTCTAATATTTAATTCAAAAATTCCAGAAAAAGAAAGAAAAACCAAAAAATCCAGCTTACTATTTTGTTTCACTGAGGCTTTTGACTGATCCAAATAGCTTCATCCAAGGATGTCTTTGTTCAATTTCTTTTTCAAAAATAGGTTGTAAAGGAACATCCAAGTTCTGCAATACAAACTGAAAAGCCAACTCATCACATTCACAAGGTAAGAAAATATCCAGCCAACGTTACTGTCACTTCAAATGGGCTTTCACCTAAAAATGTACATTTTCTTCTAAGTTAAAAACTTATATCTTCTTGTTGCTATCCCATTTTTTATTTTCCCACAAGGTGAAGTTGAAAGAAGGAAGAACACTTTTAAACTCTGAATTTTTCATTGTTTGGGGTTTTTTAAAACTTAAAAAATCCAGAACTGGCTGAATACATTAGGAATAAAGTAGAATTTAAGGGTTTTTTTCCCAGTCATTTACATATTTCGACCAATCTAAAATTATTTAGATATATTATATCTATATCTGTAGCTATATCTATATCATCTATATCTATATATAATATAACAATTTATAGATAATAATATAGCTTATGTATATTATTTATAATATATAATATTATAGATAATATTGATATATAATAATAGATATATATCTATCTATAATATATATATATTTAGAAATGTTATTTAGTATAAATTATTTAGGCCAAGGCTATCAGTTCTTGCACCTGCATTTTCTGACACTGGCTAGAGAACAGAGAAATGGAGAAATTGATTTTACTGAACCTTCCAGTCTGGAAGATGGTCCTTGCAGAAGGATGAGGAATTCATTGTCAATTTTAACATATAGAATTATTTTATTAAAATCAAATTCCCTCCCCATCCCCAATTTTAATTTTCTGTTTGATCCAATAATTTAATTTAGAGTCTTGTGATCTTGTGTTATCGTTTGATTTCTTTCTCTCAGCCTTGGGCTGGAAGCTTTTGTTAAGTGAGGAATTGACAAGACTCAGACAAAGGGACCTTCCTGTGACCCAAAATCTGAAATACCACAGCACTTCCTGTGTTGAAGAGAACATTTCCCTACAAAACCATGGTGTGAAATAGTAAAAGAAGATCCTCTGGCCTGGGCTAGGGAGATACAGAAATTTCCTGTCAGTTATGGCAATGCAGAGGAACCCAAATGAAAAATAAACCCACTGAGGTCACAATTCATTGTGGATTCCGGGCTGCAGAACAATGGAAAATTAATTACTTGCATTTCCCAGGCTGAGCAGAGGGAATCCAGACAAATTATGGCTCAAGGATGTGGTTTGTCTCTTTAAAAAATCCCCTTTTTGATGTGCAGTGTCTGCAGCACAGCTGGAGAGTCCAAATGACTTTTCCTTCTGCATTAGGCAGCACTGCCCTCCCAAATTATTTTTGTTTTGGGAAGTTCCAGCTGTACCACAAACACTCTCCCTTTCCTTTTAGGCTCCTTTTCATCTCTTAAGGACTAATTATGCCCATGTGTTAATTAAGCTAATGGAAGTGGCTGGTGAAGGCATCTTCCCTCTCTCAGGCACCCAGCAGCTCTGCAAAATGAACAATCCCTTGTCTGAAGGAAAAAGGAACTGAAGGGCCCAGGGATTTTATGGCAAAGCCTTTAAAAATAGCTTTATTATAATTAAATAATAGCTTCATTATAAATAGCTTTATTCATTATAAATACATAATATTTATTATCATTGATTTTATTATAAATGCAGTTAGCTCTTACAGGATACTTTCAATCCAACTCGCACACAACCCAAGGACCTCACAAAAATCACTTTTTACTCCATCAAGCTTCAGGTTTTTTTAATAATACTTTGGAAATATGAACAAAATTTGCTCTTTTCTCAAAATGAACTCCCTCTTGTAATTTTTAGAGATAAATAATTGATGTGTCTCTGTAGTCACTTAGGAAAATTCTCCTTTTTTTTCCACAAATAAGTACGACCCCCAAACTTTCATTTCTTTTTATTTTTTTACCCATCACAGTTGTTGGGATATTAAAAGCATTTCAAAGTTGGTGCATCTGCAATCATTCTATTCTCAAGGTCATTGCTCAGATCCCTGTCTGTACCTCTGGGCACAGATATTTGTAATTAATAAAGAGAGAAGCCAAGGAAATGAGCATGGCCAGAGGAGGTGGGATTTTCTTAAATTCTCCCATATTTGGTTGGATATAGTAAAAATTCCCCAGGCTCAGGTGACTGTCAGTTAATTCACATGAGGAGAAGTGATTCCAGTTCCTCTTAAGTCAGTCTTTAGAGGTCTGAGCAGCATTTTTCACACCTCAAGCCTTTGATCTAAACAGGAAGGATTTCCCAAGCCCCTCCTGCAGCAGAATGGGATTTCCTGCAGGCTGAGGTCCACAGCTCCGTGCCTTGGTCAGCTTTTTTCTCCTGCAATGGCAATTTGGCTGCAGGTTGTGGTGGTCTCCCTCCAAGGAGCCCTGGGCTGGTCAGAGAGGTCCCTTTCCCAGGAATTCAGAGGGAAAACAGGAGGAAATGGGGGCTGGCAGTGCCAGAGGTTAGGGGCAGGCTCTGCAGGATGTGTGAAAATCCACCTTTTGTTCCTGGGATGTTTCTGTCTGATCCCTCCCTCACATCTCCCCAGCAGCCCTGATATTTCTTAAAAATTTATTTATTTATTTTTAAAATGCTGTTCTTCTTCAGACCAAGAACCAAAGAGAAGAAAGAAAACTCAAATCCTGAATAAATTATAGCAAATCCTCCTGGCCTACAACATAACCTTCTATTATAACCTTCTATTCCAACTAAATTTACCTTTTTTACTAGGTCAAAACCTGTCTAAAGAGGTCCAAGGCACGTTTGTAGTTCAGTGACAGAAACCAGCCCAGTGAAACAAAGAGAATATTGTGTAAATATATCCTGGATTATGTACTTTCTGCAAGCTTGATTGCATATTTTAATTGCAGCACGATCATTAAACACATCTGCTTAGAATAATTCTATTTTTTTTTTTTAATTAAATCCAAATTCTTGGTGTCAGACGAGAATTCTGATGTCACATTTACAATTCATTAGAGTCATAATTAAAAGGTGCAGCCAGACTGGAGAATTAGAGATTATTGAATTTGAGAAGGCATTTTGTTGCATTGCTTCTGTAACAAGCCAGTCCAGGTTTCTACAAATAAATTGTGGATTTAACAACTGCAAAAGGCTGTTGGGACAGGAGGATTAAATTCCTTTACCAGCAAGTCCATGGATGTAAGAATGATACATAAATAATTTAAAATAATGATATGGTGTGAAGGATTCCACCTCAGTCTCACAAGTTTTTCTTGTTTCTTTCTGAATTCCAGGCACTCACCCTGGAAAGTTATTCCCTGAGTCCACACAAATAATCATTTGGATGAGCCAAACAACAATAATCTGGGGTAAATGTTTCAAACTTTCTTCTCAGGGGATGAACTCTCAAGCCAAACACTGATTTTTTGCTTTCCAGAATGTGAAGTTGTTCCTGGCTCTGTGTCCAGAGTCTGGTGGTGTTTTTTGGATGCATTGCTCCACTTTTCTCTTAGTGTTGATCCCCAAAATTCCACTTAAATGAGTGTGCAAACAGTGGTGAAATCTTACTGAAGCAGTAAAATCCAATACTTCAGGAACTGTGAGTGCAGCAAAAGCTTTACAAAGGCAACAAAAATAAGAATAATTATCTTTTGTCTGAGTGGAAGAAAAACTGGAGGAAAAGTTTCACAACTGGATGATGAAGGAGATGTTTTTATAGGTTAAAATACCACCAAGGCATGAAAACCAATTTATCCCTGACAGGGAAATTGTCTGGATTTCAACATGTGACTCTTCCATTGATGCCAATAAAAAATTGTCTCTAATAACATCCATGCTATTGAAATCTCATGCTTTGTCCACCTGCTCTGTGAATGGCTAATTAAGAAGTTAATATATATGATAATTATAATTTTTTTCCAGATATCTTTCTATACATTTGAATTAAAAGTGAAGTCATTTTTCAGCCTGGAGGATGCATATTGAAAAGAGGTGGTTTTGGTAATGGGATCATTCCACTGGAAACCAAGGTTTGAACAGAAATTCTTCTTTTTCAACCACAACTTGTAATTCAGCAAGTTTCTAAGTTCTGCTTCACTCTTTTATTAATAGACTCTGTAAGTGATAAAGTCATAAAATTATTATATTCAAACCTTTTACTGGAGAGAAGGCAATGAAATCCTCTGGTTAAAACAAAGCTCCTGTGTGTGGTTTCTCTGGTGGAACATTGTGTTTGACTCCACTGAGACAGAAACTCTCCAGCCCATTTTTTTCCTCAAACATTGTCTTTTAAATCTTTTATCTCTCAGCTCCAGCTACAAGTTATCAATTCCTTCTGGGCTCAGTAAAAATTCTTATATATATAATTCTTTTTTTCTTTTTCTTTTCTGAGACAGGTGATGCTTCAGAACTTTGTGGAAATTTAGTTGGGTTTTGTTTCTTTGGATTTTTTTATCATTTCAGCTTGGAGTTGAAACCATAAATTCAGATATTTTTAATAAAATAGATGTGTTTATTTTAATAAAATAGATGCCCCACTTTGAGTTTGATTCTGTTCCAGTCTATCTTTGGGCCTCTCTGAGCCCCTCTTTGTCCCCTGTGCCACCAATATTTGCAGTCCCAGTGAATTTTTCACTGCAGTGCTGCAGGAATACAGCAAATATCTGATACTCCCTGCATTTATTAAATTAATCACCTCTCTCATTTCTCACTGGCAGCTCATAAATATTTAGTTCTGTTTCTAAATCAGCTGGTAAATTAAAATAAATCAGAATCACAAGCTTTACCTGGATATCAACTCATGGAGGAGCAGTTAGAGGAGAAAATTATCATTTATTTTGATGTGATTGAAGTAATCAGTTTATTATTTCAAATAACAATTGAAATTATCATTTCAGTGGGGTGGAGATGACTCAGGCCAATAACTCAGATGACCTTAAGGAGGCTGCTCTGCTTTGGTTTTTCTGGGGTGAGCCCAGGGCTCTCCCACCTGAGGATGTGTCAGTGACTCTTTGATTTTTCCACGTTGTTTGCAGAGCTCTCCGCTCTGAGTTGAGAAAATAACCCCAAACTACAAAAGGAGACAAAATGTCAAGGAAATTTCATTAAATATTGATACATTTGTCAGAGTAATCAACAGATAAAACCCATCCTTGTGTGAAAGTGACACTGCACATGAAACCCCTTTGATAAGTGGGGTGATAATTAAGTGTTCTCAGTTTTCTGTCAGGGCTTTTGCAAAGGTGCAACAAAATTTCTGCAGGCTCTGTCTGGTTAATCCATGTCTTTATCACTAGGGAAGCAGTAATATTTCTGTCTGGTTTTTGAGTTATTTCCAGCTTTTTTCTTCAATGACTGTGCAGAAACATGGAATAAATTCAGGAACTCCTCCTGGTTTACTCTGAGGTTGATTAAGATTTTTTTTTAAATGAAGACTTTGTCTTCTTTTATACTTTACACCAAGTTAAAGTGTATTTCTAATCATAAAAGTGATTTTTTTAAAGTAGTTTACTCTGATTTCTACTAATATTTCCAGAAATTATTGCACCTGTACTCATGTCTAATTGAATCAATTGTACCAGAATGGTCACTCAAAGATTAAATGTATTTTCCTCTTCTTGAAATTAGGATTAAATTGCAGTGGCCCAGATGGTTAAAATTTTCCCTTTCATGGGTTTTAAACACTGAATTATAATTAACATTTCTTTTTATTCTTCTAGGACAGGAGAAAAAATTCTTACTGAGTCTAAATATGATTTAAGATATTGTCTTATATTTTCAGCTGGGATTTTTTCAGTGTGAATTCTGTTTCTCTGGTGAGATCCCTGGGCTGACAGTGAGACTTTCCCGAAGACTCACCTGTGTTTTTTCAGCAGATTTTGGGGACCACACTGCTCTGGCTTCACCAACATTTCCAAGAGAGTCACAGATTGAAAATGCATCTAAACTCTTTTGGAGCCTTACTGAACACACTGGTAGATTTGAAAAGTACCATTTTTCCTTTTTCTGGCAGTTTTATTGAATATAGTTTTGAATTAGAACGCTGCAAATAAAAACGTAAATTATATTTGTTATTGGTAAAACATTGGCTGTCCAAATGAGGGAAAGGAAAAATGAAGGGTTTTGGATTGAGATGGACATCCTGGGAAATAGTGAAACTTTCAGCTGGGAAGTTTCTCCTCCTTCAGGAGCAAATTTAATTTTGTTTTATCGTAGTGGGGCTGATCAGCCCATGGTGTTTACATGAGACATGAAGTTTAATAGCACAAATAAAAAATAAGATTATTTGAGAGCTCTGAGTCAAAGCAATGCCCCAGTTTTGGTCAAACCACCGGGTTCCCATCCTGCCAGGTGTCCCCACGTGGTGACAGAGTTGGTCATTTATGGATCATCCCCTCCTGCTGATGCTGGGGAATTTCACAGGCCAGGGAGATGCTGATTAATTCCCAGCAAGGTGGCAGAGGCATTCCCACAGGAATCTGCTGGAACACCCATCCAATCACCAGCAGCAAGGGAAAAAGGAAGAAAAAAAAAATTAAGGTATTGAATTTGTATTTAGAGAAGGGATGTGTAGTTTAGGTGTTCTAAACACAACCACTTTTTTAACTGCATTAGCATTTAAAGAGAGTTATGGATTTTAAACAAAGTCGTTTCAAATAAATAAATGCATTATAAATATATATATAAAATAAATACATAAATAAAAGACCATAAATAAATATATAAATTAAAATTAGATTAAATCCTTCACACTGTGAAGGCAGGAGATCTGTTGAGCACCAAAAGGCCACTCAGGGCATGGACAGAGGGTGACTTTCTGGGCTCTCCTGTCCCTGACATGGTGCAAGTCCAGCCCAGCCCCAGCTGATCCTCAGCCAGGGCTGTTAAACAAAGAGAAAAAGTTCATTATGCTGAGCACAGAGCCCGGGGTAAATTGCCTTCTGCTTTCTTGGGAAAATGGGCTGGAATGCTGCAGGAACCAACTGATCTCAGTCTCTGTGGCTCAAACTCCAGCTCCAACTGAGCTCTGGGGATGTGGGGACTCAGAGTTCCCATTCACTCTGGCATTCGGAGGAAGGGAATGCAAAATCTCAGATACCTGCTGTGGTTGGGTGTGGTGAGACAAATAATGTGAGATAAATTGTGTGAGATAAATTATGTGAGGTAAATTGTGTGAGATAAATTATGAGATAAATTGTGAGATAAATTGTGAGATGAATTCTCTCTTCTGCAGGCAGGGGCTCGGGGATTGACTCACAAATACACACCCCTTATATTATATATATTTATATATATGTATTTTCTAGAGGATGTGCCATAAAGCAGAGTTGTTTCCACTCTTTCCACAGTCAATTTATGCAGAAGTTCCAGCAGTTTATTAAGAACAAATTAGAAAAGGCCCAGCATGGAAAATGGGGATTTCCAAACTCTGCAGACCTTTCCAATGGTATTAATTTACATTATATTTATATTAATTTTGCAGTTACATCTGAAGCAATTATCAGTGTTCAGTTTTCCTTCCTGTTGGTGGGTGTTTGGGTTTGGGTTTTGAAATTACTAATTTTACTGTTAAAATTATTTACTATTAAAATTATTTGCTATTAAAATTAGTGTTTTAAATTGACAGCAGTGTGTAGGTTTTCATTAAAATTTTAATTGCATAAGAAATGATTAAAAAACCCTGTAATTTCAGGAGTTTCTTCAGACGAAAACAGATGGACTTAATATTTCAATTTGCAACAAAAACTACTAATTCAGCTCTCCAACTACCATCTATTAAGGTTATTCAGTTGACTTTAATTATTTTTCTTAATTTAACCACATTGAAAATACATTAAGTGTGAAATCCAAGGCATAATGGCATATGTTCATAACGTTTTGCAAATTAAATCTGGTTTTACATCCTTGAAATGCTGATCACTGAATTAACCTCTATTTTTTTTTCTTCACTGGACTCCCATTTCAGAAGCTTCTGGAGACTGTGTGGTAAGAATTTCAAAAATTTTAATAAAAAGTGGATTGGAGACAAAAAGGGGTTTATTGGCCATGGTGGTTAAAGGTTTGACTTGGTGATTTTGGAGTTTTTTCTTGCCTTGGTGATTCTCTGATTTATTCTGGATTGGTGAACAAAGAGGGGGAAATTGGGACTTGTTGGTTTTGTGGCAATTTTCCTCAGTCCACAATATGAATAACACACATCCCCTGAAAGGTAAGAATCAAGAAACATTTATTGCTGTAATCCCTTAAAGTCTGTGATTTCAACAATTTACATTGCTGTAATCCCTTAAATTGTGGGATTTACACTTTTACATTGCTGTAATTCCTTAAATTCTGGGATTTACACCATTTACAGTGCTGAAATTCCTTAAATTCTGGGATTTACACTTTTACATTGCTGTAATTCCTTAAATTGTGTGATTTACACATTTACCTTTCTGTAATTCCTTAAATTGTGGGATTTACACCATTTACAGTGCTGAAATTCCCTAAATTCTGTGATTTACACAATTTAAATTGCTGTAATTCCTTAAATTGTGGCATTTACACAATTTACATTTCTGTAATCCCTTAAATTCTGTGATCGATACATTTACATTTCTGTAATTCCTTAAACTGTGGCATTCACACAATTTAAATTGCTGTAATTCCTTAAAATCTGTAATTTACACCATTTACATTGCTGTAATTCCTTGAATTCTGTGATTTACACTTTTACATTTCTGTAATCCCTTAAATTGTGGGATTTACACTTTTACCTTTCTGTAATTCCTTAAATTCTGTGATTTACACAAATTGCATTGCTGTAATTCCTTAAATTGTGGCATTTACACAATTTAAATTGCTGTAATCCCTTAAATCGTGGCATTTACACAATTTAAATTGCTGTAATCCCTTAAATTCCATGATTGACACATTTACATTTCTGTAATTCCTTAAATTCTGTGATTGACACATTTACATTTCTGTAATTCCTTAAATTCTGTGATTTACACAAATTGCATTGCTGTAATTCCTTAAGTTGTGGGATTTACACTTTTACATTGCTGTAATTCCTTAAATCGTGGCATTTACACAATTTAAATTGCTGTAATCCCTTAAATCGTGGCATTTACACAATTTAAATTGCTGTAATCCCTTAAAATCACCTGCAGGCTGCACGAGTAACCTGCTATAAAAACAACCCAATTGATTAATTAGTTAAACTTTGCATCTGCCCTTTCAAACCCATTATTCACCCCCTAAATCACCTTTTAAAGCTCAGCTTAGACGGTTTGCTTTGGAACTAAAGCCAATATTTAGACCTGAGTGCCTTAAAATGAAGTGTTTAAAGGAATATTTAGCACAGGTGCCTGAGCTTGGGGTCTGCGGTGCTCCTGGGCTGCTTTAGAATTTGAATAATCTGAATTCAGAGCGATTGCAGCACCAGGAGCCTTGGACAGCTCCGAAAATGCAGGCAGGAAAAGCAGCGCCTTAACCTCTTCCTGGAATGTCTTTCACCTAAGAAAAGCTCTTCCAATGCTATTTTAAAAATGCTCTTTTGAGGTATTTTGCAAACCTTAAGGCAAGGGAAGCAGAAGCCACGCACCTGGGGGGAGAAAGGAATTAAAGATCTGTAGGGAGTAGTGTTAAAAAACACAGAAATATTAAATTCTCACACTGCTCTGAGCAGAAACTGAATTAAAAGAACTTTCCCATCTCTTTTGAGCCCTTTTAGTCACATCTGTGATGTTTCTCCTCTGGTATTAGCAGAACTGTAGGAAGAATGATTTTTCTTTCCTTCTTTTTTCTTTTTTTTTTTTTTTTTTGCATTTTACAAAAAAATTATTAACATTCCAACCTGCTTTAAAAGTTGCTCAATCAAAGGGATTCAAGATCCATAAGGAATTCCTAAAAGTGCCTTCAGGGGTGACAGGACTATTTGTGAGGGCTGTGGGCTGGTGGAATTTGGTAAAGAAACTTAGACCACCCTTTGAGAACTTCCTAAAAGTTCAAATTTCCCTCCTCACAGCGAAATGTGTTTCCTACAGTCTTTGGTTTTACTCCCTTGGATCCCTGGAGCAGAGTTTACCCTGGAAATGTTCTCACTGTGTCATTTGCAAGGAGATCTCCTCGTGGTGAGCTGGCCCATCCCAACTCCAGCCATGCTGGGATTCTGGGGGAGTAAAAGTGGAATCCCAGGGGATATCAGGAGGGTTTTATCCTTCACCTGTGGCCTCTCTGCCAGGAAAGGGCACCACAGACCCCTCAGGGGCTCACACTCCCTGATCTTCATTCAAAGCAGAATTGACCACAAGCCAAACAGAAGGAGAAATCTCTCAAAGTCCCATGGAAATGCTTTTTGTTGATTTTTTTTTCTTCATGTGAGCAGTCCATCCCACTTGCCCCTCAGAATCTGGATTCATTGGATAATGATTCTTTGCTGGTGCTTTCTCTTCATCCCTGCATTCCAAAGGAGTTTGGTTGGGCACTTCAGGTTTTCCAGGGTTTGCAAATTTTAACTTTAATTTCCCCTTTTGCTGATACTTTGTCTCTCCTCTGAACTGAGTTCTTTTAGCATGTTATTATCACCCCAAAATAACCACCCCCTCACCACCCCCCAGCCTAAAACCCCTCTCCAATCATTCCTCTCCTCCCCACTGCTGCCTTGCTTTTCCAAGCTCCTCTAAGCTTTCTGATGTTTATATTCTTGTAATGAGCTTTCCCAAGCACTTCATATAAATTACTTATTGTTTACATTCTGTTATGGAGGAGAAGAAATTTGATGGGCTGTTGGTTAGTCCAGTGTCATTGGAGAGGTGGCACTGTCACCCTCCAATCCACTGTCACTTTTAAGAACGTATAAATATTAAAATCCAAACTTAATTCTCTTTTTTACCTCAGAGAATCCAGAGTCTGCATGGTTTTATTTTTTGTCCTGAAGTGACACCCCACGTTTGCATTCCTCTGCCCACCCCAGAGGTCACTGCCTGCACCCTGCCATTGTTTGAGGATGGATGCATTTTCTGGGACTCTCTGTGTCATTTGCTCATTGATCACTGCTCCCCTCTCCTTACAATAGCTGTGCCAATACCAATTAATCTCCATCCACTTGTTATTTTGTGACCTTTAAAAAGGCCACCTCTCGTGATTTATTTGCTTCTGCTGGGTGCATTCACAGATTGTTTTGCTGCTGGAGAACCGGGGGCTTTCTGTGATTTTTTAACTCATTTCCTCTGCTCCAAATGAACCCCCATCAAGCCATATTGACATTCTCACTCTGCTGGAGGCTGCTAAATGTTATCTGGAGAGCTGTTCTGTTTCATTTCCTCACTTTAATTGCTGCAGGCCGTTCCCCCAGCACACAGATGAGTTACAGAGCAGGATGGTGCAGCCTGCAGAGGGAAGGAGCTCCTGGTGTGCAGAGAGCAGGATGGAGCTGCCCATGGGCTGGGAGGGGCAGCTGGAACAGAAGGAGCAAGAAAGGAGGAGCTTGGGGATATCTTCATGTGGAGAGGCAGGGCTCTGTTTTTAAAAGGTAAGAACTTGTTGAATTTTTTTTTTCCCCTAATTATTTTTTTCTCTATTTAGTTACAAGTAAATAATTTACTGCTTTTCCCTGTTGTTTGGAAATTCACTATTTAATTTTTTTTTTTTTCAAATAGCTGAAGTAATTGTAACATTTCAAAAGTAAGTTGCACTTATTAGGTCATTTTTAAGAAAAGAACCATTATCTCCTCTCCTGGGTGAGTACAGCCATTCATGATTTTATGTTAATCAGTTTCTCCAGATTGTAATAATCATGTTCTTTTTTCTATGTAATTCAAATAGACTTCACTGGAGAGATCTTTGCCTGGAGGAGCTGGAGAGGGCAAATATTAATATAAATTTTACTATTGGCAACTATTGCTATTTGACCCTCTCATAAGTTCCTGTCTGTCCCCTCCGTGGGATCTGGAGTCCATATTTTTGACTGACTTGCAGAAAATTAAAGTTAAATGTCAGCCCACCAGAGTATGGCTTTGAAAGTCAGAGTTTTCATTTCTTTCAGACCTCATATACTCATCTCAGTAGATGGCATCTTGCTTCAAGGAACACTTACACAATTTATTTATGTAGAATGCTGGAATCAAATCTATTTTTACATAGCAAGAGGAAAACAATGGGCCAGAGTTCAAAGTCCTGTCTGAAAAGAGAAATTATAAATGAAAATAAAATCACTTATCTGTGAACATTGATCAAATCCACAGCAGGTGTGGATCTGTTGTATTCAATGGATGCCAACCCTCACACTGAATTTTTCAATCCCAAACCAGGAGATTTTGCTGTTCACTCAGAAGAAACCCTCTGTGAAGGTTGTTTTACTTGCTGGGATTTAGCCCAGATCAAAGAGCTCCAGGTTCAGGCAGTGCCTCAGTGACTGACAGCCAGGAGCAAAACAGGCATTGGGAGCTTGCAACTGGTTATTTTTCTGAGGTAAAAGTGATTTACCCCAAACCTTACACAGTCTGCCAATCCAGGATGCCTTAAAAGGGAAGACTCCAGGTTTTGCTAGTTGCTGGAATGAAGCTTGAAAAGAAAATTATTACAGAAAAGAAATGATTATAAAAGAAAATGAAAGGAAAGATATGAAAGGAAATACATATAAAAAGGAAAAAAATATATAAAAGGAAAAGAAATGGTTGTAAATGGGGTGTTTGTCCCTTTCCAGGCCTTTCCACAGCTCTGTCCTGCCTGGTGCTCATGGATGGGCCCTCCCTGGAGCTGCAGGTGCTGCTGGGCTGAAGGGGAGATCTCAGTTCAGAGCAGGAACACCTCCCCTGTCCTTCCTTTCCCCCGAAGCTGGAGGCAGCTTTGTGCCCCTGCAGTGCATGGAAGGATCTCCTGAGGTGCTCCTGTCACCAAGGCATGCTTGGGTCCCACCCAGGCATCTCACTCACAGGCTGGCCCTAAGGAGGGCTCTGGACCCCAAAATGCTGGACAGCCCTGCTCCTCTCTGAGCTGGCAGAGGTGCCAAGCTGAGCACAGCTCTGCCCTGGCTTAGCAGAGACAGCTCATCTGTGTCACCTCCTCTTTGTCATCTCAGGGAATAATGAGTTCAGGGCCTCCACAAGGACAGGAGCCCATTTCAGCTCTGGCTGTCTTTATTCCCTGTTCAAGCTCCTCTCCCTCTCTCATTCATCTCTGACAAGTGCCATGTTTTGGAGTCAGGGGCTTCTGCAGCTCTGCAGCAGGTGGGAGTTTGGATCAGTGGTGTCCTTGCAGTGCACCAACCCATCCATCCTGCCTGGAGCTTTTCCTGGCTCAGGAATGTGGCACTGGGCTGCCTGTGCTAATTCATGCTGAGTTTTCATCCTTTTTCTGCTTTTGGTGTTTCAGTCTGGTTCATATCACTCCACAGCAAACCCTTGTTCTTCTGGCAATGTGCCCAGGCTCTGGGGAAAACAAAAATAAAAATAAGACAAAATTCTTAAATTCCCAGCCCTTCCTCCTCTTTTCTCCTCCTCTTTTCTCCTTCTCTTTTCTCCTTCTCCTTCAATACACAAGTTAAAAAACTTCCAAATTATTGCTGTCATTTAAAAAGCAGAAGAGTTTTCACCTTTCTAAAAACAGACAGCTCTGCACTCCTATAGAGTTTGACATTTTCTGTGCAGCAGATATTGACTCCAACATTCCCTTGACAGAGCACAAAAATTCATTTTGTGAATTGTATTGACAGCCTAAGTAGGCTCTTTCTTCTCCCTTGAATAAGCTTCTCTAACTTATTAACTCAGCCTTGAGGGGTTTGAATATTTACATCCAAAACTGAGATCTGTTTACAGCCCAACATGGATTTTGAAATTCAGGAGACATGGGATGAAAGTTCCCATGAAATCAAACTGCTGTAAAACTTCCCAGAGCTCCCCAGTGATCAGGAGATGTCCTTGCACATCAGGCCCTACGTCATCATCTGGATAATCAGCTTCAGGCACCCTCCAAAGGGACATTTTCCTCATTTGGCATGATTCTCCATCCCCAGAACAAGCCTGCCTTGTGGTGCAGAGGTAAAAGAATGGGAATTTTAGAAATTCACTTCAGGTAATTTTATCTGATGAAAAAGGAATTTTGATTTAATTAAAATAAACCCCACGATTTTGTAGCAGAAAACTCACCAGTACAAACACCCCCCACAGCCATGCCTCTAATTTTGATGACAAGCAGAGAAAAAAAGGTCTTCAGGATTATTATTTAATGAATCATCATTTGATTAAAACTTCTGCATCCTACCTTTAACAGCACACCTGGAATATATCAGCTCTCCCAAGAGGACAAGCTTTCCAAAGAATGAAAACTCAGGTTTCATAGGTGATGAGCCAGATTTCAGAGGACTCCATCTCAGCTCATTTGGATCTCACACTAAAGAGACCAAGATAAGTTGGGGGTTTTTTGAGGTTTTTTTTAGGTTTTTGGGTTTGTTTTTTTTTTTGCTTATGGAGCCATCCATATGTGCCTGGATAAATGAAGATGAAAATTGGCTGCCTTTTCAAAGGCTAATTCAAGAAACTTCCAAAGTCTTCTGTTCTTTCTACTGATCCATCAACGTTTTCATAAACCAACTGTTTTCTTTTCAAGCTGTGGTGGGTTCAGTCAAATTGGATAAATCTGTTCAGATTCTTTTTAATTGGGAGAAACTGAGGGAACAGCCACTCTTCCTTAAAATCTCTTTGGTGAAGTGCAGCTGTGGCAGCCAGGGGAGCTCATTAAACCCCATCCAGAGTTTTCCAGACCTAGCCCAAGTGTTTGTCTTCCAACTGCTGCTTCCTGTGAAAATCCCTGCTTTTTCACTGCATTCTGCTCTGAAACAGAAATGGAGATTTTGGTGGGTCCCTATTCCCTGATCAGGTCTTTGTGTGCTGTGGGTTCCAAGTTAGGCTGGGCCTGGAGCAGTTTTTCTGGGAGAGCTTCTCCTTCTCCTTTTCTCCTTCTCCTTCTCCTTTTCTCCTTCTCCTTCTCCTTTTCTCCTCCTTCTCCTTTTCTCCTTCTTCTCCTTTTCTCCTTCTCCTTCTCCTTTTCTCCTTCTCCTCCTTTTCTCCTTCTCCTCCTTTTCTCCTTCTCCTTCTCTCCTTCTCCTTCACCTTTTTTTCTCCTTCTCTTTCTCCTTTTTTTTCTCCTTCTCCTTTTCTCCTTCTCCTTTTTTCTCCTCTTCTTCTCCTCTTTTCTTCTTCTCTTCTTCCTCTCCCAGCTCTCCTTCACCTCTCTGCTTTTTCCCTCTGTCTCAGGCTTCGTGCAGCAGGAACTTGGAGCAGCCTAGAGCAGGGATTTGTTCTCCAGTGCTGCAAAGAGCAGAGCAGAGCAGGCTCCTGCAGGACCTGCAGCCTGACTTCCCCACTGACCGAACTTCCCAAACTTTCCTGGGAGCAATGGAGCCCCTTCTGCTCCATTTAGGCTCATCTGGCACCAGCAGCTTGGCTCTTCCTCAGCTGCAGAATGAGAAGCTGAAATTTCTGTGCTCCCTCCTCTCCCTGAGGGCAGGAGCTGCAGGTAGCAGTGGAGTGCCCTGAGTTTCCTGGCTGGTGTCAAAAATTGCAAAAAATTCCAAGCTCTCCTCACTCACCTGAAGGGACTGGGGTTGCTGCTGCCATAGCTCCATATGGCAATGAATAAATATTTCCAGACTTATTTATTGCCATAAAATCAGAGTTTGGGATGAAGTTCACACATTCCTAATGCCCAGAATAATAAAAGGATGTAAAGAGTTAAGGCTGTGGAGTGGCTGCTGTGAAATATTCTGATCCCTGCAGAGTCCTTCAAGGAAAGCAAAGGGAAATCCAAACCAGCAGCAACAGCTAAGAGATATTTCTATTTTACAGACTTGTATTCTACAGAATTTACACTGTTAAATACATCTGTGGGTCGTGAAAATGAAAAAAATACTGACTTTTTTTATTTATAACCACTTCTGGTGTAAATAGCATCCCACAGGCAGAGCCAGTATATTGGGAATTGTGGGGGAGTTGCTGCACAAGTTCCCAGGAACCCAAACAAGCAGTTGGGCAGCAGTGAGGAAATGAAAGCTCCTGTGCCAAAGGCAGACAGGGAGGAAGCAGAGAGATCACAGGAAACACTGCAGAGAGGTTTAAATACGTGCAGGGCTGAAATCCTGCCACCAGCACCCAGGAAAACCCAGGAATGAATCCAGTGGAGCAGATACTCCAGGCCAGAGTGGAGGATCAGCAAATTCTGGGAGTTTACAAACAAATCCTGTGTGGCTGCTGGAGTTCCTTCCCAAATATCCCACCCAATGGTCTGCACAAAACTCTTCAAAATCACCCTGTCACAGGAGAAGGTTGGGAAGATCAAGGCTGGAATTTCCTGCTTTGCCTTGGAACACAGACAGGAGAACTCTGGGAGAGCATTTCTGTGATGCCAGGAAGGTTTTATCTTTTATTTGAAGTTTCCCAGTACCATGTTGCTTAGGAAACATTTGCAGTACAGTTAAGGAGGAATAAAATATCTTACTGAGTTGCACAATGTCCTGGTGCTACAATTGCTTAAAAGCCATCACTAGTGTCAATTTCTGAAAATACAGCAGCATTCTCAATTCATTTCAAATTTCAGAGACTTTCATCTGGAATTTAATTTTTTTCTTTGTAAAACCAGAGAGCCCTCAGCTAGAAAAGCTCTGTGAAGACTCTGTAATATCATTGGAAGATCAAAGACTTTGGTTTTAGTTAAAAAGGTGACTTGTTTGGAAAGCAGTCACAACTTTTACTACAGCAGCATCCATTAGTTACTGGTGGTGTTAAAACAGAGGTAGCAAATACTAATTTTCATGTTGTGAATCAAACTGAAGGTGAAATAATGCATGAGCTGAAGCAAAATAGATATGTACATGTTATATTCACTCAAATTAAAGAAAGTCAATCAACCCTTGGATTTCTAGGATGGAATATATGCTCCAGACAAGAAAAGGGTAGAGGCTGATCAGCAATATGAGAGCAGTGGATTAGGAGGATAACTGGATTTAAATGCCACTAAACTAATTCTGGGCTGCTGAAATGGACCTTCAGATACTCTGGATTATGGTGACAATATATCTTGTTCCTGTGCATCCATGCACACCCATCTGAACCTGCCAAATGAATCCTCCCCAGCTGAAAAGATGAGAAATGCCATCATATTCAAATGACTTCACAGCACCAGAAATAACAACACAAAGATCAGCAAACCTACTTTGGTTAAGAAGAGCAGAAACTCAGAGAACAAAAAGTTTCCTGCCAGTCCTCCTCCTTCCTTTTCAAGTTTATCTGGACAAAAACCATTTGGTGACATCAGTTTGCTCTCCTGGTTCCTGTTCGTTTTATTGTGTAAATTAAGAAAAGAAAAATTCTTTTCCTAAGGTATAAATCACATAATTTTTATCTTTTATCCCAAATCACTCTAAAGAAAAAATACAATTATAGAAAGTCATGGTTTTAGTCACATTTCTTTCTTTGATTTTTTATCAGGTTTGGGTTTCTCTTCTCCATTGTACAATAATTTCCTTCTCTCATCTCTTTGTTCCAGAACTCAGAACAGCTTGAATTTGACAGATCAGATTTGGTGAGTGTTAACAAGCTAAAGTCAGCAAAACATTTTTCCAAATAGTTTCTTCCAACTGTAGCACTGTTAGAGGGTTTGGCTGATTCTGGCAGCCACTGGAGAAATTAATTTGCAGCGATCCCCAATATTTAAAAATTGCCTAATACAGGTTTTGATGGAGTTTCCAATGCTGCAATTGATTTAAGATGATCAGACATTTTGGTTTGACTGTGCTGTGAGGATTCTTCCTCATCTCTTTCATAAAAGTCATTTCATTTTTCTTCTCTCCACAGTGAAAAGCCCTAAAAGAGAAGATTCCTCATCTCCCCCTGCCTTCAGCTTCACCCTGGCGTGGACATTACATTTATTTGTGTGCTCTGTGGACTGAGGCACAGCAAAGGCACGAGTTCTCCAGTATTTTATCCCTAATGGTGGCCAATAATTGGTGCCAAGGAAATAAATAAAGGAAAAAACCCAATGAGAGGGTAAGCACCCGTTATATTCTCTTGGTTCACAGCCAGATTTACTGAGCCTCGGAGCCTTTCCACTTGTGCCGCTTTATTTCCTGGGTATTTTGCAAAATATTCTTGACAATGCTTGGCCAGGGTGAAAAATGTTCTCTTTAAACAGAAACCTGGGTTGGATGCTTTGTGCACTCCCACCTGGATGTCAGGAAGATCCACCTGACCACCACAGGTTCTGGTTCCTTTTGTCACCGCTCACCCTGGCAGAAAGCAATTTTATTAAAACACTGATAACACCATTTTATCATCCTGGAGAAAAGAGAAATATTTCTGAAGGGCAAGGTGAATTCTTAAAAAAAAGCATTCCCTTATCATAAGGAAAAGAAATGCACCAGGCCGTGTATAAATGCATGTTTGATTTATCAAAGCTCTTTGCCTTCTACAAATCCCCAGTGTACAACTGGAGTGACCCATCTGGTTTGATCTACAAGAAAATCTATTCCAGTGAATAATTTGAGACCCTGGAGAAGGCAAGGTATCAAAGTTTCCAAATCCTGAGAGCTAACAGGGTGTTTGTGCTCTGATTTTGTCTGGATCTGTTTCTTGTAGAGTGCAGGAGAAGCCTAAGATGTCTTTGCCAATCTGCTGATTGAATAAGATGGTTAATATGTGTTAAATTTGGAGTCATCACTACTGTGTGAAAAGCTAATCTCTTTTAAAACTTCAGGCAAGTCAGTTCACAAAATGATGCCTCCAGATAATTTGTTTCTGGTCATTCGTGGCTTCCTTTGGAAAGCAGATGTGCCATGCCGGGATCATTTGATATTGCAAGCAGCTGGGAACATGGCCTCCAAAACCTAAGGAATATTTTTTTCCAGAGTAGATAAGAACAGTTTAATTTTTTTTTTATTAAATGAACAGTTCAGAATCAGTTAGGAATTTGAAACAGAATTCCCTGGTGTTTCTATCCCTGGAACAAACAGCAACAGACTTCAGAGTGGATAATGACTTTGACTCTGGCAGATAAATCCCGACAAATTCCCTGCCCATCCCACGGGGGAGTTTAACCACACAAATGCAAATAGCAAACCCTGCACACCCTGAAGGTGGTTTATTGCTCTTTTCCATGACAATGACACCTCCTCTCCTTGCTCTGGAGGTTCATGGTGGAGGCTGTGGGCTCCTTACCTGGTGTCCCTTGCCAGGGAGGCTCCTACTGAGCCAAGCCAGCAGGACACCATCAGATTTTCTGCGTTTTAGCTAAAAAGGGTGGCCTGGAAACCTGCTAAAAATCCAACCCAGAGAATCCTCCAGAAGTCAAGAGTCTGCAGGGCACAGAGCAGTTTGGAGAGGAAACTCCAAGGAGGGATTCAGGGTGCCTTTAACTCGGCTGTGATCCCTGGATGAGTGCTGATTCCCACTGGGGTGGAACAGGGAGTTGGACATTAAAAAGATGTGTTTTACACTGCACAGACCCAGAAAATTGCTCTGGCCTAATTACCCCTGTGATTTGTTTCGTGTGATTTCCCAATTCTCTTAATTTGCTTCTGGAGAGCACCTTGTGTGTCAATGTTTAACCTTTCCCAGCCAGAATGAAGGTTACTTCAGCCAGAGGAAACATTCAGCAGGATGATTTCTTTTATTTCCTTAAACTTCAGTAGGTGACTTAACATCTGAACAGCTTTTTCTTGGAGCTTTTTTTTTATTTCCCCTTAGAAAAGTACTTTTCAAGGACTCACAGTGAGTTGAAAAATACACAAAATATCTCTGAGCTCAATTCATTTCACATCTCTATGATGGTAGAAAACACAGATATGTCCAAAAACCTTACTGTGCACAGAAAAAAAATGTGGGGAAAACCTTGCTTGATATTAAAGTTGCTTTGCAATAACCTCATTTGTCAAGTTTTAAATAACTTCTGAGGCTTTTGAGATTAAAAGCTCCAATCTCACTCCTACTCTCCTGAGCTTCCCATTGAACACACTGGAAATAGATGGCACATGCAGCATTCTGATAACACCTGACTCAGGCATTGTAAACACGGCTGAACAATGGATTTTTAGAACAATCAGAAGTTTTATCTTTATTCTTTCCTTTCTGCCTCAAGCCATGCTTTTCCATATTTTACTTAAAAGCCAAATTTCAAACCCAGAATTACTGATCTTCCAAATGCTGGTACAGAAACTGCTGGCCTTTTGTGAAAATACAAAATGCCAACCTGCAACAAATTCAGTGAAGCCACTGAAGAGATGCAGTAAACAAGAAATTCTGGAGTGCTTTTATTTGGAGAGAAGCACCTTTATTCCAAAATAGTTTTCTCTATTGATCAGTTAGGGACTATGATCAGTATGAGGAATATTTTATCTGATTCTGCCTGAAATCAAAAGGCACTTTCTTCCCCTTAAGTAAGACTTTCTTGCCCTAAAGTGTGAGACTTCAGCTGTGCTACAGGAAAACAGCCCAAAGCAGCAAAATGAGGCAAATTCTGTGAAATGTCAGAAAATGTTGGAGCTGTTGAAGAGTAACAGGAAAGAATCACATTCCTGAAATCAAGGAATGCTTAAAAAGGTAACAGGGTAAACAGAAAAAGAAGAAACTATATGGATCTAGCAAGGAATCTCTCGGGAACAAAGTGTTAAAAATAGGATGCTACAGAGCAGCAGGAGGAAGAGATTGTAATTATTAAATAAATCTTGAGAAGAAATTCCCAGAAATCACCCAAACCAGAAATTCTACAGATTTAGAGTTGGGGCTCTGGTAGGTTTGGCACTAAAGAAATTGTTCTTATGGTTTTGGAAAACAGTCTAAGGAATCTGCTGAATTTCCAGAATGCTCCTGAGATGAAAGTCTGGCTCCTTTACCAGCTCTGTTCCACAATTTATGGCCATGACCAAGGCTGGAAAATCGAGGTCCCTTCCTGGAGCCCTCATGTTCCATAACATGCCACCAGCATCACTCAAAATCCTGCTGAGTTAAACCCCATCCATCTCAAGTCAGTGAAAACAAATTGCTTTTTGATTGAAGGCCTGGAAATTACACAGCCTAATTAATGCACATGGAGCTTCAAAGGAAGGAGCCTCACAACAAAGGACACCTCGAGCCTGTCCAGGATGTCACCCCTGAATTCCTGTGCTGAAAACGGGGTCACAGGAGGTCAGAGATGTGGGTGGCAGAACATGCAGTGCTGATTGAGGAAATACTGGTGCAGGTCCCAGCTGACAGCACAAACCTGGCTGGGAGCATCCTCTGCACCACTCGTCCACTCAAGGAGAGGGGCTGGAAACAGTCCTGAGCACCAAAGAGGAGAGGTTTTCATCCAGCCTCTGTTTCCTTGCAGGCTGAGTCATGCTCTGGGCTTGGGAAGAGCCATTCCTGATTGGGCTGAGCAGATTTTGGCAATCTTCAGTGGTTTCTGTTTGCTAATTTGGTTTTATATCTCTTTGTTGTGTTTCCTTTCTCAAAGTCTCTTAGAGACCTCAGTCTTTGCCTTCCAGCTGGTTGGTTTGGAAATGAGCTTGGTCATTTCAGGGCTGGTGACAGCAGGCACCTCTTGTGTGACAGGATTCAGATTGCAGGTGTGATGGAAGTCAAAGGAAATCTACCCTTATATCTCCAGAATAAATGCTCCAGAACTCCTTTAATCATATGATTTTTCCTATGGAGATGTATTATGGTCGCTGATATTAAAAACTGCTCCTCAGTGTTTGATTTTTTTTTTTTTTAAAGAGGAGAAAAATGCATTTCTTCTACCAGATAATAATCAAATTTTAAACACAATCAAATTCTTTTTCTTCTTTCTATTCTGTCTTAGCACACCAGGTAAAAACCAATGGCTATGCCTATCCCTTTCTGTTTTTACCTAGGATTCATCCCTTTCTTTTCTAATCCTGGTTAGAATATTGTACATAAATGAAGTCTTAAATTTGAACCTTAGAAAATATCAGTGTATTTTTTCTTCCAAAGGATTATTAAGCTACTTTTATTAGCTGCCTAATTGGAAAGAAACCCTATTTTTTGTGCACTTCTGATAAGTTGCTTTCCCTGGCTGGAATATTCCTGTCTCTGTATAAGGATATAAGATACAACTGTTGAAAAATAATAATGTGCAGTATAATTATTCTAATTTCCAGCCAAATTGTGAAAGAGCAGGTAGTTCAAAGTGCATCTGTATTTAAATAAGACACTCCATCCTCTAACTGCCAGAATATTAAAATGATTCTGCTCTTTGCCATTGGATTGTGGAGTTAATTTCTGCGGAGTCAGGAATTAAGTGATTATTGTAGCAATGCCTTGCATGGATATTGGCCATAAAATCTTGCAAATTACAGTGAGGGAGAGTTTTAAACTTTAACATCTCACATTACTTTCATCACATTCAATAAAATGTTTTATCCTTCCATGATGTTCCATCAGGATGTGTGATTTCATTATCTCCATGTTCCAGACACATCCCGTGAAGGGAGTGTTTGAAATCATCCCCATGATGAGCTTCTCTCATATTTTCCTTGTTCCTTTCAACAGATTTCACAATTGCCACGTCCCAGAGGAAATTCTTGGAAACTAGTCTGGCAAGGAGGAATGTCACAACTTTCTCTGGCAGAAAGGGTGAGATGTTCATTTCAGTGCTCAGAGCTAAAGCAGGTAGGATTGAATACTCTGCAAATGTTGTGTCTCTTACCACACTCAGAGTAGTGCTGCTTCTGCATGATAACAAAGGAATCTGGACTTGAGCAACCCTTGTGGGTCCCTTCCCACTCAGGATATTCTATGATTTTTATGTTCCTAAAAAATTCATTTACCAAAGTGAACAAAAGACTGAATAGTTTCAGAAGAACTCTGTAATCAAATGGGATTTTATTTTTTTATCATGACAAATCCTTTATTAGAATTCCTCTCTTACATGATAAACTTTCCAAATTCTCGACCATGTCCTTTCATTTTGCACATTTATGAATTTAATTTTCATTTCTACATTAAAAAAAAAAGTAAAGGTCAAAAGAAGGTAAAAAAAGGGTCAAATTATTGAGGACTCCTTGAAGATTACTG
Source organism: Haemorhous mexicanus (assembly GCF_027477595.1). Taxonomy (NCBI): domain Eukaryota; kingdom Metazoa; phylum Chordata; class Aves; order Passeriformes; family Fringillidae; genus Haemorhous; species Haemorhous mexicanus. The sequence goes on from NC_082350.1 coordinate 23,668,783, forward strand.
GGTTTGACTGGCAGTTATCAGCTGGTTGGACAAGAGGCAGAGTTTGATGAGGCCAAGCTGAATTGCCAGAAGGCAGAGCTGGGGTTAGAAGGCAGAATCACCTTTGGGGAGTGTGTCCAGCACACAGCCACATCCATGGATGCACTGGGGTCAAGGGAGGAGTGATGTGGCATGACTGCCAACGGGGGCCCATTTAATTGAGATGACAGCTGTCCTCCAGTTGCTATTCCTTGAATGAATTATTTGATTGGATTGGTTTTTCTCAGGCTGCAAGATGAGATGAGGCTTTAGACTAATTCTGAGAACTCTCATTTATTTGCACTCCGATTACAACTCCTCTGCCCCAGCTGCAAATGCTTCCAAGTCAATCTGGGCATGTTTATTTACCTGAAAAATCTGCTTTTCTGCTGGGTTTTCAGCTTCCCAAAGCAGTGATTATTGTTTTGGGTCATGTGTTCATGACTTTGGCTGCTGTCTGCTCAGCCCTGGCTGCTCTTGGTGCTGGTAACAGGAATGGGCACTGCTTCAACTTCCAAGCTGCTTTGGGATGTGCTGGTTTATTAAGTCAGGTTTTAACTGAGGGGACATTTTTACCTCTTCCAGATATCCCTGAGCAAGGTGGGAATGAAATGATGGGAATTTATCAGAGCAGATGAAAATGATTGTTTACCTGCTGGAAAGGTGAAAAGAACCTGGACTGGTACTCAGGATTCTCACAAAAGTCAGGAGGAGCTGAATAAACACAGACAGCAGGGCAATGTCCTTGGGGTTTATTTCTGTTTCAGATGAATCCTCCTGTTCTGCATTGCCACCTGTGCCATCCCTTGTCTGACAAATTAAAAAGAAGCATCCCAGATATTTTAATAAAAACCACAGAGTGCTGCCAATATTTTAAAGGACAAGGAGGTGCCACAGGTTATTGAAATTCAGAGTCATGGATAACAGCTATCAAATATTACAGCCTCTGAGATTGTCAAACAGCACAATTCATCCCCTTAAAAACAAACCAGTAAATGCAAAACCAAGTAAAAGGATATTTTTAAAAAAATCACCTAGCATGATTGTTTATTGGAGTAATTTATTATTGGATAATAAATAATTATTTATTATCACAAATATATTATAATAGATAATATATAATCAAATATACTATTTGATTTTTGATTCTTCCTCCAATAAACACATGATAATAAACAATTATTTATTATCAAGTGTTTATTGGAGGAAGAATCAAAGAGCAAATAACAGATTTGGATGCTCACCTGTTGTTATGCTGCTGCAAAGTTGAGCAAGAATGGACAGAAAGTATCACCACCAAAACTTTGTTCAGTAGGAACTTTGCTATCAGTTTCCAAAGAGACACCATGAATCCTGACTCCTTTACATAATTCTGTTGACAGCTTTTATCATGTTCCCTTGAAGCCCAGAGTGATGTTGACTGAAAGGATTCAGGCATGTTTCCATTATTAATTTTGGGCTGGATGTATATGAGCAGTTTAATATGATAGCTTATAAAAACCCACTCCCAGATCCAGAGTTTTAAACTTGCCTCACTCCCCTGCAACACTGATAGAATCTGTTTCATGTGTCTTTTATTTGGGGAGATAAATGCAGTTTTCAATCCATGGGATCCTCTCTAAACACACAATTGACATCTGCTGTCAGCTGTCATCTGCTTCATCATTGACCATCCAGATGTTTACACGGTTTTATCTCAGGGAAATCAGTTCATTGTTTGATGTTCCAGATGGAAATTATGACTTCCTGACTTCCCTTTCTCATCTTCAGAAGGAAGCCTGTTCTCCTCTGATGTGGATGGCACTGCTGGTGTGTGCTGGGTGTGCACTGATTTCTGAATTTCCAGAGTTTTGCCCTTTCTTGTCTCACTCCTTTTCCAGCTCTTGCTCTGCCTCCTTTTTGCCCCACAATTTCAGGCTCTGCTTGGCTCTCCAGGCACTTGCACTGATCTGGAGATCTCTCCACAAACCTGGTCCTTAGGTGAGAGTTAGCACATTCACCACAGGAGTTTATTCACCCTCAAGGTTTGTGTCTGTCAGTGAACACCACTTTCTGCATTGCTGAATTAGAGCTGAAAAGCAGAATTTACCCTCAGCACCAGGAAATGGAGCCAGGAAAGACCCTCAGCTACACCTTGTCTGTGGTTTTACTTTCAAATATCATCCCTCACCTGCTCCTCTCTCTGTGCCTCCTCTTTCCCTGTCCAGGCACTCATTCCAGTATTTCTCTTTCTGGTGGAATCTTGCCTGGTGCTTTCCTGCTGACATTTGTTTTCTTGGAACAAAGCACCTTGATTTTCTGCACTATTTCATCTCTTAAACATCTGAGAATTGTCAAATTTGCTGCTTTAGGGTGACTTTATCACAAGCTTCCAGCTTCCCCAGGGCAAGGCAAGGATGAACATCCCTGTGTGGTTCTCTGCTGGACCCTAAAATCAACACCAGTGACTGTGAATGCAGCCAAACTTTGGTTTTATTCCAGTAGGAAAACCCCAAAACCTCTCTGACCCTGAGCAATCCAAAAGGAATTTCTAATTCATCATAACATCCTTTGTCTGTGTTTCCTTTCAGTATGTGGCAGACACTTGATTTAAATGGGCCAAGAAAAAGAAAACCTGTCCTTCTGTCCTTTTTATTGTCATTGGGCAGTGGTTTTTATTGTCATGGGGCAGATCTCCACCTAAAAAAAGGGAATTAATTTTTCCTAGATTGCCAAACAGCCACTGGCTGCTAACACAGCATTTCAATTTCACTGCAGCAAATGAATATTGATGACAAGTTAAAGTTCTCCCAACTCTTCCTGGTGGTTGGTATGAAATTTTGCCCTCAGAAGCATGTTAGTTTTGAAGTAAATACTAGAAAACTTCTTTGATTATTTTCAAAATAGGAACTGGAAATAAATTCTGGTTAAGAAATGTGCCACAGGCTGGAATCCTTTGATTAAAATCCCTCATTTGGCAGGGTGGTGCCCTCTGGCTTGAAGAGGGAGAGGAGATTTTGCTGTGAAAGGGAACTTGGAGGTGGCAGAAGAAGGTGATTGTTGGAGATGGATGTGAAAATTGAGAGCTCAAACCCACAAGAAATGTTGTGCCTTGAGAACTGCTCCTTTGCTCTTTCCTTTCCTCTTTTCTTGGCAGAGGGAGAGCTAGGAGGTTTGGAATGGTGATTATGGTAAGAGCAGAAAATATTCTGAGTAACATCTATTGTAGAAAGGATATTTTTTGAGCTTATGAACTGGTGAACAAGCTGCAGTTTAATGGGAAAGATAATTAAAGTTGCATCAAATGTTTGAGGGGGTTTTTAGCTTTTTTTGTTTTGTTTTAGGACTGTCTTTTCTCTTTATTTCTTGTAAAGGAAGCTGAAGTTTATAAAAGAGTTCTGAATAATTTATACAACGAGCTGATGGAAACAAAAATGGAATTTGTAACTCTGATATTTCCCTGCTTTTTCTGCAAGGGGAGGAGAAGAGTTATGTGAAAAAATGAATTGCAGAAAGGAGAGCTAATGGGATTCAGTGTAAAATGTGTTTCATGAGAAGTATTAATGGGAGAACAATTTGATCACATAGAAAATCCATTGCTGTTAAACATTTAGTGCACATTTCCAGGCAAAACCTGATTTTAGCAGGCATTTGCTGAGGGGTGTGAGCTCATGGTGCACTCCAGGTTATGTCTTCAGGTGGAATTTCAGGTGAAGTCTGAGCCTCAAATCAGGGAGTCACAGAGGTGACAATGTCACTGGGAGTGGCTTTGGATGGAGACTGCAGGGTTTGACCCCATTTGTCATTCAGCCAGGAGAGATTTCTTGCAATTCTGTTCTCACAGTGGCATTTCTGTAATTAAATGTGGACAGAGCTTTAGGCTCCCACAAAAAAAAAAAGGAGAAAAAATTCATGCTGGAGAACACCTTCAGTGCAGATCCTTCAAGATCTTCCTGCTGGGAGTGACAGAGTGTCAGCATTGGAAATAACAACCTGTGAAAACATGTGATAGATAAAACAGCTGATGCATATGGGAACTCAAAAACTCCTTAAAATCCCATGGAATCCCAAGTGATTTAAAGAAAAAGAGGAAGTGCAGAGAAGAAAAAGCCCCAGAGCAGCAGGGGCTGGGACATGGCCCAAGCTCTCAGCCTGGGCAGCAAGCAGGGCCATGGTCACAGCTGGAGCTTCACCAGCAGAGAGGGAATTCTGCTGAGGGACACAAAGAGAAACCCACAGGAAGGAGGAAAAGTGGTTTAGTCTGTACTGATTATCATGGGGTAAAATAATTTACCATGAAAATAATCTGCCATTAAAATAATCTGCCATTAAAACCCAGCAGGCTGCTTGGTCTGCAACTGGAACTCTCTGCCCAGATCCCAACAAGTTCTGCAAGACCTGCAAAGTGAAAATGCTGAAAAAAGCCTCTTCCTGTGCTGTTTGGGTCCTTCCAGCTGAAGTTTTCCTGGGTTTAAATGTTGCACCACACTGACTTCGTTATTAGTGATGTGGCAGAGCAACATATTTCTTTTCCATGAAAATAATTTTTGAATTAATTGAATTATTTGCAACCCCTTCACATGTCAGAGTTAATCAGAGAGGTCCAATTTACCCCAGACAGAGGAGGATTCATGAAAGGCTTTCTACAAAATATTGTTTTTCTGGCAGTTTGAACCTTTGCATGCAACAGTCTTCTGCTGATATTGCAAAAGTAATTATCTCCTTTAGGTTGCCTTTATATTAAATATTGAGTTTGTTGGTTAATAAGAGGTATAATTCAGTTCTGTGTGATTGGTAAATCCATCCAGATGATGTGATTTATGCCAAATTTCTTGATTTTTTCTTTTGAATTCTCCCCTGGAGGCAGAATGCAAAACAGAGAAAACATGCAGCTGCTTTATTTGAACTCCCCACTCCTTTGACATTAAATAATGACATTACTCAGGAAGCTGTTCAGGAATCCATAAAATTAGCATTATTGAGCAGAAATATGGTATCTTATAAATCAGTAATTATTAATGAGCTCTTGGGTGATCCAGGGGAGATGAGTTCCTCAGAGAAACCCCTGATTACAGCAGACAGGCAGAGCAATATTCTTACAATTACAGTCTAATCATATGGATTTTTCCAGCTGGAATATTCCAAAACACCTGGGTTGGAAACTTCAGGAAGTTTTAAAAACACCTGAAAGGAGCTCTTGCCCTCAGTGACATCCTTGCTGCTCTCAGAGGCTGCAGGGTTGGCTCCACAGATGGGTGGGGAAAGCATCTGCTGGCTTCCCCATAAATTGTTCATCTGGAGTGTAAAGAGCATAAATTCTTTTTTTTGGGTGTGATTTTATCTGCAGTGCACATGTCTTCCTCCCACAGGTGGATTTCAGTGGATGGTTTTCAGCTCTTCAGCTGAGGATCCCTCTCAGCCCTCTGAGCTCTCCCACAGAGCCATTTCCAGAGAGGCTGGTTCAGAATTCCCAAATCAAGACCTTCTAATCAGATTATAAATCTAATCTAATCGAATTATAAAGTAGTTATTGTCTGTTTCTGATTACCCTTCAGTTCTATCAGCACAAATCCATTCCAGCTGGGAATAAAAAGGGATAAAGAAGGAGAGAATGATTTACCTTTGCAAAATTGTAAGTGTGGTTGAATTTGGATCTAATGTCCATAACCCTCCCAAATTTGGGGGGAATCAGGTTCTGAGACATACATGGAGTGCATTAGGGACAATTTCACTGCTTTTCCATCAGTTTATTCATGATAATTTTGGGAAGTTCCTGGCTCTGAATCAGGGGATGTAACCCAGTGCACCTCTATTCTTTTAGTGGAGTTATAACGGCCACAGACCACCTGCAAATCCCTTTTAAGTCTTTTCAGGAATCCTAAATTGAGATTAAGAAAGTGTTTTGAGGCTTGTGCATTTATGGAGTGATTCCAGTTTTCATGCCATTTGGGAAAAAAAGAAAAAAAGAGAATAAAATCTTGGACAGAAGTTTTATTCTGTAGGATTGTGCTGCAACTGTGAGCACTCAATAAAAAGGCAGGGGGTGTTTGCAGCCCTTTATCTCACATTTAACGTTGTAGTGCTGAGGGCTTTGTGCAAAATGCAGTTCTCAAGTTGTACCAGGGTAGAGGAGCCCAAATCTCAGCACCTTCAGCTGGCTGGAAAAGCCAAAAAGAAACAGAACTCTGTTTTCTGCAGCATTTCACAGCCTGTGAAAGTAACTTCTGAGGGAATTTGGACACTCAGATATTCCCATGAACAGTAATTAATTTTTTTTTTAATGAAGGACAAATCACTCATCATTTGAGTTCAGGCAGTTTGGGATGTGGAGGATGTGCCCAATCAGATCTCCTGCCTGCTCCTGTGACCTGCAGCACCCCTCCCTCCATCCCTGCACAAACCCATCCCAAAAAGTGTCAGACTGTGGCTTTTGCAAGTGCATATTTCATTTTTCTTAATTCTCTTTTCTCAGCCTTTAGGGTGCCTGGCTTGTTTTTCAAGCAAGTTGCTGGAACCACTAATAAAAAGCTGTAAAAATAACACATGAATAACCTTTGAGAAAGTCTGCCTCTGAATTAGATGCCAGATTCAAGATGGGGATGTTTAATACAAGAGCAGTGCTGGTCAGGATTTTTGAGTCTCATTTTAACTCAAGGAACTTGGTTAAAAAAGAGGAATCCTCTTCATCTCACAGGTAATCTGAGGGTCTGGTTTCCCTTCATTTTCTCCATTAATCTGATTTCTTCATGGCCACCTTGCAGTGCAGAGGGTTTTAGTGTTGGTAAACAAAGTAATGAATGGAACGAATAAAAGGAGCCCTGGGCTGAGCTGGGTTATTTCAACATCCCCTTGGAAATTCATTACCAGAGCTTTTCTTGGATTGCTGGACCTTTCAATTCAGTGCAGAGTGCTCATCTCTGCTCAGCCTGAAGGAATCCTGTTTGATTCAGCTACTTCCCATGGTAAGGTATGGCACTTGATTGTTTTACTAATGTATGGCACTTGATCACTTCCCTAATGTATGGCACTTGATCACTTCCCTAATGTATGGCACTTGATCATTTCCCTAATGTATGGCACTTGATCACTTCCCTAATGTATATCACTTGATCACTTCCCTGATGTATATCACTTGATCACTTCCCTGATGTATGGCACTTGATCACTTCCCTGATGTATGGCACTTGATCACTTCCCTAATGTATGGCACTTGATCACTTCCCTGATGTATATCACTTGATCACTTCCCTGATGTATGGCACTTGATCACTTCCCTAATGTATGGCACTTGATCGTTTTACTAATGTATGGCACTTGATCACTTCCCTGATGTATGTCACTTGATAATTTCCCTGATATATGTCACTTGATAATTTCCCTGATATATGTCACTTGATCATTTCCCTTAGCTCTCAGATTACGTATCCCTTTGCATTTACATTTGCTTTGCTGGTGGATTAAACATCAACATTCAGGATTGAACAGAAATGGGGTGTGTGGGGGTCTCTGGCTGCTCAGAGTGACCCCAAGAAAAGTTGGAAAATCTCTTTTCCCAGCCCGGCGCCTGAAGAAGGAGTCAGAGCTCTTCATTTCTCGGTCTCAAGGTTGTCCATATCTTATCTCTAAAATTCTTTCTCCTGCCCAGCCCAGGCCAGCTCAGCAGGGCAGCCAGAGGCACTCTGCCTGCCCCAGGGGGTGTTATCTTTATATACTACAAACTACCTGTACAATATTTACAATTATTTTCCAATACCTATCACCTATGTTAGACAGTGAGCTTCTACTCTAAACCAATCTAACAGTGCCACCATCACCAGTGAAGGTGGAGGTAGAGAAGAAGAAGAAGAAAGGCTAGACATGCCCCAAACCCACCATCTTGTCCCCAAAAACCCCTATTCTAAAAAATCCCAAAACCCACATTTGCACCCTATGATTACTTTATTTTTACACTGTTTAAACTGCTGTGGCTTTTATCTCTTCATGTAAAGGTGGCAATTTGCTCCATGGTTCAAAATCGACCCCACAGGTGTTCTGGGCTGTGTGCCAGGGTCTCTGAGCCCCCTGGCAGGGGTCTCAGCAGCCCCAGACTCCCAGAGGGATGTCCTGAGTTCCAACAGGGGTGTGCCTGCTTGCCAGCCCAGCTCCAGGGAATCAAAGGCTAAATGTGGATCCCAGCACCCTGGGAAGGGCACAGAATCTGTGCCAGGCTGAGGAGCAGGCTGTGCACTGCATGGGGAGCTCTCACAGCCCTCCCTGGAGGCCACCAGGCTTTTCCAGGCACGCTGGGACGAACATGCAGCCACACTTCCCCCAGCTCAGGAGCAGATTTGTGTGCCTGCACTGCAGCCCAGCAGCAGCTGTGTATAATTCCACCAGCCCTGAATGAAATGCAAGTGTGTGGTGGTACAACAGCATCAGCACGAGCTTCATCCCTGGCAGGAAACCCATTTGGGTTCCCAAAAATCCCTGGCTAAACAGCCCAGAGGGAAACCAGGGCCTTTCAGCTCTCAGGAGATGCTTTAGCTTCAAACCAGCTGCTGTCTGCAGGTCCCTCCCAGGGGAAGCAGGCAGAGCACATTAAACTTGTGCTGAGGTGTTTGTAGCCCCCAGGCAGGGATTCAGCAGGAATTAATTGGCTTTGGTGAGCTGCAGCCACGGAGGATCAAAGCTGGTTGATGGTGAAGTATTAATGCAGCACTTGTACCTTCAGTGCTCCCCCCTGTGCAGCAGCAGTGTGGGTTTATAAGGAGCTAATCCCTTGCAGGAAATAAATGGGATGCCTTAGTGCCAGCATTTGGAATGGTAGGGGATGGATGAATATTTGCTGGAGCAGGAAAACAGGTGCACTACATGACATTTAGAGTGTTTTCCCTCTGGAAGAAAAGGAAAAAAAAAAAAATAGAGTTCTACTGAATATTGGTGAGTAGGAAAAAATGAAAGGAAAAAAGGAAAGAACATTCTCCAAGCAGGACTGCTGGCATCCTCTGCATGGTGCTGACAGCAATCCAGCATTCCCCACATTCCCATGGAATTCCCACATTCCCCTGGAGGGCAGGGCAGTCTCCATGGATGGGTTCCCTGGGCTCTACCTGCCCATGGGCTCCTTTAATGGGGGGGAAAATCCATCTTCACACCCTGCTGGGTTCAGGAGTGCCACAGACTGTGTCCAGCCTGCAGGGCACTTGAATTCTAGGATCTGCTTCATCTCTTAGGGCATTGTGGTTTTTTCTTCCCCACAGGACTGTGGTCTGTGGTTTTTTCCCCCAAAAAATTGTTCCTGGGCTCATTGTGACGTGAGTTACCATCAGATCCCCCAATTTAGGGACAGCTGGCAGGGCAGTGAATCTCTTTGGGGCTGTCACCCTGTTGGCCTCCCCATGTCCTGCCCCCATTATTGAGATTTCTGCTCCCCCACTGCAGTGTTTGTGCTCTTTGAGCTCCCCCAGAGCTGTGGCCCAGCTGCTGCCATCCCTTCCACACCTGGGTCTCTGCCAGACTGAGTTTAAAACACCAACCTATGACTTTGGGGTGCCCTTTTTGGGGTGATACCCACAGCTTGCAGGGCTCATTTAGGGTGTCTTCTTCCAAAGCTGGCCTCTTTATGGGTTTGAGAGAAAAGCATCCTCACAGAGCTCAGTCAGACACCTCAGAGCCTCTTCTCCTTTTTCTGGTCATCCCTTCCGTGCTGGGTATTTGGGTACCACCTCTGCTTCACAATTCATCCTCTTGCTTTCCTTTCATTTTTCTATTTGTTTCCTAATTTGAGATGAGGCAGTGCTGGTGCTCCTGGCTGAAGTTTGTGATCCTTGGGTGTTTATGGCACATAAAACTCCAAATTCCAAGCCCTGTGGGGGATTGGCTCCAACCTCTACAGAAGTTCACAGGAAATTGTTAAAGGCTGCTTTTTTGCTGCTTTTTTGCTGCTTTTTTACAGCTTTGGGAGGACTTTATCAGACACACAGCACACTGTGTTAGCCTTTCAAAAGCTTCTCTGAATGCACTGGGAGAAGTAACTTCACCCTTTGCTTCAGTGAAATTCAAAGATTTTGGCAAAAAAAAAAAAAATCTGTTTTTTTTCTGACAGGCTTCTTGCCTCACCTGCAAAACTGCTTCAGTTAATCCATTTTGCTCACACTGAATTTTGCCATCTGAAATGCTGCTGGAAGAAAAGAAGATGATCAACAGCAAATCTCTCCTGCTACAATCAAGTCCTGTCCACTCTGCCTGGCAGAAAGGTAACATTTTAAATAGTTCAGCAACTCTGGACACTTTCTGCACTATGGGATGGGATGGAAAGGAAATGAGGAGCTCAGACCCATGGAAATCAGTGAAAATACTCCAGGTATTATGTAAAGGTTTAGGTTCAGTGCATCCCTGAGCAATAAATCCATCACACAGATATTTCTTGGTCTTGTGCTGCACTTTGGGACTGCAGGTGTGGGTTATCAAACAGCTAAAGGGGATACTTACCTTCAACTTGGTATTTCCATCCTGCTTCCCAGAACACTCACAATTAGCAGCATTTTGCCATCTTTTCTCTTTTCTTTTCTTTTCTTTTCTTTTCTTTTCTTTTCTTTTCTTTTCTTTTCTTTTCTTTTCTTTTCTTTTCTTTTCTTTTCTTTTCTTTTCTTTTCTTTTCTTTTCTTTTCTTTTCTTTTCTTTTCTTTTCTCTTCTCTTCTCTTCTCTTCTCTTCTCTTCTCTTCTCTTCTCTTCTCTTCTCTTCTCTTCTCTTCTCTTCTCTTCCTTTCTCCCTTTTCCCTGTTTTCTTTTCTTTTCTCCTTTTTTCTTTTTCCTTCCCAGAACTTCCCTTCCCTTTTGTTTCTTTTTTTTTTTCCCTGATGAAATGATTTTCAAGCAGGGCCAAACCAGAGGAATACAGACACAAAAGGCCTCCTTAATTGCAATTAACCCCACAGCTTTTGCATAAAACACCTTGGAGGTTTGACTGTGCTATTCTCAAATGGCTGAGCACTTAAAGTGTCACCAAGCCACTGGTGACAAAGTGACCTGGAGCAGGATCTGCCAGGACCTCTTCAAAAAAGGAAAAAAAAAAAAAAAAAAAAGGAAAAAAATAGCTGGGGAGGGGAGGAGGGCAGGGAGCAGCCTGCAAGGAGACCCCCAAGGTGTGTCTGTGTGTCCTGCAGAGCAGGGGTCAGTGTCCCCATCCATGGGTCACAGCTCCTCCTTCTGACCCAGGGCCAATGCACAGGAGTTCTAGGAAAATCCATGGCTCTTGTAAAAAAAAAAATAGAATTTCTAGAAAGCAGTTTTTGGGAAGATCTCAGGGATAATGCAGATGCTGGGTGTATGTGTTGAAATAGAACACAGAATCCAGTCCTTCCTTCTCCTTCTCCTTCTCCTTCTCCTTCTCCTTCTCCTTCTCCTTCTCCTTCTCCTTCTCCTTCTCCTTCTCCTTCTCCTTCTCCTTCTCCTTCTCCTTCTCCTTCTCCTTCTCCTTCTCCTTCTCCTTCTCCTTCTCCTTCTCCTTCTCCTTTCTTCCCTTCTTCCCTTTCCCTTTCCCTTTCCCCCTTTCCCCCTTTCCCCCTTTCCCCCTTTCCCCCTTTCCCCCTTTTCCCCTTTTCCCCTTTTCCTTTCCTTTTCCTTTTTGTTTTTCCCTTTTCCTTTATTTTTATTTTTACCTTAGCTTGGATTCTTGTACTTTGCTCCTTTTTGTTGTCCTTTCCTGCATTTTTCAAGGGCAGACTGTATTTCATTCTCATTCCTCTTATTTTCAGCTTACTGAAATGAAAAAAATGTTCCAGTCTTCAACAAAGGTCTTACAAATTTCCTGAGTATATTTACTTCCAAAGGTTTTCTAGGAATACCCTCTCACTCTTTGCCATCCTGTGCATTTGGTTGTGGTTCAAAGATGCCAAAATCAGGATTTTTCTGAGAGGTTCAAAAATTGTCCTGGACTTGGTTCAGGCATTTCCTTCCACCAGGAATAATTAGGGGAAAAAAAAAAAAAAAAGTGAAACAAACAGGAGGTTACAGTGTGCCAACATTTTCACCAAGTAAGTCATTCATGTAGCTTTTTTAGCAATTGTCCTTCTGCTTATTTGTCACAGCATCACATCAATCCCCGAGGCCTCTGCCAAGAATCCAAGCTCTTACTTAAGTTTAATATATGTTATCATTTGAGGTTGGCTTAGAGTGATTCTTACATAATTATAAGCCAAATAACTCTAATTTTGACTTTTTTTATCATTATTTCAGGATGCCCCAGGCCGTGCAGCACATCCCAGTGAAAACGTGGCAGCCACCAAAGCAAGGACTAAAATGACTTCACTTTGCATAATGCCAGCAGTCAAACCCCTTAAAAACTCACTAATACAAGACATGAATGGCTGGGCTTTTTCAGGCACCCCAGCTCCTTTAGCAGCTGTAACATTATTTGCTTCTTCTGTTCACAGTAAATTAGATATGCAATAAGTAGGGGTAAGAGATGGATTTAGAGAACAGAAAAAAGGCCTGGAAAAGATTATTCACAGCAGAAATTAGGGATGGCTGAAACTTGGGGCATTTTTGTGCTTTGCAAACAGAGTATTTTGGGGTTTTTTTTCTAGAAGTTAATTCAGGCCAAGCACTTTATTTAGGGCAGTGTTGCTCTGGGGTGCTGGCAGTGCCTGCCCCAGCTCGTTGCTCACAGCCAGAAGAGTTATCCTGATGTTCCAGGCAGTGGGAATCTGTGTTTTGTGAAGGATTTATGACTGGCAGGGCTGATCTCCACCACCATCCCCTGCCTGCTCTGGCCATGGTGGTTTGTGTTTTCCTGCCTTTAGATTGGCAAACCCCCCTTGGTTCCCTCAGGCTCCATTTTGGGGATGTTTTTTGGTTTTCTAACTCAGCTCTCCTCGGTTTAACTCGTGCTGTTGGGCTGCTGAGAGGAACATTTGCTCAGCAAAATTGTAAATTTGTGGATGGTGAGGGCAACCCCTGTGAGCAGCCCTGCTTTAGGTACAGAGCTGTGGCTGCTTTGCAAGTTTCCCTTAATTAAATCTCAAATAATTCCCAAAATGTCTCTGTGGGATGTTCTTTCACCATAAAGCAACAACCTGAGCCAGCAAGCTGGCCTTGAATCAGGGACAGAACTGAACCTTTCCTGTTTCTCAGTCCTGCATTGTATTCATTAAACCTCTTCCTGAAGTGTGGCAGAAAGTGAGGGCTGGGTTCTCACTTGAATTAAACCCAACCATCCTCAGAGTTTATCCATTCTCAGGGCCAGAAGGGAGGCCACAGTGACCTGCAGGATCAGGTTCTGACTCCTTTCTCCTCTCTCTTGCATTTTATGTGGATTGGCTGGCTAAACTCACTCCTCAAAAATGAGGAGTTGTCACCCTGAGCTTTCTTTTTTTTTGCCTCCTTTTATTTTGAAACCAATTGAGGGAGCGGTGTGAGTGTATAATGGTGTGATAAATCACTCAATTTACATCTGGCAGAATAAAATTAGCATTGCCATTACTTCATAACAGGCCATGGCCATGACTATGGAATTGATTTCAGAGTCAGGCTGATCCATTACAATTTTGTTAATATTGAATTTTAAATAGGATGATGAATTGCTAATCAATGAAGTTAAAGAAACAGCTTAGGGGAAAAAAAACCCCTACTGTTTACTTTATAAATTGTGTGTCATTTACTGTGTCACTTTCCTGGGCTTCCATGCTAGGAACTCCATATTTGTAATATTCCAGCTCCATCGAGGACATTTGTGCAATTCAGGGAACTTTGCTGGACCAAATGAGAAATTCTCCACTCATTTATATTCACTATTAACTTCCAGCCTTTTTGGTGCACTAATGGCACAAAAAGGATGGCCCAGTGCTGCTGTGCTGTTCCATAACCTCAATGAACTACTCTAAAAACAAATGCAAGCAAACTGCTCAATTCCTTCTGTGTGCAAAACACCATTTGTTTCTCTTAGCTGGGTGTAGTTCTTGCTCTAACCTATAGATAGAGTTTAGATTTAGGACTTTATCCAAAACCTGAATCTTCTTCTTAATGTAAAATCAGACAAAGATCCTGGTAAAGTTTATGAAGGTCAGAGCTCCCTTTTTTTTTTTTTTTTTTCTTTTCCATATAAATGTAGATAATAATCTTGTTTAGGGGTAAAAAATCTTGCAAGTACCTGAAAATCACACAAATTTTGGGAGCTGTGCCTAACTGGGATGGAATTCACTCTATCCTGTGGCACTTTTTTTTCTACTGGACATATTTTTTGGGTGTGGGGATTTTTTTCCTGCAGTTGAACTGAGACAGACACAAAGACAGGCAGATGCATTGCCATATATTCCCCTTTCCTGGGGTGTCATCAAAGAGCCATCCAGTCCCTTTAATGAGAACTCAGAGCAGTAGATCACCTGGCCTTTAAACCTCAAAAGATGACCAGGCAACACTTTTAAAACATTTTTTTCTGTCAGGAAGGTGTGGAGCAGTGCTTGAGGAGCAGTGGATGAAATAACTCATCCTTGGCACACAGAATGTCAGGATCAATAGACACAACATTTTCTGTGACTGGAAACTGTAAACAGAGAAATAAATACTTCTTGTGCAGTTGGAATTTATTCATTTGTCATTGTTTCTACTTTTCCTCCAGCACCTGTAGAAGTGCAAAACCTCAGTGTAACCAATTAAATCAGGGCTGTGCTAACAAATCTCTCCCTTTGGGTTGCTCTCCAGTAGAGGTTGCTTCTTTATTAAAAAAAAAGCAATAAATTATTGCAGGAAAGTCAAGCATAAATTTCAGCAAGATGAGAGCATGGGAATGTCAGGAGAGATAATGCTTTAAGATTTTATTTAGAGCTACAGAAATTCTGCTGTCCCAGCCTGTCCAAGTCACACCTGGTGCCACCCGTGCCATATTCTGTGCTTCTCACCCCAGAAAATCCTGACTTTCAGCATCACAGGGGTTAGTAGATTATTAAAAGAGTTCTTTAGCAGCAGATCCAGGAATTCAGCCCGGGATTTTGGGTCATTCTGAATCTGCAAGGACTTCCCAATGAAACTCTCTGGTGCCCCTCTGTCACCCAGGGGAGGGGGTGAGCGGGGTCTGCGTGGTTTTCTCACTGTGTTCACTCTGTGCTCTCTGCTCAGGGTTTAATTAGCTGATGTCCACGAGGGTCTTAGTGACAGGGCAGGGGGGATGGCTTCAAACTGAAAGTGAGCCACAGAAACAGAAAATCTGTGTCTGCCCCATCTCTGGGAGTGCCCAAGGATGGGGCTTGGGGTAGCCTGGGGCAGTGGAAGGTGTCTGCCTGGAGCAGGGCAGGTGGAATTAGGTGGCCTTTGAAGTCCCTTCCAACCCAAACCATCCTATGATTCTATAATTCTATATTTGGGAAGGAAAGGGTTGGATTTGCTGTTCCCAGAAATTGGTAGTTTTGCCTTTTCCTGACTCTTTTTCCCAGCAGTTGCTCTCTGCACACGGAGGACTCGCAGCTCCCCAAGGCTGTGCCATGAGGAATTGGCAGAAGATACACCCCAAAAAGTGCACTTGGAGCTCCCTTTTGCTGAGCAACGTGGAGTGGGAGATCTGCTGAGGGAATTGATGACCCTTGATGAATTTATTAACCTTTCTTCTCCTCCAGGTCAGAGCTGCAGGATGAGCCCATTCTCAGTGGTATTGAGGGACTTGCACTGTTGGTCCTGCCCCTGAAGAGAAAATGGAACAGAAATGGGAGAGATGGGTAGGATAATGATTTCCAGCCTTCTTCTGAGGAAGATATTTTAGGAATGTTTCCTTACAAAGTACGGGCTGTGTATATAGAAAATGGACCATTCATTTTTGCTAAATATGTCATCTGAAAAACTGGTGCCTACACGAAGGAACAGAGGCTTATGGATAGAGACACCTTTTATTCTGCTTTGAGGAAATAATTCTTTCATTTCTTTCATTTGCTAAGTACTTTTTTGCCACAGTAAAGATGTCCAGCACTGCTGAACTGCAGTGAATTACACCTGGAATTTTATAAGCTGTAGCTGTATAAACAAGGAGCTGAGTACGTGTTGCACCACTCAATATTTCCCCCATTGATTGCAGCAGTATTTCAGATGAGCCCCCAGGGAAATGCAGCAACTTCCTTTTGTTCAGAAAGTCATCAAAACCAGGCAGCTTATGATCTTTATCAGCAAAATCATTTGCATTTCTTTTGCTACAGCCTCAGAGAGAGCAAAGGGGGGACAGAGAGTGAAGCAGAAGAGTGGAGCTGTTTGGCAGAGGCTCCAGAGCAGAGCCTGAAGTGTATTTATGGTTATAATTTTGCACAGATCACTTGGTGCTCTAACACCGTGCTCCTGATCACAACATACATCACACTTTAATTTTAACCTTTGCAATTCATCAATAGTTTCAATATCAAATATAATTCAGCACTGACACTATTGGTTTACAGGTAAGTGGAATAAGAATGGAGGAGACTTAGTAATGGATTGGTTGGCCTGTCAACAGAGGCAGAAAGATTCATGTTGTCTTCTCTGTGTTTCTATCACATGCACAAAGCTATAAATAATGGCAACAGCTAATCAGACACAAGAAAGATATATGCTGTCATTGAAAATCAGTTATTTCTACCATCTGAGCTCTAAAAATTGAACCACTGAAAAGGAATCCATTTAATAAAACAGCATTTTGCTGCTTGTTTTGCAAGCCATGTATATTTAAAGGATTTTTCTTTTAAAGATTTGAAAGAATTATTTCCTTTGGTTATGGTGTAGTAGTTCTGCTTCTGAATAAGTGCTTATACAACTCCAGGAAGCTAGCAATGTTTTTAGGAAAATAAAATTGGCCAAGCAATTGTTTTATTTTTCATTGAATATGTTAAGATTCAAATTTGTCTTTTTTTTTCTTTTTTTTTTTGCTAAATGTAAAAATCCATGGTTTGTCTTCCATGAGGTTTCTTATTCTAAACTGTTCACTCTGCTGCTGGGATTTGGAAAAATGTCTGACCCCTGAGAGTTCCAAGTTTGCAACATCTCCCTGAATACTTTCCTCCACTCTTAACTCAGGAATTCAGTGGGATGAACAGGGCCTAAATCTGCTTTTTGGTGGTGGTGGTGGGACATGGCCCTGCAGAGGCTGATGAAACATTTTGCAGATATTAACAATTTAACCCCAGGTAAGCTGATTTAACCCCCGAGTCAGCCCTGCTCTAAGGGACAGAGTGGATCCTGAAAAACTTACTCTGAGGAGTTCTGGGGGATGCTTCTGGTCTAAAGGGAGACAAAATTCTGAAAGCAAAATGTTTCAGTGACACTGCAACCACTGCCAGTGGTTGTAACATCAGATAGCAAAGTGGAGGAAAAGGAGCCTTAGTTCAGATGTAATTGCAGCTGAAATGATCTGACATCAGATATTCCATCCTCAGTCGGGGATCTGAGTGCAGAAATGTAAAACATGCAGCAGTGGTGGGTGGAAGCCATCACTGGGTTTTTTCCCCATCCAGGATGCACCCTACAGACCCTGCTGGCATCTGGAGGGGAGGGGAAATCCCAGGTACAGATCAGAGCCCCTGTGAGGCTGAATGGTGCAGGACTGAGTGCTTGGGCATGTAGAGCCTGCTGCCTCCTCGTCTTCACAGCAGACAAATATGACTGAAATGGACCTCAGAAAGGGCCTCAGATGTGCTTTTTAACCTTCAGTGCTCTCTGGACAAATCACTGCTTATGACAGGCTTCATTACTGCTGGAAGCCTGGCCAGGAGCAGAAGGAGGGAAAGTGGAAGTGCTTTTTATCATTTCTTTGGAGAAACACTGCACGCTCACCACAGAAGGCAGTAATTGTCCATCACTTTTCTCTGACACCTTATGGAAAAGTAAAAGCCATTAGAGAGTCAGGTGAAGAGACTCATCTTGTTGGAACATCCCATTCAAGCTAACAGCTTGTGTTAGAGCAGCCCAGTCTGTGACTGGTGTGCCAGAGTTGGACCCTGGGAATCTGAGAGCAGGACCTGCTCCAACACCTTGTGCTGTGATTGGGAATCCAGGGTAACCTCATCCATATTCCCTAGTGAGGTGCCACAGTGCTCAGTGGGATAGATCCTGGGGAGGGCTTACTGGTAAAACACAAATAAAATTGCATTTCAGGACCTGAATTTCAATGTGAAGTATTGTGTTAGGTAAAAAGAGATCAAAATGATCCCCAGAACGTTTTCTGAATATTCATGGGCTGCTGGAGGTGCTGCAGTGTGAGCAGTCTGCAGGGCTGGGACAGCTGTCAGTTCCATTGTGGGGTGGTTTGTTGTTCAGAAAACCTTCACTAAAGGCAGGAAAAATGCTGATGGTTCTGGAATGACTCCAGTGCCAACCACTTCATATTGTTCAGCAGTGAGATTACCAACTCCTACACCTCTCTCTTTGAAAAAGTCACTGAATTCATCTCTGCTTCAAAAGACCAGACCATAAATACCAGTGCCTTGGATAAAGCCAATGCATCATTTCCCTGTCGTGTTCCTCAGCATCCAAAGGTTTGGTTGGAAATGGCTCTGGTGGCAATTTCAGCCTCTCAGCTCCAGGGAACAAGTGTAGATCTTGTCAAGGCATTGGAAAGAAGGAGTGAGAAGCTGCTGAATGGACAGGGAAAGGATGGTTTATGTGTTCTATTATTTCTCCTCCACTTGCAATTGTAGTTTTTTAATTGCTTCTCTTTGTCTTTGGATCACCATTGTTATCTGGAACTGTATTTTTTTTTCTTTTCTTTATCTTGAGATCAGCCCTCAAGAACAACTCAAGATCCCCTTTTTCCTTTCCAGCCACTCCATGCTAGAGGAGTGTCCTTGTCTCTGAGCACTGACAGCAGAGATTAACTCTAATTAGGAAAATCCTGGTGGCTCTCAGTGTTCTTCAGCTCATTTTCCTTTCTGATAGTTGTGGGAAGGGCTGTGAGCCAAATTCAAGTGGAACAGGCTGCTGCCATGCTCCCCAGCACCTTATCAGCAATCCCTACCCAGGCTTGTAAAACATTCCATCACTTGTGAAGGGCAGGAGATTAATAAGAGGTGTTTTAATCTTCTCCTCACTCACTGCAGCACAAACAGCACGGTGTGCAAAGGTGAAGGAAGGGAGGAAACCAAAGCTGTTTTTTCCCCCCCTGAGCTGCTTGCTAAATCCATCACTCCCTGAAAAGAAACTTCAGCAGTGTCACTGGTAGTTCAGGAGGGCCCTGACAGGTTCAGCCACCTGCAGATTCCTCCTGGGATCCAGCTGCCAGGTCAATGCCAACAGTTTTAATGGATTCCCCCTCCAGGAGCCCCAAAACTCAGTCCTGCAGCATCCAAGGGGCTCCAGAGCAGGGCATGCAGCGTGCTGGGGCAAGCTGAGAGCTCCCACACCAGGGTTAACAGAAAATTTCACCTCCTGCTCCATAGGAAATGTGTTTGGACCTTCAACCAGCACAGCCAAAGCTCTGCTCTCTCTGCAGATCAGCACAGACTCTGCAAACTGACACATCCAAAGCCCTGCTTGGGCTGGGGGATAGTGGGCCTTTGGTATTCCAAGTAGACAATTGCTAATATTCTATATATAAGGCTTCTGGCTGTTCAAAAATCTGTTTGGGACCATCCAGCCAGTCGTTCCAGTGTCTGGTATTGGGAATTTCTAATTTGACTTTGTGAAGAAGAGCTTTGCTGCAGACTTGCTTGGAGGTGAAGGGAATATTCATACAGGTCAATATTCATCCCAGAGCTGGGAAATCAATGCTCAGCACTGTCTGGAGCTGAGCTGAGACCCTCTGGCCCATCAGTTTGCTGGAGGCTTCACTAAAATTGCCACTTCTGCCCTGTTTCAGTCTCATAATTGCAGTGGTACCGTGTGTGTCCCAGGATTGACACTTTCACAGAGCTCTGCAGCAGCTGCCAGCAGAGCAGGGAGCCTTTCCCAGGCCTTTAAAAGTGGCAAAACTTCTTTGTGTGCTTCTCTCCATCTCCCACCCTTGCTTTTCTGTCTTCCCAGAGCAGACAATCTCTGCCACTAAGACAAAGCACTTGCTGTTCCCGAGGTGGTCGAGCTTGTATAGAGAGAAAAAAGAGAGAAAGGGAAAAGGAATGGAATATTTCTCTGCAAAGGGCACCTGTCTTTTACAGAGGATAAAGTGTTGCCAGATGAGCTTAACAACATTATTAATCAATCTGTGGAGACATCTTTCTAATTTTTTTTTTTTTTCCTTTGTAGGAAAAATCTTTAGAAGAAAACAATCCAGGCAGAGGAAGAGAAATAAAGCTCTGCTGAAGCAGACAGGGGGCTGAATTTTCTCCTTGATAAGTCAGCCCTACTCTCTCCAGTAGAAATTCCTTAGGGAAAATATACTTGAAGTTTATACCAAGATACAGGTTTGGAATGTTTGTAGGGTTTTTTGTTTAACAGAAACTGATTATTTCTTTGAGGGGCTCGACTCAGAGTTGGGGAAATGTTCATATTTAATTGTTTGGTGCTGTCAGGATCCTTGATGGAAAAGCAGCAGTTTTATTGTAGGTGCTGTCCACACATGGCAGGGTTTTCCATGGAAAGGACTCAGGGAGGTGTCTGTGCTAATAATTCATTCATTGCAGAGGTTTTCACTCAGCTATGGGAATTGTTGAGAAGTGCCTATCAGTGCATCAAAGCATCCTGCAAGCTCTGGGCAGCAGGGAACTGAGGCTTTCTGGGGCTTGTTTTAGCCTGCCAGCAAAGCTGAGTGATTCACACAGATTCCCCTGACAAAGAGTGCCCTTCCTGCACCACCACTGATGCCTCAGGTTCAGCTTTTGTATTTTTCAGGTTCTGTGCTGCTTTAGTGTGTGGGTCTGAGCTTCACACCAGGGCATGGTGAGCTGTGTACACAGAGCAGGGAGACAAAACAATTCCTGCTCCAGCTGGGCACCAAGGACAAATGAGCCAAATCTCAGCCCAGGAGCACAAACCCCGTGGGCTGGAGAGAGAAAAACAAGCAGGGTGGGAGTGCCTGGGCTAAAGCTGGGCTGGGACAATGAACTGCAAGGTGCAGATGGAGCAGAGCTGATCCCAGGGAGAGACCCCGGGAGCGCTCGTGCATTTTGGGGCCATTTTGGGTCATCTTGGGGGCAGCCCTGGCTGGGCTCTGGTGCTGCCCAAGGTGGGTCCATGGAGGAGATCCTTGGAATCAATCCCTGCTTTATTCTGGGACTCTGCTCCAGGGCAGCCTGCACAAGGCAGCACCATCAGCCTCCCTCACACACATCCTCACCTGGCTGCAAGGTTCTGCAGCGTGGGCAGAAAATGCTTCCACCAGCAGGGGATTTTTCACTTTTTGTGCTGCTTGAAGGAAAACTCCCACTGCTGCCAGGGGATGAGGATGGATGGAGGCAGGAGGCCGTGGCAGAGCCCACCCTTGATGGAGACAGATGGAGGATTTGCTGTCTTGCAGGTTGAAATACCTGAACAGACAGAACGAAAAGTCAGAGTGGAAACTGAAAACAGTACTGAAGTTTTCTTTTGAAACTAAAAACAGGACTGAAGTTTTCTTTAGAAATTAAAAACAGGATTGAAGTTTTTCTTTAGAAATGGGGGGAAAAGCCTTCGTTTTGCAACAAAACCAAGGAGACAGGGAGTCAAAGACTCAAGTGGTTCCAGAGAGTCAAAGACTTTTCCAAAAGAGGTGGCTCTTCCACAGTCTTATTTTCTGCATCTCTAAACTAGAAAACATGTCATTGAAATACAGACAATGCCATTTAATTAAGAGGAAAATAAGTAAATAAAGTAAATCCTTATTGCCCAGGCAATAAGCAAAAACTATGTAAAGCACATTGAAACCACTTGAGTGAGGTTGTGAAGGAACATTTGTGCACTGCCAAAAGTGTTCATTTCTACTTAATCTGCTATTGAAATGTCCCAGAGATGCAGTAAAAAAATCAAATTTTGTGGGTATTTGGTTTCCATATAGTTTATAAATTTTACCAAAATCCCCACGGGCTCTTTATCCCTTGCTTGTTGTTTTGTTTGACTGCATCTCTTTAGAAAGAGTTTATAGTTTATGACTAAACAGAAAGGGTCTTGTTGAAATTATCATTGAGAGGATGAATATGAAAATGGGGGGAATAAAGTGAGTTTCTTCTCAGCTTATCAGTATTAGAAAGCTCTTTCAGAGTGGCTCCCAAAAGTATTTTTCCCTATAATCCATAGGTTGACAATGAGGTTTATTTTCCAGCTGTTTAAGAGGGAAGATAGAATCAGCCACTTGCAAATTTCCATATAAACCTATTTTTGCATTTTGATTTTTTTCCTCTCCCTTCAAGAGGTGCTAGAGAATGAAAATGGTCTGGGAGATATCTGTGTTCCTTCTGGCACTGCTGCCATCAGAAATCCTTCACCAATTCCTGCTTCTCATCCTGTTTGTCACTGCCCTTAGTGACCAGAAAGCAAAGACTTCCTGGGAAAAAAGCAAAATCAATAGAAAGTTTATCTGATTCTCACTCAGATTCATTGCCTTCCCATCCTTCCTTCCAATCAGTGAAATTAATGGTTGAGAGCCTGAACTAAAGGTAAACCAAACAAGTTTTGTCCTGGAAAAGCAACGAGGCAAATTGCTGGCAAAGGTCAGGAGAAGGGAGGGTGCCCAGAAAAATCTGGAGAGTTCAGAACTTGGATTAAATCCAGGGGTTTGTGTCTGGAAGTGGATAAATGCAAAGCATTTCTCTGGAGGGGCAGGAAAAAAAAGGAATAACAAGCAGGAATAAAATACAGGAGAGCAGAGGGCAGGAATGCAGAAAAGATTCCGAGAGAGACAGCAGGTAACAAATTAAATATAAGGGAAATGTGAGGCTGTTAGGGGAACATGCCACAGCTCTTTTGGAGTGCATCCCTCCCAAGCAGAGAAAAGGGATAATTCCCATTCCCAAGGCCTGGCTGTGATGGGAGCCAGGCTCTTGTGTTCTCTGGGGGAGAAGCAGCAGGGATGAATGGGAAACTGGAGGTGCCAGGCAAAAGGCACCTGCACACTCCCTCTGCTCCCAGGGCAAAGCCACCAGGGTTTTCCATGGTCTCTGGTGCCACAAGGGAATGAAAAGGATGATTAAAAGGATGTTGGGATGCCAGGGAGGGTTTGGAGAGGGAAGATTCATTTAGCAGCTGGACAGGAGTGTGACAAAAGCCTTTTCTGGGGTGTTGTGGCAGCAATGGACTGCTCAGTTTGAGGGGCTGAGGAACAATGCTCTCCTTGCAGAAGAAGAAGAGTTATGTGCTCAAAAGGATCCCCAGAAATTCAAGAAGGAGCCGAAGGTCAGTTCAAACAGGTGGCATTTTCTGCTCTGCCCCAAATTTTCTCTCCTCCTCCACAGTTCACACCAGTTCTCAGCACCATTTTGGTACCCAGGGAAGATCAGAAATCAGCTCTGTGTCAATCAGGAATCTGCAAGGAAGGTTTCATTTTTGGTGTGAGTTCTCTCCTGTTTTGGGAGATTTTGAGTCAGGGAAGTGCAAGATAATTTTAGGGCTTTTGATAAGTCCTTGGTGTGCATCAGGGATGATTCAGTCTGTCAGATAGCTCCAAAAAACCTGCACTATTTCTGGCACTTCAGATTATTTTCTATTAATATTTTCATCCCAAATACTTCAGAAATATTTCATAACTAGTTAATGGATGTCAGCAACATTAATTGATGCAGAGACCAATTAGTGCAGGTTAATAAGTAACATAAAGTCCCTGGCTTAAAACAATTTATTCTTTTAAAAGTTGATTTACTTGCTGTTGTATTCTGTAACAAATGGGCTAGAAACTTTCTTGCTGTGCTCAGGGGCTTAGAAAAAGGAACCTCAAATCCTCTAAAATATCTTAATTTAAAATCAAACTGATGTCCAAACTCTTCTTACATTTTCTGCTTTAACTTCCCCTGGTTTTTGAGATCAGCCTCTTTTCCCTTTAGTTCTCCTCACATCATCATTCCAAAATTTCAAGGTGCAAGAGATGGAGGGGAAAAAGAATTAAGGAAAAAAAGTCTTGCCATCAGTGAAAGGTGAAGGGTTCTCAATCTTCCAGTTGTATTGGAAGTCACCTTGTAGGCAAGCTACAGTAATTTGGTTAATTAAGACTTGTAATTTTTAAAGACAGCCCACTGATGGGAGCAGGCAGTGACTCCACTTGGCTCAGATATCTCAATACATTCCTGGTTTCAGGTTTATAATTATGCTGGAAAATGCAATAGCATTCTGATGCATGATACATTATGGGTTAGAAATTCAATATTCCTCAACAGCACTCATTTTTTACAGCCCTTTGCAAGGGAAGAGGGTGATGAAACCAACAATCTCCTGCTTTTTTTCAGCCTTCTAATTCTTAATGCTTGAGGCAAAATGGTTCTAAAATTACCTTGTAGATGCTTTCTAAAATCCTCTCTCACATTTGTTTTCCACTCGAATCATACTTTTATTACTGTGAAATAAATAAATACATTCACATTATGCATAAAACTCCCCCATTTCCTTTGAAGTATTTCTTACAGGCAAAAAGGCTTTGATAGGGGATGTCTAAATGTTTACAGATTTTCACCAGAGCTACTCTGGGATGTTATCATATTATTGTCTCATACTGGTGGGTTTGCTCGGGGTTTTTTGGTTTGGTTTGTTTAATAAATATTAATTCATAGAGTCACAGAGTGGTTTTGAAGGGACTTTAAAGCCCACCTCATCCACCCCTGCCATGAACAGGGACACCTTCCACTGGACCAGCTGGACTTCCTGGCCAATTCCTGGTGATTTATTTATTTTATTTTTTATTTTCATATTTATTGGGCAGAATAAAGTAAAATCTAGGTGATTTATTTTATTGGGATGTGAGACAGCCCTTTTTTGCCAGAGCAGTTAATTGGATTATTCTTCAGTCCGAAGAACTGTGATGTAATAAATCATTAAAGCAGATTCAGTGCATCTGTCACTTGGTGCACATGGGAGAGGGAAGAAACCTCTAAAGAATCCTCTCTGTTCTTCTGGCCAGTGCCTAATTTCACTGCTCATCCACTTGGAGAGCCACTCCATAGATTCCTTGGATTACTCAGTGTCCCAGGCCAGGCTGTGGCTTGGAGCAGCCTGGGATGGTGGAAGGTGTCCCCATGGCAGGGGTGGCACTGGACGAGCTTTAATGTCCCTTCCAACCCAAACCATTCTGGATTCTCTGAATGATTTCCTAGCAGCTGTTCCCCCTCTGGAATTCCCACCCTCCCCACAAGTGAAACTGGGGTGTTTACCCCCAGAAAAGCAGGGCAGAGCTGCTGTGACAAGGCCAGGAGAAGCCTTGCAGGGCAGTTTGGGTCGGCAGCACCTCCTCAGAAGGGGACGAGCTCTGAGCCCAGCTCCAGATCTCTGCCTGGGCAGCTTCAGGCAGCCTCCATTATCCCTCACATTAACTCCTCCCTGCTCTGGGGGAGTCTGTGCCCTGTATTTTGTGATCTTCTCCTCCAGGCTTTCCATTGGGTTTGGAAGGGATGCCATCAGCTCCTTGCTGCTTCCCTCTGTGCGTTGAGCTGGGCTTGGTTAAACCCCACTGGCTCCATCCACACCCTCCACTCAACACCTTCTGAACAGTGGAGCACCTCTTGGACACTCCATTTCCAATCAAAACAAACAATAACCTGTCCCTTCTGGAAGGAATTCCTCATTAAGGTTTGCTCTCATGCAGGAGATGTTCGCTCCATAAAGACAGCTGACATTTGAAATTCAATCAATTTTAATCTTGCTTCAGATCCTGTGCTAACAGAACCAGGCACGAGCAGCGTGGAATAGTTAAATTATAAAACAATTAGGAATAATAGCTGCTTTAGGTCATAATATTGTTAAATAAAATTAAGCTTTGAATTAATTGTTTCAGATGTTTCGAGCTGACAACTGTTTCTAGTCAGATTTCAACAGCCTTTCAGCTCCAATTTTACCCATTAAGAATAAGGTTTTTTACATATGAAGAGCAGCTGGTTTTATCTATTTTACCTGTGATTCACCAGATTCTTTTGCACTTTTTTTAAGAAAAAATATTCTGACTGACTAAGTGATAAAGACCCAGCTTAATCTCAAATACATAACAGTAAAAGTATGTGACACAAAGTGAGAATTGCTTAAATTAAAAAATAAACTGAATTATCATAATGCAATTACATTAGGAAATTAATTCAGAAAAAAAACCTCAATGCCTGATTTTTAAATTTTGAAAATGGACCTGCAGTTGTGAATAGCAGGGAACTGTTCCAGATTATTTTGTGTATCTGAGACAGGATCCTCTGTGATAGAAGCTGTGAGAAAAACTGGGATTTCTTTCCCTTTTTTTCCAGAGCACACAAAGCAACCTGGGTGTTTTATTAAATGCTGCATCTTTAAAAAATAGTGCTTGTACAGTGAAACCCTCCTGAGTGTTTTCCCAGCCATCTCTTGGGAGCAAAGAAATAGGAGCAGGAGATAAGAACATTAAATTGAATGAGTCCTGTAGTTAAAGGTTTTGTAAACTCCCTTCCTTTACAGGTTGTTACGAGCTCCAGAGAGTGCTCCTTCCTAGGTCAGGGCAGGACAGCTTTTACTGCAGATCATTGGCTTTTCTTTCCACAGAAATGTTTATTCCTTCCACACAAATGTTCTCATTTCCTCCCCAAATAAACTTTTCAACTTGTTGATTTCTTTTTAAATTTTTTTATTACCAATTAAATGCAATTTTTATTTTTCCCCCCTCTCCCTGGCAAAGCTCAGCTTTACCAGTTTGCCAGAAGAGTTAAGATTTTTTTCCTCCTTTTTTTAATACTTTATCTTTTGTGCTTCTTTCAGAGCTGATAAACCTGAACTGGGATAGAACAACCAAGCTCAGTCCCAATTTGAACTCGGGGTATTTATCATAATTAACTGAGATAATATTATTATTAATAATAATAATAATATAAGCAATAATATAAATAGTATTAATAATAATAATAGGAAGAATTAATAAAAATAATGAAAATAACCACAATTATTGTTTCTATTTCTATTTCTATTTCTATTTATTTCTATTTAATTTCTATTTCTATTTCTATTTCTATTTCTATTTCTATTTCTATTTCTATTTCTATTATTTCTTTCTATTTTTATTTTAATTTTTATTTCTATTTCTAATTTTATTTCTACTTTTATTTTTATTTAATTTGGCAGCCCCTCTGCCTTATGCTATAGGGATGTTTCCATAGCATTGAATATAATCCCAGGGAAGTCCTCTGGAGCTCTTGGAATGTGTGATAATAACACCAGGTAAATGTCCATATCTTGAAGGTGTTTCACAAGCAATTGAATGACAATGTTATATTTTATATAAAATAGAAATATATGTTATATTCCATCATTTCTATTTTTATGAATGATAATTTCAGCAGGACTGCCCATCCCTCTGGCAGTCAGGGGATGTGACCCCCTGAGCTCCCCCTCACTCAGCCCTGCCCTGTCCCCCCTGCAGAGCCCTCACATTTTCATACAACGAGGTGCCAATCTCATCAATTTAAAATCCCGGGCATCAACCTCTCTGCGAGGTGCTGAAGGCCTTTGGAAGCCTCTCCCTGTGACCTTGGAGGAGCAATCCTGTGCTTCTGCACCTCCACAGCTCCTGGGGGCTCTCAGACACCCTCAGAGGGCAGCTCTGGGTGCTGGAATAAAAAACCACTGCCACAGGAGATGCCACACCTCTGTGTGATCTCAGCTCTGCCAGGCAGGTGGCACCTGGAGGAAATCTCACCAGGAAAATTGCATCACCAGGGGAGGGGAGGGAAGAAAGTTTAAATAATTACAGCGAGGGAGAGCAATCAGCTCAGGGGTGAGGCAGGATTGGGGGCAAGCCAAAGTGCAGCCAGGCAGAGCCCTGGTGCACTGGGAAGTTGTGTCTCCTCTCAGGAAGGCTGAGAAATTAGGATTTCATTAAGAAATGAAATCCCACCTCTCTTTAATGTTCTTTTGCAGCCCTGCCCGAGGAGGATGGACAGCTGGAAATCTGCCCCTGGCTGCTGGGGCTCCCTCCTCTCTCCCCATCCCTGTGTAACTGATGGAGAAATCTCTGGGAGCAATCTGGGACTGAGTTGGAGACACTGAAGGATTATTTTACAGGGGAAAGAGGTTTTAAAAAAGAGGTAAAATGGCCACAGGGTTACCATTCTTCAACTTTTGCCTTTCCTCCTCAAACAACTCCACTGGCTGATGTTTCTTGCCAGTTTTTCCCAGATCTGTTAATAAATACAAATTTGCATCTGCCTCTGAATGGTTCTGGAGCATTTCCTCTTAGACACTCACCGAGAGACTCTCAGCCTTTTTAGGATGAGGGAAAGGTTTGTCTTCCCTGGAATAAATCATATGCAGGCTCCAGGCAGACACTAAAATATGTGCAAGGCATTGGCCATGTCTTGTCCAATTTGTGTTAAAATTTAGAGACAAAAGCTACCTGGGCAGAGCCTGCACTGGGCCAGGCTTTAGATGGACTTTTTAAAGCCTTGCTGGAAGCAGGATTTAACAGAGCACAGATTTCACATAAAGTATTGATCTCACATCTTTGTAACTTGGAGTTTTACTATCTTTAATCAACCAAAAGCCCATGTAGTTATTTTTCTTCTCTGATTTGACAAGCAGGCTGGCATTAAGGGGGAAGTGTTATTAATACTGCAAGATGAGCTGAATGTACTGCAGGCCATTGGAGGGAAAGGTGGCCAAAAAAATGAAAAGGTGAAATTATGGGAACTGCAAGCACAGTTTATTGTGATGGCTGCAGCAAAGAAAATCCAGGGAGCAGCTGAAATTGTTCATGGTGTGTATTATCCAGAAACAAATCTCAGGCACTCAGCTGTTGCCACTTGCACAAAATAGGTGATAGAGTGAAATATGAAGAGCCACAGAGCCATCAACCTCCTGTCCAAAGCCCAGAAGGTGGCTTTCACCAAAGCAAATGGCCCAATACATTAATGGGGTTCAGTCAGCCAAAGGAACCTGTGGACTTTCAGTCAGCTTCTGCAGTCACTTTTATGTGAGCAGTGAAATAGTGTTTTCAAAAGTTTGAAAGAGACATATCTTGGCAGTCCCTGGGAATGGCTTCTCTGCTAAGCTGGGCTGTGATTTATATGAATTAGTATCAGTCTGGCTGGGCTGTGAAATTAAATACTTCTAGTCCCAAGATGTTCAGGTAACTTTTATTCTTAATTTTCTTTTGATAGGTGTAGTGAGTACATTTAAAAGTGGAACAGTCATTCGAATTTTTCACAGAAAATACAGCTATGGATTTTTCTCTCCCTTAGTCCTTGGTGCTTTTTTTTTTTTTCCCTTCTCATGTAATAAAAGCTGACTTCTTCCCCTCTCCATCAAATCTGCTGCCTTCCTGAGGAACTGGGCCAGTCCTGCCTTTCCACTCGTGAGTATCCCAAGATTCTTGTAGAAGGAAAAAAATCCAACTGATCCATATTTAATAACAACTTCTAGTCAGTTTATCATGTCTGGATGTGAGAGGGTTTGGGGTTTTTGTTCTTTTTTTTTGGTTTTTTTTTTGTTATTGTGGTTGGTTTAAAGTGGGGTTTAGGAGGGAATTCTGTGAAGAAACAACTGACACTATTAGGGAATAATGAATTCTCTATAAGGATACAATGGTGCCTTCTTTAAGAGTCTCACCATGTACAAACCTTCTACTGTGGGCAAAGAATTGTAACTGAAATTGTGTCTCTGAGACCCGTGCTGTGGTGCAGGGGCTCTGCTCAACAGCAGGGTTTGATTTAGGAGCTGGAATGCTTTAAAAGTGAGAAGGATGAATTTTGTGTGGGTGGGGGCTATATCAGGGTGTTTGTCATTAGCTCTGACTCTCATTGGCATATCCATAACTTTTGTGACTGTAAGAGAGCAGCACTAAAACCACACTGCTGGGTTTGGCACTGAGATAATCTGAGACAAAACTCTTGGAGAGCAACACCCTCCCAGTGTCCCACAGAACTCTTGTTTTAAATCAGTATTGTCCAACAAATGTCACATCCATGTCACAGCACTGCAGGTGAGGAGCTCTGGCATTCTGAGATACCCAAACCTGGAGTGGGTGAAGAAGCTCCTTCCCAAGCCCTTGAAGGAATGATCCCCTCTTGTGGAACAGCAGTCACCAAGTTCAGGCTGTATCTTTAATTTATATTTTATTTCAGCTGTAGGTGCAGTGCAAGGGTTTCCATTCAGGTTTTCACCTAGTTTCAATGCCAGACATCACTGTGGATAGTTTGGGGTTTGTCACCTTTTAAATTAAACTTTGTGCATGAAGGAAGACAGCTGGGGAAGAATCACCTTTAGCTAAAGCTACACTTCAATCCTTTTGCTAATTCAGATGACAAAATGCAGGGCACAAAGGAAGTGCAAGAGTCTGTGATTTCTCCTCTTGGTCCGCAGCAAGATCAGCTTTCCTGAGACATTTCTGAGGAATTTTTATTGAATCTCAGTCCCTGAATACCTGCAATGGGATCTCTGTGCATTTTACAGAGGAGAGGCTCCTCCAGCACCTCCCTTACAGGGCAACAAGAGCTGCTGAGATCTCCTGGCTTCACAAACCTCTCATCAGTTCCAGAGCTGACCTCTGGGAGTTGTACACGACACCCAGAAATGCTGGTGGCATGACAATATTCCCACTATAAACTTCCAAACATATTTTCTATAAGTACTCCTGGTCACCAGGGGTATTTACACTCATTTTTTGCAGTCCTGGGAGATCTGTGCAAGGCATTAGGGAGAAATGACTGATGGGTGTATTTTTCATCCACCTGAAATGCAACAGAAGTTTTTTCATGGTGAAGGCACTGATGCCAGCAGGGCCAAGGGTGCAGTGGGCTGGAGATCACCTCATGAATCACTGCTGCTCCTTCCTCCAAGGCTTTGGCAGCCTTGGAAGGTTTCCCTGCAGAAACGGTGCTTTCTGTGAGATCTCAATGCTGGGGAACATAAATAATCACACGCCAGGCTCCCAAGGTCTCCCCTCTCAGCCCAGGAGTGTTTGGGCTCTGTGGAAGTGCACAATTTATAACAATCCATCAGCTCTGGCTCGGCACACGAGCGGGGATAAACTCCCATGCCGTGCTTGCTCAATTTGCCAGCTCCAGCCTGGAGTGAGGAACCTGTTAGGAAGCACCTGGAAGAGCTGTCTGGTAAATAGGATAATTTGTTAGCAGGCAGAGAGGGGGAAAGGAGGTTTATGGTGCACAGTTCTATCAATAAGTGCTTCGGTTTCAATCACAAATGCATCGCTGTTTTATTTCTCCACATAAAGTGATAATGAAGAATGATGACCTCATGTCTAGACCTAAGCTTTTAACTTTGTTGCAGCTCTGGGGGCTTTAATGTTTTTCAAAAAGCAATCAATCAAGTGCCAAAACCTGTCTGGCTAATTACCTCTGAGACTTTCGAAAACTCTCCTCTCTTTTCTGGGAGAAATGTAGTATTTATAAATTGCTTTGTGGAAGCACAGACCAGGTTATGGCCTCTTCTCCTCTCCACCTTGTTTTGCTTCTGCTCTGTGCTTAATGGAAGTGCTAATGCTGTGAATCTCAGCTTCTGACAGTGTTTCTGGCTGAGATCACCACCCCTGTTTGCTCCTGGGAAAAAAAGGTCTTTATCTCATGGGATGAGAATGTCTCAGTTGTATTTGGGGGAGGGAACCTAAGAAATGAACACCCTGTCACCCCAAGGTTTGGCGTCACCCAGAACCAGTGAAATGTGGAGCAAAAGGGGTTATTCAACTAAATTTGAAATTTCTTTTCACTCTCTAATAACCTAGAGGTATTTCAAATAGAATAATATATAATCATGGTTAGACAAAGGAAAGGAAAAAAGAGAAGAAAAAGCAGAAATGGATTTCTGGAGGTGTGGAAGTTCAATTTCCTGCTTCAAGCAGGGCCAACCTCAGTCCTGCAATGGGGACACCAAAGCTTGCTTTTCCAATCCATTCCAATTCCTGATCACTGCCCCAGTGAAGAGATTTTTCCTTCTCTCTACCTGCTCAATGTCTCTCTGCAACTGGGCAGCACCCACCAGCAGTGCAAAGATCTCAGTAAAAGAGAGCTAAACCAGATGCTGGGTTTGGTCCAGACTCTTGAATTGCTCTTTTTTTCCTTCCTTCTCTAATACTTTTAAACACTTTTACATCAGAGAGAGAATATTTGCAAATGTCCCAACGCCAAAGGACAAGGAGGATGGAAATAAATAATCTTTAAAGTCCCTTCCAACCTAAGCTGTTTTGGGAAATGTTTCCATTTTGACCAAAATAAGAATACATAATTAAGAAAAGGAAAAAAAAGAGAGAGAAACTTTTCTTAAAGAAAGTTAAGTTGCATTTGGTGTAACAGATTAAATGTCAAACCCAACATTTCAGTCTTGGAGTGATGCTCATGCTTGTGAAAACCCAGTAGTATCAGTAGTGAGAAACTCAGAGGAATAACCTACATAAGAAGGAACAAAGCAAAGATCTCCGAGTTCTCTGCCAAACAGGAAAATAATCTGAAATTTCAGGATGTTGGCAGAAGGAAGCAATCCATCCAGTTTTGTAGAGCAGCTGTTTCTCCTGTGTGGGTTTTGAAAATTCAGCTGTGGACTCCTGGGCCGTACAACTGTCTCACCTTTATTTAAAGCACAGGGATTTTTGTCTAATCCTTCAGAGACTGAACATTGAACAGATTAAGATCTTTAATAATAAAGATAATTCAGGAGAGGATAATTCAGATTCAGAGGGACCCAAGGAGGATATTTAGCCCAAACTCTTGCTTAGCATAATTAGTGTGCACATTTTCTTGTCAGTCTGCATATAAGTGGGAAAATTTGAATATTTTTGCTTTATATTTTTCCCAAACTCAAGATTGTGCTGCCCAAACACTTCTGAAATAATGGGTGTTAAAAAAGCCCTGAGCTTTTTAATTAATACATTTAATATGGGTGATGGTTTGTGCATCAATGAAACTTCAAATGATGAAGAGTTTGAAGTTTGTCATTAATTTAAATACAACGAAGTGAATGCACAGTTTGTAATCACATGAACTAATTTCTTCTCCCAATAAACTGGAGTATAACTCCAATATTCTTAGAGCATCAACAAAATCAGGGAATGATTGCAACTGGCATTTATAACAAGCACTAGTTATGGTTGATGTATGAGATAATTATAATGCTTTGCAGGAAAATCTAATAAATCCCAGAACAGTTACTCTGTAAAACCTATTTTTATGGAAATTAGGGTGTGAATATCGCATCCATTTCAGCAAGAGGCTGCAGAGGCAATTCTGACAGCCCCAGTCTGCAGCAGTGTCCACTCCTGAAAGGTAATTGTTTCTGAAGTTCTGCACGGAGGAAATAGCTGTGATCCATTTCCTGAAATGAAGGGCTGAGTATTAAAATGTGAAAATCTTCATAATTTGCACAGCTTGATGAACTTCTGAAGAGACACAGCTGCTCTGACACCGAGGTTGGGAGCCTGAACAAATAGTGGGGGATGCAGTTTAATATTTTGGCAATAAATAATGCACCAAGATTTGGAGGTAAACTCCTGATATGGGGATCATCCCTGGAGCAACCAAGGTTTGTAGGGATATTTTTATTAGATATGAGTTCTACTGAACAACAACTTTTTATTTTTTATTCTAGACTTAAATTGAAAATTACCCCCTTTGTTTTCTTTTTTTATTTTGTTTTGCTATGGTTTGATTTTGTTGGGTTTTTTTTTGTTTGTTTGGTTTTTTTTATTTTTTTTAAATTTGTTTTTCTTTGTTCTGTGGATTTGTTTGTGGTTTGGTTGGTTGAGTTTTTTTGTGGGTTTTTTTTTTTGAGTTTTTGTTTGAGGGTTTTTTTTTGTTGGATTATTGGGTTTTATTTGATTTTTTTTTTAAGAGGTTCATAAACTGGAGTTACTCCTGGTTTACACAGCCCAAGGATGGAAACCCTTCCATTTCTCAGCCTTCCATTTACAGTCCTTTAACTTTTATGGATATGAACAGCAGAAGACAGAATATCCTCCAGAGAGCTGACAGACAATCCTGAGAATAACCTGTCATTCCTAATCTTGCTTTTAAAGTGTTTCTTGAACGCTTCAGGTCCTCTTTTTTATTTTACCTCTTCAAGTTTTCATCTCTGAAAGATGATAGAAAGTTATTAATATGCCTTTATGCTTGTCTGAGCTCCCCAAGGACAAGCTTTCAGGATTAGATATCCAAGATAGGCATCCATAATCCATTTGCCATCAGCTGGGCTGCATTTGCACATTTGCAGGAGTTACAACCTGTGGCTTACTCCATGCTGATGCCTAATTCCAAATACTGTAGCAAATAGTTCTGGAAAACATCTGAGTTCTCAAAAAGTCAGAGAAGCACGAGCTTAACCTTGGAGAAAAGGTTCCTCTGGAAGCCACAGAATTAGGGAATGGCTCAGGGACTGCCTGGAGTCAGAGCTGGTTTGGAAGCTTAGAAGCAGGTGATGTGAATCAGGCAAATCTTGAGAATGGTCAGTGTGCTGCTGGCTTAGCTACAAATTATAATTTTTATCACCAATACATTTGGAGTTCTAAAATAAAGACAAGCAGAAAATAAACTGCCAGGAAGAACCCTGGCAGACAGAACAACTTCCTTCAGTAGATGTGCCACTAGAAACAGGCTTCACCTCCACTTCCCACTAATATTTCAGTTTGATCCCAGTTGATCAACTTGCAATTTGTATTCTTCTCTAAAAAAATCTTTAATTCAGTCATCTCATAACATTTCTCACACCATTGATTTAGATGCCCTATCTCACTGACACACAGCCAAGCTTTGGTCCTAACAAAGAAACAGAATAATTAAAAATAATGTGGAATTTGAATAAATCTGGGTGTGAGATCCTCATTTTCTGACTTGGTGAAGCTGACACAAAGCTCCCCTCAGGTCTGGAAGGTATTAATTCCCTTTGAGTCATTCTTTTGTTAGAGCTCCTCTTCTGTACCTGCTTCTCTGAGAAAAGCCATTTCCCTGCAGAATAAAGAACTTCCAAATGAGAAGAGATATGAATCTTTGAGGAGCCAAGTGACTACCACATGAAAGGAAGATAATGGGATCTATTTTATCTGGATTGAGAAGCATCTGCCAAGTACATCTCAGAGGAGCTGTCTGTTAAGAAGAGTTTAGAATAGATTGTTTACCCCATTAAATAGCAGCAGAAACTCTGCTTTTGCATTGATTTCCTCTATCTTTACTCTCAGCTGGGAAAGCACAGAAAGGTTTTAGAGAGAAACAAGAAAATATTACGGAGTCATGTAGCAGCTAGAGGAAAAATTAGACCTGGATTTTGTTGCACCAAATTCCTTGCTGTCCTGAGTTTGTATCTCCTGGTACTTTTCCTACACACTGTCTATAAATAGAGAGGGATTAGGGTCTGGATACAAACCCTGCTGTTATTTCTGGGAATTCTCTCAGTAAGTTTGAAACCTAGCCCATTAATAAAGCCCATGGCTTTATCCAAGAAGATAAATACAGACCCAGATTTATTTTGGGTTTGGGTGGGATTTTTTTTTCTTTTTTTATTTCTTTGGCTTTATCCAAGAAGAGAAATACAGACCCAGGCTTCATTTTGGAGGTGGATGGGATTTTAATTCCTTTGGTTTGGGTTTTTTGGCTAATAGCCTAGATCCCCAGTCTCTCAAAAATGTGAACATCAACTATGGGACAGATCAATCAAATTAGTCACATGCTTTATCACCTTGATAAACTGAGGTCTTAGGTGATAGCAGGAACTCCTGAGAGCATGTGAGAAGAAATTAAAGCTTTCCAAAGAGCAATATCCTGGTGTTAGCCTAACATCTGCATGGAAAATGCTGAGAGCCTGGCAAAAGAAACTGCCTTTCCTCCAGTTTAATTTCTTCATTAGAGTTTTAATTTATTGCAATTCAAAGGGTTTAACTGTTTTCTTTTCTTGAAGAACCTTTTCAAAAGTTCACAGAAGCACTACAGATCGAAGGCAGGTTGGTGGGTGCCATGGCATACATTATCTCAAAGATGTTATTTTAGCATGAAGAGCTTTTAAAACTTAATCAGCTCACCAGCACGCATTCCTAATTGATCTCTTTCCCTAGGACTGCTGCATTTTCTTGACCTTTTAATAACTGATGGCTTTAGAGAAAAGACTGTTCACAGAGCTCCTTAAAAGTCAAAAGAAGATCTGAGGTATATTTGCAAGACATACCTAAAGCAAGTCGTGGCCTTGGGAAGTTCTGATTTCCTTGTTCTTTCCACGTGCTGCAGTAACTCCTGTGGGACCTGGAGATGGAGATTGGGATCAGTCTGATCCTTCTGTGGTTGAGGAACCTCTCTTGGGAGATGTCAGTCACCTGCTGATCCCCCTACACGTGAGTCTGAGGTTTTTATTTTCACTTTAAATACTTTTAAAGAGAAAATAAACTCTGTGTCTATTCTGAGTTCAGGTATCTGTGGCTGCTAGAGAGGAAAAAATAAATGATAACTTGTTTTTCCTGACCAGTCACATCTCAGGGTGCTCAGAGCAGCTGTGGCTGCCCCTGGATCCCTGGCAGTGCCCAAATCCAGGCTGGACAGGGCTTGGAGCAGCCTGGGATGGTGAAAGGTGTCCCTGCCCATGGGAAGGGTTGGAATGGGATGATTTTTAACGTCCCTTCCAACCCAAACCCTTCTGTGGATCTATGATTCCATGTCCCACCCAAGCTAAAAAAAACTGCCTGTCCTCTCAGAGCTTCTCCCCTATATTTCCTGTGAGGATTTGGGATTGCTGTGACATTAACCACACACAATGAATTTATTCTGGTGTTGAAATACACTCACAATGCTGGAGTCATTTATTTTGACAACACAGCCATCACAAAGCAACAGGGCGTGTAAATTCCCTGCTCCAAGGGCAGCTGGGATTGAGTGTTTGACTTCCCCTCTGGAAATGGAGCTGAATAAAACACCCAAAATGTGACAGTTTTATCAGCTTAAGTGAAAAAATTGGTTCCAGGAGTCCTGAGAACTCAATGAGAGGTTTCAGCATGAGCCCTTTAGAAACTGCTGAACAAATTAAGTCAATAAACACGGTTCATTATTAAATTGTTTGGTTCACCTTTGCCCAAGCACCCTAAATATGTGGGCTTTGTGTCCTCGAAGCCCAACAAGAAAAACTATTCCACTTCTGTCCCCAGTTTCCAGTTCCTTGGTGTGCACAATCCTCTGGGATGGGTTTGGATTAAGAGACTCAAATTCAGACCCATGGTGCAGAGTAAAACTCCAATCTCTTATGGATGCACAGAAATTTATGGGAGTTTGTGGTAGCGAGGAAAAAATGAGACCCTCATCCAAAAAATTTGGCTGCTGAGATCCCAGGTGGATTGTCCATGAAACTCCCACAGAAATTCTTCTTTTTCCTGATGGATTTCTGGCCCCTTCACTCTGCAAAGCCTCTGCCAGCTGGTATCTTAAGACAGAGTCAGATTCATCACTGAGTTTGCTTGAAGAAAACCCTGTCAACTTGTTGAGGAGCCTTCAAAAACGAAGTTCAGAAGTTTTAAAAGCCGAATTTTTCCAAACCCCAGTGCTTATAAGGCCTTAGGCAATAAAGACATGGCAATGGTTCCACCAAAGCCGAGTTGTGTTTTCTCCTGCATCAAATGGCATGGCTAATTATCTCATTCAAAAAGCACTTCATTTTGATGAGCTTTCCTCAGAACAAAAGTTTCTTTAAGTATCACCATTTGTATACATAATACATCTTAGGAGGACTGTCAGCTCACAAAGTGATGGAGGCACCTTCAGCTTCACCCTCTCATTATGCAGGAGCAGAGAGGGGGAGACGCCGAGGAATGAAACGGAATTGGAAATCACTCCCCAACTCTGGCCTAGATTCTGTGATTTACAGCACAAAATCCCTTCCTGGTGCATCTGTGCATTGTGTGGTGCCCACTTTGATACTCTTCCCTCTTTAAAGGCATGAAAACTCCTCTTCCTTCCACTGAAGTCCAGGGCAGAACTTCTGCTGGTTCAGTAGGAGAACAAAGCCCACGATTCCCTCTCCCCCACGGAAAACACACTGGGATTATTTGCCATATTGGCAGTTCAAAAGCATTGTTCAGAAGACAGACTATTCAGATTTTTTGAAGTGAAAAGTTTTCAAGACAGTTCAATCATGAATTATATAACTGAGGAAATTGTCTATGGAAAGCAAACTTTGAATCGCTAAAGAATTTTAATTCCCTTGTTTTTTTTGGAAGTAGCCAAATGTTCATGGGTTTATTGAATTTATTTTTAGCTCTTCTTTCCCTTCTGACCTGTCTGACCACTGGTCTGGTAAAGATTTGCAGCATTTTTCAGGTCACAAAAAAATGAAAAGATGATTTCTTCTCAATTTTTGCGTGTTGGCAGCAAGGAGATGCCAAGGAGTTTTGAGTTTTGTCATGAAGTTCTTGGGGGAAAATCTGTGAAAATCCGTGCTTTTAAAACCAGGCTGCCTTCATTTGACTACTTCATTTCAAATATCTGTGTGTATAATCTCTTTCCTTTTAAATCACACTCAGTTAGGTTGTGACAATGATTTACCCACTTTTTCTGATTTAGGTAGCAGTCGTGTCAAACATCAGACCACTGAAAAGGAAAAAAGATGGATTTTCTCCTGGAGTTAACTCATTGATGTTGTATCTATCACTCTTATTCACTTCAGGTTTTTTATTCAGAAGTTTCCCATTTGTTTAATATTTATACAGATCAATCTCTGACATCGGAGACCGTGGCTTGATGTGCAGACATGAACTGTCTCTCCCCCCTCAAACACCATCTCTGGTCTTTCATTATTCAGGCCCATAAAAAATAAATGTTAGGATTGCAGAGTAAATAATTTGTGACTATAAAAATAAATAAATAACTGCTTTCAGCAATCTTGCCTCTAATCAAAAAATCCATTTTAGTCAAAGTAGGGTTGATTAAATTCATTTAACACAAAAGGGCAGATGCTCGAAGGATTTAATACTGTTCACACAGAAATTACTTGAATATTGCTAGTAATAATTGGATAAAGAAACTTCAGCAGTTCCACACTTCTGAAAGGTCATGAAGAGAGAAGTAATGCACAGACAGTGGGCAGGAGCAGCTGGCAGGTCACACCCTGACCCCTGGGGGAATCTGGCTCCAGAAACAACTCCCTGTGTTTGTGTGGCCATGGGGCATAAATTCACAAAATGAGCAGGACAGGTTCCCCTCCCTGTGCCACCAACAAAAACAATGTAAAGAGTGGAAAATAATTTGGTTTGGTTTGGTTTGGTTTGGTTTGGTTTGGTTTGGTTGCTTTGGTTTGGTTTGGTTTGGTTTGGTTTGGAGGAAAAGGGATTTTTTTCCTTCCTTTTAAATTCAGCTCTGTTGCTTTATCCCATTTTAACTCTTCCGTGCTAAGGTTTATTCATTGAAGAAATTAAAAGCCTGCCTTTGTTTTGATTATGATAAAGGAATATCTGAAC
Organism: Haemorhous mexicanus; assembly: GCF_027477595.1. Taxonomy (NCBI): domain Eukaryota; kingdom Metazoa; phylum Chordata; class Aves; order Passeriformes; family Fringillidae; genus Haemorhous; species Haemorhous mexicanus. The sequence continues at coordinate 23,708,181 of NC_082350.1, forward strand.
AGTCATACCATGGAAAAAAATCCATTTGCTGGTGTAAATTTGTATGACCCAGAGCAACTATTACTTTGTTTTTTAATTTACTTCCTTTCTGACAACTGCATAGTCAGAAAATGACATAAATTTAATTTATAAACATGAATCTAAATTTTAAACTTTCATTCTGAACGAAAAATCTACAAAAACAAAAATTTTGAATCTTCTGAAAAAGACCCACAAAATGTAGAAAGGGATGAATAAGAAGCTGATAACTTTTGTAATGATCTTCGCAGGAAATGACAAAGTGGTCAGAAAATACATATAATTATAATAGTGCATTATTTCCTCAACTTCTGCAAACCTTGGTGCTAAATTACTTCCTGGTGAGTTTTTCTAAGAACCACTTGGGTTCATACATGGCCTCAATTTTTTTTCCACCTGGCAGCCTTACATGTTTTACCTGTGTGTTGTATTTACTACCTTTATATTGACTCTTTTAAGGCAAATTCCTGTAAATGAAGGAAAATTCAAGGCTGGTTAAGCTCAGCACATTAACAGTTCCAAGGCCTGAACCAGATAAAGGAAGAATGAAATTTAATTCCAACCAGTAGGCAGACATTTTCTTGATTATTATTAAAATACCTTATTTTCTAATTGAGCATCTGTCTTTTGCAAAGGAAAATGTCAGATGAAGCAAATGAGGGAGGGCTTGAGTGTGATCCTTGTCACTTAACCACACAGAGCAGGTGCTGGGGCTCTGTTTTGATATTCTTGATATTAACACCCACCAGCAGATTTTGTCAGCTGATTTGTTGGGTATGTTTGGGGTATTTCCCTTCGTTTGTCACCTTCCCCTCACGGTTAGAGACGTGTTTCTGGTAGGAGCAGCTTGTAAGGAAAAAAGAGCAGCCTAAGAGATGTTTAAAGAGCCACTGGGTCCTTTGTGACAGATGTCAATCATTTCAGTGACAGCTACAGAGCAAATCTGTGCTCTGACAACAGGAACCAGCCAAGGCTTAGCAGATCACCTGCAACAGCTTGATTTTTTCTATTTTATAGCAGTTTTATTTTCACAGGGTGGGGAGGGATGTAGCTCTGAAGGAGAAGGGAAAAAGCTCCATCCAAGCCCCCATTTGCTGCTGGAAGCTCATCAACAGGCAGGCAGCAGCAGCAGCAGCACAGTTGTTAATGTGACTCATGTGTCCGTGTGACACCGGGTTCAATTTATTGTAATGGAGTTAGAAATATTTCACTGAACAGAATTTTAAAAATGTAATTGCGTGACAGAAAGCAAATTTAATCACGAGCAGCAGCAGCTCAAGAACCCTTTGCAGTCTCCAACAGAGCAATGAGACAGAAAGGGCTGTCAATTTGATCTTTATTACCACAAGGATTTACAATGGGGCTCACACTCCTGAGTGTTTCCTTGAATTAGCAGGTTTTCCAAAGCAGCCAGTACCTGGCTGAAATAAAAGTAGGGTCTGCAAAGAAGTTCAAAATAAAGTGTTGAAATGTCTTTTCAACAACAAAAAGGAGAAGTTTTAATGCACTGTTCCCTCTGTAGCCCCAGCAAATGCTGTGCCTGTGCCTGGGAGGCAGAGGAGCAGATTCAGCCCTTCCCTGATGTCCACAGAACCCCAGCTTTGCTCTTCCAAACCACACAGCCCTGCCTGCATCCCGGTGGGATGCAGATGTGACATCCCAAGGACATGAAAAACTCTTTCTGGGGGTGTCACCTCCCAGATTTTGGGGTGTGCTGCTGCCCAGACCCCTCTGGCACTGCTGGCCTGAGCAGACAGAAGAACATCTCATTATTTTCCCTTAATTGCTCAATTAAGTCTGTGCTTGTTTTGTACAACCAGAGTGGCAGAAAGAAGCCAGGAAATAAAGACAGCTCATTCCCTGGGAGTGTCCAGGGCCAGGCTGGACAGGGCTTGGAGCACCCTGGGACAGTGGAAGGTGTCCCTGCCAGGGCAGGGGTGGGAGGGGATGAACTTTAGGGTCCCTTCCAACCCAAACCATCCCAAAACCCTGGGGTTTGGGATTTTGGCTTTAAAATTCTCTGATCTTGGCATAAAAGTGCCTGGTGCTTCTTCTCATCCAGCTCAGCTTAAGGCCTGTTTGCACAACTCAGCTCCCTCTTTGGATATATTTATATAAAGTAGACAAAGTAAGGCATTTTCATAAAATATTTTATAATTTTATTGTCTAAATTTATATAAATATTTTTATGAATTATATTTATCATAAAATTATATATTACAGTAAGTATTATATAATAATCATAATAAAATTTATACTTTATGATGTATTATTTATATATTATTGTATATAATGTATTATATATTATAATAGTATTTTATATATTATAATGTATTTATAATTATATTATAACTAATTATTATTATATATTATAATATAATATGTATTCACTTGTAAATTATTTATTTTTAAAAATACTATTTATATTTTATAAAATTATATTTTAATATAAGTATTTTATCATTTTTATTTGTGTTTATATAAAGCAGACAAAGCCAGGCATTTTTTCAGTTCCCTCCTTCCCATGCCCTTTAATCTCATTTACATGAGAACCATTTGAATGCACAGGTAAATAAATTTTGAAGGAGTTTCATGAGACTCTGTGTGTGTCTTTCAAGTTCCATTGAGGCCAAACTCCAATAACAGAATTTGGAATAACATTCAGTGTAGAATGAATGCTGGTATTCTCATGCAAATATCAAGCTGATTAGCATTAGTGGTTTTAATAACATTAATGGCAACTGTATTAAATAAAGTGGTGTAATTATCTGTGTTCTGTGCAGAAGTTCCTCCCTTGGTTTTGGCTGCAATTTTGTGTAAATTCAGAATGCTGTGAGTTCCCCCCAGAGCAGACACTTGGGCAGATCCTCTCCTCACTCCTGCAATATTTTCCAGTACTGTTTCTGAGAGAAGCAGCCCCAAAAATGCCTCTCTGGAACTGACTAAAGTGTATAAAACCTGTATACATTCAAGGTGAATATTTTATAATTAATTTTATCCTTCATTTTCCTTTGCCTTTCTGTTTGATGTAAATGTTTCAAAGCACTGAGGAGCAAGCTGCATGATTTACCTTGTGGTTCTGGGAGATTCAATACAAAATTTTAAGAGACAACATTTGTTACTAGTGAAGTACAGCTTGGAAACATCTGCTTTTTATCATTTTTATCCCCTTTTATCACCTTGATCAATTTTCTTGTTAAACAACAAACATAAGAATGAACTTGATTTCAAGTTCTGCCATAAAAATGGTCGATGACTGACACCCCCAGTGCCTCCATTGGAAAAGAAACATTCTGGGTTGTTTATCATTTTATTGCACATAGGAAGAAATTAATCCCTGCATGAAAGCAACAGAAAAAGTCTGAGCCAACATTTCAACTGCCCCTTTTGAATGGCAAGAATTTTCTACTTTCTTCAAAGCAAAACTCGTCCCTGATTCCAAATAGAGTCAGTCAATCCAAAATGGGTAAAACAGCAGGAGTGTGACACAATTAAATTTTTGACTCAATTAAATATTTCAATTAAATATTTTTGGGAGAGAGTCTGAAAAATGGTAGGGGTGATAATTAGATTTATATTTGATAATGGGAAAATGGCAAAAATTACTAATCAGCTTGTATGTAAAGTAAATCTCAGCAGCAGTAAAACAATGAGTCAGCCAAGTGAACGAGAGGTGATGGGTAGGGGAGCAACTAATAGAGACAAAACTTTATTAATTCAAGTTTCTAGGTGTTTAAATAGCTTTGTTAAGTAGGATGGAAAATGAATTAAAACCTGCAAGCAGTCATGACATGTAACTCCATTCAAACTGAAATGGGGTGAGTGAATCAGATGTTCTGGGGAAAAAAAGAAGAGGCAAAAGTTCAACACTAAGCAGGCAAAAATAAAGGAGAAAATTAATGTTTGTCAGCCTCATGAGTATTTCCATCAAAAACAGCTTCTCTCAGTCTCTGTCTGATGGCTTCATCACAAAAGAATAATCTTCCCCTTTTCTTAGTTTTCTGCTTCATTTGCTGATCATCTCCAACAAGGCAAGCTGTGAAAAAACTGAACATGGAATGTAAGTTTGAACATTCTGGGGAAAATTTTCTGAGCAGGAGTGGCACATTTGTTCTTGAAATTAAAATTCTTCCTTGCACATAGCCCCATAGGCACTTTTGTCTGAGCTTTAACAGAGTTTTTAACAGGGGATTTTTTTCATCTGCTTTCTTAAAACACTTCATGTATTTAATGCAGACTAAATACAGAATTGTTCCACTAAAAGGTGCCAGAGACACTGAGGAATGTTTGTATGGCAGTTGCTTCACACAGAACCAGAATTTCATGTGATGCATCTGTGTAAACATATTATATTTTCAAAAGATAATATATTTTAAAATAGATACTTGTTATAAATTATTTTGCTTATAGTATGTCCATTGTTATATTTATTATAGTGTGGAATTGGAAAAAAAAAAAGAATTTATATATAAAATATTTTTCTGTATAGAATATCTTTTCTACATAGAATAAGGTTATATTATAATCTATAATATTACAATGTTATAATACATTATTATTATTATTTACTACATTAGTATTATTATTGTCTATTCATTATAATATTTATTAATTTCTGTATTATATTACTATTTATTATATCTATTATATTATATACATATTTATTATATATAATATACAATATACAATATACAATATACAATATACAATATATCATATATCATATATCATATATCATATATCATCATATACAATATACAATATATAATATACAATATATAATATATAATATGTAATGTATCATACAATATATTAATATATAATATACAACATACAATATACAATATACAATATACAATATATCATATATCATATATCATATATCATATATCATATATAAAATATCATTAGAATGATAATATTATTATGTATTATTATATAATAGTTAAAATTACATATAAATGTAATAATATATAATTATACATTATTCTATAAAAAAGAGTTTTATATAAGTTTTGTATTTTGCTAAATCTTCTACTTTAAAGTTATAAATTTATCATATTATTTTATATATATATATATATACACAGATAAGACAGAAATGCAATGGAATTTCTTCCAAACTGAATATCCAAAAGAAAATGTCTGTAGGGGGAAGCTCCACTGTCCTGATTCCTGAAAAAAGGATAGGCTGGAATATTTATAAATCCTTCACTGCATAACAGAGTTATTCTGCAGAGACCAAGGGCTAAATGGGGAAAGGTGAAAGGAGATGGAAGACACTTTAATTGAATGTAGGTCTGTCAAAATTCTTCCTCAAATGTTGGATGAAAAATGACTGCCTAAACCTCTTAATTAATCAGTTCTGGAACAAAAAAAAATAGCGTGTCAGGCACAATTTCAGTTTTTGTAGCACTTGATGGGCTTGAGGTAATTGTAAATTTATTGCCCAAATAAACCTGAAAGGGAGATGAACTGGAAATCATCCATGTGTGGGAACAAGAGGTGACAGTTCAAGTCCTCTTGGTGCAGGTCTGTGTTTTTTGGGAGTGCACAACACCCATCAAAGCAACACCGACCCCAGAAGGAAAATACAATCCAAAAATTACCTTCAGATTGCATTAACCCTTGCAGTGGATCAAAAAAATGAAAGTTTTCTGGGAGTAAATTGCTTGCTTTTGATGAAGTTCCACCACAGACGGGTTCAGCTTGGTGTGTTTAATTTCCATGGCAAGTACCAGGCTGGGGAAGGGTGTTGAGGCTCCTAATTGGCACACCAATGCATGGCAGAGAAGTAAAGGTGCTATTAATTAGGAGCTAAATATTGACACACGGCGAGATTAAATGATATCAAACCATTCAGTGTAACTTGCTTAATGCACTATTAAGTATCCAAATACTGTGTGCATGGAATGGTAATTCTGTGCTTGCATTCTGGGGTGAGAGAAAATCAAATTTTCCCAAGCACTTGAGGCTGACCTGTCTATTACTCCTGGTGGGAGTCAGTGACAAAACTGAGCTGAGCAGGATTTTGTTTGCTCCTGGTTAATATGGTTCCCAACAGGAATTTTTACAGCACATGCAGATGTTCCTGAAAACATCAGCCCACCCAAAGGAACCTCTGAGAAAGGTGGAAAGGCAGGTTGTAGTCTGTCACACAAGATCCAGACCTTCACAACAAGTGACACGGGACTTTGCAGCCCCCTGAGGACTTCAGGAATGCTCAAAAGCTGAGGAAACAGAAGGGAATATGAATTATTAGAGCATGTCATTGCTTTTCCTGATTCACATCGTGTTTCCAGAATTATTCCAGCTTCAGAGCCACCAGCACTAACAGAAAGTATTGATTTCAATCCCTATCTCAGCTTGAAAAGCTGAAAAATATGTGTGGGGGTTTTTTAAATTTTATTTTTAAATGCAAATGCTTTAATATGCAGAGAAACAACCACAGATTTTGACATATGGGTTTTTCTTTTGTGCTTTTGGAGGATTGTTCTGGGGTTTTTTTTGTTTCCGTTTCTTTTTATTTTCTATTTGTTTTGCTTTGTTTTGTTCATTTGTTTTTCATTGCGTGGTTGGGGGTTATTTTTGTGTGTGTGGGTTTTTTATGTTGCTTTCTTTTAGGTTTTTTGTTTGTTTTTCCTGGGAAACACTAATGAGACAGTCCAAAGCATTTTTTTTTTCCCAGGGATCTCAAACTTTGGCTCCTGTTCAGGCTATATTCTGCTCCCAGCAGCTGAAGAGTTGTGCCATTAGGGCATAAATATGTATAGGTTGTTAACATAATCACATTAGGGGCTCAAGTTCTGCCCATGGAGCTGCAGTAACAAAAACCCCTTGTCATTTAAACACATTTTTACAGTGATAACTGTTATCGTGGGTACCAAAGCAACACTGTGCTAAAATCTCTCTCTGTGCCATTATCATAGCCACAGGTCTGTGCAAATATGGGCCTTGAAATACCTTTTAATAACTACTTTAAAATACTTCCACTTACAGATGATGATTATGCACATAAAATAAATAATTGGTCGTGCATGCATGGGAAGATGAAAATAATTAGGATAAATAAAATAACTTACACAACAAGGGTAGGCATAAGATTATGGCTGGTCCATTAAAGCCTGTGAATATCTGCCCATTGACTTCAATTAGCTCTGAATTAGGCACTTAAACAGCAGGAAGCAAATGGAATATTCTATTTGATTATCCTGGTCAATGAGCAATGAATGCATAAAAATAACTGTCCCCAGATCCCGATGGAACCGGCCTCTCAGAACTAAGCCAAAGAACTGAAACTTTTCCCAATGTTAATCTTATTTATTTTTTCCCTGCCCAAAGCATTCTGGGTGTTGCAGGGGTAAAGAAGAACCAGTTCCTGTGTTTGTGATGAGTTCAGGGCAGTTTCAAGGTTGCAGAAGAACAGGGGGCCACAAGAGCACGGTGTTCCGGAAAGTTCATTTTAAGGAGATGTGTTTTGGTGGTTTCAAGTGATTTTTTTCCCCCAAAAGGCCAGAAGGTGTGCTGAATGCTCAGGAATACAGCCAGCTCCTGCTCCAAGAGGAAGGGAAGGGGTAGGGACTGAAGCCAGCCCTGCAGGGAGTGAGCAGCAGCTGCTGGAGGGGCAGGTGAGTGGCCCCAGGGCTGCCCACGGGGACAAAGCCAACAGAACCCAGCACAAACCATGTCTGATGGGCTGGGACAGGCAAGGGCTGGGTAATAAAGGCAGCAATTCACCAAATTTTCTGAAAGTGGGGCGGTGGTTAATGGAGGGATTCCAAAATCTTCCAGGCTGGGTGGTGGATCCCCTGCAGTGCCAGCCACAGCCAAGGTGGGTCTTGTGCAGGTCCTGAGTGGTCATTTGGCTGTGCCCAGGGCCAGTGCTGGGTGCCAAGACATGAACTCACCCAAACTTGTCCCTGCTGCTGCCCCAGGACAGCCCTCCACAAAAAACAGGAACCTTCAGGCTGAGGGAGAGGCTCTTCCTCTGTCCTCTGGGCTTCTTGCTCTGTGTTTCTTCTCAGACTAATTCTTTGCTAATTTCTCTGCTTCTTACCCTCCTCTGGAGTGGTTTTGTATTTATCCCTTGATTTACCAAGCAGTTTGGACACTTCTGGGGCTGAAAAATATGACCAATTACTTTGTGCTGCTTTCTGCAGGTCTCTAGAAGGAGGGAAAATATTAATTGCTGCAAGCAAACCATATTTTTTTTTTGGCCTTGCTTAATCCAGAGTCGATCCAAACCATAAATTTTTAGTCATGGATTGGAGAAATATGCTTTTGAGGCCAGCTGGAAGGAGCAATGTTGGAGGACCTCTCTGTTTTCCACTTCTGAGTATATCAGAGGGGATCAGAAATGGCTCCCAAGGAACATTTACAACTGAATAAAAGAGAAAAGAATTCCAGCTATCATTCACCAAATCAGCTTTAAATCTAATTCCACCAAAGGAAAATGTACAACGTGGTAATTAAACTGCAAGAGAAACTTGCTCACTAAAATGGGAGATATTGCAGAGCTTTTTGACAGAATTGCAAGAACAAATGAGCCATCATTTGCTACATCTCAAATATTAAGTACAAAACACTGAGAACTGGACAGTTTTAAATTAGGTTGTGCCTTAAGGGCTGTAGTATGGGAAATTACAAGATAATAAGTTGGGGTGGTTATTAATTTTTGTTATTATTGCTAAGGTAACGAGTAAATTGAAAGTTAGAGGTCAGTGCAAGGGGAGCTGGCTGCTGGGAGGGATGAGCTGAAAGACTTCCCAAAAGCTCTGAGGCAGAACTGCCTCTGGGTGACAATGCCAAAAGCAAATAAATGTGATCAGGCACTTTGGAGCATTGGTGTCCCCAAAGCCCCCTCCTCAAACCCACAAAAAGTGAAGGCTGAGCTTGGGGAGCAGCAGGGAGAGGTTTTGCCTCTTCCAGCTGGCTTGGCCTGAGCAGCTGTGTTGAGTAAGAGATGCTGTGAGCAGAGAATGAGGGGATAAAGGAGAGTCAGCCCTGAAACTTGGGCTGAGGAGCAGCAACCCCAGCCCGAGCTGAGCCAGCAGCTGTCGGTCTGAGGAGTGGTGGGGCAGCTGCAGCTAGCTATCATGGATGGGTTCTACAATAACAATTTACATATTGATTAAAACCCATAATTTAAATTGCCTCAGGTTGGCTCGGAGCTGTTAGACTGATACCTGGCAGCCTCCTAACTGGAGATGGGGGAAAATTACTTGTACTGTCAATAGCTGTTTACCTATATTAAAATAATTAGCAATCAGAGTGTACTCCACTGCCTTGCACACAGGGAGTCTAATTAACTTTCTCCTTTGGATTTATACATCCACTGACAAATAAATGGAAAGCCATCCCATGTCCTCTTCATGGGAATGTGTCTGCCTTTCTTTTGGAAAGGCAAATGCTGGTTCAAACAAGGACAGGCTTTATGGCAGGGATTTGTCACTGGATCTGTTCAGAGCTTTGCCTCCTTCCCCAGCACAGAGCACTTCTCCACACGCTGCACTGAGTGATGCACTGCAGTGACAAAGTGTTAATCTCCATTAAAAATTTAAAAGACACACAGCTATTTTCACCTGGGGGAGCTGCTGCTGATTCATCTGCAGCCCTGCCCAGCCTAGGCTGCCCTGTCTCCCAAGCCATTACAAATTACCAGGGAACCATCCTTCAGTTCAAATTCCAGCAGCAGGAGCTGCTTCATAAAAGGATGGAGTCCAGTGCTTGTCTTTTGCTACCTAATAAATCACTAAAATGAAATAACACAGCTCTCCTGTTATCTGCAGGTGATTGCCAGAGGTCCAAGTGCTCTGGCCACCATTAAGATCTCAAATAATATTTTATTCTGGGAATACATCAGCGTGGTTGTGTCCTCCACACAACCAGGCTGATGTATTTCCAGAATAAAATAATATTTGGAATAAAATAATATTGGTTGGAAGCCTCCAACCACAATTGGTTGGAGGCTTCCAACCAATTCTGCAGCAGTTGGAGGGCTTGAGGGGAGCAGAGAGCAGAGCTGGGGTCACAGCTGGGACAAGACTGAGAGTGAGAAAATATCACCTGTGAAAAGGTCACAGAATCTCCACAGAATGTTGGGGTGGTTTGGGCTGGAAGGGACATTCAGGATCACCCAGTGCCACCCCCTGCCATGGGGAACACCTTCCCCTGGGCCGGGCTGCCCAAGTCCTCTCCAGCCTGGCCTGGGCCTTTCTTGCAGAGCCATCTACACTGGAAATTCTTCTTTGGAGCTTAAAGTGGTGCTCACAGTAAAATGATTTAAGCCAGGCTTTATTTTGAATGGCTGTGGAGATCAGGCTGTGCCTGTTCATGATGTCACCTAATGCTGCAAAGGTAACAAAGCACAAAAAACCCTTGGTTTCCTCTGCCCCCCAACACAAGAATTACATTTCCTGGCACCTTTTCCCTCACAGAGATACCAAAATTCTTCTGATGGCATTGAATTAATACTCAAATAGATTTAATAATGGTGCTTCTCACTGAGAAATTTAATAATCTCTTTACATATAAATCTTAATAATGGCCACATGAACAAAAGGAAGAGGGGGAAGAGGATGATGAGAGGCAGCTCAAGATGGTGCTGGAGCTTGGGATTAGACTGATAGAGCAGCATTTACATACTTTATTGCTTCTTTTAAAGAAAAATGCAACTTAACTCTAGAAATCTGGACTTTTCTCATGGTTTTCTGTTGGGCACAGCACCTAAGTTCCATGGAAACAGGTAGCCTGAAGGGACTTGGTCCATGAGGAATTATGGATTCCCTGGCACAATAAAAAATAAGGCCATGAATAAATATGGAAAAAATGAAGGGTAAAAATGAAATGTGAAAAGAAAGAACTCCACAGAAAATAAAAATGGAAGAGCTTTTATTGTCTTAATTGGTAAAGCTTATGACAAATGGTTATAAATGCAATACTCATCATGATTACCATGAGTAATGTCTGAAAACTGTATAAATTGCTGAGAACATCTGACAGGTGATATCAAATCCATTGAGGAGATACCATGTCCTTAATCAAAATCAGGAGAAACAAAGCAAAACAGCGAGTTTATGTTCCAGGCCTGAGCCCTGAGACATCCTCGTGCAGTTATAAATAGGCTGCTTACATAGGGGGGTTTGTGGGACTCCTAATTCCAGCTGACATGAGGGATTGTGGAAGAGCAGGAGGAAAAGCTGTCTGTGTGCTGCTTGTTAGAGTAACAGCTTGTGACTGCTCTCAGAAACAATTCTCCTGAAGATCCCTGTCCCTCAGTCTCAGGGAGAACTCTGTGGATTTGGGGCACTTTGGGCAGTGCCAGCCCTGCCTGCAAACAGTGGAGTGATACCTCAGGTTTGGCTTTTGTATTTCTCACATTCTGTGCTGCTTTAGTGTGAGGGTCTGAGCTTCACATCAGGGCATGGTGAGCTCTGTGCACAGAGCAGGGAGACAAAACAACTCCTGCTCCAGCTGGGCACCAAGGACAAATGAGCCAAATCTCAGCCCAGGAGCACAAACCCCGTGGGCTGGAGAGAGAAAAACAAGCAGGGTGGGAGTGCCTGGGCTAAAGCTGGGCTGGGACAATGAACTGCAAGGTGCCAATGGAGCAGAGCTGATCCCAGGGAGAGACCCCGGGAGCGCTCGTGCATTTTGGGGCCATTTTGGGTCATCTTGGGGGCAGCCCTGGCTGGGCTCTGGTGCTGCCCAAGGTGGGTCCATGGAGGAGATCCTTGGAATCAATCCCTGCTTTATTCTGGGACTCTGCCCAGCCCCTGCTCCAGGGCAGCCTGCACAAGGCATCAGAGTAAATATTAACACTCTGTCACAACAAATTTCAGTGGAAAGGGCCAAGAGTGAGGATGAAATAACACCTAATGCAGATGACATGGCAATTTTAAAAAGTACACAAATATAAATTAAAAAAAAAAAACAACTAAAAAGATCATTCAAACTTGTTTTATAAAGCTTGTTCTTAAAAATGGTAGAACTCAGGTGTTTTAACTTGCTCTTGAGGGAAGATAAAGATTTTATTATGGGCTGTGCCAACACTGAACTGAGCAAATCCTCCCTGACTCCATTAGCAGAACAACCCAAATTAATAATTAGCTTTGGTTAATACCAGATGCTTGCATGGCTTTGGGTTGTCTGGATGCATGGGCCAAGCCCTGTGGGAACACACCCCACACCCAAGGACAGCAGATAAACCTTCCCAGAGAAATGGAGCACTTTGTACCTTTATTTAATAGATTAGTGAAGCTGTAACATCCTTCAGCATCTATGATTTGTATTTGTAGGTGGATGTGTTCCTTACACTGATTTATAGGAATAAAACACCTGTCACTATGGATTTATAGACTTCTTTCCTAATTTTTGTCTGTGCTTACATATTCCCCAGCCATGCAGCTTGCAGGGGCTGCTCTAGTTCACAAATGGAATAAATAGGAGAATAATGGTATTAAGAATCATGGACTTTTACCTTTGATTTACATCATATTTTAATTGCAGTTGTTTTCCTATGGAAATGCTGCTGCTGCTGGGAAGAGAGTGATGGGGAAGCCCAGGAAAAATCCAGGCTGTTAATTTTAGCCCTATATACATTCCTAGCCATGGAAGTATTAGGTAAATATATATTATTAATAAACTAATAATTGTATGTGTACTTATACATAATTTCTTTTTTAATTTCCAGAAAAAAACAGCAGTTGCTATTATTTAAAACATGGAAAGGAACATGCAGTTTTTCCTCAAGAGGAAAAGCTGAGGATGGATGCCCTGGCACTTGGTACGTCCTCCGTGGGATCAGCTGTGGGATCAGGTGTGCCTGGCCCTGGGGAGGTTCCAAGTGGGCAGTGGGATCCAGGTCAGGAGAAATCGTGGGGCTGATTGAGCAGAAGAGAAGCCAGAGGGAAAGGAAATGTTGCTGAGCAGAGGGGCTGGAGCAGCAGGGGTGGAGGGATGGAGCACCCTCTGCTCTGGGGTCCAACAGAAAAGTTGGAGTAAAGCTTTGTCCTGAGACAGGACTGTGAGGGAAAGATGGGTTATTCTTATGGCTCTGAAAAGCCCCTGGAGGATGAAAACACAGCTCCACCTATTTCTTTTTTGTATCTTTCCATGTTCCTTACAAACCTTCCTTCAAACCTCTGTTTTCTTTCTCTATCCCCTCATTTGCTGTGGGCATGGCCAAGCTGCTCCTTCTAATTCACTTTCCTCTAATTTTCGGGGAGTTGAAAACCAAAAACTGATAAATAAGTTCTTCATAATGACCAGCTTGACCAGCTGAAGATTTTTTTTTTAACATAAATTCAGTTTTGTTATTTGGATGAGCTTTGAGTGGGCAGAGTTACAAGTGGGTGTAACTAATCAAAGTTTAACAAGCACTTGATGCATCCCATGGAAATTTGCTGGAACATCTAACCCAAATTAGCACAGGGCTAACCTGGCTCCTGAAAACAGCCTAAATTGGGCCCTGGAACCTGCTGTGCTGGGAAATGTCCCAGGAGACTGGAGCTGAGAATTTCATGACTCGTCTAGGCAGTGGGAGTAAATGTCAGCTTGTTGAATTCCTAACCTGATATTAAAATAGAGAACTCCTGCCCCCAAAAGAGGGAATGGATGTGAGGGAGCCAGGGAGATCAGACACAGGGGAAGAAAACAGAATTACCCTCTTCTGACATAAACAATTTACAGCAGAATGGGAGGTAGGAATCTGAGAGAGCAGTGCCAAGAGTGGGGCTCAGGGAAAGCAAATCCACACTGCAAAGTGGTTCGGAAAAATAACTCCAGTGTTCCCCCAAAGTCCTTGTTTAGCACAGACATGAGAGCAGTGGAAAAAGCATTTTCTCTCTAGAGCATCAGCCTCAGCTGAATCCTGGTGTGGGGGTGATTTTCTTGTTATAACAAATTAAAAATGGAGAGGTTTTGGGGTGTCCAGAGAAGGCAGAGCTCAGGAGAAAGAAAATACGAAAACCCTGGAAAAACAAAGGGAGGAAATTTTCTTCCTCTGCTTTTTTCTTTGTATAAAAGCCCACAGATGAGGTTGAAATCTGGATTTCAGGTGCTGACCATGCACAAGCCTTGCTCAAGTATGTACCACATCCCCTGGCCATTGAACAGAAGAAATAATTCACATTTTTGCCTCCCTTTGACTTCATTAATTGCCAAGTACTCTTGGTCATGTACAGAAACCATTTGAGGGAGTAGAGAACAGAATATGCATGTCTTTTTCAACTGTATGCTTTCTTCAGCTGCTGAAATCAACTTTTCTTTTCCTTATCAGCAAGGATCCTCATGCCTATAATGACAGCAAGAGAAATAGAAGAAATGGGAAAAGATTAGAAATAGGAAAAGATTAGAAATAGAAAAATCTTATGGAGACACTTGGAGAGTTGCTTGCTGATTCATGTGCCAACAATTGGTGTCTGAAATGGAGCTAATTAACATTCTCATTATGATAATCACCTTCAACATTTCCCTTTATTTTCCCAGGCTCTTCCCTTCACTGTCTGTCCCTGAGATAAGAAAATTGTTATCAATGTATCAGCTCAGATACATTTCAGGGCATGAATGGCAAGAATTAATTTGGGTCTGTCTGAGGAGAGTACAATTAGGGAGCCTTCATGATGAGACTAAATCTCCAGATTATTGGATCAGATATCCTCATTTCAGACTGCTCTGAAAGCCCAACACTGCCTTCACTTTCCACCATGCACTTAGAAATAATCACCCCTGTGAGGGAGGAAGGGGAGGAAAACCACCTGGTCTGACACAAAGCAATCACTCCACGATCACAGAAGTTTCTTTGCAAAGTTAAAATATGCTTTTTGCCCTTTTGTAATTGTTAATTTTATTGGTATGGTGCTGTAACTTTTATATTCGATTTTAGTGTTGGTACCTTTTGGAATTTCCCTTTCACCTCTCATTTTTTACCCTCATTTTCTCTGCTGTTTGGGCACAGGGATCAACACCCTGACACCTCAGTAAAAATGATTGGAATGGATGGCACTGCCTGATTTTGTTGGACTGGAAACCCATTTGGGTGACGTTACTGAAGATCTGACGTGTAGATGGCAAAGAATTCAGGCTGGGATGAAAAAAGGCAATTTCAGATTTGATGAATGTTTCCACAAACAGGAATGAATGTGACTCTGACTTCCAAACTGTTTTTGATCTCCAGACTGGGGTGACTTGTGCTCTGTGTCCTCTGGGGTCAGGGCTCTAACTGGGAATGTTGAGGGTTGAAATATTTCTCTACCTAAAAACTGAGGAGAGGAGTGAAAACAAACAGAACAGTCCCAGACAGACTTTTCTCTGATGTTAAGGAATGGGAGTGAAACTTGAAAGGAGAAGTCAGGGTCCTTTCTCTTTCTGGTAATTTCTTCCCTTACCTTTGGAAAAATGGTCTCCAGACAATTCCATCTCTGGTGCTTGAGGTGCTCCCCAGGACCTCTCATGCACAAGATGACAAATTTCCTGGAGATTTCTCTGTACAATCCAGCCACAGCCTTCAGCCCTGAACATGACTTTCCTTCTTTTTATTTTCTGAGAATTCACCCTGGTCTGAGTTATTTATATCCTTAATAAAAGGAATTCTTTTCCTCTCTTTTCATTCTATGGATTATTTAGCTGCTGTCTAACAATTCATCAAAGCCCAGAAGTACCAGGGCTGATGGGAAGTGGCAGACTTCTTGTTGTGTTGTCTGTTTTTAATTAAACATTCTCAAGGAAATTTCAATTCTCATTCTGGGCCTACACTGGGGAAAATACCCTTTATTTTCTTAACCTTCTCTACTCTTCCCTTTTCCTTCCTTCCATGTATAGATCTTAACTTTGAGGGAAACTTTTATGTGTTTTTTCTCTGTTTTTATCAGATTGAGCCATAGCTGAACACACTGCCTAAAATATTTAATTCTTGATAAAATGGAGGAGGAAAACCTTCCCATGTGTCCTTTTCCTGTGGTGTTCTCCCCAAGCCTTGGATCTTCTGGTGAATGGCCATGGCAGCAAACTTTTCTACATCAATTTCATTCCTGCCCCTTTTTCCTTGTGCCAGCTCTACTGGATGCATGTTTTGATTTTCAAATCCCCAGCCGATTTGATTTTTGATTTTCAAATCAAATTTTTCTCCTGGTTTGTTCTTTTTTTTTTGGAGGGGGAGGGGTGGGCGATAATCTTATTTTTTTACCGCCCCAAACCCCAAAAAAAGTTAAAATAAATCCAGAGGGGACTAAAGACTCCACCTGGCTGCCCATAGGCTGGGAGGAAAGTCAGATAAAGCTGCTTGGAGAGGTGTGTGCTCCAGCAGTGGAGCTGCTCCTGCTGTCACAGGGAGGATTACAGAGCAGTGATTTGTGTAGAGGAAGAAATACCTTCCACTTAGGAGTGTCTTAAAACAAAAGCTATACACTCGAGGGCAATGAAGAGTTGTTTTCATCTCAATTTTGTTTTATGCTCTCCTTTGATCTAACATGAAAATCATTACAATTTATGAGATAAGGCAGCAGACAAGACCCCGAGGAGTTCTTTGTTATGTAACGCTCCATCCAATTCATTATTTTGTGCCTCTCTCCCTCAAACAGCTTTCTGAAAGATCAAGTTAGTCAAAGCTACCGTGGGTTTTTAGCTCTGCTAAAATCCACCGTATTACACGCTCAGTGAATTTCCACAGCTTTTGTTCCAGTCACTGACAGCACCTGTCATTTGCCTTTTTATGTCTTAAAAGCTGCTGGTGGCAGCATAATCAAAGATGTTGAGTAAAAATATATATCCTGGAGCAGTGGCCTGAAAAAGGAGCCTGCTTGTATTTTAGCAAAGACTCTGTGTGTCATAACCTGGGGTTTTATGTTTGGCTTTTTGGGGTTTTTTTTGTTGCTTTTTTTTTTTTTTTTTTTTTCCTTGAGTGTGTCAACGTTTCATAGCTCAACCTGGTCTCTGGATGAGTTAGTAA
Organism: Haemorhous mexicanus; assembly: GCF_027477595.1. Lineage (NCBI taxonomy): Eukaryota > Metazoa > Chordata > Aves > Passeriformes > Fringillidae > Haemorhous > Haemorhous mexicanus. Next base: position 23,725,144 of record NC_082350.1, read on the forward strand.
AAGAAGTGTTAGTAAGGGTGAAAATGGAAATAAAAATTTATCACTTGGGATTTTTTTTAATAGAAATGAGGGAAAATAATTGCTTTGCCAATTGGGTATGATAGCCAGAACAAGAGGCAGCCATCTCTTTCAAGCCTTTGGCAAAATTCTGGTGTTCAAGGACTGTTACTTGGATCTAAATCCTCAATAAAAGTTATAAAAGTGCCATGGATAAAGTCCCAGTGCTTCCTCTAAAGCAGGAAATCACAGCTCCCATGTCCCTGCTTTTTCATCTGGGAAAACAACTTTTTCACTCCTTTGACCTTCTATACTGAAAAGAAAAATAAGCAATTCTTTTTGATTTTTTGATGGAAAAAACTTGATATTTCATTTCAAAACTTTTACTTTATGGCTCTCTTCATGTTAATGAGGACACCTTGCACTTCTGGGGGAAGGCTGGGGAATTTTCACCTGGATTTTGGCCCTGACTGCTGGTTCCCCTTGGAAGGAAATGCTTGTCTTTGGAGGGGGAATATTCAGTGAGGGAACAGAGGCTGGAGTTAATGACTTGTCACAATGTGAGTGCTCCTGAGCAGGAAAGGCTGGATTTGTGAGAGCCCCCAGAGCCTGTTATTTCCTGCAGTAACACCATTAACTCACCTGTCAGACATGGAGTGCACCATGGGCGACTCCAGGCTTCTTCTAGCTGGATTTGGTGCACTTTTAAGAAATAAATCTTTGATAATATAACAGTTCCATGTGCTGCAGCCAAGGCCATGCAGTTTGCTGCACACCTCCTGTGAGCAGCAGCCTCTGGTAATTAAATGTCAGGTATTCTGAAACTGTGGATGGTTTTTTTCCCTCCCTCATTTGTCACCAGATCTTTGGACAGGAACGTTCTTTGTGTTTTTATAAGCAAAGTGGATTTTATGATGGGATTTTGCTGGAAGGTTTATTGTTTTCACTCCAAGGATTACTTTTATTCTTCTGACTGGCCGGGTGCAACGATGAGATGCCAAAATTGAAGCTCTGCAGGATTCAGTGGGATTGGTTTCCTCTTCTGGGGCTCTCCTATCCCACCCCAACAAAGCTGTAACAGAGACAAAATTTGGCCATGTTCTCCTTCAGGAGCTGAAAGGTAATAATGGGCATTTTTCAGCTTATGGAACCATGGACTGGTGTGGGCTGGAATGGACCTTAAAGCTCATCCCATTCCACCTCCTGCTGTGGGCAGAGACATCTTCCACCAGCCCGGGTTGCTCCAAGCCCAGAGTGACCTTGGGCACTTCCAGGGATGGGCAGCCACGATTTCTCTTCCATTTCCCAGGTTTTATTTGCAGTTCAGCTGTGTTGGAAGGTGTGAGAGGAGCAGAGCCCTGGCTCTCAGCACATCAGGAGCAGCTGCCCCCTCCCAGGGCAGTCCATAAACTCTGGGTGTTCCAAACCCAGTCTGGACCCCTACCCCCTGAGGTACTGAGTGTTTTATTTATGGCCTTATTCACCTGGCTGGAGACAGGAGAAAGCCCAAATCCCAGAATTCCCAAAGAATTCCTCCTCTCAGCCATTTGAGAAACACAGAAATTCAGGGATGCAGAGCTTAATAGACTTAATGGGGTATAAAGTAGTGGTTGTCAGTCTATTCCAACATGTTTTGATCCACAGGAGAACAGGTAACTTTGCAGCAAATTCATCACTGGCATGATGTTTTTCCTGTAGGTTTGGAGAGGTTTAAAAATTCCTTTTAAAGCCTGGCTCATCAAAGTCCAGCCTACTGGGGCTGGGGGGAGACATCTGCCCATCTCAATGACATTCTTAGAGATGTTAATTTTTGCCACTTTATGCAGCGCTCAGAATTTGTGAATCTTTTGCAACATTCATAAGGGACTATAGAACATTTCTAGGAAAAAAATATAAAAAAACAAAAAGAAGGAAAAGTAGGTTAGACTTGAAAGTTGTGCAATATTCACAAAGGCTCTGAAAGATGCAAGCACCTGCATATTCCTAAACTGGCAGGAGATATGAGGGGTTTGTCCTGTTTAACAGAGTGAGTTTGAAAATAACTTGGGTTACATTAAAGGTGAGTAAAAATGTGGGCAAGAATAAAAATAATTTTGGTATCTCATTAAAAACAAAGCCAGCAATAGCTTTTATTCATTACCTCCTTAGACTTTTTTTTTCTTCTTTTTTTTTTTTGTAGCTGGTGTTATGTTCCAATGATTTTCTGTAAAAGATGCATGTGGAAATCTCAATAAGTTGTGCTTACAAGGATCATTTCCAGGACCCTGTTGTTTCCAGGTTTGGTTTCCCTAGGATGCAGAAACAGAAAAATAGGGAAAAAAAACTTAAAAAATTTATTTTGAATTAAGAAAAATAGTTCTACTTTTCTAAGTCTTACTCTTCTCACTTCATGGTAAATACTTTCCAAGATAAACAGTGGGATCACAGTGTTATTTGGGATTAGCAGTAAAGCTTAAATTTAGCCTAATTCCTTTGACACAGTGAAAGGTTTATCAGTGGAGACATTAGGAAAAAAATTTGTAGGAGGGTTGAGAGATTTTGGAGAATGTAACTCATGGCATGTTAATAAATCCATTATTTTCTATGCCAAATTTAAAAAATCTACCTCATTGCATAAAGAAATATTAATTTGAAAGCACCATCAAATGAAAATCTTTTGAATGTCTTTGAAGAACTGCAACCAAGCTGATACTGGGAATGAAAACCAGAGGGATGGAAATGCAAAGTGTTCATTAAAAAAAACAAAAGAAAAACCAGTTCATTTCTACACCTGCATTTCTTCCCCTTCATTTCGAAGGTAGGAACCCTCAAAGGAGAACAATTAAATATGAATAAGAATAAAGAAGGGCAAAGTTAATACAAAATATTAATTCTGACAATTCTGAGATTCATAAAAATTCTGACAGTTCTACTTGAAAAACATCAGTCTCTTTCCAGCAAGCCTGTTGCTGAGCCTGGGCTGGTGCTGAGCTGGAGCTCCTCACTCCCAAAGCCAGGAGACTTTGCTGCAGGGGGATTTTCTGCAGACTTTGCTGCAGGGGGATTTTCTGCAGACTTTGCTGCAGGGGGATTTTCTGCAGACTTTGCTGCAGGGGGATTTTCTGCAGACTTTGCTGCAGGGGGATTTTCTGCAGACTTTGCTGCAGGGGGATTTTCCCTTCCCTACAATGAGGCTGGAGCTCCCCACTGCTCCCGGCTCAGGTGCACGGGTTTCCCAACTCCTGCTTCTGAGGAGAGAATAAAACCCCACAGATTTGCCCTGAGATGAGTCCTCAGATCTTCAGAGCAGTGGAAAACTGATGAAAGCCCCGTGCTCAACTCCAGAGGGAGCATGGCTGTGCCAGGGGAAGGAACTCCGGGTTTGACGCACTGGGCACGGGATAAGGAAAGAGAAATAAATCCATGCAAATTGAACTGGGAGTTCCCTGTATCCTGCAGGGAAAGGAGCTCCAGCCCAGGCTGGAGGACAGTCCTACCCCCATGGAAGGCACCTGGCAGAGGTGAGGATGCAGCTTAGGGACGGGGAAGGGCTGCAGAGATGTCTTTGGCTGGAGGAAGAATTCTCCAGTCGTCCGTCACAACTCAGCTGTGACAGTCCCTGGAGTGACTGAGCACTCCCTGCATCACACATTCCTCCTGGAACCAGGGAATTCTCCAGTCAGGGGAACCCTGGGACAGACCTTGAGTCCCTCTCATTGTCCTCTTGCTGCTGTTTGACTGGAAATAGCAACGTTCCATTCCAAGTTCATCTTATTCCTTCATTCCCTGAGGATACCTCAGCCCTACTGGAGTGGAGGTGCAGTTTAGCTCCAGGGAGTTGGAAACCCACCCTGAGGGTGAGAAAATACAATTTCATCCCTCCAAGTGCCAGCACGAGGACCATGGCCCAGGGGAATGCAGTTTTGGCAATATTGCAGGCATTTCCAGCCTTGAGAGGAAGTTTCTCCCTGCTGACCAATAATTCCAAAGAAATAATTCCAAATAATTCCAGAGAAATTCTCCTGCTAGCAGAGTGATCCTTCCCTGGCACCAGCCAGACCATTGGAAATGTGTTGCCTTCTACCATATGCTCCCTCAGAAGAAAAATAAAGGGAAATATTGAAAACATTACGCTTCAAACCCAAGACCTTCCCTCCTTAATTTGGCAGTTTGCAAAACACAGCATTTGTGAGAATCTGGCACCACAATTGTCAGAGCTTCTCCATCAAGACAAGAGTGGAAAACAAACTCCCTGGCAGCAGCAGGCACAGCTGTGGCACCCACTCCCTCCCTCTCCTTCCTACCAGGGAGTGCTTTTTTTAGCCTAAACTGTTTCTGTGATTAGAGGGGGGAAAAATGTGAGATTAGCAATGTCTTAGAAAAAGAGAAAAGGCCTTTAAATGCAGATCAAGCTTCTGCAAAATAACTCCTCACAAACTTGGCAGTTGCTCTTAAAAACAAAACAAAAAAAAAAACAAAAAAAAAAAAAAAAAGAGAGAAATTAAAAATCAGCCACCTGCCACCTGGAAATAACTTACAATAATGACAAAGGAATTAAATATATTAAAAAAGAATTTTTTTCTGCATGAAAAATTATTTTTTGGTCACTTCCACCTCCCCAAGGGGACTGCTGACTGCCTGGACCCTGCAGAGGGAGTTCAGTGCCACTTAATTCTGATTTTGGGTGTTCTGGGTGCTCACCTGAGCTCCCCAGACCATCCCTGCAGTGCTGCAGGTCTTTAAGGGAGACCAAATGATAAGCAGCACCACTGAAACAAGATTAGGTTGCTTATGGCTGCACAAGCAGTTTCTGTGCATTGGGCTGCTAATTATAATGTTTCTCTTAATGCCATTTATTTGCATATCTTTGGGTGTATTATACAGCTTTGCAATTTCTTAGCAGGCATTTGGAAACTATTATCCATTATTACTTCCTTAAAATCACAGCACTTAAATCAGGTCACCCAGCTGTTTAGCATCTGATAACAAGATTAGAGGGATTGATTGTGCTCTCTGGAAGGCTGCAAATACCTATTAATCTAGGAGCCTCTGGAAGTTCATCAAAATGATATTTTTCTTCTGAGAACGTTATAAACAGTTGAAAATACATCCATAATTTGCAATGGGTATTTTAGGCTCTAAGGTACATTATTCTTTGTGAATGCTAATCTTTTCAGCTCTTGCTGTAATTATTATAACTTCAGATAGTGGATAGTTAATACTTCAAGTTTCTGCTATTTAGTATGGTGGAGCTGTCCCCGTTTTCATTTATTCCATCAATCAAACTTAACTCTCCTCCACCTCTAAGAAGTAATTATAATTATTTTTATGACCATATATATGCTAATGCAAGAACTATTTCATGACATTTTAATTAATTCTCAAAATGCTTATGGACTCAACGCTGACATTGTCTTGGAATGAGAGGTGCAGAGAAAAAAGTCAAATTATAAAGTTATGGCTAATTGGAATAAAGCAGGAAACACTGGCAAACATGACCAGAGCCATCTTGGTAATTCATTTACTTTTTAATTCTCTTCTGTGTAATTATAAATTTAAATGTTTTGCTTTCAAGGTACTGTAAATCTGCATTTTTGAAAACTTTGACACATGCACTTTTAGCTTTTTATTTTTTTAACTTTTTTGCATCTTCTCTCTCTTTGATCTTTTCTTTGTTTTTAAATTTGTTGGTGCTCTCTGGCTCCCAACCTCTGTCTTCACTGTAAGAAAACAAGTGAGGAAACTCTGAAAATGACAAAGTGGTTTTATGTAAATGGAAACCAATTAACAAATAGAAACAACTCTGACTTTCAAAGGTATTTTAAGGCACATCAATGCCCAGAGCAGAACTTGCTGAAGTCAATTAAAAATGTGTTTGAAAACCAATTGGATATTTTGAATAAGAAAAAGAGCAGGAAAAAAGTTTCCAGATTTTTGATTTGGCTTTGAATTTCTTTGCTTCACCTCTGAATCTCAGCCGTAAGCAAAGAATTAAAAAAATGTGGTTTGATATTTTAGAGTCATGAGTGACCCTCTGGTGACACAGGAGTCATTTTGATGGGGCTGATTTATTGGGAAATTGGGTTTTTGGAGAGCTGCAGAGGCGGGAGGAGAAGGCACACTGTGGTGTTTGCTGCTCTGATCCCAGATGGAAATGCCCAAACTGAAAAAAAAATATCCCTGCCCATGGTGGGGATGTTGGAATTGGTGATCTCTGCACCCATTCCACCCAAACCATCCTGAGATTTATAAAATTAGACAAAAATCTGCGCCTTCAACCCCCTTTTGATGAAGCTCCCAAGGGAGCTGCCCCTGCCCCAGCCTGGGAAGTGCCTCCAGACCTCCCAGCCCCCTTTGACCGCTCCAGGTGATGCCCACAGACCTGCTGAGGAGCCAGTCCTTGCCTCTGGTTAGATTTAAACTCTTCAGATCTTCTCCTTTCCCTCCTAGGCTTGAGCTCCCCTTTTGAGCTCTGAATTCCTGCAGCCTCCTCTGACCAGCCAGGCAGCAGAGAAATCCCTGCCCTGAGCCCTGGGAAACTTCAGAGTCCGGGGATTTGACAAATATTTGCTTTATAACAACAAGCAAGGGTGAGCGTTGAAGAGGTGAAACATGTGCCAGCACTGGCCCAGGAGGTTTTCCAGGGAAGGCTCCTGCAGAGCCAACAATGTCATTTCCTTCTCCACTCATCATTAGCCATCCCTTTGTCAGCACTCCTTGTGCTCCTTGGCCCTTTGCTGCCAGAAAAGCACTGGGGGCAAACACTCCGAGCTCAGCCATTTCTGGGGCACTGCACTTCTTGCTCTTACCCATGAAAAACCCAAAAAAATACTGTCCATTGTCAGAGCTTGGAGGAAGGCAGGAAAAATCCAGATGTTTATTCCTGCAGGGCAGCTCAAGGAGGTCAGATTCTGGCCTGGCAGCGGCGGCACATCTGGCGCAACCCAAATTTTGTGTCTGTGCCAAATCTCCTCCCTCCCTGTGCAGTTCAAGCAGCTCCTCCTCATCACCCCTCTCAGCACTGATGGCCTTTCCTGCAGAAATCAAAATTTTGCTGTTGCAGCCTCTCAGACCTGGTGCCTGCCAGGCCAAAGGAGATCCAGCAGCTGCTGCATCAACATCTGTAAAATTCCCAGGAGGGGCTGGCTCGCTTTGCTCAGGTGTGAGAGGTGAGGTTTCCATTTCTTGGTGTCCAGGTTGCAGCTCACCTTGGTTGATTATTTCCCTTCTATTCTGTTTAAATTCAATCCTAATCCCTCCCCCTCACACAATTTGGAGCTGAAAGCAGCCCTGGACCCTTTCCCATGGGTGGTTTGCTGGGTCAGTGGGAGGATGTGAGCATCTCTTGGGAATTCTGCAATCAGTCCTGCAATCTCCAGACTGAAATGACTTCCAGCACCCTGGGTCTTGATCTTCAGGGGGTTTTGTCAATAATTATTTCCAACCTAATGAAATTCCTGTAGGGAGAGTTAATTTTTAAAGTTTATAGCTAATGCCTGGATGCAGATTGCTGTATCACCTTCCAGCTCTTTCTCTGGGGTATTCAGTAATAATATTAATGATAATAGTAATAATAACAGTAATTATTATTATTATTACTAATATTATTATTATTAAGAGAATTTAATCAAACTTTCTGTTTCTTTTCATTTTCCAAGGACAATTAATTCTGAATTGTTGTTTTTTCGGTTTTTTGGTTTTTTTTTCAAATCACAGTAGGGATAAACATTGGTATTCCTCTAGTTCTCAAGTGCTGCCCTTTTTATTAAAAGAACCAGAAAAAAACACCCCCTTGCTGCTTTTATTGACGGGTACTTGGTAGGGTTTTTTATGAAGGCAGCACAGAAAAAAATGAACAGCAGATTTTCATTTCAGGTGAGCATTTTGTGTGGGACTGTAAAATTGCATATATAGATATAACTATAACTATATCTATAATTAAACTATTACTAGAACTAACTATAACTATAAAAACTATAACTAACTACAAATATAAATATAGATTTTAAGCAATCTTCTCAGCAGAGACTTTAAGGAATTTGGGTGCCTTTCAGGACATGGTTTGTGTTTGAGCAGAGCACAAATTCCCAGTGTTTGATCCAGAGCTGTGTCCAACCAAAGCAGAATCCTGTGATTCTGGCAATGCAGCCCCTGAAAAGTCACCTCAGTGAAGAAATAACAGGTTATATGGAATATTTCTGTGTAAATGACCTCACCAAAAATACCCCCAAACACATCTTCCTTTTTTAACAGCAGCCATCTAAGACGTGCAACATTTTAAATTAATTCCTTCCAAATAATTTCTGCAAAATCTGGGGTATTAAAAATGCAAATTAAAGTTTTATATGGAAGGAAATAAATTGCAGGAGCTTCCTGAAAATCAAACTGCATGAAGATGTGAGTGAGGCTTTGGAAAACAAGAGAGTCACGTGCAGACAGAGGGTATTTCATGGCTCGTGGAAGCTCAGTTTGAAGGAGGATGTGAATGTCTGAATCTAAACCCTCAGCATTCCAAGCACACCAAGCAGTGCCTGGAACACCCCCTCAAAAACCCACCAGAGGTGAAGCAGGTCCAGTAAATACCACGGAAGTGACAGTGGAGGAGCTGCTGCCAGAACTGCAGGGATATGTGCAGGGATTGCAAGGAAATTTCTGGGAATCCCAAACGCTGCTGCTGGACTCAGTGAGCTGCAGAGAACTGCCCAGACTCAGGAAACAACTGGGAAAACCTCAGGTTGTGTCTTTAAGGGAGTTCATGTCCCAATAAATTGGGGTTTTTCGGTCGTATTTTGGTTCCTCAGGCTGTCAAAAGGTGGAAATTTTGCTCTGGGAGGTGTCCCAGAGTTTGATTTCTTTGAACCAGCCCTTGGGCTGTGTTCTGCTGGAGCTGGGGGTGCAAACTGGAGTTCAGAGCTCTGGTGGAAGAGCTTTTCTGTGTCTGCATTTTCCATCCCTCCCCCTTCCCCACCCACCCATCCCGTGGCTTCCCAGCACCAATCCCATGCCAAGCAAGGTGAATTTTAGGGCAGAACGAAGTCATTCTTCATTTCATCCCTGATCCTGCATCCCCAATGCACGAAGCAAGTTTGTGCTTGAATTTGTGCCAGACCTCACTGCTGAAATGTTTTCCTTTCTGCCCACCTTCCCCAGTTCCCTGTAATGTTGTGGGGGAAAAAACTGATTTTTCTTTGTGATGGTTTCTAGATAATATTTTCTAGATAAATATTTTCCATTTTCTCTGCACTTGTTTTCTTCTTTTTAATAAAGAAAAGACTGTCACTGAAACCATTTCCAGAGGAAGGGACTGCTGATATTCAGAAGAAAAGCTTTGTAAAAATAACTTCTCTTGGCTGCTTATAAATCTTTATCATCACTAAACTCCAGTAATCAAATAAGAACAGTTAAAACATTTCAAAAAAAAAAAAAAAAAAAGCCTCTGCAGCAACCTCAGTAGCTTTAATGATCTGGTAAAAGACCAAACAAATAGACACAATTATCATAAAAAAGCTATTACATGGCTTTTGTCATTGGGATTGTTTATGGGATAAAAATGAAAGTCCTTACAGGCAGCAGAGGTTTCCTTTGCTCTCACTGTCCCTTCCTGCTGAGCTCAGTGAAGCCATTGAGGCTCTTCCCTGGGTAATGAAACCCATCCTGGTCTCTTAGCAGGGGGAAAAAATCTCAATTTAGTGATTTCCTGTCCCTGTTTCTGTACCAGCTGGCAGCACCTAAGTGCTTGTGTCCATCTGCAGCCCCAGACATTCCTCACTGGCACCCAAATCCCACAAAGTCTCTGGGGAGAAGATTGCTTAAAATCTATATTTATATATAGATTTATATACAAAAATAGGTTTTTAATATATTTTTATCGATTTTAATAGATTTTTATCTATAAAATTTTATATATTTTATATATTTTATATAAAGATATAAATTTTTATTTTTATATCTATTTAAATTTTATATATTTATATATATAATTTATATATATTTAAAATTTTATATATACAAAAATATATTTTTAATATATTTTATATATTTTATATATTTTGATTCTTATATATCTTTATAGATTTTTAGATATAATTTTTATATTTTTATATATTTAGATATATTTATATTTATAGCTAGTTATAGTTATAGTTATAGATAGATATAGTTAGTTATAGTTATAGTTATAGTTAGTTATAGTTATAGATATAGTTATAGATATAGTTAGTTATAGTTATATCTATATATACAATTTTATTTCTATAAATACATATTTTAATATAAATGTATAAATAATCTATTTTTAAATGTCTTGACATTTATTAATTAAATATTAACACATATATAATATGTGCATAAGGAATAGTGTAATATCAGTTCCCTGTGTACAATGACAGAAAATAAACCCCAAAATTATGAATTTGTTTCAATTTAACCCTCTGTGTCCCAGGGAAGGCTTTGCTTTTGGAGCCTTGCTGCCCATTGCAGTGGAGTTGAAGCATTTCCCCTAAATCTGCACTCTAGGTATTTCTGTTCTTCTTCCAAGGAGCAAAATGCCTCACAAAATATCCATTTTTACTCCAATACACACAAAGATTAGCTTATTTCCTTTCTCCCAGTCCAGCACAAGCAACAAACTGTGTTCCCAGGGCAGAGGTAACTTTTAATATTTAGGGTTTTTTTAATTTACTGGTTTTTTTAATGGTTTTGCCAAATATTTCAAGGTTTGCTTCTTTGTTTGTGTTTTAAGTGAGTTTTGATTTTTTTTTTTCAATGTCAACCTTTAAAGAAAAGAACTCAATACTCAATATTTATTTTTTTTTCTGCAAATTGCTGCCCCAAACAAATCCTTTAAGGACAGGTTTCTTTCTGCCCATGACTGATAAATCACTCCCCACATAAAACTCCCAAGGAACAAGTGATAGCTCAGGAAGAAATGAACTGATGGTGAGAATTTGCTCCCCTGCTTGGATTTCTCCCTCTTTAATTCCATTTTTAACCATTTTTATGCCTCCCTCTAAGTGAGCTTGGACTGGGGGTGAGCAAACCCAAGGAATAAAGAGAGAACAAAATCCAGGCAATCCTTGGAAGACCCTGGTGCTTTTTATTGCCTCTGGGTGGAACCCTGGCATAAATAAAAATATCCTGGCTGCAGCCTCTAATGCAGAATTTATTGTGAAGAAAACCCGAGGTGGATACACTAATGAAGTAAAAAAAAAAAAAATCAATAATTGCTGCATTGCATCAGTGAATTAAAGAGTACTCCAGAAAAAAATATGAAGTGCTCTTGGAAGTGTCAATATATGGCATTATATTGGTTTAATCCATGGAAACAAGATATAATAAATATAATACAAAGCTTTTCAGGAGAAATAGATGGGGCTCAGTAACCAGGGATCAAAAAACCTGCTCAAGAATGTTGACATCTGTTCAAAGGTGTTGGAGATGATAACTGGGAGGAATCTTAACTTCCTCCACACAGTTTGGTGGGAAACACAGATTTTTGGAGAGTTGATGCACAGAATTATTAATTTTGAATGTGACATCAACTAATGATTATAAAACACAGAGGAAATTGTTGGTCCCCAAAAGAAAATGGAAATTGGTTTTGATACTCTGGTAAAAAGAATCACCTTGGTGGGGTTAAACATTCCTGGGTTTTATTGCAGTATTTGCTATAAATGGCTGTGAAATTCGCTGTATTTTGCTAGGTTGAGGTTGGGTATCTGAAATGTTGCAAAATCAAGGCCTGGGCTGGAGAGATCCATTGCCAGATTTCCATTTCCATTGCCAGATTTCCATTTCCATACCCAGATTTCCATTTCCATTGCCAGATTTCCTTTTCCATACCCAGATTTCCATTGCCATTGCCAGATTTCCATTTCCATTGCCAGATTTCCATTTCCATTGTCAGATTTCCATTGCCATTGCCAGATTTCCTTTTCCATACCCAGATTTCCATTTCCATTGCCAGATTTCCTTTTCCATACCCAGATTTCCTTTTCCATACCCAGATTTCCATTTCCATTGCCAGATTTCCATTTCCATACCCAGATTTCCATTGCCATTGCCAGATTTCCATTGCCATTGCCAGATTTCCATTTCCATACCCAGATTTCCATTGCCATTGCCACATTTCCATTTCCATACCCAGATTTCTGCTGCTGTTGATGATTTGGGGTTGGTGGGGTCTTTTTGCCTGTCCCTGTCCTTTCCTTGTCCTGGGAAGATCCATCCTTTCTCCTCATTAATTCCCTGAAGAGCAGCAGGATGAGGGAACTGTCTCTGGGGTGGAGGAAGCTCTGGGGAGGAAGGAGCTGCAGGATTATTATCACCAAAAATCCTCCAGGGTGAACTCCTGTTCCAGGGTGAGCAGACAGTGCAGGAGAAATCAGCTGAAGGCCGAGAAAAACAAATCTCAAAAATCCTTTCACACCTTGCAAGGATGTCACCAGCCCAGGGACACACAGGTGGAATTTCCCTTTTCCAGTCTTGCCAAAGGGCCCCTGAGGACAGGTTTCCATTTGCAGCAGGCACGGGGCAAGGGGATGATTTCCCAGTGAGAATCTGCAATATGCAACATTGCAGATGATGCCTGAGCAGAGATGATGATGATGATGATGGTTTCCAGGTGACAAGTGGCAGCAGATATTCCTGCCCTGGGTTGAGGGGTGTCAGGTTCTTCAGGACAAGGAGCAGGGCTTGGCTGGAGAGAAGCAAAAAGGTGAGAAAGAGCCCAGGGAGAGTGGCAGGGGGAGAGGAGAGGCAGACAAGGCGTTGGATGAGGTGAGGATGTTCTTTCTCACCTCTGCTAGGGGGGCTGTGAAAATGAGAGTGAGCAGAAATGGGGAAATTGAGAGATTTCCATGGAGCCTCTTCCCATCCCAGGGATGGCAAACTGGGGTGGCAGCAGCAGCCGTGGCAAGCTGGGGGAAGAGTGGGGAAGAGGTTCTACAGTGACTTGTGTGAGCCAGAGAGAAGGTTGATAAGGGGATCCATGTTTGATAAGAGGATCCATGTTTGATAAGAGGATCCATGATTGATTGATAGGGGGATCCATGTTTGATAAGAGGATCCATGATTGATAAGAGGATCCATGATTGATTGATAGAAGGATCCATGTTTGATAAGGGGATCTGTGTTTGATAAGGGGATCCATGATTGATTGATAGGAGGATCCATGTTTGATAAGGGGATCCATGATTGATTGATAGGAGGATCCATGTTAGATAAGGGGATCCATGATTGATTGATAGGGGGATCAATGTTTGATAAGGGGATCCATGTCTGATAAGGGGATCCATGTTTGATAAGAGGATCCATGTTTGATAAGAGGATCCATGTTTGATAAGGGGATCCATGATTGATAAGAGGATCCATGATTGATTGATAGAAGGATCCATGTTTGATAAGGGGATCCATGATTGATTGATAGGAGGATCCATGTTTGATAAGGGGATCCATGATTGATTGATAGGAGGATCCATGTTTGATAAGGGGATCCATGATTGATTGATAGGAGGATCCATGTTTGATAAGAGGATCCATGTTTGATATGGGGATCCATGTTTGATTGATAGAAGGATCCATGTCTGATAAGGGGATCCATGATTGATTGATAGAAGGATCCATGTTTGATAAGGGGATCCATGTTTGATTGATAGGAGGATCCATGTTTGATAAGGGGATCCATGTTTGATAAGGGGATCCATGTTTGATAAGGGGATCCATGATTGATTGATAGGGGGATCCATGTTTGATAAGGGGATCCATGATTGATTGATAGGGGGATCCATGTTTGATAAGGGGATCCATGTTTGATAAGGGGATCCATATTTACCCCTGAAACCAGGAAAGACAGAAGGATAAACAAGAGAACCTGCAGCTGCCTGTTCCACTGAGCAATTCCTTTGTTTCTCTCTCGTGACCAGTGACTAAAGTGTAAATTTATGAGCTTTGTAAGGATGAATAAAAAGCATGCATGCTAAAATAAAGCCAGTTTGAAGCCTTCTGAAAATGGAGTGTGTTGCTTTGTTTTGTCTCCATCTCACCTAGGACAGAAGAGGAGGTGGATTTTGGTGAAATGCAGACAAAGCAGAAGAGAACAAAACAGCAAGGCTGGAAAATCAACATTTTGCTCTCTCTGATCTTTGTGAATCTCCCCACAGCCACACATTTATCATCACGTCCTTGCCTCTCCTGCCACTTCCCTGCCTTGGCAAGCACAAAATAAGATTTTTTCTTTGTTTATTTGTTTCAAAGAGTTTCAGCTGTAAGACCAAATGCTACTTTGAGTCCAACCTTGATGGTTTTGGCTCTCGGGGTGGGGAACTGAAGGTTGCTGAGAGGAGAAAAGCTGCAGGATGAGCTGGGCAGTGCCTGCCACAGCAGCTTTCCAGCCTCTCCCCGTTGATTATGGCTCTGTTGCCTGATTTAGGTGCAGGAAGGAGATTTTACCTTTAATTTTTCACCTGTGACTCACTCAAACATCACTGTGTGCTGTACTGTGTAGGTACACTTGCACACATATCCTAAATCTGTGGGGCAGGCACTACTGAACAGGGAAAGAGTGGAAAAGGAAAAATGGAGAAAAAGACACAGCAAATGAGGAATTGGAATAATTTTGTTCTTGAAGGAGTTGCATGGCACAGCCATGAAGTACCAGGCTACTGAAAATCTCTTTTAAATGTATACATCCGAGACAAATCTAAAAAATATTTTTATTTCGTTTTCTTCCTTCTTTATATGAAAAAACCAAACCCCTCATTTTGATAAAAATGCTTCACCCTGTAGTCTGAAATAATTTGCTCTGCTAGTCCTCAAGGCTCTTCCCACTGTACAATATTTTTTGGGGCTCCAACTGGAATTTAGTAGTGAAGTTTTTCTCTCTGAAAAGAGAATTCTGTGTTAGGTGAAATTTGCATGCGTTTGTATTTGAGTTTGTTTCTAAGTTGTGTCAGATACACCTGAAGTACCAGGTCAGCAAACTCGGAATTTTCTCACAGGACCAAAGAACTGGGCTGGAACAAACATCCTCCTTTGCATGGCAATGAAGAAATAAAACAAAAGGATGGACTTGAGAGGTTTGAACTGGTCTAAATACCAAATCAAACTCCTTTAAAATGTGGCTGTGTTCCTTGATTTGGGGGAAACATCCTAAAAGAACCTAAAAGCCCCAAAATTGGCTGCTGGGTGAGTTATCCTCATGTGCTCAGCTGAGCATCTGGTTGGTAACTTTTCTTATCAGAGAAAACATAATTTTCTTGAAGTTAAGGGAGCTTTGCAGTCGTTTCCCAGGGATTGGTATTCCATCATTGTGCTGGTTTTGTGTTAATTGATTTTTGGTGAGGAGAGCAGATCTCACCCCAGAGGTGTTCCTAGTTTGCATAAAATCTGACAGCAGCTCTCCTCTCTTCAGGACGGGGCAGGAGAAGGTTGGTGATTCTGGAAGATAAATCTGGGCAGCACTGGTTAGTGAAAATGATTGATAAATGGGGTGGGGAATGGCAGCAAATGTGGGACACAGAAGGGCAGAAACAAATGTTCAGATGTAGAGTTCTGTCCTCAGAAGGTCCCTGCCTGTCAAAGAGGCAGAAATAAATGATGGGAATGCTGGCATTTGATATTTCCAGTGGCAGGGGTGACATTCAGGAGATGTATGTTGGGAATTCACTGCCCACAGCGAGCTTGTCCAGAGTGTGCCGCTCTCCAGGAATGGGAACTGGACCCAAATGTGGCTTGGAGGCTGCAGAGAGGAATTTTCTGCTCCCTGGAGCCTTGGCTGGTCACACCCTGGGGCACAGGGTCCTGTTTGTCACACACATGGCCTGAGTGCCTCTGGTGTCACCTGGGAACAGCCAGGCAAAGCAGTTTCAGGGAGCTGAACATTTATCTCAGAACTTTGATGGTTTAAACTCAAAAACTGACCTGGATCTGCTTCTCTTGACACCAGAGACAAAACTCCCATGGATTCTCACAGACCTGCATTTCATCCAGACACTCCTGGTATCTTTTCCTTCTGTGCTTGAGCTGAGTTTTAGAAAATGAAACTATTTCTTTTTACCCCTTAAAGCTTTTCTTTTCTTAGCTGACATAAACCAATATGAGGAGAAGCTGGCTCCTGGTGGCCTCACACCCCATCTCATCAGGCTAAGCATTTTTATTCCTAATTTCTTGTATTTTTTTAGTCTACACCTGGCTGTCATTTTTTTGTATGTGCAGACTAAAAGCTTTTTTTATTGGAGTCAGAGACTCCCTAAGGTTGGAGAAGACCTCTGAGATCAACCAGTCCACCCATTAACCCAGCCCTGCAGGTCCACCACTGAACCCTGCTCCTGAGCACCACATCCACATTAATGCCTTTGAATTTGGAAATAACTAATGAGCCAAAATAATATAATCCTTGATTACAGCAGTTCTTTTTCTCTTGTTATTTTATGGAAGGAAAATAACTGAAAGGTCAGAAAAATTCAGCATGTCCTGTTGGATGCTGGATGGTTCATTTTTTGAGTTACAATATTTAAATGTCAAGCGTCCACAGGAGAAATAAATTATTCATTATAATTAGAAAAACGTAATTTTTTTTAAAAAAATCATTTATTGGTGACTAAGCAGCATATTCAGTGAGAATGTTTCTTCTTTTGTACAATAGCTGTGTACTTTGAGATAATGCTCTAATTAACCTAATTGCAGCTATTGTGTTGAGCTGTAGGTTGAGATCCAAAGTGTCATGGCAACATGGAGAAAAGCTCTGCAAGCCTCTGCTTTCTCAGTAGAGGCTCAAAAATAGCTCTTTATTCTAGGAAATAAGGAGGTAAATCTCCTTAACAAGATAAAGCTTGAACCACCAAAGAATGTTCCCCTTTGCACTTGATGGTAAAGCATAAATTAAGGATTTCTGCTTCAATTTAATTAGCATAAGCCATGGTAATAATGTCCCCCATAAGTGTTTGCTTTTCCTGTCTCCAGCAAACCTCCTGTGCTCAAGAGATTTACTGTAAATCATTGAATATTAATTTCTTGGATTTTATTGAAGAACATTTTACAAAGTTGGCTTAGGAGAGAGAACAATCCTTTTCTCTCCTTTGCAGGCGAGATCTCATTTAAGACAGTGATTTTAACTGCAAAGGACTCCATGAAATGCTGCTCCAGTCTGATGATCTGGCTGAACTCTGGAGACTTCTGGGAGAGGGAGTTCCAGAAAACAGCAAGAGGATGTCTGACTCAAATGCCTGGTGATATCCAGTCTCCCAGTTCCCTGCAACTCATGTGATCTTTCATTTCATTAACACTGGTAATGCTAATTAGCAAACTGCTTCTCAGTTTAATTCATAGAAATATATGATTCCACACAGGCTGAGTAATGATTGCACAAGTGCCATAAATCCAGGAGAGAGCTTGGCACGAATCAAGATCACAGTTCAGGGCTAATAAACTTTATAAGTTTAAGACATAATGGATTAGAGTCTACTTGCTCTCTGGTGCTCTGGTAATATCAAAGCAAAGGTTTTTACTGCATGTGCTGTTTCCCATAAATTAAAAACCTGCCCTAGTATCTACTGCTCAATCTCCACATCTGGGGCTTTGTTTGGGTTCTGGGGGGGCTTTTCCCTGTTTGTTTGGGGTTTCATTTGTTCATTTGTTCATTTGTTTGTTTGTTCTCTCCCTGAGGAGCAAAGTTCACCCTCGCTGGACTCCATTTCCTCTGGCTCCTCGTGTCTCTGCTTCCTGGAGAGCCCAGAACAACCTCCCACCAAATGAAACTTTCACCAGCCTCCCTGTAGCCTGTCATTAACTGGTTTTGGGAACAAATATTTACGAGGTCCATTTGGTTCCCATGTGTTTGCCTGGGAGATTGGGCAGCTGGGAGGGACCTTTTGCCAAGACCACTTGTGCTGTCCAGAGCCCTGCTGGGACACTGGGGCTTGACCTGGACTGATTGCTGGAATTTTCTGCTTCCAAACATCCCTTTCCCATGGATTCCACTTCCCAGTGTAGCTAGCATTCTTCTTTTCACAGAGAAAAGCCTCCAGGAAAAGATGTCCTCAATCCAGGAGTTTGTGATGGGTGGCTGGAAAATACAGACCAGAAAAAGAAATGTGATAATCTGGATTTTTTTTTCTTCCCTCCTCTAAAATCCAGCCCAAAGAGCAACCTACAAGGATTTACAGCATATATTGGCTTCCTAAGAAATACAAAATGATAAAAATACAAGGGATTTTTCCCTGGGATTCTGGAAATATCCTTAATTCTGTATACAGGAGGAGATGATTCCTCTCATTTTTGATGAGATAAAGGCCAAATATTTATCCTGGTGCTACAACAGTTATTCACAACACATTTGCCAAGCTTTTGGTGATGGCATTTCACATCCAACTGCTTGATTTGTGGAAACAAGGAGCTGGAGACTTGAATTTCCACCTCAGCCATCGGCGAGAACAAGTGCCACTTTTCCAAGGAATTTTGTGGCCATAAACTTTTCAATTTGCCATGGGAAGCTGGCCAGGAGGCAAATGCAGCTGAAATACGAGTGCAGAAGTGGTGACCAAGGCAGCACTGCCTGCTCCACTGCACTTAATTTCCTTTGTGAGACTTTAGGCACTCAAAGTAAATCCCAAACCGAGCGGTCTCCGCTGCTGCTGGGAAGCTGGAACACTGGTTCTGGCTTTTATGAGCTCCAATATAAATCCCAACAAGTCCTCCATGAAGAAAATGAATTGCAGTCTCCAAAGTTCTCTCTTTTTGCTTTAAATTGAACTGGTACCTATTTCTAAACTTTTTTATTTTCCCCCTCCCGTGCCTAAGTGAAAATGTTTTCTCTAAATAGTTGTAAGTGCTTAAAAGAATATATAATTTTATACTTCCTAAGCCCTTTCTGTCAGAACATAAGAGGCCCACAGAGATTAAGGATTCAATTTAAAAGTAATCAAATACTCATTTTTCCTATGAATATTTAGACCAGTCACTTGCCAGAACTCACACCTGAATCTGACAAATCCTGGGGGGTTTTCCATAATTTTCCCCCATCCCTGCTCATTCACAGAACGGTTTTTCCAAGCTCTGACTGCCCAGTCTAGTCAAAAAAAACACACAAAGGTTTCAAGAGCAGCAGAAAACCGATCCCAGCCCTGAACTTCTCCATCCCTCTCAGCCCCAGAGGCCAGAGTGAATTCCAGGAGCCAGGAGCAGCATTTTCTGTCTGGGAAGGGCTCTGCAGGCTCCAAACGAAGCTGATGCTGCAATTTGTCACCTCCGTGCCCCTGAGCCACCTGCAGCTTTCCTGTGCTCCTCCCCAGCCCCATTCTGTGAGCAACAGCAAACCCAAAAATGGAACCCAAATTCCAACTTTATTCCTTTAATGCAATGAAAACTTTCCTTTTTTTTGTTTTGTTGTTTTTTAAATCCTCACCTTTTTTTTTGCCTGTGGGGGTTCCCAGCTCCTCAGCTGCTCTGCTGTGCTGAGGTGCTGCACTGCCTGCAGCTGCTGGGAGCTCTTTTCTCCCTAGCAAACCCCAAGAGCTGCTTTGCTAATTCTCCTCCTGTGTGCCAGCCCTCCTCACTCCCTGTCCCAGTGACAGTGACATCCTCACCCAGACACTTCCCCCAGGCTGCTACCTTCTTCATTTCCTCCTCTCTCTTGCCTTGAGGAACATGATACACATGAAGACAGTGCAGGTTTCTCACTTTTATTTCAATTTCTTTAATCTGCTTGGTAGAGTTATCTCAAGTTTTGTCTGGCCAAAGCAGGTATCAATCTCCTTATTTTTTTTAAATATAATTATTATTTAAAATATATATGTGGTATTATAACAATTGGATAAAATTCTATTATTTTATTTTATTTTTTAGTTTTTATTTTATTCTAATGTTATCATTATTTTTATTTTTAAAATTTATTTATTTTATTTATTTTACTTATTTTTATTTTAGTTTACAATATTTTTATTTTATTATTTTATTATTTTATTTTGTTATTTTATTTAATTTTAATTTTATTTTATTTTATTTTATTTTATTTTATTTTATTTTATTTTATTTTATTTTATTTTGTTTTTCAGTGTCCTTTCAGACCATTCAGTCTGACCTCTAAATAGCACAACCAACAATTTTGGCTCAACACTGCAGATCTAAACCTGATCTTTCCTGAAAATGCCTGGGTTATCTTGGAGAATTCAAGGAATGGAATACCTTTAAGACTCCCAAACAAACTAACAACCAACAAATGCTGTTATTGACACTGTAAACCTTTAAATTCCCCCTCCCCCCCATATATTTTATTATTTCCTGTGGAGCTCACAAGAGATATTTTCGTTAGATTTTCCCACCAAATTTTTATTAAGGTGAACACTTCCCTTTGTAGATCTCCTCCTGCAATAATTCCTGCTGCTCTGCAATTCTGCTGCTGGTTTTAATCTCTCCTGTTGCTCAGTTCCCTCTCAGAGGAAACCTTCTCTGCCCTGTTGCTCTCCTGCTCACTCACCTTTCTTTAAATAAACGTTTGCTCTCCTCTTCTTCCTGCGTGGTGGCTGCAGTGGGTATTGTAAGAGTAATATTCTCAAAGCAAGAAAATCAAAATTAATTCATGCTCAAGTTTCTTCAAAGGTCAGGAAGGATCCAAGGAAAGCTGATGGGAGCTGGGGGTGTAATTTACCTGTCTTGAAAATCCTGGCCACAGGCAATTTTATTATTATTACTATTATCTACTAAGGAGCAGGAACATGAGTCAGATCCTTTCCACCACAGGAAGATTTCTTTTGACCACAGTAAAAATAAGGAACCAGTAAAAGAAAAAATCCCCAGAAGTATCTCAAACCTTATCTTGGCATATATGAGTCAGAGACAACAAAAGCTCTGCAAATAGAACAATTTGTAGCAGATAAGAAATATTTCAGGTTAATGGAACATCAAAAAAAAATAAGAAAAAGGAAGGAAATATGGAGTTCACAATGTTGGAATAGATGATACTTTGGAAAGAAATAAAATTTATCTAGTGCAAGGAAAAGTTGTGAGTGCAGTTAGGAGGAGATGGCAGCTGGAAGAACAGAGAGAGAATGGTTAAAGGAAAATATGAGGAAGCATGAACATAAATATCCAGCTGTGCTCTACACAGGTGTGCAAAGATTTATTGTAAATCCTTACTCCCTCCATTAGTACCAGAAATACTGCCAAGTCTTCAGAAGTATCATTAAATAGTTATTCACCTAAAATGTTACCTTTTAAAAAGGTGCTGCTTTGCACCCACATTGATATCAGTTTGCAGTAATTTTGCAAACAGGTATTTTGCTGCAAGTTTTTAATATTGAATTATTTTTTCAAGAGGTGCTTGTTGCTGTTTCACTCAAAGATCCCACCAGGATTTAAATCCTTGTCCCATGCTTTGCATGCCAAACAAGGAGGAAACGGCCTCAAGTTCTGCCAGGGGAGGTTTAGATTAAATATTAGAAAGATTTCTTCCTGGGAAGGGTTGCAAAGCATGGGAACAGGGGGTCCAGGGAAGCTCTGGAGATGTTTGAAAATGTGTGGATTGAGGACCTGGCTCAGTGCTGAACATGGTGGTGGTTGGTTGGAATTGACCCTAAAGGTCTTTTCCAGCCTTAATAATTCTGTGGTTGTGTTTGAGGGGGCTGGTGAGGGCAGGGCAGCACTGCCAGGGACTTTCTAAGTGTTTCTGTGAATTTTTTTGTGGATCCATTTGGATGGAATTGGATCCCTTTGGTACCAGCTTTGCTGCACCTCTGAATTCACAGAGCTCTCAGGGTGCCTTGAGCTGCCCATTATCCAAACTCACCCTGCAGAATTAATTCAGGTGAATCACAAAGCTGCTGAGCAGGTGGGTTTTTTTCCCTTCCCATAAAAAAAAAAAATTTGTCATGAAAATGCATTTTTCCACGTGGAAAACCAGCTTGATGTTGTAAAGGGCTGGGAAGGCACTGCAAAGCCTGTCCCTGGTGAAAGTGGGAGGAAAATCAAACTGCTGAGCATCACAGATCAGCTTCAGAGAGGGAATTCATGCTTCTGCTTACAGATGAAGTTGTCCTACTCTGAGATCCAAGATTCAAAGCCTCTTCCCCAGTGAAGCATCCTGCCCACACCTGCTGTCTTCAGGACTAAATGGAGTTCTGCCTTATGGAAAAAAAAACAAATAGAATTTTTCCATTTGCTTGAAAAACTTCTCCAGGCTGGCTGTGGGAAAATATACATTTATAATTCTGATGGGATGACATTGCTGACATAGAGCTGGGTTCATATTTCTTATTCAAGGAAGCACAACCTGCTTCAGTTCCAAGCCAGAGTCTTACTGATTGCATTTATCCAGCAAAAAATTCAAAGGGAAAATCAGCATTTTCATCCTTCTCCCCAAAATAGTACCTGAGTGTGCCCGACCAGCCTAGAAAAAAAGTTTCAAAGTTAAAGACCCTTCAAGGACATCCAGAAATGGACTTTGTGTCATTAAAGTGTTTCTGTGGTTTCCCAGTCACTGTAATTCAAAGGCACTCATTCCATGAAGGTTCAGCAGTAAAAGATTTCCTCCTCCAGGACTCTGAAATGTTTTGTTCTGGTGCAATCCAAAAACGACTCTGTGGAAATCTGAGCTTTTACCTAAAGAAACAAAAAAGAAACCCAACTGCAAGTGCAAACATAGGCACTAAAAAACCAAACACGCTTTAAGCAAAAAAAGAAAATAATTTTCTTTGTGTTTATATATTGTGAAAGGTCAGGTACCTCTGTTCAGCAAGGTAATTCAATCAGATTTTGGATTCTGCATCTGTTTTACTTATCTATCCATTTATCAACATTTAGAAATGACATCTGTTTGGGGCAAAAAGAAAAAGAGCCTCAAAACTGAGGGGATCTTTGAGTACTTCAGCAGAGCAGCCAGGAACATCATCAAAACACTGTTTGAAATGTGCCCTTATCCATTTTAACTTGCCCAAAACAGAATTTTGTGGGGACATCTCAAGAGATTCCTGCAATTTTCCAGCTGTGGGTGAATTCCCCATCCCTCAGCCTCACGAGGAATTTTTGCCCTGTGTCAGCCTGCAAGTTGTGAGTGCAGTTCTGCCACTTTTGCAAAATAAATTCAACAGAACCTGCCACACATTTGGAGGAAAGGACAGAGAATTTCCTGCCTTTTAAACCACTGGGGAAGGTGAGAACCAGCCTGTCCATAGGAATATGAAGTGCTGAAATACACAATTAGGAGAGATGTCTAAGATTTTAATTGAACAATGCCACGCTGTCAGCAGCAGCTTAAATGCAGTCCTGTAATGCCATTTGCTATAAACCATGTCAAAATGAAAAATAGGTGTGAGCTGACGTGTGGAGTGTCTGAGATCTCTGTGCTGCTGATGGATGCTCCTTCAAAAGGAAAGTAACTGACAGGAACATAAACTACAGAGGTGATTACCCTGTAATTAAATGTAACTAATAAAGGATCAAAGGAACAAAATGTGGGGCAGGACCTGTGGAAATAGGAGCAAGTGTTGGCTTGGTGGCTGCTGGAGGAGTTTAGGTTTAATAATCGTAGTGGCTGCTTGTCTCTGGTGCCAGATTGGGGTTTTCTGGGAGGCAAAGCAGCCCGTTCCTGTTTCCCCCACATTTTCCCCCTCTCAGTGTCACATCACACACGGGTTTGGAGCTCCTGGGGAACTGGGAGGGACTTTGGCACTGCTGCTCCAAATGATGCCTCAGGTTTGGCTTTTCCATGTTTCAGGTTCTGTGCTGCTTCAGTGTGAGGGTCTGGGCTTCACATCAGGGCATGGTGAGCTCTGTGCACAGAGCAGGGAGACAAAACAATTCCTGCTCCAGCTGGGCACCAAGGACAAATGAGCCAAATCCCAGCCCAGGAGCACAAACCCCGTGGGCTGGAGAGAGAAAAACAAGCAGGGTGGGAGTGCCTGGGCTAAAGCTGGGCTGGGACAATGAACTGCAAGGTGCCAATGGAGCAGAGCTGATCCCAGGGAGAGACCCCGGGAGCGCTCGTGCATTTTGGGGCCATTTTGGGTCATCTTGGGGGCAGCCCTGGCTGGGCTCTGCTGCTGCCCAAGGTGGGTCCATGGAGGAGATCCTTGGAATCAATCCCTGCTTTATTCTGGGACTCTGCCCAGCCCCTGCTCCAGGGCAGCCTGCACAAGGCATCCCCAAAAATCCCCTCTCCATCCCCACAGCAGCTTCACCTCCAGCAGGGCTTTTTCTGGGAGCAGACACACCTCTCCAGCTGTCAGACCCCAGCCCAATTTCCAGGTCAGTGGACCCCACATCACTTCAGGAGAGCTCTCTCTGCTTTATTTTAGTGCAGCCAACAAAGCCACCCAAGTGCTGACTTCCCAACTCAGGATCCCAGGATCAAGTGTTTCTTCTCTCCCACATCCTTCCTCTTGCATGATTTTAGTTTCAAACAAATCTGAACACAGGTAGAAAAAACAATAATGATGAAAGGAAAAAAAAAAATTCAGTCTGCTTGAAATTCTTCAAGGTTTGAACATGGGGCATTGAATATTTCCTCCTGTTTATTAAGAGATAATAGCAAATGGAACTTGTTAAATCACTTCAAATAACATTCTTAGTAAAAAAATTAGCATTTCTTTCATCAAGCACATTTTCTATTATTTACCAACTCATAAAGTTAATTTTAATAAGCCAAAAGCAATTAATACTTATAGCAAATAGTTCCCCCTAAATTCTGGATTGAGTGCAGCAGACCTTTGCTAATTCACATTTTGTTAATCCTCACTCTTTCTAACATACAAGAGCCTCTCCCTTCACCTCCTGCCTCTTTGCAAAGATTTAATACCATAATGTTTCAGTGACTTCTTAGACTGGTGGAATCTCATTATTCATACAGCATAAATAATTAAATGAGACCCTCTTTTTAAAACTGAATGAGCCACGATTTCTGAGCTGGGTGCCTTGGCTAGGAATTGTGCCAGGAGCTGATCCCCTCTCACAGGGAATTCAGTGTTCACTGACCTCTGGCTCTGAGGCCTCACCATTGAAGGTCACCAAGCAGAATATGGACAGAAGGGTTCTTAGGATTTTTTCCCCCTCCCTATTTTCTTGGGAGGCAGAATTCCCAATTTTTGGGTGAATATGTGTCCAGGTGGTTCTGCTGCTCACCAGGCATTTCCATGTCACCCATGGAAGCCTCAATTTACCAGTATCAGATTTATAAATATCAATTTATCACTTTTCCCCTTGCTCTTCCCCCTGCCAGTCCATCACTCAGCAGAGCCCACTGATGTGGGGAGTATTCAACCAGTGATTCCTCCCCTTTTAGACAAAATTTTACTAAAATTTGCTAAAATCTTGTTTTTGATGTCCCACAAATGCCTTTTCCATGCATATTTAAAAATATGAAAACCATAAACCTACCCTTTAACCAAGGCCTTTGCCCAGGGCAGCACAGGGGCAGGGAGGGTGTTTAGTTATGCAGGACAAGCTGGAAAATTGAAATGCATGGCTTGCCTTAAAGCTCACAGAGTCATATTTGAGTTACCTGAGTAAATCTCTGCATAATCCCCTGGTGATGGCAGTCAGAATTTCTCAGCTCTAAGCTGTGTTAGCACACAGAAATCCTGATCAGCCCCATGGGCTCTGGGAAGGGGCAGATCCAGACAACAGGCCAGGCTTGGCAAAGTTGTTTAAAGGGAAATAAATAAATAAATACATCATGCTGCCTTCAGCCCTCCCTGCAGCCACTTGGGCTGGGGGTTTGGCACTGAAAAACACCCATAAAATAGAAATATCTCTCCTAGAGGTGGGTAATGTCTCACAGCCAACACACCCCAGTACTCAGGACTGGGCATTTCTGAATGTTGAAGGTGTGAATATGCTTCAGTTGTGCAGAGAAAACTCCAAATTAATTCAGTTTGGATTACATGCGTGTAATTACAGTGCCTTGGCCTCTCTGTGCATGTGTTAGCTGCAAACAAATGAGATTTGTTTGATGTTTCATGTTGCACCACGGATAAAAGGTCTCCAACAAAGAGCAAACCTTTTGCTTTGATCCCACCTTGAAACACAGGGATGTAGATCAAGGTCTAAATCCAATTCTCAGGCTCAAGGAAACTTTTCTGATCATAGCACTGGCTGAAGGAAGGGTTCATATCTTGGGGTTGTTAATTATTAAATAAAAGGAGTGAGAAGGGTCCATTTTTTCTTGTCTTAAGTAATGACTCTCTTGCATTGTGGTCAGCAGTGCAGATTCAGGGATAAAAACCTCACCAAACTCAAACTCAGGGGCTGCTACACCTAGAGGAAAAAACAATCACCCTTCTCCTGCTCTTTATGATGGAGGGTGGATTGCATTTAATCAGGCAAGCACTGACACATTCCAGATCCAACCAATGAAAAGCCAGGCTGAGGCTTTATTAACCTCCTTTTGGATGGAATTTCTGATCTTCACAGCAATAGCTGCACACCTTAGAGAGCAGAGTGTGAAGAAATCAGTTTATAAAAAGTATAGAAAATGTAGCAAATTGGAAGAGCACTGATAGAAAAAAACTCCAAACCAGCCCCCAAATCCTATTACTTGTCTTTTTTTTTCTTTTCCTAAATGAAAATGAGATTAAGCTGGAGAGGGCATAAATTTACACTTATTGAAAAGTGGGTAAACTTGATAAAGAGCCAAAAGACCAGAACAAGATTGCTAGACCACCTTAGAGTTTCACAAATAATATCAAAGTTAAATGTAAAAAACAATTAGAGAATAAATGTTTTTGTTACCTTCAATTTAATAAGTTACTTAAACACATCCAAAATAGAATAACATAATTACTCTGGGAGATCAATGGAAACTGTTTCCATTGGAGAGCTGATTGTTTCAGCCTTCTGGATAGCCAAATTAAACACAAGAAATAGATCAGCAAAGCAGATATTTTTAGATTTGAAGATCCTCAGGGAAAGGGAGGAAGTGTTAAAGAAATTAACAGCAGATTTTGTGTCATTCTTTTAGTTCAAAGGAGACTAAAGGATGGAAAAGTGACTCAGGTGAAGGTGTCTCCTCACATTTTTTCAAGGTTTCAATTTATTCTGTTCTAGCTTCTATTTTTCACTCTCCATTCCTAAGAAATTACACTTCATCCTTCATCTTACCTGAAGAAGCAAAAAATATCAATATAGTGAAATAAGAATTATTTTTCTTGGCTGGGCTCTTTATGTATGTGAAAATCTGACATTTTGGCTATTAAGATGAATTATCATCGTCATGCAAGTATCATACACATGAAAATTGCAGTTATTCAACAGTTTATGTCAAGACTAATGGCAGAGGAAAGTGTTTGTGTGTGAACATCACATAAAGCTGAACCAAAGGCTGAATCCTCTTCAGGGAGGTCTGGGGCCGTGGTGGCAAATTCCTCTGAAAATCAGAAAACTCTTCAGCTCCCTCCGGGCTTGGGGAGCTCTTCATAAAATCAGAGGTTGGAAGGGACAATAATGATCACCCAGTGCCACCCCAGCCATGGCAGGGACACCTCCCACTGTCCCAGCTGCTCCAAGCCCTGTCCAGCCTGGCCTGGGGCACTGCCAGGGATCCAGGGGCACCCTGCTCACCCACACAGCCAGGAACTCCTTCCCAATATCTGATCTTGCATGTTTCCTGCTCCTTTTCTACTCCTGGGCTCTGATGGAACGCTGATTGCTGAGAATTTCAGATTTCTGTGCTGCCAGGCACTGACCCCCAGAGAACACTGCAGTGACCTGAGGGCATGGAGAAGCTTCCAGAATGGAATGATGGCACTGGGATTGTGGGTGTGGAGTTGGGATAGAAGTGAGTGATATCACAGGGTGGGAAACTCAGAGTTTAAGGGGTTAGAATGTAGGAATAGACATAAAGCAAGGTGGAGGTTTTAGGGTGGAGGCTCCTCCTTCTCCTTCTCCTTCTCCTTCTCCTTCTCCTTCTCCTTCTCCTTCTCCTTCTCCTTCTCCTTCTCCTTCTCCTTCTCCTTCTCCTTCTCCTTCTCCTTCTCCTTCTCCTTCTCCTTCTCCTTCTCCTTCTCCTTCTCCTTCTCCTTCTCCTTCTCCTTCTCCTTCTCCTTCTTCTCCATGGGTTTGGGTGGTTTTGTGTAATTTAATAAAAAATAACCAACCACCCACGCCATTGCCAGCAGGGGTGGTTGGTTATTGGATTAAAAGTAAAAATAATTGAGGTGTCATTTGTTAATTGGACAGTTTATCCTTCAAAGGCCTTGGAGAGAGAGATGGGGCTCCATGTTTAGTCTGTTGGCAGAGCTCAGGGTTTGTGAGACTGTGACATGGATAAGAGCTAACAAACATCTGAGTCCAACAAGAAATACCATCTCACACATTTAATCCCAACCTTGGCAGAAAAGAAGTTAAGACTCTACAGTGTTCCTGCAGCTTTCTAGAAAGTTCTTCCCCTGTTCTTCCCTCTTTCAGCATTCATCAAAAGGAAGCAAAAAAGAGTGGGGGAATGCTGGGCCCAAATTGTCTGTTAAAGAAATTTTAATTATTATACCTATGTTGTCTTTGGGGTCTCACATCCAGCTGTCCCACAAGACCAAGAAATGAATTCCCATAAGCAAAACCATCCTGGTCTGCAGGGATCAGAGTCAAACTGCAGAATCTTAGCCAGCAGCATAAACAATATAGACAAGACAATAAATACGTGCTGGTATGAGCACATTACAGCATTCTGTGACCTTCACCACATTTTCATTTCCTCCAGAATTCCTCTGTCCCACCAGGTCCATTCCCCAAAGGAAACAACCCAGTGGGAATAAGCACAATACCACTTTTTCTGAAATAAAAATCCAATGTACAGCTGATGCAAAGACCACTTTAGGACTGAGCTTAAAGAGCAGGAATATTTGCTCACTCTTCCCCAGGAATATCTTGTAATAGCAAAGGATCTACTCTTTTTTTTTACAAATTACTCAGCTCTTCCCTCACTCAGTTACAGCCACATTTTTTTCAATCATTTGGTCACCAAAACCACTAAAATATTTTCTGTTTGCAGGGCCATGTCAGCCCTGGTTTATCCCTCCTGATACTTAATTTCGAAGTAAACCTGCAAATCTCTAATTAAAAAAGTCAAAACGCGTGATTAATTACAAACCAAGAGTATTTTGAAAGCAGGAAAGAAAATAAACAACTGTGCAAAGTGAACAGATGGGATTACAATCTGAATTGCCATAATTAGCATTGTGAGGCTGATAATTAGTTATTAGAATAACAATACATGTCTAATATTAATATGAGATAGCACAAATGTGGTTATAGGAACAGAAGGATGAAGTAAACTTGGAAAGGTGTGGGAAGGATAATCGGAGCTGGACTTCCTGCTAATATTTAGATTTGACTTGTGAGGCTCTTGTGGAGATAAATTCTGATTTTTTTGTGGACAGAATCCCAATTTCCCTGGTTTTAAAGCAGAAAACGCCCTACAAAGTCTTTATTGAAGGCCCTGTACAATTTCTTAGAGATCTAAAATTTTCTGTCTGACAACATCTGACTTTCTGGTTTATTTGATGAGTCTAAACCTGGCTTTAGGGGGGGATTTGGGATCTAAGAACCACCTGCAGATATAAAGCAGGGCATGCTTGGAAATCTGTCTGTTCTGAAAACTGGCATAGCTGTCTCTAAAGAAGACTGTGAGCCAGTGGAATGGCCTTTAAATGTTGAAAAGGACATTGATCTCCTCAATTCCCAATAAGTACAGCACAGAGGGAGGTGTTTAAATGATAAATAAATCTCTGTATGGGGTAAATCAGGGTTTTTCTGCAGTTCTAATAAATGACAATTTATGAGAGTCGATGATGATGAGTTGCCAGGTTTCACCAAGCAAAAACTAAACCTAAACCAGGAACATGGAGAAATTTAATAGAAAACTGGTGTCAGTGTTATTTTATTCTGTTAACTCCGAGCAGTTTTACTTGGATTGGAGAAAGAGGAAATCTTAATGAAACAATTGTACAGTTACTTCCATTTAATGGCTGTTTTACAGTCAAACACACATTAAGAAGAAAAATGTTAATTGCTGATGTGCTGAATATACTGTACAGGCAACATTTAATTACAAAAAGATATCATTTTGAATGACTGCTATTTTCCCTGCCTTCCCCAAATGAACTCACCAACAGAATAATCCAGAGTGTAAGCAAAACTGAAGTCCAAAGATCTAATTTCTAATTCAGGGAAGCATTAAACATATGCTTAACTTTGACCAAATGTGTGAAGCCATTAACTCCAGGCCCATAAAGAAGTGCTTAAAGTTAAATGGGTACTTAGGTTATTATTCACACAGAGTTGCCTTCTTGAATCTTCCTCCCCTACCAGTATTAGCACTCTCTTTAGCAGCTGGTCCCATTAATTAGAAAAAAAAATAAAAAATAGAAATCCCAAAAAAACCTGTTAGTGACCATTAAAATGCAGCACAATCTGATTTGAACATCTGCATATGGTTTCCATATTCTATTCTGTTTATACCTTTTTTTTTGGCCTGTATTAAACATGAGCAGAGGAAAGCAGGGGTTAGTTTATCTGTTTGCTGGGCCTGATTGTTAAAGGCAGGCAGGCAGCTGAATATTTGTGTCTGGAGTCGGGAATGCAAATGAGAAGCTGAATTTTAAAATTGTGAGTTGTGGTTTTGGTGTCTCCAAGAAAGAGGTTTGGGTAGGAATCAGAAATAATCTAATGCAGAGTATAATTTCTTAATTTTTTTATCCCCATAGAATATAAAAAAAAAGGAAATCCAGCCTTAAAATTATCAGGCTTAAAAACTTCTTGACTGCTGTGGACTGGAGAGAACTCTGGGAAATCTAAATTTCAGACAGGAAAGACATAGAATAGCTCCTGTGGTTGTTCATAAATGAGCTTCTAACCTAAACCAGCCTGAAAGAACAGAGCAGAAAATAATCTTGCAATTTTCACTTCTTCTTTACTAAGCAAAACAGAAGATGGTTTATTTTAGTTAATAAGTTTCTTTCTGAGCATCTCAAAACCAGACCTTGGATCTCAATTTTCCCATATTTTGATTCCTCCTACACCACAGACCAAAATCTTCCTCTTGACTTTGCCTGGTTTGACACAAACCCAGAATCAATTCCAGCTTATCAGTAGCTGACAAACCAGGTCTTTTTGGGGGAACTGGAAAATCAGGATAAAGTGTAACAATTTTAGGAAGTTTTGAGGCATGCGGCTATTTCAGTCAAGTCCACTCCAGTGGCATTAAATTATTCTTCATCAATAATTTTTTCTTGAGGAATTTTAGTGTATATTTAGTGCAGACTCACAGAGATATTAGTTATGGACTGCCCTCCTGGATTTCAAACCCAAATAATTCTACAGCTGCATAATTTCCTAACACCAAACCTCCTCTGTGAAAAGCTGTGCCCTCTCTCCTTGAGAAAATGAGGATGTTGCCTGAATTCCATGGATTTCATGGTCTCTGGAATGGCTACAGTCATTGCTTCAGCCTGGTCTAAGAGAAGAGGTAAGGAAAAGATGGAAAGAAGGAGTTGAAATGTGAAATTTTGTGTTGAGTTCCCCATTCCCCACTGTCCTCCTGAGATTTATTAACTACAGAACCACAAATCTTCCAACATGAAAAGCCAGTGGAGAAGAGATTTCCCTGATTTTTCCTATGGCCAGGCCTCCCTCCCTCCTTTTGTGATGCAGGGTGAGCAAATTCCCAGCAAGGACTGAGTCCCCTCAGCCTTGGTCACACCCCTGATCTCACCCAGGGGTCACCAAAATCAGTTCTACATTCTACAGAATGAAATTCCTTCAAAACAAGGTTTTTATGGAAGGAAAAAGTGTTCCCAGCTCTCTACAAAGCTTCAATAAACAGGGAAAGTTCTCAAATAAAACTCGAATCAAAACACAAATAAACTTCTGTCCTTTGCCTTCAACTCCTATGAAATCTGTAGTCAAGGCTGAAACCTGATATAATACTCAATTTTTTTTTTGTGCAAGAATAAATATTTGCTGGAAATCCAGGAAAATCTGCATACTGAGCCCAGGATAATCCTCTTGGATGCCTGGCAAACCCTCTTGAATCCAAATCTCTTACCTTTCCTGGAAGGGACTTCTGGAAAGATTAGGAAAAAATCACATTTTGCCTCAAACAAATGTTGGTATGGATTGTCTCGTTATCTGGAAATACACCTCGCACTTGAACCCTCCTGTGAAGTGTTTGGTACCATTTATTTCCACTGAAATCTTTATTAGAGCCAACATTTAAGGTTTTAACAGAATTGCCTTTAACTGGAATTTATTGGCCATTCTTCCCCTGCACG
Source organism: Haemorhous mexicanus (assembly GCF_027477595.1). Classification (NCBI taxonomy): domain Eukaryota; kingdom Metazoa; phylum Chordata; class Aves; order Passeriformes; family Fringillidae; genus Haemorhous; species Haemorhous mexicanus. Next base: position 23,757,369 of record NC_082350.1, read on the forward strand.
AACACTTTTTAATTTAAAAGAACATGTTTCTTACAGCGAGGCTGCAGCCCAACTGCTTTTTTTACTGAGTGAAAACTCTCTGAAATCCTGTTGTACTTCTTATTTAAGAAGTTATTCATGTGAGGAATGGCAGCGGGTCTAAGTACATAATCCTAAATAAAAGGTTAACTTTTGCAACAAATTGTAAATGGTTGTTTGTCTGGTTTTACTTTTCCCAAGCAATGCCCAGAGATTTATTTACTTTGAATATTCTTTACTCCCTGAGAGATGGCTTCTCCTCCCTTGGAAGTTTTATTTAAATGAGAGTGAGACGTGAATATCTGGGAGCCTTCACATATTCCTGAGGCTTTTCTCTTGCAGGTTGCAGATGATTCACAGCAGAGGAGTCTTTTGATGCCTTGCCAGAATACAAAATGCCAGGTCCTTGCCTGTGAAAGGAGCTCCACTTCCTTCAGCTCGTGTTTGGAGCAGCAGTTGGCCTTCCATTTGCTTTTGTAGATATGGTTCACCCAACTGTCTTCGTTTGGAGCAGGCTTTGCTCAAAGGACACAAACAGCAGCTGAGAGACCTGACCCTGGGCAGGGAAAACTCTGGAATGACAGAAATATGTGTAGGAAAAGAGGCTGATGATGTTTGTGCTCAGTGCATGAGTGAGGTTTTTATATAAATAGAGCAAAATGTGAATGCTTTAGACAGAGCCTTAGATCAAAAACTGCTTTCCTTCAGTGAAGTTTGCTTTTAAGTGCTGGTTTTGGGAGATAGAATATTTTCCTGGCATGCATTGCAACACTTCTGTGATACAGATTTTATGTGATCCAGGTGTGAAAATAATGATTTAAGTATTATTACATTTATTATTAATGTACACCATCGTTTGCTGCCTGACAACATAATGCTAACTCATGAATAAAGTATCCTGCCAAGATACCACCAAAATGATAAGTAATTCCTAGGTGATAAGAGCTGAACAATTAGCACCAAACAATATCATCATTAAGCATGGATTTTGGTCCTTACAGACAGCATTAAATTAAATATTTCCCAGCTAAAGCATAAGGCACATAAGTATTCCAATTACAGATGAAAGGGAAGCCATGAATCCCTTCAAATCTCTACAGCAAAGGGTTCCCAATGCTTTTATAAACAAATGGTTGTTACCTGGAGGAATTGGAGATTAAATCTGATCTAGAAATGATGCCTCAGGTTTGGCTTTTCTGTGTTTCAGGTTCTGTGCTGCTTCAGTGTGTGGGTCTGAGCTTCACATCAGGGCATGGTGAGCTCTGTGCACAGAGCAGGGAGACAAAACAATTCCTGCTCCAGCTGGGCACCAAGGACAAATGAGCCAAATCTCAGCCCAGGAGCACAAACCCCGTGGGCTGGAGAGAGAAAAACAAGCAGGGTGGGAGTGCCTGGGCTAAAGCTGGGCTGGGACAATGAACTGCAAGGTGCCAATGGAGCAGAGCTGATCCCAGGGAGAGACCCCGGGAGCGCTCGTGCATTTTGGGGCCATTTTGGGTCATCTTGGGGGCAGCCCTGGCTGGGCTCTGGTGCTGCCCAAGGTGGGTCCATGGAGGAGATCCTTGGGATAAATCCCTGCTTTATTCTGGGACTCTGCCCAGCCCCTGCTCCAGGGCAGCCTGCACAAGGCATCAGAACTGTGAAATAAATAACACAAGCACCTCATGGCTGCTCACAGGATCAGGACTTTGCTGTTGTCTGGGAAGGATCAACAGCAGGGAGCTATTTTGATGATGAGAATTGAAGATTATATATTCAAACTGGAAAAGTGGAATTTAACATTCCCTTTTTTACCAGTGAGAAAACTTTTTGTGGCCAGCACAATGGGATGGATCTGTATTTTCCCTTTAATCTGAAGTGGAGATGTGTTCAGATCTCTCTGGGTGTGGATGGATCTCCCACCCCTCTCTTCAGCAGAAAGAAGGATGTGGAGTATTCAGCTTTACCAGCCTGGATTTCTTCAGAAATGATCCTGCTGGGATTAAGTTCCTCCAGCTCAGTGTTTATCTATACATTTTCCTATTGAGATGCCTTTTTTCTTTTTTTCCCCCCCTTTCTGTGACTTTTAGCTAAAAGTAATTGCTGAATTTTCTCATCAGGCACATGTGTGTTCCTCTAAAAGGAAAGGAATGCCTCTCTGCAGGACACCACCACCTCTGCCAGGCTTACCTGCAGCCTGGAATGCAGATTTCCCTCTCTGGTGCTGGATATCTTTGTTTCCAGCCTGAATTTTTCCTTTCCAATCAATTCTCAGATTCAGAAGACAAAATCCTCTTGTAGTAGATGGCAACAAACACCTTGAATTTTTCCATTGTGAGAACAAATAATGAAATTAAAGTTTTCCTAAGACATTAATTCAAGCTAGGAGGTGTGACATGTTCATCCAGTGCTGAAAAAAGCCATATTTATTTAAGTTCCTGTGGTGGACATAGATACAGACTTGCAGATTAATGTTCACAGAGTGGAACAATGCTCATTTCTGCAGCTTCCCTGTTCAAAATTAGTTCTGTGAGTGATGTGCAGTGAGAACTTGATTGTCAGGAATGCACCAGAGAATTACTTCTAGTCATTCTCAGATATTTTTATATCCCTTAAAGGACAAAATTGGCTTTTCATGCATTGGTGTTTCTGTATTTAAGGCAGGAAAGGTTAAAAGGGAGGGGAAAAAAAATATCCTGGTAGTGAGCTGTGGGCAGTTGAATTCCCAGTTAAAGGGATGCTGTTGTGGAGTGATTAATTTAGGAGATATTCCATCATTTGTGCCAAGTTTGCTCCTTCCATTGGCATGTCTGAAGCCCAGGACCTCACCTTCCAAGTTCTTCAGAGAGTCCCAAAGAACCAGAGCTGTTTAGAACAGAAACCAGCCCCTTTTGAGCTGTTTTCCTGCCTAAATCCTAATTCCAGAATTAGCTGATGCTAGGCTCTAATCATTTATGCTTGCAGGCACCTAAAATGAGGTAATGTGTACCTGGAGACAAATTTGGCTGCTGGCTGCACTGTGCTGCAGGAGCTGCAAAACGAGGAATAACTGAGGGTCAAATCCTCGGCAGTGGAGCCCCTGATGGGTCTGGAACAACTTCTGAGTGGGAAGTCAGAGGCCACGGGAATTTGGGCTGCGGAGTAAATAATGGCTGCTGAAGTGCTGGGTGTGGTTCATGAATATGCAAATGAGCATTAGCATCCGGAATGCAGGCAGGGACGGGGCTGTGAATATGCAGCAGCTGAACTTTACTCCTTCACTGGAGTTGGTGGCTCAGCATTTATTTTTATTTTTTATTAATTTTATTTTTATTATTTATTTTTTATTTTTGTTTTTCATTTTTATTTTGGTTTTTTCTTTTTATTTCTTCTGGGGAGTTTCTTTTGCTTTTGCTTTTGCTTTTGCTTTTTTTCTTTCCCTTTCTCTTTTTCTTTTGCTTTTTCTTTCTTTTTTTCCATTTCTCTTTCTCTTTTGCTTTTGCTTTTTCTTTCTTTCCTTTTCTCTTTTTCTTTTGCTTTTTCTTTTTTTCTTTCCATTTCTCTTTCTCTTTTGCTTTTCCTTTTTCTTTCTTTCTTTCCATTTCTCTTTCTCTTTTTCTTTTGCTTTTTCTTTTTTTCTTTCCCTTTCTCTTTCTCTTTTGATATTTCTTTTTCTTTTTTTCTTTCCCTTTCCCTTTCTCTTTTGCTTTTGCTTTTTCTTTTTTCTTTCTCTTTCTGTTTCTCTTTTTCTTTTGATTTTTCTTTTTCTTTTTTTCTTTCCCTTTCTCTTTTGCTTTTGCTTTTTCTTTTTTTTTCTTTCTCTTTTTCTTTTTCTTTTCTCTTTTCCTTTTCCTTTTTTTATTTTCACATTCTCCATGGTGAAAAAGCAGCTGGCCACAAGATTAGCAGTCACCCTCAGAGCCTGCTGTCCTGGATTTCCTAGCAGGGTACAGATGGAATTTTTTCCCTGCTGGTGCCACCAGTGAGGGAATTTTGGTGCATCCCATGTGTGACAAGCTATGCTCCATTCTCTTTCCTGGGCTGGAATTCACTGCTTGGGAAGTGTTTTATTTATTTTATTCCTTCTTTATTTCTTTTATTCCTGCATGCCACACCAAAGCAGGAGGGACCTGAAGGACCTGATGGATGCAATGAGGTCATGAAAAAGAGATAATTTGGCATAACCCTCCATTTGTAACTTTCTAACTGAAGTGTGTGAAGCTTGGTTTAATCATTTAAGCAAATTCTTCCCTTTTCCAAGCCTGGAAATGAAACGTTCAGTGTTCCTAACAATTTTGCCAATCCAGAGACAGAAATGGATTGCTCAATATCATTTTATGGTAAAAGCCTCCATTTCAGTATGAACCTGGCTCAGACATCACATCAGACATTGATTGATTCACTCAGCATCAATTTAAAATTGAATAAATAAATTATCATCTTTAGTGAATAACAGCTACTATAAAAATAAGGTATAAAATAAGTAATTTTGTGGTTTACATTAATTAGTGTGTCATTATGTCTTGAATTTACCTAAAATAATCAGGATTTGGGAGATATTGATATTGTTTTGATTTAGCTTTTTTAATTGCTTCTTTTTTGCCAGTGTTGCCTTGTTTTAACAAGTGCTTCAACACAGAGTAGTCTGTTCATCATCAAAAAGGAAAAAAAAAAGTAACCTTGATTTCCTGGAATAAATTACAGTTACGTGTGACATTTGCATATTTTTATTATTGAAATTACCTCCAAAAATACCCATTGAAGATCCCAACAGTTGGAGTTAATGATAATGCAGTTTAAATTTCAGCATTTCTTTCTCTCTTTATCTTTTTTTTTTTTTTGCTCAGTGAATCCTCATTCCCTAGATAAGTAGCCCGTGGCTGTTGCTGGGATTTTTTTCTGTAAGGTATTACAGGTGATGAGTCAGAATTATCTGCTAAAATTAATTCTATTAGGAATGCATTCGTTGGCTTGTTCTAAAGCAGCAATTTATCACATTGGAGTATAATACATTGATAAATCTCCCAGCACTGGCAAAACAGCTTCCTGGGATTTATTCCTCCGTGTTCCAACAGACCAATTTATATTTCCTACACATTCTGGGGTTCAGAGGAACACTCTGGGGCTGATGTGGGATGGCAGACGCTGAAGTCTGAGGGAGCTTGGAGCATAATTAAGAGATAATAGTGCTATCTGCCTGTTTTATGAGGCACTAACACAGCCCTGAGTGAATAAAGCACAGAATAAACTCACTCCAGCCAGGGAACTGGAGCCCTGCCAGGAGCCTGGCTGCAGCAGCACCATTGCATCAGCCTGCCATCGGTGGTTAATTAAAGAAAATTGGGTGTGCATTGCTGCAAATGGCACGGAGAGGGATGGTGTGAGCCTGGGGAGGGCTTGGTGGGGTCACTCCATCCCGGGATGTGGGATGAGCTCCTGCTCCACACCTCCCTGGGGATCCCCGGGGATGTCTGAGGTGCAAGAGACACTGAAAGGAGGAAATTCACAGATAGTGTCAGAGCAGGGGGATGCTGATGTTATCCTCAGTCTTAGAACGAGGGATTAAGGAAAAAAAAAAACCAACTAAAGGAGTTGGGCAGCAAGAAGCTGATGTTGGGGTGCCAGGTCTGGGTGATGGCTGGGATCAGTCTCACATTTTCCTCTCGAAAGGAGAGATGGAAAGGAAAAGGGAAGATGGGCTGCCCACATCCTGGAAAGAGCTGGCAAGTTATCCATGAAGGCAGGACCTGGGGGAGCACCAGAGTGGTTCCTGAGACAAATCTCCCTGACATTCAGCCCTGACAGCTCTGCCCACATTTCCACATTAAGGTGCTCATTTAATCTGAAGATTTGGATGCAGGTGCCTACTCCCACCAGTAGCTGGATGGAAGCCACTAATTTTGTTTGTTGGAGTGACCACACAGGTATCAAACTGCCACAGTTTTGGTCCAAGTCCAGCTTTGAAGGATGATCTGAGAGGAAACTCTGGGGGGTTTGGTGGCTGATCCCCTGCTGTACCTCCCCTCCATGGGGAGAGCTCAGGGAGGCAGGGGGCAGCAAACAGAGCACACCTCTTTCTGTGGAACATTAAAGAAATTGATAAAAGTGTTACTCCTGGCCCAGGCACCAGCTCAGATTTCCACTTTCAGCGCAGGCAGCAGCAAAAACTTGCAAGGCAAAGGTACAAAAACTCTTTCCATCACATCAACCAAAAACGCTGCAGAAATTAAGATTATGGCATCCAACAAAACCAGCACCATTCAACAAGACAATGTGGAGAAATGAAATTTAAATAAAATGAGAATGGAACAAGAATAAACTTACATTTCTTTGTGACTGCTTCAGGGACCCAGGCTGCACCTTCTGCTTGGAAGCTCCAAAGCTGTGAAACTTTTGGGAGGGGAAGACAGAATTAGCAATCAACACAACAGATTAACACAATCAGTTGAAGCATTTTAGCATTTTTTGACTGAAAACTTAATATGAAACTACTTTTTTGAGATGTTAATAAAAAACTGAACAATATCCTAACTAGTCCTATTAAATACTTTTCTCACTGGACTCACTCCAGCAAACTTAGTAGAGAAATGCCCTCACCATCACTGGAAGTTCTGTGTGCAGTAGACACTTTTCAGTAAATCTGGCCTGGTTTTGGTACTCAGGAAGGTCAAATTTTATTCAAGAGTACAAAATTAGAACGAAGATTTGCTCAAGGTAGAATAAAACTGAAAATAATGATAGGTTTCTCCATAAAGAGCATTTTGCTCAATGGGTGAGCAGTACCAGGGAGGAGGTGGATGTTGCTGTTCTGGCAGTCTCTGATCTGCTCACAACTCTGATTTTTATGCCTGGATTTTATTCACAGCCCACGCTGTGCCACAGCAGCACCCTGAGGCTGAGCACTACCCCACATTCCCAAAAACTCCACACTAACACACACTGCACAGAGGGATCTGCATTATCAATATCAATGGCTGTCTTCTTTTAGTCCCCCTCACACGGATTTTCAAGCAGAATATTTGCATTAAATTGAATTTATATAGCAGGTGCTAGGAATGTGGTAATAATGGGTAAGGAACCCATTGAAACATCAAATAACAATGGGTGATCCTTAACAAAATGTGCATTTTTAAAGGTGTGCTGCAGGCAGACTGATCAATCCAGCTGGGAATTCCCTCATTTTTGTATGACAGAGTGCCCTGGTGGCTGATGCCAGGCTGCTTCAGCAATGGACTCCAAGGAATTTGTAAAACAGACCAATTTCCTGACTCCCACTTTTGCACTTGTGGTTCCATCACCCTCCGAGCACAGAGAATAAACTGATCTAATGAAAGGATGAAAGAAGAGCTGCTCTGTTTTATAAATGATTATATGGTTTCTCAATGGGGAAAATGTGAGAGATCAAAGGCCACAATTATTTTATTTTTAAGGTTTTTTTGCTGTTTTTTTCCCCTATAAAGGAACTAAATCATTGACCAGTAAAATGGAACCTCTTCCTGGCATTCTTTCCTATGCCTTGCCCTCCAAATATTTTAAGATAGAACTGTGAAAACCAAAGTAAATATAACCACCCTCTTCCTTCAGTCTGTAGTTCTTGTCATTTCCAAATATAGGTTCAACTTTCTCTTCTGCCCTTGAGGAGCTGGGCCGTTTCATCCTGGCCTTTTGAGTTGAGCTAATCAGTACTTTTTGTCAATTTTCTTGGTCCAATTTTCTGCATTTTCTCTTCTCTGCTTAATTGGAACCAAAATAGTCTGGGCTGCTGAAGTGAATGGAAGTAATTTCTGTCCATTCAGCACAATCCCGCTGCCGTCCTTCCACGCTAAATGAGAGATGTTAGAGTTCATCCCTCCAGCTTTCTCTCTCTTGGCCAAGAAAATCTTTTTCATTTTGTAGCTTCCCAAAAGATTTTTTGCTCAGCTGCTGCTTGGAGGTGATATTTGCAATCTAGGGGCTGGTAGAGCAAGCAAAGATGTAAATATTGTCCTGCTGGTAAGAGCTGATTCATTGAAATGGAAATGATTTGTGCAAGAGCACCGTGGCTTGGCCATTAGTTGTGTCAGAAACCAGGAGCAAAAGTAATTTAAAAGAAGGTGCTCTGCATTGCTTTGTTTTACAATGTCTTTTTCTCATTAAACTTGTTTATATTCTGTGTAACCTTTCCGATGAACAGAAAGTAAGAGTGCAATACAAGAGACAGCACACACAGAGCTTTAACCTTATCAGCTTCACAGAACCAAAACAGCTCCCTCTGAGCAAGGGGCTGGGGTGGGGGCTGAGAGTCCCTCTTTTTAGCCTTTATAGGAAAAAAAAAATTAAAATCACTTTGATACCTCAGATATGAAACTTAAAATGCTTAACAAGCTCTAAAATAATGCCCCAAAATTCTGTTCCTCCCAGGCTGAGCTCTCACACCTGAGCAGCCACGGGATGTGGATAACTCCTCAGTGACTTTTATAATGGAATCAATTCTGAATTCATTATTTCTCAATTATTTTTATTATTGAATTAGTTTTGAATGCATCATCCCTCAATGATTTGTGTCACTGAATCAATTTTGAATTGATTATCTCTCGATGATTTGTGTCACTGAATCAATTTTGAATTGATTATCTCTCGATGATTTGTGTCACTGAATCAATTTTGAATTGATTATCTCTCGATGATTTGTGTCATTGAATCAATTTTGAATTGATTATTTCTCGATGATTTGTGTCACTGAATCAATTTTGAATTGATTATCTCTCGATGATTTGTGTCACTGAATCAATTTTGAATTGATTATCTCTCCATGATTTGTGTCACTGAATCAATTTTGAATTGATTATCTATCTATGATTTGTGTCACTGAATCAATTTTGCATCAACCAGATAAACAGCTGGATTCCTCAGTGGGGGCTGCAGGATGCAGCTGCTGCATCCCAGCTGCACCAGGGCTCCGTGCATCCTCACCCCCTGTGCTTCCTCAAGTCCTGGATATTTTGGAATTTACCAACTCCTTTGTGTGCTCCTGGCATTTCCCTATGAGCAAACCTGGCTGAACTCGTACAAAACCCAGTGCAGAATGGAGAGACAGGATCAATTTTGCCTGTACTTGACTGGTAACAAAAATAGAAAACATGACGCTGTGCTGAAGTGGAGATGACGAACAGAAGCCTGGAGAGCATGTGAACAAAATTTAACTTCCAGCTCTTAAGACACAGCACAGAAATTTCTAGAGGTGGTTGAAGGAGAGCCCGTGTGAGTGGTGCTGCTGTGCTGGTGCTGGGCCGTGGCAGCCAGGAGAGCTCTGTGCTCTGAGTGCTCCTTCAGCACAGGAGCTGTCCCAGGAACTGCTGCTTTTGGCTGTGCCAGAGCCTGGGGTCATCCTGCAGGGCTGGAGCCCCATCCTGGCAGGGCTGGAATTCCATCCCTCAGGGCTGGAGCTCCATCCTGGCAGAGCTGGAATTCCATCCTAGTAGGGCTGGAGCTCCATCCTGGCAGAGCTGGAATTCCATCCTAGTAGGGCTGAAGCCCCATCCTAGTAGGACTGGAGCTCCATCCTGGCAGGGCTGGAATTCCATCCCTCAGGGCTGGAGCTCTATCCTGCAGGGCTGGAATTCCATCCCTCAGGGCTGGAGCTCCATCCTGCAGGGCTGGAATACCATCCTAGTAGGGCTGGAATTCCATCCCTCAGGGCTGGAGCTCCATCCTGCAGGGCTGGAATACCATCCTAGTAGGGCTGAAATTCCATCCTAGTAGGGCTGGAGCCCCATCCTGGCAGGGCTGGAATTCCATCCTAGTAGGGCTGGAGCCCCATCCTGGCAGGTCTGGAATTCCATCCTAGTAGGGCTGGAGCTCCAGCCTGCAGGGCTGGAATTCCATCCTAGTAGGGCTGGAGCTCCATCCTGGAAGGGCTGGAATTCCATCCTAGTAGGGCTGGAGCTCCATCCCTCAGGGCTGGAATTCCATCCCTCAGGGCTGGAGCTCCAGCCTGGCAGAGCTGGAATTCCATCCCTCAGGGCTGGAGCCCCATCCTGCAGGGCTGGAATTCCATCCCTCAGGGCTGGAATTCCATCCTAGTAGGGCTGGAGCTCCATCCTGCAGGGCTGGAGCCCCATCCTGCAGGGCTGGAATTCCATCCTGCAGGGAAGCACCCCCTGAACTCCTGAGTGTAGCCCCATGGGGTTTAGATGGTGGAAGCTGCTGCCTATTCCCAATGAGCTTCTCCTGTGGAAAAGCTGCCTGGGGAGGTGTTCAGGCCAAGCACACTCAGCATGGCCAGCTCGGCCAAGAGAGCCAGCAGGGCCTTTTGTGTGATAAATTCCAGCCAAGGTTTATTCCAGCATGCCCAAGGGGATCAGGGACAAAAAGAACTGGCACAGGGAGCCCAGAGCAGCTGTGGCTGCCCCTGGATCCCTGGAAGTGCCCAAGGCCAGGCTGGATGGGGCTTGGAGCAGCCTGGGATGGTGGAAGGTGTCCCTGCCCATGGCACTGGGTGATCATTAAAGTCACTTCCAACCCAAACTGTTCCATGATTCTATGAACTCCTGAAGAAATTGAGGCTGGCACGAGCATTTTCAGCTCAAATGATTCAAATATTAATTCTGCTGCATTTTGTTGACTTGACAACAATTTTGCATACTGCTGAAATGATTTCAATGTATTGCAAGAAATTCTAGTGGTTTTTTACAATTTCAGAGTTTTGGTACCTTTATTCTGCAGGTGTCAAAACCAGTTGTACAACTCCTTTTACTTCAGAGCAAATACACTTTAAAATGCAATTATTCATCCAGACTCTTGATCTTGGACTATATATATATATACATATATGTATGTACCCTTAAAATGCAGTGATAAAATAAATTGAAGGTTCTTCTTGTCTGGCAGATTTCAAAGTGCAGTCATGAAGTAATAGGAGTTGTGCTCTTTTCCAAAAATATTCACAGGAGCTGCATTTTTAATTCCCAGAGCCCCTCTCTGATGCTGCTGTAGCTCTGTAGAGGCACGAACAGGAATATCTAAGCAGGAGAGGTGTGTGAGGAGGGTTGGGAGAGGTGGGTGGGAGGGCGGGATTCAATGCCTGGATGTCTCTGGCATCAGCACAGGAGCTGCTCCTAATGATGTGTGGGGCAGGTGTCAGCTCCTGAAGTGACAGATGGCACTTTTGGTGTGTCAGCATCCTTAGTGAGAAGAGGAGCCTCAAAAGTGGAAATGTGGGCAGGGGAGTCACCCTGCAAGATCAGCTCTGCTTGACAAACCCATGCTGGGAGCATGTTATGTGTCCAAGAGACCCACAGGGCTGAAGAGAGGAGAAACTCAGGTTCTTCTGTGGCCAGCAGGAGCTGGGAGGTCACTGTTCCCCTGCCCTGGGCACTGCTGAGGGCACACCTGGAGTGCTGTGCCCAGCTCTGGCCCCTCAGCTTGGGAAGGACCTTGGGACACTGAGCACATCCAGAGGGGACAGCAGGGCTGGAGAGGGGCTGGGAACACAAACCCTGAGAGGAATCTCTGAGGGAGCTGGGGGTGCTCAGCCTGGAGAAAAGGAGACTCAGGGGTGCTCTCATCCCTCTGCAGCTCCTGAAAGGTGCCTGTGCTCAGCTGGGCTGGGCTCTTTCTCCAGCAGCACTGACACAACCAGAGCTCACAGCCTCAAGGGAAATTCAGGTTGGATAGCAGGGAAAAGTTTTTTACAGCAAGGGTGATAAAGTTCTGGAATGTTCTGCCTGGGGAGGTGGTGGAGTCCCCATCCCTAGGTGTGTTTAACAAAGCCTGGATGTGGTACTGGGTGCCAGGGTTGAGTTGAGCTGTTGGGGCTGGGCTGGACTCGATGGGCTTGAAGGTCTCTCCCAACCCAGTGATTCTGGGAATTCTGGGAATTCTGGGAATTCTGTGAATTCTGCAGCTGCTGCTGGGCACGAGTCCCCTCTGAGCTGCTCTGCCAGGTCACCTTGGCCTGGATGTTGGCTGAGGTTGATTGAGATGGAGCTGGCACCACCACACCCTCACCAGAGCTCAGCCCCTGCATCTCTGAGAGCTCTGCCTCCCTCTCCTCTTCCCCAGGGAGCAAACAGCCTGATCTGTTTAACTACATCCCTGGAACTAAGTCAAAAATGGTCTGCAAATGAGTGTTATTAATGATCACTGCTGCAGCAGAAGCACAAACTTCAGCAGATTCAGAGAAACCTGTGAAGAGCAGCGGGGCTAATCTTATTTCCCATTCCTTTTCTATTAGTGGTGGCTTGGAAAAGCTCTGCTCCAGGTGCTGATTTGCTCCGAGTCTCCCAGGTCTCTTTGTTGTAAATGTGATCTCTTTAGAGCATGGAGGATAAGATTCAGCAGGAGATGAAAACACATGTTCCAGCAAGCTGCAGCTTCGCCCTTTGGCCATTCTGCTCCTCTGCCCTTGGCCCCACACAACAAAGCCAAGGAAGATCTTCAAAAGAGGGGAAGGAAATAATAAAAATAAAAAAAAGCTGGTTTTGTTTACATTAAAATTCATGAACACATGGTTTGGCCTTTAATCTGCAAAAGTCCCAGTATTTGCTCCAAAGGACAGTTTCTCACAGACAGAGCAGGCCAGTTTAAAAACTTCAGCAGTTACAAAGACAAGAATGACCTTGTTTTGGAGCAAGGAAGAGGCACAGGGGAAGTCTGTTTGTCCAGCTCTCCCCTTTCTTTTCTCTCTTCTCATCTCCTCAGCCTCTTTTCCTTCCTCTCTCCAGCACTATAAACCAATTTTTCTGAAAAAAAAGAAAAGAAATTGTCAAGAAAGTGTGTGGCAATGATGCTGATGACATTTTCATGTTCATCTTTGTGCATTACTGCAATCACTTAGAATATTCTCAGCTTGGTCTGCAGGCTCATTTATTTCCTAATTTGTCTTTGAGAAGGGAAAACCTACAAATATTTAAGGTAAAAAAAAAAAAAAACCATAGAAAACTGGGCTTAAGGATGTTATATTTTCCTTGAGAGTGCTGGTAGATAGACAAGATGAAATGTCAGATGAATAATTCCATACTTCAAAGGACAACAAATTATTTGCAGGGGTTAGGAAGCGATGCCAGGTCCTTTCTTATACTTTGTGGGGAAAATATCAGATTTATTAGGAACAGGGGCAGCATTTTTCCATGTTTGGGGAGCAAGGACACTAGCCCAGGGGGAAGGAAGTGGTGTTACCTCCCATGGATGCAGGACATGCCAAGGGGGTTTTAAAGGGAGATAACAGCATCATTTCCATATCCATGATTTCACAATTCCATGTTTTGGGGGTCACAAAAGGAAGGGCTCTGCTGCCTCCAGGAGCAGGTGGTGAACACCTCCCAAAACAGCAGCACCCAGGCTGGGTTTCACACCCAAACAATTGGCTGACTGTTAGGAAATGGGTGAAGGTTGATTCCTTACTTCTTTTCTGCCAAGGTTGGGATTAAATGTGTGAGATGGGATTTCTTGTTGGACTCAGATGTTTGTTAGCTCTTATCCATGTCACAGTCTCACAAACCCTGAGCTCTGCAGCACTTCACTCCAACAGACTAAACATGGAGCCCCATCTCTCTCTCTCCAAGGCCTTTTAAGGATAAACTGTCCAATTAAGAAATGACACCTCAATTAGTTTTACTTTTAACCCAATAACCAACCACCCATGGCTGCAATGGGGACTTTTTATCCAATTACACAAAACCACCCAAACCCAGGGAGGAGAAGAAGGTGGAGAGGAAGGTGGAGAAGGTGGACCAGCCTCCACCCTAAATCCTCCACCTTGCTTTCTATCTATTACTACATTCTAACCCCTTAAACTCTGAGTTTCCCCCCCTGTGGTATCACACACTTCTATCCCAACTCCACACCCACAATCCCAGCTCCATCATTCCATTCTGGAAGCTTCTCCATGCCCTCAGTGTTCTCCTGGGGGTCAGTGCCTGGCAGCACAGAAAGTCTGAAAATTCTACATTTGGAAAGTCTAAAATTGTCACTAACCAGGTGAACTGATGTGACCCCAGCCCTGCATCCTCGGGACACTTCCAGTGCAGGGCCAAGGCCTTTTGCTGCCACGCTGGCACCCTGGCATTTGGGCTGCCAGAGCTCACAGGGAGTGACTGGCAGCCTTAATGATCCAACAAGATTCCAAACTGAGCCCGAGCCTGGCAATAACTGAGCACTGCCCCTGGGATAGCTCTGGGAATCTTCAGTGTGAACAAAAAGAGTCCTGCAGTTTTCTCATTTAATTAAATTTAAATCTATGGGGACTGGCAGTGCGTGGCTCGGGCTTATGATTATTTTTTCTTCTTTTTTTTTTTCTTTTTTTGAGTTGTTCTTTGCAGCTTAATGTGGTTGTGAAGCAGTTTTTAATCAACAGACAGTCTCAACTGGAAGTGGAGCTGACACCTCGTTACCTTTAGAGAAGGATTTTTATTAATTGCAGCACTAAGTACAGGGGAAATAGCCAGGATGACATGTAGTAAAAAACACCAGACAGCAGCACAGGAGGCAAAAGCATTCCAGCATTTCTTCCTATGGGCTGTACTTGTGGTTGTCTGGAATTTTTTATGGGAAGGGCTCACCTTCACCTGGTTTTATTGTTGCAACCCGAATTATTTGGGGTATTTTCTCCACGAGGCTGAAAGTTGGGAGTATTTTAGAAACATCTGCTTTCTAAAACACCCCAGACATTTGTGAGTTGAAGGGAAGCAGCTTTCAGGGCTGTTTTATGGAGAAACACTGTTTCTGTGTGGTGGAACGAGTTGTAAACATAGATAAAGATACAGATATAAATACAGAGATAAAAAAACACCTGCACCACACGCGTTGGTGACTCTTAAAACCAATTTCTGCTGAACTATTCCTGAACTGTCGTGCTGAGCTGTCCCTGCCCAGGAGCTGTGCACAGGGAATGGAATTATTCACCTACACTAACACAACATTAGTCAGGAATGGTGCTGATTGCTGCATCCAGCACACCCTTTAAATTCAGCTTTTCTGAGCACAACCTGGGATTTTTTTAATGAATTACAGCTCTTTTTAACCTAGGGAAACCCTCACTAAACATCTCCCAGATAGGAATTTGGCTCTGTAACAAGATTTTCAAGCCCCAGTGTGCACAGAGATGCTTGTTAGGAGTCCAGACAAGGTGACAACACACCTGACAGGTTATTGCCACTTGTGGGCTGTCCCCTCTCTGTGCTGTCCCCTGCCTCATATCTTATTTACTAAGTACTCATGGTCACAGAGCCACAGACTGGTTTGGGATGGAAGGGACCCTAAATCCCATCCTCTCCCACCCCAGCCATGGCAGGGACACCTCCCACTGTCCCAGGTGCTCCAAGTCCTGTCCAGCCTGGCCTTGGGCACTGCCAGGGATCCAGGGGCAGCCCCAGCTGCTCTGGGCACCTGTGCCAGGGCCTGCCCACCCTGACAGGGAACAATTTCTCTTTAATATCCCACCTAACCCTGCCCTCCATCAGTTTGAAGGTGTTCCCCCTTTTCCTCTCACTCCATGCCCTTGTCCAAAGTCCCTGAACATCTTTTGCCAAGCAGACCCACTGCAGGAAGAGGCAAAAAGCAAAACAAGGGGCTCTGCCTGGCCCTGCTGCTCCTGTGAGGAGCATGGGAAGCTCCTGATGGCAACAGGAGGGAGGGCTGGTGCACCTGGGAGGAATGGAGAGCCAGGACAGTCACAAAGAGTGACAAACACTGACAGGAGCAGGAGGAAATGGAGAGGAGAAGGGGGAATTTGTGCTGCTGACAGGAGGGGTGCTGGAGGTACAGGCAGAAAGGAGAGGGAGAAGGAAAGGAGAAACACTCTGCTGTAAAGATACAAAAAAAACCCTTAATAAAAATATCTTAGAGACACCAGGCAAAACAAAGCTTCCCAAAACTACAGGAAAGGCTAATTAGAGACTTACCCCCCCCTGCAACACCTACAAGAACCAGGTGTTGTTCCTGAGTGTTGGTGTTTGTTTAACAAATACCTGTGATCTGTCTGCCAGTCCACATCACCCCTCACATGCAGAGAGGTAACAGCTTCCCACCTGGGCTTCCCAAAGTTAAAGTGCCAGCAAAACAACATCCTTCCCTAGGGGAGTAAATCACACAGACTCCATTTGCTTCATGGTGGAAAAAGCCCCTTCTTTATTCACATAACTCCTTTTATCCAGTTTTACAGAGCTGTGTGTGGCTCCCAGGGGTCAGGAGCTCTCTTGCCAATCCCTTTATTGGTGAGTTGTTATTAATGACAAGTTGTTGTTCTGTATTGATTGGTGACTCCAACCCTTGGTGTGTATATGCAGGAAAAGTTGTTTGTGAGAGACAGTTCTCATTTTTCTCAGGGTGTAAGAACAGTTTATCCAGGGGCTGGTTGTTTTTGCCCAGGAATAGATTGTTCTGTTAATGAGCTGCTCCCACCAGGATTGCTTCCACGTGGGAATTGCAGAGGGATTCCTTGACAGGCCAGCCAGGAGAGCAGGACTGATTTTCTGAAGCCTTTCTCTATGGTTTTTCTACCTTCCTGCATCACTTCTCTCCTCCCAGCCTCCTGTCAGAGCACACTGCACTTTGTTCCTCCCTGCTCCTCCTGCGAGGCTGGGAGCTGCAGCATTCCATGGGAAGCAGGGATCTGGTTATAAACAAGATAAAAGGAGGGATTACACTTATTTTTTTCCCCCCTTGGCACTTCTTTAACTTGTAAAGGAGAGTTTGGACTCCCTCATTCCACACCCTTGTTGTGCTCAGAGCCTTTTCCAGCCTGGTGGCTGCTCATCAGGAGATTCTGCTGAGAGACAGAAACATCCAATTTGTTGTTCCTTGTGTGTCCAACCCCCCGGGCTGGCTGTGTTTGGGCAGCTCTGCTAAAGTTCCCTGGGTTGGGAAATTGTTCTCTCTGTGTGTGGGAAGAACAACATGGATTTTGTGTTGACAAAAAAACCTCTCAGAGTTGTTGCTGTTTTGCTGGAGGGACAATGCCAAACTTGAGCTGTGGATGCTTGAACAGATGTGCCACAGCCAGGGCACCTCAAGGGCAGCACTCAGAATTAGCTCGTGTCAGAGAAGGGGTTTTCCCCATCTGCTTAGGAATTAACACCTGCTTTTAAAAAAATCTTCAATCAATGGCAATTAATACACTAAAAATCAAGGATTGGAGTCAATATTTAATGCCTCTACTACAGAGCAGGGAGAGCTGGATCAACTGAAGGTGGCAGGACACAGTGGAGAAAGTAGAAACTTCTCCTGTAATGGAAGGTGATGTCTGAGAGCATAAACCCCTGTGATGTGATTTAAATTCCTTTCCAGGCTAAGGAATGCCTGAATTGAGTGGTTTTGTGTGGGATGCTGCTGCTCTTTCCATACACATTTTCTATTTCTGGCATAATACATAAATCAATGTCACAACAGAAAGGGAAAATGATGCACACTTAAAGCAAAACATAAAATTACCTCTTTAGGGGCTCTCTGCTTCTTAGGTGTTATTTAGAAAGCACAAAGTAAAATAGCAGAGCTGTTTTGGAGCTGCCTACAGCACAGGGAGGGGGAGACAGATTTCACAGGGATGAAATCTCTGCACTCACAGTGGTGATCAAACCCCTCTGAGCATCACCTCTGTGCCTTCTGCTGCCAGGGAAATGCAGAATTCCTCTGCCTTGGACAACAGAGGACAAATCTACTTCAGGATTTGCTTCCCACCCTGCAGAGAGAGCAGAAAACACCTTACCTCCAGCTGGAGTCTGGTGAGGGGGACAACTCTGACTTTGCTGTGGCTTCCTGGGACACCTCACAAGGAAGAACTTGGAAATCAGCATTTGACAGCTCAAATGTGAGCTTTAATTAATTGCCTGAACCTCTGGGAATTCTTATTGTGAGAGGGACAAATAGATAAGAGCCAATATTCTACGGGTAGAAATTCCCACACCTGTAACATTCACCTAATCTCTTGTGGATTTTTTCACTTGAATAAAACACAGAAATAAATAAAACTTCTTGCTCACAGCAAGCTTTGCAAAAACCACCTGTGGGTTGATGGAACACTGCCTGGCCAGGATTTTCCCTGCAAATGGAACCTCCTGTGCTGCCTGTCCATTCTCTCCACCCAGGGCAGCCAGGAGGAGATAAGAGCACAGATGGGACACCTGATCATCACAGAGATAAGAGACATTCATCCAGGGAAAGCCCCACCAAAGAGAAAGGACTGCTCTGATATTGTCCAACCTGCTGTTGGATGAGTGGGAAATGCAGTTTGTCCTCTGGGAACACTTTTTTCCACAATCCTCTCACTACTGAAGGGAAATTGTTCCACAACACCAAAAACCAGCACAAAAACCTGCTCAGGACACCATTTCTAGAATATTTTGGACCAAACTTTCTTACCCTAAGGTACCAATATTTGCAGCTCTACCCTGACTCTTTTGGGAAAGATTAATAAATGGAGCATGCTGCCCATAATTCACTTTTTTTTTAATGTCATTAGAAATAAATGGACTTTGTCAAGAGTTTCAGTAAAATATAGCACTGTCAGGAAAGTTATTTTGGAAAAAACATAATAAGATATTTAAATATAGAGAAAAATCACTTGATCAGATCTGTTTCTTTTCTTACTGCAAGAAATATAGTTTTTTTAAAGGTATTTAGAGCCTGATTTGTGGGTATCTCACCTCCTCACCCTTTCTCCCCTGCATGCCCTTATCTTTTGTGAGGATGATAAAAGCTGCACCTGCCACAGCTCCATCCTCCCTAAGCCCAGCCTTGAGGTTTAATCCATTGTAGGCCTGGCTCATAAGAAGGGTTTTACCTCTCTCTTTCCTAAAAGAGAGCCCAAGACATAATCCAATTATCAGCAGTGTATGGCTGTTATGGCTGAAGACTTTCAGTTTTGTTGGAAATCATTTTTGAATGGTGTTAATATCAGGGACAACCAAGTTTCCTATGAAGGAAAATAGGATTTATTAAAAAATAGGATTTCAAAACTGTCCCAAAAATAGGTGTTTTTTGCTGTCTCTTCTGAAATAAAAACGTTGATAAAAATGTCTTTCAGTCTTATTTCTTCAAGCAGAAAACAGCAATAAAGAAAACTGCTGCTTTTTCTATTATAACAAATTCAGGGTTTCATGAATGAATTTGAAATAAGTAAATAAAAACCCCTCACACCCAGGCACTAAACCCAAAGAAGAATATGCTATGTTATTTTCAAAACTGTTCCTGTTATAACCCAATGCCAATTCAACCTCAAGACGTGTTAATTTCAGGAAGAAGGAAAAGTTGTTTCCCCTTGCTCGTTGGTGCTTGTGCTCATTCCTTCTGTTGGGAGTTAATTTGCAATTCTTGGGAGTTTTGGAGCAGTCTGGGGGAGGTGCAGAGGCAGCTCTGTCCCTCTCTGTAAATTCCTTTTTTCCAGGCTCAGCATCTGTTGCTAAGCTCTAAATACACAACAAAACTTTCAGGTGAGGCTTTCTCATCCATGGCAAGGCTTAATTTGTTTTCACGTTCCAGAATCTCTCCTGTTATTTAAAACACCTGAAACACCATTGCTAATCTTGCAGTTGACAAGTGGCCTTCCTCCCCCCTGGGACTGCAAAAAATTCTTCTTGCAAGCAGCCCTAATCCCAAGCAAAACTCCTCCAAGATGGGAGTCGTGCTGCTCCTTCTGCTCTTAAAAATATATAGAAATAAAAAAATAAATGCATAAATAAATAAACCAATAGGACATTAAATACATAATAAATAAATAAATAAATAAATAAATAAACCAATAGGACCTTAAAATAAATAATAAAAAATAAATAAAATAAATAAACCAATTGGACCTTAAAATAAATAAATAAATAAATAAATAAATAAATAAATAAATAAACCAATAGGACCTTAAAATAAATAAGTAAATAAATAAATAAATAAAGCACCAGGACCTGAAAATAAATAAATAAATAAATAAATGAAGGGGAAAAGTGCCAAGACCTTAAAATAAAAAAAATAAATACATAAATTAGACAGTAGGACTTTAGAATAAATAAATAAATAAATAAAAATACATAAAGCAGGAGTCCTTAAAATAAATAAATAACTAGATAGATAAATCAGCAGGACCCTAAAATAAATTAATGAAACAGCAGGACCTTAAAATAAAATTTAAAAAAAAAAATAAATAAAATTGTAGTACCGTTAAATAAATGAATAAATAAATAAAAGAGCCTTAAAATAAATAAATAAAGGAGGCAATAGGTGCTTCCAATCTGATCACTGGCACTCCGGGTGTGCCCTCCCCAAACACCTCCCTGCTCCTGCTGGCAGTCCCTGTGTGACACCTCGGTGCCACCACCTCTGCTCCCCTGCTGCCCTCCCATTAAAGTTTAATTAGTGTCATTTTGTGCCCATTATCACGTGTGGAACATTGTGTCCCCAGCCAATTCATTTTATACATAAGCCCTGCTAAAAACTCTGCAAAACTTTGGGATGGCTCTGAGAGTTTTGGGGCTGTTTCAAGGAGGATTTCTGACAACATGTTCAAGGTCTGTGCTGCACCCCAAACATTAAAAAACATTTAAAAGGAGCAGGAGCTACAAGCACTGCAGGTAAAGCAAGGCAGGAAAACCTTGCCAGCTTGCTGAGCATCAGTGTGTTTAGATAAATCTGGGAGCCCCTGTATGGCAATTCATGCTCCAGCAGCCACTGCACAGAAAAAGCTTTTGTATCCAATTTAAAAACATGAATGTTCCATCCTTACCCTAGAGCTTAAAGACAATTTACAGAAGTAGGGCACTGTGAAGTATTGCCACAATAAACAGTTGTTTTACTTCCCTTTTACAGCAAAAATTAGGGGAACACTGCAACTCATGTCAAGCCTTAAAATATGTTTGCAATAAAATAAAAGCCATTGGCTTTCTTTAATTTCAATGAGTTTCTTCATTATTCAAAAGCCTCTTTAAATCTTTCATAGATTCAAATCTGGTTTTTTAAGAGGAAATACAGTAATTAATCTGTCTGGCTACTAAAATACTGTGTATTGATGGTCCTCCTGTATTTTCCTCATGGAGGGAGAAAGCATTTTAATTCTTCAAAACTTGCTTATTGGTTCCTTTCTGTTGGCAGGAGTCTGAATACATTATAAAATGCTTTTCTGGTTCTACCCTTCCAGAATTAATGAAGGAGCACCTTATAACTGGTCACTAGGAATTAATTAGAAATTCATCCTGGTGGCTGGAGATTTACCTGGATATGAAAGAAAGTTCATAGAAAGTTGCTGTTTATTTACCCACAAAGACGTTCCTTAGTAACAACTGAAGGTACAGTGAGTTAATAAAGACAAGAACAATTATTTTTATATTTTCAGTGAATGAAAAGAATTAACTAGACATCAAATAGTTTCTAAATCCTACACAGAGTAGCTCTAAAATAGCCAGGCTGGACTATTTAATTACCTGTAAGCAGCCTTTCACTGCATGATCAGTCCTCTGAAAACAACAGAAAGAGAGGATTAATGCCCAGCAGTGAGATTGTGTAAATTCAGATCTTTGGACCCCCTGAGGAAGAGGCCCCTGGATTTCAGGAGCCTGGGTTTGGTACTGTGGGCACACCACGGACACCAGGGGATGGCTGGAGGTGGAGAAAGATTTCCCTCATTGGCATAAAAATCAGTGATTGGAATTACAGCTTCATCTGCTGCTGTTTGTGTGAGAAGGGATGGACAGAAGGTGTTTTCTGGCTGTGTGAATGAAAATAATGGAGAGAACTGGGAATCTGAGAGAGGATTTAGGCAGAAAACCCTGGTTCAGCTCGCCCCAGTCACTGCAGAGTGAAGGAGAGAAAAATCTTTTCATGCTCTGCAAGCCCTGAGCTGGGTGGGCTTTGGGCAAACAGACACTTGCAGCCTACCTTTGACAAGCACAAAGTGATGCAGACATGGAAGAGTTGTTGATGTCTTTGTAGGAAGAATTAACTTTAAACAGAGGGAGCGAGGGAAAAAAAGTCAAATAAGATAAAACCAGAAAAAACCCTCAATATGGGAGTTGACAGATACTTGGATTTTAGTAAAGCATTTGACTCTGTCTCATGAAATCTTAATTGAAAAATTAATTCCAGTCAGCTTGGCTGCAGACAATGGTGTGTGGGTTGAATATTGGCTAAAGCACAAATGAAAAAATGCTGATAAACAGCTGGTAACAAGATGGGTGGAAATGTCCAGTGGGGTGGACATGACAAACATGCACAGATTGTTAGTCTGAGTTCACTTTATATCTTCATTAATGGCTTAGGAAAAAGATATAATCAAGACCACAATTAAATACAGAGATTATGTCCATCCTAGATGGATGTCAAACATGGAAAAAACACGGCCAAAATAGATTAATCAGGGGAAGAAAATTATTTTACTGCAAACACAAAACCAGCACAAAGCAGAGTAACTCAAGAGATGAAGAATAGTTTATCTTTTAGGGAATGGAAGAGTGGCCATGGATAAGAGAGCAGAAGGATGCTGCAGGAATTATAGAAAGTGAAATGCAAGTTGAGGATCCAGCACCCTTTGCATCCAGTGGAAGTGCAGCCATGGACTTCAAAGGGTTTTGGGCAGTCCCAGAGCAGGGATTATCTGCAGCCTTGTTCTGGCCACTGCATGCAGCCATAAGAGATGCTCTCCCAGAAAGATGTTAAATTGGCAGCAAATCAGAGAGGAGACAGCATAAAAAATGAAGGGGTTTTGTGAGAACTGGAGTGGGAAGAAAAATGAAGGGAATTAAGCAGTTATAATTTGGCCAAATAAGGAATAAGCAGGAGCACAATAACAGCTTTCAAATGTCTGAGGACCTAAGCCTGTATAAAGGATAATAATCATTCTCTCTGTTACATGGCAGAAGGAATTTAACAGGTGAGGGGAATATATTATGAGGGAAGAAAGACATTTGATGTAAATATCAGGAAATGCTGCATATTAAACTGTTGAATAATAGAGGAGATGGAAGTCCTGTGGTCTGGGATTTCTGAAACTCAGATTGAATGCCAGCTATTGAAATGCAGAGAGGAACCTTTTCAATTCCCCAGGACACCAGGAAATGCATCTGCCTTGAAAAGATTGGGATCTTCTCCCCACCTCTCCCTGTGCAAGCTCCGTGTGTTTTAAAGCCCACACCAGGAGGTGCAGAAATATCAGAGGATAAATTGTTCTTAATAAGGAATAAACACTCCTGATATCATCTGACTGTGCAATCTGCTCCCACCCCTGTCTGACTGAGATCACAGCCTTTTCTCAAGTCAATATCTTCAAACCACTTTGTTCCACTCAGGCAAAAATAAAATGCTTTACTGTGTGGGAAATGGGGATATTTGTAGCAGTAACCCAAAGATTTATTAGTAGAGGACATTTTTTACCTCAATTTGTCTCAGAATACTGTTTTTTTCTGCTAGAAATACCATCTAGAGGTGGTATCAGACTTCTTTTCTGGAGTTTTTCTTCCCTGGCCTCATTTTTTTCTTAGATCCTTAGATTCTAAAACCACTGACTACACTAAAAACCATTAATGAATCTGTTTGTTTGCATGTGCCCACTCATTCACAGAGCAAAGAGCTTGACTAAAAATATTAATCAAAGAGAAAAATAGAAAAATCTGACTTTATTCCATCCTGCAGTCCATGATAGGGGAGGGAGCTATTTCTATCCAGCAATTCCTGCCTTTTTCCACCCCCTGCATTTTGGTTCCCAGCTCTCCACCAAACGTAGGAAGCAAAGACAAATTTCAGATGATAAATCAGGAAGGCTTTTTTTTTTTTTTCACATATCAGTGTGAAAAAGGCAATTTTAAATACAGCTAAATATTTGTAAACAGGGGAAATGCCAGTTCTCACTTGGTGCAAATGATCTCAAGTTTATTCATTTTGATTTGAGCATGACTGTTCACACTGGATATTTCAGTGTGTGGTAAATTACAGGACCTCACTCACTTTAATGCCAGTTTTAATGATCAAAAATGAGTTCAGGCAACAATAAATCAGGTTTTAGACTTTAGACACTGCTACAGTCTATGGTAGAAAATATTAAAATTACTTCTTGGCCCTTTCTCTCTTGATTTGACACTAATGCACAATGAATTGTGGATTAAGGAAACACTAGAGAAGGCTTTCCATGTCTTAGTGTAAATCAATAGATTTTTTTTACAGCAAAACACGTTTTGTACGTCTGCAACACCATAAATTTATGCCTGGAAAAAAGATAAAATCAACATGTCCTGTGCTGCAGAAATCAGAGATGAGAAGCTGAATGTTCAGTGTCAGTAGAATGCTGCAGGAAAGGCAAGGACACAACACCTGAGGGCAAAAGCAGGACAGGAAGGAGCAGGAGCAGGGAAGAGGTGGCAGCTGTCCCCAGGGCATTGCTGAGCCCTCGACTGGAACAATCTGTTTAATTCTGCAGCCTGATTTCCAGGAAATATTCTGGAAAAGGAAGGTGGGATGCCTGGAAAAGATATTTTATGGAGAGGAAGTTGAGTGCATTTGGTTTATATGAGTGGGGTTTAGGGGATGATTTCCTTGAAGTCAGGGAAGCACTGATGAGAGAAATCTTGTAATAAAAGTTATTAAAAGCAGCAACTCTTCTGATCCTTACACAAACTCAGAGAGCAGCACTGGCATCAATGGAGCCCCACAATTCTGGGAGTCAGAGCTCCTGGGGGGGTTCTGTGTTGGTTTCTCCTCAATAAATTCAGTCACTGCTCTGATTTGCACTTGCCTGAAAAGACATTCAGGATCAGTCCCAATTCAGATTCAAATTTAATTCAGTCTTGGATATATGCACAAATTATAAATACCTGGAAAAAAACAGATTAAGGATTAAGGCTGGTTAAGCAAAGAATTAGCTCAAAATTAAAGGGGAAACAATACATAAACCATGGACTGCACAATGCCCTGCCATTCCTGAAAACCAAGATTCTGTATTTCTACACACTTGTATTATGAACCTTAAAAGCATGAATGTGCTTTATTCCTTGCCAGGTTTGTTCCTCTACTTGGAAAACATTTATTCTGCTTCTTGTTTACACTGAATTTAGAATTAATGTGGCTGTTCTGGTTGAGCAAAAACAACCTTGACTTGTATGAGGCATCATTTTATCATGCCAAGATATCTTGTGTAAAAACATAACACGAGCAGAGTTCTCAGAATTAAGCTGGTTAATAATTACTACATAAACAGGTCAAGGATCAAGAGAGACAGTAAATTCCTGTGAAGTGTGTGTAGATTATATTTCCAAATTACAACACTGAAAGGCAGAGCTGTCTTAATGTGCCCAGAAGAAGTCAGATATCCAGAGGTGAAATATGGCGGTCTCAGGGAACATTTTTCACACACTAATAATCAAAATAAAAACGCCAGTCGTTAGTTATATGAAATAATGCACTGTTGGCTTTAGTGAAGTATTTCTTAGGGGCAATAATATTTACTGAAAAACTACATAATTCAAGCCACATTTTCTTATACTGTAGAAATAAACAAAAATCACATCTGAGAGACTCCAGTCCAGTTTCCTGATGAGTTTTTTCAAGCTCAAACCCATTTCCCTGGCCCAGCTTTCCTCCCAGAGCTGCTCAGACACTGCTCCATCACCTTCCCCAGGATTTCCACAGGGGAGACTCCTTTGGGTTCCCTTGAGCTCTTTTATCTCCTCCAGCCTGGCTTGGAGCATTTGCTGAGGGTCACCCCCTCTTCAGCTTTGGCCATGGCCACCCTTGAACCTTTGAAGACATTTAATGTTTCATTTCATGGGATCAAGAGCGTGGTAACAAGCTCCTTGGGCTGGAGTGGTTGTGTAAGCAGCTGGAGCCAGCCAAGGTTCTCTGCTGCTGAACAGCTTGGGTTGCTCTGGGTGGACAAAATTCAGGACTAAACGAATGGCTCAGACTCATGGTTTTGAAATTCAGATGGTAAATACACACAGGAGTGGGAATACACCCAGGTGGACACGTGAGAGTGACAGCACTGCAGATCTGATGAGAACTGAGCAGTGGACTTTCTTCAACGGAGTTATTTTTCAAATATATTTCATTATATTTTCTTTCTGGAGGTTTTCTATTCAAGTAATGTGCTCCCAGAAAATAGTATTTAAAAAAAAAAAAAAAAAAAACCACAAACAAACCCAAAACAACTGTTTTGCTTTTTGTCAGAAAATGGGAAGTGGAAAAGGAAGTAGTTCAATGCTGCAGGAGCTCCCTGAGCAGAACCAGCCCTTTCTTCCTTAGCTGATGTCCCACACTTGAACAGCCAAGCAATACCAGACACGAAATCAGAGTTATATAATATATATATTTTATATATATATAGAATAACTGAGTTATTCTAGATGTTAATCCTTCTTTATTTCTAGTAAAAGCAATGTGGAATGTAAATTCCACTCAAATGACAAGTCAACCACAGGCATTAAAACTCAAAATGGTTTTAAAAAACAAAAAAATCAACATAAATGTACTTTTTGGGGACCTTGGAGAGGATTTAAAAATAAATATAAAACTCTGGTCCTATCTGTAACTATAAAAATATGCAATACTAGGGAAAGGTCTCAGCAAAGTGGGGAAAGCACAGATGTGCAAACAGAGCAGAGCAGAAATGTGTGTGTGGCTCATCCACGTGTTTGCCAAAGTGTCGTTACTGCAGTGCCTTATTTACAGATAAAAAATAGCATATCAGTCATGTGGTGCTGCTGGCTCCTGAACTTCCTGCTTACCTGACAGGTTAACCAGCAATTCTGGGCAGAAATAACCTGGCTGCTTTGCTAGTCAGCTCTTGGCCCAGGGAAACGCCTTCATTCAAAGGAAGAAGCAGCCAGACAGGAAAAGCAGCTCTCAAGGTTGGTGTTTTTCTGCTTTTTTTTCCGACCCAAGAGAGCTAAAAGTGGGAGAGGTGGAAGTGCTGATGTGATCAGACAGGCAGGTTATGGTGGATAAACAAAGCCCTGCTGCCACCTACATTCCTGGGTTAATTTGATGCCACCCCACAGCTCTGACAAGGCCCTGCTGATACTGATGTTTTAGGATTTTACCTTTTCCATTTCCACCTGTCTGTGACCCTGCAGTTCTTCAGTGTGTGACTCTGAACTCCACAGCCAGGCTCAGCTGCTGCTGTCCCATTTTGGGCAGACACAACAATTCCTCTCCAGGCCTGGCAATCAAGGACACCTCACTGCCTCAGGGCCAGGGATGGGAACAAAAGTGAGCTGGGGCAGCAAACTGGGGGTCAGTGCCTTCATTGGCTGGGGCTGGGGTTGGAGGATGAACCCCCAAAGTGCAAATGGCCCAAAGTGATCCAAGTGTGAAACCCGTGAGCCGTGGAGCATTTTGGGTGCAGCCCTGGGGGGCTTGGGCTGCCCTGGATGGACCTGAAGGGCTTCAACCCACAGAACTGCTTCTTATTCCCTCCACTCTGCCTGCCCTCTGCTTTTAGGGAGCCCCAATCAAAGGCACCAACACCCCAGAGCTTGTGCAGTTAAAAATTCCAATTATTAATGTAACCTCCCTGACAGCCCTGAGGAGTGGCTCTTTATCTTCCCCAGCTTCCTCAGGACACAGAAACTGTGCTCAGCTTTCCTCTTCTCCCTTCCCTTTTCTCTCCCAGCTGACCCCAAGGGCACCTGCAGCAGCCAGAGCTGGAACAATTAATTAAGTTAATCATTACCTGCTGAAGCTCTGGGGTGGATGCTGCAGGTAACTGAGCTGATTAACACCTGGGGTCCTGCAGAGCTGCTTGGTTAAATCTTTGCATTCTTCCTCCTGGGATTAACGCCATTTTATAGATTTGTGCTTGGGTTTTTGGATCCTGGAGAAGCCAGGCTGCTCCAGAGCTCCTCATCTTCTCAATCTCTGCACAAACACTTTTCCATAAGCAGCACTCTTGTTTCCCTGAGCAATAGCAGCAAATCACTGCATTTCTAAGAATTCTGAAAAATAAAGTTCCCAGGCTTTCCCAGCTGTAAAACCCTCAGAAAAGCTTCTCTTCCCTTTTCTGCACTCGGGTTTCTCTGGCAGAAGTGTGGCTGTTGCACAGCAATTTTCTTTCCATGTTTTTAAAGTGGCTGATTTTAATTTGGATGTATTTTCCCCTGCAAATCCTTTCAGTCAATATGGAATTACATAAAACAGCTTTTTGAAGAGAAATTGTATCTGGAGAAGTTTCCACTCTGCGTGTGTGTATTTTACACAAACTATTTATTTTTTATGTCTTGGTGGCACTATCATTTCTGATGACCTGTGCTGTACCAGACTGACCTCAAAGACATAAAATGAAAAAAAATGATGTAATAGTTTTGATCCTTCCACATCAGGAGTGATGCCTTCAAATAAGGACAGGGTGGACAAAGTTTACTTGGATGATGGGAGGAAAGTATTTTTTTTCTTATCCCCAAAAAAGCTGAAAATAGGTTGGAGTAGCTTAGAAATGTATTTCTTTAATATAAATGTAAAATGGTTGCAGTGTATTTTACAATTTCTTCCCATTAAGAAAGGGAAGAAATTGTAAAATTTGTAATAAAGGAGATTTGTGTAGGTTTATCTGGAAAGGGCAGTAAAGTTTCCAATCATGAGTGACTGTCAAATGCTCTTCCATAAAGGATCATCAAAACTTCCCAACTGCTAATCTTGAATTGAAGGTGAATTCTTTGCATGTGCTACACAAAACCTGAAATAAAATACAATTATTGGCTTCAGCTCTCCATTATTCTCCAAAGGGTAGAAATACTGTGTAAGTAAAAGCTGTGTAAAAAAGATCCCAAACACATTTTTAGAAAAATGAGGAGGTTTAGGTGTCCCCCACCAGGCAGCATTATTGATAATGCAAATGAAAATATTCCAGAGTCCCACATATCAGTTTTGATTTTCTGAGATCATGACTGCATCAACTGACAATGGAAATGAAATATTCAGCTTTGTTTTCTGTCAGAAATAAAGCTACCTGGTGCCTATGAAATAGCACCTCCAAGAGAACCTTTGGGCTGGACTGACCATTAATCAGTTTCTGTTCTGAACAGTGAGCATTCATCAAACTCAGGAGTTTTATCCTGCTCTGTGTGCCCGGGATGTTTGAGTCAGGTTTCTCTGACCACTGTGCCCGTGGCAGCCTGTCACCTTCTGGGACATGGCACAGCTGACATGGGCAAAAAGGAGCAGAAGCCTGTGTAAAACTGCTTTTACACTTCTCAGAGCTCTTGCTGCCCTGAAGACATTCCTGTCTGCTCCTTCAGAACATTTTCCATATTTTCTGTCTCATGACTGAAATGATGAGAAAATTGTCAAAATCAAGAGGATGTGCAATAACACCAAACATTTATTTGGGCTCCATCTTTTTTGCCATGAAACACATTAACCATTTTGGCTTGGTTTTGAAGAACAAGCAGACACTTTTACTGAGTTGTTTAATTTTTTTTTAACATCCAAACATCCACCTCTGAATCCATTAGTGTCTCTATTGGTAGACTCATAAATCTTTATCTGAATGAAAGTTCCTCCACTGTTTTTTCCAGTTGGCTCCATTTGCTGGCTTATTTCCATGCTGAACATCTGCACACATTCGTGCTATCACTTAAACCTTCAAGACAAAGTTTACTTTGGCTTTAAAGAATCTTTTCAATGCCATCCATTCACACATAACAGCAACATTTTCCACAGCACCAGCAGACCTCCCTTTTTTTTTAAATATATATACAAGGGAAGAATATTTTTTATTTACCTTGCAGGGCTTCAGACTGGCAGGATGTTTAACAGAAAAAATGTCTGTTCTGATTTATGAGAAATCACAAGTAATACAGATTCCCCCCGGGATATTTCTGGTGAAGTGGAACCACGTGGAGATTGAGCTCCCTCCTGGTGTGCCCTGACTGTCTTGTGGGTGCTGTTACAATTTGGGGCACAGCAGCTCAGGAGCCTGAGCTAAAGCAAGCATGAGGATTTATTGCAGAAGAGAAGTGCAGAATATTTGCTGAGTAAGCCAGGACTTCTTGCATTATGCCAGGGATTTAAAGGGACAAAAAAATCCATCCCAGCAGCAAATCTTGGGGCACTCCACATTAACCTCTCTGTATGTCAAGAATTAGATCTTTCTTCTTCTCCTTTGTTTTCCCTATCTCACCCATGCATTTTAATCCATGGCAGAAAATTACCTTTTACCCTGCAGTTTTCAAATTTCCCTAATAGGCTTTGGGGATGGATTGGGTCAAAAGCCTTCTAAAACCAGCCCTAGATGATCTCCTTCAGATTGCTTTTATTCTGTGGACCTTCCTGATGGCACTCAACAGACCTGTGGGGCATGATTTTGAACTAGTCCGAAGGGAGGGCGAGGATTTCCCCCTCTTTCCCTGCTTTGTAGATATTCTGGAGTTAAATATTCACATTTATCAGCCCATCTGAGACTCTGAACTCGACAGGGCAGCAGCTGCTTGTCGGTAATTTAGACAGGAGGAAATCTGAGAACGTCCAACATATAATTACCCTCATTGTGGAAGGGCAGATTCACATCTCGGTGAAATAGATGGACAGGAGCAGGCTCTGAAGAGCTGCTGTGAATTTCAGTGGCTACAAAATCTGGTTGTATCCTTTGGGAGACTATTTTAGGAGAGCAAACCACTGTGCAGCACATAATGTGCTACTGAAGTTGTGCTCTACAAGCCAGGACAGCCCCGGCTCCCACCTGGGAGCTGAATAACCTGAGTTGTGTTCCTTGTGTTCTAACAACTCCTGAGCTGCTGTATTCCCACCGAGGTGCATGAAAGAAAAGGATTCTTCTTCTTTTCAAGCTGAGCTAAAAGCTTTTTTCCTTGGAGTGCTTTGAGGGAAGGTAGGAGAAGGTGGGTGTTGCATCAGCTGAGCAGGAAAGCACACAACGTGGAAAAGCTCCTCAGCACCAGGGAAAAAGTTCAAGGGTAGTAGGGGAAGAATCCTAAAATCTTTGGGAATGGTGAGAGGAGAATAAACAATCTTAGCGATGTACATTCAACTAAATCATCTCCAAATGTGACTCTCAGTAATTTGCTCTAAATCTGAAGATCTGGGGTCCTGGTTTGGGTTTGTGTGGTGGGATGGTCTCATCTGTCATGCCACAACCCCCCAAAATTGGTTTTATCCAATTACCATTTCTGAGGGAAAGAATCAGGATCCAGCCTCGAATCTTTGCCAGGTTTGCTTCTTCCTTTATCACACGGGAGGCTGCAGGTGGTGGGGTCAAAAGCAAACCACAAGGAGGTTTTCCATGGCTCATGGCACTTTTCACATGGATCTGGCACCAGATGTTCTGGACTCCCAGTGTTTATGAGATTGCAAAAAGTTCTGGGATGAATTCAAGGAAGAAAAACCTCTGGGTGGCAATAGGAGACAAAAACATCACTTCTTACTGAGACTCAGGTTTTTGCTGGCTAGAAGGTTTCACTTGTGTAATTCTGTGCTTGGCTGCTCTTCTACTTCTGCAAACTTCCCCAACATTGGGAGAGAGTCCAGAGGAGGCACCAGGATGAGCAGAGGGATGGAGCAGCTCTACTGGGGGGAAAGGCTGGAGAATTGGGCTTGTTCAGCCTGGAAAAGAGAAGGCTCTGGGGAGACTTTATGTGGCCCTTCTGAAAGAGGGCCTAAAATAAGGGTGGAGAGGGAATTTCTGTAAGGACATGGAGTGACAAGAAAAGGGGGAATGGCTTTAAGACAAGAGAGGGGAGGTTTAGGGGGGATATTGGGAAGGAATTGTTCCCTGTGAGGGTGGGCAGGCCCTGGCACAGGTGCCCAGAGCAGCTGGGGCTGCCCCTGGATCCCAAGGCCAGGCTGGGCATTGGGGTTGGATCAGCCTGGGACAGTGGGAGGTGTCCCTGCCACAGCAGGGGTGGCACTGGTGGGTGGGCTTTAAGGTCCCTTCTAACCCAAACCATCCTGTAATTTTATAATTTGTTGATTTGCCTTTGTTCAGATTCTTCATGGCCATTCTTGAATATTCTTTATTTAATGAAAACTGTTATTCCTCCTCTGCAATTAACACATCTCTTTGGTCAGAGTGGGAAAGTAACTCCGGGTCACTCCACTGCCTGAGGTGCTCAGTCCTGTAGGAACAAATCTGCCCAGTTCAGCTGTGCTGTACTTAGAAAACATGCAATGGGAAACCTGAAAAGATTGATTTTGTTTAGGAGTTTGCAAGAAAAAGAAATTTGGTATAAACTATCAAAAACCCAGGGAGTTTTTGGAGTTTTTTTTTTTTTTTTTGGAGTTTTTGGGTGAGCTGTGCAGTGTTTACATCCTAAGGTTATGCTGATGGCTGATTTATTTTTAATTATTTTATTTTTATTGTTTTATTTTCATTATTTTAATACTTTTAATTTTACTGGTTATTTGTATTCTTTTTCTTACCTGAATTTCCTGGCTAGCAAACACTGCTGGTGGCATTCAAAGTGAGCCAAAACGGGGGGAAAAACACTGAGCTGTATAATCACAAGTGAATATGAGTCTGAGGGAAGTGGTTTTCCAGGATTTCAGGGTCTTCCCGGAGGAACTGCAGGCAGGAGCTGAGCACAGCTCTGTGGTGATGAGCATTGCTTAAGGGCAACAGCACAACCTGGTGGTTTCTGGTTATTCCAGTGCATCGGGATCTGCACGGGAATTTCCCTTCCCCGGAACCCAGCTCCTTGCCTGCACAGAACTGAAGCCTGCTTTCATTAATTCATTTGTGTGGTTCCATTTCCCCCGAGGTTTTCAGAATAAATAGAAAACAGCAGACTGCAAGGGCATATGCAAAAAAGAGGAAGTAACAGGTCCTTCCCAACTTCCCTGATTCTGAAACCTCAGGGTGCTGGATGTGTCTGAATTTTTCTTTCAAGATAATAACTAAAGGGATATAACTGAGGGAAAAAAAAAAAATCTTGCAATATGTACTATGCAAATTTTGGGGGAAAAAACTAAATAAAATGACAAAAGGAAAGTGTGAGCAGAAAAAATTGGAAGTTTGCCTTGCTTTTTCTATTATGACAAAAGCCAAGCAGGGTATAGAATGCATTTACATAGACTGAATATTCAGACACCAATAATAATATTTATTCTCTTTCTTGTGTGTCTTCAGGGTAAGTGGCGTTGGTCAGAGTGAAACTTCTGAGGTGGCAGTGAAATGAAATGGGTGGCAAATAGCTCAGAGAGAATTGTCAAATAAAATTAACTACACGTTGTGTTTTGCTTGCTTGTGAAGCACAGGCTGTGTGATTGCCAGCAATGCAGATGTGGGTGCTGAACAGAATATCTTGCAAACTGCATGTTCAGTTCATTTTCTGATCATGTGGGATGGGACAAAAGCCACTGACTGTGACTAGAGAGGGGTTTCCTGTCCAGTGCTGGTGCTGCTCCTGACACTGGGCGAGGCTTTTTCACATGAAAATAGAGTTATAGAATGGTTTGGGTTTGAAAGCACCTTTAATTTCATCCAGTTCCACCCCTGCCATGGCCAGGGACACCTCCCACCACCCTGGGTTGCTCCAAAGCCCATCCAGCCTGGCCTTGGACACTTCCAGAGACTGGGAGTCCCTGAGTCAAGCTCAGTCCTGTTTAACTTGCTACAAAGAACCTTTGATTTCACCTGTGTGGCTTTGGAGCTGAGAGCAAAGGGATTTTCAAAGCCACTGGAGGACTGAAGCCCTTTGGGGCAAAAGGTTCATTGTTTTTATGCAGTGAATATTCCTATAGGATTGTCTCCACACTGGAATGCTGAGGTGTCTCATTGCTTCCTCTTTGTCCTTTAGCCCAGTCCATGGCTGAGGAATGACTCACAATCACTCTCAAGAAAGCACTGGAGTCCACTGCAGGTGTGTGTGATTCATGCATTTCAACTGACTCTAAAGCTTTCTCTTTTCTCTTATTGTGGCCCAATGTTTGTGAATTCTGCTGAAATTCATGAAAATGCTTGTTATTCTGCTTTGGTTTGTTACAGAGGAAACACATTGTTACGTAAATAGGACAAAATACTCTGAACTGCAGTGAGGATATTTCTGAAAAATTGTACAGAGAGCTTTGGAAAAGTGTGGAATGGGGAGGAAGGAAGGAAGGAAGGAAGGAAGGAAGGAAGGAAGGAAGGAAGGAAGGAAGGAAGGAAGGAAGGAAGGAAGGAAGGAAGGAAGGAAGGAAGGAAGGAAGGAAGGAAGGAAGGAAGGAAGGAAGGAAGGAAGGAAATTAATTTTCTTCTTTTCCTTGAGTGCTGAATTAGAGGACAAAGTGATCAAAGACCAAACACTGCTGTTCACAACCTTTCCCTGTATCCCACTGAGGCAGTTCCTGAATCCCTCTGGAGCAGCCATGGGAAGGATGTTGAGCTGTGCCTCAGCTAACCATAACCATGCACAGAAACCAAACCCCTGAGATGGAAGCTGTCCCAGCTTCCCACACTGGAGAAACCAGAGTATTTTTCAGATGTCTAAAAACCCTTGGCAAGCACAGGGATGTCAGGTCTCCCTGCCTGACGTGCTTTGATCACTCTGTAATTATTACCCATCAGCTCAGACACTGATTTGTGCTTTGCTCAGGAGCAGCAGACAGGGCTGATGCCTGGATGGAGAAGCTCAGATCAGCTGGGTTGAGCTGACATCTCCTCCTGCCATGGGTGCTGGGTGATGACTGGGGCAGCACTGACAGGGTTAATTCTCTACTCTCCTTCCCCTGCTGTTTCACAAGTTATTCCATATTTTCATGTTAGCACAGAGGATTGTCAGGAACAATTTAATGTACTACCAGGGACACCCTCCTGTCATGAAAAACCCTTCAAGATCCTCAAGTCCAACCACTCCTGTTGCCACATTATGTCACAGTAGAAGCTGAGCACAAATCTGGTTATAAATAATAAACCCAGCCCAGTTCCAAAAACCGACCCCTGGGCTTTCAAACCTCAACAAAGCTTCACAGCCTCTGCTGCTTCAGCTGCACAAAGGTTCTCATGTTCCACGGACTCTAACAAACTGATAACATGTGCTGAGGGTAAAACTGGACAAAGGGTGTCACACAAGGGTTATAAAAATACACAACTGTTTACTAAGTATGCCCTAGAATTCATAGTACAGTATTTATTGTTGTTGTTTGTAAAATCAAAATGAACAAGTATCTGATAGCTGATTCTATTACAATTACTCATAAAGTATTACATTTCTGTCTCAAGTATGGGCTACTGTGTATTAAAAATATCCTAGAAAGTATGTTAGGAAGTTTGTTCATAATCTTTCTCTCATTATTACTTGCAATGCTACTAGATCAACCTAGAAAACTTAAAGAAGTTACTTGTTCTAACATTCTAGATCTGTTAAAGCATACACACACACATTAATTTAGTAATGTCATAAGCAAATTCCAGTTGCCAAGTTTTTCAACTAAGACTTTGCCACCTGTCATCATTTTAAAAACTGAAGTCCCCTATTGAAGTCAATCACAAATTTCAAACTACTAACAAAAGGAAAAAAAGCATATTTCATGCACTGTTACCATAATAACTGAAAAATTAAAACACCTATATTTCTTTAATTATTCATAAGTTGCTCATATTAAATTTTTCTGTTCCCAAGTGCCACACTCACACTCTTTTTGGACATTTCCAGGGATGGTTCCATTGCTTTTTGGACATTTCCAGGGATGGTTCCATTGCCTTTCACCAAGGAAATCTTCCCTGTTATCCAGTCAAACCTCCCCTGGGCCATTGGAGGCCGTTCCCTCTGGTCCTGTCATTCTCACCTGAAAGACAAGACCCACCTGGGTGTGACCCCCTTGAAGGTACTTGAAGAGAGCAAAATGTTGACAAATTAATGTCAAACACCCACTCAGACAACAATCCCAGTTTTCCTGCAGGGATAAAGGAAAATTCTCCTTTTTCCATGCTAAATGGAGGGATAATAGAGAAGGTCTGCACTGTGCTTGCCCCCAAAGTGAAAGCTGCTTCCAGTACACACAGATGGTGAATCATCCTTTACCCAGAGGAGTACAAATTCTGTCCTACAAATTCACTGTGTTCCCATATTTGTCCACCAAATTGTGTTCTCACTGCTGTAAATTTTGTATTAAATTATTTAGGTCAGCTTAAATTTGGAAAGCAACAAAACGAGCACCATTTTTTTGCCTCATTTACATGTCTGTGGTTGCTGTAACACAGTTTGCTTCCTAAATTAAAGTGATGCGAGCATTCTGCCAAGGAAATGCACGGCAATATTTTTTGGTTATATTTTTAAAAAGCTGGTTGTAACTCTCAGTCATTAACCCAAAAATAGGTGGGCACGTGGAGACTAAAAATTCAGATTTCTTCCAGCATGCACTGGATCTGTGGATGCTCTAGTTTGAAGTTTCATAATTTTCCTGTGGATGAAGAGCATTTTGAGTCTTTGCTTAATGGTTTCAGCATATCAATATCTGTGATCCTGTGATTAAGGTATTGTCAGGATCCAGAGGATCACATTAAAAGCCATTAATAGCTCCGTGCTGTGCTCTGACATGATGCAATCCAGCAGCTGCCCCGTGGAGAAACACTCCAGGCATCGTGTCAAAGGGACACAATGCTAATAACTGGGTTAGGATGGGTTTGTTTCATCCTGATGGTGCCAGAGCCCTTCCTGTGCCTTTGGACAGACTCCTCCTCAAGGCCTGCCCTCATCCCACCTCTTGTTTCACTGCTGCTGAGATTCCAGCTCCTGCCAAAAACTCCAGAGCCCGTTTCTGGCTGGCTCTGTCCCAGGCAAACACCTCTCATTTCCTCAGTGCTTCCCATAAACATTTCCACACAGCTCTGTCAGCTCCTTCTGCCTGGCATTCCTGTGGGAATACCCTGTGTGGGCTGACAAAAGCTGTTTTGTGGGTTTCCCCGGGTGGGTCCCACCTTTCTGCTCCCACCAGCTGCCCCTTGTCATAAATGGGAAGGTTTTTTCCACTGAGGCTGCTCATAGCTGATCTTCCTTGCATGAATCCAGCCATGGAGTGACCCAGCACAGCTTTCCAAGCAAAAGGTTCTGCTGGTGTTATCCCTGCAGGACTTCTGCTTTCTTTTTATTTATTTATAATTTTTTAAATTTGTATTTTTTCCTCCTACTCTGGAGAACCTCTGTGCTGATCCCAAAGACTGAATCCCCATTTATCATGCACCAGATGCTCAACACAAACTAAATTCCCCCTGCCCAGGCACCCATCATGGTAACACCTGTCTCAGCATTAGCTGAAAATCATTTGCATGGTGACACTGAGGGGTCACTTAAGCTCAGAGGGACAATGATTTGGGAAGCATAGATAGAGCTGGATCCATTCACTTACATTCCCTGTGGTCAAACATCTTGTTTCCTGCCTGTTCTGCTTTAATTATCCCAGCAACATTTGATAAATTTTACTCCTTACCCATCTTCTCTGGAATAGCTTCCAGGTTTCTCTGTAAAACACTCAGATTCAGGCCCTTTCCTATCTCTCCCACCAATACCTAATTTTCACACAGGTTTTTATTGATTGCTTTTCTTGGTGTTATTTTATTTTGCTGTTTTACAGCTGCTGTTAACATTTACTAGAGGAATTAATTTACCCTCTGCGTGGAAGGACATCACTGCAGATACTTTGGCAACATGAACTGTGACTAAAATTTGAGGAGGGGGTTGTGGAATAAAAGGAGGAGGAGAGGAAAGGCAGCAAAGGAGGGTGAGGAAATTGTTTTTCCCTTTCCAGTGGTTAAATCCTAACCACTGGTAAATGGCCTTTCAGTGGGGAGGGCTGCTCATTTGTGATACAGGTACAAATGGGCTCAATCAGAGAAACAACCCCACAGGCACTTCCTATTCTTTGTGTGACATTCAAACCCTCCAATGTTTTCAGCAGCTGATGATGGGATTTGCCCTTTTTTTTTTTCCCCTTCTGCGTGAACACGAAAATTAAAATCACTTGAATGCTTTCACGGAGCGAGTCCTTGCCATCACGCCTTATTCCTCCAGGGGCTCTGGGAAATAGACTGAGAGTCTTTGCCAGCCTTAATGGTGCTGTGATTCTGTTTTATAGAAGCTGAGGGAAGGCAGTCTGTGTGAAACTCAGCAGCACCCACCCGCCCACCTGTGGGCTTTCTCCAGCACGAGCGAGTTGTTGCTTTGGCAAAAATGAAGGCACAGGGGTTTGTGCCATGAGGTTCCATCCCTGCTTTCCAAATCCATTTCCTGACAGAACCTTCACTGCAGCCTTCATTGGGGTTGATTGTTGTGCACACAAGAGCACAGCTGGTGGCTCCAAGGAGAAGCACGGGCAGTTCCTGGGCATGCTGATCCTAAGTGGTTTTCCTTCCCCAGGGGGTGGCTGCCAGCCAAGGAGCCCAGGAATATTCTACATACCATCTTTTGGTTATTGCCTGTAGTGACTTCTAGAAAATGCAACCTCTGAATCCCAAGGGCTGACTTCTGTTTACTGTGGGGCATGGACGGAAATGATGCTTTTACTCAAGATTACCATCCAAAGGTCCTTATTTTTGGTGACTTATTGAGAGAAAATCCAGTAAACTGCAGCTATAGCAGTGGGGTATTTAAAACAAACCAAAAAGGATGGTGGTGTCCCTAAGTTTTGGGTGTCTGAATGCAATCCAGTATTTTCTTATGATCTTGGGCACATCTTTCAATTTCCCAGGCTCTTTGGTCTGACAGCTTAAACAGAAAGTCTTTCAGGCCCGGACTCTCTTCATGCATTTTGTACTGAACCTGCCTCCAGGCAAAAGGGAGAAAATGAGCAGAGAATGAGAACAATCCTGCAGCCACTAAAACTCCTCTCCCCAGCCGAGGTCCGCGAGCTCTGCCAGGTTCTCCAGCGCTGCACTGAAGTTTTCCCTTCCTGTTTTGACCTCTTGCAACTCCTGCTAAGGGAAAGTATGCTGCAGGATCATTTTTGGAGTTGAAATGCTCTGACATGATAGAGGGCAAGGGATTGGAAAAGTTGGTGTTTTAGGCTTGTACAGTTTCCATCGTGTAAGTGAAAGTGGAAGGAAGGAAAGAGAAGTTTATGGGGTGCTTGAACCATCAGGGATCTGCATAGGGCAGGATGATCATGAGGAGAATATACTGTTATTAAAGATAATTCTAACTCCTCTATAATAAAATATTTCCTCATAGTTCTACATGGATAAGCCTTGGAATCAATGTGGCCTCAATATTTCCATCTGCGCCCTCAAAATCCATACTGAGCATCATATTTTGCACATCATCTTACCTTTCACTTAATGTTATGTACTTAATATATAAACATACAGCAACACCTGAGGGAGTCTCCTGTATTTTAGCAGGAGGCCACCTGTCCTGCCAGGGCTGTGTTTTCAAGCAGATGGCCCCATGATGGATTATCTCCTCCTCGCCCACCGCGGCGTCTTCCTGAACAATTTGCACAGATGTTTATAAAGAGATTTTCCTGCTCACACAACATTTGCACATCCACAGGACAAAGTGGCCTTCTGCTGAAAAGCCACCCAGCCTGAGAAGTTTGTTTCTGTGCTGGGGAAGAGCTTTCCCAAGCCTGTTCCCAATGGGATCTGGGCATAACCCTTTGCAAGAGGTTGGCAAGATAAGCTCAGCCTCTCTCAGGCTTGTCTGTTACACCCAAAGTTGTATTTCTTTCATGAAAGAGAAAAGCCAAAAAGATCAAATCTGCTGGGAATTATAGAAAACAAAGGGAAAGTGGCTCTGGAATATTTTTTGTAATGATGAGGAAAAATAAAGTGTGTGCTGATGTTGACCAAAATCTCACAGAATCGCTTAGGCTGGAAAAGCCCTGTAAGATCAAGTCCAACCACAAACCCAGCATTGCCAAGCCCACTACTAAACCATCCCCGAGTGCCACATCCACACATCTGTTAAATCCCTCCATCCCCACTCTTTTCCTCCTGCTGGAGCTCAGTTTTGGGGAGGTGCAGCCCGGCTGCATGGGGGCTGCAGTGACCTCTCAAACCTCCTCTCCACAAACTTCAGACCTGCAGCAGGGCACCAGGTGACCTGAGGATTTATCTCATGACAAACACCCAATTATTGCCACTAAAATCCGTGGTTGTGACACATTCAGGAGCCGTGACCCTTTTATGGGATCGCGGACTGGGACACGCTGAATTTGTTCCCTCTGGAACTTCCCACCTGCAGGTCCCAGCAGGTCCTGGTCTCAGGATCAATTTTTTTCATTCCTATTTTCACTGTACTGGATGAAATTGGAATCTGAAAACTGCAGTGGCTTCGGCTGAACCTTTGAACATCCTTATGGCATTTCCATTGGAGACGTCATCTCTCTTGTGGGTGCAGAAACTCAAAGGCAGAGGATCATGTTAGACAAAGCCTAAAATAGTGAGAATGGGCAGGACTGGGAAGAATTTCCACTTTTTAGATAAAAATTCACCTTGAGAGATTCAAATGAGCTCATTGATCCACCAAACCTCTTAGTTATTCACAGAGTTTTGGTGTGGGAGGACATGAAATGGTGAATTTCGAGCTGCTGTTATTGGGTGATTATGGGAATTCAAATATCTTTATTTCAAACAATTAGAGCTTTACTATCTATAGGAAAGAAATAGGAAACAGAAAGGGAAAAAAGTCATACAATCAATGCATTATTTGTCTGCAGAAATCTGTGAACCCTAAGTTATAATTTATTTAGTTTTTTTCTTGCAAGCTAAACTCCAGGCAGCAATAATGGCATGCAAGTCATGTTGAGTACACATTAATCATTTTTTATTTTCTTCATTGAACCTGATCCCTATAAGATAAAACACAGAATTATGTAATACCTCAAGGAACTAAGAATATGTGAACATTCAAAATAATGATATTAATAATAATAATAATAATGATGACTTTATCTTTTCACTGTCTGTATTTTCTCAGTGGGTCTGATTTCTCCAAGATATTTATACAAGTACAGACCATAATTGTGCTAATAAAGAGGAAATTATACTGATCTATAATTAGAGTAATAAGGAGAAAGGTACAGCAGATCATAATTGAACCAATAAGGGGAAAATATAATCATGTTTAATGGCTTGCATGAGTGTTAGTGTCTTCTGTATACTCAATAAATTGGTACCCATTTTCATGGTGTGTTTCTGAAACACTTTTCCTGGTATTATCAGATTACACTTCAGATCTATTGTTGGGCACTTCTGCTGGCCCTGTAACCCCTCTGGGGTGAGAAATAAGCAGAAAAATAGCAGAATTTCAGATGGGTTTGACCATCAGCTACAATCATCCGTAGCAACACTTCATCCCTGTCCAGGTTTATTTGGTTTAAATCCGTGGATATACAGGTGTGCAGTCTCCTAACAAGGGTGAGATTTGGAAAAGCAGCACAGAGATGTTTGAGAGGTGCAACCCCTCGGGGCCACTGTGTTTGGGCATGAAAAGGTACTCTGCAAGCAGGACGTGCTCGAAGGACAAGGCAACGATTTATTTCCTAATATTCACAGTAGAACAACGTGGCTGCGAGCCCCAGAGCTGAGCATCAGTAACTCCTTGCTGCTGGAGCTGAGCTCCCACCTTCTGTGGGCGTTTTTTCAACCTGAAAATTTCACAGCTCGCAGCTTTGATGTGTTTCCCTGCGAGTCCTTGAGCTGCTAACTGTCCCTTTCTCAGCAATCTTCCCCCTGTCTGCAGTTTGACCTTTTGGAGCTCGTAGAGCTGGAGTTTACTTGTTTCCCTCACAGCTTTTTCTCACGGTGGGGTGGTTTGCTCAGAGGTTCCAGCCAAGGTCACGCAGATGCTCGGCGTGGAAATCCAGCCAGGGATCAGAGAGAGAGCTGAGCCCTCCCAGGGGAGTTTACCAAGGCTGAGCTTTAAAGCAGCCTCCCCACATCTTCACAGAAATGCCATCAAATATGGTTTGGATATAATTGTCTTGTTGATTTCCCTCTCAGCCATTTAAAAAATAAGAATGTTTCCTACTTTTACATACTGTGAGCATGTAAATATTTCCTCAGACATGCCTGCTCTTGGTGGGTGACATCCTTTGCTCTGAGGCGACACCTGCAAAGATTTTCAGCCCAGTTATCCTGGCAGGAGCCCAGGTGCTGTTTTTGAGCTGTGGCTGGCTTAGAAGGGCAGGACCAAATCTGGTGAACGGGATCTTCATGTGCAAGGTCAGAGAACACCTTGGGAGAGAGGCTCATGTTCTCCAGCAGGAACATCTGAGACATGTATTTCTCCAAATATTTTTCTCTCTCAAAGATTTCTCAGCTCTGCTAAGTCCTGAAGATCAATGGAAAGAGAGAATTTACAAGAGCACAGAGTGACACGACAAGGGGGGGATGGCTTCAAAGTGAGAGAGAGGAGGTTCAGGGGGGATATTGGGAAGGAATTGTTCCCTGGGAGACCCTGGCACAGATTCCCAGCTGGGGCTGCCCCTGGAGCCCTGGCAGTGCCCAAGGCCAGGCTGGACATTGGGGCTGGAGCAGCCTGGGACAGTGGGAGGTGTCCCTGCCCTGGCAGGGGTGGCACTGGGTGGGCTTTGAAGTCCTTTCCAACCCAAACCAGTCTGTGATTCCAGGATTCTGTGATAATATGGAATGTGTGTGGCTCAGGATATTAATAATACTTAGGTAAAATCCTGAGGGGCAGTTAATTGTGAACTAAATAATAAAAAAATACTATACTTTTATAGTATATATACTGTAGTGAACTAACTAATAAAAATACTATATTTTTATGTATTTCCATATACATTTATATATGATAAACCTATTGCTCTCTAAGCTTCCTAAACTAGTAAATATCAATTTTCCCTAGAGCTGAACTTTGCTTTCATTTCTGTAGACACCTGGACATTTCTTTGATCAAAGTCCCCGTGTCAATGTGACAATGATTTCACACGTACACATGAAATAACAAAAAGACACTTCCATGTTTTGTGGAGATTTTTAAGAACCTTGCCCTAAATTAAAAAAAAAAATGACATTACCTTATAAAACCTGGTTAATAGATGGATAGAGATGTTTTTAAAAAAAGGCAAAAGCCATAAGAATATAAATACATATATGTCTGCAGGTGTACAGCATAAATATATATATATATATATGTGTATATATATATATATATATATATATATATATATATATATATATATGTGTAAAATATTTCACCCACAGGTTTGCACCTCCTTTTCTTCCACTCTCCCATAGGATCACAGAAAATGATGACTCTCCACACAATTACTGAGAACATTAAATGTGTTTAATCTCTAATTTTTGCACAGGTATTTTTAGCAAGCTAAGTAATAACTAAAAGAAGTGTTTCCTCTCACAGCGCAC
Source organism: Haemorhous mexicanus (assembly GCF_027477595.1). Classification (NCBI taxonomy): domain Eukaryota; kingdom Metazoa; phylum Chordata; class Aves; order Passeriformes; family Fringillidae; genus Haemorhous; species Haemorhous mexicanus. The sequence continues at coordinate 23,800,540 of NC_082350.1, forward strand.
AGTTGTAAAACTTTAATTTATATGTTAATTTTTTTAATTAAAAGGGGAAAAATATAGAATTTGGCTTACTTTTCTGTAAAAGTACAGCATAAGAGCCAAACATTAGGGGGAAGGACAATAGTGGAGAGGTCTGACATTTACCTGAAGACATCCAGGTAACCCCAAGGCTGAACCTGGAGTTTCCTGGTGCCTTGGAAACAGCCTGAGACCGTGGATTCACTCATCCCAGGGTCACCTTGTCAGAAAACTCCACGTTTTGCATTTAATAAAGCAGTGCCTCGGAGCAGGAGGCTGCTCTGGGTGCCCTGGGCTCTCTGAAGAGGAGCAGGCAGGGGAAGGCACAGCCCTGTCAGCAAATGAAGGAAAAAACAGACAAGGTTTGAAAGCAGATGAAGCCAGAAGCAGCTTTTAGTGTGTGAGTCTCCTGCTGCTTCTCTGCTGCTCAAGGCAAGGAGGTTGAGAGCACCAGCATGGTCATAAGCATCTGAAATTTGCTTTAAAGTGGCCTCTAACAAGATTTAGGGGTTATGATTCATCCCTCTGATGTCAGAGAAATGAAGGAAGTGTGTGTCACCTGGCCACGTCCCCAAATGGGCCGAGGAGGCAGAGAAAGGCAGGAAATGCTGAAACACTGAGAACTGCCTCAGTTTGAGTAGCACCATTTCGTGTTTCCTGCACTTGAAAGGTCTTGATCAGCAAGAGTTGTCACCAGAAGTAATTCTGAATTCATATATTTTTAAAATGTATTATTATTTTTATTAAATATTTTATTATTAAACACTTATTTATTATAATACATATTTGTTATTAATTTTTATTATTATACTATATTGTATTATTATACAATATTATAGTTCTATTTTTATTACACTTCTGAGTTAACAATCTTGGTTAAGAATTCTGAAATCCCACTGTATTGGACAGCTCTGTGCTGAAAGTTTAGGGATTTTTCATAGAATTATGGAATCCTCAAAAGGCATGGGTTGAAGGGATCCTAAAAACCAGCCAGTTCCAGCCCCTGCCATGGTGGTTTGGGTTTAGAGTGGGACACATTCTCTCCACTGAACATATGCATGCAAAATACCTGTGGAAGGTCTGATCCTAAAGGACGTGGTAAAATTACCAGGAGAAATGAAATAATTCTGCATTCTAGAACTTTCCTCTGTTAAAACACGAATTCCCATGCTGGCTTTAAAACCCCCACTTGTAATCTCCCTATTAAGGTCTATAAACTTCATCCTTAACTTTTTATTTCTGCTTTATCCCTGCTCTATGCGTTGCCAAATATTGCTTTTGTGTAATTGAAACAGAGCTGTAGTTTGGTTATTAAACAGGGAAGGTAATTGTGTTTGGCTCTAAAAGGGGGAAGCAAATGTGGACAGCAGAAAAAAAGGCTTAAATTGTGGAAAAAATTGCTTTTTTTTTTTTTTTTCTAGAGCAGAGCTAGAGAGCAGATGCTGCTGGGGGACGGCAGTCCCAGCTCCAAGGGGTGATTTCTGGTTCTGTGGGGTGGCTCAGGGAAGGGGGCTTAACAAGAAAGTTTGTAAGGGTGGTGAATGGAATTTTTGTCTCTTCCCCACCCTTCTGTTTTCATCTGTACCCTGCAGAACTGTTGCACTTTAATGCTGTGCTGTGGGACACGGCCCCCAGCCCTGGCTCAGCCTGGCTTTGCACCTGCAGCCTGGAATTCTGGTGGGAGCAATGCTCAGGAGCCTCGGGCAAAAAGAGGATATCAGGTGTGCTCAGCACCACGGGTGATTTCCTGTTTGAGGCTTAAGAAAAGAGGGCAAGCAGCGTGTGACAGCACACGGGTCCCATTTTTAACCCCAAAACCAGAAGGGGACAATGCAGATCTGTGCCACAGCCGGGATGGGCAGGAGCCAAGTGATGCAGCTGGTGCTTGACATGTCCAGGCAGGGCACATTCCTGTTTTCTCTGCCACAGCTGTTAAAACCAATGATAAATACTTATTTACAAAGGAAATATGAGGTTTGTGTACAGAAAAAAAAAAAAAAAATACAGGTGACAGAATGCTCTAAGCAAGATGAAAGAGAGGCTTGAATTATTATATTTACATTTCTATTTATTCTTATGAAACAGATGCCCCACGCACGGAACTAATGCCTGTGTTCCCCCAGGCCTGTGCCTGGTTTTGCCCAGCCTGGGGTTGTCCCTGGAGCATTTCCAGGGCTGCTCTGGGAGCAGATGTGGGATGGGAGGCAGATCAAGTGGCTGCTGCCAACTCTCGCGAGCTCCATGTCAGAAAGAGTTGATTATAATGTCAGCACCGGCCAATTTACGGGCTTAAAGCAGCAGCTGCACCGCTGCATTTCCCCCAGGGATCCCAAGATCCCCACTCTTAAAAACTTTGTAGTTTCTTGTAATAGGAGCAGGGTAAGTGATTCTCTCTTTGCACGTCTCTGCCTGCCAGGATAATCTGCGGTTCAGCTTGATTTGCGCGGGGATTGGGATCTCGGGGAACGCTCTGCTCTGCCCATTTGTTGCTCTCCGGGGGAAGCTGCCTCTGCTCTGCAAGTGGAACAGCGTGTGTAGCAGACCTTGGCATTATTCAAGGGATCCTGGGCTAAGTAAATTAAGCTGAGCTAGAAATCACTTATTAATTCAACCATCTTTCCTGTTTAAATAGCGATTATGTAGTCCGCTGTATAGATTTTTTGGCTGGGTAAAGATTTGCAAGGGGGAGGAAAGAGGCTTTGAGATAAATAGTGCTCCCTGGCTGAATAAGAATGCAAAAGTAGAGTCTGTTTAACTTTTACTACTACAGCAGCAGGTTTTTACAGTGTGCAAACACACTGCATGGCACAACTGTGCTGGGTTGGTGTTGATGAGCTAAAGCAATCTTCTGACCCTTTTGCACTCCTTGTAATAATCAAGTAATGTTTGTTTTGCTCGGTTTGCTTTACGTTGCTGAGTTTGGTTTAAAGCAGCATTAAAATCCTTATTAAATGTAATATTTGCCAGGCATTTAAGGTGTAATAATAATCCTCTGTCACTTGCTACTTTTGTTAATATTGGCCGAGTGACCTGGGAGTAGATGAGTCCTCTCATTCAGTAGCACAAAACTTCTGTGTTTTTCAAGCTTGATCCAACTTGTTCTTTGAAATGCCAGAGCTAATTTAAAAGGAACAGAACTAATTTTGTTGGGTTTTTTCCCTCAGCACTATTATGATCTAAAACCATTGTCTCTATATTTTGCAATGCTACATTGTTTATCCCATCTCTTTTTAATTAACAGGAAAGTGCAGAAGGAGAATTAATTTTAATTACTATTTAGGTGGATTAATCTTGAGGAACTTTAAAGTCTGTTGTTTTTCTTAGCATCATTTTCTCTTCATAATGACAATATTTTAAATACTTTGTTATTTCCAGCTTGTTGTGGTTTTGTCATCATCAAATTCAGTGCAGTAACAGTGCCACAACAACAGACTTAGAGAAATACCTTCCCCCATCTCATAGTGGGTGCTCCAAAACCCAACTGGATCTCTCCTCCATCATTATCCCTCTCCCAGCTCTGGTGGCTTTTCAGGATTTTGGGTTTGGTTTTGCAGAGGGGCTGAGAGAAGCCCCAGGATGCTCAACACTAATGATTTTTAAGCACAGATTTACAGAGCAAACCAAATCATTCTTCTCACCTCTCCTTCCATGGCCTCTCTTAAATCTAATTGAGAGAGTTTTAAAATGAAATCTGCTCTGTTGAAAAAATAATCCCGAGTCTGTGTTGGTTTAGCAGGCTGGAAATATTCAGCAAACCAGGTAAATTATGCCCAATAATCCCACTCTCAAAGACAGTGGGATTTAAGCTTGAGTGTTTTAGCAAACTGGGATAAATACAGGCTCTTGTTTTGGTCTCTGTGCAGGTTTGGGGTGGATATCAGACAAGGTTTTTCCCCCAGAGGGTGCTGGCACTGCCCAGGCTCCCCAGGGAATGGTCCCAGCCCAGAGGCTGCCAGAGCTCCAGGAGGTTTGGACAACATTCCCAGGAATGCCCAGGGTGGGATTGTTGGGGTGTCTGTGCAGGGCAAGAGCTGCACTGGATGATCCCTGTGGGGCCTTTCAAACTCAGGATATTCCCTGATCCAATGTCTGGCACAGAGAGAGGGGAACCAAAATCCAGTGACTGTGTGACTGAGCCTCCTGCCTGTGCCAGGGAGAGCTGTGCTGACCAAACTCCTTGGGAGCTGCTGGATCCCATGAGCTGACAAATCACATCTCTAATATTTAACCAAAAGTGGGACTATTGCAGCTTTCTGTCAGTCAAGCTGAAATCTTGGTGGAGTCTAAGACCAGCTCTGAAGTCTATCGCTCCCATTCGCCACTTCATCTATTTTATTTTAACAAAACAACCATAAATGTTTATCTTTTCTAAAATTTATCTATTTTCTGTCTGTTTAGATGAATGCTAAAAATATTGTCCCTGAAGATTCCTCCCTGCTCCTTTGATGCTGTCTCAAAATCAGGAGCCCCTTTGCACAAAATCTTCCCTTCCACCCCTCTGCTGCATTTTCCTTCCAAGAACAGTCAAACAAGCAGGAGGAGCTCAAATCAGGCCACAGCTGTATTTTCCAGAGAAATTATCCTCATTCCTTTTAAGGACACGAGAGCTCCTCATTAACAAAGAATGGCCTGTTTAAAGGGACAGGACAAAGCCATGTGTGACAGGGAAACAGGCAAAAAAAAAAAAAAATAGAAGGGAGCTTTGTTGAGCATTTTCAGAGATGTAAACCATGGAAATGGATTTATGCAAATTGGCTTTTTGTGAATTTTCAGTTTCAAGGATGGTGCTGAGGTTTTATTTTAAAAGTTTGGGGTAAATAAGATTATTAGGGTGCTGAAATGTGATACATAATCAACATTTATATATTTAGCTTTAAGGTAATACTGATTATCACTTGGAAAAGTTCTCAGGAAGGAAAGACCAGACCTTACCTAAATTATTAGGCACTATCTTCATATATTCAAAAATCCTTGATGTTTTAGCATTTTAATATTAATTCTAAATAGCAGAAGTATGACTGCTTCATATGACTCTCTTGGCTGTAAACTTGGTTAAGATGATCTAGAAAAACAAGATCTTAGAGGAAATTATTCATGTAGGTTTTGGTTGGTGGGTAAATCATCTGCAGTGGTCAGAGCCTGCTTGTATGATTTCATCTCTCCTGGTTTGTCTTCCTCAGTTCTACAGTTTTTAGCAAGAGAATTTTTCTGAAGTACTGACCAAATACTAAACACTGAACACAACCTTTGCAACACAAATAACCAACAAGACCTTACAGGTAAAAACTTCTGTTATTTGTGTAGCAGCACCTTCTCATTTTCAGTGCCCCTGGGGCGACCTGCACCCTTATTTAACAGACTGTTTTGGTACTGATATATTGCAACACTAATTCTGAATTTATTTTTCATCCTGTGTTCCAGGCATCATGATCTGGACGAATGGTTTAGGTCTCTTCTCCGGGTTTCTGATGGGGTTTCTCCTCCTGTCCGTGTTCACCAGGAAGGTGGTGCCTGAAGAGAACATCATTGCAACCAAGAAGGGCAAAGTCAGAGGGACCAGCCTGCAGGTGCTGGGGGGGACAGTCACAGCCTTCCTGGGAATCCCTTATGGGCAGCCCCCCATTGGGAGGCTGAGATTCCAAAAGCCAGAACCTCGGGAGAAATGGGCCGATGTTTGGGACGCCACCAAGCACGCAAACTCCTGCTACCAGCCCATAGACACAACTTACCCGGGCTTTGCTGGCTCGGAGATGTGGAACCCAAAAACCAACCTGAGTGAGGACTGCTTATACCTGAATGTGTGGGTTCCTTCCCCCAAGCCCAAGAACGCCACTGTCATGGTGTGGATTTATGGTGGTGGCTTCGAGTCCGGGTCCACTTCCCTGCCTGTCTACGATGGGAAGTTTCTGGCCAGGGTGGAAAGAGTGGTTGTGGTTTCCATGAACTACAGGACTGGTGCACTGGGATTTCTGTCCTTGCCAGGAAACCAGAAAGCTCCTGGAAATGCAGGTTTATTTGATCAAAGGCTGGCACTTCAGTGGGTCCAGGAGAACATAGCAGCCTTTGGAGGCAATCCCAAAAGCGTGACTCTGTTTGGAGAGAGCGCCGGCTCGGCCTCTGTCACTTATCACCTCCTTTCTCCTGAAAGCCACCCTTTATTCACCAGGGCCATCCTGCAGAGTGGGTCTGCAAATGCCCCCTGGGCTGCAATTACATCTTCTGAGGCCAGGAGCAGAGCAGTGGCTTTGGCCAAGCAGCTCCAGTGTCCCACCAGCAACGAGTCAGAGCTCATTTTCTGCCTCCAAGACAAGGACCCGAAGGAAATAGTGGAAAATGAAATTTTTACCGTTCCATATGGTTCTCTTTTACAAATACACTTCTGCCCGAGCGTGGACGGAGATTTCCTGGCGGACATGCCAGAGGTACTGATGGAGAATGGTCTTTTCAAAGAGACCCAGATCTTGGTGGGTGTTAATAAGGATGAAGGGTTGTCATTTCTGGCCTACGGAGTCCCTGGCCTGGACAAGGATAGCGATGGCTTGATCAATAAAACCCAGTTTGAGGCAGCTTTAACTCTGGCCTTCCCAAGAGCGAGCAAACTGGCCATAGAGTCGATCATCTTCCACTACACGGACTGGGAAAACCTGGGAAAGGCAGAGCACTACCGGGATGCCATCGATGACGTCATCGGGGACTACAACATCATCTGTCCCACGCTGGAGTTCAGCACCAGCTTCGCCCAGCTGGGCCACCATGTCTTCTTTTATTTCTTTGAGCATCGCTCCTCCAAGCTGCCCTGGCCAGAGTGGATGGGGGTCTTGCACGGCTACGAGATCGAGTTTGTGTTCGGGCTGCCCCTGGAGAGGAGAGTCAACTACACCAAGGCTGAGGAGCTCCTGAGCCGCTCCATGATGAGACACTGGGCAACTTTTGCCAAAACTGGGTGAGTTTACTCTGGAAGGTTGGTTGGTTGGTTGGTTGGTTGGTTGGTTGGTTGGTTGGTTGGTTGGTTGGTTGGATGTTGTTTCAGCAGGGGGAAAAGCTTGGGCAACTTTTGATTAAACTGGGTGAGTTTACTCTGGAAGGTTGAGTGGTTGGTTGGTTGGTTGGTTGGTTGGTTGGTTGGTTGGTTGGTTGGTTGGATGTTGTTTCAGCAGGGGGAAAAGCTTGGGCAACTTTTGCCAAAACTGGGTGAGTTTACTCTGGAAGTTTGGTTGGTTGGTTGGTTGGTTGGTTGGTTGGTTGGTTGGTTGGTTGGATGTTGTTTCAGCAGGGGGAAAAGCTTGGGCAACTTTTGATTAAACTGGGTGAGTTTACTCTGGAAGTTTGGTTGGTTGGTTGGTTGGTTGGTTGGTTGGTTGGTTGGATGTTGTTTCAGCAAGAGGAAAAGCTTGGGCAACTTTTGCCAAAACTGGGTGAGTTTTCTCTGGAAGTTTGGTTGGTTGGTTGGTTGGTTGGTTGGTTGGTTGGATGTTATTTCTGCAACAGGAAAAGCCTGGGCAACTTTTGCCAAAACTGGGTGAGTTTACTCTGGAAGTTTGGTTGGTTGGTTGGTTGGTTGGATGTTGTTTCAGCAGGGGGAAAAGCTTGGGCAACTTTTGCCAAAACTGGGTGAGTTTACTCTGGAAGTTTGGTTGGTTGGTTGGTTGGATGTTGTGTCAGCAAGAGGAAAAGCTTGGCTGTTTCAGTGCTGCTTTGGAGCCTGGCTGGAATGATGGAAGCAGATTAATTGTTCAGTTATCCAGAATTCTTACTTTAGTTCTGACAAAAGCACGGTTTCAATGAAATAAACTGTTGATGTGTTGCTCCCTGTGTTGGGCAAGCTTAAGGGATCAATGTTTATCCACCCATAAAAGCAAATACAAAACATTTCTTTGCCAGGGCAGCAGTTATTCCAAAGGCAGGTAATGGTTTCAAGGGTTAGAAACAAAATATTTCAAACAGTAGAACGGACTTCCAGCAGTAGAAGTAGGAGGAAAAAAGCCCAATTTCCCCGAGGGTGCAATTTGCTGAGAACACTCAGGTGTATAACAGGGAGGTGTGTCATGTTCACACAATGAAGAGACTGGGATTTCAGAAAGCCTCTCCTCCCTGTGTGCTGAGTGCAAGCCCAGGACCAAATCTCCAGTTCCAGTCCACTCATCTTGAGGTGAAATATGGCCCAGCCTGCACCTGGAGCAAATGGGAATATTTCACTGGGGTGTTGGAATGGATCAAATCCACCCCCTCTCCAGCTGGAGTGAGGAGAAGTGAGGCAGCCCCTGCTCCTCTCAGCAGGGCTGGGGGCTCTCAGTGAGATGCTCAGTTTGAAATGAGAACATTTCACATTTCTAACAAAAACAGCCCCCACCACAATAATCATGTAGGATTAGTCCCAAGCCTGGTGGGAAGGGAAAATATCTTTTTACAGAAGTTTGGTTTGTGCTCTCTCCTGAGAAAATGACATACAAACATCTGTTCCTTGAAGAACACACAACAACCAAACAGTCAATTCACACTCTAGAATAACTTCTTTAATGTTAAAATCCTGCATTAATTCTGTTTCTATAGGGGACCCTTTGTTTGATTTGTCAAGGATATATAGATTTGTAAAGGCTGAAATCAACATTGGAACAGGATCTAATTAATTTTTTTAATAGATTAGAAACCAGAGGGGACCACTGTGCTCATTTAGTCCACCCAACCTTGTACATAACACAAAACACAGGTAGGACTGAACTGGTCCCACTGATTAAAAATCAAGAACAAACACTGTTAGGTTGTTTTAAACCTTAATTCCACTTAAAATGTCACATTAGAAAAGTAAGTGTTTCTAGACTGAATTTGCCTGTTCTAACTCTGCATTTTCCAGGTTTTACATTTTGTTTGACAATTTGTAAAATTAATTTTATGATTTTTTTCCATATAGAGGTTTATTATTAAGGATCTTTTAATATAATCCTTAATCTTTTTTTTTTAATTGTTTGTTAAACAAACAGGGTCATACCCTTGAGACTTGCACTAATGTGCTTTTTCCTCAAATAATAACTCTCCACCTTCAAACCTGTGATCCACCCACACCTTGTTGGAACTTTCCCTGCCAGAATTAAACACTGTCATCCCCATGGAGCTGTAATTCCAGGTGTCACCTCTCCCTCCCAGCTCAACCTGACATTCCCTGTTTATCCATGCAAGGCAAGAGCTGTTTGTGCTTCGTGGTGTTATCCTGGGGCTGCCATTTGTCAAAGGCTCCACCATCCATCCCAACTCCACATTTTCCCCCTGCCTGGGCTCTCTCCAGCTCCAGGACACCCCAAAATTGGTGGCTGCCAACCCCCATCCCTGTGTTGTCCCTTCCCCTCATCCTCCATGGTGAGCTCAATGCTTTACTTTTATCCGCATCCCTTTTTTAACAGATTTACTTATCAATGAGTGTGATTGATTGATTGATTGCCTTGATTAGTAGGAGGATTAATTGCCTTAACAACTCCCATCCCCTTTAAATGCTGGAGTTTGTAATAAATATTTCTCTTACAGAAGAGATGAGCATATTAAAACTCAGAAAATGACCATGGCTGCAAAATGCTTTCATACAGCTTTAATTATGGTAAAATTGAATCTAAAGTTTAATCCACGAGCTCTTCCTGCCTCCCTCTCTGCTGGGAGCCTGAGCACAGCCCTCTGTGTGAGTTTGGTGGGGAGGGCTGTGATGCAGAGCAAAGCCTTCCGTGGGGTTCAGTCTGGAACTGAGCTGGGAGGTTGATTTGTCAAGGCCAAAAGTGCACCTGAGAGGTTCCCAGGATGAAGTCAGAGGTTGGGACAGGCTTGGGAACACGTCCTGCCCCATGAAGATGTGCTGTGACACTGCTCCTTTGGGGCTGGTGTTGAGTGAAAGTTCCTTGCTCCACCCTGCAGCTCCCCCTCCCTAAAGGAGCCTGCAGCAGCATCTCCCACCAGAGACAGCACATCCTGCCACTGAACACAACTATTCCTTAGTGGAAAAGGGGAAATTCAGGTCCATGTTTGATTTTGAAGAGCGATATTTACATTTCTTTGAACTATTGGTTTCCCCTGGATTATGTCTATATTTCATTTTCATGTATATATTTCATTTTCATGTACATAACTTTTATGTATCTATATTTATATATAAATCTCAACAACCTGCTCTGCAAAACACTGTTCCTGTCACTGCAGCTCCTAAAATTAGACAGCATAAGGTACATTCAGGTTTAAGTTTGTGGAAGACAGTCCTGTCACCTACTCTGATCATCATTCACACTATAATTAGATTACCCCACAGATTGAATTTCAAGTGGTTTCCACAGCAAACAGCAAATAATCCCTCCCTCTGCTCCCACCACGAGGATTCAAACCACCACTATTGGGAAAAACAATACTACCCAGCAATTTCTGTGTTAGTGAAAGATCAGTTCAGCATTAACCCTCTGTGTGACCCTTTACTCATTATCCAGAGCAGAGACACCTCAGGCTCTGTATCCCATTATTCAGAGTGTGCAAGCAGTGGGGAAGTAATAAAAATTCCTAATAATTCCGAAATTAATAAGCAATCCTTTTTTTTCCCCCAGCACATTGGAGCACAGCAAACATTTATAAGGATCTGGGGAAGCCCCATCTTGACATAATGTTTGTAGGAAACTCTGGCATGATCAAAGGGCAAACCTCTGAGGGGAAAATTACCATTGATGTCTCCAGCAGATGAAGAGAAAAATCCAGCAGAAATGAGAAATATTGTACAGCACATTTTTTAGTGAGGGTGTTTGACCTAATATTCTAATGTGCTGAAGTACAAAAGCACAAGGGAGGGGAGAGCAGCCTGCAGAGGAAAGGAGATGAAGTAGAGTTAACAAAACTGGAAGAAATCTTGTTTTTCCTGGTGTTTTCTGCCTGGGAGGGCCTGAGAGGTGCCAGAGCTGCTTCTCATGAGGGGCCTTCCAGCCCAAATTTTGACCTTAGTGATCTCTGGGTTTTATTATCATGTGAGGAATGAAGATACTGATAGGAAAATTAAAAATATGCACTTAGGAGCATTTTCTGTTTCTGTTTAACCCCAGCCAGCAGCTAAACCCCACAAAACTGCTGCCCTCTTCCCCCACAGAGGGATGGGAGAGAGAATTGCAGGGATGAAAGCAAAGAAAACTTGTGAGAAATCCTCAATGTCATGTAAGGACAAAAGAAAAGATGTTAGGGACAGAGAGTGGCTCCTTCAAAGCATCCCAATAGTGTGAAATCCTTGGTTTCTGCATTTCTCAGTAACTAAAGGACTCTGTCAGCCAGCCCAGGGGTTTCCCAGCCCACCACCATCCCCAGCAGGAGCAGATGCAATTTTCCAGATCTCTGACACTTCCTATTTCACATCCTGGCTAAAATAAACATCAGTGATTAGTGACCATTTCTCCTGGGAAATGACAGGCATCTCTATTTTTGAATATAAACAGGGAGTGGAGATGTGGAGGATTCAGCAGGAGACAGGAACACACATTTCTCCTGTGAGCCTTGGAGCTGGTGCTGCTGTCAGACTCCAATGTCTCTTCTGGATCCCAGGGAATAGGGTCATTTCTAGGAATCTGTATTGGCACAGTCTGTGAAGATCCTGCTCACAAAGCCTTTTTCATGGCTGAACTGGGGTATCAAGTCAGTTTGACCAAGTATCCCAGCCACTCCTTGTGCTATCAAGATATTCCATAAAATACTTCTCTTTTTCATACATTTGAGCCTTGAAAGAGCAACATTTTCATCATACCCTGAAAAATCCTTGTTCTACCAACAAGGGAAGAAAGAGAATTTCTGCTCCTGCTGTCTGAATAAACCAAGCCTAATAAAAGATTTGGGTTATCAGACAGAAGAGACTCTAAAATCAACATTCTTGATTTGAGGCTGAATTCTTGACTCTGAGGTTGAATTCCTCCCTTTACCTTGACCTGGGGTCTCCTCAGCTAATTCTTGCATTTAAGAGCATTGGCAGTAGAATGTCAATTCCTAGCCTCAAAATCATGTGATGAAATACCAGATATCACCACAGCTAGACAAGGAGAGATGGGCAGATTGGGTTCAGCAGGAAAGTGTAGTGTGGTGTCAGGAGAAGTGCTGGATCAGCTCTGGTATGACTGTGTTTGTGTGGAAATAACATTGATTTTAACAAGTGTTAATTTTCAGTGGCCTTCTCCTAAATTTTTCCCAGCACACTTGATTTTAAGCCACACTCATGAAAAAATAGAAATCTCTTTCTGAACATTTTTCAAGTTCCTTTTTCTGCCTCAATTTTGTTATTCTTCAGAAAGCTTTTGAAAGCAGGCAGGTGACGCCAACAGTGTCCTACCAATCCCCAGCCCCAGGATGCTCTGCCAGCTCTGGGAAGGAGAAATTTCATTTATCCCTGGGAAAACTAGATGGGATCCCAAATCTGTGGGTGCCTTTTCCATTCCTTTATCCATTAGATTGGGTAACTGTGTTCTTTAGTGATGAGAGATGCAAAGAGACAAGAGCCAGACAAATCAGACAGGCTGAAAACTCAAGCAAGAATATAACAGAGCACACAAAGATAATATTTTTTAAGGCTTTGTGAAAAATGTTTCTGATAAAAGGAAACGGGCAAAACTTGTCTCCCTGCCAGTTTTACAACTGCTGAAACAAATCTTTGCAGCTTTTTCTATAAAGTGAAGCCTCTGAAATATTTCCTCCTATGTTTTAGGGGAATTTGTGAGGCTTTGATTGTCCCACTAAAGCTGTGAAGCATTTTGTCTGGTTATTATTGCCTTTCCCTGATGTTCCTCTGGCAGACACATAATAAATTTCAGTGCTTTTGTTACCAACTTATCACAACCTGTTTATTGAGAGTAGTTTCAGAGCAGTGAGAACAAAACCAACAGCCTCATATAGAGTCCAGGCAGCACTTGAACTGGGGACCTATATACTCTGGCTATGGGAAGGACTGAATATACTGGGAAAAAATAAAAATAAAAAACTCCAACCACTTTTAATTTCCTTATACTTCAGGAAGTTGGAAGTTTTATGTGCCTCTGAGCCATTTCAAGGGAAGAAATTTACTGTGGGCTGTATTTCTGCCAAAGATTTGCTCGTGTTCACAGGGATAAAGGAAACTTTTGGGTTTGGAGTCACTTTGATCCTCACAGGGTCTTCAAACACTCCAGAGCCAGAGCTCAGGGGGAGCAAGAGGAACCTTTCCCTGAGGCTGCTGCTCCTGGGATCTCACACCCTTCCAGAAAATTTAATTCTTCATCTTAACAAGTGATTTTTTTCCTGATCAGGTAAAGAATCCAGAAAAAAAGATTTCTGAATTTGAAAAAATGGAGTATGAACAGAGTGGGAGAGAGGTTCCCAAAAATATGAAAAATATATATGGAAAGTCTTCCCCATGTTAGGGAAAATTAAAGCTTTCATTTTGACCCAGAAGGACACATTTACTTTCTCATTCACTGTCTTTCATGTGAGAAATTTCTGAGCTATGCAAAGAAATTGCAGAAATTATAGTCTTGGAAAAAAAGGGGGAAAAAAAGTTTAGTTTTGAAGAAAACTTACTCTTATTTTTTCCACCTTCAGTTTTGAGTTCTTAAAAGTGACTCATCATCTTTGCCAGAGTTTACATCCATTGTTATATTCAGAACAGTAATGGAAACACCTTTTTAGCAAACTAATGGGAAAGAGTGGATCATGGAAAATATCAGTAACCAGAGACTCATCTTGGCAGGCATCTCTCTCTCTCTGGCTTGCAGGCTGACAAGCTGCCATTGAATTTCCAAACTGAAAACGGGAGTATTTGATTCAGATGTCTTTTGAAAATTAGTCTGGGATGCAAATTGTTGAGATTGGTTTAATTTATTACAAACATTGCAAATTACAAGAAGTTCCTTCCCATATGTGCAGCAAACTCAATTCTGTCCACGTGGATTTTCCTCCCTCCCAACAGATGAGTCAAACCATTGTTTCCAAACAGGAGAGGAGAACATCTAGTAAGGAAATGTCCAAATATTGTAGGAGCCTTTGAGTGAGAGCAAAACTAAAACCTAGAGCTGAAATGCAGAGGATGGCCTGGAAGAGAACTCTGGCAGTGCTTTGTGGAGCAGGGGAAGCTCAAATTCCATTTTCAAAGGCTGTGGGATCAAAACCATCAGTGGTGGCTTGGGGCTGAGCAAGGAGAGCAACTGAGCCCTGGAAGAGAGGGAGATCTGAGGGAGAAATGGAGCTGGGAAGGGGCTGGAGCAGCAGGAGAGGCTGAGGGAGCTGGGAAGGGGCTCAGAAAAGGAGGCTCAGGGGGAAATGTCTGGCTCTGCACAACCCCTGACAGGAGGGGACAGCCAGGGGCTTGGGCTCTGCTTCCAGGGAACAGGACAGGAGAAGAGGGAACAGCTGAGGGAGGTTTGGGTTGGATATTAGGAAGAATTTCTTATGGAAAGGGATGTCCTGCCCTTGTAAAATCTGTGATGCAGTCCCCATCCCCTGAGGGATTTAAAATCCATGTGGATGTGGCACTTGGGGACATGGGACAGTGGTGGCCTTGGCAGTGCTGGTCAGCAGTTGGACTTACAGATTCTGGAGGTCTTCTCCAACCTAATTCAGTGATAGATCCAAATCTTGGATGTGGCCTTTCCTCATAAGTGAGATGGGTTGAAGAGCCTGTGTTGGAGAGCCAGGTGTGGTATTTCTGTCGTTGGAAGGAAATGAAGAATCTGACTCCATGTTCTTACAAGGTTAATTTATTATTTTATGATATCATATCAAAAAATGTTATGCTAAAACTATACTAAAGAATAGAGAATGGGCACTTACAGAAGGTAAAAGATAATAATGAGAACTCGTGACTGTGTCCAGAGCCCCGACACAGCTGGGCTGGGATTGGTGGTTAAGTACAAACAACTCACATGAAACCAATGAAACAATCTCCTGTTGGTAAACCAGGTCCAAACCACATTCCAAAGCAGCAAAACACAGGAGAATCAAATGAGATAATGTTGTTTTCCTTTTCTCTGAGGCTTCTCAGCTTCCCAGGAGAAGAATCCTGGGCAAGGGAATTTTTCCAGAAAATGTGACAGTGACAAGCCAGAGTTCCAAGGACCTGGCAAAGGGTCTGCACAGACACATTCAGGGGAAAGGAGAGGCATGAAGGGAAAGAAACATTTCAAGAGTGAAATCAAACCATGCTGTGATTGCCACCTCAAATTTGGGAGTGGGAGTGGGAAACCTGGGTGTAAATAATTTAGTGTCTGGTGGGAAGTAAGGAAAATGGAAAAGCAAGAGAGGGAAATGTAACTGCTGCAAGACATCAGGTGACCAAGAAATGCACAAAGGAAAGAGAACAAAAAGGAGATTGAAATATGAGAGCAGAAAATGTCTGAAATACTTGCAGGGGAGAACAAACCTGAGAACAGAGAAATGAAGGAAGGGCACACATGGACTTATTATGGGTTGTATTTGATTCACTTATAAAGCCAGGCACTTCAGAGAGAATGTATTTTACAGGCATGTAAACACACAGTCCCAAAAGGCACGGAGAAATTCTAATTAATGTTTGTTCCCCCACAGTTAACCCCCTTTTTGAGGGCCACTCTTCTGCAGTTAGTCCTTGTTTCATCACCAGAAGGCAGAAATGGAAGCTGGAAAGGTCTGCAAAGCCCATTTTTCCAGGTGGTTCTGGAACACTAATCTGAAGGGATGCTGAGAAGTTCCAGGGGAGGAATGGAAACCTTTCAGTGCACATTTTAATTCAGTCCCCAACGCCAGAGATTGGCTGTTCCAGGGAGGTGGCAGAGGCGAGGGGAGAGGAAATGAGGAGCAGCAGAGGTTACCTAACACCACATTTCTGAAGGGAGCTCAATGTGGTGTTTAATTCTGTTTTCAATCAGCTGCAGGGGAAGGCAGTGGGGGGGAAATGTAGTTAGAAACTCAGTGCTGGGATTTGGGAGATTCTGTCCCCAAGAACCTGAAGCCGTGTTGGTAGAGATTGGGTATTTTGTGCTGGCAGTTGGTGATATTACACAATTCCATAAGAATATCAAATTGAAAGCTGACATTCTCTGCTTCCCCAGACACTTCTGTGTCCTCTACCTTTCCTTGCAGGAACTTAAGAGAATTTCTTAATTTCATAAAATGCAAACCCTAAAGAGCACTACCTCAAATTTACACCACTTTCTACAGGAGCAGCTGTTTTAAAACAGTGATCTTTTTTAAATTCTAACAAAGTTTTTCATTTTAATGAGCTTTTAAATATCTACCTCTCATGGGTCTTATTCATGGCGCAACCTCCAAGTGGATTTTCTGTACAACTGGAAATGCTCAGATGTTTAACAGCTGTTTTTCCTAGCAATAAAGTAGCCTGCATATAAAAATTTCCACAAAACCCTCTAAATTTTGAAAGAGAAGAACGTTAAACAGGTTCCTCCTCTCTATTCATTTTGTTTCTTCTTAAGAGCAACTCTTCCATGGCTCCCAGTCCCTGTGTTGGCATTTGGAGATCTCCCTCTTGCTGCAGTTCAAAGCAGAGACTCAGAAGAATTTACAAGAATGGGACATAATTCAAATTTCCTTATCAAAGGAAAACATGTGTAACTTCCAATTGTAAATGTCAAACCTATAATGAATTTATACTGTAAGAAATAATAATAATAATAATAATAATAATAATAATAATAATAATAATAATAATAATAATAATTATCATCATTATTATTATTATTATTATTATTATCATCATTATATCTATTTGGAGAGAGGGTTGAGAACACTCTATCTTCTTGTTTACATTTCCCAGCATGAAGCTGCAGTGGTTCAGCTTCTGATGAAGCAGTAACACAAATTCCCCCTCCTGAAAACGACCCAATAGTTTCATTTTTAGGACTGCTCAATTTGGCCTGTATTATATGGTCGTGAAAGTTTGTGACTCATGCACTTCCTCCCACTCACAGAAATAAAACAGTAGTAGAAAATATAAAGAAAAATGCCACTGTGATGAAATCCATCAGGACACAACGAATCCAGAGGGTTTTGGTTGGTGCAGGGCTCTGTGGAGCATCCATCCTGAAAATAAATCATGATTAGGGCAATTTCCATTGAAAACAAATCTCAACTATCATATCCTGGCATAGCATCAAGTGCACAGTCTCAATTGCAAATTTAGTCTCTAGAGATAAGAAAAGCATTGAACACATTTATCCAACAATTTCTGAGTGCCTGGGATGAACTTTATTAATGGCAGGGAAGGGAAGGAATGGAAGCAGCAATAATATCCATGAGCACAGTGTTCACTCTTTCTCACAGCCAGCTGGGCTGACAAATTTTACCAAAGACAGTGGGAATTTAAAACACTGTATTAATAGTTTTATTGCTATAAAAACATTATTCTCTCCCTTCACACCCTCTTTTTTTTGTTTCTGATGAAGCCCTGGTTTGTTCCAGGGAGTGACTCGGGTGAAGATATTGTGTAGGTTTGTGGTTTTCCAGGTCATGAGGAGGGAGAGGGGGTGCAGAGGAGATAAAACAGCCTCAGAGGATGACTAAAAGGCCAAGTGCCATGTGCCTTCCTGCCTACTCTTCCTTTTACCTACCTGCTAGGGAAGGTACTTCCTCCTGCAAGGTCTCAGTGGGGTTCAGGACCTTCTCCCATTCCCAAATATCCCTCTTCAACAAGTTAAGACTAAAAGCTGTGGTTCCATTTGATGTCTTCCTGCAGCCAAGACTGGTAGGAAATACCAGCTTTGGGAAGTGGCCCTTGAAAGCTGAAATTGGGCAGAAGGATCCCACCAAGCAGGAACATTGGGAGAAAAGGAGGTAAAACTGTTCCTTCAGCTTAAAGAAGGACTGAGCTGCAGTGTTGCCTCTCTCCTGTCTATCCAAAAGCCATGTAAACATGAAATGTGAATATTGACACCAGAACCAGAGTCCTGAAGAAGGTGTGAGGTGCTCACTGTGACTCTTACACAGAACAGTGGGACAGCTCCGGACCTCATATGATAAAATCCCATCTCACCCATGCTCTGTGCGGAGTTTGGGATCCCTGGAGCAGCCCCAGGCTTGGCTGGAACATTTCAGGGGGAAGGAGACCCACGTGCAGCACGGCCCAGAGGGTCAGAAGTGCAGGCAGAGGCTGAAGGGCTCGTTAGCTCTGGCTCAAACTCCTGATTTCTCCTGCCACCAGGGCTGGTTCCTGTCCAGGAGCCAGGGGCTGGAAGCACCCAGCTCCTAAATGCTCAGCAAAGAGCTGAGGCAGAACATCCTGCATCTAAAAGTCTGAAATCCTCCAGTATTTATGACAAATACCTTGAGGCCTGCCTTGTGTACAGCAGGAATTTATGACATGCACAAGCAGGAATTGGTTCAACCCAGTGGGTGCTCCAGGAGGCTCTTTGGAACAGAACACCACATAATATAGCAAATATTGTACACAAAATAGCAAACAGCACAAACAGAATAGCCAATAGCACAATGGGAAAAAAACATAATAGCAAATAGCAAAAATTAAAAAAAACTCAAAAAAAAAAAAAAAAAAAGGAATAACAGCTTGTTGCTTCATTTCCTGAAACTGATCTATAATAGCACATCCCACGATAATTTATGGTTAAAGGCATTTAAACAGGCAGCTGCTGTGTCCAGGCTGGAATCTGGGAGGAATATCCTGAGCTTTATTTAGCCTGTGAAGGTGTAAGAAAGCCTGGCTGCAAAGGTTCTTCTCCAGTTTCTCTCAGTTAAGGACTCTGCCAGGTGGATCCTGCTGCTTTCTTCAGGGATCAGCAGAAGGAATAATATTTACCCAGGCTAGGACTTGCAAAGCAGTTTCCCTCTGGCTCAGGGACACTCTGCAGTCACTGGATTATGGACTCGTGTGTGTGATCTGGGAGTGAGAGCTGAGCACAGCAGGGCATAATGAACTTCCCAGAACCAGCTGATTAAAAAGGGAGTTGGAAGGATTCGAGTCTGCACATCCCTCAGACTCATAGTGCTCATCAGAGGAGCCCTTTCTTTCCTGCTGTGGGAATCTCAGTGAGGCTCAAATGCCACAAAATCAGGATTTTTGCACCTTATTAAGGAACAACTATATGAGAAAATTTTCAATTTCAATTCTATGATAATTTCAATCAATTATATGAGAAATGTTTAATGACATATTTTCAGAAAACCATCACTATTTTCTCACATCCATGGTGGCAGCATTACAAAATCTGCTGTCACTACCCCATCATCCCCCCAGGGACCACACCAGCCCCCCAAATTGAGATTAACCTGGCAGGCAGTGTGCTGCAATGGGAAAATGAGCACAGGTATAAATATCACCCATCCTGCCTTCAGGAATCCTGTGAGACATCTGGCTGGGCTGGCCTGGCTAATGCCACAAACATTTCCCTTCCCTCTGGAGCGGGGCTGGGGCAGCACAGGAGGGCCTGGAGCTCCTCATCAACGTTCCTGCTAATTAGGAGTGTCCTCCTGCCCAAGTGGGGAAAAAGAACAGCAAATGTTTCCTTCCAAAATGTGAGGGGAAAGAGAAAAGAAGAAAAAAAGAAAAAAAGAAAAAAAGAAAAAAGAAAAAAAGAAAAAAAGAAAAAAAGAAAAAAAGAAAAAAAGAAAAAAAGAAAAAAAGAAAAGGTTCATCTGTTTGGTTTAGACTTTGAAGATCATCCAACATCAGATGTGCAGAAGCAGCCCTTACTCCCAGAGCTACCCTTGGGGTGAAACCTTTAGGTTGTCCTTCT
Source organism: Haemorhous mexicanus (assembly GCF_027477595.1). Lineage (NCBI taxonomy): Eukaryota > Metazoa > Chordata > Aves > Passeriformes > Fringillidae > Haemorhous > Haemorhous mexicanus. The sequence goes on from NC_082350.1 coordinate 23,820,252, forward strand.
TGTCTGATGCTGAACTGACTGTTTCCATAATTCTCAGAGGTTTTGGACTGCAGCTGCAGGAAACCTGCAAGACTTGGGGTTGTTTTTGCTGTTGCATTCCCTCCAAGGCCATTCCCCCTCCTGGTTTTCTTGTGCCCGTGGTAACACTTCATAAAATGCCATCCCATGGAAACCAGCTGATTGCCAGTGCTGCCCAACAGCCACCAGGAGTCACAAAAGCCAGTGGAAGGGATCCACATGCCCTCTCTGCTGCCTTTAAACCAGCTCTTAAAAGAAAGGGGGCCAAGCTGGAAACAGGCAGCAGCAGTTCCAACCAGGGTGAAGCCAATCCACTCCCACTGGGAGGAACAGGTCTCCCATGGATGTCAATTCCTCCTGCACAAGGCAAGCAGAATTATCATTAGTTTTCATTCATCTTAGTGGGCACTGAGATGGGGGATTGTTTTTCTTCTCCTCTGGAGAAACCCACAATGTAAGCCCCAAAGAGGAACATGGTGAAAGCTTGGGACAGCCTAAGCTACACTTCTTTTACTTCCAAAGCACCCTAAACGTGTTTTCAGGAGGGTTAGCAGAGAATATTTGCCATCCTGGACTCTTCAAAATACAACTTAACACTACAAAAGAATAACCTCCATGGTAATGACAGAATTCACTCCAGGAGTTTTCACTCTGCTGTTCAGAACTTGCTCCCAAAAATAAAGGGAATGTTTTCCAGGTACTTTATATCCTGAATGTTTACCAAAAGCAGTCAGATGATGAATTACATATTTTTGTGTGTCTGCATGATAAACCATTTGTAAAGGTGATGCTGTGTGAATATTAATAAAAATGCAGTGAGCTGGTATTGTTTCTCAGGCTATATTGATCATATTAATGAGAATGGTAATGTATGTATGTTTATTATGATTAACAGAGCTCTGTTCATGTTGCATTTTCCATTGGAATGAAATTAACTTTCTGTTTCTAAAGTTGCTGAAGATGAATGTTAAATACAGAGAAATGATTGGTGAATGAGCTCTTCCAAACCCCTCTTCATGCCTATATCAAATTTAGTACACTTGCTATAAATTAATCTTGAAAACTAAAAGTTATTGGCAATTGTGGATGCAAAAACCCAAAGGGGGAAGAACCTGACCTAAGTAACAGCAAGTACAATGAAGAAACTTCCACTTAAAAACACATCTTAACAAAATAATTTATTTTAAATGAGCTGCTGTGCCGCTACCAGAGTAGAGAGAATCCAGCCTATAATTTCAGGGCATATGCAAAGAGAAAACATAGCTCAGAAATGAGACAAATTCTGTTTACACGAGAGTTTAAACACAGGTGGTTTGTGTTGGTGTTTGTGTTTTGTTTTGTTTTGGTTTGGTTTGGTTTGGTTTGGTTTGTTTTGTTTTGTTTTTCTGTCTCGCATTTCTTTTCTGGGAGCAGTTCAAAGAATTGTATTTCTTCACTGCCTTAGGACTTGCTCCTGCAAAGGTAAAAAAGGTAGAAAAGGACCAAGATTCTTTCTGAGATCTTCAGTGAAGCCCATATTCCTGGTCTAGCTGAAGATGTCCCTGCTCATTTCAGGAGGTTGGATCTTCCAACTTCCCTTCCAAGCCATGCTATCTGATGATTTTCTCCAAACAAAATTAGGGCCTTCTCTGGATAAATCCTGTCCAAGAAAGGTGATCTGACAAGATAAAGCCATGAAATAGAGGCCTGTCCTGCTCAGGACACAACAACAGGCCCCAGTGCCAGCACTGAAGTGGCAAAACTGGACTTACTGAAGCAGAGGTGATTAAGCAATACCAGAAGATGAAAGAGCAGAGGACTGAGGAATTGATAAAAGATGATAGCATGGAGGCTTCCATGCAAATGAAACTCTCTTTTTTCAGTGCAAACAAGTTTCTGTAATCGATCACCAAAGATTGTCCATCCAAACCTAAATGGGCAGCGACAGGTTTGTGCAGGGTATTGGATTCCTGTCTGCTCACTGAAGATATTCCCACCACACTTCCACTGTTCTCTAGGAATATTATTAGACCTTGAATCTGGTGCAAAGAACAGGGAATTTTACAGCCTATTCTGGGCACTGCAATTCTCGTCATGGAGTTATTAGTAAGAAGGAATGAACAGTAATTGTGAGGGAACAACAAGGTTATAATCATAACTTGTTCCAAATTATACTCCTGTGATCTCCCTTTTGCTCTGACTGGGAGCTGCTTTTAACTTGGGAAATTTTCAATATTAAAGCCAAGAAGGAAATTATTGGGCATTTCTTTGAACAGTAAACTTCCTAGAAATGCAGAGATTGTCACAACCAGCAGGTTCACGGGCTTCAAAGTGCTGTGTTCACCTGACAGTTCTTTCAATCATTTTTTAGTAAAATACATCTGTAGCCATCGAGGCATTGTGTAATCCCCCCACACACCTGTAAATTATAATGTGGGATGTCATGATTTATTTCATAGCATAAAAGCTGTTAAATGAATACTGACAGCACCATTAGCATCCTGATCTTGAACTGAAGTGCAAGTCAGCTCTGCTTAAGTCATCATTCTCAGGAGCCACAAATAAATGTGCACCCAAAAAAGGTGCCGTGGGTTAATCAGAGCTGAATTAGCCAGGAAAAATCAGTGAAGAAGGGAGCAGGTCAGGAAATGACAGCCTGAAGCTTTTATTCCAACACTGGTTCTTGAAGCAGCCAAGGCCAAAGACCCCAGAACACAAAAACATGGGGTGGAAACTTGATTAATTCAGAATTAACTGAGAAATATCGATATTGCTTCAGCATCTTGTGCTCTGAGTGCTCCCCCCACTCCTCTTGCCTTGTTCCCTCTCTTGGGAAGCAGAGCCCAAATGGGCTCCACTCCCTGGACTCCTCTTTGCCTTCCAGGGGGAGTCCTGGTGAAAAATAAAGCAGAGAGAACCAAGTGAACTCAGAGTTAATTTATCCCACCATGAATCACCAATTACTGTTGCTCTGCCCTAAATCCCAGATTCCTTGATATCAGCTTCTAGGAAAGAAAATGGCTCCTTGTGCTCCCACTGAAATTAAATGTTTAATTTCTATTCTCAACCTCTTCTGAGCTAATGGAGATCTGTGACTGTTTGAAATACAAATCTACTTATTCTAAAATTCATGTTCTGTTCTGTTTGTTCCCTGATGTAACGCTGCCCATTTTGTTGTTCTCCTACACATTTAAATCATTTTTTTCCCCTCGTACAGATTCTGTCATTTCTGGAGGTGAAATCTGGATGCCTGTCCTTAGAGCCTTTTGAATTCTGCTGCATTATAAATATTTATCACAACTCTTTTAATACCAACAGCTGTGCTCCTTTCACATGCAGAGCTGGTTTTATAAAGGGTCAAGCCCTCTGTTCCTCTTCCCAGTTTCCACAAGATTTCAGATTGCTCCCATTTGGCCCTCCTCAAACAGGATTCAACACATCTCCAGGATGAGAGTTCCTTCTTAACGAGGAATAATTGTTCTGTCTCCCCATACAGACCCCATCCCAGTTTAGACATTATTTCTACCTTTACTTGCATCTTTATCCCAGTCATTTACTCCAGTCTGTTTGTCCACCTGAAGGGATCAAAGGCATTCAGACTAAACCAGAAATCACTCAGCCTCTCAGACTGGCAGGCTGGTTAGTTCTAGAGTCATCCCTAATAATTCACAACTTCTGTGAGAAACTCCAGATTCAAAAAGTTGCTTGAATGTGATCATTTATTAAGTTATTCCCTTTGATGAACCCAGAACACCTCACAAATGGGATTTTTTTTTTTCTTTAAATGAGGGTAAATGAAATTTATCTGGCTTTTTCCCCCTGTTTCTTCCAAAAGGACACATCAGTCATCCCAAAGTAACATACTTAATCTGAACAACTATTAAATAAACCCAAATCATGCTTTATTGTGTGCTGAGGGGGTTTCTCACTCTAAATGGAGTGTTTCTTTTCTCATTTAGAGCTCCAAATGGGACCCTGACTAATGGAATAAAATGGCCAGTCTTCACTAGTGCTGACCAAAAATATTTGACCCTGAACACCAACACTTCTGAGGTACTGACAAAACTACGAGCTCAGCACTGTCGATTCTGGAAACACTTTTTCCCCAAAGTGATGGAAATGACAGGTAACAATTCTTTTCTAGATGCTTTTATACAAAACTTCCATGCAAGGATCATTTGCTGGATGTTGATGTGACCATTGAGTTCAGATCTTTCTGTTCCTGTTTGTAACTGAGATGTTCATTTGGGTAAAGCTGAATTGGTGCTGGATTGCTGGGGGTCGACCCAGAACGTGCCCTGTGCTTCTGGATTTGGGGTCCCCACCCTATTTTGTACCAGGACCAAACCTGGGGACACACCAAGAGCCAGGACTTTGTGATATGGAGTTTTTCCATCCCAAAATTCATACGTCCAGCCACAATGTGAGACACTGAGTGCTGAAACCTCTGTTCTTGGATGCCCCCTGGAAGAGTTTTGGTGCCACCAGGGTTCCTGGGTGCTGGAGTGAGCAGGAAAATCAGTGCTGAAGGAGAGGTTGCACTGGGAGCTCTGGAGGCTTTAGATGTTCTGTGTAAACTGTGGGACGTTACAGGATGTTATATTTGGGTTATATTATCTATTATTTATGGGATTCTATTTTATGCACTGATCCCCTGAGGATAGGAAGTGCACTGCCACTGCCAAGAGGGGATTCTGGTTTCCAGCTCACGTGAGAGCCCTGTGTTTTATTTCTGGAGTGTCATTGCTGAGAACCCTGAGCCTGCAGGATGTGCCTGTAGAAAACAGAACTGATTTGTGCCTGGCCATGTCTGCAATGGATTTATGAGATTTCACTGCCAGGAAAAGTTTAATTGTTTGAAACTTTAGGATCAGTTGAACAGAGAAGACCCAAGTTTTTCCAAGACCTGTAGCCCTGTTTTACCAAAGCCCAGCAATAGAAAAAGCCTCTGTGCTCTGGATTTCAAAAGGAATTGATTTTATTAAGTGATTTTGCAGCTCTAGAATCACATTCTGCAGCTTGACTGAGGGAAAGTCTCGTTTCAAAAATGAGATACACTTTTAAGATGTTAATTAGTAATTTAAAATCTTTCTCTGAGACTCAGTTTGAATGCTCGTCTTAAAAAACACGTAAGCCTTAAAAATATGTAAACTGTCATGGTGCACAGATGATTCCTTCTGAAATAATTTATTCCCTCCTCATTTGAGTCTGTGACTGTATTATGGCTCAACTTTTATCCCCTCTCAATTCAACAGATGTTTTTCAATTAAATCAAGAGACACGAAATCAGTAGGTAAAATGAATAATTTATGAAGCCTACTGTGTGATTTCAAAATCACAGCTTTCCCAATTATGGGTGGATTTCAGGGAGGTTTCAAAGATTCTGACAACTTTGTGCTGAGCCAGGAGAACTGAGCTCTTTGACATATTCCTTTAACCTGGCTGGGAAACCCTAGGGGAAAATGTGGATCCTACAAATGGGCTGAGCTTAACCAAGCCAGCGTGGAGCAGGAGGGAGCAGATCACCAGAGTTCAACACATCCTGGGGGAGAGGAGAGCTCTGCCTGGTCCTGTGGGGTGAGGGATGATACAGCAGCACTCAGGACCTGCCAGCAGACATAAATTCATGGCTGTGCCACATTCGGTAATTCGCAACATCAATTTACATAATTTAATTAAAAGGATTTCAGGAGCCTATTCTGAGCAAAAAGAGAAAAATCGTCGTGTCTGCATCCAAATATAGAACTGAGGCAAGAATGTTGTCAACAAGTGGCACTGCCTTGTCTTGTATCATCTGTCAGTCCTTGAAACATTGCAGTAATAAAAACAGAGTATTTCCATGATGTTCCCTGTACAATATTATCCAATTCTGACAGAAAACCCTTTGAAATCCTGTGTACAAATGTGATAGAATAGCTTATATTGCAATAATTCTCTTCACTGAAATATTATTTTGCATTTTCTCTCTCCTTTTATGCCCAAAGGACAGTGCACAGCATTAATGCAGAGATTTCCTCTTGTTCTGAGGGTCTGTCCTTTCTATTACTCCTTTCATTGAAATATTCTTAGGAAAAGAAGGCTGCTGTAACATGAGGTGATAGAAGATGACAGGGAACAAGCAAGGAATTTTTATGTTCTCATTGTTACAAGTTCAAGTAGGGTTCAAATAGGCAGAGTAGAATTCTCTCAGGTAGAACCCAAAGAGGATAATCAAAACAACTTATTTTGCAGAAATCATGATTTTTCAGTGCCAAGTGATCGGGATTTGCCATGGATTTGCTTGGTAACCCCTTGCCTAATTCCTGACCCACTCCCAGCCCAAGCCTTGCCACCCTCTGGGGGTTTTTAAAGCTTTTAAAGGCCAGCTCCAAATGTGTCCTGGATCTGAACCAGCCTGTTCCCATCACAGGCTGGGTAAGACAAGTTCCCTGAGGCAGGTAAATATATGAGAAATATATGTCTTTACTGTTAGAAAATTCACATTTTCCTCAAGCAATCATATCAGATTTAAAAAAAAAAATTATTATGGTTGTGGGGTAGGAAAATAATAAGGAAAAAATAAGGCTCTCAAAGTAATACCAGAGTAACAGCCATAGATAAAATATGGCTCTGATACCTCTAGACTAATTTGTGTCATTTTGGAAGGTTTCTCAAGGTCTTCTGCTTGGGTTTCAATTCATAAATCCATCACTACAGACACGATCAGAACCTGGAGTTCTGTGTCCAGGACCAGTAGACCCGGGCTCTCAGTTCCAAGCAGACACAATTCCTGCAGGATTTTAACCCAATTTCCAAGGCCCTGAGCACCCCCTGTCCAGCCAGGACAAGCTGGGAGCACTCAGCATTTCCCATTCCATCCTGAAACCTGAAGGGTTTCTGCTGGCTGCTGCTGCTGGATCACACTGGAGGGACAGTAAACAGTAAGTGACTCTTAAGTGGCTTTTAGAGCAATCATATGTAAATTATAAAAGGATCTGTGTTAGACTTTACCTCCTCTACACAACCTTTAATGCATCCAAAGCCCTTCCTATTTATATGAGCCCGTTTCCTCTTGATTGTAGAACCCTGCAGGCAGCCAAACTTTCCATTTACTCTTCCATTGCTATTTTAGTGAGCCTAATACATATTTTTCTATTTTATTTGATATTACTGGATCATGTGTCATCTATGAAGAAATCAAGCTTGGTCATATGAATACATTACTTTTTAAAAGCACCTTAAAAAGATCTTTTTTATGTGGAGGCAGAGAAATGTTCAACCTCTTGACCAATGAGCAACAAAAATTATTGTATTTGCTGTGATCCTCCAACCAGTGTCTGGATTCTACAGAGATAAATATTCAGGGTGGTAAGAATATTTAAAAAATGACTAAATGGAAAATTCGCCATCAGAATTAAATTAAATTTCCACAGAGTTGGATACATGAAGAAATGTGAATAAATCACAGGTAACCTCACCAATACTACCACACCTCCCAACAAAGACTTTAGATATTGCACCTATGAGCAAAAAATTTCTGTACCTAAACCATCTGATTTCTTCCCAACATTTCATTCCATGACAAGGAAGATAACAGCCCTTAGAATAACTCATCTCCCAGAGAGCTCTGCTGAATTCTGGAAGAATTTAAAAAAAAAAAAAGAGAGGATTTTATAGTCCCTAAAAGCACGTGTGAAAATGAATATACTGCTGTGTCTAACAAAGCTCTGATACCCAGAGTGTGATTAAAGAATACTCAATATAGATATTATTGGTGGTGTTTGTGGAGGAACTCTCACCATGAGAATCTACAGCACAAACCTGTGGCATTTATCACACTTCTGAACCCAGAAACTTGGGGGTTTGCTAAATCCTGCAATCATCAAACTTGCAATTGTGAGGTGTTGAGGACAGAAAAATTAATTCTAACTTGTCATCCCTTATTAATTAACAGCCTTAATAGCCTTTATCCCAATCCTAAATGGGGTTTTGTGTGTTAACACTAAGATTAGCACTTTATTGGCACATCCAGCAGTTCAAAGGATGGGATGGTGATAAATTTAACTTTGCTGGAATGCCATTAAAGCAAGGGAGAGATGGAATGAGAGGAAATTCCAGCTGAAGAATCAAAAAAAACCCTTTTAAAATTTGGATCTGCTAAACTGGAGCCTTTCAGAGCACTGATCCATTGCCTACAGAATCTCCCCTTTTCTCCTGGTCAGCCTCACTGGGCTTTGCACAGGAATTAAGGTAAGGTTTGGGATTGCCCAGTGGCTTCTAGAAAATTCCCTGTTTCCAGTGCTAGCTGGCTCTGCAGGCACCCAGTGCTCTGAGCTGTAATTATTGGTCAGCTTGGACTCTCTAATCTTTTTCTTTTTTGCCTCCCAGCTGTCAGCTCATCTAAGTCATGGGTGGTTGCCTCCCAGAGATTGATGGTGTTGGTGATAATGGGATGCATTGACTTGTGACTTCAATTTGGATCTTATCACTGGGGGGAAGGAAAGCAAACAAATGGGAATCCAAGTTCTTATTTCAGTGATTTCCATCCCCCTTTTGTCTTTTAGATCCATAATGGTGGCTCCTCTGAGTTTTTTGATGTCTTCTTTCTCTAGCTGGCTCCCTTGTTCACCATAATCTTTAAAAAGGACTGAGAAGCCCCATCATTTGTACTCCAGAACAGTGACTTTTAATTCAAGATGTGTCTGTGGCAGAGATATTTCGGTGTCTTTGAGCAGACTTGAAACACCTCTGCACCTGAATAATTAAAGAAGAGAGGTTTTTGAGTTTCCTTCTTAATTCCTAAGTGGAGGTTTTGCCTGCATAAATAAAACTGGACACCCAGAATCAAGAAGAAAATGAGAAACACAGTTCAAGCAGTTTTCTCCAAATAATACTGCTACTGCTTCATACACTAAATTACCAATCCATTTGGCTTAATGTGAAAAATTTGGCTTTGCCTGAGACCCTAACTACATGTTTAAATTAAATATGTGTAAAGGAGAGTTCTTAGAGTCAGGAAAGCAGAATGTTGTGCATGTTTTGTCCCCATGTTTCTGAGTTCTATCTGCATAGTTAGCAATGAAAATGAGATTTTATTGTTACCAGCACTTCCAAATCATCTCTGTGTTAATGGCAGCTGTGGCCTGCAGAAAGAAAATTTGAAAGTATCTGAACTTTCCTTTGATCTCTGTTATAGCCAAGCTTATTTACAACTTTGAGCTGAGGAGAAGGATGTGGTTAATTTATAGACTTTTTTTTCCCATATTTGTTCTTCACAATTTTCTTTTGGACTGCATTTAAAAGTACAGGACTTCCCAGAGGAAAAAAAAAATCCTGGTTTTATTTCTGGTCTCACTGGAACCAAGAAGTAAATCTCATTTCAAAGTCTCATTAAGTTGCCATCTGGATTTCCAGACCAAAAAGGTTTGGAAACGTTGAGCTAAACTGCAGATAAGCGACCAAATTACTGGATGCTTCTCCAAGCTGAATCTCGGGATCAGTGAACTCTCTCTCCCGAATATTCTCTCTAGTGGTGTGTAAAACACTGAAGTATTTCATTTTCACATCACCAGTTACACTTGCAGCGCTGGCAGGTCGTAAAAAAGGGGGAAGGGGTGTATTTATGGAGGGAAGAGGAGCAGCAGAAGAACATAAAAACCAGAGGAGCATAAAGAACCTGCGGAGCTGTTACCTCAGGAACACCATCCCCAAGTTTTTCTGGAAGTGAGCCATGCCAGTGAGGGACACCACCAGAGCTGGGTCCAGAATGAACAAAGCATTCACAGATCATCAATGATCTGTGAACTTTATCCTGAAGTTTACAGCTGACACAAAATGATGAGCAGCAGTGACTGACACAGCCCGCAGGTTTTATCCACATTTTGGGGGTGTCTGGGATGTTCCTGCAAGACCACAGCCTTTCCCATGGTGTTAATCACCTTTTGGGGCTGCAGGAGCCATAAAATACTCTGTTCACCCTCTATTTTTATGACTCTTCTCATCCTCACCCTCTGCTCCCATGCTTATAACAAATTCAGCAAGAAATATTTCCTTGGGACTCAGGATTACTTGGAAAGTGCTTTAAAGGTGGGGATGAAAAAGAAAAGAGAGGATGGTTTCATGTTCATTTGACAGTGTTCTTCTCCAAACCTGTGCCCTTTATGCTTTGAATTTGGGGATTTGTTCCATGGGAGGTCAAGATCCTGGGCATTCACTGAAATCCATTAAAACAATGGAAATCCTGATGTTGCCTTTAACAAAGCTGTGATTTCCCCTTATCTTTACAAGCATCTCTCTCATTTTGCATTATTTAGTCTTCAGGATGTATGGGTTTCAATGCAGGGTCTGTTTACCCAAAGGAATACCTTGAGGATTAAAAAAAAAAAGAAAAAAGAGTGACTTTAAAATGATGATTTTGATGAACAGAAGAATTATCCAAAATGTATATTAAAAGTATATTTCTTTTTAAAAATCCAAAGTGTATTTATTGCCCTGCCAGAATGATATCCTTTGCACTCCTTCCTTTTTGATGCAAAGACAAAATACTAATCACTGAATTTTCAGTCATTCCAGGTTTAAGAAAAGAAGCAAAAGACCATCCCATAATGTATTTGGAGCAGATGACATTGATAATCAAAATTATTTTTCAATTAGCATACAAAGAGATTCAAATTTAGATTAATGTAACCCATTTCATGTTTTACAGGAAATATTGATGAAGCAGAACGAGAGTGGAAAGCAGGATTCCATCGCTGGAACAATTACATGTCAGACTGGAAAAATCAATTTAATGATTACACCAGCAAGAAGGAGCTGTGCAGTCTCTAATTAATATGTTTACTCTTTCCAGTTTGTCCCTAGAACTGTTCATCAGGCAAATATCCAGGTAGCTTCCCAGCCTGTCGAGCATTAAATTTATTATGCAGATTAAAAGGAAATATGACAGATACGACTCTAATTTCAGATCTTTCATTTCTATTTTACCTCCTCTCTCAATAAAAAAGGTGTAAGGCACCCACACCCTTTGAAGCCTCCCTGGGTTCAGTAGGACTGTAGAGATTAAAGGCTGGAGATTAATGATGTACATATTCTTATAAATACTCCCTGCTTTAACTCACCCTTCAAAGAAACAATGTCATCTGTTAGGGAAAATGGATTTTATTTAAAGTAGAAATAGCAGTTTTACAGGGCACAATCAGATTTCATCTTTAACTGCAAAGCCATCTCACTCAAGCCTTGTTTCAGACATAATCTCATCAACATAAACACAAAGATGCAATAACTTTGCTGCACCCACCAGGCAATATTTACTTGTTAGACCAAAAAGTTTTAAGACTGCCATAAAAGTGGGAACCAGAGCTTCTTTCTGGCCAAATATGTGGACAAAGCCACTGCAGGAGGGGATTTGAGCTGTGTATTGAAAGCCTAAATCAAGTGCTAAGTGAAATAAGCTGGAAAAGCCACTTCTTCCCACAATTCCCATTTTTCAAGGAGTAAAGAATTACAGACTCACAAATAATGAATTCACACCTTTCCACCTCAGGCACCCTGGGAAATGTCCCTCCTATGGAGGCAAGCTCCAATTATGATTTTTTTGTGTCCACTCAGTTGCCTCCTGGTTGAGGGACGCCCCACATTTACTGGAACACGAGGGGCAGGACTTTACACCTGCACAAGAGCCTCAGTCCCTGTGTCAGCAGATTCCCAGCCCCAAAAACTGCCAGGAGAGTGGGGCCTGGCCAGGAATCTCCTGGATGGCAGGCTGGGGAGAGGATCCTTGCAGAGGGACGTTGTGACCTTGGTGAGAAGGACCCAAAGGACTCCTTGCCACAGTCAGGTGAGCTCCCTGCCCTGTGAGCTGGCATCTCCCACACTCCTTTCCACCTGCTTGAGCTGAGCCCATTAAAAACCCCTAAAGAAACCCATGGATAATTCTTCCTCCTTCCCTGCCCTCTGGATGGGGCTGGAATTTTTCTGCCTGAACACCACTGTAATTGGTTGCTTTTCACTGGCCCAACTGGGAAGAATAAATGCCAAGAATTTGATGAATGTAAGTAGCATGTAAGAGCAACAAGCCATCTCGTAAATAAATTATCCCGAAGATTTCTGTAAATGCAATAGCATCTCAGTGCATCTATTCTCTGTGCTAGTGATTGCAAAATGCCTCCTTGGATTGAGCTGAAGAACTCCAGATAATGAACTGAGAGTGTTCTCTTCCTGGCAATCAGTTTGACCACACAGGCTCCCTCCAGTGAAAGCATTTATTTACACAGGAAGGCCAAATTCTGCAAGAGAGGATGGCCTATCATCTTTCCAGTTATTTCTAAGAGAACACAATTATTTCCCTGACTGCTTTATGGAAAACCACTTTTTAGCACAGGATTTTCAAAGGCTGCAGTCAAACCTGCACAGAGAAAAAAATAAAAAATCTGATCATTTTAGCACATGCTGATCAAAACTTGAGATGATCTGGGATCCAAAAGCCCTCTTTGTGTAGCACTGCATGTTTGTACCACAGGTAATTACCCCCTTACACAGATTAGCACAGTATTTATCAAATATTCTTTAGGCCAACAATGGGATACTGAAAATAAACACAGGAGGGTGAATTTTTTGTCCAGCCCTGAGCACTCCCCATTTTATTTCTGTGCTCTTCTTCACGGGGATGTTGGGTGGTGCTGGGCCACAGTGAGCCTTGACAGCACCATCACAGCAGCATTTATTTCTTCAGCCATCCTCTTCACTGCAATATTTCCTTATCCACCTGTCTGATCAGCCTAATCAATGGGAGGAAAATATCTGAGCCAATTAAAATGTAAAATAACCTTTGGAAAGGTGCTGAAGGAGTTTATAAAATATTTGGTTGCAAAGGTGGGTTTTGTTTGAGTAAAACAAAGGTTAAACCACTTTTTGAAGGTTTTACTGGTTTTCTTGGCGTGACTTGCTGGCTTTGTGTTTATTCACCTGCTGGGAAATAATAACTCCATTTATCATTCAAAAGAAATCATGTAGTCATTCATGGCTCATAGCTGCAAAAAAAACCCCAAAAACACAAAACAAGGAAAGCCTGAAGTACTTGGATGTAAGTGGTTAAGGTGATGAAGAGTGAAAAAAGACTGTGATTGCTGAAAATGATGATTATATATTAGAGGGATATCTCACCCAGACCTTCCTGAAGATGGAATGTTGTTAATTGATGTTTTCTTTTCACTCCTGAGAGCCAAGAAGCACAGGTTTCTCCGTGAAACCTGAGAAAATGTGTTGATTCTTTCTTACCATCCTTGATACCCCGAGCAAGAATTGTGAATTTAGTCACAGAGTTGATGAAAGATCAGAACAAGATGAACTGCAGTGCCAACAAAAACGTTGGCTTTAAACCAGTTGTCATTGGGTTTATAATCTCCCAGGGTTAATGACAGATATTTCTCACTTATTTTAGATGTTGGCACTGGAGGACTGAAGTCAGACATTTCCCAGCAATCAAACCCACCATTTCTTTTTTCACATTTTAAATGTTTTGTCTGAAGAACTTTTTGTTGGATAAGCTTTCAGTGAAGTTAAGCATTATTTGTGTGAAATCCAGTTTGAGTAGCAAACTCAGGAGAGTTGGGATGTTCACCAGGCCTGGTCTGCAAAGCTGGACCAACCAATGCTGAAGATTTCTGGCTTTCAACAGGGTCCAAAATTGTCCCTAACACAAATTAGACCCTCCCCAAATTTCCAGGCTTCCTCTCAGCTGCAGATATCACCCTCATAACCCCCCCCAGCTTTTTACCCCTCATAGCCTGGATTTTTGGAATGGAAGTTCAGGCCTTGCCATCCCAAGCCTTGGCCATCACTCTGATGTTTTCCCACTGAAAAAGGCAAATTTCTGTTGCACTGGGAGCCTGGGGTTTGGCCTTCTTTGGTCAGTAGAGGCTCAGTCTGTTTATACAGCAGAGATTTCTGCTCTATAAACACACGGGTTTGTGTACCCAGTTAAATTGTCCTGAGGAGACAGCTCATCCCCACCAGCTCAGAGCTGGGAAGGTGCCATTTCAACAGAGGGAACTGAAGTACTGTGGGGCTTTTTTTAAACAGAAAAAATAGTATTTGAATTAGAGTTTTGTAGAGAAGATTAGTTTGTAAAAGAATAGGCCCTTCCCATGTTCCTGTCCCAGCAGATCACCGAGTGGTTTGGCTTCTAGAGCACACAGATACCAAATGGATTCATCTGAACACAACCTGGACAGAGGAGGGATATAAATTTGTCTCTATCAACATCACAACGTCGTCTTGAGGGGCTTGATTTTGTTTTATAATTTCTGCTGGCTCAGCACCAGTTCTGCACCATCAGCAGAGCTATTTAGAGGGGCACAACAAACGTCACCTGAGTTACACCTGCATGTCCAGAGGGGAGAGCAGCCTGGGCTGTCACTGCCCCCTGGCACTGGCACTGTCCTCCTCAGCTGGAGGGGAGAATTGCACAAGTGAGAAAATTAACATCCCCCCCCCCAAAAAAAAAAACAGAGGAAAATAAATATGGAGGGGAAAAAAATAAAAAAGGAAGAAAATAAAAATAAAAATGAGAAAACTGAACAAAAGCCTCACCAAACCAACCAAACAAAAAGCTCCCCTAAAGATCCCAACAAAATGAATGAAAATATCTACCCTACCAAACAGAAAAAAAACACCAAGGAAGGGAATTTAAAAAAAGAAAAACAAAGAAAGGAAAGGGAAAGGGAAAGGGAAAGAGGAAGGACATCAAAGAAGGGAAATGTAAAAAACCTATGACCAGGGAGGGGGAACAAGTCTGGCAAAAAATGGGAGTGATAAAAAATAAGGTGTGAAAAGAGCCCAAACAAATAAAGGGGAAAGAATTAAAAGAAGATCTCACACAAGAGCATCTGTCCCAGAGTGCTCAGCCATGGGAGGGTTTGACACCCTCCAGGGAAGCACTGAGTATCCCAGTGCCTGTGTTCCAGCAACTCCAGCCAAAAATTCCTCCCCATGAACTGCCAAATAAGTTTAGGAATTTGACAGTGATTCTGAGCACGGGGTGAGGAATGAGCCAGGCAGGTCTGGCTCACTTGGGGGCTGCTCTGGAAGGTGCTGCTGCCAGCTGACTCCTTTCTCCCTGCCTTTTCTCTTCCAGCCCCTGGAATTCTGGGCATTTGCCAAAGCCCAGTGCCCTTGGCCAGGCAGATCCTGAACACAGCACCTGTGTAACAGATCTGTGCAGCTGGAGGTGTTGCCATGCCTGCTCCATCTGTTCCACGTGCCACAGGTGTGCTGATTTACCCTGGCTGAATTGGGAGCAAGAATCCTTTAGGGGGAAAAACAACAAAAAAAAGAGTTCCTGGCTGAATTACTTATTTCTCTCCTTCTCCATGCTCTGTTTTTATTTATCCTCATCTACACCTCTAGGTGGGTTTTCCATTGCTGCTGGATGAGCACAAAGAAACTTCTTTAAAAAAAAATCCCTGGTAAAATATAGAATTTTAGACTGTTTGGAAACTTTGGGATCGACAACAGGAATTTGGCAACGGGGTTAATATTGAACAGCCTGGCTCTGGGAGGTGGGAGGAGCACATTGGGTGTTTCTTAGGGAATATGCATCCATGCACACAGATATCCATGCAAATACAGGCTCAGCAGCATGGAGATGCAGTTTTACCTGCTGCACTTTGAAAACACAGCCCCAGTATCTTGCTTTTTTGCTGAAAAATAAAATGCTCCCAGAACTTTCTGATATAAATCAACGCCTCAGCCAAATGAGTTACTCACAGGTAAAAGTTCCAAAGCTTTTCCCTCGGATTTCAGTTGTTTTAGGTCCAACTTTTATGAACAAACATAATTAGCCATTTTGAAATGCTTGGCCAGACAACATAATTCCTGCCTGACCCCTGCTGATTATCCTGGTCTAGCTCAGGAACCTTGCAGCACTCTGTTGATAAACCAGATCAGCTGCACTCATCCAGACTTTAACTCCTGGGCTTAATGACTGCAGAGCAGTGATGTGAATCTACAATTAGTGCAGGTGCAAGGGTTGGAGAGGCTTTTAATTGGATTGCAGGTGAGATTAACTCAGGCTCCCAGGAATGCTCTGGGAAGGGCAGGGCTGGGGAGGCTTTGGCCACGTGATGGTTTGGGGAGAAGCAGCAGAAAAAATTAACTTTAATTCCTGCACAGGGTCTTCCACACAATGGGAACAGTGATAAAAGTTCCCTCCCTGACAGCTTGAGGACACTTCCAGAGCCTGTGGGTGCTGGTTTTGGGGATTTACTGAATTTGGGCATTACATGTATCACTCTTTAAAAACCCTGGCATTCCTTTCACGGATCTGGAGCTAGCCAGGAAATTGGTATTGTACTAAATCATAGTTGTATTGCAAATTATCTGTCTATTCCTTCCAAACCCATATATTTGTCTGGAAAAGAACAGCTGCTGCTATTTCCAACTCTGTTCCATTTTAATTTGAGCCCCGGTTGCAGGAGTTAATGTTCTATCTACTATTAGTAGAACCACGTGTGAAAGGTGTGAGTCTGGCAGTGCTGGGGTTAATTATTTTAATTTATAAACTATTTACAAGTCCTCAGTGAGAGTGAGAAGTGGTAAAAGTGTGTAGGCAGAGAGGAGTTCTCACCACAGCTCTCAGCTTTCCCAATGAAATTCCTCCTTGCAGGATGTTGGATCACCCCATCAGCCTCTCCCCAGCACAGCCTGTGCTGCACCTTTTCTTACCAAACAGTTACATTTCAACTGCCTTTTAATACTGATCTGACTGATCATCTCACAGGGAGAAAATTAATGTTTTAACCCAGAAAAAGCAGCAAAAGATGTGACAGATCATTTGTCCAGAATTGTTTAGAAAGTAATTCAAAGGACTTTATTCAGGACTGTGAGAACCAGCTGAAATTACACATCCAAAGGGATGCTTCTGAAATATTAAACTTTTCTCACTCACTAATTACAGGGATATAAATTTTATAGGTACTGTTAGCAGAAGTTACATCAGTCATAAAATAACCCTAACCATGCCTCATTTCTCATGACCCAAAGCAAATATATTTAAATTATTTTATTTTTTAATTAAGACTTATAACTGCAGAAAAAAAGAAACAGCTCCTGTTTTATTTTTCAGCATATTTTTACCTAGACCTTCATCCCATTTCATCTCTCATTTTCAGTGCTACACTGATGAGCACAGTTAGAATTTTCCCCATCTCTGCTCTTAAAAAGATCTTAATCCTGGAGCTCTCACTGCAGAATTCTGGTTGCAAAAATGCTTATTGCAAACCAAAATCACCATTTCATCCACAAACACTCACCACTGCCTCCATTCCATCAAACTTCTAGATCCATCTGTCTCTGGGAATGACACAGCACTCCCACCTCTTGGTCATTGGGTGACTTTCAGTTAATTAAACTTTTGTCATTGCCTTCAGCAGAAGCACAAGAGCTCCTCTGAGTGACATTTGCAATCTCCCCTATCACTTAATAATCTGGGAGGTATTTACTATTTAACAAAAAAAAAAAAAGTTCCACACCTCAGAATGAATTTTTTTCCCACGGATTTCTCTCAATGGTGAGCAAAATGGGAGAGCAAAGATGTGAACAAATTGTGTTTATCTTCTCCTCTTTGCAGGGGGAAATCCACTAGGTGCTAACTACAAATGCCATTTCCTTTGCATATTCTGTGCTGCTTTCATTTGGGAGTAAATGGGCTCTGAAAAATGGAAGCAGAACCCCAAAATTCTCCTCTGCCAATCCTTGGGACAACTGGCAGTGTCTGCAGCCCACCTGAGGATCCTCTCTTCACCAAGGCTCTCCGCAGATTTTTGTCATTGTCCCATAAATTGAATCCATTCCCATCCTTACCCACATCAGAGTAGGCATTATTCCAAATATTAAGACCAGCACACCCAAAAATTCTTTTCTAGAGAGGGGTCTTGACAGGAAATCTCTGCAGGAGCTCCCGGGCCTGGGACTTGTTAGTCCAGAGAGCAAAGAGGGATCCCAGGCAAAACTCAACCTGCAGGGAAGGGAATCAAGCTCAGAGCAGTGGAGGCTTTACCCCAACATTTCCCCCACTGCAGAATAAACTCTGAAATTCCTGAAATTGATTCAAGCAAAATGCCAAAATCCCCGAAAAGCCCCCTCTGTTATTTCTCCATTTTAAGGAAGGTTTCTTGACACGTGCAGCCAGAATTCCTTTTCTTTCCCACTGGCATGGGTTCCAAGCTCCTAAAACCCAGGCTGGAGTCAGAGCTCTGCAGTGAATTCATGGCATTTGACACTCAGAACTCCACTTTTATAAAAACAGATCAGTGCATTAAAAACCTCCTTAATAACAGCTCTATCAAAGCAAACATTGCCCAAAGCAATACAATTATTGGTCAATAATTCCTCTTGAGCTCTTTCTATTACCACCACTTCATTTCAACACTTGCCTTCTTACCCTTTGATCTGCTAATTATCTTTTTACCCTCTGATCCTCTCGACAATTCCCTGGCAATTTGATCCATTAATTACAGAGCCCACATTCCCCACTTCCCACAGAATGTGCAGTTTTTGTGACCTTCTTCACCTTCCTTCCTACAAACACTTGCCATCTTTCTCTGGGGTATGGCTGCTTCTGTAAATACACAGATAATGGTACAAAATGCTGTAATTAAAAGTATTTCTGCATTTTCCTTGCAATCCTTTGGGCTTCATGAAAACATCTTAATAGTTTGTCATTGACTTAAATTTCAACAGAAATGAGCAGTCTGGTAATTGCTTTTGACTCCATCTTTAGTACCATAAACACTTGGAATTTTTTCCTAACATTAAACATTGATTGTTTTTCCATGCTGGAGATTCTATTAAAAACAGAGATTCTGCTATATTTTGTGTAAAATAAAATTATAATTATAAAATTATAATCATATAATTATAATTCTATTATTACAATTATAAAAAGTATTTTCTGGCTTAAAGCTTTTCTCGTTTTATGAGCCCATGACCCACAAATTACTGAATATTCTGCATTACCAATCTCCCACTGCCTTCTAAGCCAGATTCAGACCTAAATAAGTTCTAGAGTGGAAGAATTTGAGGAAGACAAACTCAAACTTTTTACTTGTACAATCCAGAAATGATGGTGCTGTGGCAGGGGGACATTTTGGGGACTGGGGAGAAAAGTTTGGCAGCTGGAACAGAACCTCGGTGCTTGACAGCTGGATTTAATGAATTTATTGTGACCAGGATATCCTGTAAGGCTTCCACACAGTCTCATATTCTACCAGGAAGTCTCTGACACTGTTGGGTTTCTCCTGTGTCTGTGCAAAAGAAGGACACTCTCATTTACACCTCCAGTGCCTCTGTTGGTGATGAAGTCTTCTGTTAATATTTACATTTTTAACCCCAGATTCAGTTCAGAACTGAGCACTTGGTAAATCCTCATCAATAAAATGCATCAGAACACAGGCATGGCAGTGAATTTTATTCTCTTCTTCTGTGCAAATGCTCACTTAGTCCTTTGGCCAAAGTTACCAGCTGCTCAAAGTAATGGCTTTGTGCTGTGTCCACTCAAATGAACTCAGCCACTTCTCATCCCAGAGAACCTGTGCAGAGCTGCCAAAGAATGATCATTAATGCAAGATTTTTCTTTTTGACATCTTTTCTGCCTGGAAAATGATTGATTGGGCACTTCTTGTACAAATAATCTTTGGAGTTTTTAATATAGAGAATCCATTTTAATATCTACATCCTAAAAACCAAGAAATTCTCATTTCTGTGCATCCAGTTCTTTTCAATCAGATTATTTTTATAAATATGATGATTGGAAAAGCAAAATGTGTCTTGCAGAGCAGAGGTATCTTCAATAATCCAGAGGAAAATCTGCTAAGGAATAAAATTCTTCTTGCACAATTTCAAACCAAAATTGTGCTTATTGAATACAGTCCTGTCTAATCACATTGACTTATTCCTCCTTTTTTTCCCTTTCAGACCTAGCTGGTAGCATATAATTTGCCATTTTTCACATTAGTTCTTAAATAGCTCACACTTCCTCGCATCACGAGGCACTTAACAGCTTCTCAGTAATCTGATTGTTCAATTGTCTGAAGATTTCAGACACAGAAAAGCCAAGTACAGGATCAGCCTGGAATACTTTGAAATACAGGAGGCCATTCCAGCGCAGCTGAAGCAAGTAATGGAGAATTTGTAAAATAAAGCACAAAGAAATGAGTTGTGGTTGGCAATAAATACGAGAGCAGCTCTGAGGGTGTTTCTGTCTGAGTTATGGAGCTTCTCAGGAGCTGTTTGGGGATCAGGGCTGGTCGGCTTGGCTTCCCTTTATGGTCCCCCAGCCAGGTGTCTGGGTGCTCCTGCAGTGATTCAGAGCCACGGGAGGAGCTCAGCCCTGATGGATGGCCCAGCTCAGACCTGCCAGGCACCTCACAGAGCTGCTGACACCGTGCTTTTCCTTCCCTTCCACCTCCTTCATGCAGGAAAACTTTTTGGCTGCTTCCTCCGCTGGTCCTGTCAGAGATTCCAGCCTGGGATGCACCATCCCAACAACCCCAGCAAAGGCCTCCTCAGCTCCAGACCTGCACTGTGACCAACCTGAAATGTGCAAAAGGAAAAGGAAAAAGTTATTTATCAGGAAAATCTTCAGAGGGAAGAGTCATGCCCTTGAATCAAACAGCCTTTCGTGTGCAATCGTTATCCTGGTCAATATTTAGATTATTAAAATCCAGCAAGCTACAAAATATGAACACATACAATTTTTTCGACATCACAATCCAGAGCTCAGCTGATTGTGGCACTTTCTAATCTCCAGTTTCAATCCAAATTCACACAAGAAAAACACTTAGGTAATTTTCTTTTGCCATCTCTCACTAACCACTAAGTAATCTCCTTATTTTTCATTTGAATCCCTGTGGCAAATTGCATCATGTAGGCCTCAGTTACTCATGTATTTTTTTACCCTTTCCTTTCTGTCTCTTGCTTTTCCTCTCTGTGTTGCCTGGACTGTTCCTCAGCGTTATGGAACTTTGAAAAATCAATTCTTCTCTATCCTTTTGCTTTATGATGAAAAAAATACAAGGTGATTTTCCATAGAGGTTTCTAACCAGGGTGTTCCCATACACAGAATTCAGCTGCAATAATTTCTTCATTTTTTCTTCATTCTGCCTTTCCTACCACTCCAAGTAGTTTAGAACTCCTAAAGCTACAGCCCAGAAGAGTTTTCCCTTTCCCCAGCTCTTGTGTTTGTCCTTTGAGCTCTCAATAGCAATGAAACTCCAAGATTTAAGAAAGCTTGACGGTTTTATTTTCAGTCATTGTCTGATTTCATTCTCTAAGATTTTTTTGCTGCCAACTGTTTCGATATTTTGCACTAAAAACCTCATCTAAAGGTGACTGAAGCCTGCCAGCCTTGCAGTTGGGCTTTGTGGGCTTTAAAGTGAGCCCTGATTTACCCCAGCCCTTCCAGCAGAGGATCCATGGGTTGTGCTTGGGCTCAGGCACACGCAGAGTGCAGAACAATTAAGCATTTATTTATAGCTGAAGCTGAATGTATGAGTAAGTCACACATGCTCAGGAATTGCAATGCTTTGTTGACCATAACATTCCCCAGGAAGATTTAGAAAGGAGTGAGGTGCCAGCCTCACTTTTGCACCAGGGGCCTCTCCTGTTTCAGCCTTTAAACCTGGTTTAGCACTGAAATGTTTACCTTTCTTTCCTCCCCTCTTTTCTCCCTGGGATATTTAAGCAAGCAGCTTTATTTGAACAAGAGCTCTTTAACCTCATCACAGGCAGGGTTTTTTCCTCCTCATTTCAAAGTTGTGATTAATTAACACAAAGCCCAGTGATCCTGCTGCCCCTGCCTGGAGAGGAGCTGACAGTTTGCTTTTTGATGAGGGGGAAGCAGCCTCCACACGGAAGCAGAGCTCCAGGACAGGAGTCTGGGCAAATCCTGAAAGCCAGGAACATCAGGAAACACAAATTCACTGTGGGGGTGACCAAACACACATTCACTGTGAGGATGGCCAAACCAGCTGCCCAGGGAGGTTCTGGAGTCTCCATTCTTCAAATTATTCCAAAGGTGTCAGGACACAGTCATAGAATTATGGAATATTTTGGGTTGGAAGGCACCTTAAAGATCATTATGTTCCAACCCCACTGCAGGGCTGTCTCGGAATACTGCAACTCACTAGACCCAACTTCCTAAAGTCCCATCCAAGCTGACCTTGGCAACTGGCTCTGGGTGGTCCTGCTTGAGCAGAAGGGTTGGACCAAGTGGTCTGTGGAGGTTCCTTCCAAGCTGAACCATCCTGAGAGTCTGTGAATGCATCCATTAATCCAGAGCCTCAACGTGAAGCACATCAGACATTAAATGTGAGGATGCCAAGTGCCTCTGACATCCTCACATTCTGCCTGGAATGAAAATACACTGCCAGGAGCAGTAAAAATAATAAAAAAGTCATAGTAGATGATGTTCCTCCCATCCAATGAGGTTCCTAAATTGTGGAGCACCCCAAAAAAGGTAATATTTAGATCAAAGTTTTGGATGTCTTCGCTCACTTATGAAGGCTCTTGGCTCGTTCTTCTCTGCTCTCCTATTTCTGTAATAAGAAATAAACATTTCTTCGCCTGGCCAATTTTTTTGAACTGAAAAATAAACCTGTAAGTTGGGGCATGCTTGGAAGTGTTTACAGATGCTCAGTAACCCCGTGAAGACTTGCCTGTCCCTTTGAGTTTAATGGAAGCTGACACGGGATTCAATGAAGTGCGAATTTCCCTCTCGATTTCAGGAGCTCTTTCCCTGGATTTATTATGCCTGTGATTCCACACAGTGTCTGTAAACAGTGTTACAATCCAGCCACCAGCTCAGCCAGGCCATTCCAACTGAGAACTCAGAGACCAAAATCTTTAGCCATCAGCTGCCTCCAGTCCTCATCTGGGGTGGATAATCTGGATTTACCACTCTTGAGAGCTGCCTTTTATCACTAATTGGTTTCATTTATTTTGGAGCAGTTTGTTATTGGGAAGGGTAAGTGCTCTGCTTTTAGGGGACACACCAAATTCTTCATGCCCCATCCCTGGACGTGTCCAAGGCCAGGCTGGAAGGGGCTTGGAGCAGCCTGGGATAGTGGAAGGTGCCCATGGCAGGGGTGGAATGAGATGAACTTTAAAGCCCCTCCCTACCCAAATCATTCTATGACATCAATAATATATTATAAGATGCTGCAGAAGGGTCTCACAGACCAGAGAGATCTCAGCAGTTCCATCCTCTCCTGAGGATTCGTGTCAGGAGTGACGGATGGTGTCAAACCCCACGTGGGACAATCCAAACTGCTCCCCACCTCACAGACAGGGATGTGTGACACTGCCCAGCCCGGTGTGCCAGCTGGGCAGCCTGTGGAGAGCACCTGCTGGGATATGACTTCAAAATATGGATTTTTGTTTATTCGTTTATTCATTTTTTTTGTCTTACATGTGTGAGTAAATTACCACTGGCAGGATCAATCCTGGATCTGTGTGACACAGAATATTGGCCTAAAGTTCCTCTTGCAGACCTGGCAGGGGAAGGTTGAGCTTGTTATCCTTCTAATCCTGCCTCAAGCAGGTGCCTGGAAGGAAATGGAGTCAGAGATCTGGTTTCTGTCCCCGCTGTGCTCCAAGGAGTGATGACAGAGTTATCCTGGGACGGGGCTGAGCGGGAAATGGAAGGGAATGGCAGAAATGCCATGCCCGGGTCACGTACCACAGAACTGCTCTGGCACAAACCCCTCCTGCCCAGGCTGGCACCGTGACAGACCTGTCCCTTGGCCAGCAAGTGAGCAGAGGGCTCAGAGGGAGGCAGAGGTGCTTTGCTGGCAGGGAGCAGAATCTCATCTCAGAGCTGATGCCTCTGCCAGGAGAACTGGGTGGCCTTTGCTAAACTCTTCACCTGGTTTTAGTTTCCACAAACATCTAAGCAGCAAAGCCCTCTTAAAATCAACTGGGAGCCACCCCCAGAAACAAGTGCTTTGCTGGGAAAGGCTGGGCTTGAGCTGAAGCCCTTTGCTGCACAAAGTTTGAGTCAGTGTTTTCACCGGGCTGTGCAATTTGCCATCGTTTAGTTGGAGGCACCTCCCCGTTCCAAACAGTCCTGCACACATCAGGAATGCTGTGCTCATCCTGTGCCTTATTATGAAATGATAATGGCACTCTCTAACCTTGCTGGAGGGAGAGTTCTGAGCTGAGGCAGGAGAGCTGGCCTCCCATACTGATGAACAGAGATTTTAAAGGAGATATCCCTGCATCTCCACCTTGGTGCAGACAGCTGCAGTGGATTTCTCTTGGTTATCTTAAGAGAGCTGGAGTTCATAACTTTAAATATCACCAGCCCTAAAGTCTGCTTAGAATATTAGGAACCTAGTTCTTGGGGGTTTTATCTCATATGGCATTTCTTATGTTGCCCAATCATGTTGTTTGCACATTTCAGCCCCAAAATGATATAAAATTATGGATGGTAGAGTGGTCTCTGGGAAATATTTTGCCTCTTTGTTTGCTTCTGATAAAAATCTGCCAAAAAACTCCCTTCAGACCTGCCAGTCAAGAAGTATTAAAATATAAAATTCAAGAACCAGGGCTTTTGAAAAGCCTAATCTGGCCTGAGCTGTTGGAGGCAGAACTTCCCCAGTTCAATAACCAGTGGGAACATTCCCTGTGAGCCTGATAAAACCTGCTGACGTCTGCAGGGAGCTGTGCTGCTGGAGAAATATTGCAACAACTCCATCACTGCTCGTGTTGCATACACAGAGCTGGAGCCAGCTTGGAAATGTGCAGGCAAGTTATTCCCAGTCTCTTTGACAATAACCACTTGTCTCATGTAAAATATCCACTCCTGCAGGCACAGCAGTCGCTGTTCCTGGGCTGGGATATTCAGGATGTCGTGTTGCCTGAGTGATTTCCAAACATGTGCAAGTGGAGGGAGAAGGAAAATCTATGGCAAGCTGTAAAAACGTCGCGTGCAGTCCCCGAAGTCGCCGAAATAATTCTGTGAAAATTATTCCCCCTTCCCTCGTGCAGCCCCAACCTTTCTATTTCAGTACCAGGAAAAAAGTATATTTGGAAAGCAGACTGGCATAATTACAGCACAGAGAAACTTGTGAGAAATGGCAAAATAGCACTAAAAAAAAAACCGCTGGGAATAACAAGCAAAGGCAAAAAAAAGAGAAAATAAAAGAAAAAGAAAATGATGTTATTTGTAGGAAGTTTGTGTGCAACAAATGCAGAAAGGAGAACTCTGTTGAGTAAGTTCAGAGCTGTCCTGCTGGCCTGTGCTGTGCATTAGGCTGAGTTTAGTGGGGGCACCTCAATGTGATCCATGGCATTGGCTCTGACACTGCTCTCTGGGTGTGGAAAACCCAGGGCAGAGTTTAGATTTTGCCCAGAAGTTGGTTAAAATAATCTGGGTTACTTGCAGGGAGGAGCATGACGGCGGTGTCAGGTTTGGACATGGCAGAGGTGCTGGAAAGGTGTTTCCCAGAGCAGATCAGGAAAAGGGCTTTAAAGTCTTGGAGTTTCTACAGCTCCAGCTCTCATTCCACACTTTCCCTTTCCTAAGCAATAGGAAACACCAGAGAAGAGGAGAAGAAATATTTTCCAGTGCTGGTAATGTGTGTACCTGGGTAATTCCCACCCCGTTTTCCAGGGATTTGCCTTGGCATGGAGCAGAGGAGCTCACCACCCACCCAGTAACTCGAGCAGCTGTGAGTTTTCTCCAAGTCCTTTCAAGTGGAGCTCACTTCTCCTCACACCTCATTTCTGGAGTGGTTCCTGCTCCCTCCCTGTGCCCCTGGGAAGCAGCTGCAGCATTCCTGCTCCTCTCCCTCAGAGCCCTCCCTCTGTGCCAGGGTGTGGGACAGGGGACACCGGGACACAGGAATGGCACGTCCAAACTGCAGCAGGAAATCTGGGCCTGCTGAGGCTGCTGCTGGATCTGACACACCATCCCCACTGACATCCCCTGATCCGACCCACAGGGAGCAGGGCAAGGAATAACAATCCCATTGATTCCTGCGGGGAGGAATGCTGTGCTCACAGCCAGAACACAGCAGGTTCAGCCCCAGCCTCCTGAATTTCAGCATCAGAGAGAGCAGTGAGCTGAACGAGTTCATTATTGGAGATGTTGTAAGCTGGGCTTTGCAATTAATTTCTCCTTTTTCTCTCACAAACCCTGGCTTACTTGACCTGTGTTACACTGCACTTTCTCTGACAGAAACACCACAGATAAGCCTCTCATCAGCAGTGGCCTTGGTTATCTGGCTCTGTTTGGGAACAGAAATGTGCTATCAGGATCTAAAAAAAAAGGTCTGCTTAATGTCAGGGTCTATGCCAAATTATGGCATGAGAAAAGGAGAGCATTTCTGATATGATTTTCTTTTTTTGAATAAACTAAAGCAGGAGAGATAAAAAGCTGTTTCATGAAGATAAATGCAGAAATAAAATTTTGCTGGCCATGAAGGTCACAGGAAAACAGAGTCAGGAAGGGTGGAAAAGCCCTCAGAGACCATGGAGTCCAACCTGTAACCCATTCCCACCTTGTCCCCAGCCCAGAGCTCTGAGTGCCACCTCCAGGAATTCCCTGGACACCTCCAGAGATGGGCACTCCAAACCTCCCTGGGCAGTCTGTTCCATGTTTATTCACCTTTCCATGAGGAAATTCCTGCTGGTGTCCAACTGAGCCTGCCCTGGCCCAGCCTGGGGCTGTTCCCTCTGCTCCTGTCCCTGTTCCTGGGATAAGATCCCAAATCCCCCAAATCCTCCTGTCAGGAGCTGTGCAGAGCCACAAGGTCCCCCCGATCCCTCTTTTCTCCAGGCTGAACCCCTTCCCAGCTCCCTCAGCCCCTCCTGGTGCTCCATTCCCTTCCCAGCTCCCTCAGCCCCTCCTGGTGCTCCATTCCCTTCCCAGCTCCCTCAGCCTCTCCTGGTTCTCCATTCCCTTCCCAGCTCCCTCAGCCCCTTCCCACAGGACCATGAATGGTCTGGCCCCCAGACCTGATGTCTCTTTTGGCCTCGTGCTCCCTGCAGGGTTGGTTTTGAGAGGATAAATCTTGACCAAGCTGCAGAGAGAGGGGAGCACAACAAGGGGGGCTTTGCCTTTCAGATGTGCATCAAATTGAACTTTCCCTCAGGTTTTCCAGCTGGGCAGATCCTTCGTCAATCACAAATTATCCCTGTGTTTCCTGGGCCCAGTTCCCCAGACAAACTCCTGTTCCCCTGCATCCTGAGAGTTCTGTTCCTGCCTCTCCTTCACGCATTTCAATTTCTAAATGATTTTTACATTACATGTGAGATAGCTGTAATCTGTGAAGGGAGAGCGAGATCAAGAGAAGAGCGAGATTATTCTCTTTGCTTGTCAAAACAAACAGAAATAGCATTTCTTCTTCTCTGCAATGGCTGATAGAAACAGAAACACAGCAAAAAACATTCATTTTTCTGCCTCTTGAAGCTGGATATGGTTCTTATGAAAAGTTCTCTGTGGGTTCTAGCTGGTAGAAGAGTTTGACCTAAAATATATTGGACTCACTTGTAGCCATTAAAGGGAAGAGAAGAAAAAGCAGTGGCAGCAATAAAAATGCTGACAATAACATAGTGTCTTAGTCCATGGAGATTTGGCAATAATCAACACATGATGCCCTCTCTAAAAATACTTTGGCTTTTGGCAGCTTTAAAAGTTTTCTTCCCCATAGGTGGAGACCAGGCGAGTTGAGAAAACTCGGGGAAACTTCGAGAAATTACTGAGAGAGCAATAAATATTTAAATCTTGGAAATTCACCCAACACCTCCAGCTGGGCAGGAGCAGACAATATTCCCCATCTGCAGCAGCATGGAAAATCAATAGCACAGAGGCCGTGGCTGTTCCTGCTGCAAATGTAATCCTGGCTGCTTTATCTCCAGGCAAAAAGCAAAGTTTATTGCAAACACCATGGGCCTTCCTTTGTCTCAAGGATATGAATAAGGAGTGTCTCCACTGAACCTGAGGAAATGATCCCAGTTAGTGGGAAATCAGCTCCTGTTTGTGCAGGAATGAGGTGTCTCCAAGTGTGTGCTCAGCTCCAGCAGCCCCACTGAAGCACAACACGACATTGGGTTTGTCCTTCCTTTGTTGGCTACAAAGGGTCAGAGATGGCTGAAGTACTCCAGTAAGGAGAACCAGCAAGAGAAATCAAATATTTGGTTTCTTTCCTTGCTGTAATTTAATCCGTGCCTACAAGGCAGGGCTGTTTGAAGTGTTTAGAAAAATGTGGCCAAAACTCTTCATCCTGCAGAACCTCAATGCAATCCTCACTTTTGGAGCACCAGAATATTTTCCTCACAGTATCTTTCCTATGGCTCTTCACTTAAGACCTCAGCTATCATGACAAGAATCATCACAAGACTCCCAGGCCACCTAAAACCAAATCCTGGGCCAGAGGTTGAAGTCCAAATCCAAGTCTTTGACAACTTGGAGATAATTTTCTTCAGAATTATTAAGCCCAAAATAATATGAGGTCATTCATGCCTGTGGTTGATTAACAGGTCATTGATGCCTGTGTTTGATTAACTGCAGCCATGTTAACCAGCTTATAAAAAAACATTTTCTTTACCTCATGGAGCATCCAACCTTTGGAATCTCTCTTCCTTTAAAGAACACAATATTTTTAGGAATTCTCCTGTAAAAGTGCTCCTGCAAAGAGAAAAATTATTTTGCAGGGCAGTTGCAAAGTGTTTCTGAGAACGTTTTGCTGCACAGCCTCAACAGGGCTTCAGGAATTGCCCAAAAATAGAGTTTGGTGCAGGGATCACAAGTGAAGAGATGGCTTTGTGTCTTCTTGTGTTTAAAAAACAAATACCACCTTTGAGTAAAAAAAGAGGATGAAAAAGAAGAAATTGAGGAAATTAATTAGGAAATTATGACAAATATTTCTTAGTGTGATATTGGATTCTAGATTCCAAAATGATGAAAAGATGTGACTGTTTCTTCCTATTAAATATGTCAATCTTTTTCGTGGTAAGGTGGGATAGGGAAAGTTTTAATATTCAGCAAATCTCTTGGTGGCTGTGGAGGGTTCATGACCAATCAAAAGTTCCAGTCCCAAAAATACAAAATATGAGGGGAAAGCAGGGTGGGTTGGCAATAACTGCAATAACTGTGGGGTGGAAATGGTTCCAGTGTGGGCCAGGCACCAGCACTTCTCCTTCAGATCCTGAGGTTTTACATTTACAGCCAGTGTTTGTTTTCATTATTGTGAAATGATTGTTAACACAATCAGGAAGCAGTGAAGGCAGCAGCTTGGAATTTTCCAGGGTTTATTTTATTGCAACACCTTTTTACCCATTTTTTTTTTACTCTTTTTTGCTGTCTCAGAGAATCAGCTTGGGAATTCTGACCATGAGGAATTTTCTCCTCTCCCTGACTAATGGCACTAGTGGTTAATAAAATTCTGAAAAGCTTTTATTAATGAAATATCTTTTATTGCACAGCTTTTATTCATTTTTCATGCACACGTCAAAGACAGCAAGGAGGAAAAAAGCCACCAAAACCTACAAGCACACAGAAATAACCAGCAAAGCCTCAAAAAAAGATTGTTGAGGTAATAGAGATAACATTTTTAGACTGCAAGGATGGAAGGTGAAGAAACATAGATCCTTTGGGAAAGCAAAGATCCCTTTAAACCTTTTCCCACACTTCCTGTAGCACAATGAACTTTGGGCTGTAACATTATTTAGCTGTAACATAACTTACCCTGGCAGAAACAGCAGCTCTGCTGTCTCAGGGGCCATATAATTCCTGGGACACTACATCCAATAAATGGTTTGGGCCAGGTGTAGTTGTACCAAGCACAGAAGAGGAACCATAAGGATGATCTGCAATCATCCTCCACACGGCTGGGGGACAAGAAAACAGCTCCTGGTTAACACCCTGAGATGTGCCCTGTTTGTAAAGGTGACCTGATAACTCCTGGAATTGATACAAATCCTGGAGGGTTCTGGTGAAGAACAAATCAAAAAATAATGGAGTGGTTTAGGTGGGAAGGGAGTTTAAAAATCTTCTCATTCCAACCTCCTGACACAGGCAGGGAATGTGGCTGAGCTCCTCTTCTTCAGGCACGAGTTCTGTGCAAGGATTCTCCCTCATGGCTCAATCCCAGTGCATTTAGGAGGTTTTGGATGGCATCCCAGCTGCAGCGCACCTCTCCTGAGCAGCCTGGGAGATTTACAGCTGTGCTGGGTACCTGAAGTGCCCACAGCTCACCTGGGGAAGGAAATGAGGAGGGCAAGCCGTGCATTATTCCCTTGGGGGCTGTGTGTTCCTGCTTAGGCAAGTTAATGTAAAGGAAAATTAATTGGCCTGCAGTTATGCAAAGCAAAGTGAGCAGCAGCAGGGTTTATGAGGCCAAAACCACCGAGTGGCAAGGGCTGTGTGGAGGCATTTCCAAAAAACTTCCACAATCAGGTGTTTTATGGCAGGCTGAAGAGCAGGAGATCCCATAATTGCTACTTTTAAAAGAGATATGGGAAGCACTTTGCCACCACTCTGTCAGAAATGTGGGATGTAAAACTCTGCAGCTCCATGGTTTCCATGGGGACCATCTCTGCTGGGATGTCCTTGGGCTCTGGGGTGCAGGAGAGAGGGACAAGCTGCCCATGGGAATCACTTCCCCATCTCCAAACACCTGGGATGGAGCAGGGACATCATCTGTGGGATGCAGGTGGTGGGGAGAGGGACAAAGGGATGCTGGCAGTGCCCACGGTCATGGGAGGAGCTGAAATTTGGGGTCTGGAGGTTGAGCAGCTCCTGCAGGTCCCTTGGAGAGCACCCCCAGCCTGGATAACCTCCATCCAAGCCTCTTTTGCTGGGCTCACATATAAAATCAGTGAGGGTTTTTTTATGTTTCATTGCATTCAACTCAGTGTTTTGGTAATTTCTTGCATCTTTTTTGGGTAAAAAACAACCCCTGCCCTGGAGATGCTGTAAAATCTCACAGCTGTCCACTTGCCAACCTTGTTTTCCTTCTCCTGCTCCTCAATTTGCTGCAGGTGTGCACCCATGGATCTGATCCAGTATTCCACATGTTTTAAAAAATCTATGATAAATCACAAAGGATTCCATAAATACACCCCTTTCATCCCACCTGCTTTTGAAAAAGTGATGGGAGGGAAGAGTGGGGAAAATAAGGTTCTGCAAGCAACCCAGAGCAAGAGGGAATAAATGAGGGCATCATCTCCTCCTGAATTTGAAAGTTCAACAAGAGGAATGGGTGCAAGAAATAGAAAAGAACTAGAAGGAGTAGAAGTAGGTCTCATTTAAAAGCACATTCCAGTCAAAAATACCTCCCAAGTTTCATGTCAGCCTTGTAGTTTTCCTCTAAAAAAAGAAATCAAGCAAGCAATAGTTATTTAATAACAAAGAGTGACCTATTTTGGAAGGAAAATTAATATGGAAGTGTTCTTCTGAGAATGGGAGCAGTTTTTGTGAAGTTTTCTCCACTATTTTATGGACCAATTCTGTGATGAGTGCTTAACAATTCTTATTTTGAATCTCCTTGTGCATCTCAGAATCCAAACTAAACTTCTGGTATTTGGGCTGAAACCTGCTTGATTATGGACTAATCCCTATGAAAAACATTTCTATATTATTTTTGGAACAAATTTCTGCACACACTTCCCTTTAAGAACTTCAGAACTCAAGAAGTGTTTGGTTTTAATAAAAGTGGTGCAGCTCCAGTGGATTTAGTCATGCAGACTGGGGAGAGCTCCTGATTTAGCACGCCCAGATTTTGAGTGGTGGCATCAGAGAGTCTGCCCATAAAAAAAAAAAAAAAAAATTAATAATGATTGACTTCTATAAAAGGATGGTCTCATGGAATCTCCCAAGAGATTAATAACTGATTGGCTTTGTCAGATAATTAGCTGCTCCACCAAATTATTTGTAAGCTTTGCAGGAGAGACGCCAGCACCAAATGTTGTTCTCATCCATTGCTGGAGGTCGGCTCTTTTCCAAAATAGAAGTGCAATTAATCATTATTAACATAAAGAAGCTGCTGATATTGTTCATTAATAATCTGATTTTAATGTTAATCAAATAATCACTGCAGTGTTGATCCACTGAGTGCAATGTGGGGGATATATTATGCCCTGCATAAGCAATGGATGTGATTTACCAACCTGTGTGTCCAGAAAACTGTTTGGGAATAAAATCAACAGTTAGAGAATGGAAAATGTTTTCCTGAGGTAAAATTTCCAACATTTCCATTACCTGCTTTCAGAAAACAAAGAACAAAGATTCAGCTTTTTTTGGTACTAAAGGAGAAACAAGAAAAACTGCAGCTGTGTTGTGTCTTTGCTGTCCAGTAATCCAGTGTTTCTCATCATAACTTTAAAAATGTGCCTAGGACTGTTTATAAGGAAGATCCTGAATAAAACGACTGCTGGGGTTTGTTTGCCTTTATCTCTGCCTTTTTCTAGCAGTTGTACCCTTCTTCCTGATTAGCCAGAGTACACAAATGCATCTCGTCCCTGGACAATCCCTCTTTATCTCCAAGCAGGTTTCCTGAACAACAGTAATTTAAAAATGGTTTCTGTGCACATCTGTCTCAATAAAACACTGCTGAAACACCTCCAGCCCCACTCCTGAGAAATGAGTGCTGAGGCAAGGTGAGCTTGTGAGACTGCAGCACTTGACAGAACATTTGCCACCCATTTAACGCTGTTTGCAGGGGCCTGGTTCCATGGCACTGCCCTGACTCATCACTTAATGATGATTTAATGATTTAATGAGAGCAAATGGTGCTGAAGCTCTGCTTTAAACACAGGTCCTTCATCAAGTGATCAGATTCAAGAGGAGGCCCAGATGGGGCTGGAGATGTAGGAGAAGGAAGGGCCCTGAGCTGGGAACAGCAGGCACTGAACTTTAATTTAGGTAGCTCTAAGTTTTGCTAAGTAGTTTATTTAAATCTCATCTTTAAAATTGCTCCTTTCCCTTCTTCTCCCCAGTCATGCTTAGTTCGAATAATCATGAAATGATTTGGGTTAAAAGGGACCTTAAATCCCATCCAGTGCCACCCCTGCCATGGCAGGGACACTTCCCACTGTCCCAGGCTGCTCCAAGCCCTGTCCAGCCTGGCCCTGGGCACTGCCAGGGATCCAGGGACAGCCACAGCTGCTCTGGGAATTCTATTCCAGGGCCTCCCCATCCTCACAGGGAGGAATTCTTCCCGATATCCCCCCTAAACCTCTCCTCTCTCAGTTTGAAGCCATTCCTCCTTGTCCTGTCACTCCATGCTGTCATAAATAACTGTATAATAAAGATAATATAGCAAAACTGCATATCCTAAAAACCCAGAGCAAGGAAAAAAAAAAAAAAAAGTGGGTGGGCTTTGTTTTAGCAGTTTATCCTTTGCTAATAAGGGTGAGAAATAGGATTTGCCAGATAAAGCTGTTGTAGGCTCACATTTGATTGCTGTGCTGCACATGACATGGAAAGATTTGATCATTTTTTAGTAATCAGGTTTGTCAGAATCCTGTGGGGGGATCTGCAGTGTCCAGCCCAATGCTGGTGAGTGCCAGAGAATGCCAAAGGCTCTGGCTTTGCATCTGTGACACTCAGAGACAGTGTTTGGGCTCAAAATAATTTCTGTGCTCCGTGCATCATCTCCTGACCTGGAGAGGATTGGAATTCCAAAAGCCTCCCATCTCTTGCACTGTCCAGCCAAAAGATTCCTTAAAGCATAGTGCAGTCAGTGGATAAAAGCACCACGACAAACCCATCAATATCCTCCAAAGTTTTATAACACTCTTCTAAAATAGAAAACAATAATAAAAAAAGAAAATTAATTAGCTGATGGGCCAGATGAGGCATACCACATAAATATGTCTGTTTAAATCTCAGGGCTTGGACAGCAGTGGTTCCTGCTGCAAAATACAATTGTACATCACGCCGTGACATTTTGAGGAGTGTGGGATGGAAAGCAGCCCCTGTGCTTGTGCCAGACTTTATTTCATGTGGGCCCATTTCTGAGGGTGCTGACGATGGATTAAGCAGTGTTGACAGATAAATACTGATGTTTTATTTTCCTGGAGATTGGAGAGTGGCATGCTCCAAAGTCTGCTGGAGTAGATTACTTAGTGCACTATTACTTCTCAGGGATTTTGATTATTATTTGGATTTTCCAGAGTCATCATCTTGCGTCTGCTGTTCTCACCCTTCTGTCAGCTCTGGCAAAAACTGATAGCCAGGTGATTTGTCTGAATAAAATAAGTTTTTCACTTCCTAGGGTATCATTTCACTCCAGCCTCATGCTGATGAAAAGCTGAGGAGTTTGGGTTGTGGTTTTGGGCCATGGAAGCTGTGCTGGACTTTTTCAGGAATGCATAGTGAAGAGGGACTATTTACAAGAGCACTTTGTGCTTTTCTTATGGAATAGTTTGGGTTGGAAGGGACCTTTACACCCCTCAAGTCCAACCCCCTGCAATGAACCCCTTCAACTACAGCAGGTTCTCATGGCATCACCATTGCCTTTTGTTTGGGTTTTCCCTTTCTGAGCCCACCTGAAAAGAGAAAAAAGCCATGCCAAAACACTGTGATTAAAAAGTTTCCCGTGTCCTCTTTGATGGAAATGCTCACATTCTGAAGAAACCCTCCAGCTGAGATCCAGCTTTCAACCAAATGGATAAACATTGGTAATATTTTTATCTGGTCAAGGAAGCATTGCTATAAATTTCCATAGGGAAAAAGATAAAGCTCTGAGTCTGTGCTTGTGTCTTTGTTGTCATCACAAAAACAATTCTCCTTCCAAGTCTGGGGGAACCAAGGCTGTGCAGCCACCTCTGTGTGCAACAGGCCCAGGATCTCACAGGTGGCTGTGGAGGTGTTTTGCTGTTTTACTTTCCCTGAGCTCAGTTAAATGAAGTTTTGTGATGATATTGTCCCTTCCATCCAAGACTTAGCACTCAAGGGCTGCTCTGAAGGATTTACCTCTGAACTAGGGAGATATAGAGAGCCAAAAAAATGGTAAATACAATAGCAGATGGTTTATGTCAGCTTGACAGCATTGTTTTTGGCCAGCCCCCAAAGCTAAAAACTTCTGAGCTGGAAGTTTGAGCTTTTGTTTGAAGTTGGGAGAGGAGGCTCAGGAATGCTCCAAAGCTGATCCACGAGGTCAGAACAGTGCTCCAGGCAGGTCAGGGCCAGAAAAAGGTGAAGAACGACCCAACAGAGCAAAATCTAGTCACCCAAAGTGATGGGAGGGATTCTGAAAATTAAATGATAGCATGAAAAAAAAAGGAGCGGGCTGATCATGCAGAAATGCCCTGAGAACTTCACTTGCACAGAGCTTTTGAGGCAGGATGGTGAGAAACTCCTGCTCTAATCACACTTTTGCAGAGATGATTTTCCCTTGCTCCCAAAGGATTAAAATACTTCAGACAGGCAACAAGTGTGAGTTGCTGGGGTTAGAAGTTTTTACAAGCCCAGCTGTGAGCGCGTTAGATCGTTATGATTTATTGATGGCCTGTCTGATGGAGACCTGAAATTCTGACATTTCAGCTTGCCACAAATATAAAAACTAAACCCAGAATGCTCAAAAAGAACACAGGTCAAGGGAAAGCAGCCCCCTTTTCCAGCTGTCTGCACGGGCAAGTCTTGTAAAGGCATTAAAAGGTTCTGAATCAGGCCCATGCCAGCAATTCAGATTTACTGGTGGTTGTTACTGCAGCAGAGACAAACACAGCCTGGCTTTACTGGGGTTTGCACATTTTCCATGCACAGACTGAAAAATGTCCCTGAAATTCCTCAGCTGCCACAGGAGCACCATCTCTCCCTTCCCTTCAGAAAGACAAGGCCACTGGAAACCAAAGGAGCCTTCAGGAATTGGAGATTCCCCCCCTCTTCCATGTGCTCCTTCATCCCCCCCAAAGGGGTTTTTCTCTGCTCTGCAAATTCGTAATGCCCTTCTAAATGACATTTTGCTGCAGAGCTGAAGCAAGCTACCTCAAGGAAAAGTGAAGACAGAAAACAGGATTTCATTTTCTTTTCCTTGTGCAAGTCCAGCAGAAAGCCTGGGAAATGAGGACCCACCAAGTTCCCCACACAGGAGGAACTCTGAAGGTGCCTTTTAATTGTCCTTCTGTGAGCTCCACGTTGCAGCCATGGGCTGGACAAATTCCTCACTTGATTTAAATGATGTGGGATTAACAGTCCTGTGAATGATGTGGTCAAAAGACAAAGGAATTTTATGCTACCCACAGAATATTTTAGTATTTAATTTTGGGAACTGATGGGCTTTAATCATAGAGTGCTGGTTATCCCTAAGTGGACCTCTGGCTTTTTTTTGACTGTCAGATAAAACAAATACTGAATTTGGAATCCAGGCAGTCTCCAAGGATTCCTTGGAATCGTGGTGTCCAAGGGAAGATTCAGTTTCCAGGTCCCTTTGTGGGATACAGGGAGTCACATCCTCTGCAGAGAAGGGAATTTCCCTTCCTGCCAGGTTTGATCCTTGTCCTTGGACAGTGCTTGGTGCCAGAGGGGGATTATCTTTCACCTAAATTCTCCTCCAGAACTGTTTTATCAGGACGGATGGTAAAACCATTGAGAAGAAATCCACATTCAAGGGAATATATACAGAAAGGCAGTGGTTAAATGTCTGAGCAAATCCATGGCTTCCATGGTTTTCCAGTGGAAAATTAGGAATTTGTCTTCAATTCTGAGACCCTCTGCTGCTGAGTTACCTCACACAAACCTCATACCTCTTCAAAACTGAGCTCTGACTTGAAGCTTCTCTGAAGATGGAGGGACTAAAAAAAGCCTGAACTATAATTCTGATTAAATATCTCTGCTTAATCCTAAAATCTCAGTGTTTATGTCTGATTAGAAAAATTGAATTTTCTAAATTCTTGTGAGAATTCCAAATTTCAAAATCCTCTATTAAAAAAAAACAACCTTTTCTGCTGCTCTATAGATTTCATCTGAATTTTACCTATCTTTTTATTTTTTCGGAGGTGCCTTAGGGTAAATAAATAACAAGGCACTTGGGATTTTAAGATTTTCTCATCTTCCATTCCAGGTATTGTTTTGCTCCCATTTCCTCCCCTGCAGCATTTGAGGACTCGTGTAAAACACAGCCAACATGATTCTATTCCTTTTCATTTTCCTTTCTTTCTTTTATTTTTATTTTTTTAAAGAGATCAGCGAGTCAGGGAGCTTTTAACAAACATCTGCTTAAATTTATCATGTATACAGCTCACCAGGAACTGAGCAGCACTTCCTTCCAGGCTGCAGTGAAATCCATTGTTCTCCCAGGGAAGCAAAATGGTATTAAAGTTCCTAACTGGGCCCAATATCAGCTTTGAGCAAGATAATCTCCAAACCTTTCTCCAAAGTCCATTCTGGAGCTCAATTTGTACTTCACTCCTCTCTGGTGAGCAGTGAGGTTCTGAACTCTGAGCTAATACCAATTAAGAGGCATGGTCATCGGGGGAGCAAAGAATTAAAAACAAATTGAGCTTTTCCAAGCAGCAATTTTTTCTTGGGTGAACCAGAAAAAAAGCAAACTTCTCTTCCACTGCTCAGTAAGAGACCCCCCCTAAAATTCAGAGACACAAATCAGTAAAATTAACATTTGCAGGCCCACAGCATAAGTGTAACATTATTGTTTTCAATTTCAAATGTAAATAAAGAACAAGTTAGCTCTGAGTGTTTGAAATAGGAATGTGTCTGGAACTGTTGCCAGTGCCAGGGTTTATTGACCCGTGCTCTGGAGCTGGAGTGGGAAATGACTGCCCAGGCTGTTACAGTAAGTTCTACACTGCAGGATTTGGGAATTCATTGTGTTTCAATTAATTCCAGCTCTGTAAAAACCTCTTTTCTTGTTTGCTTTATCCTTTTCTTCTTATTTTTATTTTTATCGTGAGCCAGCAATTCATTTTTTAATCAAGATTCAGATAGAGTGTCATGACTGCTTCAGGTCTAATAATGAGCATTCTGTGATTCCCAGGGAAAGTGGTGTTTGCTTGGCTTTTTGTTCTTTCCCATTCACACTTGCCAGGTTAATATTGTGTTTGCAGATTTGCATTTGGACCATATTAATGTGCAATCTTGAAGTTAAAGACCCAGAATATTTTGAATTCCAGTAATTCTCAACACAATAGGCTTTCTCCTTCTACTTTAACTAATTATCTCTGTGCAGCACTCCAGGTGAATTTCAACACAAGCACTCTAATAATGTAATTAAAAATGTATAAAGGAATTAAAAAATGCATTTAAAGGATATCCTGCAAAAACTTTCAAACCTGGGCTAAATTAAATGACGAGACTTGAGTCCCTCTGTGTTAAAGGACCTGCAGGTGGTAGATTAGGAATGCTAGGGTACCACCAGGACTTCATGCAAAACAACACAAACTCCAAATTGAGCAGGAAAAAGGGAATCTTTAAATCTCCTGGGTCTCATTCCCTTAAAGGCCACCTGTACTTTGCAAAGAGAAACTGT
Organism: Haemorhous mexicanus; assembly: GCF_027477595.1. Lineage (NCBI taxonomy): Eukaryota > Metazoa > Chordata > Aves > Passeriformes > Fringillidae > Haemorhous > Haemorhous mexicanus. The sequence goes on from NC_082350.1 coordinate 23,858,717, forward strand.
GCCAAAAAATCCTGCAACCAGCAACAACATTCCCTAATTAGCCAGCATTTGAAGGTGGTAAGGAAGAAGCCAAGCTCCTGGTCTGTGGAAGCTCTCTCTGCCCATGGAAGAAGATGAGTTTTAAAGTCCCTTCCAAGCCAAACCATTCCATGATTCCATTCTTCTGATTCCTGGAGCTGTGTGTGGGTCCTGGGGCAGGATTGCTGATGCTTTGCCCCAGATTTGGGGGGATTTTGGCTGTGTTCAGCCAGGACCTGCTGAGTCAGGCTGTCTCTCCTGCAGCCAGCAGGATGCAGAGCTCCACGAGGGCAGCACCAGCAAATCCAGCCCTGCCCATCCCTCCCATCATTTCCAGCTCTCCTCCACACATGCCCCAAGCTGGAGCAAAAGCATCAACCATGACACATCAAATCATTAAGGTTGGAAAAGGCCACCAAGAAAAGGGTGGAAAAGGCCTCCTTAAGACCAACCTTTGCCTTAATCCCCCCCTGCCCACTAAACCCCCAAAAAACTCAACTCAGCGAGCCATTCACTTAGGAGATGGATTTGGTGATCCTGGTGGGTCCTTTTCCACCCAGAATCTTCTGTGATCTGTGACTTACTCTTCTTTTAACACTCCCAGGGATGGTGACTCCACCTCTGCCCTGAGGAGAGCCCTCCAAAGCTCAACCAGTCCTCCAGTGAAGGAATGAAGCTTTAGTTCATCCTGCCATCCTCTCCCCTGCATTCCCAGAGGAGCAGCTTTCTCCTGCCCTGCATTCCCAGGGGAGAGCAGGCCCATCTCCAGCAGCCCTGGAGCTCCAGAGGAAAACTCCCCCCTTGTGCAGGATCCCTGCTCCAGCAGAACCACAGCTGGCCCTGCAGGAGGGCTGAGCCCCCCTGGGATGGGACTGTGCCACCACCCTGAGCCCCCCTGGGATGGGACTGTGCCACCACCCTGGGATGGGACTGTGCCACCACCCTGAGCCCCCCTGGGATGGGACTGTGCCACCACCCTGAGCCCCCCTGGGATGGGACTGTGCCACCACCCTGAGCCCCCCTGGGATGGGGCTGTGCCACCACCCTGACACACAGGGGACAGGGACTGCTCTGGATCTGGCAGGGTTGTTTTGTACTACTTCATTTTTATCTTATTTTTAATTTTTTCCCTAATAAGGAACTGTTATTCCCACTCCCATTTCTTTGCCTGAGAGCCCCTTAACTTCAAATTTATAATAATCCAGAGGGAGGAAGGAGGTTTACATTTTCTATTTCCTGCCTTCCTTAGCAGACACCTGTCTTTACAGACACATCTTTACAGACTTGCAGGCAATTTTCAGGAGCCGAGGCAGCCCTGGCTCATCCTGTGTCCTGGGGAGAGCAGGCAGAGCATCCCAGGCTCTGCACATCCATGGGTGGAGGCACTGGGTCACTGGGACCTGGGGGAGGCCATCAGGACCCTGGTACCTGACTCTGATTGCTGAGGGCACCTGGCTGCACAGCAAAGGCTCTGCACAGCCAAATAATTAAATCAGGACAGGGTAACGAAGCTGAAGTGTCTGTTCCTATAATCACAGCACTATCAAATGCATTCCTCAATAAACACAGCAAGCAGCCCCCTGAAGGCTCCTTTAACCTGCAATAAGTCAGACAAGGCTGTTTTGGACAGAGCCCTAACAAGCTGTCCCTGAGTTGTGCCAGATTCTGTCTCAGGGCTGTGCACTCCCTGTCAGTGCTGGGAGGGACTGCTGCCTGACCTGGGGACAGAAAACACCCAGTGCAGCAGCATCACAGAAAAACCAAGTGTGCAGGCACTGGAAGGTGCCAGAGACTGGCAATGATCACGAGCAAACATCTGCAATAAAACATCTCAGTCAAAATGCACTTGAAGTGATGTGTGCATGGAGAGCAACATGGGTAACACTGAATGATATTTACCACATTAGACATCTTCATTTTGCTGTTATTTCTCCCTTCCTTCAGGTATCTCCATGAATCCTGCTAAAAATGCTGTTTATTTTTTTTTTCTCAGGTTTGATTTGGTTTTTTTTTTAATGCAGCAAGTTATTTACTCTTCCTTTTGAGAATTTTAATACATGAGATATCTCTTTAAAAGTCATATTTCTGAAATTCTGGCAGAAGAAATAACCCAAGCACCCTGAGAAATATTCCAAGTCCAGAAATTCCTCCTGAAGTCACTCAAGCTGTTCAAAAATAATGATAGAAATTGTAACACTCCATGGAGACACACACACATACAAGTTGAAATTCTTTCTTTAATCTGTTTGCTTCAATTTGTTTATTTTAGTGTATAAATTAGTGGTTATGAGGATTTTGGTTTTTGAGCTCAGGGTGATATCCAAGGAGGGTTTTTCTAGCTAAAGGAAAATGCTTTCCCCAGGCTCCCATGAGACCAAGGCCAGTCCCTCTCACCTCTGAAAAATGGGAGCAGAAACCCTGCTAAATTCAGGGCAAGTTCTCTCAGAACAAAAGGGTGTTTTGCCACCAACTCCTTCTTTTTTCTGCTGGGGGTTTTATTCAGTGCAGGGTTCCCTGCACAAACTGAATTCCAGCACTTCCCAAAGGACAAAGAAAGCACTAAAAAACATGCCAAAACAGGCTTTGGGCAAGAATTTGAAGAGGCAAGTGCCTAAAGCCAACAGCAACTAATGGAGCTGTAGAGGGCAATTAATTACCCTGGGCTGGGTCTGGATCCCAATTTATTCAGGACCTGGACAGAGCCAGGTCCTGATTTCTCTGCTCTTCTTTCTCCTCTCACCTCTGCCTGCCTGGTACAGGCTCACAGAGACTTGCTCCAGATTCTTCCCCTGTTTTTGGGGTGGGACCTGATTGGATTGGGAACAAGGAGAAATATTTAACCATAATCTCCTTTGGAGCAAGAGGATTGAGGAATATACAGAGATAGCAGCTCTAAAATTCTGCACATCAGTGCTCTGTAGTGCATCTGTTGGTGTGCAGAGATCCCAGTGTGGACTCACAGCTCTCTCCACCAGCATTCCTGGCCTGGATGTTGGCAATTGCCCCTTCCCACACAGCTTTCCCTGCTTGTCCTCTTGGAGTCTCTGTGTCTTCTTCTATATTTCCAGTCTGGATCCCTGCATAAATAAAATAAATTTAATAAATTGTAGGTTTTTCAGGTTCTTCACCTGAGAGAATCCACCCCAGCCACACAAGAGGAGCCATTCCTCAGGTTAAATCATCCCTGAGGAGAAAAAATCCCACAAGTGCTCCTGGAACTCTCCCTAATCTGATAAAATGATCCTGCCTCAGACTCAGCTTTGCATTTTAGCTGGGAAAGAGAGCTCCAGATGGGAAAGCATCACTAAATTGCCTTTCTTGGAATAATGACAGGGATAATGAGGCCTGGCCTCACCTGGAGGAGAATGCCCCACTGCAGACATGTCAGACAAGCAGCAGGGAGATCCTGGAGCAATTTTAGGTTATCTACACACAGACAGTGACCTTTGAAGGCTTTGCCCATCAGGGAGGAGTTATGGAGCTAAGGAAGCAGGGAGAACATGTGGACCTGGAGAATGATTTCCTCTGGAAACAGCTCATCCATTACTGGCAAACCAGCCCCACCATGCTCCAGAACATCATTCTGAGCTTGTTCACAGCTGCTAGGGAAGCTAAAACTCAGCCTGCCACACCTGGAACAAAGTGTGACACAGGTCTCCACCAGGAAAAGGATGAACCTGCTTTGGAGGTGCAGCACAGGGTGCTTGGACAAGGTTTTACCTCACCTTCTGTCCAGGTGGAAGAGCTGGGATAGAACCTGCAGGGTCAAAAGGGGGCTGTGCACTGAGGGCTTTCCTGCAAATTCTCTGAGGGATCCCCCTGCCATCTCTCATCTGGTTTGGTGCAGAAATAGCAATTTTTGTAGGTCTTGGTAAGGATTTCTGCCATAAAGCCAAGGACAAATGTTTATTAGTGGATGGGCTGAAAAAGAGGGAGAAGCTCCCAGGAGGGAAATCCCACTAAGGCTCTGTCTCACCAAACTTCCCCCACTGACAGTGCAGACATCTGCATTTGAGCTGATCACTGAAATTAATGACTGCTAAGTGCTGCAACTTACAATTCCTTGACCTATTTTAAGTGTCTGGTTTAGGCTGACTGAACTGATCCTGCAAAAAAAAAAAAAAAAATGTTTCTTCCTGTCATCTCCAAAGGTGCTGATAACAGAACATGCTGTGATACAGCACATGCTGGAGCTTTGCAGCCTTGTTACAGCACTCAGACAGTTCAAGGTCAGGATTTTCCCAGAATATCTGTAAATTTCTCTAATTTCCTTGGGTTTAATGGACGTGTTCCTCGCTGATGTGCATTTACAGCTTGCAGATCATTTTGCTCCCATAAAAGTCTCATCTGCCCAAATATTGTTGTGTATGCTAAATGTACAAAAAATAAAAAAGAGGTTTTGAGGAAGATGTGCAGGATATTTCTGCAGTTAAAAAATAATTGGACCTGCAAAAGGATGCAGGGGGTAAGAAAGGATGTAAGGGATGTGAGAATTAGCAGTTAAATAATTTGTGTAAAAGTGTGGGAAATGAATTTGTAGAAAATTCTCCAAACGTGACAGAAGAGAAGAGCTAAATCCAACATAAAAGAAGATATTTGGAGGTTCTAGAGAGGACGAGGTTCTTGCATTATGAGAAAACAAAATAATTCCAAGCATGAAATAGCAGAGAGGCACATGGAGCTATCAGAAATATCTCCACATACAGAGCGTGGAAATGTGAAAAGCTGAGGTAGAGACAGACCTGGGAGTGATCAGGAGAGGAAATGTGAGTGGGATTTCTGCTCTGAGCTGTGATCAAATCTGGGCAAAGGAGCAGCAGGCAAAGAGCTGAGGCTGCAGGAGCCAGCTCACCCAAACAAGGAGGAAGGATCAACACAAAAAGATAAGCAGAGATGGAAGAAATCAGACAAAGTAGAATTTCTAGGACAAAAAAAAAATTAGAAAATCGTGAATATCTGTAATTTTTCTTTATTTTTTAATGTGCATGTTGAATTTGAGGGTATAACTTCTGGATGAGTTTAAATATCTGAGGAGTTGGTGGCAGAATGATCCCAGCGAGGAGAACTTCTTCCTTTCTCAGAGAGAACTTCTTTCTTTCTCTCATGAAGGAGCATTTCTTGGTTCCCCTCCCTGCTCACAGAGAACTCAGATGAGTCACGATTATGCAGAGATCCAGCACTTGCTGCTTGCAACTTTTATTTGTACACCAGGCATCATTTGAACTTTATTGCTGCCATTTCCTTTCCATCTCCAATACCAGGCCTGCCCTCAAACCCCCCAGAATCCTTTAAAACACACAGTTCATTAGCTCTGTTTTGAGAAGCACTGTAAACACCGAAAATACATCTCAGACAGGGATGTCTGGAATTGATAATGAAATTATGGCTCCTTCCAGGGCAGAGGGAACCATAAACCAGATATTAATGTGGAACTCGAGCCCTTGGATCCTGCAAGATGACGAAAACTCTTGGATAAAGCACCATTAACAGCATTAATGTGTGGTTTCCAGTTTAATTTCTCTGCAGAAGATCCTCAGAGCCATTCTGTTTATCCCACACCGGGATGTTTTGCAGTGTTGTTTATTCCCCATTAGGATGTTTTTCCCCCTTGTCAGCTTTGGAAGCCCCACAGTTTGGATTGGATGACAGCCCCAGAAGAGTGGTACAACCCTGAGGAACATCAGGAATTAATTTCTACCCCTTGCTGCATATTTTTCTGAAGGTTCCTACACACTGCTATGTGTTTGATGTTTTTGCTGCTGGCTGGGGGTCCAAGGGAGGGACAGAAGTAATTTAGGCCCTGCTGAGTGAACAAACCAGGAGGGAATTCACTCATCACCCAAACACGTCACTTCCAAACTGCTGGTGCTTCACCTGTACGAAATGCAGGCTCTGTGCTTTGTCATTTGGAGAAGGAGTCTGAGACAAAATTAGCTTTAACGGCACTTTGCTGCTAGTGAGGTTTTTAATTTCTAATGTTCCCAGAGAAGTTGGAAAAGATTGGTAATGTGGCCAAGTTGAAATTTATTTTTAGAGATTCATGAGCTACAGATATAAACTATAAATATATATATGTATAAAGATTGCCCACTTGTGTCTGTTTACCTCCCCAGGTATCTGTTCTAATGGGCTTTTAGGCCATGAAGTATTTATAGTGAAATTTAACAAAGAGAAGGAGATCACAGAGAGACTGAATTCCTGCCGTTTTGGTAAAAGCCAGAAGCTGGAGAAGAGGGAGGATTTTCGTGCTGGCACTGATCATAAAGATAAGTTCACCCTTTATTGGACACCTGAGAATTCATGTGGGTCCCCCTGGGGTGCTGCTGCAGGTCTTGGGCTGTGCTCCAGGAGAATTCCCACTCAGGAATGGTGGGATGGAGAATGGCACCCAGAATGGCCTTGGCTGACAGGAATTTCTTTAAAATCAAGTATTAAAGCAGCTTTAAAATTCTACACACCTCATTGTGCTTGGCTGTTTTCTGCCTTGAAATAACCTTAAGTAAACTGGTGAAATCAATATAATGTCAGTACTAAAATGGTGTCCAGAATCTGGCTGGAGCACTTTGGAGGCTGCTGGTTGTTTTTCCATGCACTTTTACACTGGAGTGTGACTATATTTCAGTGAGAAGTGTTTCACGCCCTTTCCACATCAGCACATTCCCATCTCCTCACCATGGGGCAGCCACAGAAAGAAGGGGCTGGTCTCTATCCATGTTGTTTAGTGCTGTATTCCCAAATATTTTTTTCCCAGTTAATCAATGTGTCTTACAACAGTGTCAGACCAGCCCAACTGGACGTGTCTGGCTTTGTGGGATGAGCAGTCCACGAGCCTGGACTCCCATTAACCTCCCAGGAATACCCAAATTTTCCTGCAGTCTTGCCAAATGGGAGGAACAATTATCCTTCTTTGATCCTTTGGGTATTATCTTGCTCTCTGCAGGGAGTAATTAAATCCAAGGTGTCGTCCAAATAAATAAATTTCACGAGGCTTTCTGGAAAATCTCTCATTAGAAAAATGAGTTTGGTTGTCTCATATGGCATCGATCACTGCTCTGCTTAGCAAAATAAATACAACTTGGGCAAAGTTGGGATCAATCTCTGCCCAGAAAAGATAAATGAGGCAGCAGCAGGGAGAGCCACTGCGAGCACATTTAAGTAATAAGACCCAGCAGGACCTGCCATTGTTAGGGCAGACGCCCTGAAGTGTCTTAATGTGATTATAATGTGGCTTCCTGAAAGAAACCAATTATAACTATCTTAGAGAAAACATTTTTATCAATATTCTGTGGGGCAAACTGCAAGCCAAACAATTAAAATTTTATTTTTCAACTTCTTTGCACAGTTTTGAAAAGTGTTCCCAAAGCCACTTTGCCAAAAGCACCTTTTTTCTGGGTGCTAGAAGTGAAAAGCAGAGCTGGTCCCCGGGCTTAGCACAGGCACAGAGGTCAGCACAGCCCAGATTTAATTTCCAAACACACTGTTAAAAATCTGTATGTAAATTCTTTTTTGCTCGGTTAGCTGGCTAACAAATTGAATGTTCCTTCCTGATGGCTTAAAAGGAGATTGAGTGTATTTTAAAGGATATTTAGAGCTTGTTTTGGAGATGCAAAACCCTTATTTGAATATATTAATTTTGTTTCTGAAGGTGCACTTGTGTCCTATTCTGCAGTGCCTGTGAGGGGGAAAATGGAGAAGGGTTGTGCATCACTTTCATTTAATGAACACTTATCTCATGTAGAAATCTAATTTATTATATCTGAGGGTACAGCAGGTTCTCCCCTTGGTACAGACATTGTTTAACCTCCTCGGTAGTGACTTTGGAGGGGGCAAAATGCCACCTCAGCAGGTCTGCAGTGACACAGGGCTGGGAGGAGTGGCTGCCACCCAGCAGGGCTGGGAGTGCTGGAGAAACCAACTGGAACCTCACAAAGCCCATCAAAGGTCCAGTGCTGACCTCTCCAGCGTGAGAAGGGCAGGGACAGCCTGGAGCAGCTCCAGCAAAGGGCCATGGGGATGATTCAGGGACTGGAGCAAGAGGCTGAGTGAGCTGGGATGGTCCAGAGGTTCTTCTCAGGGCTGCCCAGGGATGGCCAAGAGCCCCCAGGCACGAGGTGAAATAGGAAGCTGTGTTTCAGCCCAAGAGAAGGGGCTGAGGGCCAGGATCAGCAAGGATCAGCCCAGGATCAGCCCAGCCAGGCAGTGGAGTTTCCACCCTTGGAGATTTTCAAAGCCCAGCCCTTGCTCCAGCAGGGATTGATCTCCAGAGGATCCTCCAGCCTCAGCCCCTCTGGGACTCTGATCAGAGAAAATGAACCCCCAGAGTGACCTCATTTCCACTGGAGCAACTGGAAAAATATTTTGTGTGAAATGTTCCCCCTTTTTCTCCTCAAGTCTGATGGCTTTGCACCCAGTGTTTGCAGTGAAATAACAGCCTGTGACTGATTGAGCCTTCTCCTTCCCCTTGTACTTTGTGCAGCTTTGCCTTTTTCTCCCTCCAAGGTTAATTTGGACTATTTAAGATCTTGTCTATTTTGCAATACTTTTTTTATCTCTGCTGCTGAACAGATCATATATTCTTAAAAGAATAACAAAGTCAGGAATTCAATATCCACAAGCCTTATTCTGGTAATTTTGTTTAAACTTTATATTAAAACCTGTCACAAAAGCTTTAAAAATGCACCTGTGAATCATTTTTAGTTGAATATTTACTCTATGTGTATATATTTAAAGATCTTTTCATTAAAGAAACCCAGGATGACTAAAGTTGCTGGATTATTTTTTATTAATAAATTTTTAGAGCTTACATTCCACAAAATTGCTGGGAGCCTTAACTCCTCCATCACCACCAACAGGGACCAGCTGAGCATTCATTTTCCCATCCTGTGCAGATAAATTCAACCCACACCTGATATTTCAGGTATAAATATCTGAAACCAAGGATGTTCTTGAAGTTGGCAGGCTCACAGCAGCCAAATGAAGCTGACACGGGTTCCAAACGACCAATGATTTAAAATTTGGAGGAAATAATAAGACAACTTATTTGCAGAGCCCATGCAGGCTGCTGCTGAGGTTTTTCACAGCAGGTTACTTATCAGCCTAATAGAAATGCTGACATGCACAACCTTAACTCCTGGATCGCCCAGGCACGGCTCTAATCCAATTGATTTGTGGTTGTTTCCTTGGATGAAGACATAAAGTGGATGTGTTTTCCAAAATATCCTCACTCCTTCTTGAGGACAAAGAGGCTGTCCCAGAGGTACCCGTGATTACATGATTCAAAGGGATTTTTATGATTTTTTGGTGCCTGGTAAATGGCAGTGTGTCATATTTTACCCCAGCTGAACTGCAGCCCTGGGAATGATGACACGATTTTCAGCTGGTAATACCCTGCCCTGACCTCTCAGCAAAAGAAGGTGTTCCCAAATTTCAGCACTTTTTAAGTTTACACTGCCATAGCAGTATTTTTTTTTTTTTTTTAATGAGCTATGTCAGATAATTATGCTGGCTTGCAATTTTCAATTATCAAAATTAACACCCAACGTAAGCAGCAATGGCTGTGTCACACTGCATTTTCTCCTCAGGTTCTTGTTTTCCAAACTGTAACAAAATGTCAAGATATTAAATTTCTTCCTTATTATTCGACTTTGTCATGCTGAGAAAAACCAATCTGCTATACTGCAGAGTAAGAACAGAGCAGAGGAGTAAATCTAACAGTAACTTTATTTAAATACACAGGGTTTTGCTGTAGCTGAGATTTGTTCTTCAGTGGCTGGGTGGGGCTTGGAGCAGCCTGGGACAGGGGGAGGTTCCCTGCCCATGGACAGGGGCTGGAACAAGGTGATTTTTAGGGTTCCTTTCCAAACCAATCCATGATTCCAGGGGTGTAAGTGCAATTTTGGTGGTGCTCTGCCAGTCTTGACTTCATTCAAGCTCTCTTTCACCTGGGCTCTGGGAAGGCAGCTCTTTTTTTATCCTGGCAGAGAAGAGTGGTAGCTCTACATTATTCCAATTATCCAGAGAGATTTTGGCTGCAGGACATGGCCCCATGGACAATCCTTAGTTGATATTAAAATCAAAGATTTTTAAATCTATCTTTTAATTAGGAGCTCCTCCACCTTTCTTAACCTGAGCTGTACCAACCAGCAGCTGATCCTGCACCACAAGCACCACAGGATTCCTGCTCCCTGCCCAGGAAGGCTGGGATGGGGAATTTTCAGCAAGACCACGAGGAGTTCTTGTGGCAGACTCAGCCCCTCACAAACTGCTGCTGGTGGTGCTGAATCCTGGGCCAAGCCCTACCAGGATCTGTAATTCCAACATCTGAAAAACACTGGATGCAGGAATTGGAAACGTGGGCTGGGCAGGAAGGGTCTTGTCAGGAATTCATGATGCATATTTACTACCCAGGTAGCAAAAAAAAGAAAAAGCTGCTGTATTGGGTTTGTGCTGTCATTTTGTGTTTCCTGAATTAAATGCACAATTGGAAGCCAAGAGATATTTTATAGGAGGTGTTGCTTTCTATAGCAAAGAGAGATTTTACAGTCGGTGTTACTTTCTGTAGCAAACATTTATGGGAGTCTGAAACTTGATACACAAATATTTGAACATTTTCCCACATCCGTATGGTGAATCACTTATATAAATACATTCTGCAGCCTTAGCAAGTGAGGATCCATTTCAGTAAATCTCCCTCTTAGAAAATCTCTGTCGTTCTCTAATCAGCTTTCTCTTCTTAGTTTTCATCTATGTGTGTGTGTGTTGGGAAGCTCAGTCAATAATGAGTTCAGGAATGTAACTCAACAATTATTTTCCAAAATAATTTTAAAATATTCTTCATCAAAACCATACCAGAATCATAATCAATTTGTCTTATGGACTTTTTTCATTAAACTGATTTTTTATATTTGTAAATTACATTCTTGTTTGCTTCCCCTTTGAAAAGGCTTGAAATGAGATGCTTAAGGGCAATCAATAATTTAAAGGTGCAAAAAAATTGTTCCACTCATCCCTTTCCTAGGAATAAAGTTAATAATTTCTTTTTTATTTCATTTGATTTTATTTTTGCCAGTGAAGGTTGTTAAAATGGGTGGGTCTGGACTGGCTGCAGCTTGGAGATGTTTCTGCCTGACAAGATCAGTGCTGGGGAGAGGAATCACATTTCAAGTGTTTGGGGATCAAAGGGAAGGAAGGCAATCACGTAAGCCCCAGATTGGATTGCTCTGGCATATTTTATTGATGTAAACATTGCTCAAGGAATCAAACCCGTGGCGCTGGAACACCTGGCTCAAAGGGCTGCCTGGTGGGAATAACAGCAGATTATGGGGTTGGCAAAGGATGAAACTCTACACCTGCTCATTGGTGTCAGTGAGGGAAGGAAGGGAGTAATATTCCAGTTCTCCAAAGACAGGAGTCGTCAGTGGGAAGAAATGCACCTCTCAATTACCACGAGCAGGAATGATTTGCTGTGGGAGAGCACAGGGGTTTGCTGTGATCCCCTTGACAGAATAATCACAATTTCCCCCGCCGTGGTGACAAGGTGAGGGGATCCAGGCTGTAATTTAGAGCTGGTGGAGAGGGCAGCAAACACCAGAGGATGTGACTGAAGAGCCTGGCAGCTGGAGCTGGGGAGCTGCATCCCTCTGGGACAACTGCTGGGGCTGCCAACTCCCTCCACCACCAGCGTGGCATTTCTGCCACGTGCCCGGGGCAGTCTCACCCCAAATAGATGGGAACCATCATTTTCAAGCAGCTTGAAAATGACAAACTGGGGTTGTGTCCTTTAATGATAAACTCAAAAGCCTGTAAGAAATTATGTTTTTCTGCCCTTGTGACCCATTTTTCCCACAGCACTGTATTTTAGAGACCCTGTTTAGAGACTCTGGGTTTTACTTTTTTAGCACAGCTTACCCCAGGGCAGAGGTTCACTGATGGGACAGTGTCAGAGAAGCCCTGATCTCACAATCAGCTCAGCTCCTACAGCATTCAATTTTAGGGCTTTTGGTTTCTGTTTGCTGCAGTGCTGCTGAAAACCCTGGACAACAACACCTGATTATAGCTCCCATCAGAGGAACACAAGGAAAAACAGCCAACACAAGGAAATACAGCCTCATTTTGCTGTTGTGACTTGGCAATGACACATTAGGTGTTTCCATTGATGGCAGATTTATCTTTCCAGCAGAGACAAAATATCTCTGCCCTAGGCAGAGCCAACACCTTCCCTTAGTCCATGAATTTCCTTCATGGATCTCTGATGCTTTTTGGATTGAAGACTGTAAGATTTTTGGTGATGGCAAATTCATTGCTTACACTGTTATCAGAAAGTTGTGTGCAGCCTGGCACTGTTTCAAAACACACCTGGGGCAGGGGGGAAGCAGATCTCAGTGGCCCAGAGGTGTGTGCCACAAAATCAGGCTTCCCAACAATTCCCTGTATCCCTCAGTATTGTCTGTTGGTGCCTGTAGGAGCCCTTGGCCAGTTAAAGATTTTCTGATTTCTTGCAAGACTGGATGCCCTCATCCTGTTCTCCTTCAGGAGGGTCTCTCTGAAAATGTGGGTCTGGCTTAGATAAGATAATTTAATTTATGTATTTCCCTTTTTGTTGGTCATGGCCTGTGGCACCACAAAGGGCTGGTGAGGACAGGACAAACAGGTCCCTGTGTGATGGGATCCCTCTTTTTTTTCCTTTTCTGTCTCCCACACAAACAGGAAAAGCACTAAATACATCCTAAAATATTTCTAAGGGCAGGCTGGGGCGATGTTTCAGCATTTAGTCCATGCCCCTGAGGCAGGGGAGGAGGAAGGCACTCCCTGTGCAGGGTGACAGTGCCAGGCAGGCGGTGGCAGGACGGTGTCACACATTAGGCTCTGGCTCTGACCCCTCCTGACACTGCTGTTATCTGCTGAGGAGTTTTCCCCTGGAATCTAAGCACCAATTTGTTCGAGAATCTGTCACTGTCACCAAGGAATTGCAGAGCAGCAGCAGCCACCGTCAGTGCTGACCCTGCAGGATCCTGCTCTTGCTGCTGCTGGAGGCAGATGTCTCACACACAGAGCACACATCAGCTGGCAAACAGCAGCCTCCAGTTCACAAATCCTTCCTCAAACTCCCCGTGGTAGTTCCCCAATTTTTTCTGTTCAGCTTTATTAAACAATTTAATGTATTCATAGAGAATGAGCGAGCAGCAGGTTGGGCAGTCATTGGCCTGCACAACAGAAAAATCTGAATTCATTTCTTAGTAAAAAAAAAAAAAAAAAGCAGAAGAAATGTGATAACAATGGGTTCTTTAGTCTGTTCTGCTTGATTTGCAAATATCTGGGGTGAGGAGCTGTACTTCAGGTCTAAATGCAGTGCTTTAGCTCCTGGAGGAACTTCCCAGTGTGACAGCACGGCCTCTCCCAGGGGACAGCAGTGCCAAAGGAAAACCCAGCACTGCACTGATGGTTTGCAGCTTTTCCTGTCATTATCAAAAGCAAGGAGCACAACCACTGTTCTTGTCAGCAAGAAGTCCTTTTTTTCTCAAGAGATTTCCAGGCTATTTTTGCAGATTTGACGTTTTGATAGTTCAAAGAAAGTTTTGATAAACACCAAGGAGGAGTTTTCCAGAGGAGAGCAAAACCAGCCTGGCTCTTCCAGGTGTTCCTGTTGACTCCCAAATCCAGCCTGCCTTTCCCACATTCCTGGTGGTCATGGATGTCTAAGAAGAACTTCAAAAAGCCTTCTTAAAATTATGTCTGGGAGCTTTGCATGAGAATGAAAGGACACTGATAGGTACCACTGTAAAGTGAAATAAACTCATTTTAATGGCTCAAGAACCAGCTGAAACCTCCCTCTTGTTTTAGGACATTCCTTTATCAATCACCCACTCACCTTCACGCCCAGATTTAACTTAATTTAACCTAAATGTTCTAGATTAACCTCATAAAATGTGTAGCTTTCCTGCACTTGAAATATCTTTATTGCCAACAGCAATGCAGCCTCAAGTATTTAAACTCTGCAGGAGTAAATCTGGACAGTCAGCAACATCAATATATCGACTAATAGTTACATTTTAATAACAGTGGATGCATTAATATTGTCTTTAGTGATAACAATGTGGCCAAGAATAACATTTTTATTCCTTGCATGCAGCTTGGGAGTGTATACATAGCACCACTCTCTTTTCTGATCTTTTTTCAAAGCCAAGCTTGCAAAATCCAAATTACAGACATGGGGGAGGCAGAAGAGGGTTTTCTAGTTTCAAAATTAATTTTTATATTGCAAAATTAATTGCACACCCCAAAATATTCTTTCTTTCAACAACATGGATATTTATTATTGATTATATTATATATTGATATATATTATTGATTATATCTTATTGATTATCTTAATATTACAATTTATTATAAGAGAAGTATTTAAAACTGAAGAGTGATAATTATATTCAAACAATTTGCTGCCCATCCATCCATCCATCCATCCATTGATCCATCTCTCCTTTGTTAACTCATTTTCTTCTCTATTCTACAGTGGTTACCAGTGGCTAAGAGGAGAAAAAAATTCCCAGGCATTGCCAAGCAATTCAGGAAGGGTGGTCAACACATCTGAAACACATTTACCATCTGGTGACTTATTTTTTCATGTTAAAAAGATAGCAGATGAGGCAATTTGGAATGCATTTAATGCTTGAAATTAGGAAAAATATAGGAAATTTTGTTGTTGTTGTTGTTTCAATGAGGCTTAAAGTAAAAGCTTTGAATTGGGAACAAAGCACTGATGTGAGCCTTGGGTTGGGACATTTTATAGTTTACTCTGAGGGCTGATCCTGAAAGCACAGCTTGGGTGATCCATGTGAGGGACAAAACCATGGAAATGGATAAATAGTAATGAAAGCAGGGGTTGGTTTCTGTCCATCTCCTGCCAGGGGCCTGGGGCTGGAATTAGCAGGGAAATTCAGCCTGGATCCTGTCCCCAAGCTCCCAGACACACGTCCATGGCACCTGCTCCCTGTCCTCACCCAAACCCAGGCTGAGTTACAAAACCAACCAACCCAAACTCAGTATTTGGTCACCTACAATGGCTGGAGTGGGGAAAGTGATGGATTTTCCCAACTAATGGCACCGAGAGCAGGAGCTCTGTGTTCAGCAATCTGGGACACAAACACCAACTCCAGCTCCAGGACTTTGGAGTGGAAGAAATGCAGGATTCATTCTTTCACTCTTCTTTCACTCTGCTGCTCAGACTTTCTGCTTTGAGGCAAGCAGGGCTGGCAGTTTTGGGACAGTAACTCCTGTGTTAGGTGGCCTCAAGTCCTTCAGCCTCAGGGTCTGAGATCCAGCTGGATGCTCCCTGTCCCTCATTCCCACTCCTTGTCTCCATCTGCATTCACCCACCTTCTTTCATCAGACAAAAAAGAGACTTTCTCATCCCTACAATGCAATATTGCCTTTCTCATTTGGCAAGGTTTTCCCTAAAACCCAGGATTTACAGGATTCTGTAAATTAGCAGGAAGGAGGCAACAGTTTCTGTACATTTTCTCTGAAGCTGAATTTTTAAAGGGTTTCCCCTCCCATATGTTAAAAAGATTCCAGAAAAGTCTAGCTTAGCCCAAGCAATCTCTAATTAATGTGCAGTGGGTTAACTTCAAGTAATTCCAGGTTTAACAGTCCTATGAGCAATGCTGAGAAATTATAGTGGAGTTTTTTTCCAGCAGAAAAGTGAAATAATGGCTGCTCTATAAAACCCCCTCATCTCCACCACTTCCCACCTCATTTGTTTAAAGCCTGGTGGTTTTATGGCTTGTCTGCACCTCTCCTGCAATGGGACTAATAAGGGGAAACGATGTGACTTGTCCACTGCTTCCAGCATTAAAAAAATCCCCTCGTGCTCCTGCTACAGCATCCACAACAGGCACACGCCTTTAAAAAATACAACAGCAAATTAATCAAGAGCAAACACGAGTCTCTGCTGCCTAAGGGGTCTGTGGGAGATGGCAAAGAATCAAAAGGAAGGCTACAGCTGATTTATATTTCTTTATGATGATCAAAGGCAAATGGACTCCAATTCAGCAAGGAATATAAATTCTGTGTGAAAACTCACTTTTTCTGCTGCATATAAAATTGAAAAGCCTTCTCCACTGAGCTCTATCTAGTTTAAAATCCATTAGCTAATACTGCATGCCCTAAGGTTAAAAAAGGAGCAAAAATCCAATGGTGGACTAGACTTTGCAGAGAGTTTTTTATGTGTTCCCCAAGTTTTATGTGTCTTTCTTGCTTCCTAGCTGGAGATTATTAGATTTTGAGAAATCTGACTTGCTTGAACAATTGCTGTTGTCACAAAGTTTCTTATACACAACCAGCTCATGAAGCGTTTTCCTCTATTAAAAATAAATCAGCATCCAAAAAAAAACCCCAAAGCCACCAACCCAAAAACCCTGCCCTGAAATGTGGGGTGGCTTTGGTGACTTTAGGATGGTGGGAGAGCAGAGGGCAGACTCTCAGCTGCTGGGATTTGGGGATGGATCTGCAGGCTGGATGATGTGATCTTGTTCATGGACAGCTCACTGGGATGCAGGTTTGGATCCTAGATTAAACAGCCTGGAACAGCCAGCTCAGCTCCAGAGAAGCCAAAAAGTTCTTTTTTAGACCTCAGTGATTTTATGATTTTTAAATTTTGGGGTAGTGGAAGTAAGCTACTAAACCTGATGATTAGAGAAAAATAAAACTGGTGAAATGGAAAGGTGCATCCTCCTCCAGTGCTGGATGTTGGTTTGGTTTAAAACTTTTATGACCAGGAAAACAAAGCCAAAATATTCCATAAAAGTTTCTACAACACTTTGAAAAAGTAAAATAGTCTGTCCAATCTTTCACTATGTTACATTTTCCTGTATATCTTCTCTTCTCTTCTCTTCTCTTCTCTTCTCTTCTCTTCTCTTCTCTTCTCTTCTCTTCTCTTCTCTTCTCTTCTCTTCTCTTCTCTTCTCTTCTCTTCTCTTCTCTTCTCTTCTCTTCTCTTCTCTTCTCTCTTCTCTTCTCTTCTCTTCTCTTCTCTTCTCTTCTCTTCTCTTCTCTTCTCTTCTCTTCTCTTCTCTTCTCTTCTCTTCTCTTCTCCTTTTTTCCCTTTTTTCTCTTTTCTTTTTTCATCCATATATTATTTTCTATTTGAAATTTCTATTTTTTTACCCTTTGAATTCTTTTCTGATCTATTTAACCTCAAACATTCAAACACCAGAATTTTCTACCAACGCTTTTTTCTAGGACCTCAAAGTCCTCTCTCCTTGCCAGCTTTACATCCTCTCTTACCCTGCAGCATCTTGCAAGGCAGTGTTCTACTCCCAAATACTTTGCAGATTTGAATGACATGATTTTAATGTGGTACAAAAGCTGTTTGAAGAGGGATAGAAATCACAGGAATATTTTTATTTAGCTTTTAAGCTCTTTAGCAACAGAATTGCTCTTCTCTAATTTGGTTTCACCACTAATAAAGGGAATATTTTGGTTTAGAAAGAAGAGGGTTGTGAGGTTGTGTGAGGCAACCTGGCTGAATGAGATTCAAGTTTTGATTGCTTTTCCCTATACACTGAAAATTGTGTGTTTGAGAATTAAATGTTGAGGCAATTCACTGAGCAAGAAATTATGCTGAATGAGGTCAGAGGGCCTTCAGAATTAGAGCTTCACATTCTAAGATGTAATATTTTTGGTAATAAAACTCTCCCCAACACTGTTGTCAGTCCATCCTTTTTAAGAGGGTGACATTATCAGAAGTCACTGCACTGCCCTGATTCTGCTCCCACCAAAATCAATTGGATTTTCACTTGGTTGGAACAGACCAAGGAAAACTCTGGGTGCTCCTGAAAAATCCCATCTGCAACATGTGTGGGGGTTGCCAAGGATTTATCAGTGCATCAGAGGCTTGGTTTGGTTTGAAAGCTTCAAGCAAAGCATCCTCAAGTGGAATCCTTGCAGTGGAAGGTTCCCTGCCCCTGGTGGAGGTTTGGAATGAGATGATCTTTGAGGTGCCTTCAAACCCAAACCGTTCTGTGATTCTGTGAAACTCATGAGCACAAATTCATTACTTGTTTAAAATTCCTGTGCAGGAAGAGCATGGAAGCCATCCAGGCTGGACAGCCACAGCCTTCAGCTCCAGGGTTCAGCTGCCAATTGCACTCTGCATATTTAATCAAGTGCCTCATTGTTTCCAGTGCCTCATTTAAATTCCTCAACTAATTAAAAAAAAATCATAAATAACTCTTATAGAATTGTTCTGCGTCTGCCAAGAATAATTAAAACAATTTAGCAGAATGAACCTCCTAATTGTCCGTGTTCAGCATTCCTGATTCACCATAAAGCTGCATGCTCCTACAGGGAGCAAGTCACTGACAAATCTCCTGTATTTTATGTTTTGCTGGATGAAACTTGAAGCACTTTGCTCACATCTTCTCTGACCTTACTGGGATTGTCTGAGTTTTTCAACAAATTAAAGACTCCAGTTTTGCCCAATCTGTGTTTATGAAAGATCAGTTTCTCCACGAGATGTTAGTTGGTTCATCCTTTCCCTTTTTCATTTTTCATGCTTTAGGGACAATGAAAATGGGAACAGTGGCTGGATGTGGAGAAACAACCTCCTTTAGGTAATGTGTTACCTTAAAGATACAAATATCCCAAAATATGAGATATTCAGAATGCTGGTCTGGCTTTCAAAATTCAAAATGTTGTCTAATCCATGACTGCTTGGGACATGCAAAGGGCGCTGAGGGTGGCATCTTCCATCTGCCAACACCTTGGAGGAGCAACAGCTGCAGGAATGGTGACCAATTTCCAAGGAGAGAATTTCCTGTAAGACCAGAGCTACTTTAACTTCCTTTTAACCTGTGCCTTCTCAAATGGCCCCTGACAGGTCTGCCACTGTGCCTGTAAATAAAACATGAACCACCTGAGGTCAGGAGGACAATTATTGATTGCAGGGGCTTTGTGTCTGATCCTCATCCTGCTCCTTTCCAACCCCTTCCAAAAATGGCTCAAGCCACAAATCCCAGGAGCAGGAGCTGTGGTCAGCAAAGGAAGCCACTCCAAGAGAAAAGTGTGGGAGAACTCAGCATCCTCTGAGGATTTTGGACACAATTCCTCCTTTTGCTTGCCCTGCCCAAGACAAAACTGCCTTCACTGGCAATAATTCCCCTGTTCTCAAATAATCTAAATAAAATATTATTTAAAAAATCATACAAACCACATTTTAAACAACACAGGCCTTGACTCCTTATAAACTTTTTTTTGCTTATAGGCAACTATTTATTGAATATATAAGATTTAATTTGGGTTTTTTTTTTTCATTTCAGTTTTCTCTCCTTTTCAAGGGACATCTCAAAATTAGCAGACTTTATCAGTCCAATCTTTCAACAATTTCCATGGTGCAGAGGAATCCCTTAGCAAAATGGTAAGAAAAGACCACAAAATGTTATTTTGTGTCTAGATCATAAAATCAGTTTTTCATTGGTTTCTCTTTTTATTACCCATTTTTTTAATGATGAATTAGACATTTCTGCCTACAAACACTTAAGCTTCCTTGAGGTAATTTGGCATCACATTTTGGGAAAAAAAAGTGAATTAGAGGGAATAATTTAGGAAAATGTCACACAATCAAGAGTCATCAAGTCCATCTCTCTTCCCAAAGACCTGATCAGGTAAGTAGCCTTCCTTGTTTATGGAGCTCCTACTTCCCAAAAATTCTGTAATGCCTGAGCAGAATCACCTTCCCCAAGATTTAATCTTGATACCTCCTGTATCCACAAAAAACAAGGGTTCTTTTCCTTTTTTTCCAGAGCATTAAAAAATAGTGATTCAGCATGGTTGCTTTTTTAAACTTTTTTTTATTTTTTGCCTGCTTTAGGAAAGGGTAATGCAGATGATGAATGGGAACACTCAGTGGTAGAAGAGAAATGATTTGCACTTAGTGCTTGAAATGTGTGAGTCGTAGCACTGTATAAACACCAAAAAAACCCAAAAAAACCTCTATGAAATATAAAACACTGAGCCACTGTTGCTGCTTTAACCCCTGTCAGACATCCCCCATATTTTTTGCTACTCGTGAAGCATTTGCAAACAGGTTTTGCTTTTGCACTAAGACTACCTTTGTTTTAAAACTGATATTACAAATTAATTAATTGAGAAAAAACCTGACCTCATGGCTTAAATCCCGTGTGAGGCCTCTTGATGGGAATGTGACAATTTGGAGGAGCTTTAAACTATTTATTTTTTGGATTCTGAAGTCCATCCTCAAGGTCAAGCAAAACTTTAACCTTGACCTGATAGTTCTACACCAGGCTTTGGATTGGGAATGGAGATGTTTAAATGGTTTTAAACTGAGAGAGAGGAGGTTTAGATGGGATGTTGGGAAGGAATTCCTCCCTGGGAGGGTGGGGAGGCCTTGGAATAGAATTCCCAGAGCAGCTGTGGCTCCTCCTGGATCCCTGGAAGTGCCCAAGGCCAGCTTGGACATTTGGGCTTGGAGCACCCTGGGACAGTGGAAGGTGTCCCTGCCATGTCAGGGGGTGGCACTGGATGGCCTTTCAGGTCCCTTTTCCAGCCCAAATCATTCCATGATTCCAAGCAAATGGTTTTTCATTGGGATTGGAAACAGGCCAAGGAAAATTCTGGGTGCTCCTGAAAAATCCCATCTGCAACATGTGTGGGGGTTTCCAAGGATTTATCAGTGCATCAGAGGCTTGGTTTGGTTTGAAACCTTCAAGCAAAGCATCCTCAAGTGGAATCCTTGCAGTGGAAGGTTCCCTGCCCCTGGTGGAGGTTTGGAATGAGATGATCTTTGAGGTGCCTTCAAACCCAAACCGTTCTGTGATTCTGTGAAACTCATGAGCACAAATTCATTACTTGTTTAAAACCCTTGTGCAGGAGCACTTGCAGGCTCCTTTGCAGGAGCACACAGCCATGTGGAGATTCCACCAGCCTCTTCCAACAGAACCTACCCCCCAAAAAGCACTCCCCACAGAGCAACAGCAGGCAGGTTTGCTGAGGACGTGCTCCAGTGGGGAATATCCCCAGAGACACAGTGCAGGTGTTTTATCATGGTGCTGGGGAATGCAGAGAGACCCTGAGCCCTTCTCCTCCTGCAGCACCCACTCTTAGCCCTTGGCACAACCCCCCAGGCATTAATCCTTTCATTAATTCCCTGCTAATGTCCAACCAGCTCGCCCCCTCCCAGCACAAATCCCTCTTTGTGTTTTGAGACGCCCTGAAATATGTTCTGGTGTTGGTTTCTTATTTCTGTAGCTTTTGATAATGTCATGTATGGCCTGTTTGTGAGAAACAGCCACCTGGTCCCACTGGGGAGCATGGATCCCACTGCTGCAGGGGTGACAGATCCTGGAGAACATCTTGAGAAGATCCAAGCAGCAGCAGCAGCTTCCCATGCATTTCTGGCTGCTTCCTGTTCCCAATAAATGCTGTGGCTCTCAGAATCTCACTGATTTTTACCCTCATTTCCCCATTTGGCACATCGTTTCTCCAAAACCCCAATCTGCTATTTTCTCAAGGCCTTTAACACAGTGGATCCACCTGGGGAAATGTTGCAGGGAGAGAATTTGAAGGCTCAGCCTTCAAACCAGGCTGCTTTTGTGTTGGGAGGGGGAAATGCAGATGTGCACACAGATACAACTTCACAAAGGGATGTAATCACTAATCTTAACAGAAAACCAGGAATATTTCTAGCAAAGCTCTTTCTGTGCCTCAGCTTTACTGTCAGCGAGGAGCATTTTTTGTTAGCTGTGTAAGTTTAATCCCCTAATGATTAAAAAGTATTTTTTCCTTCTTCTTCTTCTACTTTTTTTTTTTAAATTTTATTTGAAAATGGCCCTCTAATGCTTGCAAATTCTTAAACATTTATGGATAAACCCATGAATCTGCAAACACTTGCAGATTTCCCCTGACAGCTTGAATTCCTATATTAAACCTCATCTGGTAACTGCAAGTGTCAAAATTATTCCTGGTGTGCTGAATCAGCCTAACTTTGTCATTGCATCCAAGAGAAGTGGAAAATTAAAGTGAATTTCTTTGCTTCATAGCTTGATACATGAAAATGCATGTACAAATGAACAGCACACACAAAATTATAATTTTAAATTACATTAGTTTATGTCCTCTGGAGAGTTTTGTGTGTCACCAGGCAGCAAGAGACAGTCTTCCTCAGTAACCACTATTATTTATTGATATTTTTTAATACCTAAAAAAACCAAAAAAAAAAACCAGAAAAAAACCCGTGTGGTGGTAGGTCCAGGAATCACATTGAAAGTTTTCCTAAAATTTCTAATGAGAAATAGTGAAATGTCAGAAAGAGAGTGGAAAAATGGGGAATTTCCCTTTCATGCCACCGTGTGAATATTGGTGATTCCTCTCTCCCGAGTTGTTAAAGTTCCTTAAAATCTGACATGAGTGAAAGATATTAATGTACATTTAATTAATGCAAATAAAATGCTTTTGGGGAATCCCAAAGCTCAAAACAGTCACATATCAGATATGCCATTATTTGTGCTTCTGACATGTTCTGTATGTGTTAATATTTTATTCCCTGAACCATTTCATCCCCTCTCCTTATCTCTTCTTCCCAGTCTCTCAGATGAATATGGGTAAAATAAAAGGCATTTTAAAGCATTGTGAAGTTTCCACAATAATCTTCCTCTGACCATCCCTTGGGAGCCTTTTTTTGTTGGTGTGTTCAGTGGTTGGGATAGAAAAGGATAAAAAAACCAAAAAAAATCCCCATTTTTCAATGTTATTTTTGAGCTTCTTTTCCCTTCCCCACTCCCTGGAGCCAGCTTGTACTTTGCCCTCTCTGTTCTTTCTCACTTGGCCTGAATCTCCTGCCATTTATCTTGGGCTTCCACCAGTGCAAGGAGGCTGCCCTCCAATTCCAGCAGATTTGCTTTTGATCCAAGAAAACAGGGAAACCTCTGCACCAGAGCTCAGGGCTTGATGAGATTCAGGACTGTTATTAATTAGAATTATTAGAACGCCAGCCCACGTTCTTGTGGTGTATGCCACATGTCGGTCTCTTGCTCCAAGGGTACCCCTGTGTTTTTAGGGGGGTAAAAAGTTCTCCCACACTCCTTTGTTATGGTTGTTTGTGTGGAAAACGGCTTGGAGAAGAGTCTGACCATTCCAAGTTTCTCTCTGTGCCTCACAGAATATTCTCTGTTCCTTCTCTGCTGACCCCAGGCCCCAGAGAGAACCCGGAGGCCTGAGGGCAGCACCCCGGGTCCCCCTGGCTGTTTCTTTTCCACAGCACTCCCAGCAAGTGTGGAACACCAAACAGCTCTAAAACCTTGCTTTTCCTGAGGTGAACCATTCAGGAGGAGCTCCTGCTGGGGGGGAATTGTGCTTTGGGCTCTCCTTCCAAACCTCCTTGTCAGCTCGGTCTCCACAATGCGCTTTCACATCCCTGCAGGCCTGCCCGTGAGGAAGCTTTGCAGAGACTCTGCTTCCACCAAGCAATCAAAGCTTTTGAGGCAACTTTTTTGGGGGATGATTGCCTCAATTTCCTCTCCTCGGAAGCCCTGAGGTGGCTCATTGAGTGCTCTCATTAAGGCCTAAAGAGCAGAGCAGCATGACACTGAATTTGGGCTCTTGTTTGGGTTTAGACACAAAGTTCTCCCTGCCAGAGCCACCTTCCCAAAGCCCAGCTTTCAGCAGCCCCGGCAGTGAGGTGGCTCTGGCCATCTGAAGGCAAAATTTCTCAAGAAGAGCTTTTACAGTCCTGAAAATTCCCAGGGCACGCCAGCTGAGATTGGAGGGAGGCTTGACTTCCAGCCAGAGGGGGGGAAAAAAAAAACTACAAACAAAAAATAACAACATTTTCCAAGTATTATAAAAGCAAAAGGACAGTGAAGAGACTGCATTAAGATGTTTTTAGAAGAGCAATTCATGCTGCTTTATATCTGCCCTCATTTTCGTGCAGGCACACAGAGAACCTATTTTACCCATCTGGTTGAGTCACCCTCCCTTAAATTGGGCTCTTTTTTGCTCATCTTGCCTGGAAGTTTAGAAGAGGAGACTCCATTTGCTTGAAAATGCCATTTAAATATGTAAGAGTTTTATCAGCAGAAAGGCTTCATTATTGGAAGAAACAGGACTATGAGGCACTAAAGAGACTCTGAGGAATGCAGGAGGCAGGAGGTGAGGATTACTGTTGCTGTGCTATCAGTGATGCTGAAAGGCTGGGGAGCCTGGAGGAAATTTAAATCTCGTTCTATCTTTGGCAGCAGACGTGCTGGTAGGGCTGGAGCAAAGGTGTGCAGCTTAAAAGCTCTACAAACCCGTGCAGAAATGAAACCACCTCTCCTCCTCGGTGTTTTATGGCTGCTTCTTTCCACTTAATTTTATAGCCTGGCAAAGAAGATAATTCCTTGGATCTTCCCTGTCATCTCAAACAAACATTTTTGGTTTTGTTTAAACTCATCCTCATCTAACACCACTTACTGCGGGTTTTGCCTCAGGGCTTTAGAGGTGTTTAGTGTTTATTGTTCTCCTGTTGTAAGCAGAAGCACAAACACATCTTAGATCACGGCAGGCTGTGTTTGACACGGATTCACACACCCATGCATTAGTTTGGAGCATTACAAGGAGAAAAGTGAGCTTTAGGGCAAAGGGATGAGCAGGAGCAGGGACTTTCTGTCCCATCCCTCTGCAAGACCTCAAACAATTCCTTTAAAATCTGCAACCGATTTTCTCTTTATGAAGAAAAAAAATCAAACCAATTATGCCTGCAGACTATAAAGGTTCCATATTCCATTATTACCAAAATTTAGATGTGGTGTAGCATTAAACTTACAAATGGGATTTTTTTTCATAAAGTATAAATAATTAGCATTGCTTTATTTCAACTACAACATCTGTTAGTTCAGTTTTGCTGGTATTTTTTTGCTGCTTTTTAAGCTGCAGAGTCAGAGAAGAGAGCAATTAAATGATAGAATGTGCTTAATTTCATAACCTGGGGTAATTTCATGAAGAGTAGGAAAAAGAAAAATGAAGGTTGAACATCAGGACAGGAGGTAGAGAAGTATCATAAAAAAATCCCTCAGGGTATCTCATCACTTGGGTGTCTTAAAACTAGTCAGGAAAATTGACTTTAACGCCTATTCTAGGAAAGAACCCCGAGAGTTTGCACAGGTTGGGCTGGAATAATCTCATCCCTTTGTTTTCCTGTTGTGTGCTGTGTTGTTCCCTGAGACATGACCATGCAAGTTCTTTCTGTTTGAAACATGGAAAATAGCTGTCCTTTTCCCTAACATCATTTCCACTCCCATCAAGCTGCTGTGAAGACCCCAAGGCAAGAGCAAGCTCAAGGGGTGGCCTAAAGCCAGCAGAGAGTGGAGAAATCCCTCCCTGTCTCCATCCTGGGGTGAACATGTTTCCCAGCTCTCTCCTGCTGGAGCCTGCTGACTTCCAGAATAATCAGAACTCGTCTGGAAAATATTTCTAACAGAAAGCTTTGCAATCACATCTCTGTCTTGGTCATAGCAAATGATACAACAGCTGTTTCCTCCCAATTAATTGCATTTAATGGTGCCCAGACTGGGATTCAGAGGCAGCTCCTTCAGATGAAGATGTCAAAACTAATGGAGTGAACTATCTCAAGGTGTGATTAATTCCTGGGCAAATATTTTTCTTTATTAGGCCGCTAATCAGATTACTTTCCGAATTCTCAGTTAATAAAAATATTAATATTTGATATTTATCTACTGCCAGGCACTAGTAGCTGGTGTGTTAAAGCCAGCTGTATTTTATCAGGGTTTATGAGCTCAGAGCTTTGCTGCAGTCGGGGTGGGCTCGGTGCTGATTTCAGCACTGCACTCTGTAGTAGCCAGAGCACCTCCTCTTAGTGCACCAGGAAAATCAGAGCCCTGATTATGCTGGCTGTGCTCTTACACGGAGTTGTAGAGCTCTGCAGCAACTGCTCAGAAGCCAGATGAAAAAAAAAACAACAACAAAATAAAATTAGAGAATGTGTGAAAGTACCTGCTTTGCAGGGAAAATAAAGCAGCTGTGAAGGAGGGAATCAAAACACACAGAGCTCGGACAATGTCCTGTGTGCCAGAGCAGCACTCTGGGGGGAATTCTAACCCAGCAGTTTACTCAGAGTTGTATTTACAATCAGGTTCCTAATAGTATTTGGTGCTGGAGAATTGCCTGGGTGCAAATAAGAACATGTAGATAAAATCCAGAGGATCTGTGAGCAATCCTGAACATCAGGATCTCCTTGGAGGTGCCCAAAGGGTGAAGTGGGCTGGCAGAGGTGAAGGCTGACTCAGGCTCTTACACCTGGTTTAAATAGCAATCATTATTATTTTTTAATAAAAATTATTAATTGTCAAGGAAAACAAAACAGAAGTAGGAAAATAAACTAATGGCTCTTGCTTCCTTTGCTTGTAAAATGAGATGGCAAAATTCTTAAATTTTTTAGAAGGTTAAAACCTTCTTTTATGTTTGAAAGCTGCAATGCAATAATTTTTTTTGTCACCTGTGTCATAAGTTCTGTCAATACAATATTTTCACCAAATCCTTATTCAGATGTTGTCACACCTGAGGAACCTGTGAGCCCGTGGAGGTGTCAGGAGAAGGAGCACTCTGGATTTCCATCTCTTACAGGTTTGCTGTGAGGAAATATGGGAGTTATTTCCAAGTGGGAATAGCCTGAGTTGGACATTTGCACTTTGACTCTTGTAAAAGCCCCTGCAGGTATCTCTGATGGTTTGGGGTTGTTTCAAGGCAAGTATTAAGGTAGCACAAGGAATTCTCCAACATCTTCTGCTGATGTTCTGATGAGCAAGCCACAAAGGGTTTGATATCTCCCAAAATTCCTGGGAATGCCCTCATTGATCAGACCCACATCAGAGCTGAAGAGAAAACGAGAAATTGAGGCAAGCAGCACAAATGGAAGACCAGAAGTTCTAAGGGTAGGGTTTTTTTTTTTTTTGCACTGCCCTATTTATCTAGGAAAGTTTAACCTAAAAAAAATGGTTCACTGAACTGTCAGTAAAAGAAATGCTTTGGTGTTTCTAAGGAATTTCAGAATTAGTGTCAGCAGCTGATAAACACTGAATTACATGTACTGAAATCAAGCTCTGTATAACATATATGTCAATTTTTGTGAGAAAAATCTACTTTGGATGGGAATTTCTCCTGCTCAGAACTCTCCTGATCACATGCATCTCATTAAAACACCATTTTTGGGCTAACTTGCAGCTTGTGTAGGTCACCACAACTTCATTCTCTTTTTCTTTATTGATAATCTGGTTTAGTTCTGCATTTTCAATACAATAATAGCACTTCAACACAATAACCCATTACATTTCATTATTCACTTTTCTCGGAATGTTAAAGAGATGATAGTTCATTAATAATTATTGTAACAGTACTAATTAATGTAACACCACCAGCTGTATCCAAACAGGCTTTTTTTTATCCAGAAAGAGAGAATCTGGGTAAGAATTCTCCTGTTGTAAGAAGTGGGGATGGAAATATTTTCACAAAACTATTCTTTCACAAAGGTTTGACATGAGTTTGATCTAAAGCAAAGTGCTGGAAAAACAAAGATGAAGAACCCGAGCAAGGTGGCAACCAGCCTTGGTGGTGGCAGTGGAACTGTGCAAATATACCCTGGGCAAAGGAAGGGCTCATTAGCTCTGAGAGGGGGAAAAGAGAAAAGGGAACAGAGAAAAAGAGAAAAGGGAAAAGATTGAGTCATTTCAGCTCAAGCCAAGGCTGGGAATGTGTGTAGGTTTTCCTAGCTCAGCTGCTGGGCCTGTGGGATGTGGTAAAGTGCTGCTTTGTAAGAAATTAAAAATATTTTTATAGATACATATGATATTGTTGACTCCCAAAATGCAATGGGGCATTTAAAATCAGACTGTGAAGCTGCAACAACGGCAGAAAATGCAAGTTGAGCCTCCCATGGTGGCTGGGAATGAAATGCCATTCTTTAGGAGTTACTGGACAAGTGCAAATAATCCACAGCACATGTCAGTCTGGAATAATTAGCAGGGTGAAAGCTGATGCTGGGGTGCAGGAAGCTGAGGTGGAACTAAAATCAGGTTTCAGTTGTCAGGTGGCAGACAATGAAAACAGTTCTGAGGACAATTTAAGGGTAAACACTTGGGCCAGAAGGAGTGGGGTTGATTGAGGGCTTCCCAACAGATCCTCCTCAAAACCTCCAGTAATTCCAGCCTGGTTTAAGAAATTAAATCTGGCTCTGCTCTTGTGTCAAGATAAAATGGAATCACTAAATTTCAATGAGATTTGGAATTTCTCCTTGGAAGACAATTTTAATGGCTATTTTGGTTCTGAATCCAAGCAGAACATTGATAATGCCAACAAAATCAGACTATACTATTAAGATATAAAAATTCAAGGTCTGTCTCCTATAGAAACATACTTCACCTTTTATTCTCTCATTTGTGCCAGCTGACACAATGCAGTGCCCACCACCATGGGCCTGCCATCCTGTTATCTCTTACAAAGCATGATAACCTTTATTCTGAGCTGAAATTCATTAAAATGTACAGTTTAGCATTTCTGAACATCATTTTCTGTATCAAATTGTTGTCTGCCTGTGACAATGAGAGAGTTTAGCACTGTGACACTCTGATTGAGTTAAAACCCCACATTTCAGTGTGCTGCACCAGCTGCATTGCTAGGAAATATTTTTTTCCTTGATATTGGAAACGGTTGCTCCAGCTCAGCTCCTGGGTTATGTGGTAACCTGGGGTGTTGTGTCATTCTGGGCGCTGAAGTTTAAACATTTTTCATGCCATTTACAGCTGATGAGCCCACACAATGATTTGCAGTGGTTCTGATGTTAAAGTTTAGTGACCTGCTGGCATCTGAGCCCTTGACCATTTCCTTCCATCCACAATAACCTCAAAATGCCTCTCTTCAATCACCCAGAGAGGAAGGTAAAGCCAGGAGCACATTTGCTGAGAGAGCAGCCTGCTTTCCATGGAGTTTGGGAATGATTTGATTTTGCACAAAGCTATATCCTCTCTGCACCTATCCATAATTAATGACAGTCAATTGCTCCTGGTTTTGTTCATGCCAAGGTTATTTTGGACAACACTTTGGTTCAAAAAGCTTCAGCAGAGTCCTGTAAACACTCCTGGGTCACTGATGACAAGATTGCAGTATAATTCTAATACATTATCTTCCAAGCTGTCCCTTGATGTCTCCTCTATAGCCCAAACATTGCCTGCTTTGAGTGCCTCTATTTACAGATGGTCTCTGCTGTCCCAAAGTTTAAACCCATTCTACATGTCTGGATTTAATTCATTCCCCTGAATGAAACTTTCCAATAAGAGCTGCTCTTTTGGTCACACAAATGCCAGCATATCCAAAGTCAAATGAAGTTTGGTGTGGGAGTTTCTGGATCATCCACCAAACCCAGCCTGAGCTCAGGGCCCACGGTGTGGGGGATCCCCATCCATGGGAGGTGTCAGGACTGGGCAGAGCTGCTGGAAGAAGGGCTCAGAGGCTCTTCCTGTGATGCCTCAGGTTTGGCTTTTCCATGTTTCAGGTTCTGTGCTGCTTTAGTGTGTGGGGCTGAGCTTCACATCAGGGCATGGTGAGCTCTGTGCCCAGAGCAGGGAGACAAAACAATTCCTGCTCCAGCTGGGCACCAAGGACAAATGAGCCAAATCTCAGCCCAGGAGCACAAACCCCGTGGGCTGGAGAGAGAAAAACAAGCAGGGTGGGAGTGCCTGGGCTAAAGCTGGGCTGGGACAATGAACTGCAAGGTGCAAATGGAGCAGAGCTGATCCCAGGGAGAGACCCCGGGAGCGCTCGTGCATTTTGGGGCCATTTTGGGTCATCTTGGGGGCAGCCCTGGCTGGGCTCTGCTGCTGCCCCAGGTGGGTCCATGGAGGAGATCCTTGGAATCAATCCCTGCGTTATTCTGGAGCTCTGCTCCAGGGCAGCCTGCACAAGGCATCACTAAAAATCCCTCTCCCATGCTGGAGAAGGGAGAGGGGCACAAACACCCAGGAGGGTTTGGAGGGGTTTGAGAGCCAACCCTCGTGTCCTGAGCACCACCACTGACCCAACTCCTGCTCCACCACCCTGCCCAAGTGCTTTTCTCCAAAAATGTGAGATTTTCTTTAATGTTGTTGCTTGGATGAAGGAAAAATTGGAATGACAGAGACCATGGCCTTTGTAGGGTGGGACTGGAAAAATTGCATTAGGAATGAAATAATTTCAGGATAATTTCCTGACTAAAGTGTTTTGTGCTGCCTGGATAAAAAAATCCCAAAGGGAGCTTATTAAGACAATCTTTATTTTTTTTAACAGGAAGGATGGCTAAAAGCTGGAGTAGCTTATGGAAAATATAATATTTTTTTGGTGAAGAAAAGGCTTTCAAATATGATTAAAGAGACATCTACCAATATTGCTTTCAGGACAGGTGACCCTGGCTTGTGTTAGCAAGGACTGAATAGATGTGTCACATCTTTTCTTCCTTTTATTTACTCTTTGACAGTTAATTTTCATTTTTATAATACCAACTTTGACACTTAAATCAATTCCTGTTGGTTGTATTTTGAACCTTTCCAATAAGATGAAAACTCAAATACACCTGATTTTCCCTGGCTGTACCATTAGTTTCCTGAAGTTGACTTGAAGTCTATTAGCTCAAGGGTACTTTTCAATACAAAAAAGTGAAATTTTCTACATTTTTAAGACTTTTAAAATGCAAGACAACAAATATAACCAGGATTATTAGATTTTCAACAGGTAGAATTAGGAACATGCTTATTTAACTAAAAAAATACAAGAAAAATGTACCTAATGGTTTAAAGAGTGGTTTGGTTAAAATATATTTGTGAAGTACAGAGGTATTTGCTATGACAGCTGCAAATATCAATAAAATATACAAACTTTGCCTTTTCCTGAGTGACCCATCCCACAGGATCATGGAATCGTTCAGGTTGGAAAAGACCTTCAAGGTGAGGTGCCACATCTGCTCATTTTTGAACATTTCCATCCTCTGTGGGTGGACATTTAATGGCCAAATTCTTGCCACTGCTGTCCCCCACCACTGCCTGTTGAAATGCTTTGACACCGCTGTGGATTCTTAGGGAACTTGCACAAATATTGTTGTATAAAAACTTTGAAGTAGTTTTTTAACTGTTTCCCAAATGCCCTCGCCCAGTAACTCACAGCTGATGGCTCCATGGATTCCATTTCTGGTTTAGTCTCTTGTTTCCCTGGGCTGAGATCTCCCAGTGAGAGCCTTTTGCATTCCAAATTAAACGGAAATAAAGATTCACAAACCCAGAGGAACTCTGACTAATTTCAACTCACTGCTTTTCCACCAGCCTGTTTCAGTTGCTGAGCCTTAGGTAGTGATGGAAACAACACCAAGAACATTTTTTCATTGCTAAAGTGGAGTGCAAGGCTTGTCCTTCCCCAGTTTCCAGCACCAAGATCCCTGCCAATATCAGTTTGTGCAGCACAGACCTGCAGGACCTGGGTGTGAGTGGGGATGGCAGGAACCCAGAGATGTTCCAAAGGACGTGCTGGGAATTGCATCTTTTGCTCTTTTCCTCACCTCCAAATAAAAAGCTATTTCCCCTTTAGGGAATCCTGTTCTGCCTCCTCTGAGTTCTCTGCTCCTCAGTGCATCCCTAAATAAAAATAAAATAAAAAGGATGTGCCCAGTCCTCCACCACCACTTCCAGCTGGGGGGAAAATTCTTCCTCTTCTCTTTCACAGTCCACACACACAGATTTTTCAGGGACAACAAAATTAAACACACACTTCTTAATTTTTATCTCCGGAAATGGGACTTGCTAAGAAATTTTTTTTTTTTTTACCTTGCACACACAGGCATTTCTGTTTTGATTTATTGATCAGACTTGTTCTTAGGAAAAAAAAAGTTGCCTATTTTGCCTATTGCTTTTCCAAAAACACAGAGATAAATCCACTTGTATTGCTAATATGATACTTTGCCAGTTGCATCTAGTGATTTAATTAGAAAAAAGGTGATACAATGTGTGGAGAGGAAAAAAAGGTTCAAGATAATAATTTCAAATTTTTACTAAACTAAATGTATTCAATTTTAAAAAATTGAATATTAGACAATCTGAAAGTACTTAGATGCCTAGAACAAGTGGAGGGTTTCATTTCACAAGCTAACCTCCAGTTTTACTTTTGGCTCAAAAGGGTTTCAAGTGCTTTTGTTAAAGTCAATCCAAAATGATTTCCCTTGATTTTTTAGAACTGGTAGCTAAATAAAAAATCAGCTCATGCTATTCCAAGGTTATTTGAGGATTTCTTTGTGTTACTCTTGCGCTTCCAGTTTCATTCTCCTGGCTTGAGTAGCAGTTAATTATTTTCTCAAAAATCGAAGTAGACCTTAGCAACATGAAAGCAATAAAGAAATTCAATGGATTGCATTCGCTCAACAGGGTGAAAATTTCTGAAGCCTGAAAAGTTCCTGCCCTGGAGAGTGAAAGGCCACTAATAACCCCTTGTCCTTGAGAGCAGCCCTGAAAAGAAAGAGGCAAAAGCTCCACTTGGCTGTGAAGTGGGGTTTCATTTTCCAGCTCCAGCAGATATTGCAGCAGACACATGCAAGAAACACAAGTGCTCCTGAGCCAGTTAACAAGGTCTTTGCAGAAGAAAGCACACACCCTTCATTACCCTGGTGTGAGGGACCTTTAGTCCTCTCCTTCAGGGCTAGGAGTGAGACTTGAAGCCCAATGAAAATCAAGATTTGCTGCTGTGGTTGGGGTATAAAAGGCAGAGAAAGAGTTGGTGTTGGTTTTGTCACCCCCTGTCAAGATTTGCATCCTTTGCTGTAAATATTGTAGTATTCAGCTAAAGTCTGGTCACAGGGGAGGGTTGGGGTTTTTCTCCCATAAATTTAGTGAGCTGAAGATTGTCTTTATTTTGTGAAGTTTGTGATTAATTCCTAATGAAGGCCTCGCTTTGCTTGGCTGCCAGCCTAGGCCGAGGGCTGGGAAATGACTTTGAATGAGCCGAAGTGCCACCCTGCATTTCACTAACTCACTACACCCTCCTTGATCCGGTGCCTTTTGTCATCTGGGCTCTCATCTTGAAGCCCTTACTAAGGGAAAATTCTCTCTGACTTCAAAGCCAAGCAAAGCCCTCATGAATAAATCACCTGAGGTTTTGGTGTCACTGATCACAGATCCAAACTTCCCAGCCCATGAGGATTCAGGAGTGTGTTACCAAGCTTTGCTCTTGGCATCCCTAATTCCTGCTCCTGCTGGCTGTGTCTTCCCTAATTCTCTTTATCATCTCACTGCTTGCCTTCTCCAGATTCAGTAAACTCACAACAACCCGTTTAATCTCCGTAGTTTAATATTTAAACCATTTGTCCTACCCAGGATTTTCCTCTTATTATAAAAAATTACACTTGCATAGGAAGCTAAAGAGAAAATAAATTCATTTAAGGGGTATTTTCCTTCTGCTGAAGCAGCATCTTGCTGTTGCTGACACAAATGGGTTTTATTGTCTGAGGTAGGAGGGAAATTCTTGTGGGTGTAATTGAGGGAGCCCAGGCAGTTTTCCCACTCAGAGCAGCTGAGGATGCTGTCCTCAATTTTTAAGCCATGTGAAACACTCTTAGTGCCTGATGGAAATAACAAAGGGGATAATCAGATGTTGGGTTGTAGACATGGGCAGAAAAGTCCAAGAAGCTTTTTATGAAAGCTTTGCCAAGATTTCTTCAGATGTATTAATAGCAAAAGCAAATCACTTCATTAGAAGTGTTATTGCAGCAACTATCACATACCCTTCTCGAGCTGCTACAGTGCAATTATTTGAAGGCAAAAGCAAAGAGCTGCAAATTAACAAACTTCAATTATTGTTTTTAAACCACAAGACTTTCTTCTTTCTTCTCTGAGAAACAAAGCAAATTTTAGAGAAGCTGACAGATCATCTTCCCCACACTCCGAAATCAAAGCTGCTATCATTTGAAATATTTAGAAAATGCAAGTGATATACAGACATTTTTTTAATGTTTCTCCCATCAACAGTAACTTTCAAATTTCCAGTTGAGCAGATTTCTGTTTCCTCTCAATCAATTCTGGCTTTTTCCAAGAGATTAATCTTTATTCCTTTGAAACTGAGGATGGATGTGGGTGTGCCTGGCCTTGAGAAGAAGAGCCCAGCACCAAAGTTCAGCCCCTGACCATGCCACAGATTATTTTCTGTGAATTAAACCAGTCTTCCCTTACTCAGCTCTGTCTCTGGCAAAGAGGCTGCTGATAATTTTTCATCCCCATGTTTTATCTCTTTCATCCAGTGCATGAGATTGGCTGTCAGGATATGTCCCATTAAGAAGCAGAGCACCCAGCACAAGAGAGCCTAAATTGCCATTCACACTCTCCAAAGCAGAAATATGAAGAGATTGAGCATTAGATTAATAAATATAATGTGTCCCAAAATGAGGGAAATCATCTCCACCGTAAGCATCTCTATTTTCCTTGGGAAACTTCACAGACACATTCAGAGTAGCTGATGAGCAATAGAAGCAGTGCTAAAAGACCAATAAAATACATGAAAATCAACACAGACAGATGCCAGCAGGTCACCTTAGATGGTTTTGTGTAAATTAAAAAGAAATATGAAACAATTTACGGCTGGCCCTTCTGCGAGACAGTTCTTTGGAAAATTGATTAGTAATCTCACAGGCTACCCTTCTCTTTGCCTTAGTATTTTACAGCTTGCACCATCCATCTGCCACCCAGGCATATGAGATCAGCAGCTGCACAAATCTGTAGCTGGGTAAGATCACAGCCTATTTGCTCGTTTTTAAAAGAAATGCAGAAAAATTGGGAAATCTGGGGTTCTGGGGTTGGTGCTGGATTCCAGGACAGGCTGCACAAGGACTGAGGTGCTTTTCACCCTTGCACAGCAATGTCCCAAGGCCTGAGAACTCAATATATTAAAAAATTACTGAGTTCCAGTCGCAAGCAAAGTATAAAATAAACTCTAATAGAGGCAATTTCCACTGTGAAATGGGAGCGAGCACATGTAAACAGTGATAGAAGTGCAGGCTTGGGCTTGTCTGAAATGAGATTCCTGAGGGCTCAATCCTGACCTTTCCTGGTTAAACAGAGCCTGTCCTGACCATATTTATAAATATATTCCTGGCATATATATTCATACTGTTTATGTACCCAGAGAATGATCCTCCTGTCTCAGAGAGAGATCATCTGGCAGTGTTTCCTCCCAGCCAGAAAAACCCAACCAAGCTGTCAGAGCACACAAGTCAAAGCTCTAAAAGATTAATTCCATTTTTATAAGTGATTGCTAATTAAAAACATCACATATCCACTGGCTGGTGTATTTAAACACTCTTAATTCTTGGGTGTGCAGAGCGCTGGACTTCTCACCTTCAGCCCTGTCCTGATCCTCCCCAAAATCTGCAGGAGATGGGGCTGAGCTGTGGCTGCATCTGACACGTTCTCAGCTGAGTCCTAATCTGAGCTTGTGCAGAACAACCTCCTGCAGCCTTCAATTACCTCTGCAGAACTCTGAAATTGGATCTGTGAGGGCTCTCCTGACGAGGAGAACATGAGGTGATTTTTATTGTACACACTCAGCTCTGGAGTGCCAGGTTAGGCTGGAATCAGCTTTAATGCTTATTTTTAATTATACCTTTGCAGCAAGGAGTGGAGATCGATAAAGCAGCTTCTTTTCTCTGGGATCCACAGGAGACAAGGACCATCATTCCTCTAGGGAGCATTTCACTACCAAAAAAAAGGGGAAAAATAGGTGGAAACCTGTGATTTCTCCTCTCAAGGAGGATGCAATGCATTTTCTCACTGCCCAGTGAATTTGGCTCATTTTTGAGGTACCACAAGTCCTATCACCATCTTTAATTTCCTGCCATGAGCAGAGTGGCTGAAGGAGTGACTTCAGAGCAGCCCCTCCTGCGTTTGCTCGAAGGGGTGGCTGCAGCTGGGGTTGTACCTGCCTTGGCCATTTGTCACATTCATTCCAGGAAAATCCCTCAGTGCCACTCTCAGGCCACTGGAGAAACTCATCTGCATTCCAGGTGCACTCCTCTGAGCTGGACATTTTCCACCCTCTTGTCAGGGGTTTGTGGATTCAGCCACTTCCAGGCTCTGGAAAGAGGTGGGCAGCAGAATCCCCAAGTGCTGGGAGATGCTGCTGCACCCTCTCCCAAGGGGTGGAATTAAACTGAAATTACCCAGCCATTATCCATTCTTCCCTAGGGAAAGTGGGGGAAAACCCCTTTATTTCTATGAGAATGCTTCACTTATCACAGCCTGAGATGCAAGGGTGTGGGAGGTACAGGGAGAGGTAACCCAGAGCCACAGGAGTGACCCTGCACCCCTAAAACAGGAGAATTCTTGGAGAATTAGAGCTGGATGCTTGTTCCTAATTATTCATCCTCTGATTTGCATTCCAAGGAAATGAAATTTTTGGATGTGTTTTGCTCAAAACAAAGCAGAAAACACCAAAACCCTCTGTCCTGCTTTGCCCTCTCACCATGGTGTTTGTCTATTCTTACTGATAATTAATAATAATTATTAATGCTAATTGTGACCAAACCCTGAATGTTCCCTTAGAGCCCTGCTTTATGTTGTGAGGACTTTTATCAGGTGAAATTCCTGAGAGTCAGATTTCCTCACCTTTCTCCTCATGGATTTCAGTTCCCCCTTTGGTGTCTCCTCTTTGGGTGCCCTTTGCAGAACCTTTGGACTTCATGTCATTTTTAGCACATTTTAAGCACAAGGCAGAGTTTACCTGAGAAATATTAAATAAGAAATAGGCCTAAACAACAATTCTGAATTTATCATTATACTACCTGCAACTTCAAATTTGAACAGATCGTTCAGAATGTCTTTTAAAATTTTCAGATATTAACATTGCATCATAAAATAACTTCTATATTAATTTCAGAAAGAGCAAACAAACTTTCAAATTAGTCTCTAATTGCAATACAAATCTTGATTAGGATTGCTAAAGAGAGACATTTTGCCCAAAGAAAATAAAATTACTGCTACAATACTCAAGGTCTGGGGATTTTCCTTTTTTTTTAATAGTGAGCATTACTCATCACATTTGGAAGTTTTTTCCTTAGGCCAAGGTGATATTGGAAGATGCAGCTCAATAGCACAAAGGAAAAAAAATATATTTGTCTTTGTTTTTTTTTCTGGGATAAGCAGAGGGCTGGATTTTTACTTCTTTTTTTTTTTTTTTTTTTTCCTGTAGGGATAAAAAAAAACTTACAAAAATTGATCCAAATGGAATTTTCATATTTTGGGTTACACTAATCAGACATTACCTTTTCCAAAGGTTAATAAATCAAGGGCTACCTAAAATAAAAGCAGGCAAACAAAACTAAAAGCTCTTGGATGAGCTGACTTCACAGAAAATGTAATAAACACGTGAAATCTGATACACCACAAGCAAAATCAAGATTCATCATTTATTCATGGCTTCATCAATAGTTCCAAGAGACTCCCAGCACAGACAGATTTGTTATGCCACGTTAATATTTTATTGGGTTTTATGGAAGGGAGGATAAAAATGAACAAGGAGGATAAAATATAAAATGATACTAATAACATTTAAAAGACAAAGGAAGGAGAGGGGGGTTGGAATTACTGAGATTGAGGAGAAATGAGGGGGAAATGGTCAAATTGCACAGGGTGGGGCTGGGTGCCACCACACCAGGGGTTCAGGCAGAGCTCACAGGGCTTCATTCTCCTTCTTCAGCGTCCCAAAACCCATCTGACAAATTTATAATCAGAGAAGGGGTTGTTTAGGAAAAATGAATGATCAGAGATGAAAAAAAGTGGTGAATCTGAGCTTGGTTAAACTTTTTCTCAAGAT
Organism: Haemorhous mexicanus; assembly: GCF_027477595.1. Lineage (NCBI taxonomy): Eukaryota > Metazoa > Chordata > Aves > Passeriformes > Fringillidae > Haemorhous > Haemorhous mexicanus. The sequence continues at coordinate 23,896,604 of NC_082350.1, forward strand.
AAACATCAGGACCTGCAACCCAGAGTCCTGGAGCCAGGACTTTCCCTCTCCCTGCAGCATTCAAACGATAATTTCCCTGAAAATTGGGATTTTCCCTCAAAGGCACTCCCATCAAAGACCTGTGTCAACAAGGCCACGCCTGTCCTGCTCTCAGCACCTTCCAGGTGGAGCAGTTTTAGCTCAGAATATTCTCAGAACCGAAAGGTGTCTCTACTCCTTGAAGAATCACATCTCCTCCCAGCTTAGAATTTGATTTTTTCACTTTTTTCTCCTTTTTTTTTTTTTTTTTTTATATTTTTGGCAGAGAGCACAGTTGAGAAGTGATGGATTACCATTTATCATTTGGACTCAAAGTCCATGCAGCAGCCAAAGGAAATAAGCAGTTTCTCCCAAGTGGCAGAAGGTGCCACTGTTAAGGTGAAAGGAAAAGCAGGAGACAGAATTGGAGAGATTTGTCCCAGATCCCACGGCTGCAGAGCTGAGCTGAGGCTTTGTGAGATGCTTCACTCCTGACACTGACTGGGGGTGGACACACACAATCCTGAGACATGGAGGCTTGGTGGAGTGAAGTTGAGCTTAAACCCTGATTTTAGAGGCTGGGTTTGCTCCTGGTTTGGGGTCACATAAGGAATGGCATCCTGCTTGTGCCTGCAGTGCTGGGGCCAGCAGCACCAGGGCACTGAAATCCCCCAAAAAGGAGAACTTTGAGGGGATGGAGAGTGGCCAGGGCAGGGAATGGAGCTGGGAAGGGGCTGGAGCACCAGGAGAGGCTGAGGGAGCTGGGAAGGGTCTGAGCCTGGAGAAAAGGGGGATCAGGGGGGACCTTGTGGCTCTGCACAAGGAAGGGACAGCCGGGGGAATTTGGGATCTTATCCCAGGAACAGGGACAGGAGGAGAGGGAACGGCCCCAGGCTGGGCCAGGGCAGGCTCAGGGTGGATATTTGGGAAAATGATCCATGAAAAAGGTTTTCCAGCCCTGGCACAGCTGCTCAGGGCAGTGGTGGAGTCCCCATCAGGAGATTTAAGGTCCCTCCCAACCCAACCATCCATGGTTCCCTGAATGTGACCCACGGCCCCCGATCTCACTGCAGAAAAGGCACCAGGAGAAACAGAGCTCCATTTCCTTGGGTTCTCTGGGACACCAGAACCATCCCACATTTTCCTGTACCTCTTGATCAAGTCTAACAGCAGCTCTCCAGCTTTCTCTTCTTTGGGGACTTTCTGAACAAGTTCTTGGCTTCCCAGCCAAAGCTTTGCAGTTCAATTTCTCCCCGAGCACCAGAACAAAAAGCAAGAGCAGTCATTTGCTGGAGTCATGAGCAGCTAATTTGCTGAGCTTAGTGGCAGGAAGCCTGAAGATAATCAATCCAGTTCTTCTCTACATATATGAATGTGAGGCAGCGTGCTGAGGAGGGCAAATTACACTGCTCAAAACAAGGTGAACAATCTTATCAGGTGAAACTCTGGATAAATCTTCTCTGGCAGAACACTTTCCTCAGAGTGTCTCCAGGTTCTTGGGAGACTTTTGAGTGTCTCACGTAGTCAGAACCCAGCACAATTGGATAATTACTTGGATTTAGGACATGTTTAGGTTTTTTATCTAGAAGAGGGTTGCATTTGCAGCACAGATTTCTGGATTGCTGCAGTTATTCCTCCTCTGAGTTCAAGCAGTCAGACCCAATTAAGTTTATATGGAAGCATTTAACTGTTAAAAGTTTCCTAATTCTTTCCTGACTCTTTGTTTTTCTCTGTGTAAAAACTATTTTTAACACTCTCTAGCACTTGCTTGCATTAAATTATGTCATGATAAAATAAACATATAATTACAACACAGATAAATATAAATATAGATACAGAAAAAATATCACAGACAAAATAAATATATAAACAACAGCACAGATTTTGGCCTTCTGTGCAGCTGAGAACTCCCTTCTCTGTTCCATCCAGCCAGAGCCACACCAGATTGCCCAGATCCATCAGGCAGCAGAGGAAGTTTTCTCTACCCATCACATAGCTCAGACACTGAGACAGACAAAATAAATGTGAGCTGAGCCGGGCAATATCAAACTGCCTAAAATCCTTCTGGGGCTGCACAACTCCATAATTCTTCTGAGATTCACTGAGCAATCATTTCTCTCTTTCTTTCTCCTCTGAGGTGGGTTTAACTGGCAGGACCAAAACTCATTGCCAGGAAGTAAAAAGGAGAAAACTCTTCTGTGTGTTTTACAGCTGGAGTTGGAGAACTTCACCAGCCCTGCTGTAAAATCCCCTCATTGGCTTCTGAAAGTGAAATATGGACAGAAAAACAGACAAATACAGGAGTCACTTCCCCACAGATGACATTTAGGTCTGTGCTGGGTCTGTCAAGCGAAATCCTGAGCAGGGAATTGATTCACAGCTTCCCTCAAAATGCCAGAGAGTTGTGACTCTCCAAGGCCTGGAAAAAGAAGATTTGGGGCAGTTTGTACTCCCTTGCTGTGGGATGAGGTTTCTTCACAACTGTCCAGAAACTTGTTGGGAGCCCAGAAATATCCCATCATTTGTTCCTTTGATGTTCAGGCTTTATACTCTGCTGTGAGCAGCAATTCATAAGAGAGCAAACAGACAAAGCAAAACCAATATCCTTTGGAAATTCCCCTGGACAAGTTTTAGGCACCTACAAACAATGGCTTTATTTTTCCCACACTGGGGATTTGTGTTCCATGTTGGCACACAGAGCCTGGAGCACCAAAGGGAAGGTGAGATCCTGAATTCAGCTGCTTGAATTTGGACAATTTTGGACAATGTCAACACGTGTTACTTTCTTCACTGAAAGGGTCAAATGTTCTTTTAGAAATAAAACCTGAAGTAAGCTTTGGTTGCAAAGTTTCAAATGAGCTCTTTTAAATTGTAAAACAGATGAAAAAGGCTGCTCAGACCCATCTTTTTGAGGGCATGTGTGAGATCACAGCTTTGGAGCAGAAAAATATTGTGGCCCACTGAACTCTGCACAGAAAATAAAGAGGAAAAGCAATATTATTCCAACTTATTGCACAAATACACCTGTGTGCACCCAAACTGAGGAGTAAAAACCAGTGTGCCAACTCTGGTTATCCTCTCTAATTAGGGAATTGTGAATAATGCCGGCAATAAAAAAAAACCATAAAAGGGCAAGAAAATGGCATCCCCCTAATGAAAGATGTCTCCTTTGGGGTCACATTTAGCTTTTGTGGGCTGACAAAGGGATCAGCCTCCATGACATATTGTTCAGTGACTGTTCCTCTGATCCTGGAATGTCTACTCCACTCCCAGACATATTTCTGGCTCGTTAGGGAGGCAGCCTGACAGTACAAAGGGCTGGATGTATGTCTGTGCTCTGTAAGCAGAACTGGGAGATGCTCTGAGTCAGGGTTGTATCATCACATGCCAGGGCTAAGTAACTGGGTATGTTCTACATCTTCCCCCCAAATAATGAAAAGAAAAGTCTGAAGCAGCTCTGGATGCAGGGAGGCTCTGCAAAGCTCCTTTGAGGTTTTTAAAATGCATGATTGGAAATATCTGCTGGGGTTTTTTTGTCTCGTGTTCCTCAAAATCTGATCAAACGTTGGAGATGATCAAATTTCCATGGGGGAAGAAAGCACAAACTTCCGCCATTATCTCCTTTTCTGCTTCCTTACAAACCCAAACTGGATGGCATCCAATTTCTCCTCGCAACTGCCTCTGGAAATGAAAGAGAGCCTGAATAGAGGAGGAGATGAGCTGCTTTAAATGCTTTTTCATAGTTCTCTCTGCTATGAAAGCTTCATTAAAAGCTGCAGCTCGCTTGTTTTCGAACTCTTCCGAAGTAATAAGCATATAATTGTGCTGGAAGCTCGGGAGGAGCGTGTCCCTGCAAGCCACTGCAGCAGCCTTCCCTTTCAAGGTCCTTCTGCATTTTCTTGGGGATCAGTCATTCCCATCTGAAGGAAATTTAGAAGAAATATTGTTTTTTTTTTAAAAAGAGGACGCTGACGATTTGCAATGTTGATCTGTCGACAGGAATTGCTTCCTCACGCACTGTTGACTCTGAGGGTGTGTTGTGAGGCATAACAATCATTTTGCCTTTTTTTTGTTGTTTTTTTTGGTCTTCTTAACCCACATTCAAACTGTGTCAGGCACAGGCTCACTGCTGAGCCCTCTTATATTTATTTTGATTTCTTCAGATGGAGAAACGTGAGGAATGAGGAAGAAAATTTGTGCTACAAGCATTTTTTACAGTTTCTCCTGAAAAATTCAGCTGCAGTGCTGAGATCCACACATGTTCTGACTGACTCCATGAGATTTCTTCTGCTGTCTCCTGTGGAGCAAAACCAACCTTGCTGCAGATGTTAATAAATGCTCTTTTGAAACAGCTGGAAGGGATTTTGGTAGCGTGGACAGATTTATTTCATAACACCAAGGGTGAGAACAACATTCAAAGCCCTTAAATCACCCTCCACAATGAAATCCTTCAGTGGCAAAAATCCACTTCATGGATTCAACAAATTCAATCCAATATTTACTCATGAAATTCCACATTTGGAGTCCTAGGCCAGGATGCAAGAAAACAGAGATTTCCACATTGATTGAGGCTGGAGCAGAATCTTTTCTGGTTCGTCCCACAAATCACAGCCCCAAACATCCCAGGATGAAACCCAGTGTATAAGAAATACACTATTGACAAGATTTTAGGTAATTCCCACTAAAAATGTAGGGGAAATTCTCAGGGTGAACTTAAATTACTGAAAAAAAGCCTAATGGGAACACTGACAGAGATATTTAGAAAGTCAGCTGTGGATTCTGTTAAAAGGAATTGACATTTATTTAGAAAATACATTCCTGGGGAATATGTTTCCAAGCCATGCTTCATTACCTTCTTCCAGTCCGCACAAATTTATAACCCAAAATAAAGATCACAGTGCCCAAAGAGTCACTTTGACTCCTTTCCATCTTGTTTCCAGTTTATTTCTAGGATTCCAGTGAAAATTCCCTCCTAGTTTACAATGAAGCAGAATGGATTCATAAATCATTAAACACAAAACTATGAATTTTACTGGTTTTTCTCTGCAGAATCTTGATAGCAGCATTTCCCAGCTTTCCCCAAGCTAACTCCACATCAGCCTCTAGAAATAAGAAAATATATTTACATTTGTTAATTTGCTTTTCACTAATTGAGGAAAAATTACTCACAATAATGGATGCAAAACTTATAGTGAGGCTGAAGATAACTCCAGTTCCCACCATAACACCACAGTAAAAATTTCCTGGCACATAAAATAAATAGGAGTGAAACCAGTGGAAAGTCATTGCTTTTCTTTATTTTACTCCTTCTTTTTAATCAGTGAGGATATTGCCACATAAAACCCTATTTTGGAATTGTATTCTCTGACTGAGAGGCTCTTCTGACAGAAATAATATTCCCAGCAAGTCGAACAACTTTAACCATAGGTTTTGCTTTTAGCACAGGTTTTATCTTAACTCGGAGGAAAATGTCCCCACAAACCAAATCTCATTGGAGAGCTGAAGATGGAGGTTGATCCTGGAAGGAAATACTGAGTTAATTCTCCTCCCTCACCTTTTTTTTCCTCACAAATTCCTCATTTCCAAGCCATAAATACCCCGTGAGGGGCAACACTGGAGGTTCTAGGAGCAAATCCCAAATTTAGGACCTACTCCATCCATCCTGCCCAGCCATGGAAGCCAACCCAGCTGGATGGGGAGCTTGGAAATGGACTCCTGAGCACAGATGTGGCTCTTTTCCTTTTTAAATTCAAAATCCAGCAAGGAAATGAAGGAAATGTTTGCCTTGTTGTCCGTGTGCCACAATCTATGAGTTTTCATCAAAACCCTCCAATATTTTCAGGTAGAGTCATCTGCAGGCACTCCCAGAAGCAATTAACACAGCCTGGGTTTGGAAATGCTTCCTGCTCGTGTTTGTTTGTCCTGGGAGCTGTGCAAATATTATTGGTAGGGTTCCTGGTAAAGCTGGGAATGCTTATCCCACAGTCCTGGAGCTGCCTGTGAGCTTGGGGATGCTGTTTAGAGCCAGGATATTTTGCTGTCAGGCATCACTGGGGTGGGAGGTGGGTAAATCTCTCTCTTGACACTGAAAAGGGGAAGAGAAGAGGAGAGGAGAGGAGAGGAGAGGAGAGGAGAGGAGAGGAGAGGAGAGGAGAGGAGAGGAGAGGAGAGGAGAGGAGAGGAGAGGAGAGGAGAGGAGAGGAGAGGAGAGGAGAGGAGAGGAGAGGAGAGGAGAGGAGAGGAGAGGAGAGGAGAGGAGAGGAGAGGAGAGGAGAGGAGAGGAGAGGAGAGGAGAGGAGAGGAGAGGAGAGGAGAGGAGAGGAGAGGAGAGGAGAGGAGAGGAGAGGAGAGGAGAGGAGAGGAGAGGAGAGGAGAGGAGAGGAGAGGAGAGGAGAGAAGAGAAGAGAAGAGAAGAGAAGAGAAGAGAAGAGAAGAGAAGAGAAGAGAAGAGAAGAGAAGAGAAGAGAAGAGAAGAGAAGAGAAGAGAAGAGAAGAGAAGAGAAGAGAAGAGAAGAGAAGAGAAGAGAAGAGAAGAGAAGAGAAGAGAAGAGAAGAGAAGAGAAGAGAAGAGAAGAGAGAAGAGAAGGATGCTCCAGCTTTGAGTGGCTGAGATGTTTTTTCCTCTTCTTCCTAGAAAGAATTCCATGAAGGAAAGAGCCTTGAAGTGCAGCCTATTCAGGGCTGACCTGTGCAGAGGGACAGGGTTGGCTGCTAGGAATAAAACAAAAAGGAAAAAAACCGGCAATGGAATTTTAGGGTTTAGGTGGAATTTTAGGGCTTATAAGTGTCCTCAGGCAGTGAAGGTCTTAACCCTTTAATGCTCTCATAACCCTTCCCACAGTGACAGTGGCATCCACAGATTCAGTATAAAATACCCTGAAAAGTGAAATCCAAGTGCTTCAAATCCTCCTAAGCAACAAAAATCAATTTAAAATATATGATCCATTACCACAAGCTTACCAACATTTTTATTTTTTTTTTTTTTTAAATTTCCCATTATGGGCAGCAATTTGCCAGTTGCTTTCCCTGCCTCTTGCAGCAGAGAAGGATGGGGTGCTTCAGAGCCAGCACTTAGGCTTTATGCTGAAATAGTTATTGGTGCAAGAAGCAATGCACCACAACGTTCTGGCTTTGTGTCACACTCGTGCCACCCGTGCAGGTACAACCTGTGGGCAGCTGTTGCACCCAAGGAACAAATCAGTCCAAGAACTGAGGGGCACTAACGCAGAGCAGCCCCTGCCATGGCATGCACACCTCCTGAAGAGGCTGCCTGGCACATTTTTGCCTTGTGCTCTGCATTTTTTGCTCTGTTTTGTGAGCTGAGCACTGTGCAGGGCAGGAATTCGATGTGGCTTCGTGTCACTTCAGGTGTTGGAGGTGCTTATTTGATTAATGTGTATTTTTGTGAAATGCTGGTGTTTCCGAGGAGCTCTTTCATTTTATTTGTTGCCTTGCAAATTCATATGAATTAGGCAATTATATAAGTTACTATTTTGACCAGAAGGAGAAAGAAACCTGATAGGACAGAGCAGTACAGAAAACCAGGGCCTAGAAGTGGCCTCAGGCATATGAAGGTCTTAACCCTTTAAATGCTCTCATAACTCTTCCTGCAGTGGCAGTGGCATCCACAGTTGCAATATAAAATACACTGGAAAAATAAATCCAAGTGCTTCAAATCCTCCTTGCTCCCACTTGTCAGTCATGGCTCATTTTCAGGATTATGGAGAGAAAAAAGAAATTATTCTGTCCTGTGTTTTTTCCCTCACAAAGCTGCTGCATTGTGGGGCTTGTAGGAGAGCTCACTGACAGCACAGCAGGCAGAGCCAAAATCTGACTTTATTAAGATGAAATCATTGTCTGTAGGCAAAGCAAAGCCATGTGATATCTCCATCAGCGAGGCTTTCATATGCAGCTACTCAAAACCCTGGAATAAATGGAGCTGATTGAGGTGAGCCAGAGGCAATTCAGCCACCAGAGCCAGGCAAGGGGAGGATCAGAGAATGGAGCTCCCTCGTTAGCAGGGAGCTCCTCTGAGCTCAGGTCCAGCTGCCAGGGGGGAAATGAGGAGATCCAAAACTGGAAGGCACTTTCTGAGCACTCACAGCGTCCCCAGGTCCAGCTCCCAGATGGAATGCCCCAGCCTCGGGGGCTGAAAACAGCTGAGGGACAGGCAGACAGTCCCAGGAGCTCCCAGGAAGGGACAATGTCCCCAGGAGGTGACTGGCAGCTCAGCAGAGCAGATGAGACACTACAAAAATTAAAATGGAGACCAAGAGGGATGCAGGGAGAGCAGCTCATCATTATTCCCTTGTGAAATATCTCTGCTCCAGTTCCAATCAGCCAGGAGAGGAGCAGATTGCCATTTCATTTCAGACCTCCAGGCTGGGCCAAGGTTTAAGCAAGGCACCTGGCAAAGAATCTGAGAAAGGGAAAGAGCATCTCTGTGGCACACCTGCAGGTTGTGTGGATTAACCTCTCTGTGCCTCCCAGCACTCCCATTCAAAGATCATGGAATGCTGGAATACCCTGAGCTGGAAAGGCTCACCAGGATCATCCAGTACAGCCCCTGGCCCTGCACAGACACCCCAACAATCCCACCCTGGGCATCCCTGGGAGTGTGGTCCAAACCTCCTGGAGCTCTGGCAGCCTCTGGGCTGGGACCATTCCCTGGGGAGCCTGGGCAGTGCCCAGCACTTTCTGGGGAAGAACCTTTTCCTGGTGAAAGAAAAAAGTACCTCCTTGTGGGAATGTTGGTGGATGGAAATGCTTTGCCAGTGAAATGACTTTGAGAGGTTCCTGCTCTGAGAGAGGTAAAGCCACTGGTGACCCTCACACTGCATGTGCTGAATTCCAGATAACTTGTCCATGGGCTTCAGAACTCCAGCTTTGGGTCCCCAAAAATGTCCAAGGCCAGTCCTGGAAACTGAGCTCCCACCTGTCCCTAACACACACAGTTCTTGGGAAAAGTCTTTGGATGAATGCAACCAGCAAAGCAGCACTTTATAATACCTGCTGCAGATTAGAATGAATTCCCTGTCAGGCCTCCTCTCCCCTAATCCTTCCTGTCCCAGTCCAATCTAATCCAGTCTAACACCTCCTTTTCTGGACACATGAAGCCCTTTTTAGCTGTGGTTATCTTCACTTTACCAGATAATATTGGCTGAGCCTCTCTTTTCTTCCCATATCCAAGATTTTGTCACTAAATGCAGAGAGCTGGAGCCCAATGTGTAATTCCCAGTGTCCCTTGTGTGCCCTGTCTGGGAGTGTTTCCAAGCTGCAGCCATTCCAGGATTTACCATGTCCAGTGACAAAAGGAATCCACATCCAGACATCAGGCATTTCCAGGGTCTCTCTGCTGAGGTGGTGACTGTGTGTGCCAAAGAGCCACAGATCCCATCATGGTACAAACAATTAAAGCAAAGAATGGAGTAAATCAAGCATTTAAAGATTTTTTTAATGGCAGAGGTCATTGCACATAGAGTGGTGGTGGCAATCAATCCCAGTCCAGGCATGGAAATGTGGTGAAAGCACCAGGAAAACCAGCAAAACCAGAGTTAAAGAAATGCCATTTTTAATTATTATGGAAGATAGAGGCCAAATGACATAAATATAAGATGACAGGACAATAAACAACAGAATGAGGACATGAAGTAATGAGGCAAAATATCCTGGCCAACATCACTGCAACACCAGTTTTAGATGGAGAACCAGGATATTTTTAGTATCACAGCTATGGCTGGTCATCTGAAACCTATGATTTTTTTGATTGGATTGATGGGGACGCTCTGAAAGAATTGTTGGTATTTTATGTGCTCTTAGAGGATTGAAAAAGCAGTTTATGGATTAGTTTGAAATAAAAAACTTATGGCAGATGAGTTCAGCTGCTCATCAGCTCCATGCACTCAATTATAATGCCCACAGTGAGCTGTGTTTTATAATTTCCCTAATACATCAGAATTGGTTGATTTCCCTTCGTTTTCAGTGCTAATTTTGAGCTTTTATTGGATTATTGCAAAAATCAAAGCACCCAAACTCCAACCATGTGTATGAAGCGATTTTATCCTCGCTGAAGATTTTCACATTGATTGGAAAAACTACATTTATTCTTCTGCATTAAATGCTTTTAAAAGTCTGATAAAAAATTGTGTCACTGACAACGGCATTATTTAACCCATGTACTGGGAAAAGAACATCTGTGCATGCATGTTTTCAACCAGAAAAAATCTTTGTTTTTTTCCTTATTTTTTAATATTTCCATTAAAACCGTGCCGGGGATTGAGAGGCTCCTCTGGGATTTAGGTGTTGTAATTTGGAAATGAGCTTTTTTTGAAGACGAGGGATAAGAATAAAAAGCAGGTTTGTAGGGGGGAAAGGAGAAGTCATTGCAAACTGTTGTGTCAGCTGGGTAGAAATCTTGCAAGGAACTTTGCTGTGCTGCTAATGATCTTTTAGGGGAGCTGAGAAGAAAAGGAACAGGAAGTTATTTGCTCCAACTGAGAGTATTTTAGAATAGGTGCTGCTATAACAATGGGCAGAAAAATAGATTGATCAGGGAACAAGAGGATAATTGGCAAAAATCACTTAGCTGGGGCAACTGATCCCTTCAGGGGGCTGGAATTCAAGACTTCTGGAGTTGTGCAACTATTTCTATGTCAAAAGGTAATTTCTCTTGAAAAGGAGTGACAGTTTCTCTGTCTAAGCCCACTTGATTTTGATTTTCTCCTCTGAGACTCTTCAGCCATTGGCCTTTTGCACTAAGTTTTCATCAGTAAGGGCTTTTTCCTTAATTAGACACAATATTTTGAAAAAAAAACAAACCCGTTCCTCCATTTTTCCATGCCAGGATTAGAGTTCTGGCTTTAAAAATTGAGTTGTTTGCATGATGACAGTTCAGCAAATGTTTCTGAGAAGGTCTATGTCTGTTAAATAACTCTTTGACCCATTCTGGAGTAAGATCTCCAGTAGCAGAGATCTTCCAAAGAAGAGGCTTGGATAAACTTGTCTTTCTAGCTGGGTTTCTGCTGAGCAGCCCTTAATCCTCTTTATCCAGCCCTTTTCAGAGCACAGGAATTACAGGGCTGACACGGAGACTTGAGATTCAAGCACAATTTGAATCTTTGTGGATGCAGCAGGAACTGAGGAAAGGGGATGTGTCCAACCAAGAACTTCCTCAGAGGGAGCCAAGGGTGACCAAAGATCTCTGGGATAAACGGGCAGATGTGATGGAATGATGCCAGACAGGAATTCCATCCGTGGGAAAGGTGGTGCCTGTAGGACACACGAAGCATGAGCAGATGGAGGATGCCTCAGATCATGGAAGACCTGGGAGTCAAATCACAGAACCTTGGGATGGTTTGGCTTGGAAGGACCTCCCAAGGCCACCCAGTGCCATGGGACATCTCCAACCAGACCAGGCTGTTCCAAGCCCCACCCAGCCTGACCTTGAATATTGGCAGGGATGAGGGATCTGCCACCTCTGTGGGCAGCCTGTGCCTGAGTTTTACCACCCTCATCGTTCTTAAATCCAACCTGAATCTGCCCTCTTCTAGTTTAAAATCATCACCTCTTGTCTCTCACAACAGACTCTCCAAGCTCCTTGGGGGGAAACTTAGAGGATGGTTCACTCTTTAAAAAAATTACAATGAAATCTAAACTCTATTAGTCTAGACTATGAGCTTGCTATATTTTTTTTTGCCTAATTCTGCTTTATACTTCTGCAAGATTAATCTTGCAAGATTAATCTCTCTACAAAGTGGAGAGAGAAGCCATGTGACTTTTTGGATGCTGATAATCTATTTATTTATCACCTTGATGTGGGCACCAGAAAACCAGAGCCTCTGACAAATTTCTCACTCACAGTGGTGGTGGCTAATTGTGGTTAATGTTTTCTCTTCCAGCTGCACACGTGCTGGTCTTCAGAGGTTACTAAATGATTTTTCAGGGAACACAAAATGATTTTTCAGGGAACTGCAATATTCTTTGCAGTTGTCACACTCATACATAAGGATAAAGTGGCTAATCCAGCCTTTAATTTCATGAATAACAGAAATACCCAATAGAACTCTATGAGCAAAGCAGGAAGTTTTACTAAAAATCAAAAAATTGATAATTTTAGTCATCTTGAGGTGGAAGTATGTCTATAATTAAACCTAACTCTGTAAGGTAAAAGGTCACTGTAAATTCTTTTTAAAACATGCTTATTAATTCTCAATTATTTCCTAATAGTCTTGCTTGGGCTTAATATCACTATTATTATTATTGTTATCAAAATTGTGATCTTTCAAAACACACAGGAGACAGAAAATGTCTCTGTAGCTTTATGGCAATATAAAAGTAAGTAATTTGATCAATTCTTTTAGAATCTTGCTGCTCTCAAAAGACTTTAAAATCCATTTTACTTTCAGTCAACGCTGAACTTTGGTGTGACACGTGAGTTTGCACCAATGCAGCTGAGTGGAAGGGGAGAAGAGAAGGGGAGGATGAGCAGCAAGCCAAAAAGAGAAATTAAATAAGAATTGGTCATTTTGGGTAGAGATTGGTCATTTTAGGTAGAGCATTTTTGGAGAGCTTGGCTTTCCAAGGGTTTGCTGGCACTGAGCTGGATTTGAAGTGAAGCTCTGAGTGCCCCAGGAATGTTTGATGACATCCACCAGGGGATGTGGGCAGGGCACCACTTGCAGAACACACTCATTAGCTCTCCCTTTCCCCTTTGTCTTGGGCAAACAAATTGCACCCATCATTTTCTGAGATCATGGAAAAATCCCTGCCAATAGAACACGTGCTTTTGGATTAAACACATGCAGGGATATTTCAGCAGATACTCATTAATCAAAGTTAAACTTTGCCTCACCTCATTTTTAGTGAGTCAGTTGTTTCAAAGAGCTACTTTTTTTTTGTCTCTCAGTGGTTAAAGAGGTACAGGGCTACAATGTTGTTGGGGAAGGACCTGAAAACATTGAAGACATTATTTTCCCATCTATTTCCCTCACTTGTAAAATTCATTTAGGTTTAATTTTCGAAATGGGTGAGCAGCTATTTGAGATAACACAGCCAGGGCTGAGTGCCTCTAAACCCAGCACTTCCAGAGGTCCATCAGTGCCAGCTTTATTAAGCTCAAAGCTGAGGGAAGAATGATTTGCTGCCTGCAGAGTCTATGGCAAAGCTGATTTGGGAGCCTTGGGAAGAGTCATATGAGGGAAGAGCTGAAGGAAAATTTTCTGTCTCCAGCTCTTCTGAGTTTTGGCAGAATTAGCTGAGGAGTCAAAGCTGACAATGCTTTCAGTATGAAAGCGATAGAATGACCTAAAACGTGGGGTCAGAATGTGTTAATTAGGTAACAATTAATGTGGAGTGACCTCTAGTGGTGCTGCTTTCCCACAGTTTTTCCTCAGACTGGGATCCCTGACAGGACCTGGAGTTTGGGATCTATATTTAAGAGCCTTTCAGCATCAATAGGATAAACAGTTTGTAAAAAATGGGGTTTGTTTATCTGAGAAAAGTTCTGATAAATTGAATAATAAAATAATTTTAAAATAAATTTCTTAGTACTAAAATCCTTTATTGTCACAGCAGGCAGAGCAGCAAACTGGAACCCACCCTTCGACACAAGTTTTGATACAAAATTATTTCTATTACCCTGACATTTGAGAAGACTCCAAATGCTTTCAAATATTAAGGATTTGAAAACTGGGTCATTAGTAGAGTAAATCTTGAGTAGGGAGGACAAAAAACCCCTGTCTTCAGCCCATTACTTAATTCAGCACCAAACCACTTGCAAGAGTTTAATCCTCTCTATATTTATTTCTTTTTCATGCAGGTCCAGCTCCTCTTTTGGGCTGAATATATTGTTTCTTCCTTAATTAATATTCTTTTAGCTCTTTAAATACATGAATAACAGAGATATCCAATAGAACTCTATGAGCAATGCAGGAAGTTTTACTAAAAAATAAAAAAATTGATAATTTTAATCACCTTGAGGTGAAAGCATTGCTATCATTAAACCTAACTCTGTAAGGTAAGAGGTCACCATAAGGTCTTTTTAAAATATAATTACTAATTCTCAGTTATTTCCCAGTAGCCTTATATTTTTATTATTATTATTGTTATTGTTACTATTTTTGTTTTTATTTTTATTTTTATTTTTATTTTTATTTTTATTTTTATTTTTATTTTTATTTTATTTTTTTTATTTATTTTTATTATCTCATTTGGCCCTTGGACAGAATTGTGATCCTTTCAAAACACACAAGAGACAGAAAATGTCTCTGTAGCTTTATGGCAATATAAAAGTAAGTAATTTGATCAATTCCTTTAGAATCTTGCTGCTCTCAAAAGACTTTAAAATCCATTTTACTTTCAGTCAACGCTGAACTTTGGTGTGACACGTGTGAGTTTGCACTTAATCCATTTTGTGGTGACCTGCTCCTTTATTGCTCTCTGCTCCAGCCTGGGAGAAAGATGGTTAAACACCGTCAGGACCTGATAGAAATGCCTCAGATGAAATTTCATTTTCCAGAGCAAGGCAGGGCAGCTCTGAGAGCCAAATTTGTCTCTTGTCAAAGGAGAGAGAGCTGCTCTTTGGAGGCACTGACTGCAGGCAGAAAGAGGCACGAGGAACTTAGGCAAGGCTTTAGCTTCAAAAAACCCATAATCTGAATCCCTTGGTTTCACTTGGGTGATGATTTAAGTTTGCAATTGTGTGGCAGCCAATTCTCAGGTCTGTGTCAGGATCCAAAATGAGAGCTTTCCATTAAAAAGTCTTCAGCTTTGGAGCAGCTCCTTCTTAGGTTGCCACTGTCTTCTCAGTCTGTTGGGTTATTTGATGGCTATTTTTTAACTCATCAAAAAAAAAAAAAAAGCACTGAAAAATTTTGTTTAAAATATTTAGAAAGCTCATGGATAAAAAACCATTTATGAGACTTTCCAGACATATGAAAAGAGTGGAAGATTTCAAAACCTTCTTAGTATGAGCAGTATTTTATGCAACTGCTGTTGAAAATACATTTATGCAAAGGAATTTGTAATGTTTAAGTAAAAATACAATTTAAGGATTCATGCTGCAGTTGCAGTGCTCAATCTTGGGTTTTCCAAAGGCAGCAAGATGGATTCTGAAGTCCTTACAAAGCCTCTGCAAAACATCATGTGCCTGCCACAAATTCCTGCTTAGAACAATTTAAGTTGCAAATAAGGCACCAAGGAACCAGCCCAGAAATTCTGCATTTTTGGCTTGCTTTAAATGACTTGTCCTTGTTGTTATGGTAATTCTATGAAAAAGACTCTCAGAAATCAATTTGTTGTTTGTGTATAATTCCCCAAACTGAGAAAGAAGCTGCCGGGTGTTGGGTGGATGAAGGAGCTGCCACTGGTGAAGGTGTTGAGCTCAATTTAAGCCTATCAAGTGTGGCAGCATTTAAAAATCCATAATCTTGGTCACACCATGCTCACAGGCCAGGAGGGAGTGAGGATGCTGAAGGCATGACTCGGGTCATCCCAGCGTTTTTCTCAGGGAATGAGACGCACCAATCCCAGGAAGGGCAGGGCCACTGGAGGTTCTTGGGGTGGGAAATGGATTTGTAGAGAGTTTTTAGGGCTTGTCAGAAGGTTTATATAATATGTACTTGTATGTAAACCTTCAGATAAGGTGTACATACAAATAAGAATAACATTTTCTTCATTAGATAAGAAATGTGAGAGAAATGGAGTTCGAAAAAAGTTTTAAAGGATGGTTTTGTAAATAAGATTAGATACTTTGGAGAAATACAACTATGAAAGATGTATTGTAGCAGGACCCCTGAGGAGTAATTTTAGATGATTGGTTTGAAGGTGTTTACAGTATAGTGTGGTAAAAAGCTGATAAGCTAAGAAACCTTTATAGGGTTTTGTAACTAAGAAATAGTTGGCTTTTGATTGCGATGGTGTGAATTATAACATCTGTTTTGCCTCACTCTTCTCATTAAACTGAAAATAGAATAAGAGTTTTTAAAACGTGTCTTAGTTGCCTCATCTCTAGGTTAGAAAAAGGTAAAATCCAGGTAAAATAAACCAGTATCAAGGTATCAACAATAAACAACCAATAGCTTCACTGGTAAAGCTGTTAAATTCCAAAAATCAGCCAAAACTTGGAGCCAGGTTGAGAAGCAGCACGGTAATGCCAATGGGAGGAGCAAAAGTTGGATTTACCAAGCCAAAAACTGTGCTGAAGGAAAAGCAGCAAGAACATTTGCACTTGTTAGAGGCAGAATTGTGCAGAACACAGGCAAAGGCACCGTGGAAAAGCAATAACAGCCCTTGGAAGAGTGGGACTGATTGTACATGTGGAAGCCAGGGCAGGTGCTGCACTCTGCATGCCCATTAAAGCCCCCAAAGCACAGGAATTACCTCAGAAACTGGCAGAGGGAACAGACTTTTCCAAAGTGTGCTTGTCCAAAGCCTGGCAGCACGGCAGGAACCAGAGTTTTAAAAACACACTAATTCTGACTGCACTCACACATTTGTGCCTATTGAAGTAGGCGAGATTACCCTGGGGGGAGCCAGGTACCTGCAGGATTTCAAAGACGAATGGATTGAATCCTGCAGAGAATAAATAGTATTTTCTGGTTTTTGGATGACATACTAATACCTGGGAGGAATTCAGACGAGTATTTACAAAACCTTGAGGAAATTCCTCCATGTTATAAAGCCATGCTTTAAAGAGAACAAAAATAGGATTGTAGGCATGAGGGTTTTTTTTTTTTTCCAGCTCCTTAAAACCAAGTTCCTTGCCTAAAATTCAGGAATAAAGGCTTTAAAAAGGAAAATAAAAACTATGGAGCATGCATAAGTGCCTCAATGTTACCCAACTTCTGTTGTTTTTATCCATGTGAAAGGTTTCTTGAGGAAGTTCCAAATTATCATTGCTAATTAGGTTGCTGTTTTTCTGATAAAGGAAACATAAAATAGATGTGGATGGAGCATTAAAATAAGATTTTTTTTTGTAGGAAAAAACCAAAAAACCCCAAATTATAGAATCCTATAATTTGAGGTCATTCAGGAGAACCTTAAACCACAATTTCCTGAAGGAAAATGGGCTATTGCTTCATAATACTGTAGCACCTAAAAAATTTCCAGTTATTTGCCTTTTAGATCATTATCAAAATCTGAAAAAACATCTTCATTTTTAAAAGAAAAATTGCACTCCCGTTTAGGAATTAATAAATTCTAGGAACATCTCTTAAGAAGTATCTTGATGTAGATAGAAAACCAGTGGTAAAAAGGAGGGTTGACTAATTTCTATATTTTTGGAGGCAGGCAGTTTTGGGTATCAATCTTTTTATTGTTTTTAATATTGTAAAATTCCCTGCAGACCATGAAACACATGTCCATCACATCCCTCCTTCCAGTCACCAACAGATTCAGCTGGAGACAGAGAAGAAAAGGTGATTTTCCAAGGAGAGGCCTGGATTTCTGTGGGTTTTTTGGACAGCCTCATCACAGGAGATATTCAAGCTCCAGAGCTTCACTGAGCAGTTACCTGGGCAGGAGATGCTGTTTTCCAGCAGGAGCAGCTCCGAGGAGCTTGTGAACATTTTTACCAGCAGAATTATCCCAGTAGCATCATGGAGAAATAAAGAAGGACTGAAAGAAGCTGCTCTTGGTGCAAATTTTGATCAGGGCCCTCTGAAGCCTGCAGGAACAAGGGCAGGACGTGTTTCTCCCACTCTCTTTGGACTGCACCTCTTGTGTGTGCTCACCTGGACTTGCAGCTGTGTTTTTATGGAGGATTTCTCTGCAAATCTCTTGCAAGGCCTTCCTGGGGGACACAGTGACCCCAGGAGCACTCGGTGTGATTCTGCCTTGCTCCATCCAAGGGAGAGTCCCTTTGGTTGTGTCCATTCCCTCCCCAGACCCGAGGGAAGTGGGGTCCTGTATATTTGAGTACAAACTGCTGTCCTGTGTTCAGTAACAGGAGGAAAAGAAAACATTGTTGTCCTCAGTTAATTGCTTCTTTGTGACAGGCATGCTTCAAAGGCACTTTAGTCTCAAGTGCATCTTAGCAGAGAAAAAAATATTATTTAACCCCCACTATTTCCAGCCACGGAGCTGAATGAATTCCACACAATGCAATCTCCACGTGTGGACGTGGAATGTGAAATGAGTTCGGGGTTTGGTTGGGGTTGGGTTTTTTTGGTTTGTTTTGTTTTTTAAAGTACTGTTTTAATGAGGTGTTTAGTTTAGCACATTTGGCTCCTCCAAATTACCTCAAGGGGATTCATATGTTAACGAACTCCACAGCTGTTGTTTGTGAAACCAGCCTAGCACAAGCAGAGCATGTTGTGCAAAGATTTAAATGCTCTGCTGGAGAGGTCACTGCACTCCTTTGTCTGCTGTCAGTTATTAATAATGAGCCTACTACTTAATTTTAAACACTGAGTTGATTTTTTTTCAGCATCGAATCCGTTCCAGGTGGGTTCGGTTTGGGATTCAACGCCTGGGTCAGCAGAGGGAAGCTGCAATCAAAGGATGACCTGATTTTATGCAACTGATGAAACGTGTCGGGGTGGGGACGACTGGTGATGGAGTTTCAGGTTTTGAGGGTGGCCTGAAGAGGCTGCATTGAGCTGAGAGAACGTTTGCAATGATAATTGTTTTATAAACATGCCCCGATATGCTTCAAAAGCTTTAATTCTGGATTTCTTAAATTAGGCTGGCTTTGCTCCTGGCAAGCAATAAACTGTTTTCATTTTAGATGTCACTTTACATTTAAGGAAATTAATAACTGGGAAAGAAAAAAAAAAATCCTGTTTGCTAAGTAAGGGCTGACAATCGGTTTATTTCAAGTATCCAGTTCAAATCCACGGCTCTCCTCGTTGAACAAAACCTGGGTTTTAGGGGTCAGAGTGACAGGATTTATATGCTAGAAGAGTAATCCCAGTTCTTACCATCTCATCAAAAGCAGGATGTGCTCTGCTCTTCCCGGAGCCCACCTGGCCACATCCCAGAGCTGGAAAATCCAGTGGGCAGCAGGTTGTCCAGCTCCTTGGGCTGGGGGCTGCTGCTTCCCAACCCACTCCCACACAGCACATTCCATGGCATTCTGGCTCATGGATCATTTCATCATTTCAATATTTGGGTTTGATTTCCTCCATGTGCTTTGTTACTGAAAATAAAGAATGATTTAATAATGAATCATTAACATCAGAGCAGCCTCTGCTGGCTGGTGGAGCCAGAGCTCTGAGGCACAGCCCCAGAGGGGATTTCATTTGGACGGACCAGGCTTTATTCCCTCCCTCAAAGGTATCAGCATTTAAGTGCAAGGAATGATATTTTGCCTGGAATTTAGGCAGAATATCAAATAGATGTCCAACGGGAGCGTTGCCAAATTCGTGCACTCCATATTGGATGAGATCAGGGCTTCTGTCAAACAAATGCAAATGTGGTGTGACTTTCTTGCACACAAAGCAAGAATTTCATCTCAGCCTCCATGACACTGCTCTGAAAACATAATTAAGCTCAGACAGCAGAATAAAACCTTTGCCTTCCTCAAGACAGAGAGGTTACTAATTATTGTAAAGTGGTTTTTATTTTTTTTGGTAAACCAAGTTTTTGGAAGGATTTGGCATTGCTCGAAGAGCCCTTCTAAAAAGAGAATAATCCGTGTTGAGTGAAAATAGAATAATGCTTTCCCAAAATCCTTGTGTTGCTGTTTTGCAGAGGGAAAACTGAGGCACACTGTCCCTGAGAGCCCGTTCTCCCATGTTATTAGACTTGGGAACAACGTGGCATCAGTGCAAGCTCCCACTGGCTCAGTTAATTTTGAAGATTATGGGGTACTTTCCATCCGATGCCACCTGAGAGGGACGGTTGGGATGACATTTAATGTCACCTACAGTGGCTGCTCAGCCAATGGTCCTCTGTCCTGGAGGCAGGGGGTGAAATCAGCCCTTCATTTAACACAGGCCATTGAAAACCAGCCATGCACAGGCTTCTCACTTAAGCAGATGAGCTGGATGCAAAGGGATAAACAGGATTGCTGATGTTGTGTTCACCCTCTCCCGTTTGCAAGCCCCATTTCCAAACATCCATTGAATGGGGGGTGATGGAAAGGGGGGAGAATTTTGTGTGATTTTTATTGCCAACTCTGAATAATGGAAGTGCAGCAAATGCAGCATGTGGGCCATTCCTCGGACCCTGTGAACATTCAGTTCAAAAATATTTGTAACACAGTGAGTAAGAGGCTGTTCCCTTGCTCAGCATGGAATTAGAATGACTGCCAGTCGGGAGTGAAGTCACCTTCCATTTCAGGATCTTTCAGAGAACAAGGACGAGCTTTCCTGTGGATCTGGATTTGTCATGTGTGTTCCTGAGGAAATGTTAAGAAACCAAATATTTCAGGAAGGTGGAAGGCTTGGAAATACATTTGCACCAAACGTTTCAGGAAGGTGGAAGGTTTACAAGTACTTTAACACCCTCTTCTCCTTCGTTCAGTGCACCCCAGCCCAAGTCTCCAGAGCACAGCCCGTGTCCCCACTGTGACTTCACAGTCTCCCAGGACATGTCAGGATTTCCAAAGGGAGCCAGGACTGGGAACGGGTCAGCAGAAACGACAGCACCCCAACAGTTCACCTTGTTCATTTATGGGCTCCTCACAATATGTATTGAAAGAGATCAGAAGTTCAGGAGGGCATGGATGGATGGCTGGATGGATGGATGGATGGATGGATGGATGGATGGATGGATGGATGGATGGATGGATGGACGGACAGCAGGTACTTGAGGTTCACCGATATTCCTAAAAGTAGAACCCCCTGACCAATATTTAAATAACAAAATTAGATGTCCCTTTCATGACTAATTCCAATTTTCTAGATAGTTCTCAGATATTTCTAATAACAAAAAAACCCCAAAAATCTAATGACATCTGAAGATGCAGCAGGTCCTGTGGAGGGTAACTTTCCAAGTCTTTTGGAAAGGAAGACCAATAGTGATAAAGAGGCAGACTCGCCTCACTTGTGGCCATTTTGCAGAGCAAAACACACACAGAGAAGACCAATAGTGATAAAGAGGCAGACTCACCTCACTTGTGGCCATTTTGCAGAGCAAAACACACACAGACATCTCCCCATTGATATAAACCCCATTTATATAACCCTTGTTAGCCCCCCTTACATGCTCCCTGACACATCCCCACTGATGCAGCGCCGTTTCTGATAAAAACCCAACTCTTTTCCTGTATCAAAATGCACTCATTGTGCAGCAATTCAAAGACACGGCTCTTCCTCTTCATGAGCTCTGAAAATATCTCATTAAGAGTTTCACAAATTACCGCCATTGCCTCTGCTGACGCGCTCGTTCGTCCTCGGATCCAAAAAAAATGCAGTTGGCAACTTTAATGGAACAAAGCAGGGCTTTCCCAGGCTGTGATTCAGCACTCCAACACCTCGGTGTCATCTTGAGCTCGGAGGTTTGATGGAGCCAAGGTGTGAGGTGCCACTTGAGACAAGTGAGGGAAGTGTGGGGATGTTTTTCCTCCCCTCTCTCGGATCTACGGTTTCAGCACTCTTCACCATCTGGTGGAACACTTCAGAGAAGAAAACAGTTCTGCAATATCTAATTTTGCCATGTTTTTGGAACATCATTATAATGATCTTTGTGTCATTTAAGTGTGATTACTCGTCCTCCAAGGCTTTTCCTGTTTACGCTTAAATAGTACTGGAGCATGGCCAGATAGGCTTGGAATGAAATGGTACAAAATACTACATTTTTATCATAAAGCCTTAAAAGCAGCATTTACAGTTAGGGGACTCAGCTTGTACTTTGCATTCCGGTAGGTTTTTTGTTTTCATCTCATTGTAGTAGTAGATAAATAAAATTAATTAAGCAAGTGTAATTGCCGGTTAAATTTTACAAAATCCCGAAGAAATGGAAGGCCTAATTCAAAGTGGCGGTAATGGTGTAAATAATTAAGTCAAATTGTTTTCATTTTCATGCTGCATATTGTTTCCTTCAGCATGTAATGGTACAAGGCAAAGTGTACGCAGTGCTCGAACTAGACAAATAATAGATAAATTTATTCATAAATACTTTGTGGATTGTAATTAGAAGTTCACTGCTGCAGTGTCTATAGCACCAGTCTATTTTTTTCCTTCGGTTTCTGTAAATATTTGTCTGGGTAAATTTGTGCTTTGAAGAATGTAGAGAGAAGGAGAATACATCACAAAAAGTGTTGCAAAATCATCTTTGCTGCTTGGTTTGAGGGGCATCCAGGGTGCCAGCAACACGTGAGTTCTGTGTCCTTAGCATGGCCCTGCAGCAGGCTGAGGGAGGCTGGGAGCTTGGTGTGAGATGAGTTTCCCTTCTCTCACTGCTTGGTGCCCCAAACAGAGCTTTTCCTACCAGGAGATACAAATTACCTGGCAGATGCTGCCAAAAACCCGCTGGATGTCAGGGATTGCCTGGACACAGGGCTGAGCACAGGCAGTGATGGTGCAGGGTAAACACACCGTGGGAAGAGAATGGGATTGTTTCTCTCCCGGGCTGGGGAGCTTCTCCTCAATGAACTCATTCCAGGGAAAGTTGTGATAATCCAGGCTGGGTGGAAGCTCAGGAGATCCTTTGGGGGTCACACTCGCTGTGGCTCGGCTTTGAACACTGGGCAGTGACCCTGAAAGGAGAATTTGGGGATAGGCCCCCATCAGCAGCTCCTGGGTGACACCCATTTGTGTGACCAGCCCTCAGCTCGCACAGCACAAATTCATTAAAACAGCAGTTTGGAAAATTCAGGGACGCAGCAGGTGAAACCTACAGGATAAACCTGCCACCCAGCACACTCTCAATGCATTCCCATTGGGTGAAATCAGGGATTGCTTTAGGACTACCTGCACTGCCTAAGGTTTGAGGGACCTTATTCTGCCCCAGTGCATCCACCTGAGTACTGTGGGTGTTGTTGAACCATGGAATGAGTGGCACAAGAGACCCTGGCACCACTGGCACGTGCCAACACCTCGACCACCTGGGCACAGGGTGCAGCACAGGCACTGCAAACAAATCCCTGCAAAGCTCTGCACGGGGGTCAAGAAGACTCCTCGGGTCTGCTGGTTCTTTCCATGTTCTTCCAGCTGGAGGGAGAGCTGAAAAATACCGTGGAGCTTTTGTTCACCTCTCGCCGCAGTGGAGCAGAGCTTCTGCATAGCACTACTGGCCTCTGCTGCCAGCATGGGAGAGGAGGAGAGGAGAGGAGAGAGGCTTCCCACACCTCTGCCTCTCTGGAGGGCCTCCTGATCCCTGAGTACCAGCTGCAGGAAAACCAATCTTTCATCTTTGCCTTATTTTCATGCTTACAAATAAAGGTCAAGGCTCCTGTGCTGTAGCCGCCACCGAACGAGCTTTGAACAAGCACCCTGAAATGTGATTGTAATTAGTTTCCTTTCAATCTTGATGTGAACAGTGATCTTAAAATGCCAGGACTGTAGCAGTGCATATGATTAACAAGCACACAGAAAGGCAGTCTACGAAAAATATGGATAGAGATGAACAAAATGCAAATGTTGCACTGCTTTAAATTTTATTATCCTCCCAGCTCTTCATAAAATACTGTAGACATCGTTTGATTATATTTTTAGTCTAGGGAATTAATTTTTAACTAGGGAACTCGCTTCTGTCTTATGATTACTCTTCTCTGCAATGGCCTGTAGGTCTGGACTAAAAAAAAAAAAAAATCACAGTTTTTATTGTGCTAATGATGCCCAGAACTCAAATTCATCTCATTTAGGTTTGTGCCATGCCATGCAATATGTGCCAGAGCTGCAGGCAACCTGTGCATCTTTTCATACCAGTGATTTCTGCAGGAGCCAGGTGTAAAGCCTGGCCAGGGGTAAGGCTGTGTCCTCATGGTGTCACCACCTGGGAGACTCCTTGGAGGTGACTGATTCTGTGCAAGCAGTGGAGGGGAAGGAAGAACAGAGCCAGTGATATTTCCTGGTCACTCCTCTGATTTCACTTGATTGTCTCAAGGGTAACTC
Organism: Haemorhous mexicanus; assembly: GCF_027477595.1. Lineage (NCBI taxonomy): Eukaryota > Metazoa > Chordata > Aves > Passeriformes > Fringillidae > Haemorhous > Haemorhous mexicanus. The sequence continues at coordinate 23,920,618 of NC_082350.1, forward strand.
ACAGCAGAGCCTAGGGGAGGGGGAAGAGGAGTTCTGAGCACAGTGCTCTGGTCACATCCACTCACAGCCCCTGGTCCAGCTTCCATCTGCATCCAGGGATGGGTGGGAACTGCTCCCAGGGAGGCAGAAATTCCCTCAGCCAGCCAAAAAGAACTTAAGGGCTGCTCCTCTGTTTGGAGCAGAAGGAATGGGAAGGAGAGAGAAACAGAAGAAATTACATGGGTAATATTTTGCTTGAGAAACTACCAAGCTGTATTTTCTACCTGGGAAAAAAGTTTGGTTTTTTTCCAGCTGCCAAGTAAATTCACTTTTTCAAAACACGGGTCTTTAAAAAAAAATCAGAAGAATAGAGTGAGAAGGCCATAGTGGAGGCACAGAGGAGATAAAACAGAGAAGACTCTTCAGAGGAGGAATGTGGTTTAACACTCTGCAGGTAACTGTGGCTCTCCTACCCTTCAGGCTGCAGCATCCTGACCCAAACATGCAGCAGTGTCTCAACCCTGGCATTGCTCTGGGAGTCAAAACTGCCCTCCAACACCTACCCAAACCTTATTTATTCTCTTCTCCAAACAATTTCAACTCAGATACCCCTGCTTTAGAGCAGCATGATACCCTGATACAGCTGAGAGAGCCCTTACTGAGAGTTTGTGGTACCCAACACCTCGAGAGCACAGCTCTGCTCGGTTACCTCATCCCACAGCCTTGGGCTCTCAATCTCCACACTGAAATCCACTTCAAATGGAGTGCTGAAAATCCAATTGTTTGCTGTCAAAAAGTTTCCATTTTGTGATGAAAGATGTGACCTTTCTTTTCGGAGTGATTAGTAAACATGAGGTAAAATGCAGGAGCACGCCAGTGTTAACTTGATACTGCCACAGGCTCTGTGCATCAAATATTTCTGCTTTATTCTCAATGTCCTGTTAATGAGAAAAATATTCAAATCAAAGAAATGTATTTCCTTCAATTCTCTTCACAGTGCAATTTGAAGCTCCAGAATAGCATGCTCAGTTATGTCTGTCTTATTCCTAAATTGGGGGGGGGGGAGGGAAGTGTCAGAAAATTATTAAGTAAACCTCTTTAAACTGTTAAGCAACATCCAGTATTAATTGTTTAATCACTCTTTTATTAATTTTCACCAGGTAAGAGGTGAATAGCATGCTTGCTCAAAGGATTTCTTCTACAAAACACTAGGAGCACCAAATTCCAAAGCCAGGCAGACTCCAAAGGCACAATGCCTTGGGAGATGGGCAGACACCTTTCCTTAAAATCTGCTGGAGAGGCTGCTGTGACCAGGAGGAAGGAGCAGCCTTTTTTCACATGTTCTGGCACTTCATGGAATGCCTGGTAAAGGCTCACCCCCAGACTGAGCAGCAGGGATGTGCCCATGCTGCAGAGCCAGCAGCAGGCTGGGGGCTCCTCGATGCTCAGCAGCTCCCCGGGGTGGGCGTGGGCCCTTTGGGCCTTGGGTTTGTTTCACCCAGAGCTGGTACTTCCCCTCTGGATAGGGATTTATTCATCCCAGCTCCCCTGGGCTGCTGGGCAGGCCTCCCACGCTGCCATCCCACGCTGCATTCCGGGGAATCTCGCCAAGCCAGGGCTTCCCCTCCCGGGGCTCTGCTGAGCATCCCCGCGGGGCCACCTGCCCACACCCGGCTCATGGGCACGGCAGCAGGAGCTGGGATTGCTGGGGCACCCTCCCAGCCATCCCCACACCCCCTGAGACTGCCCTGAGGAGGCCAGGAGGCTCCTGAGGCTTCCTGGGAAGAGTGAACAGCATCAGCACAAACCCAGCGACAGCAGGGGCTCACCCTGGGGTGCCTGGGGGGCATGCAAAGCAGGCCTGCTTCCCAAATTTCCCAAGAGCCATGAGGAATTCATTTCCCAGATATAATACATGCTTCTAGTATCAGCTAAGATGGCACATACCAAAGGAAAACAGATGGTCAGTGCTGTTCCTTTCTCCTTCTTTGCACCGGTTGAATTTTCCACTGACTCTGTGTAGGTTGCATTATCCATAGGCTGGATTTTAGGGAAAGGTTCTTCCCCCAGAGGGTGCTGGCACTGCCCAGGCTCTCCAGGGAATGGGCACTGCCCTGAGGCTGCCAGAGCTCCAGGAGGGTGTGGGCCACACTCCCAGGGATGCCCAGGGTGGGATTGTTGGGGTGTCTGTGCAGGGCCAGGGGTTGGACCAGATGATCCTTGTGAGTCCCTTCCAACTGAGGATATTCCATGGTTCTCTAGTAGCTTTTTTCCCTCGGCATCCTTTGGGCAGAGTGCTGAGACCCCCACACAGGAGGCTGGGGACATTTCAGGTGTGGAATGAGCCTGTGTATTCCCCAGGTGCACCTTCCATCATCAGCATTACTGCTGGCATTTACTGCTGTCCCCATAAAATGCATCTGCACAAAGGCTGTGAACTCCTGATGGGAGGCTGAACCACGAATGCCTGAATGAGAAGAGTCTTGAAAATTCCCTCTGGAAGGCTGGCAGGACAAAGGACCATGGATTCTCTGATCTGCTGACACAATATGAACTTTTGTCTGGCATCTATAGGGTTCTTTTCAGAATCCTGCAAACTATTGCTTGTCTTGTTCCTCATAAGGAGGAGAAGCTTCAGGTCCATGTGAAAATTTGTTCCCACTTCAGCAGCCAGATTTTTCCTGGACTACCTTCACCAGCACCCCTGAAACCCTCTTTAACTCCTGGAATGAGGATCTCTCATCCTAATTTCTGCCAGGACAAATGGTGCCCAAACATACAGGTCTGCAGCTGTCCCACTCCTGGCCTATGGGTTGGAAATTGCCATCCAGGTCAGGACTGATATTGATAAAAATCCATCTGTGGCAACTTCTGCACCTCAGCTGCCTGGCTGATATTTGATTTTTTTGTCTCTATGAACATGCACTTATTTCCTAAACCTTTTTTTTAGAAGTATTACCATAAAACAGTTCCTTCAAGAGTAATAACAAAGTCCCATATTTTCAAGTCCATCAAAAAGACTTTGTCACACTGCAAAATAGAGGTGTCTTCAGAGACAAACCTCTTGCTCCCTAAAATACTCCCTCTGTAAACATAAATACAGAGTCCAAACACCTTCTCATGTAGTTCACAATTCACCTCATATAAAAACTGTTTACAGCAATTCCATCAGCTGTCAGTTGACAGCACTTCTGCACCAAGCATGTGATTAATCCCTCATGTGAAAGTCACGAGTTATGTCAAAATAAATGACAACTAACCCGTCTCACTACTCACAGCAGGGAGGAAATGCTGAGAAAGAGGAGCTGGGCACAGCAAAACCATCAGCAGGACAAACACCAGGTACAGAACAAGAAACTTTCAGATTTCCACTGGATGCTGTTCCTCGGTGAATTCACATCCATCTGTCAGCCTCATTTGGGACCACGCTCCCTGATTCGAGCTGATGGCAAGGATCTGAGTCAAATCAGTGAATATTTTTGCTAAATGTTGTCTGTCATATCCTGTTAGTCCCGCTGGGTTCCCCACCACACCATGGGGTGGAACGTCGCATGATGCAGCAGGGATGATTTCATGGGACATGACAGAGCAACATTGCTGCAGCTTTTGGAATAAACACCTGCTTTTAGCAGCTATTTCATCTGCTGGAAGTGGTTTTCTAAAACACATCACCTGGGTCCTGCTACACTGCACTTTGCTCTTTGTATATCTCTAATATCTTCCATAATACCTTGGTAATTTTCTCTTATTCCATAAGCCATGTTCCCTTAGAGGGTTGGGTTTTCATGGTTTCTCTTTTCAATAGAAGTTAAAAATAAACTTACAAAAATTGGGAGAAAAGGAACTCTAAAGCATGATGGAAACACATGGAAAAAGTTCTTCTTATGGAAGGAAAGCACTGACTCTATTAACAGCAAAGAACATATTTACCCACAGGTAAAAATAATAACAGGAACAAAGTTTAGAAGACTTGTTCTTCAGAAACTTCAGCAGAATGTTAGAAGTGAAATCTGGGTAAAAATCTTCTCTCCTTGGAGAAATACAGACACAGAAAAGGCAAACATTTAACTGTTGATTTTGTACTTGCAGATGTAGGTTTTATGAATGGGAACATTTGCAATTTAAAAAAAAAGCCAAGGTTTGGGTGACCCTTTCTAGAATTCTGCTTGATTATCCTTGACCTGACTGACAGAAATATTAGCAGAGGGGAATAAAACTGCTGGTTTAGTTATTTAAAAACTGAAGTAATTTATTCATCTTGAATAGATTCTCTCCTTCCAAAAATCCTTCCATCTGCATGTGAATGCATGAGGGCTAATTAAATTGGCAGCCATGGCTCTGTACTTCTCATTTGGAGGACCTTCATCTCAAGCTAGAAGAGCTTCATCCTTCAGGACCTCGTTAGAGAAGAGGGAAAGAGAATCAAATACAAGTCCAAAGTTCAGACATGGATTTTTTCAGAAGAAAAAAGAAAACCAAAATAATTAAATTTGGATCACCCCAGTCTTCTGAAAGGGAATAAAACTGGTTCCAAGAAGCTCCAGAGACGGTTTCTGCACGCTGGAGCTGGCAGAGAGATTTGGAATGTTCTTTGTGTACCTGGCACTTGTGATGGAAAAGCCACAACTGTCACTGGGTCCCTGTCAGGATTCCACCTGTCCTTCCTACCCCTTGCCCAGGACAAGATGCCACCTTGCTGCATGGCAGGCAAGCCTGGAATTAAATTTCAGAGAGGCATCACAAATCTTGGTAGGACAGCCTTTGACAGGACAAAGGGAAATGGCCCCAAATTGCACCAGAGGAGAGGGGTTGGATATTGGGAAAAATTTCTTCAGAAAAAGGGTTGTCCAGCCCCAGCACTGGTGGAACAACCTGGGAGGATTTAAAAGATGTGTAGAAGTGGCATTTGGGGACAGAGTTCAGTGGTGGCCTTGGCAGTGCTGGGTGGACTGGTTGGACTGCTTGATGGGTCTTTGCTAATGTCAAAGATTCCCTGATTCCGTAATTCCGTGATTCCATGAAACGCAGGCTGGGCTTCTGGTCAGCGAGGAGGAGAGGGCCTTGAGCCCTGCAAGGAGGGAGAAAAAGGCTGATGATTGTAGCAAATGTGTCCTCCCCCAGGGACTGTGCTGCTGTGTCACCCTGTGGTGGCCCTGGGGACCCCGGGGTCCCTCCCTGAGCGCGGGCAGCCCCAGCAGGCAGCAGGAGCTCGGTGCTCCTCCTTGGAAACAGGAGCCACACTGGGATGCGTTTTCTCCAAATGCAAAGCACCTTTTGACCTTCAGTAAAAATTAAACACTTGGAGGGATTGGGCAAAGCAGATTTTAATTTATAATAAATCAAGGCCGCTGTTGCCTCTCTCTGTACAAAGGCCCCGAAGAGCTGCCGCGCTTTGCGAGCCCTGCGAGCTGGCAATGTATTTTAATGTATTTATTTGATGATGCATTCATTCTTTCATTCATTCATCTATTCAGTCATTCATTCAGACACTTGTTCATTCATCCCTGTCCTTTTGCAGGAAGAGAACATAAGCCAGCAGTGGCATACTTCTTCACTGTCCTGATTTACAGCCACGGCTCTGAGTTGGTATCAATAAATCTCTTTGGCCCTCCTCAATCCAGCATTATCCCTCATTAGTGACTGGGATTTAAAAAAAGGGATTAAAAATAATATCAGATTATAAATAGATGGGTAGATATGTGTATTGGTTGCAGTGTTTGATTAAAGTGCTGGGTTGCAGGTGGGTTTTTTTCTCTTTTATTTAAGATCTCTCATATTCAGTTCTCTGGACCTTGCAATTATTTTCACAAACAGTCCCTGATGTTTTATTAACTGGCCCAATAATTTTTCTATCAGTGATGGATAATAGGGTCCCCACTGCCCTCCCAGAGGTTGTTGATGTTGAGGGGAGCTCTGCTGAGCCTGGCTCTCACATCTACCTTCTTTGCCTGTGGGAGATTTTTGGTGTTTTCTGGCCCAGGGAAATATTTATTTAAAATTATTTAAAAATAAGCTTTGTGGGGCCATCCCAGCTCTGGCTGTGAGACTGTGTGGGTTGTGTCTAGAATTGCTTCCCCATCACTGCTCTTCTCAGCCCAAACACGCACATTTTATCTGCTTCTGTATGCCTTAAACATGGGAATATTTTCTCTGAGGAGGGCTGAGCTGAAGGGGAGCTACTCTTTGAGTTGGGATTACTCACCCTCTAATAGCTGCTGGAACAATTTTTCTCCCATATCTCTGAAATACCCTTAATTAATCTTGCCGACAACTTGCAACATAATTGTGTCCCTAAATTGTTAACCTTGAAAAATATTTGACAGTGTATTACCATCTCAGAAACTTGTTATCACAGGGAATAGAGTAAATCCACAAATATCCTGGTTTCTCTCAAAAGTCCCAGAATAATTCTTTGTTGTCAGTCTTTTTTTTCTTTCCCTTGTCCCCTTAGTTTTATTTTTGACCTGGTGGCGGGAGAAGCAGGACAGAAAGAGGGCACGTTAGAAAAACCAAACCAACAGCAGTCTGGAAGAAAAGGTGGTTATATATTATGCATAAGATAGTGGTTTTTATACAAAGGAGCTGTCCCTTGCATTTCTTCCTCATTTGCATATCTTCAGGGCACCAGAGGACAGAGGCACTGAGTGGCACCAGCTGCCATCTGCAATCGGGTCACAACTGGTCCCTGGTAAACCAAACAGACAAAAACACAACCCTGCAGTCCAGGGAGTGCAGAGCCTGAGCTGGCCCATCCACACAGCTGCTGCTCCCCAGATATACAGCTCCTGCTGAAGCCCTCAGATTCAGCTTTCATGTTTCCCAGATTCTGCACGGCCTCAGTGTGTGACTGAACCCCACACCCAGGGCCAGCAGTTCCCGTGTCCAGTCCCAGAGCCAAGGACAGCTCTGCAGCTCCAGCCCAAAGAGTGCAAACAGCAGGGCATGGAGGAAGGAAACTGGGAGGGTGGGACTGCAGAGCCTGGGGATGGAATTGGGCAATAACCCAACATGGAAAGGGACCAAAACTTATAAAAGGGTGAGAACTCCTGACTCAGAGCCCATCTTGGGTGGAGTCTCATCCAGGCTCTTGCACTGCCCAAGCTGTATGCTTTTAATAAATCCCTGCTTGATTCCTTTAACTCTGTCCAGCCTCTGTTCCAGGCAGCCTCTCCAGGCATCACTGCTTGGAGGGAATGACACAAATCCCCCAGGCTGACACTGCTCCCAAGTGCCACATTCCCAGAGGGGTGTGGCACCTGCCCTGCCCTGCCACCAGTGACCTCAGGAAAGCCATGGCACTCCTGGGCACCTGGGTGACTTCCTCTGAAGTCATTAACATTTCTCCTCTTGGTGACAAGCTGGGGAGCTCTGCTCTGTTTAACAGCTGATGATAACAGTGATGGGCCTCTCCCAGGCCTGTCTGCTGCTCTTACTACGCTGCCATTTGAAATCACCAGGCAAAAAAAAATAATCAGGAGCTTAAAAAAGCTGAAGCAGACAGGCTGTTTCAGATTATTTCAGTATGTGTGCTCGCTGCACCAGCCAAATGTTCCTGTTAAAGCCATAGTCTGATTTTCCCCCTGAAAATCAGGTTATAAACAAAAGGATTAGACAGAGACCAACCCAGGCAGATAATTTAGATCTGGGTTCAAATATGAGCTGGAAATGATGGAAACGCTTTGTTTTGAGGCCTTCTCTGTTTTAATAATAGTTCTTTCCAAATATATGTATCCTTTATGTATTTTCACATCAGGGATTAACTGTGTATCTTGGGAGAGAACAGAAAAGGAGATCATTATTTCACAATTCAGTTTGGAGGAGTTGGAAGGTTGGGATCAGTAGGGAGAGCAAGCACAGCTGCATTTCTTATAATTTTCCCATTAGAATATACTAATTTCCACACTGCTGCTCCCTCATTTTTGGTGTGTTTGTAGGTATTATTCTCATTTTTGGATCTAGCAGCCCAGAAACTTGAAAAGAGGGAGTCTGGTTTTCCCTAAAGAAACACTTTCTCACTTAATTCAAACACTCGTTCAGTTTGTATTTGCTACCCTTCATATAAAATGTTTAAAAACCCCCAAAACATGCAGCTAAATGACATTATAACATGTTTGCAATGTGTATTCCCCAAAAAGAAGCTCAATATATATAATATATTTATAAAACTGTACCTAAAAGGATTCCAAGAGAGATTTTGGGCAAGGCCTGGATGAACAGGACAAGGGGCAATGGTTCCTATTGGCAGAGGGCAGGGTTAGATGGGATATTGGGAAGGAATTCCTCCCTGTGAGGGGGAGGAGGCCCTGGAATAGAATTCCCAGAGTAGCTGTGGCTGCCCCTGAATCCCTGGAAGTGCCCAAGGCCAGGCTGGACAGCCTGGGACAGTGGAAGGTGTCACTTTTGAAGTTCTGCATTCCCTCCTTGAGGGGAAGATTTGTTTGGCTCACTCCTTTTCACACATAAGAGCACTTAAAAAGAGGTTTTTACTTCTCACTAAACAAAAAGACTAAAATGAAAAAGAAAAACCCCTAGAAAAGCTTTCCAGCTATTTTTACTCATTTTAAATCAGCTTGTTCTAACGAGAGCAATTCCATCAGCAGCACCACACCAATCCTATCCATTTATTTACCCCAGGACTATCTTTATCCCAGAGATCTGTCCCTCTGCAATTCCAGCTCCTTTGGGGAGGGTTTAGTTTCTTGCACAGAGTTCTGTTTGTCCTACACGTGCCACAGCTGCCTGTTGAAGCCCCAGCAAAAGCAAAAGCTTTGGGGAATTCCCAACAATGGAGCTGAAATCTCTTTCCTGGTTAGCATTCAGCCACACTGTAATATTCAGCAGACATTTTCCCTTCTCCCAGTTTTCAATAGGCTGCATTTATCAGCATGGAGTAGCAATCAACATCTATTTGCTCATGTGTTTATAAAAGTCAGCTGTGTGCTTCCACATTATTTCAACTCTGCCTTTAAAACCCCTTTGCTTTGTTTGTCTTCAGCAGGAAAATTCTGGGTAGATTTGGTTGGGGTGCAATAAATCCATGAGTATTAGCACAGGTATTTCATGAACAGCTAAAGTGAATTATTTATGTAGCTCCTTGTCCCATCCCCAGATTTATTTAATATTGGCATTATAGTATTAGATAAGTTATCTTTAAAAGAAAAAAAAAAAAAGGATTGTTATTTGTATCTCTGCACTTAAAATGACAATTTCCTACTGGGAGATAAATTCTAATACCACTGGATTCTTGGGAAAATCATATATTCTGTGAAGCTCTGAAGGTGATCTGAGATAATTAAGCTGTGAATGGACAGCATTGCTAAAACTGTAAGGAAAGACCTTTCTGGATCAAAATGGGCAGAACAGCCATGATTTACCCTGAGTGACCAAATCACTGATGAGATTGCTTTGTCCTTCCAGCAATATTTTTCCAAAGTAAAAAATGCAAAAAAATGCCCTATCCTTGAGGAAAGCCTTGAGGAATTTAATTCTGAGAAGTCACAGTTTGATTTTTTTAGTGCTGCTCTTCTCAACCAGTTGATTGCAGCTCCAAAGGGTCACGAAAGGCAATTAGAAGACACAAGGCATTTAAAAACTTATTATCTCCCCAAATAAAATAAAAAGTCCAACTCCTACTCCCCCGTGCCACTTTTGCCTCAATCTCCCAAAAACCCACCAGCAACCTTCCCAAACACACCCAGCTGCACCACAGGATGGGGAATTATGGTCACAGACTGGAGGGGAACTGATTTTACTGGAAAGGGAAGGGGGTCTTAAACAAATTACCCAAGAAAGAAAGGTCCACTGGACTGGAAAGAGTGAAAAATATTGGAGCAGTCATTCAACAAATGTGTAAATTATGCATTCATTTATCTCTGCTCTTTATCTCATTGGCTTGTCTCATCAAATAGTTAAAATACTGTGCTTTCAGACATTTATACCAAGCCACAAATTCTTTTTTCTTTTTTTTTTAATAAAATCCAGTTCAGAAGAGCACTTTGGCACTTGCCTGGACCCCACTGTCTCCAACTTAATGGGCATTAACTGTCCCAGCTGAGTTTCTGGAATAAAACCCATTGATCTGTGTCAGTCAGGATCCTGAAAACTGAAGACCTGAGGTCTCAAATCCCAATCTGCTCTTATGCATTAAAATAAGCTGGAAGTCTTCACTGGACTTGGGCTCAGGCTCTGACAGCCCCAACTCCAGCTAAAATTCATTTGAGTAAACCTCAAAATAAAACGGAATATTTCTCTGGCAAGACAAAAAATTGAGATGATGATTATGATATTGTTGTTATTATTTTCATTTATCATTATTGCTGCTATTATTGTGACATAATCCTTTCTCTCTGTTCAGTGGAATTTCCATCCTGCAGCAGTAGTTGGGGATTTCTGTTTCACAAATCAAACCCCAAATGCAGTGAAATGGAGCTGGTGAGAGCTCAGGAAAATTATTCAGAGCTGAATGGATTCATTCAGGATGCTTTCCCTGTTTGCTGGCACATATGGAACACGTGGAGATCAGCTGAACTATAAATATAAGACAACATCAAGAACAGTCTAAAATATCCTGGGGCTAACACCCCAAGGAGAGGAAGGATCCTTTTGGGGGCTACAAGTAGGATAAATGGGATTAAAGGGGAAATGGGATTGAATAGAAGAATATTTTCCCAGCAGCACAATCAGCTAAACTGAAATAGTCCCCAGGGAAGGAACAGAAACGGGGCTGTTTGGTGTCTCTGATGTTGGAAACACAGAGTGGAGAACAATTTTACATCTGCCCAGAGGTGTGGGGGCATCCTAACCCAGCCTCACTGAATCCCTGGCCTTCCCAACTGCCTGGGTTGTTTGCAAGGAGAATGGATCAGATCCCTCATTCCTGCACTGTGACACCTCCATTTGTACATGGTAGATCACAGCAGGTGTGCAGAATTAATGAGACACCATCATTAAATCTAAATGAATTTCTCTTTTTCAGATATAGAAAATTCCCACACACCAAGTGGGGTTAAAAAAGCAAGAGTATATTTGTTAATGCTCCTCAAGAAATGCTTCTCCGTAGAGGCCAGAGTCATAATTAAAACTACTTAATCCAGTCCCTGGAGATCTTTCCATACATGTTTCATGTCCCAGAGCAATTAGAAATATAAAGTTATTTAAAGTAAATCTGTCAGGAGGAAAACTGGACTGGTTTTCCTGCTCAGATCCCAGCGGGACAGGCTGAGTCTGACTCCAACTGTGCCAGCTCCGCAGCACAAAGGAAAACATGGATAAGAAGGAGAGGTTTGTGACACAGAGGTGGGCGAGCTGGAGGAGGAATCTCCCACTCTGCTGAGTTGTCCAGAGCCTAAGGAACAGCAGAATTAAGTCTGGCCTTTAATGAATCCCCAGTCCTGGCTTTTAATAGGATCAGCCTGGATCCTCGACTCCCGAAATCCAAATTCAGCCCTGTCGCTTTGTGTTGCTGTGCTCAGCCACAAACCCCGAGCCAAAGCCTTGCACTCCTTCCCCTGCCACTGCTGGCAGCTGAGGTGATATTTCTTAGTGGCCCTAATGATGCAGCCCCCTCCAATTCCCTCGTTTGGGGCTGACTTCATTAGTGACTTCCCAGCGCAGCGTTTTTCCGAGTCAATAATTACATTTCCATTTTAGCAGCAGGATTGCCAGCCTTGACATTGGGCTGTGTGGAAATGAGGCCTCAAAAATCCTGGGATATCTCACCACCTCAACCTGCATGTCCAGCAGCAGCTCTTCTTCATGGACCAGGCACCAGCCTCTGTAGAAGCCCAAGGAGATGAAATTTAACTTGGTCATGACCCACCAGATTGTTCTTATTATTACATTCTTCTCTTCTCTCTCATCCTTCTGCCTCTCCAGACAGAGCAAAGTGTCCCCAGGACAGGAGCAGCACAGAGGTGCATGGAAGAGCAGGTGTGATTTGGCATGGCCACACTTCTCCTGGGCTAAAGGAGAGCAGGAGCAGTCCCAAATTCAGGGGAGGCAGCAGAGACAAAAACTATGGAGTAACAAACAAAATTAGTTTTGCCTCTCACCAGAGGCACAGCCAACAGCAGCCTCAGAGTTCTCCTGCCCAAATCAAAACTCCCACAATCCAAGTGAAGCCAAGGATAAAACATCAGTCCCAGAGAATTCCATTACCTCTGTTATTAAATCTGAGGAAGTTTGAGGTGTCTGAAGGCCCAGTCCACACAGATGTTTGCTTATAGGTATGAATAATAACTGCTAGATAATGTAAATTATGTATAGACCACCAACCCTTCCCAGACAAGGTGAATTACTGAGCTTTGGGCCAGCTTGGGACCAAGGCTTGGCAACACCTGGTCCTCGCACTGGAGGATGTTCCATGAGGATGGAGCTCCTCAGTTGGTCCAAAAGGATTGAAGGACATCTTATGGGGTAAAAAGAAACTTGAAAAAACCTTGAAGAAGGCTGGAGATTTGCTGCAGTGCTGTATCCAAAGGAAAGTAAACACACATGGCTTCGTTACACAGCTCACTGCACCCAGCCAGGGAGATGCAATCCCTGTTCCCTGGCCACATTCTCCATCTCATCAGCGCTTTCTGTCCAGGAAAGCCAATAAAATAGGAATGTGTGTTGCCAAGGTGAAGCTTCAAGAGTTACAATTTTAAATTTCCTATTAGGGATAAGGTAAGATTTACGGGTGATATACTGATTTATAAATATGTTTAGACAGTGAGTATTTCTGGCTTTAGGCTGGAATCAGAAAGCTCAGTTTAAAGAAAGATTTTTAAAGGTTTTGTGGTACATAAAATAAATCCAACTTATACTTTCAAAGATCAGTCTGACTGTATAAAAGATGATGACAGCGACAGTGGGAAAAAATGTTTCTTATATCCACAATGCTCCATTATTTTCTCATTAACTTGAGTTTTAAAGGGAATCATATTAGTGCCTCCAGAGGATGAGCTATATAAACAAGAGCTACAAATTTATCTGTGCATTAAAACTAGTGCTATGGTAACAGGTCTGATTGCTTTGGCTGCAGTTTCCAAACCTACAGGGTGTATTATCCCCAGATAATCTCACCCTTGGGTCCTTCTATATATTAGATCTCCTACCTCTAATCCTGGGAGACACAGCCTGGCTAATAATGCTCCCCCTGCCTTTGGTTTGTCACAGCTGAAACCTGCCTCTTCCAACTTCAGATAACACATTGCCTGAGCCATTTCATTTTGATCATTCAGAATCATTAGTTTACGGCTGGAGAAGGTGCAAAGATTTATTTCCTTGGACAGCAGGGAAGATTTCCTGCAGCTGGTGGAGCAGGGGCAGTGCCAGCCTGGGAGGTCAGTGGTGGATAATCAGGGCATTGGGCACCCCAGGCTGGACTTGATGGCCTTCACAGAATTCCCAGAATTCCCAGAATTCAATCACTGGGTTGGAAGAGACCTTCAAGATCATCGAGTCCCACCCAGCCCCAACACCCCAATTCACCCCTGGCACTCAGTGCCACATCCAGGCTTTGTTAAACACCCCCAGGGATGGGGACTCCACCACCTCCCTGGGCAGAACATTCCAGAACTTTATCACCCTTGCTGTAAAGAATTTTCCCTAATATCCAACCTGTATTTCCCTTGACAAGGGAGCTCTCAGCAGTTCACAGGCTCAGAATTCCCTGGGTTGGCAGGGGCACACAAGGATCACCAAATCCAGCTCCTGGCTCTGCACAACACCACCCCATCAATCCCAACACATGACTGGGAGAGTTGTCCAAACCCCTCCTGAAGGCTGAGCTGCAAACCACACAACACAACATTCCTTTGGCCACATCTTGGCATTCCCAGCCTTGCTGGGGTCCCACCAGGACACGGGCTGCTCAGGCTGTGCTGTCTTCCCACCCATCTGTGAGAAACACACATGGGCCTGGACTTGTGTCACAAATTTGTATTTCTAAATCCTTTGTTTGAAGTCCTATGGGTGTAGATCTACTGGATTCAGGATGATTTTAGCCTGCATCCATAATTTTCGGGTTGTCACAGCCATCCCTTTGAGAATCCCATCTGCAGGGGGTGAGGGATCTTCAGGCTTTGGCTGGTAGGTCTGTGGTGGCCCAGAGTCTGGAGAATTGCCCGTGGATGGGGACACAGGATCCAGCCCTTGGCACTGCAGGTGAGGGGTCCCTGAAAGGCTCAGATCCCCCAAACACAAAACCCCAGGATGCTGAAGGCATTATCCACTCTCCAGGCCTTTCAGCAGGCAAAGCCCTCTCAGAAGAACCTCTCACCTCCCAAGAGCTGCAGGAAATCAACCCCTCAGCACATCCCCTCCATGCTGAATCAGCCCCCAGCTGCTTCCCCTGCTTTCTCCCACTCACCCCCAGCTGCCCTCACCCTGCTCACTGCACCATCATTCCCTGGCAGGGATTTCCCTGGATGAGCTGCAGCGTGCTGGAGCTGGGGAGCAATTTCCAGGTGATACCTTATGAAAAGAAAATGCTAATGCTGCTTTTCAACCCCTACAACAAATCCTGAGGGTTAGCAAAGACCCCCCAAGGCCTCAGGCAGCTCGGATGGCTTTTATATTCTCTTCCCAGGATAAATTGCTTCTGAGCATGCCTTCACCTGTCACTGCTGCTGAGACACTTGTGAGTGTCATAAATTCCTACATCTTGAAGCCAGCTGTGGAGAGGATCCCTGTTATTATCACGACGTTGTCAGCGACAATAACAACAGTTAATAAGTGATGATAGGGACAGAAATGTCTGGTTCCTGTGTACAGCTTGTCATCTGCAGTCAAATCTAACACTGCTAAAGGACTCTTTGGAGTGAGTGCTGAAAAAAGGGATCTCTTCTGGGAGAGGGCTCTGTTAAAAAGGCATCCATGTTTAATTCCACTTAATCTTTTCCAACTCAAAGGGGTTCATAAAAAACACCAGCCTGAGCCTGTGCATGTGTGCATTAAGGATTTCTGAATTTAAAAGGCCTGTCCCAGCCTTCAGCAGGGTGAGAAGGGAGGCTTGGACACACTGGCTTGGGCAGTGCTACCAAAATCTCACTTGGGGCCAGAATCAGGAGTTTGGACTCTCAATTCAGAGGCAAACAACACAAAAAAGGAGACAATTTGTGCACGTGTTGCCTCTGCTCTGAACACGAGATCACATTTTTGCAGGACTTTGTTGCATTGTGGTGAATTTGCTCTCTGTTTTGTGTGGGTTAAAATCAGGGGCTCACTGGTATTTGCCTCAGCAAATTGTTTATGGAGTGGTTTTTTGTACCTCTCATGCAGAAAAAAAATTAAAAGTGGGCCTGAAAAAGAGGTTGCTTGTCACACCTGAGGGAGACACATCCCTGCACTCTGCCTTCCCCTGCTCCTGGACTTTAGAGCTCTGCAAATTCCTCCTGCAGGAAATCTCCCTCCCTTACACACCCTGTGTATCTTTCACCACATATTAAACAGCCCCTGTAAGAGAAGTGCATGAATTATTGATCCTGAACAGGGAGAGCAGGGGGGACAGAGAGGATGTTCCACGATCTGATGCAGCCTGCACACATTCCAGGGGGAAGCCAGGTGGAGGGGACCCTGTGGTTCATGGCTCAGGGCATTCAGGTGGATCTCAGGCACTTTTCACTGTGGTTACCTCACTCAGCTTTTCAGCCTAAGCTGATAAAAAAGCTTCTACAAATTATTTAAGTGAGAAGTTCAGCTCTGTCTTCAAGTGGAAACTGAAATTCCTTCCTTGTAAATCCAAGCCACGGGGAGATCCAGGTTTCTGCTTCATTTTGATCTTTTGTAGGATTCATTGGATGTTTGATTTTGTAGGATCCATTGACTGTTTAATTTTTTCCAGTACATTATTCCTTTTGGCTGGGAGGGGAGTCCTTTGTCTTCCACATCAGTCTGGATTTTCCCACCTCAGGTAATTTCATCAGATAATTTCATTCCTGAATGACTTGAGGGCTTTGTACCTAAATATTGCCTCTAACTGACCACAGGAAGATGATTAAGCAAGGCAAAAAGTCAAGGAAAGCCATAATTCTGTCCACTTGGGAAAAATAGCAACTGCAAGATATGGATCTTCCTGATTTTGTATCTTTTTCTACCTTTTCAGTTCCTTTTTTGTGTGTGTGGACGAGGGTCAAAGCCCATTTTGTCCACCAGCACAGACTTTTGTGCTTTGTTTTGTGCCAACTCCACATTATCAGTTCTTTTCCTTTGATTGAAGAGGAACATCAAACTGAAAATCACTCCTTCATCCCTTACACTGCGAGTCAGGGAGAAAAAATCTTTACACTTTTTAGGAAATAATTGGGCAGTGCTGCAACAGGACCTCCTGAGAAAATCGTGGTAACAGCCTGTCATGGACTTTGAGAGCAGAAAGGAGAAAATTGTTTCATGAAACCTTTAAACAGTTGCATCTGCAGCCTTCAGGTGAGCGGATTTCATGTGGGCAGTGAGGAATAAATCAAGCTCTTACATAATTTTTTTTTTCAGTCTGTATTGTTCCTGTCCCGAGCTCCACAATTTTGCAGATCATTTTGAGCCTTTCAAAACTTGAATGTTATTTTTAGCCCCCCTAAGAAGTAGCTTCCACATAAATAGTTGTTGCTAATGTATTATAAACTAGGATTAGCTTAATTAGGGACTTCACAGGAAAGTAATGACTATTTAAGCCCTGAAAACAAGCTAATTATTTTGTATCACATCGTTGCTAACACTGTCCTCGGTCCTTCCTAAGGTGACTGCTCAAAAAGATGTGTGGCAGACATGCTAATTAACAGATTTCTTGCCATCATGTCACCAGTTTTTGTAATAAATTAAAATTCCTCCTTTATGTAACACTTCAGATACATTTATACATCTATACATTACTGCTCAGGTTATTTGACAGCCCAATTCAGGGCTTTTTGAAGGTTACATCACCAGCAAAGTTGCTGCCAGAGCTGCACAAGATCCAGCAGTGGTTTCTCCCCCTCTGCTCTGCTGGAAAAACCAATTATTTTCAGTATTTATGCAACAAATTCTCATAAATTCCTTCTATTTGTATTACTTCATCAAAAGCCTTTTGAAAATGTAAAATAGATGCAAATTAATAAGGAGAATTTGAGGATCTGAGCTCCCAGGGGGCTAGACCCCCTTAACAGCACCTGAAGCCCCTCTGGATCATCCTTTCCATTGTCCTTTTCCTGCCACTCCACCTGTGGGGGCTCGTGTTAAATACCAGGAGTCAGGGACAGGAGGCCCAGAAAATCCCCACATTTTACAGCAAACAATGAAATTGAGTTTATGGCTCCTTTCTGTAACTAGTGTTTGGAATAATATGGAATATCCAGCATTTAATTCTTATAGCTATTTCCCCTTTTTTTGCAGGTGATAGTTGTCTTTTCTTTAAAATCATCTTTTTCTTTTCAGTTCCTCTGTTCTCACCTTTCATATTGGATATTTTTTCACTGTGGCAGCCTCTGCACATCCCATTCCTTCAACTTCCCATGCCTTCCCACACATCATACCCATATCCCGAGATCCCAGGGGTGGGTTTGCAATTAATGACTCAATTTATCCTGCCACACCACCTCTCACAAAGTGACAACAAAAGGTTCCTGGTTAGAGCCCTGATTTCCATAAAAGAGCCCTGGAACTGAAGCAGATGAATTCACAGCTCTGCTTTTAACTGGCACTGGCTCTGCCTCATCCCAAATTTCCCATGGTGTTAGTCAGTGGAAATCCTGCCTTGGAAAGAGAGCAAAATGGATAAATGCAGAGAGAAACACAAAGGTGCATGGTTTCAGCAAATACAAATATCTCTGTTCCAGCCTGAGGAGTGCAATCCCACAGATGCTGCTGCAGAGCAAGGGGCTGCCAGGAAATGATCCCACTGTGAGCAAGCATCCAGGCAGAGAGTACTGCTGGGTATTAAAATACAAATTATTGACCTTCATCAGGCAGTGGCTGCTGGGAGGGATTGTCACATCCAAACTCTTGGTGCCTTTCATGGGATCCCTGGAATGGAGGCCCTTCACTGAGGACAGAACATTCCAGCAGCGTCCCTGCTCCGGCTTTTTCTCCCTCTGAAACTTCCCATGGTGTCATCTGATCTAATCATGGCTTGGCAATGCTGGCTCCAGAAGAAATCTGCCACAGAACAGGAGAGTTCCTACAATTTCTGCTGGAAATGCCCATCAATTTCAGCCCCAGCCAGCACCCAGCAGCTCCAGCTCCGTGGAAAGGCTCTGAAGGGAGAGAAATTCCATTTTTATTTTCATTTCTTATCAGAGACGTCCTCAGGATTGTCCCAAGCACTTGAAGGAATATTAAAGGTAGTGGGGGGATCACAGAGAAATCCTTTTTTTCCTTCTCAGAGCCCCAGCCAGGCAGCAGTGGCACCTTCTGTGGCACAGTGGGCACAGGGACAGCCCTTCTTTTGTACCCTGAGGGCAATTCTGGAGGTAAATTTACCCCTGAGCCCAATTCCTGCAGGTGAGAGCCCCCGAGCAGCCCTTGGTGAAGCTCTCACATGCAGGACACCCCCATTTCCCACTGCCATTCCCACCAGCTGAGTGTCACTGTCATTTATTGTTGTCATCACCAGATGATTATTCATTTTATGTTCAATATTTTGATCCTAAAGCAGATCCTTCATGTCTTATAAAAATCATCCCCAGCTCCCTCCTAAAGCCAGCTCTGCACCTTGGGGAGCCCTGGCAGAGCACCTTGGCCATGGACCCTCCTCAGGTGTTTCCACTTGATGAAACAATTAATTTTTTGGAGGTCTCTAATTGACATTGTGATCCCAAGAGCATAGTGGGAGTTAAATATTTCCTTTTTTTAATTGCACATTTCACATGCTGGAAGCAATTTCTGGATTCTACCCCCAGGACCATATTCTGCACCAGAACTGAAACTTTGTGATGGAAATTAATTACATTTTTGGTTTGTCTGAATTACAGATGATCCAAAAAAAAAAAAAAATCAGTTAAAATGTGTTTTTTTGGAGAAAAAACAAATGTGGTGCTGTGATCTCTTTTGTAAAATAACTTTTCATGTTACCATGAAAGTTTGTTCTCTGTCTAAAAGTCCTGCATGGCAAAACCATGGCTACAGAATGTGGCCTTTCAAAGAAGTGTTACATGAGATGAAAAATATCACATCAGCTTTCAGAAGAGCAATCTGAAAAGAACTTGGAAAAATAAAAGCATTTCCAAGTCAAATATTTGAGATGAAGTGCTACCCATGGGAGCTTTCTTCATAAATACATAAAAGCAGCTTTTGGGGAATGCCCATAATTGCTGCATTACATATTCCTGTGCTTGGCAAACTGATGCTTGAGTTGGAAAATAAATCAATTTGGGCTTTTGCAAGCGAGAGGGAGAGGCAGAAAATATGTCTGTGTTGGGCTGCAGTAATTTTTGGAGTACATCAGCAACTTTGGGGGCTTTAATAAGTTCACTGAGAAGGGCTTTTGTCCCCAGGCACAAGTGCACCCCAAAAGCAGGACAAGGGGACAGGAGGAAGGCAATTCCACGGGGTGTGGATGTGCTGCTGGGCTCTGCCTTGCCCAGGGTATTTATAGATCTGTGGGGAGGCTCAAGCTGAGCCAGGGTGGAACTGGGGCTGGGCACAGCCCAGAGGGGGCAGGAGGGGAAGGCAGGCAGAACAAAGGGACCACAGAGACAAGGTCGGGTCCTGTGGCCCTGAGGAGGAGCAGGTGTGGGCTGGGCAGCTCTGAAAGAGCAGCTGGATAAAGGACAGGGAGCACAGCAGGCCCAGAGCAGGAGTTACTTCAAAGGAAAGCTTCTCCTCTCATCCTACAAAAGGTTCAGCGTGTGCAGCCCTGAAAGGGAAGCGCTGGGAGCTGATGGATGGGGCCTGGAGCTGGGCAGGAGCTCCTGACCTGCCCCTGTCCTGCCCCACACCTCCCTGCTGCTCCTGGAGCACCCACAGGGCTGCTCCTCACCAGCCCAGCCCACCTGGGCTGCCCCAATTCCACAGGGGAATATTTGGGTGCTCAGAAGGGTTGGGGTCCTGCCTACCCCAGCCCAGCTTCCCACCAGGAGCTGCAGCTGGGATGGGCCATGGATGGGCAGCTCTGGGGGCTGTGAGCTCATCCTGGAAACATCCAGTGGGTTTAGAGATGGATTCTGACCTGTCCTGTGAAAGGCTCTCGGGGTGCTCAGCGTTTCCCCCCTTAACCCTGCACATCTGAGGCATTTAAACTGGTCTGCAAACACAATTAATGGATCTTGCTGCTGTTCCTTCTCCAGGTCACTCAGGCAAATTCTAAACAGAAAGACAAAACCAGTTCCCTGTTTTTACTGCAAGACTTTCAAATCCAGTGCAATAAGGTTTGGTTTTGTTTTTTTTTTTAAATGATGTCCTGCCAGACTTTGTAATAATTCTGCCCTCCTCCTTCCAAATCTCCCCAGTTTTGCTAATCCCCTTCCAGGCTGGTGTGGCTCATCCTGGTGCCAGGACTCTCTGATCATGTGCAATGTTAAGGTTTCTTATTAAATCTTCCAAAAATTACATGCAGGGTCATACCTTAGTGAGAATTCTGGGAATCCCAAAAAGAAACTTTAAAAGCTGCTGATAACAATAACTATTGACAGCCAGCACAATTCATTGTGTATTTGTTTACAGTTTTCTACAGATATGTGAACTTTCCAACTCACTTATTGCCTTTAGTGACATGAATGACCGAGGGCATGATTTATAATGATTTGTCATCCGGTATTAGATTATAAAAAGTTTAATTAATTTTTCATTAGCCACAGTTAATGATGGGCTTGTTAAGCATCTCGAGGTGAAGCCAAGAGCTATTAGCTGTATTAAAGACCAGTTTCAAGAAAATTGCTCCTTTTACAATCCCCAAAATGAGTTATAATGTTATTTTCCCCTTTCAGAAAACTGGTTTAAGCTATACAGATATATTAACATCTATACAGAAAACAAACTTTGAGGCAAACTGATCATATAATAACAATTATTGACCAATTTTTCCACCAATTAAAATGAGATCAAATTTCTTGAGGGTGCTTAAAGATCAACACATTGGTTGATCATGTAGCAAAGAACTGAACTAGAATGAGTGACTATTTGCAGGAATTGGCTGCCACAAGACTTCTGCTTATTGTCTTAACTGTTTACCTAATTAAAAGATAAATTAGGGTTTGAAAATTTATTCCAAAATGTAATTTGATTGAAAAATCCCTTTGTTCTGCTCTGGAGCCTGTGCTGGGTGTGCATGGCAGGGATTGTTAGGGAAGGATCCATGACTCAGAGAACTTGCAGAAGAATAAGAGATACCTGTGAGTAATCAACATGGAATAATGTGGGGGGGGGGGGGGGGGAATGGAAATTTAAACTATTTTCCTAGCAAGCTTTCTTTTGATTTCCAGAAAAAGAGAATACATTAAAACTGAAGTGAAAATCTTAAAAATAAGTGTCTAAACATAGAGTGCTGCCAGGTGAATAGTCTTAGGGCTTATTTTAAACAGGTGGGAGGACCAGGCCTGTGGAAATCACTGGGAAACGTGCACAGAAACTCAGAAGCCTCAATTTTAGCAACCCTTGGCCACAATCTACATTTGCTAGAAATGAATTTAACCACTGCAAACAGCTGTGTGAGGGTGTTGGGGTATGGCTGTGGCTGGAAGTGCCCAAGGCCAGGGGGACAGGGCTTGGAGCACCCTGGGGTGGTGGAAGGTGGATGATTGGATGGTGCCCTCCAATCCAAACCATTCTCTGATGCCATTCTGTGATTCTGTGATGTTTCCTGAGATTGGGAATCCCCTCTGCCAGTACCTGTTGGAGTTCTGGATGCTGAGAGCTTCAGACTTTCTGTGCTGACAGACTGGTCCCCCAGGAGAGGGGGTCACCTCCACCTGAGGTCATGGAGAAGGCTTCCAAAACTGAGTGATAGCACTGGGATTATGGGTGTGTAATTTGAGTGGAAGTGTGCAGTGTCACAGGTGGAAAACTTAGAGTGTGGGGTTTGAGAACATACTAATAAATACAGAGCAAGATGGAGGTTTTAGGGCAGAGGCTGGTCCTTCTTCATGGGTTTGGGTGGCATTTTGTACTTGGACAGAAAAGTCCACATTGTGGATTCTGAGTGATTAGTTATTGGGTTAAAAGTGACAATAATTTAGGTGTCATTTCTTAATTAGATAGTTTAGCCTTAAAAGACCTTGTAAAGAAAGAT
Source organism: Haemorhous mexicanus (assembly GCF_027477595.1). NCBI lineage: Eukaryota > Metazoa > Chordata > Aves > Passeriformes > Fringillidae > Haemorhous > Haemorhous mexicanus. The sequence continues at coordinate 23,942,774 of NC_082350.1, forward strand.
AATTAGCCATTTTGCTGCTCGTTAGTAGAAGGCTGTAGAACTCACGCCTTGACACAGACCTAAGCCGGAATGCCTCCGTCTCTAGCCTTCAATCCCCACCTCGACAGAGGCAGAAAAAGAAGCCGAGAACCGGCAAATACCCAGCCATGGAATCATGTATTGCCCAGGAGGGGCTGGGATTAGATGGGCTTTAGGGTCCCTTCCAACCCAAGCCAAGCCATTCTGGGACTGTGTGACACAAAGCAGACACGCAGCAGTGTCTGGATGCTCGGTGACCTTCCTGATGGCCCGAGTTTCCCCCGGGAGGATGGCCCGAGTTTCCCCCGGAGGATGCCCCTAGTTTCCCCCGGAGGATGCCCCGAGTTTCCCCCGGAGGGTGTCCCGAGTTTCCCCGGGAGGATGCCCCGAGTTTCCCCCGGAGGATGCCCCGAGTTCCCCCCGGAGGATGCCCCGAGTTTCCCCCGGAGGATGCCCCGAGTTTCCTCCGGGAGGATGCCCCGAATTTCCCCGGGGGGATGTCCCGAATTTCCCCCGGAGGATGCCCCGAGTTTCCCTGGGAGGATGCCCCGAGTTTGCCCCGGAGGATGCCCCGAATTTCCCCGGGGGGATGTCCCGAATTTCCCCCGGAGGATGCCCCGAGTTTCCCCGGGAGGATGCCCCGAGTTTCCCCCGGGAGGATGGCCCGAGTTTCCCCCGGGAGGATGGCCCGAGTTTCCCCCGGGAGGATGGCCCGAGTTTCCCCCGGAGAATGCCCCGAGTTTCCCCCGGAGGATGTCCCGAGTTTCCCCCGGAGGATGCCCCGAATTTCCCCGGGAGGATGCCCCGAATTTCCCCGGGAGGATGTCCCGAATTTCCCCCGGGGAAGATGCCCCGAGTTTCCCAGGAGGATGTCCCGAGTTTTCCCGGGAGGATGCCCCGGGCAGCGCTCCCAGCTGCGGGCAGGTGTGCTCGGCGTGTCCCTGTCCGTCTCCATCCCGGACAGGCAGCGCGCCACCGACAGCGAGAACAGCTTTAAAAGCACACAGAGAAGTGTAAGACCCTCTAAATGTCTTGCCCGAGGCAATCTGTTTCCTTTGGCAGGGTTGTTCAGGAAACAGGGCTGCCCTCAGCGCTTCCCAGCGGCGCCGCTCGGTGAGGGCACCATTCTCACCCCAGGTCCCAGCAGAGATCCCAGAAACGCTGGTAGCCGTGCAGAGCCATCCCAGCCCTGTCTCCTGCATGTTCCTGCCTCTCTGCCCTTCCCGTGGGATCGTGCAGACACAGCATTCACAGAATTCACAGAATTCCCAGAATCACTGGGTTGGAAGAGATCTTCAAGACCATCGAGTCCAGCCCAGCCCCAGCACCTGAACTGAGCCCTGGCACCCAGTGCCACATCCAGTCTTTGTTAAACACCCCCAGGGATGGGGACTCCACCACCTCCCCAGGCAGAATATTCCAGAACTTTATCACTCTTTCTGTAAATAACTTTTTCCTAATATCCAACCTGTATTTCTGTGAGCTCTGGTTGTGTCAGTGCTGTCTGGAGAAAGAGCCCAGCCCCAGGTGAGCACAGGCACCTGAGATCTGCCAACCCCACCCTGAGCCCTGCCCCATGCTCAGTGCAGATCCTACACCTCTCCAGCACCTGTGTGACCAAACCCCACCCCAAAACTAAGGGCAGGAGCCACCCCCGGGGTCCCTGCAGGGATAGAACTCCAGCTTGCAGGACCTTGGAACACCAGGCATGGGATCCCCTCTGTGGCAGGGAATCCCTGTGCCTCCATGTTTCCAGAAATCTCCCTGTCAGGACACATCCTGCTTAGATTTCCTTCTGAAATAACCTTCAAATTATTCTGAAATGATCAAACCTATTTCTCCATCTTCCCTTTGATTTTTTTTTTTTTTTTTAGCTAATAAAAGCAATATATCTATGTTTGGCCAATACAAACATGTAATCAGTGTAAATTATACAGCACAAAGTATGAGCGGAGAATACAGAGTTTGCTCCTCACAGCTTTTCAGCACACAGGTACCTTGGCACAGGTGAGAGGAAGGAGCAGAAGCTGAGGTGCACAAATTGCCCTGACCCTGGCCTGTGTCACCATCTCTGTGCTCGGTGACACAGCCTCAAAAACCCTCCTTTACCTCAGGGTTTTGCAGGAGTGGAGGTGTTGCTGAAACTCTGCAGGATTAGAGGAAAGTCTTGGTGACCTGTCTGGTGAAAATTATAGGGTTTTATTGCTCCTGTTAGCAGCAGTGGGTGTCTATCATTTGTTAATCAGTCTTTACTGAACATTACAGTGGAAAGGAAGAAATTGCAGATTTCACAGCTAAAAATAGGGGGAAATTTAGCTGGAACTTCCTGGGTCCATTCTGAGCTCTTGTGGACCTGGAAAGGGGAGGCAGATCACACCACCTCTGCAAAAGCAGCAGCTCTTCACCCTCCATGCATCCTCTCCAGATTTCCCTGTACCTCTTTACCCCACAGCTTCCATGGGGAAGTTTTTCTGGAGCAGACGAGTAAATTCCAGCAGCTCTGGGGCTGCTGCAAAGAGAAATGGCTGAAGCTCTGGTGGAAACAAATTCCAGCTGGTTGTGATGAAGTGGTGCTCTGTCCAAGAACGCTGGGCAGGAGCTGTGCCCCTGAGCCCAGGCAGGGAACAGAAGGATGCTACACGACAGCTTAGGACTTACTGGATTGCACAGATGTCAGACACAAACTAGTACAATGTCCTCAGGGAGGGGGAAATCATTTTATGACCTATAAACCATGCAAGAGAGCAAAATCAGAGGCCATTGCGGATGAAGATGGAGGAAATGCTCACTGCTACACTCCCAGCCTCATGTGCTGTCTGCATACTCTGGCCTGGAGGACTGAATTCAGCAGCCCTGCCAAAATGACAGCGAGGAGATTGGAAGCTTGTCCCCCAGAGCTGGGGATGAGTTTGGCACTGCCCCTCTCACCCAACCCATCAGCTGCTGTGCCCAGGGCCCCTGCTGGGGACAGGGCCACGGTGTGCCATGGCCAGCACCTCGCAGGAGGTGCCAGGGCAGTGAGGGATGGAGGAGAAGCCCCGAGCAGCAGCAGCAGTGCTGTGGGAATCTGTCACGGTGACACCGGCGGTACGGAGAGTCCTGCATGCTAATGATTGGTTTACAATAAAAATTACTTCAAATGCTGGATCAGAAAAAGGATGGTTCAGTCCATCAAATCGCTGTCAGCTGCAAATTAGGCTGCCCATCCCTAGGCAATGGAGAACATAATTGGCTTTGTCCATGGCTGGGTTTATTTTTATCTGTTCTGTTAAAGTCAGGCTCTCGCCTCACTCGCACTGGCACAAACAGAGAAAAAAGGCCTTGGTGCAGAAAGGCTTTTTTGCTCCTTCCACCTGCAATAAATGGGGCAAGTTACCCTTGGATTGCTAAAATTAGCCAAGGGTCCTTTGAGGGACTACTCTGTGTCAGAGCCAGGTTACCTGCATGGGAGAAAGGAGGAACAAATGGTATTTTGGTGAGAACAAATGGACTTCCAGGAGCCTTAGACTGAAACCACCTTCCAAGCCAAGCAGCCAGGGCTCCAATCCAGTCCTCAGGGTTACACAAGAGAGGCTGGAGGAGGTGGGAACCTTCCCCAGTCCTGTGAGAATCACAGTACCTCCAAAACCTGCTCTGATTTCCTACAGGCAGGATGGAGATGCGCACACCTCCCGCCTCCCTTCCCAGGACTGATCATCCCCACCCCACCAGGCTTCCTCCCAAAAGTGCAAATGTGGGACTGAAATAACCAGCAGCACACTTCCCTGGGGCTGGCTGAGGAGCCCAAATCCCTCCCTATTTCTCCCAAAGTGCCAAGGATGATGGGTTTTGCTGCAGGGAGCACCTGTGCCCCAGGCTGGGTGTGGAAGGAGTCTCCATCCCTGGTACCACTGCCAGACAGTCCAGACTCTCCAACTCTCCCTCAAATTCCCACCTCTGTCTGTAAACTGCAAATATCCCTCTCTGCTCCCCTCCCTGTGCACAAGTTGGAGACCATGACCTTCCCTGGGTGGCTGAGCTTTGTTAGCACGTTTCCCTGACACTGCAGGGTGCAGAGAGACTCCAAAAGGGAGAAAATCCACTGAAAAAAAAAAAAAAAAAATAGCTGACCAAGTAGGAGGGGGAACAATGTCTGTCATCTTAACCTGTCTGTCATGCTAACCCAGACAATTCTCTGCTCCACTTACTTGGCTCTGCCTTTATCCCCCTCCAACTTTAGGGCTTTTGAGCAGCACCTGGTTACCTGGGAAATCCTCTGCTGTGCTAAAGCCTCGTGAGAAAGCAGGCAATGCAGGCACAGGGAAGGTTTAGCTCAATTTCATGTTGCACCAAGTACAAAAGAGCTGTCTGTGAGTAATTCCTAGGATTGTGCTCATCAGCAAAGGCCAATAATTCAGAGTGACAACACTCTGGAGACCTCTCTAAGGTGCAAATGGCTGGAAAGAATTAATAATTATTTACTGTCCACCCACTCCTCTAGGTTTGTGTCCCAGTTTGAGCACCCTTGCCTTGCTGCATGTGCAGAAATTATGGCACTGCCAGGAGCTGCTGCTACTTGAAGTATGAAGCAAAGAATAAAAAAAATGCCTAAGAAGATGCATAAAATAATGCTCAAGGCTTATAAGGAGCTAGTGAAAGGTAACATTGCTGTTATTGTAATTATTGTTGTTGTAGTTGCTGTTCTTGGCAGTGGAGAGGATGATGAGTGCTGTTGTTTATCATTATTATTATTAAGTAGGTGAAAATCACACAGAGCAAGAGGTTTGCATCTCATCCTGGGCTGGGAGGCAGCTCTGTCACTAACCTGGAGCCTTTATATTATTTCTAATAGAAATTATTACATCTATAATTGAAATATTTAAATTTAAATATAAAATTATAACATTTTATACTTTTACCATTATAAAATCAGAATTCATTGTAATAATCAATAGAACAATAATATCTATTATTCTAAAATAACAGAAATCATTCTGACACACCAAAGATGCAGCTGTGACCTCAGTAAATCCAGCATGCTGAGGAATCCCAGGCTGGGAGCTCTGTGCTCAGGGCTGCTGCAGATGGGCTGGGGTGGGTCTGCCCTGCTCAGGCTCTCACGTGACACTGCCTTTGGGTTCTCAGCAAAAGTCCTGCAGATTAGTGTCCCCTGAAATCTCCCTAAGCAGCTCTAATGCCCTCAGATGTGCTTGCTGTGGCTCACTGGGAAGGCTGCACGAGACCAAACATTAATTATTAGTGTAAAAATAGAATTTCTTTTAACGATTCCCATCGCCGTGCGCTGCTGAGAGCTCCACTCCTTTTTCTGGAGTCTGGGAAGAAATTCAGGAGGTGACCCTGCTCAAAACTGCAGAATGAAAATCAGAAGCAAAAGATTTTACCTTTGTGTGTAATTGAATCCAGCTGGTCTCCTCCTACCCTGCCTTGCAGTCATTTACAGATATGCAAATGGAGGGAAAGAAGTGGTGCTGTTTGCATCTGCATTGCACACCAAAAAATCAGAAAACGCCTCTGTTCTCACAGGTTTGCAGCAGTTTGGCCATTCTGCTGCTTTTTTTTTTTATTTTTCATCCAGCTCAAGAGTACAATGTGGTTTAGTCATATATTTAAAATGAAGGGATCAGTCTCTGCCTGGGCAATCCTGGTGTCCCTTTAACTTCTACAGGGTTTTCAGGATGCAGGAGAGCAAGGAGAGGTGGGCATGGAGCCCTGGCAGGCAGTTCCAGAGGGCCTCATCTCCCTTGTGTATTTAAGCTGGAAAATTGTTCAAGTTTGAGGGATCCTTCAATGGCCTTCACATAAGGCTGTCCCCAAATCACTCCATCAGGAATGAATTCTTCCCAAAAAAATACTGCTTAAATGGCAAAAAAAAAAGATTGCATTTTAAACAACACAATTTCACAACTTATCAATGTTATCTCTAAATATTAAATAAGCAAGAAAAAAGATTTTGCACTAAATCCCACCTAAAGTCCCAAAGAAATCGCTGAAGCAAGGAGATGGTTTAGCAGCAGAGGTCCAACCCTAAAATTAGTTAGAAGATTATTGGGGGTAAATATCAGGCATCAAATTTTGGATCTGCCTCTATGGCTTCTTCAGAAAAATAATTTAAATGGCCTTTCAAATTAGTAACCTCTGGGAGAGCTATACTAACAGTTGAGCTGAATTTATTAGGCCCTGGTATGGAGTTGCAGGTAGCAAGAGGAACAGTCACAGGTAGAGTCACACACTTTGGTCACTGGTTGGAAGCTTTTGTGTGTAAAGTTTTTATTTCTCCAGTACCCTGCATAGAGGGAATCCTTGGCACTCCGACAGTGCAAATTATTATTATTATTATTATTATTATTATTATTACTATTACTATTACTATTACTATTATTCCTTAGGTTAGAATATTTCCACCTTCAGAGTAACCTCTGTGGGAAAGTGCAGAAGCTTGCTGGGAGGTGAAAACAGCTGCTGTAAACCTATTTTCATTGATTTTTTTTTTTTTTTCCTAAAAGGGTTAACACAATAAAACACAATTAGCCTTGAATTATCCTGGATTTGTTGGATGTTTAGCTTGAAACATTCACATCCCCTTGGCTGCAGTGGCACCGTTGCACTTCAGCCTTTCACTTCACCCCTTGGTATCGCCCAGCAAGGAGGGAAGGACAAATCAGACAGGACCAGCTCGAAAATCTGCTCAGAATTCAGCAGCCTGATTGCTGCAGACCACCTAGAGGACAGGTGTGACACATATTTATGGGCTTGATTGTAAACCAATATCTGCTCATTTCATTTAGGGGCCCTTTCCATGTTTTATTTTGACAGTTCCACCGCCGTGTTCCCGCAGTCTTCTGGCCATAAACTGCTCCCAGTGGGATGTGGAGTTTATTATGTGGTGTGTGGGCTCTGAGCACCCCACAAGCTGATGAACTATGGACAATTTATTCATTGGATTTTAAGCCTACTTAAATCAACAGCTAAAAGGGAGCCTCGCTCACACTCCCTGGAACTGCAAACATTTGAAACTGTGAAAGTGGGGAGGAAATTGTAATGGATTTCACATTCCAACATTACACTCGTGCCTAAGATTTTATCTCTCTCTTCAGGAATCCCAGTGCTCAGAGCTTGCTGTAAATCTGCTTTTTTTGAGATTTTTTTCTCCAAAGTTCTGGTTTCTGGGGGGTGGATTCCCAAGGAGCTGGTATTTCCCAGCTATGCAGCCAGCCAGGGGGAGATGGATGGTGCAGAAGGAGAGAAAATGAATGGAAAACAAAACCCTAAACACAAGGACCTTGAAAACTTGAAGATGTGGATAAATATTCCAAAAATGCAGGTGTGCAGGCATGTTGGCATCCATATATTCTGTACATATTTCCAAGAAGATGATTTTAGCCAATTCCATGAATTCAGGGTCTGGATATGAAATGCCCAGAACATGAGTTAGCCATCTTGATCTAGAAACCTTCAATTCTTTCTTGTTACATTTTTGATGTCATTGTTTCTATTGGAATCTGGTTCCAAATCTGCTTTTTACTGGATTTTCCTCCTGTGTTTATTGACAATACATTTATTTTAAGGAGTGCAGTATATGGCCACAAAGAATTTGTCAGTCAACATGAACAGCCACAGGGTTGTGGGGTTGTGACCTCCTTAGCCAGTCCCTGCCATCCTCTCCATCAAATATATTTGATATCAATCTTTCCAGTTCCAAATTAAGACCAATTTCTTGTTCTCTCTCTGATGTTATTTGCAGAGAGCAAAGTGTTCCCTTTACTTTTCAACATAATTTTGTATAATTCAAAAGTGTTGTCATTTTCCTTCCACTCTTCTATTCAGAACTATCCTAATTTACTCTTCCCTGGGTGAGTCTGACTTCCTTGACCTCTGATTCTCCTTGTACACCCACATGCAATGACTCCCTGGATGCAGTGACCAAAAATGACAGTTCCCAAAGTTCCTGGGGAAAGAAATTTGGTCTTTCATAAAATTGCCAAAAGCCTCGGAATTTGAAAAAGAAAACAAGCAATTTTCCTCTTCAACAAAATTATATCAGAGGAGGAAACAGGGCAATCCTACATGCAAAGTAGCCATGATATTTGATTTCTGGTGGCAGTTTCCAGAAGGATTCTTGTCTGGTGGGAAAGAGGGAGAGCAGTTCTCTTCCAGAGGTCACTCAGAGCTGGAGGCTGAGCAGGACACTCAGGTACCTCAGCTCGTTCTGGCTCTCACCATTTTATAATTTTAGCATAAGAAAAATTATATCCTAAGTGCCTGCTAATGAGTTAATGCACCATGCACTGGAAACCCAAGTACTGCAGTGCTTGGTGTTAGGAGAGAGCCACAAGTTCAGGCCCCACATCTCTGTGGCCGTTTTTAGAGGTGCATTAGTCCACAACTTCCATTAGGGATAAGTGAAATGGGAGTGAGTCAGCTCATCCTGAACTTCCTGGCTGAGCCCATCTTGGATAGAAGGTCACCTCCTGTCATTGGGAGCAAAAACAAACTTGGGGCAAGACTTGCAAGAGCAGAGCAGACATCATTGCCACCATCTCCCCCAGGACTGGTGAATTCCTTTTCCCATGAGATCAAAATGACTTCATCTCACTGCCTCTGAGCAATCTGCTCTGTCTCCACATCTTGACTGTCCTCAGAGAGGAATCCTGGAATTACAGACTGGTTTGGGTTGGAAGGGACCTTGAAGCCCATCCAGTGCCACCCCTGCCATGGCAGGGACACCTCCCACTGTCCCAGGTGCTCCAAGCCCTGGCCTTGGGCACTGCCAGGGATCCAGGGGCAGCCACAGCTGCTCTGGGCACCTGTGCCAGGGCCTCTTAGGGAACAATTCCTTCCCAGTATTCCATCAATCCCTACTCTGGGTCAGTGTGAAGCCATTCCCTGTGTGCTGTCCACCCATCCCTTCTCCAAAGTCTGTCTCCATCTTTCCTGCACCTCCTCCAGGCCACCCTGAGCTCAGCCCAGAGCTTCTCCTCTCCAGGTGAGCACCCCCAGCTCCCCAGCCTTTCCTCCCAGCAGAGCTGCTCCATCCCTCTGCTCATCCTGGAGCCTCCTCTGGACCATGCAAGGAGTGGTGCTGCCAGAGTTCTTAGGAAAAGGAGAAGTAACAGCAGTAAACAGAAAATTCTGGCACCACTGGACTGAACGGAAGTGGCACCACTGACATCACTAAACGTAGGCTCAAGTCTGATCTGAAAAGCAATTTAGAATATGAGCTTTTCTTTCCAAATGAGCAGTAAGTGCCTTCCTTCACCCAGAATTCGGTGCTTCCTATTACATTTTAAATTGATTGGCTTTATGGCCCAGTCCTGGGGAATTGCCCTAGCATGATCTCGTCTGGCTCGTGTTTCTAATTCTGGCAACTCTAAATCCAGATACCCTGAAAATCCAGGCTGTTGCTTACAGCACATACTGCAGGTTAATCTCCATTTTTGTGTATCCTGGCAAAATCCAGGAATTGGGATGTATGGAAGATTAGCCCACAAGGTGAAAAGGAAAGGAAGCCAAAGAAGAAATTGCAATAGAAAATATCCGCATGCAGAGTGTGGAGGTGTCAAAATAAACCACCACCATTGCTCCACAACAAGAATTCCAACAGTTTTGTTTCATTAGCTAACATTTTTCTACTGGGAATAATGAAGTTGCCACCTGAAGGTGTGTCCTGCCACCAGGGCCTGTGGGCAATGGATGGAGAAATTCAGAAAACACAGTTCCAGGTCCATGCTCCTCCTCTGTGTGGTCCATCTTCAGCCTCATTTAGGACATTAAAACCTCCACTTGGGCTGCCAGGTGACAAGAAGCCTCTCTACTGAACAAAAAGGGTTAAAAAGGCTGCAGGACTTTGTTGTGATGGAGAAAAGGAGGTTGTGGACTCTTCTCCAGGTGATAGAACAAGAAGAAACAGCTTTAAGTTGTGCCAGGAGAGGTTTAGATCGGGTATTGCAGAAAATTTCTTCACCAAAAGGGTTGTCAAGCACTGGAAGAGGCTGCTCAGGGAAGTGGTGGCATCACCATTGCTGGAACTGATTAAAAAATGTCTTGATGTCCATTAGGGGCATGGTTTAATGGCTAGACTTGATCTTAGAGACCTTTTCCAAGCTGAGCAGCTCCATGATTCCTGGATGTGGCTGCAGAACTCTGTGAGGGATGGGAAGGGCTGGAGGAGCCCTCTCAGGGCTGGAGGGTGGCTCAGACCTCTCAGTTTGGGTGGGACACATCACCCTGGGGGCATTGTTTGGCCTTGGATCCCTGCATGACATTCCAGCTGCTGCCAGAGGAAGCTGTGTGTGCCCACCCAGGGCTGTGAATCATCCCAGGAAAGGCTGAGGAGAAGCTCATATATAAGTGGAGTGTGAAGGGTTTTTTGACATTGGCCATAATAAATATCAGCACATTTAGAAAAAAAAAATAAATTGTGGGCTTGAAGGGAGAAAAAAAGCTACAGCTGAGTGTGGTTCACTAGAAAGAAATACCCAAGGCTGTGGAAACATTAGATAAAAAACTGATCTTGAAATGCCAGGAATCAGTGAGGATAACAACTGCCAATTCTGCCCAATAAAACCTCCATTTTATTTTGCCTACTTTTCTCTTTTATTTTTAATAGCTATCCATTAAAAATGCTGCACTCACAATTTGCTGGTATTTGCTGTTCTGTTTTAATGCTGTCTATTAGTGCTTCCCTCCTTTCCTTTTAATATTTACACATATCATCAAATGCTGGGCAAAATTTCTCTGCTGGTAAAAAAAAATCCCATGAGTGCAAACCAATTACAAATAACTTGCTACTGAGGGCATGGCTGGGCTTTCTGTGCTGCTCCAGTGTCCCACTGAGTTTCAAGTAGCTGAGGACACTTTTGTATTAGAAATAATCCATGGTAATATCATGTGGTGCATTGTTATTTCTCAACTTCATCAGAAAATAGCACAACTGTCCTAAAAAAAAAATAAAATAAAATCAAGTCATGCCTTAATAAATAACTGATAATGAGGGGGCTGAGAAAAAATTGTGGCCAGGAACATCAGTTTGACATAAGCTACTCCAGCCTGAAGGATTCCAGCTGGAAAAGCCCAGTTTAAAATTCTTACACTTCCTCCATTTCATGTGCACTCAGCAATGCTCATGCAGCTCAGATAATCCGTGCCTGTCCTTTAGACATGGCGTGGCAAATGCCAGCAGTGTATGGAAAACAGGATCCAGCCTGCAGCAGAGCAGCCAGCATGGGATGAAGGGAGCTCAGCAGCACCTGAGCCTTGGGCTGAGCTCTCCCAGTGCAAGCAGGACCCTCCAGCAGTCAGGGGAACCTCTGCAGTGGCCTGAGGGGGACAAGACCACCCCCTGCATCCAATTTGGGACCCCTTGTAGTGAGGCTGAGCTGTTGATACAACAGCAAGAGAGGTCGTGTTCCTTGAAACACCCCTGGGACAACGTGACAGAGGTTTAACAGAAATAGTCTCTTCCAGAACAGGGCTAGAGGTGAATTCCAGCTGATTACTCTGTTTCTCTGTCCGTGTTTGATAAATTAATTAAGGAACAAAGAGGGAATAAGAAAAGTGAAGCCTCATAAACTGCTTCACTAACTGCTGCACAGAGAAGACTCTCAATTCACATTTTCCTCTATCAACATTTTCAAAAACACATTTCTTCTTCTTCTTCTTCTTCTTCTTAAATGATTTCTAATATAGAATCCCAAGAATATTTGAAAGGGAGAGGGGAACCTCAATATTGAAAATGAAGACACCGTGCATTATAGAAATCTCATGGGGACAAGGAGAGGGGTCATCAGGGCAGGGAAAGAGGTTAAGCTGAGCTTTGAACCCAGTCTAATGGCATAAACCTCTTGCAGCCTGTGCAGCTGGGAGTGTTTCTGCCTAGGGCCACTCTCTGTGGGCTGGAGAGCTCAGCTCTGTGTTCTGCACAGCCCAGCACCTTGGCCTTCCCTAAATTCCAGGATTCCTATGTTCCACTGAGGAACATGGCAGGGAGAGCCATGGGATATGCCTTCTGAGCCCTGGCCTGCTCCTAGAGCATGGGGCTGGCAGCTCTGGCACCCAGGAGATCCCAGCAGGGATCAATGATCCCATCAGGGATCAGCACACCCCGCTGGGGCCACCCTGGGCTTCCCACAGCTTCCCCGGAGCTGGCAGCTGGAGGCCATCCCTGACTGCCCAGCAGGGCTTTTGGGCAGAAATGCAGCTGGAGCTGTGTCCAAACCCTCCCCACACTCAGACCCAGCATCCCCAAACTACTCCTGACCTTAGCAAACCCATCCAGCTGGGAAGCAGCTCCCATTTGCAAGAATTACAGCAGAGCTGCCCTCCCCCTTGCACTATTTATTGCTTTTGCCCTTGCTGTGGATTGCTGGAGACAGAGAGACCATTAAAGCTCAGAATATTTCTTTCTGGAGAGTCAGGGCGAGCTTTGGGAGAAAACTCCCTCTTTTCTCTCCACCACTGCCCCTTCTGCTGGGCAGGGCAGGGCAGGGCAGGGCAGGGCAGGGCAGGGCAGGGAGGGGCTGGTTCCCACTGCAGGCTGCCTGGAGCACTCCGTGCCTGCTGAGCAGTGACTGCAGCAGGGGAACGCTCTCCTCTGGTGAAACAGAACCTTGTAAGGATATTTCTGCAAGGTACAACAATTGCCCAAGCATCCACATCTAACTTGGGTCTCCTCCCTTATTCTCACAATAAGAGGGGAAAGGTGCATTTCAGTGATGACAACTGAGGCTGGCAAGAGGCAGCCAAAGGGCACCTGCCAGCTCCCACCCTGCTGACAGCATCCCCACAGCTCCAGGATGGGCTTTGGCAAGGAGATAGCTGGCTTGCCAATAATAATAATTATCATTAATAACCGAGTGACGTCCTAATCTTGGTTACATCAGCCGAACCCTTCCCCGGAGCTGCTGCCTGTCACACTCACACCGAGCAGAGACGAGGGCCGGGAGCTGCTGTGGCTGGAGGGAGATGCAGGGGATGGCCCGCGGTGACTTCTGCCTCCTAGCTGAGGGGACAAGGGGACATGGCCTGGACAAACCCTGGGAGAGCCGCCTCTCTGTGTCGGTTTGAGTGTCCTCAGCCCTCTGGGAAAGCTCTGGGAAAGGATGGGAAGGAAGGTGCGGGGCCGTCCCCTCCCTCCTCCTCTCCCGGCGCATCCCGCGGGGCTGTCCCGTGTCACAGCCGGGCAGGGGGCACAGGGGTGTCCGTGTGTCCTGCGGGGGACCCGGCGGGATGTCCGTCCATCCCCGCAGCGCTCCCCGCTCCGCATTCCGGGGCCATCCCTCCCCTCTGCCATCCCCTCCGCACAGCCCGACGGCAGCAGCCCTGGCGAGGAAAACGAGCGATATTCAGGGGCATTTGGGAAAGTTGCAAGGTCAGGGCTCCCCCCGCGCACCCCGACCCGGCCCCATTTGGGCGGCATCCAAAGGAAAGGGGGGCTGCCCCCCAAACCCAGCGGGGTTTGCTCCCTTAGGTGGCTTTCCTGAGTTGCTGCCGAGCCCGCCAAGGTGCGAGCTTGTTGCGAGAACAAACTGTTGTGATTCCCCCTTCGGCCCTTTTTCCCCGCCTCCCCCCCATTCCGAACGGGGGGTGTCAGTGCACGGAGCCTGCCGTACCCCATGTCGCTCCCGCGTCAGAAAATGAATGATGCAGCAATTTAATTAGGAGGGAGCGGTGCGTCCATATTGCACCGGTGGAGGAGAGCTCGGCAGCCGGGGGAAGATGCTGCGCGTCCGCGGGCGCGGAGGCTGCGCCCCTGCCCGCGCAGAGCGGCCCCGGGGCGGCGGGACCCCGCGGAGCCCCCGGGACCTCCCGCCCGCACCCGCGGCTCTGCCCCCGAACTTTTCGCTCCCGAGCCGCGGTTCCAGTTAAGTCTCTCCCGGCCGAGCCACCGCGGGGTGCGGGAGGGGGACCCGCGTTCCGCGCGGAGCGGGAGGTGCGGGATGCCCCGGGAGTTACGCGGGATCAGCGCAGATGAGTGCGCGGGGCCGCCGGGCGCTGTGCGCGCAGCGATGCGCAGGGCTGTGCGCGGGTGCGGGCGGCGGGGATGCGCGGAGCAGCGCGGGGCTCGCCGTCTGCCCTGCCCGCAGCCCTTCCCTGCCGGCTGGCCGAGCCCCGGGGCAGGCAGAGCCCGCAGCCCCTCGAACCCCTTGCGCATCTCCCGCACCAACTTTCGCCCGCTGCGCCCCCCTCCGCGGATCCTCCGCGCCCCGCGCAGCCCCGTTACCTGCGGCGGCTCCCGGGCCGGGCGGGCACCGCGGGCGCGGCCCCTCCGCCTCCGCGCACACGCCGGGAGGATGCGGGAGGTGCCCGGTGTCTTCCCGAGGTGTTTGGCTCTGCGGGAAGCTGCGGGATCCCGGCGAGGCTCGGGGCGGGAGCGGCCCCGGGACGGGCGGGCAGCACCGAGCGGAGGAGGCGGTGATGCGGGGGCAGCGGGGCGGCCGGAGCGGGACCCCCGGGCTGCTCCCCGCCGCAGCCCTCGGCTGGCACTCGCAGTCAGAGCAGCTTTGATTTCCTCCAGACTTGGGCTTTTTATTCCCTTTTTTTCCCTTTTTTTTTTTTTTTTTTTTTGGAAAGGGGGGTGGGTGCAAATTCTGCCCCATCCCGGCGGCTTTTCTCCCTCTCTGATTCTTCTCAGGTTTTTTCCTCCCCCATCTGCCCGTTTCCCACTTCTCTTCCTCTCCGCCAACCAGCCCCCTCCTTCCCTCTTCAAAAAAAAAAAAAAAAAAAAAAGGATAGGGAAAAAAAAAAAAAGGCAAGGGAAAAAAAACTGTGTAGTCAGGGCTTCCCAAATGCGCGCCCCCGACCTGGAGCCGAGCGCGCCCCCTCCGTTTGTTCCCCTTCTTGAAGCTGATTTTCATGACGTGGAGGAGCCTGATCCAGGGCAGGAGCGGCAGCGCACACACACGCACACGCACACACACACTCGCACACACGCACACGGCCCCGCAGCGCCCCGCACCCCGCGCACAGCCGCGCACGCCGCGCACCCGCGCTCCGCCGCCGCGCCCCAGCGCCCGCTCCGCGCTGCCGCTGCTGCCCGGAGAAGGCGGCGGCGGCGCTGGAGCCTGCAGCAGCCCCTCTCCTCCCTCCTCCATTGAGTGTGCCAAACAGCAGCTCTGCATCCTAAAAAGGATCATTGAGGGGCTCATTGCATTCCCAGCACGTTTCAGGCTTGCTTCTTTTTTTTTTTTTTTTTTCCCTCTCCTTTTTTTTTTCTCTTTTTTTTTTTTTTTCCTTTTGCCTCAGCTTCAGCAGGAGTAGAGAGAGAGGGAGAGAGAGCCACAGAGAGGGAGAGGCAGAGACAAACCAGCAATCTTTAAACTCGAGCTTTCTTTTTTTCCCCCTTCCTTTCTTTTGCCTTTTTTTTTTTTTTTTTTTAATTTTTTTTTTTTTTTTTTTTGGTAACGATGTGCTAAAATCTCTCCTGCAAACCGGTAAGTACAACCTTTCTGGATCCTTTTGTTTCCGCCTAGGGTCAAAGACACCCCCCTCTTCCAAAAAGAAGATATAATAATCCTCTTTATTTATTTTTTTATTTTTATTACAGCCCCTGCAGAAGAGAAAGAACTTAAGTGGCTAATATTTTGCAAAGGAGACAGAGAGATTGATACTGCAATATAGCTCTCGTCTCTCTCCCTTCTCCCCAATTAGATGCCGGTTTTAATTGCAGAGGGTATTTCTCTTTTCGTGCTTTCAACCATCTCCTCTTTCCCACAGGGGAGGGTTTCATTTGCAAGTTGATCCTAAGGATTTCTGTTCCTCTGGCATTTCTCTCCCCTAAATGCATCTTTCTGCTCTTAAGTTTACGGATGGGGGGCAATTTTTTCTAGTTCTTACACGAGGAAGGCAAAAAGGACCTTTTTATTGGGAGATTGAGACTAAAAGCAATGATCGCTCCGAATCATTCTAATGGGCATTTCAGGGATTCAAGGAAGGCTGCATCACCACTGGTATTATTCCCATCCTTAGCGTTTCCCTGTGCCCATACATTTAAAATATCTGGTGAAAGGAAGGGTGAAACCATATGTTGAAGGAGCTGCATCTCATTAGGGCAGCATTATTTTCATCTGATTGGAGAAGAATGGTGTCTTCATTCGGAATCGTGTGTAGTAGGATAGAGAATTTATCGGCTGGTAAGTGCCAAGGTATTTTTTTTTCTTCCACTTTCAGCTTTTTAACCGGGTCTCCTGCTTGGTCCTGGGGGCACTGAATGCCCTAATCCAAGGCAGGCTGAGCGTTTCAATCCTAGGTGCCTCTTCAGCTGTCACTTCCCTTTAGATCTGCTGATCGCATGGGCATGTGCTTTAGAAAGATTAATCATCTCTAAATGCTTTAATCAGCTAAAATGACTAATATGTGGTGTGTATTTATCTGATAATATACCGGTTGCATTAATTCACCGGCGCATTTGTGAGGGGAAGATTTCCTTCCCAATCAGGGTCGTTAACCATTTACTCCGGTGAAGGTACTGTGGGGATTTCTGAGGGGAGCCGTTCTGCCAGGGACACGAGCACAGCTCGCACATTCCCTGGAACTCGCGTGTGGAACGCATCGAGCCGGGAGGGAGGGAGGGAGGGAGGGAGATCTGAGGGTGGAGGTCCAATAACTTTGGGAGTTTGCATGGATGAAGGATGTGGTGTGACACTGGAGAAATGTGCCCACACTTGGTGTGTTTCCCCCCCGGAGTCGAGGCGGGCTGTGATGGCTCCTGGGCTAAAACTGCACCTGGGGATGAGATGCGGCCAGTTCCCAAGCCTGGGAAACGTGGAGAGACGCAACACGTTCGGTGTGCTCGTGGTGCCGTGTGGGGCTGCATGTGCTGTCCTCTTTATAGGTGGCATTTACCACGGGGAGGGGAGCGAGGCAGGCTGCTATCGCGTGATGGAGCCCTCTAACATCTCCCAAGTATAAATCAGGGCAAGGCTGGCCCGGCCGACACCCCTGGAGTTGGTTGGGAACGTCTGCCCAACAATTGCTGAACTTTCCAGGAGCCCGACATGAGTCCAGCAGGTAGGGGCTTAGGAAAAGGAGAGGGGCAGGGCAGAAGTACTGAAATCTGTGTTTCTCTTCCCGTTGCAGTTTTGTAAACATCAACAAATGATGAAACCTTCCACGGCAGAGACGCTTCATAAAGGAAGGATGTTGTGGATAATTCTTCTAAGCACAATTGCTCTAGCATGGACTACACCTATTCCCTTGATAGAGGACTCGGAGGAACTGGATGAGCCCTGCTTTGATCCATGTTACTGTGAAGTGAAGGAGAGCCTTTTCCATATACATTGTGACAACAAGGGATTTATAAATATTAGTCAGATAACAGAGTCGTGGTCGAGACCTTTTAAACTTTATCTGCAGAGGAATTCCATGAGGAAATTGTACACCAACAGTTTTCTTCACTTGAACAATGCTGTATCTATTAACCTTGGGAACAATGCACTGCAGGACATTCAGACGGGGGCTTTTAACGGGCTCCGAGTTCTGAAGAGGTTGTATTTGCACGAAAACAAATTGGACATTTTCAGGAACGACACTTTCCTGGGTTTGGAAAGTCTGGAATATCTGCAGGCAGATTACAATGTCATTAAACGGATTGAAAGCGGGGCGTTTCGAAACCTAAGTAAATTGAGGGTCCTTATCCTAAATGACAATCTTATCCCCATGCTCCCCACCAATTTATTTAAGTCTGTGTCCTTAACCCACTTGGACTTGCGGGGGAACCGCCTCAAAGTCCTTTCGTACCGCGGGATGTTGGACCACATTGGCAGGAGCCTGATGGAGATCCAGCTGGAGGAGAACCCGTGGAACTGTACGTGCGAGATTGTGCAGCTCAAGAGCTGGCTGGAGCGCATCCCCTACACCGCTCTGGTGGGGGACATCACCTGCGAGACCCCTTTCCACTTCCACGGGAAGGACCTGCGGGAAATCAAGAGAAGCAAGCTCTGCCCCATGCTGTCCGACTCCGAGGTGGAAGCCAGCCTGGGCATCCCTCAGCTGTCCTCCAGCAAGGAGAACGCGTGGCCTACGAAGCCTTCCTCCATGCTGTCCTCCTTCCATTTCACCGCTTCCTCTGTTGAGTACAAAACGTCCAACAAGCAGCCCAAGCCCACCAAGCAGCCCCGGGCGCCCCGGCCTCCCCCGACCCCCCGTGGCCTGTACCCCGGGCCCAACCAACCGCCCGTGGCTGCCTACCAGACCCGGCCCCCCATCCCCATCATCTGCCCCACCGGCTGCTCTTGCAGTTTGCACATCAACGACCTGGGCCTGACGGTCAACTGCAAGGAGCGGGGATTCCACAACATCTCCGAGCTCCTGCCCAGGCCCTTGAACGCCAAGAAGCTGTACCTGAGCGGGAATTTGATCCAGAAAATCTACCGCTCCGATTTCTGGAATTTTTCCTCCTTGGATCTCTTACACCTGGGGAACAACCGGATCTCCTACGTGCAGGATGGGGCGTTCATCAACCTGCCGAACCTCAAGAGCCTGTACCTGAACGGGAACGACATCGAGCGGCTGACCCCGGGCATGTTCCGGGGCCTGCAGAGTTTGCATTACCTGTACTTCGAGTACAACCTGATCAGGGAAATCCAGCCGGCGGCCTTCAGCCTCATGCCCAACCTGAAGCTCCTCTTCCTCAACGACAACCTGCTCCGCACGCTGCCCACCGACGCCTTCGCCGGCACCTCCCTGGCGCGCCTCAACCTGCGCAACAACCACTTCCTGGCGCTGCCGGTGGCCGGGGTGCTGGAGCACCTGCACGCCATCGTGCAGATCGACCTGAAGCTCAACCCCTGGGACTGCACCTGCGAGCTGGTGCCGCTGAAGCAGTGGCTGGAGGCGCTCAGCTCCGTCAGCGTGGTGGGCGAGGTGCTGTGCGCCAGCCCCGAGCCGCTGGCCCGCCGCGACCTGCGCTCGCTGGAGCTGGCCGCGCTGTGCCCCGCCGCCCTGCGCCCCGCCGCCGCCGCCTCGCCCCCCGCCGCCGCCCCGCCGCCGCCCGCCGCCACCGGCGCGGCCGCCTACGAGCTGCCCCCGGCCGCCGCGGCCGCGGCCGTGCCGCTCTCCGTGCTCATTCTCAGCCTCCTCGTCCTCTTCTTCTCCGCCGTGCTGGTGGCCGCCGGGCTCTTCGCCTTCGTGCTGCGCCGCCGCCGGCGGAAGCTGCCGTTCCGCGGCCCGCGGGCGGAGGCGGCGGACCTGGGCGCGGTGCCGCTGCGCTGCCCGCGGCTCTTCCCCGAGGGCGGCGGCGGCGGCGGGGGCGGCGGCGGCGGCGGCGGGGGGGGCCCCGGGGAGAGGTCCCCGGAGAAGGCGCCCCCGGCGGGCCACGTCTACGACTACATCCCGCACCCGGTGACCCAGATGTGCAACAACCCCATCTACAAGCCGCGGGAGGAGGAAGAGGCGGCGGGCGGCGGCGGCGAGGCGGCCGAGCTGCTGCGGGGCGGCGGCGAGCGCGGCTTCGCCCACCCCGCCGCCCCCGCCGCCGCGCCGGAGCCGGGCAGCAGCTACCGCACCTTGCTGGAGAAGGAGCAGGAGTGGAGCCTGGCCGTGTCCAGCTCGCAGCTCAACACCATCGTGGCCGTGCACCCCCAGCACCCCGCGGGCGGAGGGCTGGCGGCGGGCGCGCTCGGGGCGGCGGCGGCGGCGGCGGGGGGAGCCCCGCGGGACCGCGACCGCCCGCCGCCCTGCGCCGTGGGGTTCGTGGACTGCCTCTACGGCACCGTGCCCAAGCTGAAGGAACTGCACGTCCACCCCCCCGGCATGCAATACCCGGACCTGCAGCAGGACGCCAGGCTGAAGGAGACCCTGCTCTTCGCGGCCGGCAAGGGCTTCCCGGACCACCAAACCCCCACAAGCGAATACCTCGAGTTAAGGGCCAAACTCCAAACCAAGCCGGATTACCTCGAAGTCCTGGAGAAGACCACGTACCGGTTCTGACCGCCGCCCCGCCGCCCGCCCGGCCCCGCCGCCCGCGAGCAGAGGATACAGCTGTGCGCTCTGCCCCGCCAGATGTGCGCGCTGCGGGGCAGGGCCCTTCTCAGATCAGTAATCGACGAAGTGCCTTCGCAGACTTTTGCCAGCAGATGTTAATCAATCATTATTTTTTATACTGAAACTGAGACTTTGACTGTGCCATGTCTAAAGGTATATTATTATATTATTATTATTATTATTATTATTATCGGGGATCTTTGTATTGATCCTGACTAAGTAAATTCTATGTGTGTCTCTTTCTCTCTTTTTTCTTTTCCCTTTTATTTTATTTTCTTTATTCTTCTTGTTTGTTTTGTTCGTTGGCTCTTTTTTTTCCTTTTTTTTTTCCTTTTTCCGTTGGCAGTAAACTTCCTTGATGTTTTCCCTTGGAGGGGAGGGGGAGGGAAGATGGCATTTTCTGGCCTGCTTTCTTCTTGCCCATCATGGCACAGATTCTGTACATTTATTTAAAAGAGAAAAAAAAAATAATGCAAAGAAGCAAACGAGCGCAGTTTGCTGCATGCCTGGAAACTGCAAGAGGGAAGGGAGGGGAGGGTCTTGCTCGAATGTCTCACTCTTGTCTCTCTCCCTCCCTCGCACGCACACTCCTCACCCTCACCCTCCGCGCACCCCCCGCCAGCCCAGCCCCTCCAGGGGGGCTCGGGGGCCGCGGGGGGAATCCCGGGGGCAGTCCCTGGGGCTGGGGGAAGCCACCCGGAGCCGAGCAGCCCAAAGGATGTCACCACGTGGCGCACACACCTAGGGGATGCTCAGTGACACTTCATCATGACGCCATGGTTTTTTTTGGAGGACATCCGCACTTTCCTAATAAAAGCGACATGCAGATATACAGAGAAAAAAAAAATTAAAAAAAAGGAAAAAAAAAAACCAAAAGCTAATGGGCACCTCTCACTAACAGCTTTGTAGGAAGCACTTTTAATGTTTTCTCTCATGCACCCATACACGCACACACGCGCACACACACACACAAAGGTACAACAATGTGCATATATTTATTCTGTAATTTCAAGTGAATATAAATTGTAAAGGTAATGTTAAATCATTGTACAGTGATGCGTCTGGTATAGTTTTCCTAATAAAACGTTTTGAAAAAAATTGCAGATATATATATATATATATATATATATATATATACACCCCCCCAAATATATATATATATATAGGAATACAAAGCTTGAACCTGAAACTTCAGCTTCCTCCACAAAGATTTCCTTCCCCCCATAACCTAGAACGCTATTTTATTAATAACAGTTCGATGCACTGTGATGTTAACAGAGGAAAAAAAACCCTGTACAGCGTCTCTTGCCAAGATACCACCCGAGACTGTCACAAATCCGATTTGCGATCTGTATCCCTGCCGCACTGTCCTGACAGTTAAAAATATCGGGAAAATTGGGAGCGCATCCCGCCGGAGCGCTGCTTCCCGGCCTGCTGGAGGCACCGGGAGGCATCGCAGGGATGTTGCCGGTGCTGGCAGCGGGGTGAGCACTCAGAGAGCTCCCACCCCTCCGGATTAAACCGCATTTCCAGTTTGGAATGGGGGGATGCGATTTGCGAAAGCAAAGCATCCATCCCAGCGGCCGCGCCGCCCTTCTCCCGCTCCCGCTGCAACCGGAGGGAGACCAAAGACCGTGGGATTTCCCTGCCCGGGCGGGTCCCGGTTGGTATCTTGTCCGCGTTGGCGTCTTGTCCCCGGCGGTGTCCCTCTGTCGGGCGCTGTCCCTCTGTCCGGTGCGGTCCCCGCCGCTGTTGTGTCCCCGCGGTCCCGGGCCGCCGCCAGGTGGCGCCCCAGCCCCAGCGCTGAGGGGCGGCGGCGGGGCCGGAGCGCCCGGGCTCGATCCCGGGATTGATCCCGAGATTGATCCCGGGAATGATCCCGGGAATGGTCCCAGGCTCGATTCTGGACTCGATCCTGGATTCCGTCCCAGCCTGGAGCCGCTCCCTGTCCCCGTCCGCCCCGCCGAATGAACCCGCGGGCGCCTTATCCCGGGGCGGGCAGGGCCGCAAGGGCAGCCCCAGAGCCGGGCGCTGCCCCGAGGGCCTTCAGAGAGTGGGGTTTATCCAGAAATACCCACTGTGTCCATCAGAACCAGTTGTCTGGACAGCGGTCAGGGTGATTTAGCCAGGTGAATCGAGGTTATTCCCCCAAAGGTGCTGCTGGGAACGGGGTTTGTCACCTCCTGGCGAAGGATCCCAGTGCCAAGGTCGCCCTCCCGGCCACCTGCCCTTTCCTTGGGGAGCAGCTCGGTTTCACTCCGCACAATGTGCTTTAACAGAGATAAACCCATAAATACTTGCTGTCCCCACAATGTCGCTATTGAGAGCTCTGGGCAGGATGCTCATGGTGAGCTTTCTCTCTTGGAGAGTCGTGTCCCCAGCCTTGGTAGCAGCTGTGTGTGTCTGGAGATGGAGGGACAGCTCCGAGCCTCTGTAAAGCTGGCATCACCCTCCATGCCGTCAGTAAAAATATTACACATTGCAATTTCCTCTGTTGAGTTGAGATTGTGTTTCCTCACTGCTGCCTTCAGCTCTGACCCGTTGGGGTTTGCTCATTTGTTTGTTTTGCTGAGTTTTTAATAGACAGTGGAAGAGCATGCACGTGCTAAGAGTATTAAACATGCAAGTGCAAAGGCCAGATCCTTCTTATCATAATTGTAATAATTACAGTGATAAGCCTACATGCAAGTGATGCGTGGAGCTGTATAAATCAGGTTAAAGTACAACCCCCAGTGAGAGTGGTGCTGTATACATTTGGCAATGTCCTCAAAGCCCCAAGTGTTCATACTTGTATCCAAATAGAGTAAAGCCGGTTGCAAATAATGTTTATATTTTAATTAAACTGCAGAAAGGCAAGAGAATTTCATCCTTACTATAGGCAGTAATCTCGCCCGTGGACGGTGAGCAGATCTATTTATTCAGTGGAAATAAATTTGTTCTATGAGAATGGAATTTTGTATTAAAGGAGATAATTTTTGGCTTACGTTGAGTTATTTTTCTTTCCTTGCGTAGGAAACTTCCTTTCCCTTGTGTACTGAGATGATTTGGGGGTGATTTGCTCTGGAAGTGTTGACAATGTCTAAGTGTGTTGTCTAAAGGATGTTTTGATGACTTTTATTTTGCTTTTTCATCGTGTTGAGCTGAGGCTGAGTGGGTAGCAGCATTCCTTTCCACTGCAGGGGGAAAAAAAGTGGATCCATAATCTCTGACCTGCAGTGGGTGACACTTTGCATGCTCCAACCCAGGTTCCTCCTAATTAACAGAGAATATTAATGATAATTCTGTCTCTATCAGCAGTAGCATTGGTAGCATTTATGCTACTGGGAAGGTATAAAATAAAATCAAATTATCTGCAATTGCATTAGAGCTGTTTGATGGGATGCTATGTGAAATAAATATTTTTTTAGCTGATTTCACGGTTGTACAAGTACCTGGTGTCAGCCTGAGCAGCTCAGCCTGTGGTTGTAAAACCTTCAGCGAGTGTTTGGTTTATTCCCTCACTGACCATTGAAATTCTTCCTACAGGTGGAAAAGAACAGCAAGGCCAGGTAAGCCCCAGTCCCAGCCAACAGCTGTCCACAGGGAAATGGAAAGGATGATCCTGGTGCTCAGTTATTGGTGCTTTCTGTGTTTTCTGGATGTTGTCATTGATGCCACCATCACATTGTACCCTAGGTTAAAAAATTTGTTTGGAAATGGCTTTATGGATCTCTTGAGTGCATCAACAGCAATAGGAAGATGTCAAATGTTATGGTATGAGTGATAATCTGAATTTTGGAAAGCCTGTTGCCTACTGCTGTGATTTGAGTGTTATTGGAGAGCGAGAATCTCATTTCTTAGGAGCTTCAGTGAATGTGAGTTAAGCTGTGGCAGCTCCAGATTTTGTCAGAGACCTTTCCAGACAAAACAACCTTTGAGTGTGGCAGCACAGCTGATTTGGTTTCAAGCTAGAAATGTGTGGGTTTGTCCAGCTTGTTCTCTGAGAACTTTGAAAGGGGGGAAAGGTCTCTCCAAAATGTGAGGCTGTTCTCCTGAAGCCCTTGGGTGTGCCAGCAGCACTTGGTGATCTCTGTGCTGCCTCCACTTGCTTCAATTACCCACTTCACACGAAGAAGATGCGATGGTTGGGGTTGAGGTTTAACAGAAGTGTTCACGTGAAGAGCAGCATGTAGAATTTGGCCCTGAGTGTGGGAGTTCATTGCTCAGGACATTGCTTTACCATGGGTACAACTCCTGGCAGAGCTCCAGCCACCCCAGGGTGAACTTGTTCCAGGATTGCCCTTCTTCCAAAGGCACTTCCTTTTACAACGTGGATTTATGGACACTGGGAAATCAGGCTGCTGTGTGCTGCATATTGCTGTTTTCTGAGTTTTTCCAAGGTATTGGTTTTCAATCTGTAGCTGAGGTTCTCAGTGAATTTATGTATCTGTGTATTTGTGTGCACACAATTATGTATTTGTGTTGTACACAGTACAACACAGTTTTTCTCCATGGAAGAAATGCAAATCGACCCAGGATGTAGCTCACAACAGCTCTTTGTACAAAAATTCCTATTTTTTAATACTGGTGTGAGTGGAAATACATTTTCTTTTCCAGTTCTTGAAATATTTCTGGTTTGATTGGGCAGTGGAAGAATTGGAATGTACTTGGAAAGAACCTTTGAGTGGGAATGGAGTGGAGGCCCAGTTCTGCTCCCCTGGAAGCCAATGTTGAGACACCACATTATGATCAGTTTTAGTCAACAGACTTGAATGAAGAGCAAAATCTGATCTCAGAAAATTACAACATCTATTAAGTGGATTCAAGTATTTTGAGACAAGTACTCCATGGGACTGTTTCAGAATAAAATGAGTAATGGTTTATGTAAGGGAAAGTGGGTTTGCCATCAATTCAGTGATTCTCTGACTGACCTCACTCACAAATTAACCAAACAATCCTTAAGGCTTTTGATTTTAAAGACAAATTTGTTTAGCTCTAATGTCATTAGTGCCCAACAAGCCAAGAAAATTACTACTGTAACAGTTGCCATTTATTTGGAAATACTTTATTAGTATTATCTTTTTTCTTTGAGAGCAAGGACATGGAATTCCCTTCCAACCCAGGGCATTCTGTGTTTCTGTGGTTGACAGGCTCTGACAACTGTGTTTCCTACAACTTCTTTAAAATGTCTTTCCTTGATCTTTACAGTTTCCCAGTTGGAAAATTCTGTCATTATCTCATTTTTGTTCAGGTTGTTGGGGCAGTTTGGCAGATTTCTATGAAACCATTGGCTTTGCTCAGAGAGCAAAGCACTGAGTTCCTTCCCCAGGGGGCTGCTGGGGTGACACCTGTAGGTTATTTTTGATCCCTGTGGAAGCATTTGGAAACACTTCCCTGTGGTGGCATTTTCTCTGCTGGATTGGTCAGTATTGTGGTGTTATCAGCATGGTGTCAGATGGATATTTTTTGTGGAAAAAAGAGAGGAAAAGGCTCAAAGAGCAGAGCTGCAGGAAGGCTCTGTCCCACATTCGTGCTGGGTGGTCTCTGGAGGGTGGATGGTGCATCAATCCTGATATTTTTGAATGTTAAGGATGTTGATCTGGAGTGTGGGGTTATTCTTAGGCATTATTTAGAGGTGTGCATATGCAAGACTCAGCTGCTGGGTGCCTTAAAAAGAACAGATACTAACAGAGGGCACAGCAAATATGAAATATTCACAACCAAGTCCTATGTCCTATCCTGAATCTTTAATGTCCATTTACTTTTCCTAACGTCTTTATTTTTCCACTAGAATTTTCTAAATCTCTCAGGAATATCCTGTATATTCTGTGAATCCTGAAGAGATATTTCAGGTTAGCCAAGGAGTGACTCTCTCTGTACTTGGGAATTCCAACAAGTGCCACTGCCTTTGGAGGAATATCCTGCCCACGGCATGTGGCACAGCAATTTGGCTTGTCCTTGGAGCACAGTGCCAGGGAGGGAGGTTCTCTGCAGCGATCTGGTGTTGAAGTAGGGCTTGAATGATTCCAAGCAGGAATTCCTGAATTGTGATAAATCACTTTTGGAATGGGAAAGACTTCATTTGTGCTGCTGCTTCTGGTGGCACTGCCATCCCTGCTGCTGGTGGTGGCAGCCGGCACCATTCCTGAGGAGGGACTCCTGTGACAGTTACTCTAAAAACCAAACAACCAACCCAAAAAATAAACCTGAAGAAAAGTTCGGGATTTTTTGTCCTACAGGGACCTTATCTGAAGTTAATGACATTCCCCAAATGTTACAGTGGCATTAATATACTGCTTATGGGGGTTATATGCATTTTTTTGCTTGCTTTCCTTTGCTTTTTCCAGAGACAGTAGGTGGATTACACCTAAAAGAATTGCAGGAATGTATTTGTGGATCATTTTTTCAGCTGTACTTGTTTAAAACTAAGTCAGTCCCAACATTAGCTGTCCTAAACTGAGATTTATAGAAAGATAACATAAACCTTTGGTTTTGTACTTGGTCTCTAAATTATTTTATGTGTTTAAATATATATATAAAATGTCCATTATCTGAATAACCCTTGAACCAAAGTCCGTCTTTGAACTTTGGAGGCTTTGGCTTTGCAAATCAAAGTTGATGAATGGTTTGGATTTGTGGGGTTTTTTTGTTCTGTGATTGTTCAGTTTGATTTTATCACTGGTATGACCAGAGTGAGGGAAACATTGCAGTGTGAAAACTGTCATGATAAGACTTGAATTCTTGTGCTTCTTTTCTTTGGAGAGTGAAGGAACTCTGCTCCAAAGAGCGTAGGAATTGCCACTCAGAGCTGAAATGTCTTCACTCTGCTGTGTCCTGGGAGTGCCCGAGATGCCAGAAATCCCCACTAGTGAGATTTCAGGGTTGGATGGGACCAGCCAAGCTGCTCCACCTGAGAAATCCAGTCCCTGGGGTCCTGCACCACTGGAGCCACCATCCCCGTGTGCCTGGGAGCACTGAGAGAATTCATGTGGTGGTGCTTTGGTGAAAAACGAGCTTTACAAAAATTAGGCATTGGTAATGGATGCTGGTCAGTTAAGTTTTTCTGTCTCTTTTAGGGAACACATCCAGGTTTTTCTGGTGCTGTTAAACTCCCATGCAAGGGCAGGACTGATCGGTTGTCCCCAAAGCACTGCTGGAATAAATCTGTAGCTAAATGCATTCTTAATAATCAGAGAGACATTTCCTGTGGCATCACTTCTGTTGTGTTTTCTTGCAGTGACCCAAAAACCTGGCTGCTTTGGAAAGTGGATAGTATTGGCAAGCAAAGAAATATGGCAAGTAAAAAGTCTTTTTTAGATCCAGTTGATGTCAGTGTTTTCTTCAAACCAAGGGCAAGTCACAGCCCTGAGGGGACCTGAGGAGGAGTCAAGGCACTGATTATGGCAGAGAGTAATTGTTCAGTCCGTGCTTAATTGTCCCCTTCAGTTTTAAACCAGGGAAGAACTGTGGATGGATCTAATTTATGCAGATAAATATATATATATGTATTGCTCCTGTTAGCAGTGGGGGCTGTGACACTGCAGCCAGGGAGGCTGATGGAAGGAGTGGCCATGGCTAAGCTGTGACAAGTGGGAATTTTGCCAAGGCTGACAGTGAGAATGGCACCTGAAAGTCAAGTGCCTCTCACTGGCTTCGGGACAGCCAATAACTACATGAAATCCTTGTTGCAAACCCTTGTTTTAGAGCAGGTCACAAATAGCTCCCAGACTCTATTTTTCCTGCCTTTAGCCCAAGCTCTCACCAGCCTGCAGGACGCTGGCATTCCCAGAATTGCATTTACCTGTCTGCATGCACAGATCCTCCTGGGGCTGAGGACACACCCTGACCCCTCTGTTTGTGCCTGGAGTGGAGACCAAGTGAAAACACAGTTCTCTCTGTTGGGTTTTTCTGTAGAGTGGTGTTTTGCACCTCGAGACTTCCCTCTGCCCCGCCTGGAGTGCCCTCAGCTTGCTGGCAGCCTCGCCAGGTTGGCCGTGGTGGTGTCACAGGCCTTTGCCAACCAGAGCCAACCAGAGTCTGTCCAAGCCTTCAGAGCACAAAGCCCTGGTAAGGAGGATCTCTAACAGGTACGCATCAGGGAGAAGGAGGAGATGTTCCTAAAATTAGTTGCTGTCAGCTCCAAGCAGGAGCGAGTGCCTCGCGTGTCACGGAAACGCTGAGTACGTGCTGTATATACTGTGTGTAAATCTGAGTATGTACCTATAATTACACTAGTGAAGTGTAAAATTCAATCTTTGCAAACTTCTGGGAGATTCAGGAATGTGGCTTGCTTTGGACTGTAATTAAAATATGGGCATTTTGGTTAAAAATAGCTCCTTTCTGACCTACATTCCCGATGTAGGTCAGTGGAGGCACTTCTCAGACATATTAGCATTTTGGACACTTAATCTTAGCAGCATATTGCATCTCCTAGAATAGGTTAGGAGAGGCAAGGCAGGAGGAATTGCTGCATCTCGAGTCACCCAGAGAGGTTGCCAAGTTTCTCAGGCACCAGAGAGGCAGAATAATGAGGATTATATTTAATTCGGGCTGGAGAGACATCCGTGGGGTGTTGAGCAGAGGCAGCTCGGATCATCTTGGCTCTGTGGGGGAGGGAGAATTTATAACTCTAGCTGGCTCCAAAGCAAGCTGTGTGTGCATTTGCGTGTGTATATATATTTATATATATGTATATACAAATCTGGATGTGTATATAACACCCTGTGTATATATGTATGTATGTATGTATATGCCTACAGTGTACAAAATGTGTATCTATAGAAATGTATACATTTATATGAATTTCTATTTCTCTATATAAATAGTCATGCAACTAGGGGAAATCACATTTCCACGGCGTGTCCTTTTCTGTAACACCCCCCCAAAAAGAAGCTGCTTCCATTAATGTCACATTGGCACAAATGACTTAAATTTTCTTTTCCGTTTTGAAAGGAGTGGTGCTTAGTGGCTGAGCACAAGCCTGGAAGGTTTTTACTCTTCCAGAGGACTTCCAGTAAATCATGAGCTGCTCCAGAGCTGTCCCACATTTGTGAAATAAAGCGGTGGCCAAAATGACTCAGGGCTGGTTTTAAAGGAAAGGAAAGGGGCTGTTGAGTGTGCATTGGAAACTCTGC
The DNA here is from genome assembly GCF_027477595.1 of Haemorhous mexicanus. Lineage (NCBI taxonomy): Eukaryota > Metazoa > Chordata > Aves > Passeriformes > Fringillidae > Haemorhous > Haemorhous mexicanus. The sequence continues at coordinate 23,971,882 of NC_082350.1, forward strand.
TATGCTCTCAGAGTTCTGATGCTGAAATATCTGCACTGCTAATTACTCTGGTTGCTGTTAATTTCCCAGCAATTGGCTTGAACAGGGGGAAAAAAAAATCTTCCTGCTCTAAAGTAAGTTATCTGAAGTCTGATTATGTTGCCTCAGTGATGTATGGATTTCCATTTAGGGTCTGGATGTTGGGCTGTAAATCAAGAATCTGAGCTCAGTGAACATCTACTTTGGGATGTGTCTTTTCTGTTCTAATTGATTTTAAATAATTTCAATTCATCATCAGAACAAGATATACCTTAATTCATGATAAGCTCAAAGAATTTCTCATTCATATCAGGGTGAATTTTGCACTTGACTTCGGTGGGGTTGAACAAGGTCAGAGCGTTTCATTCAGCACTGGCATAAAAACAATCTTGTACTCGTGCAACTATTAATTCAGATTGTAATTTTGTAATAAAAGCAGCCTAAAAATGATTTGCTAGTTATGTATTCTATGGTTATAGCACCTTTCTATGGATGTGTTGGAGTTGGTGTTGGTTTTGATTTTTTGTTGCTGATCCTTACTCTGGGGTTGGCCCCGGAGCCAGAAGCGGCTCAGCCCCTGGAATAGCAGACCATAACACACTGCATTTGAAAGGAAAAGCTGCAGAGTTCTGATCCCTCAGCATTCCTTGAGCTGTGTGTCCAGAGTGCTGCCTGATTGCTGATTTGCCACATGCATTGTGCAAATATTCCAAGAAATGTAGGTCATGGGAGCGTGGATTTGTCACGGGGATTTTGGCTCCCTGTGGCAGAGCCCGGTCCTGCAGAAGAACCTCCTTGTGCCACCACCCTGACCATTCCCAGGCTGTCCTGGTCCTTGGGGCAGGGTGGAAATGTCCTGCTGCCCTTCTGCCATCGTTTGGAAGCTGGGATGTGATTAGGAAAGAAAAAAGGGAGAATGGATTATTCCTAGCCAAGCCCTTCCCTTCCTTCGGGGAGAAGACAGAGAGACAAACATGAAATCATCGTGGAAATCAAAACAAACACCCAGAACACATGACATTGAGTGAAATGTTTCTCCTGAGCTTCTGGATTGTGCTTTGCCTTATTATTTCGTCTGGGGGAAATGAGCACTTTATGGGAAAGTGCTTCCCAATCTCTTTTGCATAAACGTTACAGTGAAACTTCTGTGATGTATAGCTGCCTGTTCAAGAAAATGGGTCATTTCCATACAAATGTCATTTTTTTATGCAGAAAATATGCTGAATTCATACCCTATCTCCTAGTTAAAGCAATCCCTTTGCTGGTTTTGTGATTTCAGCATATTTGCCTGACTGGAGACAACCAGAAGATGAGAAGAAAAAATTATTATTTTTTTAATTAACTCATGCAAGCCTAATGTCAGACCAATCACTTGAGTGCAGATCTCTGGGGCGCACACAGGAATATCATCCTCCGATGGCTAATTTTTTTTTTTGAGCAGGGTGAACCACAAAGCTCAGAGAGCTGCTGCTTTGCTCAGAGTCTGGAGACATGGGGAGAGAAGTTTTTCTGATGTCAGTGTAAAAGAAGATGCCTGGATGCCCATGTCCTCAGGGGAGCAGCCGTGCACACAGGAACCCACAGGCTGAAGGCAGCAGGGGAGTGATGAGCTTTGCAAATCTCCTCTCGCTCTGCAGCAATCTCCTCCTCGCAGGATGAATTTCATCTAAAATGAACCTGAGCTCCTGGCACTGCTGCTCCAAAGAAACAACAAACCCACCCTGCCTCTGGAAAGCTGAATTTTCCATGCCACTTTATATTTGGGAAAGGAGCAGTGGATTTTAGGATGGGAGTTACAAACCGAGTGGATGCTAGAGATGGACAACCAAAGAAGTGCTGTGACCCAAAGCCTGCAGTGCCTGTGAGAATCCTCAGAGCCCCACTGCTCCCAGCACAGCAGTGCTGCTGGCCTTGCTGCTCAGGTGACACCAGATCTTTGGTCCCTGCTGCTGGAGCTTTCCAAACAGCCATTAGAATTTCTTGAAATGATTCAGATGAATCTGCCCAACTTCTCAGCTCGTGTGAGCTTTAGCCAGCAAAGTTCTTGGGCTGCTTCACTCTGCTGGAGGCATTTTTCTGCCTTTCACCCATGGGAATGTAAAGAAGTCACTGCTGTGGGATGGCCTTTGGTGGCAGAAGTGTCCCCAGGCCCCTGGCCAGGCTCATAATTCACAAGGGGTTTTCAGGCTCCTGTTCAACCTCTGCACGAGCTTCCACACCCACCTAAAAGCTGCTCCTGTCCTTGTGTGCTGGAAAAAAAAATCTCAAAGGAAATCTCCCTTTACCAAATCCTGCTTACACCAAATAAAGATATTTCACAGTAATAGTAAGGATAAAACCCTACATAACACATTTTATTAATAAATCAGCAGGTATTGACCACCAGGGTCTTTTCTGGAGTACACAGCTGCCAATTTTTCCTCTGACAAAATATTTTCCTCCTCCTCCCTCTGGGAATCTTTTTGGTGCAGACTCATCCGACTTTGATGAGATATAATTTGTTCCCTGTAGTAGCAAATGGGAAAGGAAAGGGATCCTAAGAGATTTGTGTCTCCAGGAGAGCAAAACATTCCCAGGAAGAGGCCTCTCCCACCCACTTATCCTACCTGCAGCTTTGGGGAATTGTGTTGGACCTAAACACCAAGATATTTAAAATTAATTAAAGAATTAATTTTAATTAGAGAATTTAATTTTTAACTGGAATTAAACTTGTGTTCCCAATTTCCTGTCTCCATGGGGAAGACAGTGAAAATTTCTTTTCTCATAAAAATATTCTCAGTATAATGTGTGTTATTTAATGTCCATGTCCCTTATTTAATGGAACTTTGCAGATATACAAAAAAAGGGGAAAGTTTGTTACTGGTATTTCTTTCTATAGGAAGGGTTTTAAGAATTAAATAAAAATTAAACAAACTAGAAACTACATTATTAACATCAAAATAATTATTAGCATTCCAAAATAGTGCACTCTGGTACTCAATCACTGACAAATCTGGATAGAGATGTCCCAGAATTAAGTTCTGAGCACTTAAGGCTGTGATTCAGTTCCTGAAAATTTTTCATCTTCAAATATTCTCCATTGAAAAATGTCTGCTTTTAATTGGAAAACAAAATCCTCAGGCTGGCTTTTTGTATGAATATTTGGTAGCTAAAAAAAATGTGACTCCTTGAATGTAACTTCAAACAAAAACCTTTTCAATGTTGTTTTTATCTTAAGAAAAACCCCACATTTTTCATCTGAAGGAAACTCTCTTTTGAAGCATAGAGAAGCTCTCTGAAAATAATCCTAATTTAGAAGAAAGTATGTTTTTAACAAAACTTTCTACTCATAGAAAGAGCAATTCTTTTTTTTTTTTTTTCCTCTTTTATTACCAAACTTTTCTGTGCTTTGGTTTGTGTCAGTTTTGTCTGTAGGGAAAAAATGGTACTGTGGAAAAAACCCCTCTCAAGCATGCAAAGGTTTTGTTTTGGCACTCAAAATTTTTCTAAAAGATATTGCACATCTTAAACTTCAGTAATTGATTGTTTGAAGGGATAAATAAATGTTGTATCCCTGGCAGTGTCCAAGGCCAGGTTCAATGGGGCTTGGAGCAGCCTGGGACAGCAGAAGGTGTCCCTGCCATGGCAGAGGGGACAATAGATGGGCTCTAAGGTCCCTTCCAACCCAAACCGTCCTGGGATTCTCTGATATTAAGGATGAACAGAGGAATGAAGTCTTGAAAGGAAGAATAATTAAAGTATTGGTGGCAAAGGGCTTAAAAAAAAAAAACAAAAAAAAAAACAACCACAAACCTGGGTTTCCACTGCCAGAAATGTGGGTGTAATCAACAGGGGCTTGGGAATGCCTAATCCTTTGGAATTAATATCCAATAATTTTCTCACTTCTGGTATTACATTAATCCAAATGCAAACTATGACTGAGTTCATGATCTTTGTTGCTGCCACCTTGTCATTACTAAAAGTAATATTTGTAGCTGATGAGTAACTGAGGAGAACCCAGAGAAAAATTGCAATTACTTTTTCTTTGCAAGGGCAGGCAACACCACACCTAAAAACTGTTCTATATATAATCAAATTAATGAAGGAACTGTAAAATTGAATTATTAATTATGGAGAAAATGGGGAAAGAGGCCAAATGTGTGTCTTTAGTTGGCCCTGTAGCATTCAGCTGTGTATGGGCAGGCCCTTGACTGGTTAAGAACAGAAATAAGATTTTTTTTCCGAAGTTTGACCCTTTTACACATCCTCTTTTATTTCCACAGACAAATGTCACTACAATATGAGGAGGACGGTCTCAATGGCCTAATTTATATTTATTTTCACTTTTGTGCTACAACTCTTGTCCTGAATAACCCAGTGGTCCTTGAAGGAGGGCAAACAAACAAGTTTTCATCTGTTTATTTGTGCGTGAAACAAAAAATTGTGCAGGGAGGCTGAAGCTCTGTGTGTGCCTAGGACAGGGCTGGCAGCACGATGTTCATGGATAAAGGAATTCTCTCTGGCAATGTCAGAGCACTCAAATTAGCCCCTGGGAAGACAAAGGCTGTGCTGTACACACCTGCAGCTGTGGGTAAACGAGAGAACAATGGCCATTGTTCAGTTGTTAATGCACTGGATTTCTGTCTTGCCTTCATTATTGGCTGACTTTCAGTCCCTGTAATTAATGTGCCTGGAGTGGGTGGATCTCTTTACATTCGCCTGTTTCTTTTCACAGCTTAATCAGAGCAGGAGAAAAACTTAAAATTAAGATTCTCTGTGTTTTCCAAGTTTCCCAGTGCTGTAGTGAGCTGGTTGGAGAGAGCCCAAACAGGGAGATGAACTTGTGGAGGTGAATTGATATTTGATCCTGAAACTTTCCAGTTGCTTGTGTTTCAGGCTGGTTTCCAATTCTTCCAATTCTTTGCAGCACCCTGTAAGGAAGAAGGGAAACTCCAATATGTGGAGCCATGCAGCTGATAGCCACTCCACTTCCTAAGAAACTCTGCCAGGGCCTCACCACCCTCTGAATAAAGAATTTCTTCCTAATACCAGAAACTGCAAGATCAGCCCTTGAGTTTCTATAGGGTGAGGTGAGTGTAATTGAAAGCAGAATTTACCTACAATGGTTTCCTGATGTTAAAAAGCAGCATTTTAGTTCTGCTTTAAGAGTGAAAATTGATCACAGTCAGCAGTGCAAGAAGGGAAATAACAAAAGCTGTTTCTACAGCGGTTTCTCCGGTTCAGAAACCTACAATGGCTGGTACCCCACAGAATTCCATCCATGAGAGCACCCTAACAGAAAAAATCAGGTGTTTTTTAGTGCTCCTGTTTGGCTTTAGGCAGACAGGGAGGACGCCAAGACCAGTCTCAGAATCTGGTGAAAAATTGTTGTGGATGGAGACATTGAGTTCATATTTAGCAGTCCATGAGAAACATCCCCATTCCATGGCACCAATTTCCTTGGATTACCTGGGGCTGCCTTAATGGACTGAAGACCATTCTTTTATCCAGCCAGAGCTCTTAGAATTTGTTGTAACAGAAGCATTAAAAACACATTTCTTGTAGTGTTTTACCTCAGCAGCAAGAAGGGAGGAGTCTGCAAAGAACCTGTGGGCCCTGTCCTTGATGTCCTCCTTGCAAGCAATCTCAGCATCCTCAGCAGAAGCAACCTTAGCCGCTGTCATGTTTGTTATGGCTCTACATATTTCACATGAAGTGTTATTTACTGTAACTCTGCCCATAAAGGACTAACAGCATTATTGGGAGCTGTCCTTTGCATGCCTGATGTCAGCTGCAGCTGCAGATCACATTTACAACTCCAAACACATGCAATGGAGAGTCATAAATTATACAGGAAACAACACAGAGTAATGAGAGACGTGTCAGCTCCAGTTTCTCACTGCGGAGGCAGCACTGTGGCAGGCAAGATTTATTTACTATTCCAGCCACTGGCTTTTTTTGCAGTCAATAGCTCATCACTTTTAGTCTGCAAATAGGGATGAAGATGTTTTGCAAGAAGGAAAACAAAAGGCAGCAGAGTTGCTTGGCCTCTGGGGTGAGTTACTGGAATTTTGGAACTCCAGGTCTCACTGCACCAGCCAGTTGGGAAAGTTGGGAAAACTCTGTAGTTTTTGCATGTCTCCCTCTCCTTATCTGTTAGCACCAAAAAACACCAAATAATGTATGGAAAGCATAATGTGAAAGCTGGGAATTAGTCCCATTTTCCCTAAAGGGGACACAGTGGTCCCCAAGAGCCAGATCCAGGAATCCCATGGTCCCAAGTGCTGCCAAAGAGCAGGAACAGCAGTGGGGAGCAGAGAGGAGGAACCCGAGCAGGGACTGGTGACAGCAGGGCTGAGGTGGCTCTGCAGAAATGCAGGGAAATGTCCCCCAGGGAAGGTGGTGAGAAAAAGGATGGGGGTTTCTATTCAAACCAGCTGGACTGGGAAATAAGCAGGGAACAATGTTCTGGATCTAATTTTTCTCCTGTCTTTAGGGGTTTGCATTGTGTTGGGGTGCAATGGTCAGACAGGAAGAATTCCAGCCTAAAATTAAATCATGGTGAAAATATTTCCTCCCACCTCAGGTGCAGGATTTATTTGGGCCATTATTTCTGCATCAGCTTTCCCACCTTTTCCCACCTTATGGGATTTATCTGTGCAGCAGCTGGGTGGTTTTAGTGGTTAAAGAGAAGAGCTGGGCCAGCACAGGCACCTGCAGAGCCAAGGCATGGGGACAAGGAGGGACACAGGGATGTGCCCCAGAGTTTGGGGACAAGGATGGGCATGGGAATGTGCCCCAGGGTCTGGGGACAAGGATGGGCATGGGAATGTGCCCCAAGGTTTGGGGACAAGGATGGACACAGGGATGTGCCCCATGGCCTGGGGACAAGGATGGACATGGGGATGTGCCCCAGGGTCTGGGGACAAGGATGGACACAGGGATGTGCCCCAGGGTCTGGGGACAAGGATGGACATGGGGATCTGCTCCAAGACTGACACAGGGATGTGCCCCATGGCCTGGGGACAAGGATGGACACAGGGATGTGCCCCAGGGTCTGGGGACAAGGATGGACACAGGGATGTGCCCCATGGCCTGGGGATGCCCCAGGGAGGATCTGCTTTGCCCCAGCATGGTGGAAGCTGCTGCTCATCTGGGAGGGAGCAGATCCCCTCCCTGGGAGTCAGGGCAGATCCGTGTCTGCAGGGAACACTGCTCAAGCCGAGTGCAACATGCATGTTTGGAGGCTAAACTTAGTGCTCAGTTCCTGGGAATGTCAGCTTGCATCATCAGTAAACTCAGAATGGAATTAGGCCAGAAGGGATTATGGATAATGTGTTTTATTTTGAATATTTTATCCAGGCAAATCTGAACTGAAAAATCACAAGAATAGCCTTTAACAAGAGGAACAAAATCATAATGCATTGCCTCTTTTTGTGTTTATTTGGGAAAAAATAACCACCTAAGGTTGGGAAAGAATTCTTCTGATTGCTTTTCCAGGGCATGGTTCCTGCCATGACTTTGTGTGGGCACATCCCTGTGGACACAGAGCCCAGCAAAGCGAGCTGGCTGCTGCATAGAAATTCATGGAAACAGAAAGATCCTTTCAATGAAAGAAGTTTCTTTCCAGCCACTAAAGCAGTTTGCAACACTCAGAAAATGCACTGAAATGATTTCCTGGTGGACTCCCTCACCATTTTATCATGTTGTGTCAGGTTGTGCATGTTGCTGAGGAAAAGCAAAAAAGCTCCCATAAGTTATGTAGGCAAAAAATCCTTCCAATTCCTCGCTGTCTTTTAAAGGCAAAAAGTCTGAAAAGTCAGGTTTCAGTCGGGTTTGTCTCTTTTGTAAGAGTATTTAGTATTATTCAATAGACTTTCCCATCTGCTGGGCTGGAAAATCTCAGTAGAGGAGGTGGATTTGGGTGTGATCAGAAATTCCAATGAGGGTAACTACAGTCAGAGGAAGGGCTGATGCTGCATCCATCATGAAGGCTTTATTTTAGCAGCTGGAATAGGAAACATGTTGTGATTCAAGGCATGTATTCAACAGAAAAATGTATAAACATAGACAAAATAGGGAAGAAAAATGAAAATTTAGCTCATGCAAAATCCCCACATTTGTTAATATTTTTATCTGAGTTTAAACAATAAATTGAGACAACTTAATTGACTTGACCTTGACTAGAAAATCCTGAATATTAAAGCTTCCAAGAAAATAATATCAAATGTAAAATCTATGGAGTCCTTTGGAGCATTTAGATGCTCTAACTGTGTACAAGCTGTTGGATGTCACGAGTTTGTGCATTATTAATAAAAGTTGGAGCTTTGCATCTTCCCAGTTATAATTACTTCTCTAAATATCTCCAGGAAACAGAAGCATAAACTAGCGAGCATTTAAAAGCCCTGGGTAAGCATCTTTTGGAGAAAGTGCCTATAAAATGACTCATGCTTCTGTTTACAGTTTGAAATTGGTTTTCAAATCATAAAATAAGTGCAAGGTTCCAAAACTGCCCAAATCAAGGCTGTGGCTGGGAGGTCAGAAGTCTGAGTTGAGAGGATCTTGCAGACCTAGGGATGAGAATCTCCACCAGGGTCGATGAGTAACTCTTGGTTATTGATGAAGCTCAACAAAAAAATATGTAAGAATCACCTGTTTCAGGGAAAGAAACCACATAAACTCCATATCAGCAGCAGTTTTTAAACAAATAAAAAGCCACCCCTTCAAAGTCACTGATTTTTACATGTGAACCATGTATAAAAGCCCCAGTGATTCCATTTCTGTACACAGGACTATTATTAGATGTAAAACACACACATTGCAATCATTTGTGAGATGTCCTCAGGACTTGCAGAGATCTTGAACTCTTCTCCAGAATGATCAAAATCTGTTAAAAATATCATCCAGCTCATCGTAACCACAGAGACACAAATTCTGCTCGTTGGCCTCTGATGAGATTTGTCATTGTTACGTGAACTCCCTGACTGAGGATTTTGTCTCCCTAAATAAAATCCTGTCTGGGCCTGATCATGTCCTGGCTTATTGCCTTCAGAACCATGCTGTGCACTCTGTATTCTTCCTTAAAGGAAAATACATCTGGTGGTTTGACTCTTTCTTAAATATCACAACAGAAAAGTCAAACCAACCTAATTTCTTTTTTAAATAGATTTATTTTTAATTCCCTCAACACTTCTCTCCATTGAGTTGCATCCTGTACAACAGAATGGTGATACAGTCAATAAAAAGTTGATAGCAGTAATTACTTTTTAATTTATAGAGATGTTGCAGACTTTGCTGAAACACCACCCTAACGGGCTGAGTTACTTTGATGTTCATTTCCAGGAGATGTGACTTTGATGCACAGCTCTGAACTGTCAGGAGAAAATTCCCAGTGTGCAGGTCTGGGTTATAAACAAGAATTTGTTCCATCAGATGCTCGCTCCATTTACAACCTTGTATTGTTGTTTAACATTTTTCCTGGGAAATAAACAGATGTTCAGCTGTGGTTGGCCAGAAATAGAAAAGAGTTAGGAGGAAATCTGATCCCCCACTTGGAAATTATACTGAGGAAACACCCCCAAAACTCCACCTTTTATGCAAGATAAGGATGCCTAGAACAAACCAGAAAATAAAAATCCCAGATTTTTAATTAAAAATTGGTTTTAACACAGACTTAAAATGTGGCAGGGATTTAGCCTTGAATTTGGGCACATGGATTTCAGTGCACTCGATGGAGATATCTTGGGTTTAATTATATGTTTAAAAAGCATATTCTGCATTTAAGTACCAACAGTCATTTGCTTGAGAACTCTCTGAATTTTGTGTAAGTGCCACACAAGCACAAAAGTGAATGTAAATGAGGTTCTAAAGCACAAGGATCAGATATTTCATTCAATAAAACACCCCAGAGATGCAGAATTTGTGCAAGTACAGATGGATTGAGACAGGGGTCTGAGTGGGGCTTTTCCACCTGCAGTGATGACTTTTGAGGACCCCAAAACCACACAAAATCTAAGCCTAAAAGATTTCTACAGTTTCCAGTTTCAAACTGAAGATGTGGATCTGGACAGGGAAGTGTAAAATGTCAGGGCAGACAGTGAAACTCTCCCAAAGTTGAATCTCCAGTGGCTCAGTCAGGGCTGGCTGTGCAGGGAGGACACAGGGAGTGCTCCTGACACTGAACAATACCTGTATGACACTTCCATATTGCAAACATTCTTCTCCCTTTTTCATCAGAAGATGAAATACATGAAGTTTTTGAAGAGACACCAAGAACTTAATCCTTTTGGAGCTGACAATATTTTATTTTACTAACACAAGACCCAACTATTTGCATTTTTCTCAATTATTTTATTCATTCTGGCAGGGGCAAACATCTCTGATAGACTCCCAAGAGTTATGGCAATTTACAGAGTAGATCTCCAGCAATGTTCCAGCTAAACTGAAGATGATTTTCTGAACACCAGCAGTGCACACCTGAAAAACTGAACTGGTTCCTCATTTAGAGCAGGAGCTGACCAAGCAGCCACTTATTAAATCAACAGAAATAACTCTCCCACCCCAGGCTACAGACTGTGCTGCTCTGTTTGCATCTGCTGTCTCCCCTTGTTTCCAAACACCTCAAATGCCAGCTGAGGAGCAGAGCTGATCCTGCTCCAAGCCTCCAAGCAGGGCTTGGTTCCTCGTCTTGCTGCCAGCAGCAATTCCTGCAGGGGAAGTGTGGAATCCTTTGAACCCATCAGGGAAATCCCAAAGGGCCTTGCCCTGGAAGAATAAACCAGAGTCTCCAGCTAGGCTGAAAAAAAGGCTTCCCCATGGAGCCTCTCCACACTGATCCACCCCAGTTTGTGTTCCCCATATTTCCCAAATTCTGGTAGTTTCTCCTTTCCCTGTTTCCCCATTGTTGGTGGTATCCCCGGTGGCCAGCCCATCTCCCCTGTAGGCAGTGCCCTTTGCCCTGCCCTTTGTGCCACCCCTGGACCCTCAGGCCATTGGCCACTGAGCCCACACTTAACCTTGTGCACACCACATGGTTTGGTCATTTGTCCCTGATCCCCTTGGGCGTGCTGGAATAAACCTTGGCTGGAATTTACCACACAAAAGGCCCTGCTGGCTCTCTTGGCTGAGCTGGCCATGCTGAGTGTGCTTGGCCCAAACACCTCCCCAGGCAGCTTTTCCACAGGAAACAGGGAGCTGTTCCACCATCTAAACCCCACAGGGCAGAGCCAGGATCCTGGCACAAATCACACACATGAGGAAACCCCTCCTGCTCCAGGAGCTGCTGGAGAGCTGCTCCCCCTGAGCTGGGCCAGGACAGGCAGCTCCTGGGGGTTGTGACAGCCACCACCCTTGGGAATATGCCAAGGTCCTGCCATATTCCTGATTAAGAAAACACAATTTAAAGGTGCTGCTCTGGAGGATAAAAATCCCATCCCACCCGGTGTGGATGACAGCAGCTGGTTAAGGCAGATATGGGAACTTCAAGAGCAGCTAAAGGAATGATTTCAGATATCTCCAAGACTTCTCTCAGTATTATTTGAGCTTTAAACAAAGCACCTGTGGCCACACAGTGCTGGTTAAGTGTGGCTAAAGGACAAAACCCCACCAAGAGATTAGCCCTGCTCAAACTGAAACTACCAGAGAATCCCAGGATGGTTTGGGTTGGAGGGACCTGAAATCCCACCCAGTGCCACCCCTGCCATGGCAGGGACACCTCCCACTGTCCCAGGTGCTCCCAGCCCCAGTGCCCAGCCTGGCCTTGGGCACTGCCAGGGATCCAGGGGCAGCCCCAGCTGCTCTGGGAATGTGTGCCAGGGCCTGCCCACCCTCCCAGGGAGGAATTCCTTCCCAAAACAGAGTTGGACCAAGGAGAATACCAATAAAAGAAAAGCAGGTAAAACAGGAGTCGCTGAGGAAAAGTTTTGTTGCTGTCTCCTGGATGTCACATGAGAAAAACAGGAGTTTTTTTCCCATCATCCCAATGATTCTCCACCTCAGCTCTTGGAACGTGGAGGGTAAATGAAATTAATTTAAATTAATCAGGCACAGTCCCTCTCCTCTCTGACAGTGCATCTAACCAGCTTTGACTTTCACTCTTGGGGTAGGGTTTATTTTGGAAAACTAGAAAAAAAATTGTGTGCATTATTCTTCAGACAGGAAAAATTACATGTTAAGAACCAACAGCTCATTGTCTAAAAATAATTAACAATTACATAATGCTCTCCTCTTTCAGAGCAAGATTCATGGTAATTAGGCTTGTTAGCACTTTTTTTTATTTTTAGTTTAAATTTAGCTTAGGATTGGTCAAAAAGTTGTCCTGGTTCTTTGTCTGTATGATTTGAAGAGGTGGCCAGGATCAAACTCCTGGAATGAATCAAACATCCCAGTACCTGGAATGTCATCATCCCTTGGAGGTGACTGATGCTTTTGGGGAGGGATTGCCCAGGCTGGAGGTGGAAGCCACACCTGAACTTTCCCTGCATTCCCAAACCATCCTTCCCAAGGCAGGGGTCAGGCATGTGGTCCCTCTGCTGGGCTTTCTGTCACATGTAGATCCATTTGTTTCATTAAAGTAGTTTTGGGACAATCTACTGAATATTCAGACATTTTAAAATGTTTGTAATTCCCCTTGGAACTGATGAGGCTGTGCACAGCCAGAGAGCTCAGGGAGGATGTCAGGACAGGCTACAAGTCATTTTAGTCCAGGGCTAGACACACTGTGGGGTTTGAGCTGAGCTAACCACCAGGAAATTCCATGTGCTGGTTTCCCCTACCCAATTTTTCACTTGTTCTCTTCACAGTGGACAGAAGAAAGGGAAGAGAAAGCAGCAACTGCAGCAAAAGAAGAGATCCATCAATGTCACCATGGCAGGGCCAGGTCACTGCACTCCAGAGTGTGACACTACAAACTGGGGCTGCCCCCTGGGGAGTGAAAAGCAGCTCAGTGAAAGCTGTCAGACAGCTGGGAGCTCCAGCACTGAGAGATGGAAGGGTGAGAAATGTCTGAGTCCTTACCTGGAGCAAATAGG